>NW_026775574.1:59247250-60566000 GCF_030987335.1 Cornus florida | reverse complement strand
TAAGCTTTGGTGTGATTGTTCACATGTATTAAATTGAGATTTATGCATGAGAATTGCAACTTTTATTTTATATTTAACTTTAGTGAAAGTTTAATTCGCATGGTCGTAAATTGAATGAAATAAACTTGTAATGTGATATTACATTAGTCCTTGGCATGTTTTCCAACATAGGTTAATTTGAGAGCATTTGGTTAAGTTTGAAAATCTAGAGATTTTAATTAAAAGAATTAATTAAAATCTATTTTGTGGTCCCATTAGCTTAATTAAGGTTTTAACTTGATGTTTGTATTGGCCATGACTTGTTTACTAGTATATATTAATTTGGGACTATTTGAAGTTGTTTTAGAACCTTGGGATTTAAATTAGCATGATTTAATTAAAGTTCTACTTTGTTGTTCTAACAACCTAATTGAGTTTTAGAATGGATATAGGTGATGACCTTGCCATGCCCTTTAACATGTATTAAATTGAGGTTAATTGAAATTGAATCGAAAATCTAGAGAATTTAATTGTGTTTATCGATTTAAATTCTATCAATTTGCTCCATGATCTAGTTGTGTTTTAGAAGTGGTTTTTGATATTCAAATCCTGGACATGGACTTGTTGTATATTCATTTGGTTATGTTTTGAGCATTGGATAACATAGTTGCTATATTTATACTCATGAGAATATGTTTTCCTTATTGAATATATTATTGCCTTGTGTAATGATTTGCACATTTGGTATTTAACATCATTCATGCATAGCGTATAACAAATCGCACACTGAAGATTCAACATTCATCACATCATATTAGTTGTGGACTTAGAGCATGTATTGTATAGGTTTCCAAATTCGGTTGTGCTTGGTAGATAGTTGATTATCTTGCATAATCCTGTTGATATATGCGTTGTTGCACAACTTGTTGATTTTGGAAACTTGGGGATGTCGTTGTTTGACTATGGCTAGGACGTGGTTCTAGTACAGGGGATAGTCCCTCTATATAGTCTAGTGCGCACATAGGGAGGTTACCCATGGGCTAGTAACCCTAAAGTAACTATGTTGTCGGTCTGATCCGGAGTGACGTCCAAGTATTCATTTTATTTGACTTCGCATTTCATTTTCAAGTTGATAACTAGATGATGTTGTAACTTGTTGTTCCTTATTTGTCGTTCCATTTTAAGTTACATGATGTTAACTTTGCGAAATTGTGCTTTATGCGTTGTATTGGAAGTCCCAATGTTGGTTAAATTACATCGATATTGAAAATTGTGTTTTGACGTTCTAACATAGCTTAGGATTGATCCTATTGATTCATTTAGAACTTAGACATTAGGTGGCATAAACCACCACTGTTATTTTGTGCTTTAGATTCTAAGTTGATGGCTTTGAGAACTTATACCTTGTTGCATTGTATAACATGCTCTTTTGTTGTTGAATTGCATGGAAAATGTGATTCTTGTTAACTTGTATTCAAATATGCTTTTGTTATGTTATTTGAATTACTCTAGACCTAGTTTAATTGTTCATGTTAATCTATGCTCAAGCATTCTTCTTGTCGTGTTCTTTAGATTATCCCAACCATGATTCGTTTTATACACGTATGTATATCATGATTCTTGTTGCTTAGACTCTAAGGTAGCTTAGGATGCTCCCCGAGTCTCACTTGGACATAGACGTTAGGTGGCATGAGCCCCTTTAACATGTTTCACCTTAAGGTGATAAATTTGTAAAATGCTAGGTCGATGCATGCTCATCTCCTACGAGTAGCTTTATGTTACTCACCCCTATGATACTGGGGCATATTTCAGGTACGAAGACTTGGTTCGTGATGCCTAGCATTCCTTGGATGTCGTGTAGCTTTCAAGTTTCCATTTCATGCAAATGTTAGCATGAAATGTCATTTTGTAGACTTATATGTCAAAATATGTATATTTGATTCCATGTATGTAATGTGTAACCTTGAAAAATCGCAAGTCATTGCTTCACCATAGTTACATCAGGTGTGGGAATTCCATTTTCATTCTTTTATAGGGTCTTATAAATCTTGTATGAAGCGTGGCCAAGGTCCAAATGGTCATTTGACTCCATTTTACATTTTTAGATTCCATGTTTCCCATTCCAAGTCCATTTTTGCCTTTTTGCCCGTTAGGGGGTCGGATTTTGTATCGACTATATTTTTAAGCCATGGATCATTGCAGTGCGTCTAAATAGGTAAGTTACATTTGCGTGCATAGTCGTTTCCGGGCAAAACCTCATTGTTTGTGTTTTGAGCCTCCTACGATTTCATTTTGCGTTTTTGTTGCATATTCTGATCTAGGGGTATTCTAGACTTTTCCATTCAGTTTTATTTCATTCTTTCAACATGGTTGAATAGAAAACATGATTTTAGGGGGGGTTTCTTTTTCGTGTTTTTCCAGAAAATGTCATCTTGGCATCGAAAATCGCTTACGAAGTTCAGCTCTCAGTTTTTCAATTTAGCAGCTTTTTCGACCCTCTAGACCAGATTTCTTGGGAGGGCATTTTGGGCATTTTACAGGGAGTTTTTTTTTCAATTCTCACGTGTCATGTAGAAAACTCAATTTTGAGGGGGGTTTCTTCTTTGTGTTTTTGCAAAAAAGTTCATCTAGGCCTCCAAATTTAGCCTCTGTTCCGGATTTTTTTGAAAAAAGAAACCACACAGCAGCTTTATGGGCTGCTGCCAGCCATGTGTGCACCCGGCGCACGTGCGGCGTGCATCGGCGCGCGCATGGGCATGCGCATGGGGCTGTCATGGCCCCTCATCGGGCCGCCGCGACGTCAATTCTTCTTTTGGGCTTTTCTCCTTCGTCCGGACTCCGATTCAAGTGAATTTTTTTTTGAACTTGACTAATTTTTCACTGTCTTTCCAACGGTGTGCTTGGTTGCACCCAGTTCTTCCTGAATAATTACCAATTTACCCTTTTTGCCTTAAGTACTCGTTTTCTTCGTCATGCCGTTTCTCCTTCGTCCGGACTCCGAATCATGCGATTCTTAAGTCTATCTTGATTAGTTTTTTGTTGTCCTTCCAGTGGTGTACTCGGTGGCACCCGAATTTATAGTTTTTAGAAATGACTATTTTGCCCCTGGGGGTTTATTTGTCATATTTTCGATCTTTTGCTTCCGCATCAGTTCTTGTTGTGTTCCACGACCTCATGGAAGGTCACTTTGACTTCTTAGAGTCTTGTTTTCTGTTTTCGCTTTCGCATTCGGATCCGTTATCAGATCATCCTTACGGTTCATCACAAGACACGCTGGCCTAAAAACCAGGGTCGTCACACCTAAGCCTTTTAGGTTCCTGATGGTGTGGAACAAGCAACAAGCAGTTAAAGAGTTAATAGGTATGACTTGGAATGTTCAGTTTAATGGGCATCCTATTAAAAAGTTGATGTATAAGTTGAAGCTATGCAAGCAAGCTGTGAAAGAATGGAATTTACATAAATTTGGTTCAATGTATGAAGAAGTTATTTCTTGCAGAAAATCTTTAGGGATTACTCAGCAGCTAATTGTTGATGATCCAATGAATGTGAATTTAATTCAGCAGGAGGATGAAGATAGAAGGAAATTGGAAAATACAATCTCCAATGAATCCATTATTTTGGCTCAAAAGTCCAAAATTAGGTGGGTTAAAGATTAGGACAGATGTACTAAGTTCTTTTATCAGAAGATCAATCAACATAGGTCTGCTAATAATATATCTGCTCTCTAAGTTGAAGGTGAAATCAATACTGATCCTACAGTGATTAATGATATCTTTGTGGATCATTTTAAGAAGGCTTTTGCAGACACCAATGTTTTGACATGTGATCTGGAATCTAGATATATCAGGAAAACTTTAGATATTGAAGAAATAAGCATGTTGGAAGCTATTGTATCTAGAGAGGAGGTGAAGTTGACAGTCTTTGATATGGGTGCTGACAGAGCTCCAGGGCCAGATGGTTTTACAGCTTGATTCTTTCAACATTATTGGACTATTGTTGGGGAGGACTTTACTGATGCTATTTTACAATTTTTTAAGCAGCTAGTTTTGGGTAGATGTACTAATAGCACTTTCATTACTTTGATTCAAAAGAAAAAAGGATGCAATTACAGTAGGGGATTTCAAGCCTATATCTCTATGTAATACTATTTATAAAGTCATAAGATACTTGCAAACAAATTATCTAAGGTTCTGGGGAGAATTGTGGGCAGTGAACAAACTGCTTTCATTCAAAATAGAAGGATCCAAGATAATATAATCATTGCCAATGAGCTTATGAGGGTTTTTGGGTCCAAAAGGGCTAAACCAACCTTAGCTTGGAAGATTGATTTGTGAAAGGCATATGATACTGTGAACTGGAATTTCCTTCTTCAGCTGCTGAAGTTATTTGGATTTGGTGATCAGTGGATTGCTTGGATTAAAGAATGTATTTCATCTCTTTTGTTTTCCATTCTTATTAATGGATCTCCTCAGGGATTTTTTCAGCCTGAAAGAGGATTAAGACAGGGGTGTCCTTTATCCCCTTTATTGTTTACTTTGATTACTGAATATTTTTCAGGTATGATAGACTTGGAGGTTAGAAATGGGACTGTGGTTCCTTCAGTAGCTGCTGTTAAGGCTGGAATTCCAATCACTCATCAGTTTTTTGCCGATGATTTACTATTGGTAGTCAGAGTTAACATGGCTTCAATTTTAACTGTCAAGAGATTGTTGATTCAATTTGAAAAAACCTCAGGTTTAGCTGTTAATAAGGACAAATCAGAGGTCTTTCTTACAAAATCAGTGAGAAGAAGGGATGCTATTGTTAGATCTTTAGGGTGTAAGGTAGGAAAACTTCCTTTTACTTACTTAGGGCTCCTTATTTCTTATAAATTACTGGGAAGAGGTTATTGCCTTAGTTTGGTTGATAAAGTAATTATTGTTACCTCTAGATGGAATGGTATGCATATATCAATGGCTGGGAGAGTGGAATTGAGCAGAGCTATGATTATTCTAATGGTGCAATATTGGACTTCAGTATTTTCTCTTCCTGCTGCTGTTTCAAATCTGATTGAGAGAAGAATGAGGAACTTTGTTTGGGGTCACCTTGAAAACAGAAAGAAGCTGCATGGGCTCCGGTGGAAGAATCTTACAATGCCTAAAGAGGAAGGAGGTTTGGGATTAAGGAAGATTATTGATATTGATAAAGCTGCTAAAATCAGTCTTGCTTGGGATTTTTTACTTTCAAAAGACAGGATTTGGGTTGCTTGGTTTCAACACTGTTACTTGAGGACTTCATCATTTTGGAATGTTATTCCTAGGATTAATTCATCTGCTATGTGGAGAAGCTTATTGGTTGTTCGTGATGTTGTCAAGAAAAATTACAGGTATAGAATTGGTGATGGTCTAAATGTAAAAGTTTTCTTGGATCCATGGTGTGAAGGGAATATACTAAGTGAATTATTTAACCATAGGCTGCCACAGTGCCTAAGTAGGAATAAAAATATCAGTATGCATGAGCTTATTATAGAGGGAGAATGGGATGTATCTCAATTGAATAATATTTCTCATGAGCTAATTCAGATGTTCCATAACAAGAAAATTCATGGCGGAATGGATGAAATTAATTGGTAACCACATTTAGTTTCAAAGCTGCTTGGGAAGCTACTCGTTTCAAGTTGCAGGAAATGAATTGGGCTGGTTTGTGCTGGAGTGAGGGGAGACCTAGGTGGTCAGTTCATGCGGTTTTGGTGCTACAAAATGCCATTCTCACTCACTCTTATTTACAGAGAAAAGGTTTTGCTTTGGTTTCTAGATGCTTTCTTTGCTACAAGGAAGTGGAAAGCATTGATCATTTATTTTGTTGTTATGAGTATACAAGAAAAGTATGGCACAATTTTAAAGGAATTTGTATTGTGAATGCTCAAGTTTGTAATGGGATATATGAGTTGGCAGAGTTCTTTACTCAACAATATCAAGGGAAGGGGAGGAAGATGAAGATGGCAAGGATCTTGTTTACAGCTTCCTTATATTTTTTATGGGGTGAAAGGAATAACAGAATCCAAAATGATACAGTGCGAGAGTCTAAGGATTTAGCAAAGTGTATTCTTTGGGAGGTACTTGATGTCATGGGGGTATGCCTTCAGGACATCCTGTAGCTCTCTTGTTTTATTGGCTTGTTTTGAGCATTTTGTATTCCCTTTTTAAGGGTTTTATTTTATTTGGGTAAGGGTATTCCCTTATTTGTCTTTGTACTATATTGTTCATATTTATAAAAACTCCTTCATTTAGGAAAAAAATAAAAAATAAAATAAAATAAAATAGTTAAATACACGATTAAACAGGTAAAGCAAACCAACTAATAAAATAATTATATAATTAAGCAAATACGCAATTAATCACACAAAAATAAAATAAATCAATAAATAAAATGCCGAGACTATCCTTTTAAATTTAGGGGTATTACAACAAGCCATGGTCACTAAATTTTATAGGACTCGGTTTGCAGGTGAAGTCCTTTTGGAAACTAGTTCCACAGACTCAACAGACACATAATTGATCAAAACAGACTTTTTGATCCACACAGTTTTCACTCTCATTTCCTGAAATTCTCTTTCTTTCTTTACCTCTTTCTTAGGCAAATTTTCAACTCTAGAAGTCTTAGGTGGCACAACATTCTTTTTCTTCCTATAACGCACCTTTTCTTAGCATGAGAATTTTGAGAATGAATTTTAGAAAAATCTTTCTTTTTCCTGTGAAGACATGAGTTATACTTATGTCCATTCTTACCACAAAAAGTGCAATACAATAATTTAGGCACATAAGATATATCAAAATGTGATGCATCAGGCAAACATGAATCAGGCATACGATAATCAGCAGGTTTAACAAAAGTTGTTTTACCTTGACTACTAGATGAACCTTCAACAAATCCTAACCTAGTTTTATCATTTATATCCTTACCCATGTTGATTATCTTATTCAAATTGTTTTGACTCATATTGAATCCTTTCAGTTTATCTTATTCAGATTTCAATTCAAATTCAAGATAATCAATTTTCAAAGCAAGATATTCCTTCAATGAGTTAGCACTACTTACCTTATCCTCAAGAATGATAATCTTCTTTTCAAGCTCAGTGATGATAGAACTGCTTTCAAAAGCTTTCCTTTTTCCTTCATCAATCTGTTTCCTTAGATCTTCATTATCTCCTTTAGCTTGGATAAACTCCTTTGCTAGCTTATTGATTGCCTGTTTTACTTCTATGGTTTCTCCGACCATCTTCTTCAATCTTTCATCGTCCTTTTCAGCCTTTTGCACCTGTTCTTCATAAACTTCATTGTCTTCGTTATCTGAAATATCAGAGTCAGATAAACTAATAACATGAAGACCTTTTCTAAGAAAAGAGATATAAGAAAAATCATTAGTATCATCATTAGGAGAATCGTTATCACTTATAGCAGAATTTTCAGACATATAAACTTTCATTGTTTTTTCCTTTATTCCTATCATTTTGTTCTTTCCTAGGACTAGAACAGACATTGGATGCGTGACCATTTCCACCACAATTCCAGCAAGTGAATTTAGTTTCTTTAGACTCTTCTACTTTCTTTTCATTAAACCTAAATTTTGACGTCTTGTCAAAATTTTGAGGATTAGCCATGTTGTTATTCCTTCTCCTCTATTGTCTTTGCAAGATCTGATTAAATTGCCATGACAGAAAAGCAAAACCATCATCAGAGTTATCATCAATAGAACTCTCAACCTATGTAGACTTTAAAGCAAGATATTTCTCCTTCTGATTTAAATCAAAATTATACATCTCAAAAGTTTTCAATGAACCTACCACCTCATTAACTTTACAGGAAGTCAAATCCTAATGTTCAGTGATGGTTTTAACTTTAATCTGAAATCTGTGAGGTAAAGACCTTAAGATTTTCTCACAGATTTTCTTATCACTAATTTTTTTGCCTAAGTGACCCGGTTCAGAAATTTTTTCATGAAGACTAGAAGAAAAATCATAAAAGGATTCATCTTTTCTCATCACGGTGTTCTCAAAGTTATGAGAAAGCATCTGAATTTTGGATAACTTCACTTTTGAAGTTCCTTCATGAGTATCCTGCAAAATATCCCAAGCTTATTTAGCAGTTTTACAATCAAAATTTCTAGCATATTCAGATGGAACAAAAGAATTAATAATAGCATATAAAGTTTTGCCATCAGTATCATTACGCTCAGTTTCAATAACAGTAAAAGCAAAAGTATTTTTTAAAACCTTGACTTCTTTACCATCCACAGTTTTATCTTTTGTAGGTGGTGAATACCCAGATTCAACAGTAGCCCAAGTTTTACCTCCTAAATTTTGCAAATAGGCTCTCAACTATGATTTCCAAAATTGTAATTATCTCCTTCAAATAAATGACCAAGTTGATTAGAACCACCTTCTTTCAACGCATAGGACATGACGAAAACAAATTTTAGAAATTAAACAAAACTTTCCACAAGGATCAACTTAATGTGTAAAGATTAGCTCTAATACCAATTTGTGAGTTGTACGCAGCGGAATATATAGAAAGTTTTGTATTTTTGAAAACAGATCTGTGTCTTTTCCAACTTTACTTATTTTAGTAATTAAACAATTAATCCCATGCAGATAAAATAAAGTAAAGTAAAAAGTTAGAGATGACACGAGGATTTTTAGCGAGGAAACCCCAGTTGATAAAATACGTCAACTGTTTGAGCGGGAAAAACCTCGTGGACTGTGCAGTCCAAAGTAAACTGATTCACTATGTTTGAAACAAAGTACACTGAACTTTGACTTTGGCTCACACCCTATCGCTTTACGAAAAACCAATTGCTGACAATCTTCTGGCTTTGCGACGTCCCGTCAAACAGTAACTTAACTTCAGGCTTATGCTTGATATCTATAGAAGAGTAATAGGTAGATCAGATAACACTCCTCGAATGCTCTTACCCTTTCAAAGTGTGATCATTTTTACTTCTGTTCTTCAATATCTGAATTGATGTAGAAGTAGATCTGTTTTTCTCTGATCGTCGTAGATGCAATTGTATGATTACGATCAGAATTTGAACACCACAAATCTAAACTCACTATGTGTTTATGTGTATGTGTTCTAGAAAGATTACAGATAAATCTCTTGAATTTTCTGCAAATATAATCTTCCTAAGGCTTTTGCAAATAATGAAGTTGTAGTACTAAAGCCATTAATAAACCTAGATGTGTATGAAGGTTTATATAGAGTTTTCAAAGTCCTATTCCTTCTAAAAATAAAGGAAATTTCATGCATAGGACTTTTGGTAAACTTCTAAACCAAATAGGAAGTTCAAAACTGATCAGGACTAAGTTTCCATATACTAAAACAGCAATGGTACCGGTAGGAGAATCTTGGTACCGGTTCCCAAAGGACATAATTGTTTTTCTCGAATCTCAGCTTCTTAAACCGGTTCCCAAATTCAGGTACCGGTTCCCACTTGACAAAATCCAACTGGAACTTGGATTTTCTGCATTTTGGTAACTCTGGAAAATATAACTTGTAGCTATTTGAATCCTAAGTGGGAAACGACTTCCTAATGTGTTGTTCTTTCCTTTTCAATGATCAACAGTAGTTTCCACTTCTGAACAACCTTCCATATTCCGCAGTCAATGTCGATTCTGATATGGTAACTGAAATTACAACTCGATGAGGACTTGTTTTGTTACCGAAATTTGCCAATTTACAAAAATATATCTCACACTTTTTGTACACCTCGTTACTGTTGTGGATTTTCTGAGAATCCCATGAATATTAATATTTACAAACAACATTGGCTCTTCATTAATAATATTACAATATAAACGGGGAATCTAGTCACTCGTTAATAACTCTACCTTTAGGAAGATATTCTACTCCCCGTTAATAACATATTAAACCTATTTATCAAAAAAAAAAACCTCCCAATTTGTATTTCTATTACCCGCCTTTACCAAAAAGAATCACGTTTTTCATTTTTATTCTCAATTTCATTTCTGCAAAGCTCAGGTTACTCCCACCAAAACCCCTTTCCCTCTCTTTCACACGTCATTCCCCATCTCTCTAATTTTATTTCTAATCACTCACTCGAATCGCTATGTTCTCCTTCTCTCGCGTTATCCCCCATCTCTTTGACATTCCGTCTTCACTGTTAGTCTTGTTAACATAATTAGATTATATTATAGTCGTTGTATAGATTGTAAACATAATTATATTATATTATAATCATTGTATAGATTGTTACCGTAATTATTGTATAGCTGTTAGTGATCTCTAACCTATTTATATCTCTCTTTGTACATAATTTATACACACTTGGAGAGTTTTGATGGTAAGGGTAGCTTTACTCTTTGGCAAAGTAAAGTGAAGGACATCCTAGTTCAACAAGGCTTACGTCGAGCTTTGAAGGGAAATGATGGAAATCCGAAAAAGATGGAAAATCATGAGTGGGAAGATGTAGAGTTGCGATGTCTTAGCATGATTTGGCTCTGTATTAGAGATAATATGATTGACAATGTTAATGGAGAGTATTCAACACCGAAATTGTGGAAGAAGCTTGAGAAGCTGTAGTTAGCGAAGAGTCTCACCACAAAACTCAATCGGAAGCGTGATCTATATAAGCTAAAGATGGAGGAAGGTGGAAATCTCTTGGAGCACCTAAGTTCATTTCATAGTATCATTGATCAACTTGCAAAAGTTTACATAAAAATTGAGGAAGAAGACAAAGCCCTATTACTTCTTACCTCACTTTCGGATTCGTATATGGAAATGAAACATGGAAAATAGAGGAAGTTGAGGCTACTCTCTTCTCTAATGATAAGAAAAGGGACATTGTTGATGGAACATTGTTGATGGAATCATAACTCATCCATGGTTACTCATAGTCAGAATAGGGGAAGGCAGGATACCCGTGGATCTAACAACAGTAGGTCTTGATCAACTGAAGGAAAGGGCAAGTAGTGCCATAGATGCCATGAATGGGGCCACATCAGAAAGTACTGTATACTTGGAAAGGGAAAGGAAAATAAGGGCAAGAATAACATATCTATCGTATATGCTTTAGACTTTGGAGATGTACTCAAAATTTTCGAAGGTAACACTCTTACTCAACATGACTGGATATTAGATTTAGGTTCCATGAACTATATTTTCTCTGTGAAGGAATATTTTGATTCATTTCAAGTACTTGAGAACAATTGTTTTACTATTCCCAATTGTAATACGTGTATTGTTAATGCTTTAGGAACGGTAAAAATCAAAATGTTTGATGAGGTGGAACGCACTTTGGAGAACATTGCCTACTTAACAAAGTTGTAATGTAATTTGATATCCTTGAGCCGATTGGATTCAATAGACTGCAAGTGTTCCATTGCAGGGGCAGTCATGAAGATTACAAAAGGTTACATGGTGTTGATACGAGGAAAAAAAAGAGGTGATTTATATCATTTGGTGAGGGGTACCAATGGTACTTGAATTTTGATTGCTGATCGAAAACGAGAACATGTGATATGTTTCCAGACAAATGATGATAAGTTGAAAATTCCTGCTTGTGAAAAGATCTCTTCGATGTCCCATTTCAGAGTCACTTGATCATATTGACTTGGTTTAGTTGCACATATGCATTGGCCATGGAATCAAGGTGTTTGGACTTAGTTCATGTATGTGTAGCTGGTATATGGAAGGCTAATGGACTGCTTATGGATTTGCAAGTAAGAGTCTCGTGCATTGAGACTTGTGAACTCTTGTGAAAGGGGAGCCAATTACTTGGAAAATTTTTTGCACTTTACAGGTGTGCTCGGTGATTTATCATCCTCATAGCAGAGGGGGAGATTGTTGGGGTTCACCCATGATGGACTATAACTAATGGACCCAAGGTGGTGGATAACTTTCATTGTTTGTTTGAAAGGGTTATAACCCTAAATGAGATGACTATTTTTATTGTATATAAAAGAACACGTTGTATGGAGAATGTAGACGTTGGGAGATTTTGGATTTTCCTTGTGAGTGATTGGGGGGTACAAAAGGATTGAGAGTGGTGAATCATATCTCTGGGTAATCCTCTATTATTTTCTATGGTTTTTATAAAAATCTCGTTCTCTATTAATGTAATTCTGATTTTGGGTGAACCACGTATATCTCTGATTTATTTTTCTTGAATGGTTGGTTGTTTGTTGCGTAGGTAATTATGTTTTATTTGCCAACACAGGTGTATTCTCATTGAGTATAACACGAGAGTCGTGTATAACATGAGAGTAAGAGCACAGGTATGAAAGTGAGAGGCATAACTGTTTTGAGAAGGAATGTTAATAGATATGAGAGAATTACAAAGAGAATCAAAGCTGTAATGTTTTGAATTTTTCCTATAATAACTCATTTTCAAGGATTTTTTGACTTTTCGGGATTTTTTTTTTCATTTTTGCCTCGTTTTGCGTGTTAGACACCATGGGGTGTGCCGAGTGAATTCCGAGAGTTGGTTGGGATATTTCTTCGAGTTCAGGACCTTTAGAAATGTATTGTGTGCCATTTCGGCATTATTTAGTTTTTCTGGCCGGGAGGTCCCAGGTGGTACCTGCAACCAGAGTTGTTGAGCACGGGGGTTATTTTTCGTGATTGTTACATTATTATTTTGTACTTAATTACATGGTTGTATGTTTAAATGGGTGGTTGTAATATGTTAGTGTATATATTTAATGACAAAGGATTTTTTTTTTTTAAGTCGTGGGACCCGCCATTACATTAACCATTATTAAGACCAAAGGGGTCATTATAGACCCATTTCCTTCATCTTTCTTCTCACGCAACCCTCCTCTCTCTCTCTATTTCTATTTCTATTTTTCTTTTCTCCACCATTTCAAGCTTAGATCTAGGCTTAACCTTTGAGATTTTGACTTTGCCACTGAAGGCAAAGTCAACGAGCACAACGAGGGTTTCGTTTTGATCTGAGCCAATTCTTGGTTGGAGCACTTGGGATTTTTGAGCTTGGGCTGAAATTTGGAGTTTTTCTTCCATATTGAGGTAGGGGTTCTCCTAATGCCTCAAGCTTTGTCTTTTATTTGAGCAAATTCTATATTTTTTTTTATATATTTTGAGATTTGCAAATTATGAGATGAAATTGATGCCTTATGAATATACCTAGGTATTAAAGCATGACTTGTTTTAAATTTGGTGTCAAAGGCATGTATGATTTTGTTATATGGAAGTTGTGTTGATGTATAAGTGATAGCATGTCATTGGTGTGTATATGATTCTATGTTAAGCATGCCTATGGATAAATCTTGTAAATGTCTTACTTGAAATAATGATGTGAAGAATGTCCCTGTCGTATTTAATTTTCAAAGTATTGTTTGATTGCTATAAAAATGTCTTGTTTAAATTCATTGAATTATGAATGCCATGTAAATGATATTATTGCCATATTGTTGAGTTAATGTTAAGAGGATGAAAAGTGGTGCATTTCACGACACAACAAGAAAGAGGATTTGAAAAATGGTTTGAAGAAGAAAGTTTTTATAAAAGAAAAGTTTTTATTTAAACTGGGGAGTTTTTATAAAATGAACTGGATTTCACGAGTCCGGGGCTAACTTGACCTAGAGGGAGCGCAACCCAGTGTAAGGTGTGAAAAAGTTGATATTAGGCCCCAAATGGTTGCCGAATTTAGAACCAGGGATAGCTATCAATCTCGCCTTGTTAAAATCGGTTAGCAGTTTTCAAAGAGTGAGAGTTGAGTCGGTAGAGACCAAGCATGGGACAGGGTGCATTACATTTCATATCATGCATGGCATTTTGCTAAAATGTAGCATGTGGTTGATGAGATGCTTATTTGTGCTATGATTATTGTATGGACTCCCAATGTATGACCCCGATTTCTTTTCCATCCCTATTATGTGTTACATGGCTCAAGGGAGTCCAAAGTTAACGTCTTAGGTGACTTCTACTGAGCCATTGTGCTCACCCCTTTTTTACTATATTCAGGTCACAGGAAGGAAGTGGCGGCCGACGTAGCCTTATACACCGTTTTCTGTGATGTTAGAGATATAATGTACTATGAGTCTTGGGATGACGCATATATATTATTTGATATTAGATAGGACTTCGATGCCTATAGACGACCTTGGGTTCAGGTAAAGACTCGGTTAACAATTTGGACCTTAGGTTCGGGTCGTTATAAATTTGGTATCAGAGCGTTAGGTTCAAATACCTTTCGAACGATGGGTAGTGGCTTGCCTAGAGGGGTAAAAGGTTGACTTGCATCTATTGCATGTTTTATGTTTATGTGATTACTGTATTATGAAGCATGCCTACTTGTTACTTACTTATGTGTTTACGATTTTGAAAGACATGCTTACTTGTTAAGTGTTCATATACTTATGTGTTTCAATGTTAAAATATGTGTTACATGGCCATGTATGCAGAATATTTATGTGATAATGATTGAAACCATGTTATACATGGTAAAATGGCAAGTAGTGAGTATAGATTATGACATGTAAGTTGTGAATGGTAATGTGACGGACAGTTGAGCACGGGTTGTGCAAGTGTGTATTATATGGAAAGATGATGAGGATAAACGGGATGTTAAATTTCACATAATGATTTAATGGACACGTTGTTTAAATTAATGTGATAGGACACGGTTGTGTCAAGGTATATGTTCCAGTTATTATATACATATGTATGCATGTATATGAGTATGCAGTTGAGCACAGGATGGTTGCTAGTACGGTAGAGCACTTGTAGCGACATAGATGGTTATGTCAGTTTTGAACTGGGTAGACGAGGAGCTTGGTTGCTCCAGAACTGTTGGGTAGGTGCTAGTTCTTATCAAATGAACAATGTGGACTTCTAGCAAATGGATTGAGCTATCCAGTATGTGGTCATTTTGACCTTCTTGTTATATTTTAGTGCGGTGGCACGGTGTTTATGTTGTATGTGAGTTTCATGCATTGGTTTATGGGTTCTTGTGACCGTGGAGGTCAGGTATATGAGATGGAGTTTTCGTGGGGGAAAGGTATGACCTTAGGAGGTTCGGGTTCACGACTTAGGTCACGTTTGGTGTAACTAGGATTGGCAGAGTCTTAAGCATGGTCTAGCGATCATAGACGTATATTTCGGGTATTCTGGTACAATTTAGGGAAACGTGTTGGTTATGATTGTTAAGGGGATTTGTTGGGCTCTGTGAGTCTAGGGTGGTGTAAGTGGTTAGTTTTGGCAGAGTAGTGTAGGATTATATGATAAGGCAGGTAGCATGGGGTCACTGAAGTGCTTGGTTGTTGATAAGCGCTGAAAAGTGCGTATTTAAACCCCTTAATCTTGAGCATTCTAGCACCTTTATCTATCTTACTTTATCGTTTTAGATTGATTTCGTATTATTTTCATTTTCAGGCACTTATCCCAAAAATAAGCTAACTCAGCCAAATAAGAGCTTAATTGAAGCAATTCTGGGATTAAACAAAGAAAGAAGCAAAGTGGAGAAAGAAGAAAGAAAATGAAGCCAAAGGTTGGAAGCAGCAAAGTTCGATCGATCCAAGTTCAAGGTTCGATCAATCGAACAATGATCGATCTCAGCACTTCAAGATAGATCCAAGCCTTAGCCCAAAAGCATAAAGTCCAAAAGTTTGATCGATCCAACACCATCCTTCGATCGATCGAACACTTTTGTCCTTATTCAAATAATTGATCCTATCCACAACTGTACCACCCACTAACCACTTTTGTCATTTTCCCATAAATATCTCCCAAAATATCTCGGATTTGTCTTTTTCTAAAAAGCTTAGCCAGTTGGATCGATCCAGCCTAAGTTTGATAGATCTCAGCCAATTCGATCGATCCAAAACCAAGGTTCAATCGATCGAACTTCCTCCAGTGCGAAAAAGTTAAAATTCCATCTCATTGAAAGTTGTCCTTTATCTAATCATTAGAGAATATTGTGTGGATGACCCCAGCTCATTTTGGGTGTCATTTTGACCTACCTATATAAGGATAAGGATTACTTTTTACATAGGGAGCCAATTTTATTTTCATATCATCTCTTGGAGAGCAAGCTTAGAGGAGGAGGAGGCTAGAGACACCATTGGAGTTCTTCATCAACAAGGAGTAGATTTCCACCATGGAGTTAGCCCTTGAGGGTTGGAGCAACATCACTATGAGTGGCTAGACATCCTCTTGGGGCTAGAGTTAGCCCCAAGCATGCTTTATATATCTTAATCTTGTGTATTATTGAGGGATTAGTGTTGTAATTAATGTTTTGACACCTTTATATATATAGATCTTGCTTATTCAATGATTTATGTAGTTTAAAGCTTCCAATTGACCATTTTATTCTATCCATATGTCTATGTATGCTAGAATAGATGTTCATGTGCTTGTCTCTAGATTTTGTGTTATTGATGCATGTCTATGTGTATTGATGCTATAGATTTGGAGATTGTCAAAACATAGTGCTTAAAGGAATACTCTTGTGATTCTCTTGATGATTCATACTTATTCCTTGATGGATTGTACATCTCCCCTAGTTTATTTTTATACTAGTAGTATAGATGTAGTGTAGTTATAGTGTAGTGTTAAATGGGAAAACAATACATGCTTGTTGTTTGATATTCCAAGCTTTTGAATGCAAGTAGCATATGTCTCTATCCTTGTGTTGTATTTCGGTTGTGAGCTTAATGAAAGGATTAATGACTTGTTTTGATCTATTGTGTCTTTCACATGTTGTTTAGATAATATATACTTCATTGTTTAGATATACTGTGCCTTTCACATGTTGTTTAGACAATACATGCTTAACTAGTCATCCTTGCTTGTTGAATCAACCAAACACACACACACCAATATTGCAACACAACATTTGCCCTCATTAATCACTTGTCATTGGTATAGAAATGCATTGCTTGGTGGCAACTCTAAACCCCAAGATCTCTCTCTCTCTTACTTACTCTTAATTGCATTCTTTGTTATCACTTAGTTTAATTCACTCGACCTACTAGCCCTAATAACGATTCCACAACATTGCTCGATCCTCACAAATCCCTTGGGACGATCCCTACTCGCCCTAGCTATATTTATAGTGAAAGGTAGTAGTGGCTTCTATAAATGTAAAACTCTTGGCCCTCGCCTTAAAATCCACACACTCTTCAAGCTTGATGTGGTGGGGCGGCACAAAACCGCATCAGCTTTTGGCGTCGTTGCCGGGGATTTGATTGATTAGATTTGGCAATGTTGGATTTGTGGAATTGATTAGGATTAGTACTCTTTTGATCGTGTCTTTACTTTATTTTTATTTTTCTTTAGATTACTTATTGTGTTGTTCTTATTTGACAAGGTGCATTGTTGGAGAAAAGCAAGCAAAGGAGCCATCAAGCATTCAAGCAAGCAAAGAAAGTAAAAAGCTAAAAATTCTAAAAATTTGCTAAGCTAAGCTTTAAATTTGGAGTTGAAGTGCTAAAGGACCTTTGTGAGACTTTCTTTACTCAATCCCTTAGTTAAATCGTCGTCCCGCGTGGAGGCTTATTTTTAATTCTCTTGCATCATTGTTATTAAAGCATGGGAGTATGAATTAAGTGTTTATGGAAGAAGTCTAATTGCATTGTTGTGAAGGCATAGTGTTTGTCATTCTTTGTGTTTGTTGTGTTTTGCATTGTGCATGCATGGACGTCGTTCATTGAGACCAACTCTTGTCCCTCTTGATTTGCATCTTGAATCTATCGTTAGAAATCCTAGGGGAAGAGGGAGTTCAAATAGAGCCAATCTATCAATGGATGACCATATTGACAATCATGTTGAAGACCTTGGTCACATAAACCAACAAGGTATCCTTCATCCCAATGTGTACAATGAGAACGTACAAGTACCATTAGGCATGCCAAGGCCATTCATTCACCAACTACCACAACAACAAGGCCAAGTTCCATATGGAATGCCAAGGCCAATGTATGCTCCATAACCTCCCATCATCAATCAACGAATTCAAAACCAAGGTGTTCATGTTGCACCTCAAGTAGCTAATCCACCTCTTGCTTTAAGAGACCATTATATGCCTAACGAGTATAATGCACCTACATGCATCCAATTGCCTCCATTTAGAGCACATCATTATGAAATTAAGCCACAAACCATTCAAATGCTTCCTAACTATCATGGACTTCCAAGTGAAGAACCTTACAATCATTTGGTTGAGTTTCTTGAAGTATGTTCCACCGAAAAATATACGGACATGCCAAAAGAGGTTTTAAGACTCAAACTTTTTCCATTCACCTTAAAAGACAAGGCAAAGTATTGGTTTAACAATCTTAGGCCTTTTTCAATCACTTTTTGGGCAGAAATGCAACAAGAATTCTTGAAGAAGTACTATCCGGTTTCTAAGACCAATGCCATGAGAACCTCAATTCGAGAATTTTCACATAGGGATGGAGAAACGTTTCATGAGGCATGGGAATGCTTCAATGAATTGCTTAGGAAGTGTCCACATCATGACATACCCAAATGGCAATTAGTTCAATATTTCTTTGAAAGCTTATCGGACAACTATAAGGGTATGGTTGATGCTTCCACGGATGGCTCATACATTGATAGGCATGAGGATGACATGTGGCGTCTCTATGAGAGCATGAGTGAAAATTCTTTGCATAGAACACTATCATCCAAGAATGGTAAAAATTCACAAGGTAGGAAGAGTGTTGGCTTACATCAAGTCGACCATTCAAATGAAATAACCGCCGAAATGAAGTCTGTATCTCAAAGGTTTGATCAATTTTTGATTAACCAAAACTCGGCGAACCAAGTATCTTCATTCCCTAAATGAACCTACTTTATCCTTATGATTAACCATGTATGACTTGTTATAGTGTTCTTCATTCTACTTCTCATTGTCATCACGGACAAATGCAAAATGAACCTAATGAACAAGCTAATACGGCTTTTGTGAACCAAGGGAACAATCCTTATGGTAATCATTATTATCCAAGTTGGAGGAATCATCTGAATTTCTCTTGGAAAAACCAAGGAGAGGGCTCAAACCCTTCCCAAGGCAGTTTTCAAGGGAAGTACATTCCACCTCCACTTCAAAACCAAATATCCCAAGGTTATAGACCTTATTAATCATAAGGGAATCAATTTGCTAATTCTCATTTTCCCAACCCATCTTATTCCCAAGGTAATACTAGAAGTCCCGCATTTGAAGAAAAAGTTTTGAATGCTTTGGGCACTTTAGAGGCTAACACTCAATTACTTCATTCTCACTCTCAATCTATTGTGAAGCTAGAAACCCAAGTAGGGTAAATAGCAAGCACTCTCAATGCAAGAGAGAAGGGAAAGATGCCTATTAATGCGTCACCTAAGCAACAATGTGTTATGGAAACCCATTCCTCATCGGAAGGCCACACCATTGAACATGTTAATGCGGTGACTACCTTGCGGAGTGGTAGGGATATGGACAATCAAGTTAGAATGTCCAATGAAGAGAATAAACCGGTACAACCTCAAGTTGTCACCCGTCCCGTTTCACATCCCATTCCTCCTTCATTGCATATACATGATCTTGTAAATGAAAAAGTTTTGAAAAATGTGTTTGAAAAAGAAATTTTGAAAAATGATGTTGAAAAGGTTTTGTTGAAAAATGATTTGAAAACTTCTTGTGTTGAAAAGAGTTCAAAAGAAAATTTTGAAAAGTGTTTGAACCAAAAGTTCCATTTCCGGATACCTTAAAAGGATCCATTTCAAAAGACAAGCAAAAGGCAAAAACCAATGAAATCATAGAAATATTTAGGCAAGTGAAAGTTAATCTTCCACTATTGGATGCAATCAAGCAAATTTGGGCTTATGCCAAATTCTTGAAAAACTTGTACACCCAAAAGCGGAAGAACAAGAGCCAAGCACTAAGAAAAGTGGTTTTGACCCAGCAAGTAAGCTCAATTTTGCAACATAACACTCTTCCAAAGTTTAAGGACCCCAGTTCACCCACTACATCATGCATTATTGGTGATCATATAATTAATCGGGCGCTTCTTGACTTAGGAGCAAGTGTTAACCTTCTTCTATACTCGGTTTATGTCAAATTGGGCCTAGGTGAATTGAAACCGACGTCGGTAGTTTTGCAACTTGCCGACCGATCCATTAAGAAGCCTAGGGGTATAATTGAGGATGTTTTGATAAAGATTGACAAATTCTTCTTCCCGGTTGATTTCGTTGTCATAGACATGGAACCGATCCCTAATCCTAAGAGCCAAATTTCCGTTATCCTTGGCCGTCCTTTCTTGGCAACCGCTAATGCCAACATCAATTGTAGGATGAGGATAATGAAGATCTCATTTGGCTACATAAAGGTGAAATTGAATATATTTAATCCCACACCCAATTCATTTGACAAATATGAAGGAGAGATTAATGTTGTAGATAAATGTCATGATCTACAATGTCAAGAAAATGAGCTTTTGTATAAGACCAAAACTTCCAAAGGATCATCTTCAACCTTGCATTCTCAAAATCTTGTTTCAAATTCTTGCTTTGAAAGGGCATGGAAGCCCAAAGGTTGTGATTGTATAGACAAGGGACCAAAGGTTTCTTTTAAGCTTAATCCAATAAGTTCTTCAAAGAACCATTTGTTGGGTGGAGTTCAAAGCATCTATCACCCCAAGAAGGAGGGGATGCATTATAAGATCTTTGATCCAGGCTAAAAGAGCCCAATGTCTTGCTAGAGACGTTAAAGACTAGCAACGACATTTCGTAGGATGTCAAAACCCTATTCCTCCCCCATTTCTATCTTTCTTTCATTTCTTGCGAAGTCTAGATACTTGTTTTTGGTTCATATGCATTGAAAGGAACTTTGGTGAGAATTGCATGAGCTTTCATGTCATTATTGAGCATTCTGCATAGTTCGATCGATCTCAAACCTGAGTTCGATCGATCGAACTCCATTTTGCATCCAACACTTAGAAAAATTTTCGACCAGCAGAAACCTGCATCCAAATCACCTCTCTGTCCCATTGTTCAAACTAACTCTTAGATTGATCAGGACACCTTCGATCGATCCAACTTCTAAGTTCGATCAATCTCATGATTCAACACTTAGAAAAAAATTTAGCCTACATCAACCTGCATATTTCACCTCTCTATCTGATCGATCAAAACATTCTAAGATCGATCTGAAAGTTTTTCGATCGATCCAACTTCCAAGTTCGATCGATCTTCAAGTTCCAACACTTAGCCAATTTTCTGAGCCAAAAACCTGCATATTTTTGCTCTCTATCTGATCGATCGAACGAACTCTCGTTACGATCGATTTTAGTTCTTCATTTCAGTATTTTGACTTTGTTTTGACTTTTCAAATTTTCAAAAATACAAAAATATTTTCATTTTTATTTTATTTTCATTTTATGTTATTTTTCAAAAAGTTTCCAAAAATTCAAAAATATTTTAATTAATTTTTAATTATTAATGTTTATTCAATTAAATTTAATTAAAATTATAAAATAAAAATAATAAAATAATAAAAAAACCAAAAATATTTTATTTTATTTTACTTTATTTTCCAATTTTAATTTTAATTCCAATTTTTAATTTTAATTTTGCAATTTTCAAAAATTTCAAAAATCCAAAAATAATTTGAAGAGAGTTCATCAAAGTTCGATCGATCTCGGTTGAAATTCGATCGATCGAACCCTGTCGAGAATGTTTTTAAAAATAGAATCGAAGGTTCTCAAGATCGATCATTTAGATCGATCTCACCCTCTCTCAAACCCTAGCTCTTCTTGTCGCCGCCACTGTGCACCCATCTTCATCATCATTTCCGGTAAACCTCTGGCGAAATTAGTGAGCTTCGACCATCTCTTCATCTTTCCAGATCTTGGATTTCATCTTATTCTCTTCATCTCATCTCTTCCCATCCATTTGAGGTAAGATCCGTGACCTCATGCTTGATTTTCAGCTTAGATTTCATGTATCCATGCTTTAGATGTTAAATCCATGCTTATTACATGCTCAAATCCACCATTGTTGAGCTTCGAAGCACTGTATTTCCATATATATATGTGTGTGTTGCTTCGTGTATATATTTTGCATATTTTCAGATTTTGATCTCATATTGGGAGTTTGGGCCTCGTTCAGTGATGGGGATTTATTGATTTGATGTGTTGTTGGGCCCACGAACACGTTTGTGTGGGCCCCACGCTTCCAAAGTCACAGATCTGTGACCTTTGAGTTTTCAATGTCACACAGTTCGATCGATCGAACTTGTATCTCTGATCGATCTTGGAAAATCGATCAAACTCATGTCTCCGATCGATCGAAGTTGTGAGATTGATCTTACTCACTTTCGATCGATCTAACTTTTGTGATCGATCTCACTCCTTTTTATGATCGATCAAACTTCACAGATCTCACACACATACTTCATAGATCTCACACACACACTTCATTCATCATATCTTATGTTCATGCTATCATATCTATGCCCAATGCCTGTGATATTCCACATTGGATGCATTTCATATTTACATTGTTTAGCATGTGTCATATTCTACCACTTGCATAGATTCATGTCATATTTGTTTTGTCTAGTTTACTTAACATACATGTTTCTATATCATGCTTAAAAAATTTCTTATTCTGGCACTAACTCCCATTGTAAGTTTTTCTTTTTCTTTTTGCAGGCCATGGTTAAGAGGAAAACAGTCGCCAACAGGTAACATGGGCCCACCTGACATATTAGGCCACAGACAGAGGAGCCAGCAGAACCCTCTCATGCACAGCAGGAGCCAGCACAGGCTACCCCACCTCAGTCACCATCTCATGAGGCTGAGGATGACCACATACCATCCACCTCTGCGACTCATCCTGCTTTTACTCCATCACCATCTCCACCGCATCATGAGGCTGAGCATTCACCTATACCAGCTCAGCCTGCTCAGCCAGCTCATCTGGAGCGTGATAGGCCCACGCCTCGATATGCGTATATGACGATTGACCATGAGTCAGAGTTCGACACGGCCTTCTTCTCTAGATCGGTGCTGACCCGATCCGCCTACCATGATATCATTCAGAGGGGCCTGGCCGCTATTTTTGCCCCCGTCACAGAGCCGGTCTATCCGCGGCTAGTACGGTTGTTCTACCAGAACCTCCAACCATCGCCTCGTACCACAACCGAGATGATCACTTCTGTCGATGGCCATCCGATCACCATCACAGTGGACTCTTTAGCTCGCTCTTGCCGCTGTCCACACCGCTATCCTCTGGAGCTTTAGGACACATATCCAAGGCTATACAGGCCTTCCTATGCCGATATGGCAGTTTTTCTCACCAGTCACCATGCCAGTGGCGAGACCATCGCCACCCGGACATTCCTTCCCGTCGACCTATGGTTCACCGATTCTGTTCTCTATCGGAACATATACATGGCCGGGCACAAGATTTAGAGGAGGGGCGATTATCTTACAGTCCTTTACTCCTTCTACACCTGGCACTGAGTGTCCATTCCCGTGTTCATCTGGAGCGTGATGAAGAAGCTGTATGACAAGTACATCAGCAAGGAAACGCCCAAACGGGCTAAGTCTCTTCCATTCAGCCACCTCATCACCCAGATTCTCATAGACCAACGTTACCCCATCCATCCTCGGGAGCACCCCGAGAGAGGTTCCTATCACTTCCTCAAGAAGGACTGGAATAAGAGCTACCGCTCCATTATTACCAGACTGTAGGACCACGCGGTAATGGATGCGGCAGAGTTAGAGCTAGAGGAGGCACAGGCACCAGCAGATGCAGCAGCAGTAACTCCCGTAGCGGATAACGCACCAGTCAATCCAACTGCCGAGCATTTAGATATAGACTTAGAGCGCCCTGCAGACGACGCAGAGCAAGACTCTCCAGCCAGGTCGCCCATTCATGAGCAGGAGCAGACTCAAGAGCTTTCTTCTGATTCATCTATGCCTGAGGCTCCAGATATGACCCCCGGCTTTGGAGTACGTCTGCAAACGCTTGAGGATGCTGTTGTTGCCATCCGAGCTGACCTCACAGCCCACAGAGCTGATTTTGCTGCCTTCCGCACGGATGTCGCGACCATGTTCAGAGATCTATCCAGAGACATCCGCGGAGCCAGACCTGCCCATCCTACCTCATCCTCCTGAGCTCCCAGTCCCTTCTATCTCATGATCCCTCTCTCCTTTTGATACTTTACTTTTGTCACTGTACATTATTATTTTTACAGCCGGTCTGTCGGCTTTGATATTTTTGTTGTACCTGCACTTTATCTATTTTATATATCTATTTTTGCTATGGATGTCATATGATTATATTCTCATATCTATATATTTGACTCCATCAGGTGCATCACAGTGACTTCAGTGAGAGAGTGCTACCCAATTTTCAGGACCACCCTTATACCTCTCTCATTTTTTTATCTGTTTATCCCATTTACACTTGCATGTCCACCATGCACTGATTATCCCATTTTGTTATCTGATGAGTTTATCCAAGTGCCAATTTTCAGGACCACAGTTCATCCCAAGTTTGGGGGGGCCATGTCACCCACTTCGGATACTTCAGTCCTGATCATTCTTGCTTAATTGCACTAGTATACTCTTTCCTTTATTCTCTTTGCACATTGAGGACATTGTGCCATTTAAGTTTGGGGGGGAATGGTGCTTTACAGTGTTAGTTTTAAATTCAAAATTTTGAGCATTACTTGTGTATTTGAGGGATAATTCTATAATTTGTCCATATCTAGCTATGATTTTGATTTTTTGAGGACTATATTGTTTAAAATTTAAAAATTGCTTGACTTGAGAGTCCAATACTCCTTGTATGCCTTATGAATGCCATTTAGGAGTAATTTTTTTGAAAAATTGATATCTTGGTTACACTTGTGGTCCACATCATCCTGATTTTGTAATTGCTTTGAGATTCATTCTAGGATTCTACACTAGCACAGGCGCACACTAGCATTCATTTATGGGGTACATGTTTTGTTGATTATTGAATTGGTTATATCCCAATTGGACTAGTAGTGCATTGAAAGCTTTCATTCTTGATAAAGGTGGATAACAATCCCTTTTCACTAAGTAGCCGGGATTCTAACCTCATCAAGCACTGAACTTCTCGCGCCGAAAGGTAGAGGGCCGAAACTCTATGTTAATAATTGAATTAAACAAAAAAAAAAAAAAAAAAAAAAAAGGTTGCAAAAGTAGTAAAAAGTGAGGACTTCTCCCAAAAAGTGAGAAGTGGGAAATGATTAGAAGATAGTTGATTTGAGCTTGTAAGTCCGTAGGGGTATTTGAATGCCTAATGCCTTAAAGCCGTCTGGTTTGGGAGTCATTGACCTAACACTCGACCTCATGAATCACTAGAAAGCTTAATAGATCAACACATTGCACCATGCTTCCATCTTTGATCCTAAAAAAAAAAAAAAAAAAAAAAAAAAAAAAAAAAAAAAAAAAAATCGAGTGAAAAGAATAAGCGCACCTAGATGAATGTCTTGATGATCGGTACTAGATTTGTGTGCTAGTTTGAGGGTAATGATGTGATTAATTCTTTAATTGGCTAAGAAAGCAACACATTTGATGCCGGTCCACTCAAAAGGATTCTAGAGTTGTTTTGATTTGCATGATCATTTTCTTGATGTGTGGAGGACCATATTTGTTTGCTTGATAGTGAAATTTTGGGAGATTGCTTGGAAATGTTTGAAAGATTGCATACTTGAGGTAGTTTTCTCCCTATGCTTGTTTGCAATATTGGTGCCTTTTTTGAAAGAATGAGCTTAATGTTTATAGGTACCATTTCTGGAAACCCTCACGAGACTTCACTTGTAACGACCCGGTCATTTACCTTCTTTTCCTTTTTCCTGAAATTTTACGAATGAATTTTTTTTCGTTTAATTTTCCTTTCTGAACTCTATTTCTTGTCGCTTAGTGTCGTCTCGAGTGCTTGGAAATGATTTCTGAGACTCTTTTCCATGAATTGACAACTTTTTTTGAGGATCGAGTCATTTCTGCATTTTCACTTTTTGGACACTATGCACTATTTCGTCTTTTTCCCTATTCTGTCTTATTCCCGTTTGTCAGTTTTTGGCACAACCTCACTTTTCATGCTTGGAGTTAGTTTTTGACTTCACATATCTTGATCTTGCGTGGTTTCCACGAAATACATATCTTCACTTTTTCAAGAAAGTACTCAGGTTGCTCCCGGTGTTCATAAGGGCATGGATGCATAATTATTTGGAATTATTTTCTTTTCTTCGATTGTTTTTCATAAATATCTTTTGAAGATATTTTATTTCAGGAGTATCTAAGAAAATATTTTTGGAAGATATTGCATTCTGGGGCATTAGTACAGTTAACACTTTTGTAGGGGTCATTGTGCAATTAAAGAAAGTTATGACAAAAATATCTCGTCTGGAGCCTGAATCCTTGTATGGGATTCATTTTCACATTTTGTCGAGTCGTGGACTCTTAGAATTCCGTTCTGGTCATTTTTCTCCAGTTTCAGAATTTCTGGACCCAATTAGCGCCGAACTTGTTCGGGGCATAACTTTCTGCTCGGGACTCGGTTTTTGACGCCGTTTCTTCCATTATTCATATTTTCTCATTTGGAATCTTTTTTGTTCACAGAGTTTTGCCGTTTGAGTACGTCTGCTCAAAATCCACTTTTCCAGACCCGGCGGGGCCCTTTCGGGGCACTTTTAGGGTTTTTCTATAAATAGGGGACTCAAAGAGAAAAATCAGAATTTTCCTCTTCTTCTTCCTCTCCCATGGCCGGCCAAGCTCCTTCCCATGGCTACCACCTTCTCTCTCCTCTTTTGATTCACTTTTCTTTGATGAAAAGTCTTCGGCCTTAACGTTTAATGCTTGTCTTGACGCCGCGCATCTTATGCCCTTATTAGAATCCATTTCCGACGATTTTTCGAGTCGGGTTTGGAGTCAAGTTGAGATTTTCATGGGGCTTCTTGCAGATTCTTGTTCACGGTGTTGTCTCCGACAAAACCTCTCGGTATCGTCGAATTCGGAGCACTTTTATTTTGGTGGGCCTTTGAAGTTTTCATCTCAAATCGAGGTAGGGGATGTTCTAGGTTTAATTCTTGTTTTATAGCATGATATTGATGCTTATACAACTTGGTTACATGCTTAAATATGAAATCTAGAGATTTTATTATTTATTTTTCTTGTACGGGATCTGATTTTCCCGGTTGCTCATGACTTGGTTTAAACATGTAGCATGATATTATATTACCCCTTGATATGTTCATTGTCATGTATTAAATTTAGAACATTTGAATAAGTATTAAAGCTTTTATTTAATATTTATCTTGAATGAAAGATTAATTCACATGGCCTTAATTAACTTGAAATCGATATGTGTTACCATATTAAATTAGGCCCTAGCATGCTCTTCAACACAGATTAATTTGAGAAAAAACGGAGATGTTTTAAAATCTAGAGAATAAGTAATTAATTGATTAATTAATTTATTCCTAGTGTACTATTCACTCCATTGAAATTTCGACTTGGTATTCATGATGTGCATGGTATGTAGTTTCACATATATTTGATTTAGAATATTTGATTAGGTTTTGAAATCTATCATTTATTATTTTTCTAGTAGTAGAGTTTAATACTCATGGCCGTTCATTGCATGGAATGTACTCGTATCGTGTCCTTAAATCAAGTCTTGACATGCTGTATAACATATATTAATTTGAGATTAATTGGATAAGTTTCAAAATCTAGAGATTTTAATTAAAGGAATTAATTAAAATCCACTCAATGGTTCCATGAGCTAGATTAAGTTTCTAACCTTGTATTCATGATTTTCTTGACGAGTTCCTTCACGAGTATCCATTTGAGAATAATCGGATAAGTTTTGAAACTTACATTTAATTATCTTCCTTGTATGGAATTAAATTCACATGGTTGTGTCTTGTATGAAATAACCTTGTAACATGATATTGAACTTGTCCTTGACATGCCTTATTCATAGAATACTTGGACTTGTCTTGTAATCTTAATAATTTAATCCCTTAAGTAGATTAAATCTCCGTTTATGCTTCCATCGGTTTAATCATGACTCCTTATATCTTTTTATCAAGTATCGTGACCCCTTTGTATCTTGGCTTCATTAGTGTACTTCATAGACTTGCACATTTGTCTTGAGATGTTTCAATTACACGTGTGTTATTTGATAAGTAATTGAACCATGTATCTTATACTTGTGGTATATCTATTTCAATGAATTTCATGTGCTATATATCTTGTTTCTAGTCTATATAGATGCACACTATGAATTCTTGACATTTTCACATGCCATGTTAGTTGATGAACTTAGGGCATGACTTATGTGTTCCAAAATCTTGGTTGTGCATGAAACGTGGTTAATGCATTTCTTGTATTTGATACAATCTTTGTTGCACAACTTGTTGATTTTGGGACTTGGAGATATCAATCAAGAATTGACATGGCTAGGACTCGATCCTAGTACGGGGGAATGTCCTCCTATACTATAGTGCGCACTAGGGGAAAAGTACCCATGGGTTAGTAGCCCTAAAGTGATCTCAAGAGTACGGTTTTAATCCAGGCAATATCCGAGTTCCCACATTGGTTGATTTCACTCTCTTTAAATTTCAAGTTGCTATTCCTTGAAGATTTAAACTTGTCATGTATGTGAAATGCTCCAATCCTGTTTACTTACATAGATATTATGCCTTGTTCTTGATTCATGTATAACTCTTTTCGTGTTTCATGGAATATTCCATCCTTGTTATTTGCATAGATATTATGCCTTGTTCCTGATTTCGTGTATAACTCTTGTCTTGCTAATTGGATTATCCCAATCTTGTTATTTGCATAGATATTATGCCTTGTTCTTGATTCCTTGTATAACTCCTATCGTGTAAATTAGAATGTTCTAATCTTGTCATTAATGTAGATATTATGCCTAGTTCTTGATTCCAAATATGCTTCTTGTCGTATTCTTGGGTTGTCCCAAATCTTGACTTGTTTCATATGAGTATATATCATGATTCTTGTTGTTAGTACTCTAGGGTAACTTAGGATGCTTCCTGAGTCTCATTGTGACATAGACATTAGGTGATATGAGCCTTCTTAATATGTTTCACCTTAAGGTGATAAATTATAAAACGCTAGGTCGATGCATGCTTATTCCCTACGAGTAGCCTTATGTTGCTCACCCCAAAGTTACTGGAGCATATTTCAGGTACGAAGACTTGGTTTGTGATGCTTAGCATTCCTTGGGTGGTTTGGAGACTTGGAGTTTCTTTTTAAAGCATTCTTATTCACATGCAAGTGTTAGCATATCTGATTTTTACTTTTAAAGTTGTAATTTATAGTTAGGTCAAAAATGTTATTTTTGCCTTAAGACTTGTAGCGTGTGCCTAAGCACATTTTTTTATGTTCATTTGATGCATATGATATGTGGCCAAGGGCCAAATTTCACTTGAAATCCATGTATGCACATAAATGTTGAATCTTGCTCTTAATGAGAAAAGTATGAAATTAGGGTTTCAACATGTCATTTTTGCACTGGAGTGTGCATAGTGTATGAAATTCATTATTTGCCTTTCATTTACCATGTATGAGGTATGGCCAAGGGTCAAACACCATTTTGTTTCCACTTTTGTATTCTTGTTTCACATATTGCATTTTTGGGGCTAAATAGTAGAATTCGAGCCTTTAAGGGTTCATTTTCAAATCGGGTGGCGTGACGTGTGTTACAGCACATCCACTAGGACCTATTTCATATGTATGAAGTGTGGCCAAGGGCCAAACATTCATTTGAAGTCATTTGTTGATTTTGGTTTTCAATTTTTTCATTTCAAGTTAATTTTCGCCTTTTTGGCCGTTGGGGGATCGAATTTTGACTCGGCCATTTTCCGGAGTCGCGGACCATTCCAGCACACTCAAAATCATCATTTACATTTGCGTGAATGATCGTTTCCATGAAAAACCCTTTCGTTTGTGTTTTGAGCCTCTTATGGACTCATTTCACCTTTTTGTTGAAAAACTCGGCCCAAGGGCATTTTGGAAATTTCCTTTGGGAAATAAATTCCGTTCTCTACTCCATCACATAGAAAATGTGATTTGAGGGGGATTTTCTTCACGACATTTTTCTGAAATATGTCATCTTGGTCACGAAAACCGCGCTCCAAACTCAATTTTCTGCATTTTTACTGTTTCTATTGTTTTTCTGCAACCTGGGTGGGTTGAACTGGTTTAGGAATTGCTGAACTAGGTCAAGGGTCATTTTTGTTCAGCTTTGGGCATTCTGCCAAAGTTGAACCGTTTCAAGAAATGTTGAACCGGTTCAAGTCTTCTAGAGTTTTTCAGTTTTGGACTTCAAACTTTAAACTGATGTAACTTCTTCGTTTCAACTCAGAATTGGTCCGTTCTTAAGTCTAAACTGACCGTGTCGAAGTAAGCTTTCCAATGGTACCAATTTCAACATTATATTCTTTTCCTATCTCAATATATCCTTATTTTAGTGAGAGGGTGTCGGATTTGGTTCGAACCGGGATAGGGTTCATCTGGGATTTCTCTTCCTTTGGCCTTGGGACTTTATGTGAAGTTACCAAAGGATGGTTTTAGATGTTTTTAATCTAATTTTACTTGTTGAAAGTCAAATTCCTTCCTCTTAGGGTAAAATGACCATTTTACCCTTGGTCCTTCCTTCGGTAGGGTTTTCATACCCTTGTCTTTGTTTTGCTTCCGCATCTGGATCCATTAACGGGTCAATATTTGGCTCATCACTGTAGTACTGGGTTGAATCAAAACCCTGGTCGTTACATCACTCGTCCACTAGGGGTAACCTAAGGGTTTAAAAGGCTTGTTGCATATGCTAAGTGCAAACGTGCTCCCTACGAAAGTGGCGTTATCCATTTATTATTTTCTAGTTCATAGTTGTATAGTTGTTCATTTCATTCCTTTACTTTTTAGTTCATTGCTAGGGACTAGCAATATTTAAGTTTGGGGGTGTGATGAGCGCTGAAAAGTGCGTATTTAAACCTCTTAAGCTTGAGCATTCTAGCGCCTTTATCTATCTTACTTTACAGTTTTAGATTGATTTCGTATTATTTCCATTTTCAGGCACTTATCCCGAAAATAAGCTAACTCAGACAAATAAGAGCTTAATTGAAGCAATTCTGAGATTAAACAAAGAAAGGAGCAAAGTGGAAAAAGAAGAAAGCAAATGAAGCCAAAGGTGGGAAGCAGCAAAGTTCGATCGATCTAAGTTCAAGGTTCGATCAATCGAACAATGATCGATCTCAGCACTTCAAGATAGATCCAAGACTTGGCCCAAAAGCATAATGTCCAAAAGTTCGATCGATCCAACACCATCCTTCGATCGATCGAACACCTTTATCCTTATTTAAATAATTGATCCTATCCACAGTTGTACCACCCACTAACTACTTTTGTCCTTTTCCCATAAATATCTCCCAAAATATCTCGGATTTGTCTTTTTCCAAAAAGCTTAGCCAGTTGGATCGATCCAGCCTAAGTTCGATAGATCTTAGCCAGTTCGATCGATCCAAGACCAACGTTCGATCGATCGAACTTCCTCCAGTGCGAAAAAGTTAAAATTCAATCTCATTGAAAGTTATCCTTTATCCAATCATTAGAGAATATTGTGTGCACGACCCCAACTCATTTTGGGTGTCATTTTGACCTACCTATATAAGGATAAGGATTACTTTTTATATAGGGAGCCAATTTTATTTTCATATCATCTCTTGGAGAGCAAGCTTAGAGGAGGAGGAGGCTAGAGACACCATTGGAGTTCTTCATCAACAAGGAGCAGATTTCCACCATGGAGTTAGCCCTTGAGGGTTGGAGCAACATCACTATGAGTGGCTAAACATCCTCTTGGGGCTAGAGTTAGCCCCAAGCATGCTTTCTATATCTTAAACTTGTGTATTATTGAGGGATTAGTGTTGTAATTAATGTTTTGACACCTTAATATATATAGATCTTGCTTATTCAATGATTTATGCGGTTTAATGCTTCCAATTGATCATTTCATTCTATCCATATGTCTATGTATGTTAGAATAGATGTTCATGTGCTTGTCTCTAGATTTTGTGTTATTGATGCATGTCTATGTGTATTGATGCTATAGATTTGGAGATTGTCAAAACATAGTGCTTAAAGGAATGCTCTTATGATTCTCTTGATGGTTCATACTTATTCCTTGATGGATTGTGCCTCTCCCTAGTTTATTTTCATGCTAGTAGTGTAGTTGTAGTGTAGTGTTAAATGGGAGAACAATCCATGTTTATTGTTTGATGTTCTAAGCTTTTGAATGCAAGTAGCATATGTCTCTATCCTTGTGTTGTATTTCGATTGTGAGCTTAATGAAAGGATTAATGACTTGTTTTGATCTATTGTGCCTTTCACATGTTGTTTAGACAATATATGCTTCATTGCTTAGATATATTGTGCCTTTCACATGTTGTTTAGACAATACATGCTTAACTAGTCATCCTTACTTGTTGAATCAACCAAACACACACACACCAATATTGCAACACAACATTTGCCCTCATTAATCACTTGTCATTGGTATAGAAATGCATTGCTTGGTGGTGATCTCTAAACCCCAAGATCTCTCTCTCTCTTACTTACTCTTAATTGCATTCTTTGTTATCACTTAGTTTAATTTAGTTGTTCTCTAATCAACTAACCAACCAATTGTTTGATCACTCGACCCACTAGCCCTAATAACGATTCCACGACATTGCTCGATCCTCACAAATCCCTTGGGACGATCCCTACTTGCCCTAGCTATATTTATAGTGAAAGGTAGTAGTGGCTTCTATAAATGTAAAACTCTTGGCCCTCGCCTTAAAATCCACACACTCTTTAAGCTTGATGTGGTGGGGCGGCACAAAATCGCATCAATTGTTGCGGATGAAGTGATAGATGGTAGGTACTGTATTACCAAATGGACTGTGTTTTAGAATTTGAAAGTTGTGGACTGGGGTTGTATTTCAATTGCATCTGGAGTATTAGGAGGTGGTACTTATTTTTTGAGGATCCAATGAGATAGACTGTCGATTTGGATTGATTTGGGATAAGGGCGATTCTGTAGGTTTAGCTGGTAGCCCCCTTTGACTTTTATCGGGACCAAGGGTGTTCTGAGGAACGGTGAAGAGAAGAGGTAATAATGTTGAACCTAGAGCGTGAAGATATCTTGACTGAGAGTGTAGATTTCCTTAGGAAGAGTGGTTTGAGTAACCGATTAAATGTTAGTGATTGATTGTGTTGTAGATGGCTTTGAGGAGACAGTTGGGCGTTAAGCGTTCTGGTTTCAGTGCTCATTTTTCCTTTTGGGAATTGTCGGCATAGTATTGCCGTTTAACGGTTCTTTTTTAGTGGCAAGTTGTGGTTGTTGTGGGGAGTATTGAGAGTGAGGCATACTCTCTTATTGTTATGGTGTTATCGTAGGGATACTTGAGGGGGATCGCTTGTTGGTAGTCTATGGAGTCGGTGGGATGTGAGTCCGAGTTTTCATTTGAGGATGATGGTAGTAGAGGCATTATGGCGTGATGTTTAGTACTGATGGGTAGAGCAATTTAAAGTGTGATCCGATTGTGGTTTAGAGAGTTGAGTTGTTTATTATACGTTATCAGGCAGGTGATGGGGTTGTGCATCAGTTGAGGCAATTATGGACAGTTTAGTCTTTAGAGCCAGTGAGGACGATGTTTCCATATAGGTACTTTTTCTTTTTTTTTCTTTTGACGAGTCAATGGGTTGTTGTGACTGAAGTCACGATTCTTGTATGCACGGTGTCTGAGGTAGTATCGCCCGGGAAGGTAGAAATGGAATCAGTGTCGAGGTGTCATTTCACGACATGGAAGTTATTGATTGGGAATTACGGGTTCCAGGTACAATGGGATGCGGTATCCGACGGGCTATGATCTTTCCTAGTGATAGTATGTTGTGAGCATTGATGTTCTTATCTGATGGTCGTGTTGTAGGTTATATCCTAGTACTCAACGAGATGGTGGTATTGGTCTGATTTGCTTTGGCTAGCATGGGTATTGCGGTGTAGCTTATGCGAGGTTTCGGTGTTCATGGTGTATGATGATCTATTAGTGGTGAGATCGCCTAGATTCGAGTTTATAGTTCTGCATGGGTATCGGATTGGTTCTCCTCCTTGTGTGTAAGGATTTCAATTCATCTCAGGTGAGATTAAGTATCCACAATGGGGCGTTTGGCCAGTGGCGTGTGACGAGGCACTAGGTACGCCTGGATTCAGGTTGTCGATCTCTTGCGAGTGCGGGGTTCGTTACCCTTCCATTTGTTCTGGTCCTGACAGGGATGTCGTTTGTAGAGAGTCTTGTTCTCTATTTAGGAGTTGTGCGCATTTGCGGATGGGCTAACCCGTGTGTGGTTTGTTATGTTGTTAGAGTTCACTAGTAAAGGATTGGTTGTATTGGTCGACTCACTCCCACGGAGGGAGTTAGGATCTTTGGTTTTAGTGGTGCTTGTTCTGAAAGTGGTTTTGACCACTGATGTGTGAGGCACGAGTTGCCAAATAGGGATTATGTATTTCTAGTGTTTAATACTAACGATGATGGCTAGGGGATGTGTCGTAAACTGGAAGTTTAAGGATGATTAGGTAATGTGATATGAGTCATGTACTTGGATGTTTTTATAGATATTTGATTCGAGCAATGTCTTAAGGACAAATGTTGGTGTTGTTTGAGTGCTGGCAGCTAGATATGTGAATGTGGGATTCTGTAGAGGAATAATGTGAATGATTGATTTTGGTTTTGAGGTTTCAAGCATAAGATAGTCATATTGTGTGTTTTGAAGAAGTAATAATGGAATCAATTGATGTTATGGAGTTGTCTACTTGGTATGAGTGTTATGAGGAGATCGGAGAGCTTTTATGCTGGTTGATGATTGTGGTATTTGGTGTCGTGTTGCTTTTAGCTTGCTATCGGTTGTATGATTAAGACATGATTGGGATTTATTTTTAAAGTAGGTATGTAACTGTATAGTTGTTGAGGTTACGTAGAGCGATGGATTAATAGTGAGTGGATCTCATGGTTGTCTCGTGGACTGTGTGAGATTGTGTTTGAGGTTTGGACTTAAAGATAGGAACGACGTCTGTGTTGAGACCGGATCGATGATGAGAATGGCTTGGACAATTATTTCTCCTGAATCAGTCCCTTTTTAACACGATGTCGGGTCAAAGGTCAATGATTGTTTCAATTTGTCAGGGACAGTGAGAGTAGGTATTGTACGTTGTGTCGGTGTGACAGTGTGGATTCGGGTGGTTTGTCTCAGGTGACGAGGAGTATTAAGTAGGACCAAGTATCAGATAAAGGTTTCTGGTGCGACCATTTGATTATCAAGGATCATGTTTTGCGAAATTGTGTCTGAAGTAATTGATAGTACTTTTTGTGATTGGGTGACTCATATTTATGTAGTCGTTGGGAGATTTACCGTTTAGCCATCTTAGGAGGTGCTAAGTATGATGATTATAGAGTAGAGTAACTGGAAATCGCTTGTACGGTTATGTGATAATATAGCTGCGTATTAAGTCACATGAGTATGGTTATTGGGAATGTGTTTACTTAGATTGGGACATAGTGTATGGCGGACGGGATTCCTTCTCTGGGGTTTTGTGTGTTCTTCAAAGGATGAGTTATGATTAATGTCGTCATATTCAGTGGTCGAGTGACCGTTCTTCTTTCAGGCTTTGGTGCCTTGCGTAGGGATGTAGAGTGGACCGATGTCTGTTTTGAGTCAGGTATAAAATCCATCTAGTTTTGTGTTATGATGTGGTGAGTGATGAATACCCTTATAAGGTGGTGAGCATTGTGTTTTAGTGGTAGTGGTGTCTGATAGCTTGGTGGCGTCCGGTGTCAAAGGCAATAAGGTTGGTGAGCTCATAATTTGTAATGTGTTTCTTAGGAAGGTTTATGACTGTGGGCCTCTTTCTTTAAGGATTGGTAGATTTCAAGGACGAAATCTCTCTTTGACATTGATGTCAATATTTTTGGACATGGTGGAGAAGTATTTAGAAGTCTTCATGGATGACTTCTCGGTTTTTGGGTCCTCATTTGATTCATGTCTCCAAAATCTCAAATAAGTGCTTCAAAGATGTCGTGAGACTAATCTTGTGTTAAGTTGGGACAGAGCCATTTCATGGTTCAAGAAGGAATCGTGCTTGGACATGTCATCTCTAAAAGAGGAATAAAAGTAGATAGAGAGAAAGTTGAGCTAATTTCTGAATTGTCTCCACCTACTACGGTGAGAGAAATCCGCTCCTTTCTAGGACATGCCGGTTTTTATTGCCAGTTCATCAAAGACTTTAGCAAAATTGCTAAACCCTTGTGCAACCTTCTTGCCAAGGAGACTCCATTTGTCTTTGATGAAACATGCCTAAATGATTTTCATCAACTTCGCACTCTTCTATCATCCGCTCCCATCATGCAACCTCCAAATTGGTCCTTACCATTTGAGATTATGTGTGATGCTTCCGACTTCGCAATGGGTGTTGTTTTGGGGCAAAGGGTAGGTAAACTACCATATGCTATATACTATGCGAGTAAGACTTTCTCAGGTGCCCAATTGAACTATTCTACCACCGAGAAAAAATTACTTGCCGTAGTATATGCCCTTGATAAATTTCGGTCATATCTCTTAGGATCCAAGGTAATTGTGTTTTCCTATCATGCCGCTCTTAGGCATCTTTTAATGAAAAAGGAAACCAAACCTCGTTTGATAAAATGGATCCTACTTCTTCAAGAATTTGACTTTGAAATCAAGGATAAAAAAGGCTCCGACAATGTCGTTGCCGATCATCGGTCTAGATTAATGGTTGATTCTTCTCCAAATCTTGAAATTCATTAATCATTTCCAGATAAACAACTCTTTCAAATCTCAAATGGGACATTGCCTTGGTTCACCGACATTGTTAATTATCTTATAACAGGCAAACTTCCCATTACTTAGTCAAAACAAGAAAAGGACCGATTCTTTGCTAACATCCGGAAATACTATTGGGAAGATCCCATTCTGTTTCGTTATTGCCCAGATCAAATCATAAGAAGATGTGTGCCGGAAAATGAAGTTCCGAGCGTCCTTGTGTTTTGTCATACACTTGCTTGTGGTGGGCATTTCAGTGGAAAAAAGACCACTTTGAAGGTTCTTCAAAGTGGGCTCTTCTGGCCCACTATCCACCGAGATGCCTATAACTTTTGCACGGTGTGTGTTCGGTGCCAAAAGTTGGGATCAATGTTAAAGAGAGACATGATGCCCTTAACTTCAGTCTTCGTTGTTGAAATCTTCGATGTATGGGGCATAGACTTTATGGGACCATTCCCAATGTCTTATGGCTTTCAATACATCCTCGTTGCAGTTGATTATGTTTCAAAATGGGTTGAGGCTTGTGCTACCAAAACGAATGACCACTCCATGGTAATTGTATTCGTTAAATCAAATATCTTTGCTCATTTTGGTATGCCAAGGGCTATGATAAGTGATGGAGGAAAACATTTCTGTAATCAATTCTTGAAGTAACTTTTCTTGAAATACTCCGTCACACATAAAGTGACCACTCCCGACCATCCCCAAACAAGTGGGCAAGTCGAGGTGTCAAATAGGGAAATCAAGCATATTCTTGAGAAAACTGTCAATCCGACCCGAAAAGATTGGTCAAAAAAATTGAACGATGCTTTGTGGGCTTACCGGACAGCTTACAAGACTCCAATAGGCATGTCTCCATATAGACTTGTTTATGGAAAGCCTTGTCATCTTCCAGTTGACCTAGAACACAAAGCACTTTGGGCAATAAAAAGGCTCAACTTTGATCTTGATAAGGCTGGAAAGGACCGTTTGCTCCAACTTAATGAGTTAGAGGAATTGAGAAATGATGCCTATGATAGTTCAAAAATCTACAAGGAAAAGACAAAAGCATTTCATGATAAACATATTGTGAAAAAGTCTTTTGAGGCCGGTCAAAAGGCTTGGTTATTCAACTCTAGACTCAAATTCTTCCCTGGAAAGCTTCGAACCAAATGGGAAAGCCCTTATCAAATCATCTCCGTCTCACCTCATGGGGCGGTTGAACTTAAAAATCTAAAAGATGAAGGGACCTTCAAAGTAAATGGTCAAAGGCTAAAACCATACATTGATAGACAAACTTTTCAAAGAAATGTGGAATCTGCCCTCTTGGTAGATCCCATTTACTTTGAAGATTGAGAGCATCTCACGTCTTTCTAGCGCCGTTAAACACTAGTTGTATCGAGTTTCTCCTTCGTTGCATTTTAATTTCCATTTTATTATTATTTTATTTTATTTTATTTTATTTTAATTTTTCCTTTTGTACATTTATGCATTTTTAAATTCAAAAAGAAAAAAAAAGTAACAAAAAATTAAAAAAATTTATAAATGGGTAATGTAGGTTGGTGTTTGATTTTATTTCTATTTTATTATTATTATTTTTATTATTTTTATATATATTTCATGTTAGTTTTGCTTTATTCAAAAACATTAAAAAAAATTTAAAATTTAAAAAAAAAAAAAAAAAAAAAAGTAAAAAAAAGTACTAGTTAGTATAGGTTGATAAGTGATTTTATTTCAATTTTATTTATTATTATTTTTTTATCTATTTTTTATTTTAGTGTATATATTCTTTTTAGTTTTGTTTTTAGGTGAGAGATCGATCCCTTCTTGACAGAGAGCAACAAAAAAATAGCCCAAATGAATTGATCCCCCATTCATGTGGATCAATCTCATTTTACTTGTATTTCCCCCTTCTCATTACATAGGGGAAATTTTTTGCCTAAAATTATCGATCCCCCATCAAAGCAGATCGATCGCCCTTAGCCCTTGAAACCACAAATACATTCCTCTTCTCTATTCCTTAAAATTCTGCTTCTTTCCCCAAAAATCTCTAAACCCAATTTCATCGTCCAACCCTCACGGTTCGCTCTTCTCTTCCGGCGGCTTTGCTTTCCTTTGTAAAACACTGTTGGGTGCGATTACAAGGGTGGGGTTACCATTCCTGAAAAACAGCAGCGCCGACGGTTTAGTTCTTCTCCGGTCGCATCTGGGTCGTCTTTCTGGCATCGCATCTCTATTCTTTCAACGGTGTCGCAACTGGGTCTTTCCGGCGAGAATGCGAAACGTCGTTCTCCAGCGATTTTAACTGGATTTCGACTGGTTCTGCTTCAGATCTCGGTTGGGTGGCGATGGGTCGCTGTTCTTCGCTGATTTTTCTGGGTTGCGTTTCCTTCCGGCGAATTTCTGAATCGCCGTTTTCTTCCAGCGAGCTTTTGAATCGCCTGGTTCTTCTCTGATCGCGATCGCGACTGCTCTCTCTCCGACGAACGCAGCTGGGCTCTTCTCGCGGCTGTTCGTAGTTCTTCTCCGGCGTCGAGGCTGAGTTTTTCCAGCGATTTAGGCTAGTTTCGCTGGCGATCAAGACTGGTTCTTCGACTTAGTTGCTGGGCTCTTCTCGCTGGCAATTCTTGGCCGGTTTCTTCAGTGCTCCCAGCTGTCTTCTCCGGCGAGCTTGTGATGTGTAAAAAAAAAAAAAAAATTAAATAAATATAAAAAAAAAATTAAATAACATAAAAAATAATAATAATAATAATAAATATAAAAAAATTAATTTAATAATAAATTAAATAAAAAAAATACATAAAAAATTTTTAAAATAAAAATAAAAAAAAAATTGAATTCTTGTTTAAAAAAAAAAAAATTGCATTGATATTTTTTTTTAACCAAAAAAAAAAATTTTGAATTGATTTATTTTAAATAAATAATAATAATAAAATAAATAAATTGAAAAAAAAAAAAAAAAAATTCACTAGCATTCTGTCTTGCTAGAGACGTTAAACTTAGCCCATTTTTTTTTTTTATTTTGTAGGTTGTATATACATATTCTTTTTCTTTGTTTCTTAAAAAAAAAAAAAAAAAACTTAATTTTCTTTCCATTTATTATTATTTGTTTATTATTATGTATATATATATTTATTTTATTTTAGTATATTTTTTTCTTTCTAATTTAGTATATTTTTCTTTGTGTTAAAAAAAAAAAAAAAAAAAAAAAAAAAAAAAAAAAGGACATCTGGGAGATCAATCCCATTCTTGAAATAAATAAAAAATCAAAAATATGTGTTTCCAGTATGCCCTTCTGATTGGTCATGAATGTTTTCAGATTTTATCAAGGATTTCATCTCATATCTCTTTGCAATGTATTATATATTATTTTGAATTGTATGAATTGCTTATCCCATGTGATATTTGATGTGAGTTTGCTAGTATAGTTATACAGATAGGTTTTTGCATCCAAGTTTGGGGGAGATATCTTTCCTACTGAATCATTGCCAGACTTCATAATCTTTACCATCACAGTATACTCTTTACATTATTTTTCATTGTCCTCATTGCACATTGAAGACAATGTACAGTTTAAGTTTGGGGGTAAGGTCATTATGATTCATTCTATTTAAGTTAAGCTTTAAATGCATGATGAGATTTGAGATGTGTTTGGCAATGATTTCGAACTTTTGAAGTATAGTTCCTTTGAAAAGCAAGTTGTTAGGGTCTAATACTTCTTGTATACTCTAGGATGCCATTTAAGGGTAAATTTTTAATTTTTGATATCATGTTTGCTCTTGTGGTACACATCATCCTGTTGGTTGAAAATGCTTTGAGAGTTGATTCTAGAATTCTACACTTGCACTTGCGCACACTAGCATTCAATTTGTGGGGTATATGCTTAGTTGATTATTGTCTTAGTTTATCCCAATTGAGCTAGTATGTTTTGAAAGCTTTCATTCTTGATAAAATGAACTTGTAAAGAAAAGAAATAAAAGCACTCACCAAAGGTGAGGAATAAAAAAAATAAAATAAAATAAAATAAAACTGCATTCTTTCAACATGTCAACTAATTAAAAAGGAAGACAAGGAAAGAATCTAAGATGTATGATTAGTTTAAGTTCGTAGCCTAACCATTCCGAGTCATTACGCCCTTAGGAGTGTTTTTACACTTAACGCCCTAAGACCATCTGGTTTGGGAGTCATTGGCTCAATGCTTGTTACATGGGGTGATTAGAGAACTTAAGAAACTTGGACATTGCACATGGTCATACATAAAAAATAAATATAAAATAAAATAAAAAAAAGAATGTTTGATTGAATAACAAGGTTCATTCAATGTCTTGACGTCTGGTACTATATCTGTATGCTAGTTTGAGGGTAAGACTATGCCATTACTTTGATTTGCTATAATAGCAACACATTTTGATGTCGGTTCACTCAAAAAGGATGATATAATTTATTCAATTTGCATGATTAATTGATTGATGTGTGAAGGACCATTTTTGCTTACATGATGTTGAAATGTTGATAATAGCTTAGAAATGGCAGAAATTTGCATACTTGAGATAGTCTACTTTCAACACTTGTTTAATATGTGTCGTTGCTTCTCAAGTAAGAAAGAGCTTTTGATGTTTGTGGGTACCATTTCTGAAAACCCTCACGAGACTTCACTCGTCCACTAGGGGTAACCTAGGGGTTTAAAAGGCTTGTTGCATATGCTAAATGCAACCGTGATCCCTACGAAAGTGGTGTTATCTTTATTTGCTTTATTAGTTCACAGTTGTATATATGTTTGTTTCATTTCCATGCTTTAGTTCATTGCTAGGAACTAGCAATATCTAAGTTCGGGGGCATGATAAGTGCTTAAATGTTGCACATTTCAGCACCTAAGATAGGGTATTTCAGTCATTGCATCTATCTTAATTTCATGTTTTAGTCCTAATTTATGTTTATGTGTATTTCAGGGCAATAAAGTTAAAATGAGCTAAGAACGGTCCATTAAAGCCTTTTTGGAGTCGAGTAAAGATATTCAGAAAAAAGTTCAAAAAATGACAAAAAGAGGTCGTAGCTCATTGCTCGTATAGTGTGTTTATTCTTCGAAAACGGTCAATCTCGAGCCTTTGATGATGTTCCCAAAGATGAAGAAGCAAACCAATTAACCCAGAGCCAAAATTGAACTAAATAAGGCTTAAAGGAAATTTCCAACTCTGGGGGGATCGATCCCCCAGGACTTGGCAACATTACAGATTTTTTTTATTGTTTAGGCTTATTTTGTGAACTATTGGGCTTTAATAAGGTTGTTACTTAAGGCCCAATGAGCCATTAGATTAGGGTTAGTATTTATTTTATTTAGGTGAATATTATTATGATTATTACGTTTTATATTCTGTATCGTATATTTTTTTCTCCCTGGGAAAAACACGGGAAAGAGGAGAAAAAGTAAGAACAGGCTAGGGTTTTGAGAAGAAGCTCAGAGATGATGAATCCAAGGATGGAGATTGTTCTGTCTTCAACTCTATCAACCATGAGTGGCTAATTCTCCTACTTAGGGTTGGATAAACCTTAAGCATGTAACCTATTCTCTCTCTCTTTTCATACTTTTTGGGGATTTATTTATGTAATTGATGTATAGGCTTGAATAACATGATTTAATTCTTTCAATTGTTTATTGGTATTAATCTCATGTTGTCTTATGTGTTATTGATGAATAAACAAGCTATACACTTGAATTCCTTGTAAATTGATTCTTGTGATGTCTATGCATGTGGTTAATTAGTTGTAATCGTGTTCAAATTGATGGAAAATTAATTCTATTTGATGGATGGCACTACATGTTTAGGTTAATTTATTGTCTAATTAGTTTTAAATTCATGTTTAATTAGTTTAATTTAAGATTAATTAATTTAATTGCAATTCAATTATTAGATAAGTAGACCATCCATACTTATGTTTGAATTCTATACTTTTTGTCACAATTGCATTATCTTCTAGATTAATGTAAGCTAGAATTGTAACTTGAATTGATGGACCATTCTTTGGATTGGTGAATTGCACTACACTTAGTTTATTTGTCATTAGGTATGCAATTCAAGCTTGAAATTGATGCTTCATACTTTTCTTTGCAAGTATTAGCTACATTAGAATTACATTTAATTATTTCCCCAATTAGTTGAAAGTGAGTGAGTTAGGGAATATGCTTAGTGGTGAATCCTACACCCTAAGTCTTTTTCCAATCTTTTATACTCTACTCTTTATTTGCATTATTAAGTTTAAAATTGGTCTAATCACAAAACTAAACCTTTTTAGCAACCACATAAGTACTAAAGTAGAATTCAATTCTGAAAAACCTATAATTGTTTAAATCTCTTGAGACGATCCCTACTCACTTCATACTCCATAGTATAAGTGTTTAGTGGTTTTATAAATTTTAAAATATAGTGCCCACTTGACATTATTTCTAAACCTAAAGTATTGTGCATTATTTTGTGCACACGCTCGGTCGCACCAGATACTAGACCCCAAATAGTTGCCGAATTTAGAACTAGGGATAACTATCAATCTCGCCTTGTTAAAGTCAATTAGCGGTTTTTGAAAAGTGAGAGTTGGGTCGGTAAAGACCAAGCATGGGATAGGGTGCATTACATGTCATATCATGCATGGCATTTGGCTAAAATGTAGTGTGTGGTTGATGAGATGCTTATTTGTGCTATGATTATTGTATTGACTCTTAAAGCATGACCCCGATTTCATTTCCATCCCCATTATGTGATACGTGGTTTAAGGGAGTCCAAAATTGACGCCTTAGACGACTTCTACTTAGCCGTTGTGCTCACCCCTTCTTTACTATTTTCAGGTCATGAGAAGGAAATGGCGGTCGACGTAGCCTTATCCACCTGCATTTGTGAGTTTTCTGTGATGTTAGAGATATATATTATGTATTAATATTGGATAGGACTTCGATGCCCTTAGACGACCTCGGATTCGAGTAAGGACCCGGTTAACGATTTGAACCCCGGGTTCGAGTCATTACAAAACCGATGATTTCTAAGATGACGAGTATGAGTATGAGTATGAGACTGAGACGCATAGTACTAGTATGAGAGTAAGAGTGTTGTGAGAACGAATGTTAATATGTAGGAGAGAATTACAAAGAGAATCAAAACGATGATTTCTAAGACCACGAGTTAGTGTGGAAAAATCCAAACAATTACCGGATGGTAAAAGAGTTAGCATGAAAAAAATCAAAAGAATAGCGAAAGAGTTAGCTCGAAATTCAAATTAAAGAATCCAAACACAGGAATGAACAAGTTGGATACATCATGAATGAAATGGTAAGCGTATCCAATTTCAACCGTGTCCTAAAACAAATTATTGGTTAGACGATTCAAAACAAATATATATATATATATATATATATATATATATATAAATATAAAGAACACTAGGGTTATTTATTGTACAATTCACCGTGATATGCCTATGATATCACCGCTCAATCCACAATTTATGGTTCATCAAGTCAAATGGAGAGTTTTCATAATTGTTAATTGTGAGGAATCCACAATTTATAATGCATCAAGTCAAATTGAGAGTTTTCATAATTGTTAATTGCGAGGTACCAACAGTTGAGTTTTCACAATTGTCATTGTGAGGGTACCAACCGATGATTAGACACTCAGGGTATTGTATGGTATCATCGCCTAATTCACAATTTTCCGTGTTTCAAGGCAAATTAAAAAATTTTATAGCCATGCATTGTGCGGGTAGCACTTGTAAATTCCATCTTGAGCTATTCCTAAACCGGGTAGCACTTGTAAATTCCTTCTTGAGCCCTAAACCAATCCAAACATTTAGTTTGAATAGTGAGGAAAGAGTGAAATAAGGTAGGTGAAAGTGAAAGGGTGTTATATATCCGTGAATTGACGTTAGTTTTCCTACATACTATAAGGTGACAGAGTGCTTTTAGTGATGAGATGTGATAACTTTTTCTAAGCCCAATATTGTGCTATTTTTTTTTTTATGCGACATGTTGGATTAAGTTTGATTCTATTGAATGGTTTACTTCTATGGTATTTAGAAAATACTTATATTAAAAACAATTAACCACTTTATGTTGCCAAACAATATAAATAATAAATAACAAATAAATAAAAAAACAACGACAAAATAGTTATTTTATCATAAAAGGTCTTCTGAAATTGGATGGTCTTCGAAAGTATAATTCCCAAATCGATGCATAAGCCAAACAACAGTTCTTCCTCCTCCTCTTCTTATTCTTATTCTTGTGTAAAATTAAAAACTACTCCTATGTTAAACGAGCACTATGTAGTCTGAGAAGCAAACAATTATACTGTCATTAAAAAAAATAAACATTTCATAAAAGTGATTATTAATTAAAAGATAAAGGGCCAATACGTAAAAAAAAAAAAAAAAAAAAAAAAAAAAATAGTCCAGACAATCATCACCACAAGAAGATATTAGGTGAGCAGAACATGTCATGTCATTGACTCATTGGTATGACTTGTAATAAAAATTCAGCATACAAAAAGAAAAGGCCCTACCACTGAAAAAAAAAAAAAAAAAATGCTAAAAACTGCTCTCACAAACAGACTCTAGAATGCCATGAAACTTCCTGCTGCTGCAATCCCAATTCTATGTGCACATTAATCTTTTGTAGTAGAATAAACACCAACAAGACAAGGATATAGAGCATCTTACCATAGTCCATAAGTTAAAAAAAAAAAAAAAAAAATCCTTTGCAATTTCGGGCGCCTTGTTATAAAATTGTTCTTGAAGCTCACCAGCCAACATCTCATCCGCTTCTATCAGTCTTGCCCTGGCATTTGAGTCAACATTTCTACTGCAACCTATACATGGAGAGGCAATATTTCTTATTCCGACTGGATCCGAATTGCCCAGATGCTGCCGATTCCGAATTCTATTTGAGCCAAGAAATGTGATTTGTCCCGCTCTAGAGGATTCACCATGATTTCCGAAAGTAGAGCCTGCCTTAATTCTTTCAAATCATGAGATTGCCGCATCACAACACTCATCAAATTCGTCCAAATAAGACATAAAGCGCGATGCTGTTTGAGCAATAGGTGAAGCAGACCCATGCTGACATGAGCCTTCATCCCAGTCTCTGAGGGAACTGTTACTCATTCCATCCCCATTATCCCTTCTCAACTTATCACTGTTTTCAAGGGATTGACAGATAGAACTTGATGTAGAGCATTCACCGTGATCACTTGAACTGGAGTGCTCGAGTCTTTTATTAAGTAAGATTTCTGCCTGACAATGCTCAACAGTAGAGTAGACCCATGCTGAAAGGTTGTATCCCAGTCTTTGGGAAAATCGTGACCAGTTCTGTTACAAATTACATCCCCATTGTCACTACAATTTTTATTGACGACAGATGATATTTATGCACCAAAATATCTACAAATAATAACTTCAAAATATCTACAAATAATAACACGGTCTAGGCATGTACCTAATCCATCCCAACCAAAGGTCCACAACCCTTAACTGGTGTGAGAATACAGAGTTGGCACTCAAATAAAAATATATTATAAGTCTTCTCTGCATATAAGTAGAGGCAGCAATGGCTTTGGTAAAGTCTAAAGAAACACGTCATCATGAATGTCCATGTACATGTGTGTGGAAGAATGCAAACATGTGTGTGTATAATTATCATAACTGATTAAATCATCCTATCTCCAGAAACCTAGTGAAGGGAAGTCATCTTTTGTGATAATTAAATGTGATGGGCAAAGAGAAAATAAAGAACCAAAAAAAATTATAACTGCATATTATTGCACATATGAGTGTCTTTATTACCCAACTCATTTCAAATGATTTTTTTTTCCTTCCTTTTTGAACAAAAAAAAAAGAGTTCTTTGGCAGAGGTCGTCACAGGCGAGAGTGTGTGTGCGAGAGAGAGAGATACAAAGGAAGCGGGTAAATTAAAGATTAAAAAGAGGCAGCATTTCATTTGTAATTTAAATAATGAAGGAAATGTAAGCTCTAAAACAAAAATAAAAACCTACAGTTTAAACAGAGTAAACCCGTACCCTTCTTGCTATTAAATTGTCTGGGAGTCTTAGGAAGGGGCATTGTGATGGTTCATTGATTTCTTTCAGTTCTCGGTCATCAGAAATACTGGAGTTTTCATCTGCCGGACTTTGATATCTGCTATTCTACAGAAATTCAAAAGGAAAAAGTTAATTACTAAATGCACCCATGTTTAGTAAATCTACATCTGACATCTAAGCATAAGTTGCACAGATACAACAAAATCACATAAAATCGTATGCAATAATTACATCGACAACATTTTTTTTTTTTCATAAATGAACATGGACAACATTAATATACAGGTTAATTAATTGAATGTTCTCTTGATGGAGCCCGTGACACTCACCAATGCAAACACTGATGCTCTTGGAGCGGTTGGATATGAAATGCTTGATCCAGTTGGCCCAAGTTTGTTCCAAATAAATATAGTAGCATTCAAAATAAATTTACTATAAAGTAGATATTTATTTAAAAGAAAAAAAAAAAGAAAGACGTAAACATGTGCAAAAACACGCACACTGAAATCCTAAACATATCAATTGTCCCTCATGTCAGAAATATGAATGAAGAACCAATATAAAGAGGGTTCATTATGGCATATATTAGGTTGTACCTCTTCGAAGGAGAGATTTTTTTTAGCTACATACAACCTGACCTCAGATCAAAAGTTCAAAACCTTTCCCTGCAAATTTATTCAGTACACAAAATCAAACAATCCATAAAAATTCCTTCAACTACACTCAAAGAAATAGGTCCAAATAGCATTACTCATCCATAGAAGACACACTCATAGAGAATTATACATATGTATATCTAGTTGTGTCACCATATCTTTGGGTTTGGATATTTAGTAAGCCCAACTTTGGATCATCAAACCAGCAACAGAAACCACCTAAAAGTCATGGCAAATACTGGTAAAAAAGCTTAGATCACTGATTGTCCCAAATTCACCACACAGTGTTATGCAAACACCATCCAAGACAAATGCATTATGATGATCACATTACACAAAACTGTTTATCAATCCACTTAAAGCTCACCTGAGTTCACTGGCATAGTGTTTATTTGCAATGAAGGGACACTAAACAAGGAAAAACAATATAAATAGAACTCTTAAAAACCCATATATAATTCAACAAAACTCCGAACAAACACATTACAAATTACTTCATCAATGTTGGATAACTTTATGGAGGGGTTTAAGCCGTGAGAGACGCTTAAGCGAACAAATGGTCACCGACAAAGAACGACAGATCAGATTGAAGGCAATCACCCAATCGATGACGACGCAGAGACGCCATTGACAATGCGACACCAATCGATCTTGAACGCAACTATACATATGTCAATGCGACATCAATCGCTAAGATTTAGAGGTCTTCGAGGGTTTGGAAGAGAAATCAAATGGGCTCTGCATTTTAGAGAGAGAGAAATGGACTCTCCGGCGTGCATCTTTTTTTAGAATTTTGAGAAGAGGAGAGAAAAATGAAAGGAGCACAATTCTGTCCGCCACATAATTTTAGCCTTTATAGGGCTTTTTTTCTTGTCGTGAATGGCCTTTACAGATGTACTGAAACAGATTAGAATCAATAAATAACTCTAATTATCCTACAGAATTTGGGAGCAACTTCGCACCACAACCACAACCAAACATCAAAAACTTGCAAATCCTGATAACAAAAATAATAATAATACCTGGTAGACAACTGCATAGTTTTTCTACCCGGCTCTTTCACTAAAAAAGATGACCCATAACCCCTTTTTCTTTGAGTCTTGGAGAATCATCGTCGTGAAACCAAATCAATCAGAATTGGACGACTATCCATTGTATTTTCTTTACAAGCATCCACTGCTTTTTCTTTACCTCTACCTTTACAATCATTGCCTGATGTCATTGAAGGGCATGCCATGCCATTTAAAGAAGAATTTCCTAATGCTCCACATGGGAAGGCCAAACTTCTGCTGTGCCCGTTACAAATGACCACGTTACCCCTGTCTCTTAAACAGTTTCTAACCCCTTCATCAGAAGAATTAGTGTTTCCTCAACTACCGGTCACTGATGAATTACCTCCATTTTCGATACAATCCTTGCCATCAACATTCTTCTCAGTTGATCTGCCAGGGGTTTCAAGACCCTCTAGTTCCTCATCAATGTTAATGTAATTCATATTCTGCATGACAAAGTTCCAACGGGTCATATGCAACAAATAAAATCAGTAATAGCCGTAACAAAGAATTCATACTTCATACTTGTGAAAATGACCTTAATACTATCACCCAAAAAAAAAAAAAAAAACAAATGAAAATGAAAAAGAGAGACATAGAAGAAGCATGATAAATTACATACATATACTAGAAAAATGATATTTTCACACCAAATATTGTTGTAATCTTGCACTCCCCTTATTTATTTATTTATTACAAGAAAAATGATATTTGCTAAAGCTTAATTTGATTCATCAACTATAAGAGAGACATTATAATGTTTTCCGCATAAACCACCAATCTCTACACTATAATAATTAAGAGGAGATATTATATTATGATGTTTTCCACATAAAGTGATGTAAACATAAAAAAAATTATTTGACAACATAGAACAGAAACACTAGTATAAGTTTCATTCGCCAAAATACTAGTACACTTAATGCTACTGAGAAAAATGAAATTTTGATGTGCAACTTAAAAAATAATAGTAAATTCCCAGAATAATATTAATAATAAAAATAATATTATTAAATAATAAAAAATCAAATATTTCCATTAAAATCTAATCAGATCTAAACACACAGATTCATACAACTTTTCAACCCAACTTCTCTCTCTGCACCCCATCACCACTTTCTCTCTCTAAAAATTGAATCAAGAAAATAGGTGCGACTAAAATACACAAAGATTTGTACAAGTCTTCCATCATCATTTTCTTTCTCTCTGAAAATTGAACCAAGAAAATATTATAATCCAATTATAAAATATGAAAAATCAAATGTTTCACCATTCAAAAAAAAAAAATCAAATGTTTCCATTTATTTTTAAAAAAGAAGATAAATTTAAACACAAGTAAAAGCAAACTGATAAACAATCTATGTACATGCATGCATAGATACACACAGAAATAAGAAACATTCCAATGCATGCATTGAAAAGAGATAGGGATGCCTATAATTAATCCAATTATACAATATGAAGAATCAAATACTTTCATTTAAATAAAAAAACATAAAATTTATCTGAAATAAAAACAAACTGATACACAATCTATAAACATATATGCACGCATAGACACACACAGAAAGAGAAAAATCCAATGCATGCATCGACAAACAGAGATCGAAATGCATGTAATCCAATTATACAATATGAAAAATCAAATATTCCATTTTTTTTTTTTTTTATTTATGAAAGAAGATAAATTTTAACACAAATAAAAATCAAACTGTAAGCAATCTATTTACATGCATGCATCGACACACACAGAAATAAGAAACAATGCAATGCATGCATAGAAAAGAGAGAAGATAAATTTTATCACAAATAAAAACATAGTTTATCTATATACATGCATGCATAGTCGCACACAGAGAGAAAAAATTAAAATGCATGCATAGAAAAAAAAAAAAAAAGGTATAGAAATGCATATAATCTAATTATACAATATGAAAAATCAACTATTAACATGAAATTATGTAAAATAAAAAATAATAAAAAAAAAATTGCTCACAAAATTAACAGGCATTTTAGGAGAAAAATGAACACAAGTCCAAGATTGAACAAACAGAAAATAACAATGAGTGGAAAATGAAAAGCCAAATAAAGGGTGCAATTTATTTAAAAAGTAGAAAAGGAATTTACCCAGTTCAGATGGAGCTTCAACAGAGAACCCAAATATGAATAATAGATGCCAATATAGTGAGAGAGAGAGAGAGAGGACTGAGGGGAGTTTGAACTCTTGATGGGTTTTCACTGTTGGTTCAAACCAACTACCGAGGCAGTAATAGCATCTAAGGTCGACACGTCCGAGAGAGGAGAGAGACAAGTGTTTCTTTGAGTTATTACAATACATGCGCTCTGATTGGTGGTGGGGTTCGTATATGCCCAATGAGAGAAAGAGAAATTTTATTTATTTGGTGGAAGTTCCAATAATTTGGTATAATAAATTACTTAAATAAAAATACCTTTTTTCATGGAATATATTCATGAGAAATTAAGAAATTAATTAAATTGTTTTAAAAAAATTTATTTAAGATTTTTATTTAAATAATTTATTTAAAAAATTAAAAGTAAATTGAAACAAATTTAATGGAGAATATGTTATCAAATTAGTATAAATTTTTTTCATAATTTATTTTAATAAAAAAAATAGATTAAGTGTAATTCAATAAGAAAAGGCATTTTGATCATTTAATGAAATATAGTCTAAGTAATGGGGCATTTTGTAATAAAATGTGATAGTTCAAGAGATATTATGGATAAAATATAGTTCAAGAGTGCTATTTACAAATTCAAACATAGTTAAAGAGATTTTTTTTAATCTTTACCCATAAAAATAAGATTTAGTTATTATATTGTGACATATAACCAACTCGAGTTGAAGATATATCACTGAAACGTAATAGACAAGTTCGTAATATCTTTCTGGATTTTTTTTCTTTTCAGCTTTTTATTTTTACTTTCTTCTTTTCCTCCGCAAGTTCAATAGAAAGTTGTTCTTAGAGCGAATGAGAATTGAAAATGGAGAAGACGACACTACTTGATGGTGATGACCTAGCTCAAAAATAAAATGGTGCAATATATCTAGGTTTGGAGTTGCATTTAAAAAATATTGTGTCTTACTTTTGTAGTGTTGTACTAACGTCTGTCCCACTCCTACCACATTGTTGGTGGGATATTGTTGTTATAAATAAATGATGTGATGTATAATTATGGTTTTGGAGTTGAACATTATAATTGGTATGTCTTTGTATATCCAAAGGTTAGCTAAGAAAAAAGCACCAACAACGTCAGTTTTCAGTTCCCTTTCTCATATATTGTTTTAATTTGAAAATATATAATGTCAAAAATATAATTTCACAGCAATGTTCATTTAAAAGAAAACTTTTTTCCATTTGATTTTCTCACCAATTTGAGCTTCCATATGTAAATGTAGCATAACATGGACCAAAACTACGGTTGGTTGAAGGAGAAGAAGAGATTCTTCTCCAAGGGATCAAAGAAAGATTTTGGCAAGTTCCAATGTTCGCAATGGATTCGACAAAGGGGCATTTGGGTTCTTCTTGAGGAGACGAGGTGTAATATGATGGTGTCAGCAATGGAGTTTAAAGTTTTCGAAGAAGGAGATGTTATGTTTAAGGCGTGATTTGGATCCTCGCATGGTTTCAATATTTAAGATTGAAGCACAGTAATACATGAAAATCTGCATTCATTATTATAAGCAATATAAAAATATATTTTTATAAAAACTGCATGATATATTTTTAAGAATTTTAGAAGTATGGAACTCTCGTCAACCAATAATGTCACAATCACAACGGCATAATCGATTATCATGATTTTAAAATTTTGATGGGATCAATGTAGATAGTCCGTTTTGCTCACTTTGCTCAGTGCTCATGATTATTCTCAAAATACGCCCACACAATTGAGAGATGTGTCATTTAACATCTCCTCCCAAATAGTGTAGAATGTCACAATCATAGTCAAAGTTTTTCAAACAACTCAAATAGAGCAAAATTTTAAAGAACTGGCACGACTCAAGAAAGAAAGTACACATTATAAAGAGAAATTGTTGTAGCCATGCCACCATGGGATATATTCAAACTAAGATTAGAGCTCAGAGCAAATAATGAATGAAAATTATGTAGGTCCTCTAGACCAAACCGAGTATACTAGTCATAAATGAGTTCAATGATAGAAAAACATATGTAGGAAATGAACAATCCTCCTCAAAAAAGGAAGGATATGAATGATGCCATTCCAATTCGAAGAAAGAAAGAGTGACGGTACATCATCACTTGAGAATAAGTTGTTGACACTTATATGTGTTACAATATCTACACAACAAAGCGGGTTATTATAAAAAGACAAGCAATCAAGTAATGTGAGTCTATAGGGTTAGAACCTAAGTTAGAATCATAAAATACTTATTCTGGCATGAGACTCAACAATTACTCGGGTTGTTGAGCAGATGGCCAGGGCTGCAAATGAACCGAGCCGAGCCGAGCTTTGGGTTGCTCGGGCTCTGCTCGTCACTCCCAGAGAGGTGCTCGGGCTCGGCTCGGGATCGGGCGAGCTTGGCTAAGCAAAGCTCGGGATCAACTCGATAGATTTTCCAGAAGCTCGGGCTCGATTACATGCACCTCCAATTGTTGATTCCTAACTCTGCATAACAGGAACTAAACAGACCAGCTTTTCTTTCACGATATCAAATCTCAATCTCCAAGAAGAAGAAAAAAGAAAAAATACAGAAGGAGAAAAAAAAAACAAATAAAGAAGTTAAAATTCCAAAGTTGTAGAATTAATTCCCGATTCAAGAAAAGAACTAAACAAGCTCTCTTTCATGAGATCAGATCTCAATCTCCAAGAAGAAGGAAAAAGAAAAATTACAGTAGAAAAAAAAACAAATAAAGAAGTTAAAATTTCAAAGTTGTAAAATTAATTCCCGATTCAAGAAAAGAACTAAACAAGCTCTCTTTCATGAGATCAGATCTTAATCTCCAAGAAGAAGAAAAAAGAAAAAATACAGAAGAAAAAAAAAACAAATAAAGAAGTTAAAATTAGATCTTATAAGGTTTTTGCCTTCCTCTGATGATAGCAGTGAGTGGAGTGATGAGTGACTTAGGGAGGGATGCCAGCGTTGGAGTTTATCGGAGCTTTGTTGCTTGTGAGGGCTTCCGGCGCATTTATGTGGTGAAGCTATGAAGATGGATACGTGGTGGAACTGCCTTCTTTAGGGTTTATTATATCACTTAAAAAGTATCAAAATCAACGGCTAAGATGCAACCTTAATTGATGATGGGCCAACGGTCCTTGGGCCTTATTAATGAAAGGATGTAAATTGGGCCAAACTAATGTATTATATGGGCTAACACTTTGAATATAGAATAGGGTTTGTTTGTTAACACAAATGGGTTGGGTCTTTAAAATGAATATGGGTCATTTTTTTTTTAGGCTTTATTATTTAGATTATAGTAATGGTTTTCAAATGGGCTTATCATGTATAATTGTAATGGTCTCATATATATGGGCTGGATCAAGAACTTATAATTGGCTAATAAACGAGCCTTATACGAGCTTTATTCACAAGCCTAAACGAGCCTTATCCGAGCCTTGTTCAGAGCCGAGCCTAACGTTGTTCAGGCTCGGCTTGTTTACTAAACGAGCCTAGAAATTGGGCTCGAGCTCGGCTCGTTTACTTAACGAAAGAGCCTGAGCCGAGCCCTTAGCGAGCCGAGCCCGAGCTGTTCATGAACAGCTCGGTTCATGAACAGCTCGGTTCATTTGCAACCCTACAGATGGCTTACAAAAATTGAAAAAATCTAGAATCTGATATGATGAAATTTTAACAATGTATTTACAAAAAAGTGGTGGTGAAATTCATAGAAGTCTAATGTCGTAGCAAGAAGTGAAAATTATAGAAGTCTTCTTTCATTTTATTTCTCGATCCTAACCCAGTTTGAAAAAAATTTCTTAACCCTATTTCTCTATGTAATCTCAACTATTTGTGCAAAATAGAAATTTTATTTCAGATAACAAAATAAAATGAGAATGATTTTGTTAACATCAGAGATTGGTTTAGAAATAATTTTGACTTAAATATAGGATTTGTTAAATTAATATTAATGAAGTAATTCAATTGTTCCATAACATTATCTGTTAATTACAGTCTTGAGGTGATCATGAGCTAAATAATGATAGTACACTCAAACTTCAATCTATCAGTATCAATTCCCTTTATTAACTGTTTGCAATGGTTTGTATGTTGTGTGTGAGAATATCAAATCAGCATTTTAAAATTAAAATCAGAGGAAATTTAGTTCAAATTTTAAATTAAATTTTCTCTAATTTCAATTCTAATGCGTTGATTTGGTTACATATTACCTACCTGTTTTGATACGAATGGATTAAAATAATACCCCCATAAAGTTCTCTAATTTGCATCATGTTCACTTTCAAATTCATACTGCCAATTATTGGTTTCTTTTTAACCTGATTACCAAGGTTAAGGTATTTAATTTATATTTAAGGCCTCGAAACACTCAATAGAAAAACCAACTATCATTGAAAATTATTATTCTGTATTATGCCATCACTGAACTGCAAACTTAGATTGAATCAGACAAAACAGAATTATCCCACTAGTAATATGGTAGGATATAGACTAATAAACATTAATGGTGGCCTCATATAATCTAATGGTATACCATATTTAAAAAAGTCTAAGTGCAAAAAACACCCTTCAAATATGTTTATAGTGTATATCACACCTTTCTCAAGCAAAATACACTCCTCAAGTTTTAATTTGGTGCAATCAAGTCCCTCCGACACATTTAAAATTAAACTTGACTAAAATACCCTTAGTCAACCATTTTATAAAATATATAAAAATGTAAAATTTTGTAAAAAACTAAAAAGTACAATAAACATGACTCGTTTTGCACACTCTGCAATCCGGTCTGGGTTATGGCAGAGGAAAGAGTGGCGACCATGGGTATGAAATTGGTGGTGTTAAGCGGCAGTATAGAAGGCGGAGGGCGGTGGCGCCGCTGCGTGGGGTATTCGGCAAGCTTGAGATTATTTTCTTGGACCGCCTCCGCGCTGGCCATCAAGCTGTGGACAAGTCGGAATCCGTTCTCCTGCTAATCCACGAGCACCACCGGCCGTCGTGGCTCCACTACAGCAGCTCCAATTTCTGGAATCGGTGATACATGCAGGCGGCAGAATTCTCAACCCCGGATCACAAGCAAGCCAAATCGCAAAATTTTCAACAAATATGTATTGATTTGCAAAATTCTCACCAAATCTCAACAGAATTCTCAACCCCTAATCACAAGCAACCCAATCACAAGAATTGATTTGCAAAATCCAATCGAAAGCAAACCCAACTGCAAAACCCCATGAATATTTTTTCACAATCACCAATATAATACCAAAACAAGAAATTGGGATTTTGGGTCGCGGCACCGGCGAGAAAGGAGAAACTCGACTGTGAGCGACGGCGAGCTCGGCATTGATGATGGAGGCGGCGGCGAGCTCGACTTTATGGAGTGACAGCAGAGAGGACGGACGATGGCGAGAATGGTGAGAAGACGGGCTCAGCTGTGGAGGGCTCGGCCGTGGATGACTCAGCGGCGAGCTCAGCAATGGGTAATTTCTCACTGTGAAAGGCAACAAAACCAAGATGAGGGAGAGAGAGATGTCAAAGTGATTTCTAGTCTTCCATAGCATCATCTTGATTCTAAAATTTAGTATTACTTGTGAGGTCTATCTACTACTATATATCCCAAGAATGGCTGTTGTGGTGTGTTTCTCTGTCCGATATTCAACGTAGGTACATGAAATTGGTATGTGACGTGTCTTGGGGTGGATATGTGTCTAAACATACTATTAATCATAAAGATTTTGAAACCCAATTATCCACAGAAACGAGTGAATCTTCATGTGGTTTTCATAATCTTATTTGGGCCGGCGAGCAAGGGAGGGCTCGGCGATGCAGTGCAGTGACGGCAGACGGGCTGTGGAGAGCGGTGGGCGACGGCTGTGGAGAGCTTGAATTGAGTTTTACAGAAAGTAGAGGGAGGGATGGATATTTTTAGAAGACTAAAAAAGCAAAATGGGTATTAGGGTAACAATTTATGTCAAATTTTTGACTTAATTTGACACAATTTTAAAATATTAAGAGTGTTTATTACACATTTTTTTAAATAGGTATAAAAATATTACGCAGAGTATATTCGAGGGATGTTTTCTGCACTTACCCCATTTAAAAATAAAATGACTTCTCAAATTTTTTATTTTTTTATTTTTTCAGTTTCTAATATTCTCTTTGCTTAATTATAAGCTGGTAATTTCCTTGTTTCAGCCTCTTGGTCTTTTGGTTTTAATTTTTTTTTCTCACTCACACAATTTAAGGTATTAAAAAGTGTTTTTGAGACCCACGAAGCTGTCATCTAATTCATAACATGAATATTTGAAAGTCCTAGCTTTTTATTTGGATTTATTAGTAAGGCCGCCCAAACACTAACGGGTACCTAGATGCACAGTGCACCCTCAGTAGCGCGTGTGTGTGTAACCATCATTAAACTTGAGTTTTCTTTTCCCATTTTTAGAGCTCATTTTTCTCTACTGCAACTCAAAGAACATGGATTAGATCATCCTTGGCAACTACAATCTAACAAATTGATTCAAAACATGCATGTTACTATCAGAAAATAGTGTAAAAGCAAAACAGTTACCAAATGCATCACAAAGATCCATGAATTTCATACTTTAATGAGGTAACCCCAAGTAGCTTCTCCCTGAAAATAGGGTCTTAAAGGCAACCACACCTTAAAAAATATGGATTACTCACTGAGATCCATCACTCAGATTGAAGAAAACCAATCTTTACACAAAAATACACATGCATATATATAAAAACACAAGCAACATATATATGTACATATACAAACACAAACACATGTAATTAGACTTTGAATTGAAAATTTAGAAAAGTAAAATGGCTTAAAGAAAAAACTTTTTTTCTCTATCAAGAACTTTTTGAAGCAGAACTGGCATTTTAGCTATGCAATCGTCACTGCCATTATGGAAATTAAATACAATAATTAAATTTAGATCATTAAAAAAATTGGTCATAAACAAAGACCGCAATATGTTTAGAAGATGGTCTCATATCAAGAAATTCAATCAAAGATTGTACGAAGGGTGAAATTGACCTTGAGCTACAATTACATGAAGTAGACTGTTACAGGTGAATACATATGTAACTTAAGTCAGTTGTAATCAAGTGCATGAGCACATCAGACAAACAATAAGTCCGTATCCCATCTTCCTTCAGGACCTCTATAATGAGCTTGCAATCCAGTCTTAGGCAATCTTTCTGTACATAGAAGCAAGCTTTAGCTTCTGCACCAGTACACATCAAACTTCTCAATGTGGCAATTTTTCTCGTACAATATTAAAGAATGGCTTGATTACAATATACAATAGCAAACTTCTCTATGGCAGCTATTTGGGTTTAAAACATATGCAAGGATCTCTCCCTCTTCTATATCAATCACCTTATCGTCCTCGTAGAAATCATCCTTCTTAAGGAACAAACCAAACTCCTCCAATGGTTTAGTTGATCCAAATACACTTAGATTCTCAAATTAGTTGACAATTTGCAGATTGTCCTCAAACTGAACAGTCTTCTTCATCTGAAATGAGGAGGGGAAAGACGAGTTAATTTCTTTTTAAGAAGCTCAAAACCAGATTTAGAAGTGTACATGAGGAAGCACAAAAAAAATAGAATATAAAATAAAATAAGATAAGCACAAACCTTCTGCAGAGAAAGTCGGGTTGCTTCTCTATTCCTCTCCTGCAACATTTGTCATGCTTCTGCTATCATTTGTGAAGCAGCTTCATCAACTCTAATTTGGGCTTCAATTCTGCCCTTGTTTGTAAACAATAAATTTACTAATTCAAATATACATTAGAAACATTTTGATATTTCGTTTTAGTTAGAGGAAGAGAAAAATGAACCTATTGTGATATAACAGAAACTTATTTATCTAAACCGAAAAATTAATACCAAGTTTGTCCATGGAATAGTAAAGAATTTATAATCACCTTTATCCTGCAGCATTTCCCTGTCTTTCCTTTTCCTGCTGCATTTTAATCCGAGTAGCTTTACCAGCCCGAAGGAATAAACAACAAGCTTAATGAGAACATCTCAAACTTGATTATTATGTAGTATACAAACTCTTAATCACTAGATGATAGCATCATATTTTTGCACTCTGAAATTTATATGAAAAGTTGATTTACATACCTGATTTAGCAATATCTCGTGTTGTGCTTTCAAGATAATGCCAGCAAACTATTTCTTTAGCATTACAACATGGATAACCGCATTTGGGGACAATTGAACATCTATAAGGGGAGCCCAATCAAAACCAAATAATCAAACGGAAGAATAAAATTTCATAAATATTAAAAGTGTTGCTACACTATACACATTTGAGTCAAACATTACTGATATACAAGTTATTTGGAGAGCCAAAATGCAGAAATCATGCATCCACCACTTCATACCTTTATAAACGATTTTCTATAAGGACCGGCTTTATAAGTTTTTGTCATTTTAGTAGGCTTTTTCCTGAGTAAGGAACATATACAATTCAACCAGTTAATATAAAAAAACCTAAAAATTCAACTAGCCTTAAGAGAGTGGAATTCTCACTGGCACTCTATAAGAGCATTACGCATTTTGGAGCATTTGGTTGAACCAGATAGCCAACGCCTATATGATTTATATCCATTTTAGGGTCAGTCATACTTATATACTAAATGTTAATCACTATGTATTCCTTCTATATGTTACATGAGTCCTAGCATATACCAGTATCTTCTGGTTTTTTATCATCACAGCCTTAACCTACAAACTTAAGAAATTTAAAAATAAGTATGTTCCTGATTAATTGCTCTGGGATTAATGAGGCCATTACCTATTGTAAGAAGGCTAAATTGGTTTGCTATACTTGGCTGGGGAGGTTCAGAAATTAAATAAATTGCTCTTCAAGAATGGCAACAAATTTGATTTCTAAATTAAATCAAGAGTCTTACAGTGTGCGTAGCGTTAATTTTTTTATTCACCAAAAACCTGATTTTCTGAATGGTGATTTTGAAATTAAGGTGAGATTCCATCATAGCCTTGTATAGAAGATTCTGTTAGAACAAAATCATCTTGAAAGTATCCGAGTGAGGTTTTATTGATTCTTGAATTGCAGCTTCAAAAACTCAAGAAACATCTCAGTTCTGCTCTAACAGGAACTAGCTTGTACCTCCGACAGGGACAATAGTAATAATTTATGAAAACTGAACAAAGTAGATGTGAAGTTTAAAATTTTGAATTATGGTTACATTTTTTCCCCCTTTTTCTTAGACGATGTATTTTATCGGAAAAAATAACCCAAGTTACATAATGCAAATAACATATATATATATATACTGATCTATAACAACAATCTCATCCATAAAAGTATTCAACGATACATGATTAATCCAATCAACAGAATGTCATAACAATATAAGAAAAAGAGAGATAAACAGATAAAAGGTAAAATGAAGTGTTAGAATGAAAGAGTAAATCATTATAATTTTCTTAAAGAACATACAAGTAAATCAAATATTAAATTTAAATATAGAGAAAAACATAGGTAATAAAATTAAATATATATATATATATATATATATATATATATATATATATATAGCTCCCAATAATGTAAGCAAGTATATACTTTCATAGCCGTTGCATCTAAACAACTTCTGATCAGTCCTTTCAGCTCGCACAAAGTTTTATCATCTCATTCTTCAATATTCACTTTGATTTTTTGTGCTTTCTGGTAGCTGAAACCAACCTTTTGAAGGAAACCCAGACAGAGAGCTTCGCTAAGTGCAAGAGATTATGGTTTTATAGTATCACTAATTCACCGCGTTTTTTTCTTTCTATGGATTTTATTATTTTGGCAAGTAATCCCAGCAAGCAGTTCTTTGGCGCTATTTATTCAAAATAAATCTTGCTTCAAGTTAAAGCTAATAATACAAAAATGACCGTGTTACCCTTCTATAACTGTTAATGCTTCTTTATTATTTTAATTTTTATTTATCATTCATTTTATTTTATTATGAGTAAGTTTGAGAATGAATCAAAATATATTCTAAAACATAAAAAAATATATTCCCTCTGTCCCAATAAAAAAAATATATCCACCTTTTTATTTTTGGTTGTGCAAAAATAAATGTCACAATTGAAGAGTCAAAGTACTATTTTTTTTGAAACATTGTTAATTTAATCTTCTTGCATTAAACTTATAAAAGGTAAACCATTATAGGGATGGACCATTATGGATAGATTCAGTAATACATTTACTACTAATACAATAAAAAAATACTATAATTCATCCACTTAAAAAGTTAGATTCCCAAAAAGTAACCTTTTTTTTTTTTTTTGGTACAAATTTGATATATGTGTGCACGTGTTTTACCATACCTTATACCTATTTCATTTTTCATTGTCACTCTCTCCAATCTATCTACCGAAGCCGCCGCTCAGGTAATGGCTACTCAGCCTTTGCACGGCCAACAATGATGAAGACGAGAACGAGGACGAGGACGATCAAGATTTAGGGTTTTGATTCACTGCTGCTCTTTGCATGCAAACTACAAGAATTTAGGGTACTAGGGACAAAAAAAAATAGTCCCAAAAGGTGCCTAATCCGTCCCTAATACCTATTAGGGACGGCAGATGCAACCGTCCCAATATGTGGCGTCCTAAAAGCCAATTAGGGACGGAACAACTTTCCGTCCCAAATAGTCAATTGGGACGAACACTAAACTTCTGTCCCAAATTATCATTTGGGACACAACTTTTTTCTGTCCCAAATACTCATTTAGGATGGAAATCAAATTTTTTTTTTTAAATATTATTTTATTTTATTGGTAATATGTGTACTTGCTATTTCTATTTTCATTTATCTGCTCCGTCCATTAAAACTAATAAGAAACTAGATATCATGTAAGCGCAAATAAAAAAAGCTAAATTTCACGTCTACACAAATAAAGCTGCTAAATTTTATTGGCCATTAATTAAAAAAACAATGTACAAATCACACTTACATTAATTCTGCTCAAAACATTACCAAATAACATAGTATCTAGATATCAATGTTTGAAATACATTTATCCAATAATAGAAGAGTAAGCATTGATCTATTGGTGAATGAGAGTGAAATGGTGGGTTCAGAGCATACTGGCCATACATCAGTGGCTACGAATTATTGAACAGGCTGCCAAAGGGTCCATAAAGCTACTATTACTGCAAAATGGGGGTCGATATGCGCCGAACTATGTGGACATGAATTGAGAGGACATCCTTTGATACTCAAACATACCATTCACAGTTGCCTTAAATATTCCAATAATGGACTCCCTCGCATCCAAATTATCAAATACCTCTGATGATAATTGGCTCACCATATTGTCCTGCATTATCAAACAAGTGAATGAACGACCATCAAATAGAATAACTGAATGCCCAACCATCAAACAGAACTGCAAAGCTAAAATCTAGACAACAAGCAATACCAACAGATTATGAACATTTAAGCTAAACAGGGCTAAAAATTACAGTGACTTATCATAGAAAATCTGGCTTAGCAGCTAAAGGAAAACAACTAAGCTATATATTATACGTCACTACTAACATTTCTTTATTTCACAAACATTACACAGGCTTAACATCCATTTACACCATTATTAGATCCCAACACCCACCAGAGAGTACAAACTATGCACCTAAAACTTTAAAGTAGAAAATAAACAATCCCAATTGACACTGCCTCCTAAGCTCACATTGACAACCTTTTAGAAATTAGCATTTTCAAGGCAATAATCAGTATCATGTTTGACAATCAATAATGTAAATAGTAATATTTAAATAATCATATATCGGTAAAATACATGTGACGAAAGAAGTAACACATATGCTAGAATGCCAAAGTCAGTGAAAGTTAGAATAACAATGTAATGCAGTATTTGATAGTGGTACTTTAATTCATAAGGCAATTCAAGGAGAATTAATTTATTCATGTATTTTATAGATATTTCCTGTATATTGCATCTGCAATATATAGACTTGTATGTTAAACCATGTTCCAAGTCCAAGATCAAGCAATGAACGAGTTAGTTAACAAAATAGCTCCGCCTAATAAACTTCATGCAATTTTGATTGATAATTTTTCTCAATATATTGTAAATCAGCTGAATGTGATTGCATATAGAATTTTTTGCAATCATAATTAACCAGAATGAACTCACAAGATCATTTACTGGAATGAACATAATCAGCATTCGAACCCACTCAAGCGAGTAGCATAACAAAAACTTCACTATTTTTGAAACAATTAAATTATCACAAGCATATAGGTCACAGCCTGTCATACATAAGAGAAGAGTGAAACCTCTTCCATTTCCCAATTTTACTAAGTTACACATAGGTTTGGCAGATTTAAAACAAAAGATAAAATTAAAATTGATTATTTTCCTTACTTCAATAGAAGTAAATTTTAAAATAATATGACTAAAATAAATGTTAAAAGCATGTAAAACCAAAATATCTCAATTACTTTCTATCAAGTCTCTTTTTCTCTATTTCTCACCATATCAGAATTAAAAAATGATATGTTTATTGCTTTTTTCTGTCACTAGATTAATTCATTATCAATCAGTTGAGTTAGGAGCAATTGTAGGTTGGAATGGTAGGAAAATCAAGCATTTAAGCTTTAAATCGGTGTAAAAAAGCTACACAGTACACACACAAAATTGAAGACAAAAACACACGGAGACATACAAATACAAATACACACAAAAATCTTTTAAAAGTATGGAAATATTACCTCACGCACAGAAACGCCCAAAAACTAGGTTGGAGAAAGCTGGTATGGGTTAACCCAACTGCAGTGGCCAAATACCCCAAATCCCGTAGCCAATCACCCCTCTTCTTCGTCACATCCAGTCCCAAACTGCAGCTCAATGACGGCGAGGATACAGTGACCTCAGCAACTTTTTCTCGGCGATAGCAACACCAAACGTAGATACCCACCACAAATTCAGTTACACACGGTGACTAGACAAATGACAATTGGCAACAGCGAACAGAGGGATCGTTGAATCGGTGACCTCACTTCCAGTTCCAGCTTTGTAGAATCGGTGGCCACCACAACTCCTCTGCCTCTATCCACTTAATCCTCTTGTTACTCTGCTTCTTCTTCTTCCTCTGATATCGAAACCCTACACATCTCATCGCCGTCGCACTGGCTCTACACAGCCACCGTATATCCCTGCCGCCATCTGATCCACATCCTGCTCCCTCACTTAGAGTGAATGACTAAGGCATCATTTGGGTTACATAGAGAGAGGGAAGAAGAAAGATCATGTGTGGTGGTCCACTGGTCGTAGAGAGAGAAGAGAGTGAGCGCAGAGATGGAGATGGGCAAGGTTTTCTAAAGAAATCATAGGTTAACCCAAAACGACGTAGTATTTTTTTTTATATTATTATTATTAATATCGAATTAATTTTATGGGTGTCACGTGGAAATAGAAATCTGGGACGAACAAAATTATGTCCCTAAATATGTAACAACTGTACCCAAAGGCCATTTCGCAAAAATTTTCAACAAATTTTTCCCTCCAAAATGTTGGCGAGCGCATTTTTGGGTCATTCGGGACAGTTAGTCTCTTATCGTCCCAAAAACCCTACCTTTTTGGAGACAGTTTTAAAACAGTCCCTAATAATCCGTTCCTATTGCCCACAACTCTTGTAGTCGGCATCTCTTCCTCGAATAGTCAACGGCAACAACATGAAGCCGGTGGCTCATTTTCTTAATTATTACCATGAAGATTTTTTTAGTAAGAAACTCATATAGTATTTATTTATTTTTGGCAAAAGAGCAAAAAAAAAATCCCTAAACTACAACATTGTTGCATAATGCACCCCTGAACTGATTTTAGAAGCAAGTTGCCCCCCCTTAACTATTAAAAGGAAGCAAAATGCCCCCTTTAATGCCATCGGAGACAATTTTCCGACCGGCAAAGCGATACAATTACTAATTTACCCTTATTTATTATAAAAAATATATAATTTTATTGTGTAAAATACCAACAATGCCCTCATATATATATATATATATATATATATATATATATATATATATATTCTTCTTCAGTCTTCCCCACCTTCACCCTTCTCATCAAGAAGCTTTTTGACTCCATAGGCTGGCTTGTCCAAGGCGAGTCAATGTTCGAATTTTTTGTTGTGTTGACTGGACCTGGATGGTGAATATAATCTATCTCAACTGTCCGATGAAAAGATAGGGATCCATTGGCCTAGTAGCCTAATAAAAACCCGAAAAAGTTACTTAAAAGGCATGTTTGATTTTGTAAGAATTATTCTTGTTTTTAAGGTATGTGTTGTAAATTTGCCCAAAATCTTCCATATATAGATAGTAAGTATACTTATTAATTGGCAAACAAACGAATGCAGTGCCATTGATTTGAATTTTTTCAGAAAACAGTAAGAGAGAAAAGTATTTGTAGAGAATGTCTTCCCTGCAGAGGAAAAAATATTGTGGATGAAACAAAGTCTTTGCTTCACTATAATATTACACCTGAATCATCTCAATCCTAGTCATCACTTACAGCGCAACCTCAATCTCTCTCTCTAAAACTCAGTTTTGTTTCTCAAGGGAAATGGGTCGCCTTCTCTCTCAACCATGACCATACGATCGCTACTCAAGTTTTAATCGCCAGACCAAACAAATTGAGTTGCTGCTAAAAGCAATGACCTCGCCGCATCAAATCGACCCTTAAGCTCGTCTCCAATGCTTGGTTGTTTGAACCGACTCTCGTCAGCGAGGAATGTGTTAGAGACGGTGAGGATCCATTCGGCGTATTTTAGGCCACTACTCGGCCTTTGCTTTGTTGCTGCTACTGTCAAGATGCTCCATTCTCTCTCTATTTATCTAGTGGTTTGGAGAGAGCCAATGGTTGTCGGTGGTGGGTTTTGTCTGTTGGAGGTTGTGTATAGTGGTTGAAGGTGGGAAGACTGAAAAAAAAAAAAAAATGAGGGCATATTTGGTATTTCACATTCATGAATTATATATTTTTTATAATAAATTAATAAATAAGGGTAAATTAGTAATTGTATCACTTTGCCGATCGAAAAGTTGTCTCTGATGGCCTTAAAGGGGCATTTTGCTTACTCTTAATAGTTGAGGGAACAACTTGCTTCTAAAAATAGTTTAGGGGACATTATAAAACAATGATATAATATAAGGGTGTTTTTTTACTCTTTTGCCTTTATTTTTATAGGAATTTAAATTAGTGTGTTCCATTTTAAAAGGTAGATGAAATAGCATTTAATTACACCTCCTTAATAATCAATTAAATCTCCATAATAAAATAGGGTTTTCCATTTTAAAAGTAGATGAAATAGCATTTAATTACACCTCCTTAATAATCAATTAAATCTCCATAATGAGTAAGAAAATGCTTCTTGGAATATTGAATTATAACTTTTTATGATAAATCAATAACTCAGTAATGCATAAGAAAATGCTTCGTGGGCCCAACGTAACATTTCGATTACCATGACTAATAAATACATCAAAATCCCTTTGAGAGAGAAATAAAAAAATGACAAAATTAATCAAACTGGGACCCACTTTTAGAGAGAGAGAGAGATTAATTGTATTGTGGAGTTAACGGCTTTAATGGAATTTCAATCCACTTCATTTTTTGTTTTGTTGGAAGCCAAATTGTTTTCTCAAACAATTCAGCATATTTTCTTTCTTTTCCCAGGATTGTGATAGCTCCGTATAGCAATCTCCATCTTCACAAAACATCCTCCACATTAATTACAACTCTTATCCAAAGCCTATGAATAAAAAAATAAAAAAAATAAAAATAAATCTTAATGTCTATATAAATCATTAATCTATTAGGACATTAAGGTCATTTCAGATAATTAAGGTTAATAATGTCTTTACACTCCTTCTAAAGGGAAATTTGGTATTAATACAGTATTCATTTACTGAAATAAGCCCCAAAAAAAACAATTTTAAAAAAATGGCATTGACTATGAACGGAAGGAAGAATTTTTTACCAAATAATGAATCTTCAAAGGAAGCCAATGTTTTTTTTTTATTATTATTTTTTTTTTTTTAAAAAAAAAAAAAAAGGTAAGCTAAGGAAGCCAATGTTGTATTAGGATGATCTTTATTCATAGTTATATAAATGTACTATTAATATAATAGAAAGAAAAGTAGATTTTAAGATAAAATATAGTTTTTTTGAGCAAGTTTTTCTTAAATCATAATAAATATAAATAAATTTTCATTTCTTTATGCCTTTTTAACGAAAGGCATTGTGGTCCAACAGTATCTCCACTATCTCCCAAAATGAATAATGAGGGTTCGAGTCTCCAATATGTGAGTTTCTTGGACCAAAAAAGAAAAAAAAATTTAACACCTTTTTACCAAATTCATTGACTTGGTAATAAGAATTTATACTACTATTTTACAAGGGAAAAAAAAGAATAATTTATACTACTATTAGTAGCGTGTAGATGTTATATTTTTTACATACATTTTCTATGCATTTTTTTATCAAATAATTTTTTTGATTTTTTTTTTCACTAGCCCAACAATTCGGGCTGACTAATAAATATTGCAATCGTTACACCTCTTTGAATTGCATACTGAATATAATATCAAATAAGATGAAAATAAAATTAGAAGGGAAAAAATCAAAATAAGATGCATCTACTCAAATGTATAATATTTATAAATTTAATTTATTTATTTATTTATATCTATATCTATAAACACTACTAAAGTGTGCAGATTTATAATTTTTTAATACATTTTCTATGCATTAATTATTTTATCAAACAAACTTTTTGGTATTTTATTCAAGTTGTTGGATAACCCAACAAATTGAATACACCGCTTGAAATTTCCCACTTGCATAAGATGAAAATTATTTTGGGAAAAAAATAAATAAATAACAAAATGTGATGCACATTCTACATTATATACATTATTATATATTTTTTTTTCTTTTTATGTAATAAACTCATGTTTAATAACATTTACATCTGCGAGAGACACAAATAAGCAAATAAAATATTTGGTTGGAGGAGCACGACCCGTCAATACGACTCGAACACGATACGACCCGTCAACACGACTCGAACACGACACGAGTTAAGCAGGTTTGTGTTGACCTTAAATGGGTTCGGGTCGTAAATGGGTTGACACGATTAACCTGATTAGTTAATCGTATCGTATTTGGATTTAGAGGTTCAACCCGTGTAACCCGTTTATGTACGTTTAATTATACGTTTAATAAATAAATTTCTATTTACCAAAATTACTATCTAAAATTGTCCCTTATAATTTACTCTTTTGTAAACTAGAGATTATTTAGTAATTTGGTTGAATTGAAACTTATATATTTTCTAGTATTTATTATTTTATTGAGTATTCTTAATAATTTAAATGATATAATATTTTATTTTTGTAAATAGGTCATTAAACGGGTTACACGTGTAATCCGTTTAATAAACAGGTCGGGTTAGTGTTGAGAGTTCATGACACAATTATTAAACAGGCCGTGTTCGGGTTGAGTTATTTAGTAGAACACCCTTAGGTCGACATGATATGATTACGACCCGCGAACACGAATTGCCACCTGTGATATCCCTCAACTCCGAGACATGGGTTGATCGGGTCCAAGCCCAAATCGAGGGAAATATCAAACAATTAAGATAATAAACAAGCATAGAATACAATATTAAATAAGAATAAATAATAAAGCTAAAAAGAAAACTAAATAATAAATTCTTCATTAAAATCCAAAAGAATAATACTCCAATAATAAATCCAAATCCTCTGATACCAATAACCATCTAGATTACAACTCGGGAATTCATCATGTGAACCCCTAATACAATACCAATTAAAAACTAAAGTAAAGAAATCCAACTGAAATAAAAGAAAAATCCTACATAAATGAGTGATGAAGATTGTCTCTACTCGGCACGAACAATTTCTAAGTCTTGAACTGACGAACACCTGAAAAAGAATAGTGGATCAGGCCCACAAATAAGTTATACTCTATTACAGTACAAACAGAGACCCGATACACGTATACATCCTAATCAACTCAATAATAACTAAGTAGTCCGTATATATATATAGATACATACTAAATGACTCTCACTGGACTATAGGGTTGTATCAACCTGAATAGTAAACAACATGCAAAACGCACATATAATGGGCATGAGTACCTAGACCTACCAGGGCACACATTTATCTGTTATATCCAGCTATGCATTTCAGGCAATATACGCACCATATCCACTGATCTTGAGACTCAAGCTCATACCATAGCACATATCTATACATATATAAAATATATCATATCTAAACATAAAAGTAAACTATTCAACCATATTATTTCAATGGCATGTCATCCAACTGGTTCCGTGTCCTGACACAAATAAGTAGGACTTAATTTTTCTGTTAATCTGTCGCTAGAATGCCCCCATATTATTTTAGTGCTGCATTAATCCATAAAATCGACAATTGATGCAACAAAGATAATAATACATCAATTAATCTAGAAATAAGTATAATAAAAATCAGATAAAATACGTGATCATATTATACTACTGTGATACCCCCGGATTTTTGAATGCGGGTTGGCCAGGCCCACGTCCGAATACCCGGGGATATCAAAAATAAATCGGCAATAATCGAACATAGAATACAAATATGATAAATAGAAATAGATAAAATGCTGAAAAGAAAACTAAATGATAATCCAATTATGAAAACTTCAGAGTAAATTTTCATTGGTTAATAAATCCTTCTGGTACAATTAATCCTCAAAAATAATACAACTCGGGAATCCATACTATATGGATCTCTAGAAAATCCAAACTAAATAAGTAACTGAAATAATGTCTATATCTAAAAACTAAACTATAAACGAATCTCCTAGGTAGAATTGGAAGAATGAAGTAGACTGATCCCTGCTCAGCACGAACAATCTCGACACCTGGCAAACACCTGAAAAATAATGGTAGGTCAGGCCCACAAACAAGTTCTACTCTACTACAATCCAAGCAGAGATCCGATACACGTATACATCCTAGTCAATCCAACAATAACTAGTAATCTGTATAGATATCTATATATATAGATACACACTATAGGAACCTCACTAAACTATAAGGTCATCTCAACCTAAATAGTAGACAACATACAAAATGCACATATAGTGGGCATGAGTACGTAAACCTACCAGGGTACACAACTACACTGTATCTAGCTACACATCCCTGGCAATATATGTACCCTAACCATAATCCTGAGACTCAAACTCATATCATGGCATCATAACATATATATAAAGATTCGTATAAGCATAAAATAAATGTCATTCATCTGATACAGTGGTCTGACACGAATAAGGAGGACTTAACTCCATGGTTAATCCATTCCCTTATAAATAAATATGTAGGACTTAACTTTTTTGGTTAATCCGTCCCTAGAATGTCACCATCCCATACCGGTGCACTAAACCATACAGTCCAATAAATGATGCAACAGATAAAATAATACATCAATTAATTCAGAAATAATAAATAAATAAGTAGGACTTAACTTCTTTGGTTAATCCGTCCCTAGAATGCCATCGTCCCATATCAGTGCATTAAGCCATACAGTCTAATAAATGATGCAACAGATAAAATAATACACCAATTAATCCAAAAATAATATGATACACATCATACAGATACCCTTTACATATATTTTAGCAAATAAAACAATTTAAATAGCATGTGGTTAATTTACATTTCAAGTAATTAACCTACATCTCAATTAAATTATATAAAGGTTCATAGCCATTATTTAAGACTATTTAGACATTAATTTAAATTGTTAGACCAATTAAATTAACTCCTTGATCCAATTAAACAACTTATAGGTAATTTAATTCTTAATTATCCACATCCTTAGCACATATAGGTATATTATGCATTCTGGGATTTTTCAAGTCCATTTAATCATTTAATAATTGATTAATAATAGATTTAAACAAATCTGGATGCTTAAAACCAAAAATCAAAGGTCGTAGCCCAACTGAGCAGGCTCGGTTGCCAACCGAGTCGGCTCGATTACCAATCAAGTCGGCTCAATTCTAACTGAGTCGACTCAGTTGATGCTAAAGGTTGTCTTCTTCGTTGGTTCAACATCTGTAAACCCTAAAACTTCATTGTTGGCCTCTAAGCTTCAACCTAAGTCCAATAAGTCCATATTAATTTACTTTAGATGTTTTAACATGTAAAGATCAAACTTAAACATCAATTATGCATCAAAAATTCAAGAATCATTCAAAACAAGAATATGAAACTAAAATCATACAACCCTCTATTTTAGTCTAATTAAGCATGCATAATTATTCAGTTTTAATTGTTTAAGTTTCCTAAAATCTCCGAGGCATGTATAGCACACAAATCAAAGGGAAAGAGATAGAAGAAGAACTTGCATCTTGAGGATTTTGAATAAAGCCCAACTCCCTTCTTCTTCGATAAATCCCTTGATGTCGGTAGCCTCTAGATGCCGTCGTCCTCCTCTGCAGGTTGGTCTATACCCACACTAGCAACCCTTGCCTCATTCTTCCTTGGTTCGGCCCTCTCCTTGGCCGAGACCTTTCTTCTCTCCCTCACATTTTTCCCTTATTTTCCTTCTCTGTTACTTCTTGTTGCCCAAAGATTGACTCTAGAAGGGAGTGAATAGAGTCAATGGCCAATTTTCGCAATTTATAAATATGATTACTAACTAGTCTCTTAAAATAATTATGCAATAACCAAATGAACTAGATAACTAATTCAAAGCATAAAAGTAAAAGAGATAGGGAAGAGAAATTGCAAACAATGACTCGACGATTTTAGCGAGGTTTGAAAACTCCTACTCCTCGGCTCAAGACCCTTCTTGAGACTTCCCAATCCACTATGGCCTCTCCTTACGAGTGGAAAGCAAACATTTACATGAAGCAACTCCTTGTTTCGCCTTGCTAAGAGAACAACCTTCCCTCAGTCTTCTTTTGGGTCACACCAACACGGTGGGTCAAACCAACCCATTACAATTGATAGTAATAAGAGCAATGAAGTACAAGAAATATCTCTCAAAGATAGATGTACAAGTTTTAGCTCACAACTAGAGTATTGATGAATATAAGTGAAGCTCAAACTTTATGAATGATATGAATAGGAGAGGATGATATAAGTAAAGAATAAAAGCTCTAATGAACTCAATAGGATCTTTCAAGTATAGAATAGAGCAAAAACTCTTCGAATCCTTCGTTGAATCTCTAAAGTATAATATATGAATGAATGGGAGAGATGAAGAGAAAATGTGAGAACAAAAGCTCTCTTTGATGCCTAATGAGGTCTCTCAAGTATTAGCTATATTGCATGCCTACAATGTGCATACAATGTGTATTTATAGGCCCTTGGAAGAATATAGCCGTTTGGGGGCATAATGGTAAAGTCCCATGAAGTCAAAGGGTCAAAGTGCCATTGTAGTTTGAAATCTGCAGATTCGACAAGAACTGGTCGACATGTGGCATAAACCGGTTGACCTCTTTGCATGAACCAGTTGGTGTATGCTACAAACCGGTTGACACTTTCTTCCTAAACCAGTTGATGTATGCTACAAACCAGTCGACATAAATAACCTTCTTTTTGAGATTTTGCTACTGCCTAGATACCGATTGACATGAGCTTAGTAGGTGTCGACATGAACAAGCTTCTTCTTGAAATTTTGCTACTGGACAGAAAAGAATATGACTTTAAATGGACATAACTCGGTCCATTTAACTCCAAATGAGGTGAAATTTAAGTCTAACTTTATTGCCTTGAAGTCAACTTTCTAATGCCACCGACCTTACTCAAAAACTCCAATCACAGAAATGGTTTTGGCCATTTTAGTGCAACCTTGTCAGAAATTTCGCAGACTAGAATCAGGTATCTTGTGATGGTTATATCTCACTCAATTCAAATCATTTTTAGGTGAAATTTAAGTCTAAATTCAAGGGCTCGAAGTTAGCTTTCCAATGCCACTAACCTTACTTAAAAATTTCAACTACAAAAATAGTTATAACATTTTTAGTACAGGCTGGTTTGGATATTTTCTAGGCTGAAAATTACTTCTTATGAGATATCCATCTTTTTAGCACCTAGGACTTCGATAAATGGTTCAATTTAATTCAAGTCCTGTTTCTAAGAGTCTAAGGGCATATGAAGATGATAAATTTCAAGTGCATTGTGTCCTAGAGTCATTTACTAAATTATGGTAATAAAGGCTTTAAAGATGAAAATTTAATTTCAACGTTTTTTTCCTTTTCTTTCTAGAGACCAAAATAAATATTATGATTAATGTGCATGGTCCTAGAATTTCTAGCTTAAGTGATAAGTTCTTTCAAAGCTTAAACAAGCTTGAACTAACTCATTATTTAGCAAAGACTCCACATGTCATATACGATGAAGTTCATAGTCTATTGCTAATGAATATATGCATGATCCAATAAAGATGAGCTTCAAATAGATTCATAAATACTTTGACATTGAATCATAAACACTCACCAATCCATCTACCCATTTCTTCAAGCTTTGTCCATGATCGTGTAGGCTTTGAGGTAGTACTGTTTTCTTCCTTCTTTTGAGTTGTTTTCTTACTTAATGTAGTCCAAGTTATCTTTGGATAGACTTTGCATTTTGTTCCTTGCAACTTCAACTCTTCTTTGTATTCATTTCTTTCATTGATGTGATATTGAATAATGGAATACTTGGAATGATCTTTAGTGCTTCATCGAGGTCATTCTTTGAATGTGAATAATCTATATTATACTCAATGTGAACATTAGTCCTTAAACACCATTAATGGTTTGTTATCATCAAAACCTCTAGATTGTCCTTGAATGAAATCATTATGGTCAACACTTTTTTTCTCTATATATCATATATAACCTAATATGTAATATAGTCTCCCACAGAAATATACTATTATATATATGGGCTATAAAATCTAACCCTAATCCTAATTGTGATACAAGTTAGATAAAAGGGAAAACAATAAAAGAAATTCATATATATACAACTATGTCAGTATGTGATTTCATAAATATAAATATACTATATATTTTAAAACTATATATATATATATATTTATACTTAATATTACTAACTATAAATATTAATAATTATTATTATTATATTCTCCTATATATATATATATATATATATATATATATATATATATATCACCAATCCATAGGTAATTATTTGTACCCTTTTAATCTCCTATTCAAGTAGTCCATGCGACCCAATTAAATGGTCCATTACTACTAACTATATCCATCCTTTAAAATACAAGTAAAATAAAATACATTTAAATCTTAATAAATAAAATTATAATAAATTAAAATCATTTAAGCACACAATACAAATAACACATAGACAAATAGCCAATTAAATCAAGTACCACTTAAATCAATTAAACACATAAGTAATTAGCCAAAAAAATCAATTAAACAATTAAGTCAATTAAACATATAACGAATAGCCAAATAATCAATTAATCAAATAAAAATGCAATTAAAATAATTAAATAAATACCGAGACTATCCTTTTAAATTAGGGGTATTACAACTGCTAATACATGATTAAAATCATATAACATCCATTTAAATTGTTAAAATAATATTAAGCAATTAAATCATCCATTAACAACATATAAATTTAATTAAAATTTCATATTGTTCAAGTTCTTAGCATACGAATATAGATTATGCATACTGGGTATTTAACATGTTCATCATAGTCATTTAAATCATCTATAACAATCGAAACAACCCTGAAACACCTAAATTATCAAAAACAGAACCCTAAAACAATTTCAGCCCTATTCCCAGCAAAGGAGCCGGCTCTTTCCAAGAGAGAGCCTCCTCTCAGCCTGAGGGAGCCGACTCCCTTCTCCATGGAGCCAGCTCTATCCCTAAGAGCTGTACCGAGATTTGCAGAGGGAGCCAGCTCTCTTCCCGTGGGAGCCAGCTCTCAACCTGCTAATCTTCATCTTTTTCGTCTCCGGCGACCTTTCGACACTCCTATCCCCTCTGTTAAGTTTCCTAAACATCTGCTCTTGGTCTCAAACGATCCCAATTAATTTTATAAAGTCCATATGCATCTTTAATTCGAATTAAAACAAGATTACATATAAGAAAACTCAAGATCAAACAAATACAAATATAAACACATAACATTGTTTTAAATCTGATTTAGCATGCATATATGATCAATTTACTGTCCATTTAAATACTAGAATTAACCTAAGCATGTATAAAACATGAAATCTATGGGAAAAAGTTAGAAGAAGAACTTGCCTTAAGATTTCAGATTGAAACCTTAAACCTCTTTCTTCCTCTAATTTTTCGGCAATCTTAGTTGTCGTCGAATCCTTTATGCTGCTTGGTTCTAGCCATGAGCAATCCCTCTTCCTTTCTTCCTTGGATTAGCCTTGCTTCCTTGGTCAACCTCTCCTCTTTCTCTTTCTGTTTCTCTCCCTAAAACTCTCTGTAAAATCTCTCTCTCTATGTATATAATATATCACGTAATATATTTTAAGCCTCCCACAGACTTATACTTATATATATATATATATAAGGAAAATAATTCCAATTATTGTAGTAGTAATATACAACTATATAAAACTAACGTGATATAAATATATATATATATATATATATATATATATATGTACAACTATCCATGTAGTCCATGCGACCCAATTGGTTGGTCTATTACTACTATCCATATCCATCCTTTAAAATAAAATTACATTTAAATTACTAAATAACTACACAACATCATATAACATTTAAATAAATAATTTCCTACAATAATTAATTAAAATAAATCATTTAAGCACACAATTTTAATTAAACAATTAATTCAATTCAACATATAAACAAATAGCCAAAAAAGTTAAAAATGCAATTAAAATAATTAAATAAATCCTGAGACTATCTTTTAAAATTAGGGATATTGCACCACCCCTAGGTGAGCCTAACCCTAGCAACCCGATTCCCGCCCGATATTTATACGGGAATGGATAAGGTCATTGAGACCATAAGAAGTGACTGGGTTTAAACTTTAAAGTCTAAATTCATTTTGGGCGGAATTTGAGCAAAGATATTAGTAACCCAAGAAACCTAAAGAACCCAAAATAGTTTATAAATTTTATACAAGACTACAAGTAAAATCAAATCAATATTAGATTATTCACTTCGCTTTGTTACTTTAACATGTTTATTTTTGTAAAGTACAAACATATAATAATTGAATTCTAGTTAAGAATGCAAAATATTAAAGAATATCAAAATATTGAGTTCTTTCCAAATTATTATTATGTAAACTTAGAATGATTGAAATATCTTTTATTAGAAATTATAAATTATTCATATTACACATAATTTGGTTTTTTCTTTAACATGATATGAGAGGTTTTATTTTATGTCAAGTTTATGTTATTATATACTTTAACATTTTATTTTTTACAATTTTATTTATTTATAGGTTATTAAAATTTTGGATGACCCGAGAAACTTGTGCGGTATGGGTGCGGGCTGAGATACAATGAGTTTTTTAGGACTTTGATATGGGGCGGGCTAAGATGTTAGAACCTTGGGTTTGGCGTGGGCTAACCCCTTGGTCCACCTAAGTCCTGTAATGTCCCGGATTTTTTTTGAAGTTATTTTTGTGCCTTGTTTTGCGTACTACGCGAGCCTCGAGGGCCGTTTAGATCATTTTCTTGAGTCAAGAGTTTTATTAATGTATTTTTATTTATTTTAAGTCATTTAGAGGCAATGGGATATTTTTTGAGAATTGGGACGACTTCCGGGTTTGGGAACTCCTTCCGGTTGTGCTGTTTTACATCAGGGGCATTATGGACTTTTCACCAGCATATGCATATATGTGTATTTGTATATTAGGAAGATAGTTTAGGGACCTTGTTGGCATTGCAATAGTTATAGATAAGCAAAAGGGTAAACCAACCAAAAGTGACAATCACCCACATTTTGACAAATAGCAAACTAGGGATCACAAGGTGACCAACTTATTTCCTTCCTCCTTCCCACACTCGGAAGCATCTCTCTCTCCCTCTATGTTTGTATTTTCTCTCTCTATATCTATACACGCAAGTTGGTAAGCTATATTTGAGGGGTTTAAAGGGTGATGTTGAAGAAGGTCGAGAAGGGAGTTTCATTCTACTTGACTAGTGCTTTTATTTGAAACTAATCTTGCTATCATTTGGGGGATTTTGAAATTTGGTGTGGCTTAGGGCTTGTTTGGTTATCTTCCTTTAAGGTAGGAGTTTTCTAAGACTTTCAGCTTTCCCTTTCATTGAGGATTATTGTCTTTTTTTGAATTCTATGTTGAGGCCATACTATGAAAATGTTGCTAGTGAGGTGTTAATGAGATGATTATGTGTTAAAGTATGCTTATGTGAAAGGAATGTACTATTCTATGTTGAATTTAAATGCTAGCTTAATTGTATTACCATGACTCGTGTGAAAAGCATGCTTGTTGTCAAATGATGGAGTAATGTCATGTTTATAGTTGATTTCCTATCAAATATATTGCTTATGATTATATTATGAGAATGTCATGCTTATATTAAATGTCTTGATAATGCCATGTTATGCCATTATTGTTACATAGGCGAATTGGAAGTTTAATTGATGAAAATGATGCATTAGCATAGCATGATGGGAATGGGGAATAAGAAAGGGTTTGAAATCAAAATTTATAAAAAGAACTGGATTTCGCAAGTCCAGTGCTAACTTTGACCTAGAGGGAGTGTGTGTCGGTTTAGGACGCGTAAAGTTGATTACTATGCCCCAAATGGTCGTTGGTTTAGAAGCCAGGATAGTTATTTAATCTCGCCTCGATAACGTCAGTTAGCGATTTTCGGTGTGAGTCAGGGTCAGTAGAGACCAAGTTGGGGATATGGTGCATTGCATAGCATTTTTATGCATATTTATGATAAGTTGAATATTTGCTGTGATGAGAATAATTATATGACATAAATGCTATAGAAACCCCGATGCATGACTTTGGTTCCATGTTATTCCCGCTATGTGTTTCGTGGCTCAAGAGAGTCCAAAGTTGACGTCTTAGACAACTTTTACTAAGTCTCTGTGCTCATCCCTTCCTCTAACATTTTTCAGGTCATGGTAAGGAAGTAGTCGACGACGTTCCTACTCAAGGGTAGTTAGAGTTGAAGAATCCCCTCTTTTGTAATTTTTGTACTAAATGGCATTTTCTGTAAACTTTGGGTCAAACATGTCATTCTTTTGTAATCGCCTAAACGGTAATGTAATTTATTCTTTTGAAGTATGCAATTATTAATCCCAAATGTTATTTTGAAATATTACTCATGGATGAATGCTTGTAAAAGGTGGGCCAGTTAAGGGGCTTTTACGTCATTTCTCATCACGAATGGTTATGTATGATGTATTCTGTCTTCGTTCTTTGTTCATGTATGTTTTCGGGGTAGGTTTACATCACAAGAATGTCCACAAATGAACCAAAGAAATTGTCAATGGCCTGGACATTCAAAATGCCTTAGAACCAACCCCAACAGAGAATCGGTCGACGTGTGCCACTGTTCACGTCGACCGGTATCTCATTAATAGGAACCATCACTGTGCAGCAACCAGTCAACGTGTGGCCTGCAGACGTCGACCAAAACATGTAGTTTCATTGCTTCTTCTTCTGCCTTGTGTTGTCCTGTCCTGACCCATCCAATGGTATTAGGGTGTATTATATTGACTTGTGAGGTGCATGAATCACATTCTAACTATGGAAATGACCATGCTGCCTTAGATGACCTCGGGTTCGGTTAGGAACCCGGATAATGATTCGAACCCCCGGATTCGGGTCGTTACAAGTCTCATCCCTAGCAGAGTAAGTAAAGAGATTGCAAAAACAAGATGCTTACAAGTGTGATGTAGAACTGTAGAAGTTATATTCTTACATGCTTTTCAAAGAAGTAATCATATTCAATGTGCACCAAGGGCATTGTGGTCCAGTGATATCTCTTTTACCTCCCAAAGTGAATGGTGAGGGTTCGAGTTTCCAAATAAGTAAAGTGTGGATGTGAGTGGTGTGAGTTAGTTTTTTGACAATGACAAAAAAATAATAATAATAAATAAAAATAAATAAATATATTTGACATGCCAATCACTTATGAAACCTTGATTTCTAGCACTAGTGTACCATTATTAATTATAATATAGTCAGGGATGGATCTGTGAAGGGCACAATGGGGGCATCTGGCCCCACTGAAAATTTTTATTATTGCATTTTACACCCATAAATTTTATATGTTTTTGCATTTATACCTATAAAATTTTAAAATAGCCCCCGTCGAAATGATGAAAAAATCCCTCTATATAAATTTGACCTCCGCATATGAATTTCTAGATCCGTCCCTGAATATAGTAGACATGATTTAGTAAATTACTTCGTTTATATTTACAAATGTACTATGATCATAAATTCATAATTGATTAACTAAATTAATTCAATTTTGCTTTTATTTCTTTAAAATCAAACAAGATTTAGGAAATAATTTGAATTTCAAATTTCTTCTTAAGTTAATCTATAAGAGGATACAAGAATTCTTCTTTTTCTTTAAATCCCTATATGTGTTTTCAAGATTTGAGAAAAATAATATCTAAGTATTTTTACAAGTTTGTGCATTAATTTTTAATTGTGATTTTTGGTCATGTGCATTTCATCTGAACTTTTTACTCGTTTTTTAATTTTTATTTTTTTTAACTGGTGTGAATTTTTTACTAGGTTTATTAAAAGTACAACAATATTCTAGTTAAGTAAAAGTACAAAAGAATGATGAGTTTAAGATATTAGGGAATTTTTGTTAATAACTTTAAATTGGGAAAAAAAATCCTTTTGAATAAATACAATTGTTGCTTTACTAACATCCTTAATATTAGGATTGTTGCTAACAGCTTACTACAATAAATGAAAATGAAGAATAAAAAATTTACAAGAAATGATTGTAATAGTAGCAATTAAAATTTACAAGTAAACAAAGGAAGAAATGATTGTAATAGGGTTATTAAATATAAAACAATGTTCTAGTTAAGTAAAACTACAAAAGAATGATGAGTTTAAAATATTGGCGAATTTTTGTTAATAACTTTAAAATGAAAAAAACAAAAAACAAAAATCATTTTGAATAAATACAATTGTTGCTTTACTAAGTTCCTTAATAATAAGATTGTTGCTAACAACTTGCTATAATAAATGAAAATGAAGAATTACAAGTAAACAATGGAAGAAATGATTGTCATTGCCTTATTAGTGCGTGATCAGTATATTAGTGTCTTCTGTAAATTTTGAAGTTACTGGTTTCGACTCTAAACATCTATACTAATCTAACAACTAAACACTTCTTGTCTTGGAAAAAAAAAAGAAAAAGAAAGAATTAATTTCGGAGTACCATGTTTAGACTATTAGCATCTCTACAAGTCTAACAACTAACAATTCTTCTCTTGAAAAAACAATAAAAAGGGAAGACACGATTGTAATAGTAACAATTAAAATACGCATCAATGATTATTTTTTTTGTATTTTTCCTGGCAATAAATTATTATTTATTTATTTTAACAACTTCGACAATAAATTTATAAGTTTGTTTGTGACATTTGAACTCACTCACCTTTTATTTTTAAAAAAATAGATGAAATACAAATCTCTTTTTAATTTTAATTAAAAATGTGTAATCGTAATTAATGATTACTTATCATTAGTCGATATTATACTTCCTAATTTCTTTCCTAATATTACATAAATGTATAGTGGAGTATGAACTTATTCCCAACGGTGATGTAATGACCTCTTACAACACCACCAACCACGTCCCCCACTAACATAACATAACATACATACATACATACATACATACATACATACATCTGTGTATACATATCTCTCCCCTCACTCTACTAGAAAAGTAGAAAAGCCACAATATCTCCGTCAATCTCTCTCATCACACTCCGAAAATCACAAACATTGCGATCCAATGTCACACTCTATATACAAAGATCTAGGCCCTGAGAATTTCTAGTATTCTCTCTCCTCATTAATTTTCTCTCTCTATATACCTATACATATATATATATATGATGGATCGTAGACGAACTGATAGTCCGGTTTACGCACGCCATTGGAGCAGCGAATCGAGCGTTACCTCCGGCTCTTCTTCTCCGGCAATGTAGCCGGTGCGTCACCACCACTCGCGGTCGTCGTCCACCACCAGCATTTCCAACATCGAGCGGAATCAGAACTTCGCCGCCAAGGCCGCCGCTCAGCGGCTCTCTCAGGTCATGGCTACTCAGGCGGCCGACAATGATGACGACGAGGACGAGGACGATGAAGATTTAGGGTTTCGATTCACTGCTCCTCTGCCACCGTCTCTTCCCCGAACAGTCAACGGCAACAACAACAGGCCGGCGATTCCGTCTTCAAAGATCAATAGATCTTCACCAGCAGTAATTTCGATTCTCTTTAGTTTTGCCTCTCACTTCATTTTTAATTATTTGGTTTATTGCAATGAAGTCGAGTTTGAATTCAATTTTCAACAATGATAGTAACAGATTCAAAATTTGGTGCTGCATTCGGTTCTTGACTCTGTTCTTGCGCATTAAGCGGTTTGATGTTGATTGTTTACTGAACTCAAGTTTCAACTATTTTTTCAGTATAATGTAATGATTCTAATGAACGATTCATGTCATAGGTCTTAGTGAATTGTAATCAGGTGTAGGATCATCATAATGTGGATTGTATCTGTGGATGTTGCTTTAACTGCATTAATAATTGTCAAAAGAAAAATAAAAAAATAGAAGAAAGGTTTGATGACAATCATCTATCTGGAATTGTTTCTGGTTTGGGAAAGATTTTGAGTTTTTTGACATGCAATATAATTGATGCAGCTATATATATATGTGTGTGGTGTTTAAATGGGTTTGAGTAGATGGTTTAAACTAGAATGCTAATTGTTTTATCTGTTATTTTAATGAGTTAGCCCGGAACTTTGTAGAAGAAACTCCATCAGTTCGCTCAACATCAGCTGGAAGGCCATCAATGTCTATTCGTACAACTCCATCATTACCACCAGCCAGAACATCTCTAAGGACTCAAATTTCTATGCCACCAATTGATCCTCCTAGGCAACGAGAGAAATGGTAAAGAAAATTCTCTGTTATTACTTTCTCAAGTACCATTAGTCTCACAAGTCAACATTAAAAAGGAAAAAAGAATTTGGGAAAAATTTGGTTACATGCAATTGGCACATTGGATATGTCTTAAGGTGTAACACCTCTAAAATTATATCATGCTGAAAAGGGAAAGGAGAAAAATATTTCACAAAAAGTTGAATGGACTTGAAGAATTACTCCTCTCTTTCGTTTTTGCTTATTTGTTATTTAGGCTCAGTTATTCAGAATGAAGAAAAAAAAAAAAATGGAGATAATGTTAAACATACCTTCAAGGAAGGATGGGTTAAATGGAGGGGTGCACGTAATATGTTGTGTGATTGGCATGTTCCGTTAAGATTGAAAAGCTAGTTATATGAATAGTTATTTGAACAACCGTTCCTTATTGGACAAAATGTTGGATAGAAAAGCTAAGAATAACATATGCATAAAGTGAGTATGGAGGGAGTGCGAATGTTGAGATGGATTTGCAGCAAGATAAGAAATGAGGCCTAGTTTGGTGTGGTGGAATGGAATGCAAAGAAAGTGGAATGGAATGGTTTTTATTCCATTCTTGTGTTTGGTGTCCAATTTTAAACTTGGAATCGTCATTCTCCACCATTCTTGGAGAATGGTCATTCCATTAAAATCATTCCACCTTTTCACAAAAGGAATGACCATTCCATTCCAACTTTAGAAAAATACAAACTAAAAAAATATTAAAAAATAAAACCTAACAAATTACAAACCCACGCATCACCATCTCCTCCATCAAACAAACCGTCGGCATCATCACATCCTCTGTCAAACCCACCGCCGGCATCATCACCTCTATCAAACCCACAGCCGGCATCATCACATCCTCTGTCAAACCCACCGCCGGCATCATCACCTCTATCAAACCCACCGCCGGCATCATCATCTCCTCTATCAAACCCACCGCCGGCATCATCACCTCCTCCATCAAACCGCCGGCGTCATCATCTCCTCCATCAAACCCACCACTGGCATCATCATCTCCTCCATCAAACCCACTGCCTGATCTTGAACTTCAAAGTGATGGACCAAGACACAATAAAAAATCAAAAGTAGATCTGAAGCTTTTTTGTTTTTTTGTAAGTTAAAAAAAATAAATAAATAAAATAAAAAAAGAAGATCTGAAGCTTTTTCGTGATATTTTCCAAATCTGTTTACATAAGCTTTTTCATTGATTTTGTGAAAGAATTGCTGAAACCATTCTTTCCAAATCAGATCCATCCTCACCCGATCGAAGTTTGTAAATCGGATCACCATTCTTTCCAAATCGGATCACCATTCTTTCCATCGCCTTTTCTCGCCCCAATCTCCAACGCCTCACTTGCCCAGTTTCTACTTTCTCTCTACTTTCTATCCACTGTTTCTACTTTCTCTCTACTTTCTCTCTCTATCTATTGCCCCAATTTCATTCTTACATACCTATTTCTATCCACTGTTTCTACTTTCTCTCTACTTTCTCTCTCTATCTATTGCCCCAATTTCATTCTTACATACCTATTTCTATCCACTGGATTGGAAAAAAATTTGATGTTAATTTTTTAGTTAAATTTTTTTTTATTAATGATAAAGATAATTTGGAGAAAACAATATAAATGATGAATAAGGTAAAACATTATAAATTTAATCCATTTTTATTTTTAGTCCAACCAAACAAATAAATGGAAATTATTATTTTACTTTTATACATTCCATTCTATGTTTGCAATCAAACAAGAGAATGGGAATCATAATTCCCACTCTATTCCATTTCCATTCCATTCCCACCTCTATTTCCATTCCATTCCAATTCATTCCACCACACCAAACTATCCCTGATAGAATTAGAAACGAACACATTCTTGAGATGTTTGAAGTAACACCAATTAGAGATAAAATAAGTGAAAATTGATTATGATGGTTTGGACATGTGCAAAGAAGACCATCTAGTGTGCTAATTAGGAAAAATGACACTGTCCATAGTTGTGTTATGTGGATTCTTCAAAAGTATGTGAAATACTCGTATCGGACGCATGACACTCGGAAAAGGGAATGAAATATGGTTTGGTTGGACATGTGCCTAAAATGTATTACTCAGTATAATATACCTTCAAAATGATTTAAATGCCTATTTTGAACATTATGTTATTGTATATATATATATATTTTACTCTATAAGATAAAAGAATAATATAAATAGTATGAATATTTACTAGTATACCTATTTCCTTCTATTTGGGGATTTGATACACCCGACACTTGCACACATACCTGCACCTGACACATTTATCCGAGTCGAGGTAACATAGGTCCACATTGAGGGCAATGCAGGGAAGGGGAAGATCAAATTTAACTTTGGTAGAGCTAGTAAGCAAGGAAATGGAAACATGTGGTTTGACTAAGGTTAGGGCCCTATATAGAGTAAAATAGGAAAATAGGATTCATGTAGTTGACCCCAAGTAGTTAGGAAAAAAGGCTTTGTTGAGTTTAGTTAAATTGGAGAGAAATATATACAAGCTGGCTGTAGGCGCTGGAAATCAAATCTCTCATTACAGTTACACCTGCCTGTAACAAACCAAACAAAAACAAAAAATCTAAGCTGAATTGGTGATGAAGAAAATGTTCAAAATTGTTGAAAAGACAAGGAGACTATGACCATTACTCCCAGTCTTTGATTTCCGAAGATTTGGAGCTTCTTTGTTTGTTTAAAACATGGCTTCTTAGGCCTACAAAATAAGTTAGCAACCTAAGAAGCACGGAAACGGATACGACACGGACACGGACACGGACACGGACACGGCGACATGGTAAATCCTAAAAAATTAGGACACGGATACGGCGGGGACATAAATCCTATGGACCTCCACAAATTCTTAGAAAATTGAAGCCCAACTTTAGCCCTCTTTGAGCATCTGTTCTTGTTTCGGTTGTTGAAGTATACGCTTCCCCTTTGAACTATTCACAGGATGAGCATTAGTTCGATTGAAGCAGTATTAACCAAGGTTGTTAAAATCGGGATTCTATGTAGGATCGTTGGGGGTTCCGTAGAATTGGAATCCTAGAATTGGGTTGAGAATCGTAAGATTCTACCAAACTAGTAGAAAAACGTTTCAAACTAATATCTCTAAGATATAGCAAAGATAAGTCCAAAACACAAAACTTGTATAGAAGTACCACTCCAAATATAATGTATAAGAGAATGTAGTGCTACTAATATATCCAAATAATTCAACTAATCAAGTTTCAAACTTTCAACATCAATTCAATTAGATGTGAATTATATATATATATATATATATAAAGAATTATTACCAACTTAGATGCTAGTGCCACTAACTATATGAATTACTGAATTATGAACACAAAGTTATAAACATTATACACTGACCAAAATTATCAAATTTATATCCAAAAACATAAATAGAACAGAAACATAACAGATTAACAAAGGTGCAATTGAACAAGAAATACCCATGCTTATCAATTAGGAACATCCGAACAAGAAAAAGGCCTGATGTCGAAGACCAACTGAATTTGGAGTCTTCAATGTTCACCAAATTCAGAATTTCTCTTTATCTTTACTGTTTTGGGCCCAAGATCGTTGGGATTTCTTATTAAAAGAGCCCAACCCATCAAAACAGTGTGTCAGTGCAAAAATACAGGGCCAAACAAGGCACAAAATAAAATCTTATAGAATCAGTAGAATCTTTCGAATCTTACGATTCTACGGTGAGATTCTACCCCGATTCTATCCAAAGGAGCAATTTTCATGCGATTTAACTAGTTTTGGGGGTCTAGGATCGTAGAATCGCGATCTTAACAACTTTGGTAACAGGAACTTCACAGTGGAAAGAAAAGCAGGAACGCCTTGAGTCTTCCTCTTTGGCTTTGAAGCTGTTTTTGATGGTAACGAGTTACCTTACCATCTTTCCTTTTACAGAGGCTTTGCTAAAGGAATTGCATTGTTCTTGCATTTCTTGACTGGTGGCTTCTTTTTCTTTCTTTTTGAGAGCTTTCCAAGCTTGAAACGTAAACTTGAACTCAGGCTAGGCTCTCCTCTTGAAACAAATAAGGATGAAGTTTTAATTTTACTTATCAAAAAAAAAAAAATAAAGATGAAGTTTAAGGGGAGACGAACAATGATGAATCCATAAGAAGAGAAGAAATTCATGGAAACAACTGAAAATATTGTTGTGAAAGGAAAAAAAGAAGTATCAAGGGTTTGTGAAGAAAGAAAATAAGAAGAAGAGGAGAGAGAGGACCATCCCCAATTAACAGCCCAATGGCCTAGCGGTACCAGGCCCTTACTTCCCAAAGGGAGGTCAAGGGTTTAAGCCTCCATGGAGGCATGTGTGTGTGAGTATCAACTATGAAAAAAAAAACCAGAGAGGACCATCCATTGGCAATAAAGCTTGGTCGGTGGGAGAACAAGAGAGAGCCAAAGTTGATTGTGCAAGAGTTTGAATCTTTGAACTAAAATATAAGCCTAAATATATGATTATTTTAATATAAAATGGTTTCATAAATATTAACTTCTAAGTAATTATGTAATGACTACCGTATTATGGGAATTTATTAAACAATTCCTCATACTTACACTTCAACACAACTTTCTTAAAAGTCACCAAGAATGCACTTATCCAAAAAAAAAAAAAAAAAAAACCCTAAGAATGTGACACGCATGTTGGAGGCGTGTCCGAATATTCAAAAAAATATATATATATATCAGACACGTATTTTGGAGTGCCCGACCCTTGTCGGGACGTGTTTGGCGCGTTTCGGTGTCCGACAAGGATTCTTTGCCCTTTTAGGTGTGTTAGTACTTCCTAGTTAGCAACTAATCTTTTTGTATCTTCTTAGGCCTTTTTACCCAATGGATCTCTCCAATTCCCTTAAACTTCTTTTGGTTCCTATATTTCTTTGGAATGAATATGTTAGTATTGCTCTGAGTCTCCTTGAGGTTTCCTTCCTCTTTTTGAGGAGTTACCAAGCAATCGTAGTCAAAGAGAGGAGTTCCCAAGCAAGCATTATTATGAGTCTCCTTAATTGGAGCACAAGAATCAAGGACATCAAATATGTTAGAGCAACTAACAGTTCCCTTCCTCTTTACCTTTTGAAAATGAAGAGTGAACTATCTTTTTACCTTCTTTTAAGGAACCTAAATCTGCTCATTGGGTTGATTTTTTTCTCACATTCCATTGTTATTTAGGGGGAGGTTTTGCTTTGTTTGGAACCAAATTCCTTTGGGATTTGAAATTGGAAATGGAAAAGGAATTGGACTGTAATTAAATAAAATTCTATTTTAATGTTTGGAAGAAACTGGAATTTGTAAAAAGGAATTTAGTGCCGATGAGGCTGGTGTGGGATTAGATAAGAAGGTCTTTCGTCATCTACAATGTTGCGCTCATGGTTCAAACAAATCCCTACCAGCTACTACTTGGTTAATGGGAAGCACCTCTAGACTTTCATCTCGGGATTCTCATAGAAACATCCATGTTTATAGATGGTCGAGAAAAATAAACAGAAATGGACCTCCACTGACCCAGGTATGTCCTCTGTTATTCATCCCCAGAGCTCCCTTACAGCACCTTCTTCTTCTTCCTCTCTTTCTTGTGGGGTGGTGAGGGGCGATGTTGAGATGTCAATGGAGAAGAGCAGTGTTTTGTCTGTTGTGCCTTCGGCACCTGCAGACGAGTATGGGCTGGTTACAGACAGAATGATTGCCAGCGGATTTGTCAATTCAGAGCAATCTGATCCACTTAATTGTGCAGTTCAGGACTTATCGGATGGGGTTTCGGTCCGTTTAGGGAGAGACCTTCACTTTCAGCTGTCTAATGAGTCAGCGATGGCTCTGCTCAAAGAACTCCGCCTTTATGTAGCCTTGAAAGGCCTTAATTGCATGCCGTCTGGAGGGGTTGAGGAGAATAAATTGGTTAGCATCCTGAGTAGTGGAATAGGAGACTACAATACAGATTCTGACTCGTTTACAGAGTCTTTTGATTTTGGAAGGGATTGTGATGAGGAGGTGGCTACTGATCTGGTTTCCATCCAACTAGTCTGTTCCAACGAGTTTGTTCCTTGGCTGGAGAATGATTTTTCTGAAGTGATAGAGAGGAACCTTTGGCAATTGAGAGACCTGGTTGTTCAGAAACAAATGTTGACTTGGGTAAGGACTGGATGATTGAAAACATAGGAGCTGCTAGTGAGTTGTTGGGTGTTTCTTCAGAGGGGAACAATGACCATACACTATCCATTCTTCAAGCAATAGTTGAAGGAAGAGAGGTCGCTGTGACTGAAGAGGTTGTGAACCCGAGGCCTATATCATCCTGGAAAGGGGCACAGGAGATCAAGAATCTTATCTCTGCAGTCAATTAAGAAAGGGGTGGTGAGGGAGAGGGGAAGGACTAGGAGTCGGAGTTCGACGAAAGGAGGAGGGGAGATCATTTTATCTGGTTTTTAATGAAGTTACGAATTATTTCTTGGAATGTTCGTGGTCTCAACGACCCGAATAAAAGGAGGGTGGTAAAGGTAGCTTTAAGGAGTGGGGGGCCCAAGTTGTTTGTTTGCAAGAAACAAAGTTGGCATCCATTTCTGATGGGGTGGTTAGGAGTTTGTGGGGAGGAAGGTTTGTGGAATGGGAGGCCTTGAATGCTACAAGTACTTTGGGCGGTATCTTAGTTAGGTGGGATTGTAGATGATTGTCTCGGTTGGATGTGTGGGTAGGGAGATTTTTAGTGTCTTGCAAGTTCAAATTGGAAGAGGATAATTTCAAATGGGTTTTCACTGGGTTCTATGGACCAGTTGTTGATATGGATAGGCCTTTTTTCTGGGAGGAGCTAAACTATGTTCAAGAAATGTGGTCTCTTCCTTGGTGTTTGGGTGGGGATTTCAATTCTGTTAGATTCCCATTAGAGAGGTCCACAGGAGGGAGGAGGTCTTCTGAAATGGATCAGTTTTCTGATTTCATTGACGAGCATCTTCTCATTGATTTACCAATGGAAGGCGCAGCCTATACATGGTTGAATGGCAGGGACCCAGTCACTTTTTCAAGGCTGGATCATTTCTTGATTCCTGGCGAGTGGGAAGAGAAATTTCCGGATGTCGTTCAAGCAGTTTTAGCACGGGTTATATCTGATCATGTTCCTTTGGTTTTAGATTGTGGAGGTTTGTGTTCTCAAAGGTCTTCGTTTCGATTTGAGAATATGTGGCTAAGAGCGGAGGATTTCCAAGGGAAAGTTTAGTCTTGGTGGGGAGGGTGTTGTTGTCATAGGCTCATCTAGCTTCATTTTAACTACAAAGTTGAAGGCTCAAATTCGATCTTAAGAAGTGGAATAAAGACCTTTTTGGGAATCTTGAATGGAGGAAGCATAGAATCCTTGCTGATTTTTATGAGATTGATCGCCTAGAAGAGGCGGGTGGGGATGTGGAGTTTTTGCGTTCTAGAAGAGCCTCTTGTCAGGCAGCTCTTGCTAAGACTGCTAGTATGGAGGAGATATCATGGTGACAAAAATCTCGGGTTCTTTGCTAAAAGAGGGAGATCGTAATACAAATTTTTTTCATAGACTCGCTAACGCTCATAGAAGAAGTAATCATATAGGACGTATTCGGGTGGAAGGTGTAGAGATGTGGAGGGAAGAAGATGTGCGAGATGGGATTGCTTCTAAGCTTTATACCGAACCGCTTGCTTGGAGACCTAAATTTGATGGTCTTCATTTTGAGGCTATTTATGAGATTGATAGGGAGCGGCTTGAGATTCCCTTTACTGAAGAAGAAGTTCTAAAGGCTTTATCAAGTTGTAGCGGGGACAAAGCTCCTAGGCCAGATGGGTTCACTATGCGGTTTCTTATGGAAAGTTGGGCAGTTGTGAAAAACGATGTGATGGGCACTTTTCAGGAGTTTTATTCTACTGGTGCCTTTGAGAAGTTGCTAAATGCAACCTTCATTGCCCTTATCCCTAAGAAGGGAGGTGCTTCTGACATTAAAGACTTCCGTCCTATCAGCTTAGTGGGTTGTATCTACAAGCTTATGGCTAAGGTCCTTGCTTTTAGGATGAGGGGAGTGATGGATGGGATTATATCGGACTCGTAGAATGCTTTTGTTGGAGGAAGGCAAATTCTTGACTCAGTTCTTATTGCAGGCGAATGTGTGGACTCTGGATTGAGAAGTGGTGTTCCCGGAGTCTTGTGCAAACTTGACATTGAGAAAGCGTATGATCATGTGAATTGGAATTTCCTGCTTTATTTGCTTCAGAGAATGGGGTTTGGAAGTAAATGGAGGAAATGGATAGAGACATGCCTTTCGTTTGTCAAATTCTCTGTTCTTGTGAACGGGTCTCCTGCTGGTTTCTTTGGGTGTTCTCGGGGTTTAAATCAGGAGATCCCCTGTCATCTATCCTCTTTCTTATTGTTATGGAGGGATTAAGCAGACTTATGCAAAGGGCAGAGGATCTTGATCTTATTTAGGGCTTTATGGTGGGAAGAGATCCTGTCCGTCAGATAGAAATCTCTCATTTACTTTTTGCGGATGACACCCTGATGCTGATGTGCCTTAGCTTAGATACTTGAGGTGCATCTTGGCTTGTTTTCAGGCTGTCTCTGGTCTGAAGGTTAATGTGGCTAAAAGTGTGCTAGTTCCGATTGGAGATGTTCAGGATATCTTATCTTTAGCGGCAGTCCTTGGGTGTAGGGTGAGTTCTTTTCCAATTCTGTATTTGGGTTTGCCTTTAGGGGTTTCCTCTAGAACGGTGGGGAGTTGGGACCCTGTGATTGATAAGTATGCGAAGAAATTAGCAGGATGGAAAAAGCAATACTTGTCTAAGGGGGGGAAAGTTACGCTTATAAAGAGCACTTTATCGAGCCTTCCCACATATTTTTTTTATCTATGTTCCAAATTCCATGCTCTGTTGCTGCTAGGACTGGAAAATTCAAAGGGATTTCCTTTGGGGTGGAAGAGGAGAGGAATTTAAGTATCACCTTGTCAATTGGGAACAAGTTTGCAAGCCAATGAAGTTTGGTGGTCTTGGTATCAGAAGACTGGTCCCCTTTAACCAAGCTCTTCTGGGAAAATGGCTGTGGAGGTACGGGAGGGAAAGACATCGCCCTTGGCGAAGGCTTGTTTTATGCCAATATGGGGAAGAGAGTGGTGGTTGGTCTACTCGTCTGGTTTCTCTCGTGGGAGGAGTTGGGGTGTGGAAATTCATTAGGAAGGGATGGGACGCTTTTTCTACTCATATCAGATTCCAAGTTTGTGATGGCAGATGTGTACGCTTTTGGGAGGATCTTTGGTGTGGAGACCGGCCCTTATCTTGTTTATTTCTAGGTTATACATTATTGTAGTTGATAGACATGCCTACGTAGCCAACTGTTATTGGCTTGATAGCAGTGGGATTACGTGGGACGTGCACTTTCGACGCTCTTTTCAAGATTGGGAGGTGGACAAAGTATGTGTTTTTTTGAATTTGCTGTATCGATAGGAGGCAGTTGGTAGAGGTAGTGATGACATGACATGGATTCCCTCTTCCTATAGTCGCTTCGAAGTGCGATCCTTATTCTTATGTCTTTCTAATTTTGATATCATTGATATTCCGTGGAAGACTATCTGGCGTTCTATGGCTCCAACTAGGGTGGCATTCTTTGTTTGGACCGCTGTATGGGGTAAGATCCTAACGATTGATAATCTAAGGAAAAGGGGCAATTGTCTTGTTAACTGGTGTTGCCTTTGCAAACAAGATGGTGAGTCAGTTGCTCACACTCTCATGCATTGTCCTATGGCGAGGGATTGTTGGGATCTTATCTTTTGTTTGTTTGGTATGCGTTGCGTTATGCCTCGTTATCCTAAGGACTTGATTCGTATTTGGAGAGGATGCCGTGTGAGAAGCGCTATTCACGATTATTGGAGAGTTGTACCACATTGTGTCTGGTGGTGTATCTGGAAGGAGAGGAATAGTAGAATGTTCGAAGGGAAAGAATCGTCCACGACGATTCTGAAATTTCACATCATACGCTCTATTTTCAGTTATGTAAAGAGGAAGTCCTGCTCTTCTCCCGAAGATTTAATTATTTTTTGGCTTCTTTGGGGCCTTAAACCCTTATTCCACTTTTGTATAAGGGATGCGTTCCCCTCTTGAACGCCTTTTTATTTCAATTATTACTTATCAAAAAAATAATAATAATAAAATAAAATAAAATTTGTATCAGTTTGGGATAAAGAGAAGTGAAAGTTATGAAGGAGGTTTGTAGAATTAGAGACCAGAAAACAGTTAATAAAAGGATAATTTTGTAATTACATTTCAAATCCCATCAAATCCTATAATTTTTCGTCCGATTTCTCCACCTTCCCAATTTTCCTTTAGAATCCCATCAAATCCCTTTCCCTTTTAAAATCCCATCATTTCAAACAAGTGATTATATATTTTTTTAATTCCAATTCCTATGAAATCCCAAGGTTCCAAACACAATGTTAGGAGTGCCCAAAGGTCTCAAATATTCTATAATTTTTGAGATCTTCAAGAGAACTCCACTGTAATTTCAAGAGGTTCACCATAGTGGCATAGCCAAGATTTAAGTTAAAACCTGTTGTGATTTTTTGATTGGCTAGTATCCCCACACAAATTAGGGCAAAATTAAGTCTAGCTTTTTTGTCGAGTTTGGTCATTCACGTATAAAGTTATATTTTTTTAAACTAAAACAATCTTCAGTCAATGATTTAGAGTAGCGTTGTAAAATTTGACCAAACAGATATGCAACAGAAATAACTGCATTGGGTTACCGTATCTTAGGTACAATAAGATTGCCACCAAAATAATAGGGGCCACCATCAATGATTCTCTGAAGGGCAATTGCACCCTTGCACTTGAACAAGGGGTCAATGACCCATTATCAGTGCTACACACGAAGTGGAAAGGAACATTTTGTCTAAAAGTACCCGGCTAATTTGATAATTTGGGAGATCTTGGAGGGACATAAACAGTTGGTTCTTGTACCCAAGGTCAGTTTTATGGCCTTTGCTTAGGCTTGAGGGAAGAATCCTTTTCTGAATGTTACACTAAGCTGTTGCATGTAATTGGGGAATTCTAGGCTTACCCAGCATTTTTGGATCGTATCCATCTTAGCTAGACTGGTGGATGGTCCAGACGGTTAAGATGCCTCAATCTGGTCATGTTGGCTGGATCAGCTAGTTGGATGCTTTGGTCATGTCGGCCAATTCATTTAAGTAACTGAACCCACCAGGTTGGGAGCCAAGCCAGTAGGGCGAGCAGCATAGTGGTGAATGTGCATCCATTGTACTAAAGCAGTTGGAACCAGTTTCAAATTTGAATCCAAATCCAAATCCAAATATTGCTTTTGATACCAAGAGTTAGTGCCACTTGTCATTGTGGTTGCACGTGCCCAGATTAGCTGGAGTTCTACTGGGTAAGCAAACTAACAGCCTCCAGGATCAGGAGAGGAACACGCCTCTAGAGAAGCATTATCTGTTACCATATGGAAAAGATGACTATGTACATATATATATATGTGCTTACTCATATGCTCTTGTGAATTCATTATCCTGTGTGTTTGTTTGTGCATGTGTATGATGTGCATGTACATGTATCAACTGCCTAGCTTGTCCTGCATCAAATGGACGGCAGTTCTTGAGCAATATTTTCTACTCTGTTCATTTGATATGTACCCACACGGAGAAGTTCATATAGTTCACTTTTTGCAATAAGATGAGAACAATTACTAACATGCATTGCAGATTCTCATCAGATATGGGGCAAATAAACTCGAAAGAGACGGGAGATCAACGCGAGGCTTCTGCTCTTCATGACGAAGTATGTTAATTACATACATTGAGTTTTCGTCTTTGTGTCTGTGTATTTTATGGTCAACATCTGAATATGCATCTGGAGTTTTTAATCTAGAGATGTAAGACGAGGGTGTTATATTGTTATGTTTTCATATGCTTGAAGATTCACTTTTAGGCTAATGTCTAATTGTTGTGCAGCTTGATATGCTACAAGAAGAGAATGAGAATATTGTTGAGAAGGTGCATCTCCCTCTCTCTCTCCACACACACACACACACACACACACAAACACAATCCTCAACCCGGAAGGGGGGGTAGGGGGCCAAATTTTTCTGGCTTAATGTGATATTTATAGTTTGTGATCTGTTGTATAGCTCAGAGCTGTGGAAGAAGGTTGTGAAGAAGCACAAGCTAGAGTTTGTTGAGAAACAGGTCATATCTTTATTATTGTTTGTTGTACAGTAGAATGTAAAAGGATGTGCTTGGCTTCTAATTAGAATCTCTTGTTTAGGTCTTTTTACATGGATGAGGCCTCCATATCTTGTCTGGCTTGCTTGTAATTTTTCCTGATTGATTCCAAAGGGGATACTATAACAATAAATTGACATTTCGGGTTATGTAATGCTAGGCTTCTTGTGGTGATAAATTATACCCAACACTGGCATGTGTGAAAGATTATGTAAAACTCATTGATGTGGTTTTCCTACTTTTTCTCCAGGGAAATTAAGATTTCATAACATTGCCTAGGAGTAGGTGCATTACCAGCCTACCCCTCCCAACACCCTGCATTGGTGGATGAACAGTGGGTGAAGTTAAGCCACAAATATACTTCTGTCAATTACTTAGGGCTTTGTTTGGAAATATTTTGCATGAATACCATTTTTGTTTGCATGTTGTATATGCCCGACAACAATGTGCTTCCAACCTATCTTAATACTTTTTTTTTTGATAAGTAACTTATCTTAATACTAAAACAACAACAACATACAAAGACCTTTTCTAACTATTTGGAGTCGGTTACACGAACCCCTATCTAAGGTCAAGAACTCAGTCAAACCACATGTTATTACATCTTCTCTTACTAACTCTACCCAAGTTAATTTTGTCTATCCCTCCTCTAGCATTATCATCAATGTGAACTATCTCATTGTTTTTAACCGGTGCACTTAATGGTCTTCTTTGTACATTCCAAGCCATCTTGATCAATTTCTTTCACTTTATCTACAATGAGTTTTACTTTAACCATCTCACGAACTGGTTCATTTCATTGTATCCTTTCTTGTCTTGACGCACATCCATCTCAACATTCGCATTTCCTGCACTCTCACTTTGTGCATATGTTAATTCTTAGTTGCCCATCATTCCGTCCCATAAATAATGGCTAGTCTAGTAGCTGTTTTATAGTCGATCACACTATTCCTGACACACTACTCCATTTAACCTACCCTGCCTTGATTCTACAATTAAAATCATATACAATTTCTCTCCTTCATTGTGAAAAATTGAGCGTAATTGTGGAAATGTTCACTTTTTGGTATCTTTTGAATCTTCACTGCATCCCTCTTTGTATTTCTAGATTTACTAAAGTTTGCTAAATTTCTGTTATTGTGATAATGAAATCTTGCTGCTTGCTTTTGTTTTCTCAGGTAGCTGCTCTTGGAGAAGGGATATATTTGGAAGCTAAATTATTGAGCAGGTATGTTGTTAGAAATGCCTCCAAGTCCACCATTTTTCATAGATTGTTCTGTTTATGGTAGTTTTTATGTCATGTTCTGATCATGATGTCTCCTGTCATTCATTTGCAGAAAGGAAGCCGCATTGCGACAAAGAGAGGTAATTTGGGAAATTTGAGTTATTCGTTGAGTTAATAAATGACTCATATAATAGTTAACTAGTGGTCTGTACATCCCTTTGCTTGAGTTTGACTTGGATGAGTGACGTCTTGGACTTAGGCCATGGAATGGCCTAAGTGAAACAATTCCTTGTGTTCGTTACAGAAATAAAGTTTTGGAATACATGAACAGATTGGAGTATGCCATTTTTATACATGGCATGGTATTTGAATTTTTTCCTATCTGCCATTCAAGTATGTTGAAATAATATTTATTATCACAGGTTGCACTTAGAGATGCAAAACAAACGAAAGATGGGGCGGATGAGGAAATTGCATCCCTTCGATCTGAAGTTAAGGTAAAGTATGATACTAACTGGACATTAATGTGTCTCTCTTTTTTAGTTTTATTTTACTGCTTAACTTAATGTTTATCGTTCTGCTGTTGGTGCTGCTGTTGCGTTATTATGGTTTGATATTTTTGCTTGATTCAGAATGCAAAAAGTGAGGCTGCAGTTGCTGTGGATCAGCTGCAGGGAACTGAATCTGAAGTTAAAGCTCTTCGTTCAATGACACAAAGAATGGTTTTGACTCGGAGTGAAATGTTATGTATTTATATAGTTGCACAGAGCTTAGAAATTTCATATGTGGATTAATTGTATTCACCTATCTGCATTGCAGGAGGAAGTTGTGCTTAAGAGGTGGTGGCTTGCGCGCTATTGGGGCTTAGCTGCCCGGCATGGTAATCTACATGTTACAACTATGATGTGCTTAAGAAGGTCTTTTTTATTTTTATGATTTTTTATTTGATTAAATTACACTTGCACCCCCTGAGTCTTGCCCTAATTACACACGGTGGTTGAAAATGGCCTTCATTACACTTGCCTCCCTTACTGCCATCAAGCAGCTAATGGGCATCTAAAATGATATGGAAATGTCATTACCTCTCGTATATATTATGAACTTTTCTTTTCTTTTCTTCTTTCTCGTTTCTTTTTCTTATCTCTGTCTCTCTTTTTTCTCTCTCATCAATCATTATCCTCATAGTTTCTTCCCTGATAAAGATTGAACCATACCAACCACAGTGAGGACACAACCTGCTTGACTCCATCCGATAGTTACTCGTTTATGTGATTGGACACAACGAGGTTCACACTGATGGCACTGTGCGCTATCCCTTACCGAGTACCCTGGCAGCTCAGTGAGGAGCCTATTTGTTTTTCTCAGGCTGTTCCGTTTCCCGAATGGCGCGCTGCTATGACTGATGAGTTTAATGCTCTCCTTAAATATCATACTTGGGCCCTGGTTCCTCCTTTGCCGCATCACAACACAGTGGTTTTCAAGTGGGTTTTTAAGGTTGAGCACCTAGCGGATGGCATGGTTGAACGTCACAAAGCCCGCCTTGTGGCTGAGGGCTTCTATCAACAACATGGTCTGGATTATGATGGGACTTTCAGCCCCGTGGTTAAGCCTACCACTATTCGTACTATTCTCAACATGGCAGTGTCTTCTGGATGGGATGACAGTTAGATGCCAAGAATGCCTTCTTGCATAGTTTTCTCCATGAGATAGTTTTTATGACTCCGCTCACAAGGTTTGTTGGTCCCCAGTGCCCTCTCCATGTTTATCAGCTTCAGAAGGCCACCTACGGGCTCAAACAGGCATCTCGTGCATGGTTCCAACGATTTAGTTCCTTCCTCGTCCGGTTTGGATTTACACAGTTGCGTCGACTACTCTATGTTTGTATTTCAACGCTCTTCTTAGATGATGATACTATTGGTGTATGTGGACAACATTGTGCACATTAGGAACACACCTTCATTGATCTCATCCTTTATCTCCACTCTTGGTATAGAGTTTGAGATAAAGAAGGATCTCTGTCCTCTTCATTACTTTCTTAGCTTTGAGGTGTCCCCCTTTGCGCTCTGGTCTACATCTTTTCAGACTCGATACGCTGTTGATCTCTTACGCCGCAGTTCTATGGTCGAGCGCAAACCATATAGAACCCTTATGAATGCCGCGACATAGCTCTCAGCCCTAGAGGGTGATCCACTTTTGGAATCTATTGAGTATCGCCGCTTGGTTAGATCTCTTCTCTAACCTGTCCAGACATTGCCTTTGTGGTTCATCATGTTGCTCAGTTCATGAGTGCCCATTGGACCACTCATCCTCCTATTGTTAAGTGCATTATGCGCTATCTCAATGGCACTTTGGATTTTGGATTGGTCTTTCACCCTTCCTCTGGTGCTTTAGTCCTTCATGTCTTCTCTGATACTGATTGTGCCGGTTTTTCCTTATAGTCGGCGTTCCACTTCTGGGTACTATGTTTTCTTGGGTGCGAATCTCATTTCTTGGAGTGCTAAGAAACAACCTACTGTTTCTCATTCGAGTTTTGAGTCCAGTACTGCGCACTCACTCATGTCGACACCTTTAACATGAGCTTCATGTGCCCTTGTCCACACCTATCATTCTCTACTATGACAACCTCAGCACTACACACATGGCATCCATTCTTGACTTTCGTGCTCGTACCAGGCATATTGAGCTTGATTACTACTTCATTCGGGAACTAGTTCTCTCTGATAGCCATCGTGTTCAATTTGTTCCTTCTGCCAACCTATGTTACCTGGACTCGGGTACGGGTGTTGGACACGGGTGCGTGTCTAGAAGTCGGATCCTTTCATCTTTGAAATTATTGGATACGGAGACTTTGCTAAAAAGGGTCCAAAAGTTGGACACGGACACTTGGACATGGTTATAATTATTATATAGGGTTACAAAGTATAGGCCATTTGTGTATTATTTGAGGGTAGGATGGTATTTTGAAATAAAAACAAGACAATCTTGTAACATTTATTATTTATTTGAAAAGCAAGTAGTTGGAGTAAAAAGTAAATGTAAAAGTTAAAAAGTTAAGTAAAGGTAAAAGTTAAAAAAGTTAGGAGTCAAATGTAAATGTACAAGTTGCTAAGTAAAACAATCACAATGTGATAAGATTTATATTTTATAAGAAGACAACTGTCAGCCACAAATAAAAAGTGAAGACAGCTGGCAGCAGCAATCTATTAAATACTCTTTTAGATCTGAAAGGTTGCGTAAAAAACCATACCTCGGTCAGAAGAACAAGACTTGTGCATGAAGAACCCATCATCTTCAACCTTAAAAAACCCTAATGTCGAACCGGCAACCTCTATAAGTATAAACATACCAGAAGGCATTCGATTTAATAAAGAGACACGAAAAAAAAGTTCAGATCTTTGCCAGCCGTGTCCGATGGTGTGAAAGGTATGTCGGTGTCCGTGTCGTGTTGTGTCGACACGGACACCCTGGCCTGGTTAGGCGAGTCCAGGTAACATAGCCGCCAACCAAACTACAGATATCTTCACTAAGCTTCACAAAAATTGCTTTGAGCTTCAGCGTTCCAAACTCCGCCTCCCTAGACCGTTGAGTTTGTGGGGGAGTATTAGACAACCCCCTTAGATTTAGGCTTAATATTAGCTTTTATAGTTGCATATATTCTATTACATGTGTCTTAGGTTAACATTCATTTAGCATTAGATTTGGACTTACCTTTTATGTAAAACATATAAATACCAATATTAGGATGAATACAATGGTGTTAATTTTCCAGTTATTTAACTCTCACAGAAAAAGAAAGGGATGACTGAAAATCGCAGGTTTTGCCAGACTTATGTTAATAGGAATGTGGAGACTTACCTGATCGGGAATTCACTAGACAGTCATCGGGTCAGTGATCGGAGATGTTACTACAAATTTTGCGAACCAAAAACAAATCAATAAACACAATAGAAAAGGAAACGCACCACACAAAGAATACAAATATTTCCGTGGTTTGCCAAAGCCTACGGGCCATAGTGTCAATTCGGTGAATGATCTCAATAGAAATATAAAAAGAAGAAAAATGAGAGAATTGTGTAAAGGCTTGAATGAGATAAATCACTCATTCACAGCTCTAGTATTTATAGATAAAAAGAGCCCATGCTCATATTATAAGAAAGGAAACTAAATCAAATTGAAATCAAATCACAACATATTCTATAACATAATCTCTGCTAATATGGTAAGTCAGTGCATAAATCGTGGCTATCATATATGCTAACACTCCTCCTTAAGTTGGTGGGTGGATATCTGAAACACCCAACTTGGATAATGCATTCTCAAACACAATCTTGCTGATACCCTCTGTAAGAATGTCTGCAAGTTGTTGAGAGCTTGTGACAAACGGAGTGCAAATTTGACCAAAGTGACGGTCCACCTCTATATGCTTAGTCCTGTCATGCTGAACGAGATTTGCTGCTATGCTAATGGCAGACTTGTTGTTGCAGTAGAGTGAGAATGGAAGCGACACTGGAAGGCACAAGTCTGTTTTTAAGGTTTTCAGTCATAGCAACTCACATATCCCAAGAGCCATAACCCTATACTCTTACCTCTGCACTAGATCAAGAGACAACATCCTGCTTCTTACTGCGCCAAGTAACCAAGTTACCACCAGTAGTAGTACAATAACCCGAAGTTGACCTCCTATCTGAAACTGGTCCCGCATAATCAACATTTGTCCAAGCCTCAACATGTAATTGACCATGATTGGCAAACAAAATACCACGACCCAGACACCCTTTTAAGTAGCGAAGGATCCGAATAGCTGCATCAAGGTGAGAGGTACGAGAAGAGTTCATGAATTGACTCACGACCCTAACGACATAAGCAATGTCAGGTCGAGTCAAGGATAAATAGATGAACTTCACCACAAGTTGTTGATACTGACCAACATTTGACAACAAATCCCCCTCATAATCAGCCAACCGATGATTTTGCTCAATCGGAGTATCAGCAGGACGAGCGCTAAGCTGACCAGAAGTAGAAATCAAGTCAAGAACACACTTGCGTTGAGAGATGCTAATTCTAGCCTTGGAGCGAGCCACCTCAATGCCCAAGAAGTATTGTAGGGGACTAAGATCCTTAATCTCAAACCGACGGCCAAGATAGCTCTTAATCTCAGCAATTCCGGTTGTATCATTTCCGGTAAGAACAATATCATCGACATACACAATGAGAGCAACTGTCTTATCGCCTGAATAACGTAAAAACAAGGTATGATCAGCTGCACTTTGATGGAAACCAAACTTGAGCATGGCAGTGCCAGAGCGATCAGACCAAGCTTGAGGAGACTACTTGCGGCTATACAAAGAACGACGAAGACGACATACCATACCAGAATGAGCAGGAGAACGAAAGCTCGGAGGAGGAACCATGTACACTTCCTCCTACAAACACCATTGAGAAAGGTATTTTTGACATCTATCTAAAATAGAGGCCAAGATCGAATCGCAGCAACAGAAAATGATACTTGGATGGTATTCATCTTGGTAGTAGGGGCAAAAGTCTCTTGATAATCTATGCCATAAGTCTGAGCATAACCCTTGGCAACCAACTGGGCCTTGTAACGAGCAACTAACCCATCTGGATTATGCTTAACTGTAAACACTCAATGACAACCCACAACCTTTCGTCCAGTAGGAAGCGGAACCATGTCCCAAGTTTGATTTTTCTCAAGTGCTTGTAGTTCTTTGGTCGTAGCATCACGCCATTGAGGTTGTGCTAGTGCATCTGCAACAGTAGAAGGAAGAGGAACCGAGGCAACAAAAACAAGAAAACTCCGATAGGAGGGTGAGAGAGCACAATCAGAAACAAAATTAGAAATAGGGTATATACAAGAACGTTTACCCTTTCGAAGAGCAATGGGGCGATCATCAAGCGAAACAATAGCTTGAGAAGGCGGAGCTGGTGCCGAAGGAACAGGGCAGTCGATCATGGGAATAGAAGCTTGTACCTATTGTCTCCGACTATAAATCTGTGGAAAAGGAACAATTCCCTCTGCTAGAGGGGTATCACGTGGAGGAATCATAGAAGATGAAACAGGTAACGAAAGAGGAGTTGAAGACGGAAGAAGGTGATCATCCATTATATTCAACGGAAACCATTCACTTTGAGAACCAACTGAACCACTATAGTATGGTGTATGCTTAAAGAAAGAAACATCCATGGATATAAACTGCTGACGACTGGGAGGATGGTAATACCTATAACCTTTTTGAGAGTGAGAATAGCCCAAAAACACACACTTCAAAGACTTGGGGTCAAGCTTTGTACGAGTCTACCCCAATTGCTGAGCAAAGCACTCACACCTGAAGACTCTCGGAGGAATAAAAAAAGAGATGAATTGGGATGTAAGATTGAGAGTGGGGCTGCAAAGTTAAGAACTCTAGAAGGAGTCCTATTAATGATGTAAACAGATGTAAGAACTGCATCTCCCCAAAATGACTGGGGAACATTTATGCCAATGCAGATTGCTTTGGCTAAGTCAAGGATGTGACGATTCTTTCTCTCAGAACGACCATTCTGTTGAGGAGTTTTAACATTAGCCATCTGATACTCAATTCCAAATTTTATACATAACCGTTGTACCTCCCCATAAGTGTACTCCGTACCATGGTCAGATCTGAATTTTTTAATGGTACAACCATATTGAGTCTGAACTATTGTCATAAAATTTTTAAAAATGGTGTACACCTCATTTTTGGTTTTCATAAGATAAACCCATGTAACATGACTATGATCATCAATGAACAACACAAAATATCGAAATCCAAGACTAGAAGTAACTGGGCAAGGACCCCACACATCTGAATGAACAAGATCAAAAGGTGTTAAAGCAAATTTATTACTACTAGCAGGATAATTGGAACGAACATGTTTAGCCATATAACATGTCTCACAGGATAAATATGTCACTGCCATGTTACAAAATAAGGAAGGAAATAAATGTTTTAAATAACCGAAAGAAATATGTCCTGAATGCATGTGCCAACACATAAGTTGGGCTTTATTAGATGAAATAAAATTAGAAAATGAAGCTGAATCTGCTTAAGGTGACAAAGGAGCATCCAACATGTATAGACTGTCCACTTCATGCCCACTGCCAATTGTTCGTTTCGACACCAGATCCTGAAAAATACAATGAGAGGGAAAGAATGTTACACTATAATTTAATTGTTTGGTAACGCTACTAACAAAAATAAGATTTGTAGTCAACTGTGGAATAGGAAATGTATCTGACAAAGTAAATGAAGGAGTAACTGATATGTGACCTTCCCCAGCAATGGAAGATGGAGAGCTATCCGTAAGGCGTATCTTGTGATGGCCAGAGCAGATACTATAAGATTGGAAGAATGAGGACATACCAGCATATTGTCTGAAGCACCAGAATCAATGATCTATGGTGTCGAAGACGCAGATATGCTATGTGCAGACGCAATAGTACCTGAGTGGGCATAAGTGGAGGTTGGCTGAGAGAGTTGCAAGGAGTTGACAACAAGACTGGTTGTGTAACAGAATGTGTAGAGGATCGAGGTTGTTGTTTCTGTTGCGGTGGGCGTCTATATGGAGCATAATAACGAGATTTGATGTGACCAAATTTTCCGCGATGGTCACACCGTCCATGTTGTCATCCCAGAGGAGGACTGGTGGTAGAGATCTGCACTGACTAGGATGGTGCAGTTCCTGAAAGGTTTGGAACCCGAACTGCCATAGTAGAACAATCAACAGAAGCAACACTTAATGGATTAGTCCAACGGCTCTCATCTGACAACATATAGGAGTATGCATCCTCAAGAGTAGGGAATGAAGATAAGCCCAATAAATGAACACGAGCATACTCAAACTCGTCGTTCAACCCAGCAAGAAACTGAAACACTCGATTCTTCTCCACAATCCCTGCATATAAAACTGCATCATCTGGATCCTTCCAAGAGAGAAAGGAATCATAATGTGACATCTCCTCCCAAATAGCACAAAGCTTGGCGATGTAACCTGAAACTGTCAAGTCACCCTGAGAAATCTTGGTGATATCTAGCCCCAACTGGAAAATCCGTGCATTATTCTGCCTCTGAGAATAAGTGCGTTGAACTAAATCCCAAATCTACTTAGCAGTCTTCATAAGCATATAGCCAACAACTATGTTTGGTTGCATCGAATTGAGTAGCCAAGACATAACCGTAGTGTTATCTGCAAACCACTGCGGATATGCCTTCTCTTACTCAACTGGCTCCTTTTCAGAACCAGTAATATGGTCAATCTTGCCTTTGCCACCAATGAACATCTTGGTAGACTGTGCCCTAATCAAATAGTTGGAACCATCCAACTTCACTGTGGTGATTTGAAGTCCTGATGAGTTGGTGGGAAAAATGGCACTATCACCCACAGAACTTGAGCCAAGAGAATTAACAGTCGAGGACCCTGAATTTGCCATAATCTGTCACACGACAATAAAAAACACCACCACAAATTCTGTTAATAAATCAAAGAGTCTCCCTTCTCAGTCCATTCCCGAAAAACCCAAATACATACTTTTTTTAAGGAGCGCTACCCGCTTACATATAGCCAGACAACCTCCTTCTTAATATCCGGAACCTCTTTGTAGACTATTTTTTTTTTTTTACCCAAGCCCTTCCAGGTGTTGGAGACCAATTATCCCAATTTATCCAACCCTAGAAGAGTAAAAAAGAAATTGTAAAACTTTGAAATACCTGTTTTTGATCACAAAATAGCAACACAGAAAAACATGTGTAGGCAAACAGCCTAAGGTGGCTGTCGCACAAGTAGCAAGGCTGCTCAAAGGTGTGGAAAGGTGTTGGCTCTGATACTAAGTCGAAATATAAAAAGAAGAAAAATGAGATAATTGTGTAAAGGCTTGAATGAGATAAATCACTCATTCACAGCTTTAGTATTTATAGATAAAAAAAGCACATGTTCATATTACAAGAAAGGAAACTAAATCAAATTTAAATCAAATTACAACATATTCTAAAGCATATTCTATAGCATAATCAAATCTCTGCTAATATGATAAGTCATTCCATAACTCGTGGCTATCATATATGCTAACAATCTCATTATGCAAAAAACAGGACATTACAAGTTTCAGCCCCCAAACCCTAACTTTAGCTCTCTCTTTCCAACGATTTTCAGTGTTCTCAGGTTACCCATTCCAAACTCTAATGCCCTTGTATACTGGGCTACAAGAGAGTTCTAAATAGGGACCACGACCCGCAAGAGAAAACAAGACACATTTTTGGGTCGAAACTGAGTGGCAATGTGACCAGGGCTGAACAAAATTCGGACCACAACATCACAGGAGACTTACCTGACTTTTGTGAAAGTATATATATCTGGTAGGGATATAGCCCTTGTCCAACGTATTTGGAAATTATTAAAATATCCTTCACTCGCAAAAACCAAATTATTTATTTATTTTTTTAAAAACTAGACCTTTCACATACTATTCTGAAATAAACACTATAACACTTGAATCAACCCAAATTTTAATTGCAAAAGATCCAAATCATGCTTCATATTGCCCCTCAGTTTACAATGTCACCATCCGGAACTTAATAGATTCTATAAAAAAACAAAAAAAAACAAAAAAGTCAAAATTTCTGGATTCTAATTATTTTGAGTTTTTATTTTCTATTTTTGTTCAGATTCACGCACTCCGCTACCTTGACTTTATGATATCTAGGACTTCAAATAAATCTGCTCGCTGCTTTACTTGATTGTGTCATGTACTCTGTTTGATATTGTTTTATTATAGTTCTGTTTGGTTTTGATTTGTTTGAGTTATTGAGGTTACTTTCAAGCTTACTTGGGTTTTGGTTCAATGTGTCAATTTCTGCAGCTGACCCTCTCACACCAGATTAGTTCGATAATGATGTTCTGTTTGCTTTTTTAGGCATCTGTGCAGATATTGCAGTGTAGAAGCATGAGTACTGGTCTTCCTTAGCACCTCTTCCTTTTGAAGTAGTCATTTCTGCCGGACAAAAAGCTAAAGAGGAATGCTGGGAAAAAGGCTAGTAACAACTCTTTGAAAATTTATGTCATATCTATTTGTGTTTCCGGCATCCGGAAATTGTTGCCCCTGTGGTCATTTGGTTTAGGCAATATTTTTGAATTATTTGCAGTCCTTTTTTTTTTTTTTTTTTTTTTTAATCAAACTGTGAAGCCTTTACATCTGCAACATCGAGCAGGTGAGGACAATCCTGAGAGGACGAACAAACTTGTTCTGGACTTGAGCGATCTAACTGGAGAAGGAAATATTGAGAGTATGCTTTCAGTTGAAATGGGCTTGAAAGAGCTTGCTTCTTGAAGGTTCCTCTTTAAATTTAAAGATCAAACTTTGTTTTATTTACATCAACATCTATCTTCGATCTTTCTCATGGTTATCCTCATTAGTCTTATCATTCAAACTGATGCAATCCTGCAATATTCTCTTAAATTTTCATCATCTTCATGCTCTTTAACTGCAGTTGCTTTATCAGTGATTTGGTATCTATTTCTTGGAAAGTGTTGCTCTATTTAACACTATAATTGCTGTTTTTCAGGTTGAAGGTGCAATTCTGCTTGCATTGGCCCAACAGCGACGTGCAAATGCTCTTCGACTATCCATCTCAGGTTTATTTTGTTTAGCTTCTTTTGGCTTGATTCCATTTTTTAGCTGCTTTAATTTAGAAATTTCCTTCTTGAATATATTTTGCCTTCTTTGAGATTACCAATGATTCCCATGATTTTGATGAATATTGTTTTCCCTCTTATACGGGGCACTCAAAAGTCATAAATATTATGTATGTATTATGAAGTCCAAGTTTTTGCAAGAATGATGATTTTTATGTTTACTCATTGGGATATCCCTTTTATCATAACTGGTTGTATCAAAATAAGTGGCCTCTTGAAATTAAGTGGGATTTTTTTGACCTGGTGCCCTACCTGTTTGCATTCATTTCCTAGGGTATAGCATTTTGCATTTACCTCCTTTTGTTGTCCTAATGACTCTGTTTATAAGACTATCATTGTCTTTTGAAAAAACCATCAATCTAAGTTATTGAAGGACAAAAGTTCTTGTGTCCAATAAAAACTCTCCTACTAACCTGGTTAACTAGATATGGTATGGTATGTGATGAGCCAATTGGCGTACTATTGATTTTTAAAAGAGTGAGTATGAAAATTACTGGTGGAGACACATCCGAAAAAGTTGAATAATATGTGGGACTATCGTGATGTAGTTGATGGACAACAGGTGAAAATTCTTGTTGGTCCAATGCTTCAAGTTTGCATAGCCACCGATTGGACCAGCATTTCGTTGAAGGCTTCTGCCTATTCTAAGCATTTTTCTTGTTTGGATGCTGAAGTCTTCTAGATTATATTTAAGGTTTGGTAATAGCTATTGGCAAAAATGGTTTTCTTCCTAAGCATATTTTGTTATTTAGCAGTTGTGGCATGGAAATAATCTTTGGCCTGAGACAAGTGGTGTTCTAATATTGAGGAACTTGGTTCTGGGAGGTCTTAGTTCAAGTCTTTCCATTTGCAACTGTTCTCTCGATTTGCACTCTATATGTTATCTCAAATTGCATTCTATATATTCTCACTGAGACGGATTGTACGTAAGGGAGGGTGTGAGAGCATGGGATAAATATGGGGTTCATTCCTTTTCAGCTTAAGTTTTTAGATTAATTAGTTATAAATATGGTATCAAAATGGGTAAGGTCTTGAGTTCGAATCTCACCATCATCCCTACTATATTTGATGAACATGTTTGGACAATTCATAACTGTGAGTCTGGTGTTAGAGGATATAAATACTTTATTAACATCTTTTCTAACAGAAGAATTTTTGGGTTTAGTGGTGTTCGAACATGATAGTAGAGTTTCGTTGTGTGAGGTTCGGGTACAAATCTTCCTATCTAACAGAAGCTGTTCACCTATACTGCAAGTTCGTACTTCGCATCTGTTTGCCTCTCCACGTGCAAGATGCGGTCACAAGTAAGGGGGGATGTGAGAGAATGATTTACATTGTTATCCTATTCCTTAAGTATTATTAAATGAATAAAAAAGGAAAGAAAATTGTCAGGTTCAGTAATATGCACAAGAGTACTTATGTAATTCTGTTTATTTTGTGTGCAGATATTAAATCACCTGGAGATCCAAAGTATATTGATGCATTTGGTACGTTCCATTTGGATATTTTATTGCATTTTGCTTCAGGCTGATGCCAGATAGGTGGAATGAGAATTTGTTGTTGTTTTAGTATTGGCTATTAATTTAGAATCTATAATTGCACAAATTGCATTAGACTACTACTAAATTCAAAAGTGAGATGCAATTGCAAACCACAGGTTTTATCTAATGATGTTTAGTCGTCGAAGGTATATCTGATAGTGACCCCAGAGAGATTTGTTGATGTACCCCCCAAAAATCATATTTTGTATCCGTCATCTGTTTGCAGTTTGTTAGCTTCATTTCACTGTTTTGTGAGGAAAAGGATCCTCTCCTTGAGAATCTTTCTGCTGGACTCTGCAGTGCTCATCCCGCGGCTCAGATTTTAGCCACGTCATCCTCGATGTTCAAATCTACAACTTGCAATTTCAATTTTAAAAGAAATTTCAACATGGAGGATGACGTGGCTGAATTTGGGCCACACGATTGAACCCTGCGGAGTCCAAGAGAGAGATACTCAAGGAGAGGACCCGTTTCTGTTTTGTGATATTATATATATATATATTGGTTACTCTAATTTTTCTTGTAGATTGGTTCTGGACAAATTTTATTCGTATGGGTTGCAATCTTTCACTGCATTGAGGTCTTCTTTCGGCTAATCAAAACACCTACAATATTTAGAGCAAAGCTTCAACTATTTTTATAGGGTAAAGTGCAAGAAACCCCCTTCAACTATTACCCTATTAGCAAATAACCCCCCTCAATTATAAACGTGGCAACAAACCCCCTGAACTAACCATTTGGTTGCAATTTACCCAATCCGACGACCGGTGAATTGAATTTGACCATGAAGTTGTGCATGCTTGGTCACGTGATGACCCAATTTTATTTAAATGACCAAACTGCCCTTATGAAAACTAAAAGACCACAGTGCCCATCGTATAACACTGAAACGCACCCTACCCTAATTTCCTAAAAATCCCCAAATACAAATGCGACTGAATCCTAATGGTATCAACTAATTTTTTATTGCAACAATGGCACTGCCCAGAAAAGCATATGCACTTAGCATCGTCCATGGAGTTCGCTTCCTCTTCAACGATGATGACAACTGGCGGAAGAGCGGTCGATGGCACCTGCGACAGATTCGTCATCTATAACCCATCGCCATCGACTGTTGTAGACTGTTTGTCTGTAGTTAACGATGACGTGAATGAATTGGCGGACGACGTTTTCTATCGTCTTTGGAAACTCAAGTAATTCATACTCAACCACACACCACCCCCAACATACATGCGTGATAAAACCAATTTAACTCTGCAAATCCACTGCCACCACCTGAACGTCAACAAATCAAACCACAACATTCTACTCTTAGAAACTCTAAACAATTTATACTGGATCAGCCACAGCTATCCCAACATATAAACCCAATTGAAAGTGAGTTGTTTGGGTCTCTTTTTTGCTTTTCCTAATATTATTCAAACTGGAATCTCTTCGATTCTGAATAACAATAGATACTGATCCGAAACACAATTTCGAATTCAATATTAAATTTTTAATCGTTTTAAAAACGTCGATGACATTGAACAGCCACTCCGACGCCTTTCAATCGGCATTGTGTTCTTCCCTGTTGATACCTTCCCCAGAAGTTCCAACTCATATTTATTTATTATTTTTAGATAGGTCTGTGGATAACTGATAAGGTTGGGCGAGTTGGCTGAGTTCTGTTGAGTTGTCTCATTTTGATTGATTGTTGAGATTGTTAGCTGCCACATCATCAATTTAGTTGTATAACCCTTAAAACTACGTAGTTTTAAATAAGGGCAAATATGTCTTTTGATTTTTCTGACCAAGTCAACTGTTGGATTGTCCTTAAATTAAACAAAATCAATAGTTCAAGGGGGTTATTTGTAATTCCAGGGGATTAGTTGCACTTGAGTAAGAGTTGGGGGTTTCTTGCACTTTACCCATTTTTATATAACATGTGCATTTATTTACACAGCAACTCCCAAATTTTGTTACTGTTCCATCTTTTGTTCTTTTTCTTCTTTTTTTTCGGTGTTCCATCTTATGTTTAAGCAGCCAGAAAGTTGAAGCTTATTTGAAGCTTCTTATGTTTGTAGCATTATAGTTATCGATGTCCTTGTTTATTGCAGAACTGAGTGCAGAGGAGTCTGAGGATGTTCTTTTCAAGGAGGTCTGGCTTTTCTTTCTTAGTTACCTCTACTTGTATCCATGTCACTCTTGATTTATGACATTTAACCAGTGAGTCTTATATATTTTATACACACACACACACACACACACACACACACACACACACACACATACATATATATATATATATCATGTTAGTTTATAGCTAATGGTAGCTGTTAGTCATATTTTCTTTTTCTGAAATTTTGTACAAAAACTGGGTTGGTGCACTTTTTCATGATTTTTATTAATGACATCATTACTTAGAAAACCCAACGAAAAATGATTAAGTAAACAAATTATCAACTTAATTAGTGATTTTCATTCAATTGTGCTCCACTGACTTCCAGTTTCGTCAAAGATCTGGAAAGTCTTTGTCCCTTGTTGGGAAGGTAACATGGCGCACATGGGGATTTTTTCTTTTCTTTTCATTTCTATTTTTATTCTTGGCCTCGATTTAACTTCATAGTAGAATTATGTCGTTTATTTATTTATTTATAGTGATGGTTAAAAATCACATCCATTCGCAGTACTCGGTAGTGGTTCTTTATAACTAGTTTTTTTAATCTTAAAGTGACCTGTTCATATCCTAATTATTTGATTTTTATTTACATCACATAACTTTAACAGGCATGGCTTACATATTTTTGGGGAAGAGCCAAAGCCAATTGTATAGAAGAGGAGATTGCCAAAAAACGACTTCAATTTTGGATTAGCCATAGCCGACAGTCACCAACTTCGCATGATGCTGTGGATGGTAATTTTTGCTTATTATAGTCCTCATGATTAACATAGAAATACCAATCCTTATTTCAGGAATACCATTTGGTAAGTTGATAATTGATATTGAATGATACTATGACAGAAATATATATATATATATATATATATATATATATATATATATATATATATTTTTGACCCTTAGATATCTTTGAGCATGTATTCATCAGTCATAACTAATAAAAAGGTAAACTTATACATAGGTGAATCTTATGTGAGACTGTATAAAAAGAGCAAACCCAATACACGAGGCTCCTGCCATTGCGGGGTCTGGGGAGGGTTAGATGTACGGTCTTATCTTCGCATGCGAAGAGACCGTTTCCTTCTGTCAAACCAGTCATAATGTGAAACTGAATATGATATCTAAAAGTTTATAAGAATACCCTCGATATATTAAGAGGGACAATTGTGCCGCCTCTGTAATTTTGAAAGAAAATTGTTAACAAATTGGGATTCATTTTTTTTGTTACTGATTTGTGCAATTAGTCTTAGGCTTGCTATTTTTCTTTCTGTTACTTGCTTTCAAGTGTATTGGAAGTGGCCTTTTTCAGTTTGCTATGGTGCTATGATGTATATTCCCCCTCTTTATCCATTGTACTAAGCACTTGGTTTTTTTCAATGGAAACAACCTCATTCATGAAAAAATAATAAATTTGGGATTCATATATCGACACTTTTTTTTTTCTTCCATTTGAACTCATTTCTATAATTCTTTTAGTTGCTTTAATAGGTGCAGTTGTAGCCCGTAAAAAATTTGTAGAACTAGGAATCGAAATCCAATTTTGTTCTAGGTTACACATTCATTTCCCTTCAATTCTATTTGAATTCGTGTATAAAATAGAAATGCTTTTAGGAAACTAGCACTCGAAAGTGTTTCTATAACATATACTTGTCCATTTTAATTGCGGAATCCCTAATTATGGCAGGCTTTGATTATTGTAGACTTGTAGTCATACACCAAGTATCCTAGCATTAGCAGCTCAATTCAGAGTTGCATGTTATGGTCTGTGTATCCGCTTTTTTTGTTTGTAGTTTAATCCATTATTTGCTCATTTATTTGGCAGACCAAATTTGAATTCAAGGACCATCGGATCACGTGTGTCTTGTTCTTTTAGTAAATTAAGTATTTTGGAAGTAATAAATTGTCCGTCGAGATATCTCTTCTCCGCCGCCGCAGCAAGAGGCCTTCTGCAACTCCAAGAATTAACTATATTTCACTGTGAAAACTTGGAAGAAATAGTTGGAGATGACAATGAAATCATGGATACAGTTACTTTTCATCAATTAAAGAAGTCTACCAAAACTGAGAAGCTTCAATGCCAATACGAAGAAGACGTCAGCTGAAGAATGCAATGTGTCCGGCCTTGCACAACTGTTTAATGATAAGGTATGCTCCGCATTATCTATCCGCATTCCACACTTATTTTTAATGATTTTGATGTGATTTCATCTTCTTTTTTTCTTTCTTTTTATTTTGTATATATAAGTATAATTTCATCTATTTCACATGAAAGTTTTTAACTTTTTGTATATACTTTTTATTTATCTTTCTATTTTATCAGATAAGAATTCAATTGAATAACTCTTACATGAATAGTCACGTGTAAGACGAAATCTCCACCCACACGTGCGAGTGGAGAAAGGGAATAATATTGCAAGTTACAGCAATAGCGTGGTTCTTTCACAACATGGACGAAATCTAGTTTGATCTTATTTTTTTTATATATATAATTCTACAAATTATCAGAATTAAGCAGACTGCGTTTGTTATTGAAATGACAAAACATTCATGATCAAGATGATTGTATCACTTGTTAATTTAGATGATGATATCTATCTAAATTACAATTTATTATACAAAACATGCTCATCATAACTAGACAAGCATTGAAATTTATTAATATTATCTATTCTACCTTCACCGTTCAAAGTGAAAAACATAAGTTTGGTTATAATCTATATATATATATTTTAATCATGAGAATTGAATTTGGTTAGACAACTTGGGGTTGATTGGTACTGAATTTTCCAGATCCGAAGTTTGATGAAATAAGATGAATTGAAACGTTTGAATATACAAACTAATTTTTTTTTTTTTTTTTTTTAAATTTTCGGTTTCCTAGAACAAATCAAGTAGAATATCTGAATGAAAATATTAGGAAACATACCTAAGATTGAATGAATTCTCCAGATAAAATTATTCCTGCTTGAAAACTAACATATCATAAATGGATCTTGACATTATTCTGTATAAAGTGGTCTAAAGTGTCTTTTTCAATTATTATAATTATTTTTTTGTAACTTCACTTTCCTACGTCTTTGACCCGAGAGTAGAGAACAAAGTTCAATGGGCACCTTTTTTGTTCATGACATTAACTATTTTCAACAATTATTTTTATTTTTATATCTGTTTTGGCTCTGCACAGATACACCATATAAATTCTCTCCGTGCGGGCAAAGAGCCACATTACCGGTCACATGTAGGGGTGCAACTTGGGCGGGCTAGCCCAGCCCAACCCGAGTCCAGCCCATAAAATTTAAAATCTGGACATATAAATTCACAATTCGGGTTTAAGTCAGGTTGGGTTTTTTCAAAACCCAATCTTATTCGGTTTGGGCTGGGTTCAACCCGAAAGCCCAAATTAAACATTTCATTAAAAAAAAAAAATCCACGAGGAAGATGAGGGTCAGGCGGTTGAGGAGCTCTTTGACCGGAACGGTCACTTCTCTAACGTCTTTGTCGCCAAGGGTACGCTCGCAACGGAGGTTGAAGACGAGGGTCAAGCTGTTCTGTCGGGCAGCCGACTCGTCTATGGTGAATTTCACGGGGAAGTTCCAGGTGGGGTTGTCGTTGCCGTCTCTGTCGACGATGGTCTTTTGCTTGGTGCTGTGGTCGCCGGCAATCGAAACGACGACGTACACGTCCATCTTGGTGATAAAGTTGACTTTCTTGAGGTCTTTTGTGGAGATCGACAACCTTGATTTCTAAGGTACGGTACTCCATATTGATTAGAAACGACAGATCGACGGAGAGAGATATACTAGAAGATATATACAGAGAGAGAAAGAGAGTTTTAGAGAGAGAGAGAGAGGCAGGCGGATGTAGCAGAGACGTAAACCATGTGGTCCGGTTAATGCAATGAGACGTAAACCATGGTTGGGTTAACTTGATTGGTGGTTAATTACTAAGTTTTAACCATGGTTAATTCGAAGTTTGAACAATTCTAATGAATTTAGGTACTAGAAACCTAATAGTCTAGACTAGACGTCGTTATATATATATATATATATATATATATATATATTTGATTTATATATATATAAAATTACAAAATATATATCAACCCGTGAACCCGACCCGATCCGCCCGAACATATTTGGTCCGGATTATAACCCAACCCATGTTGGGTGCAATTCGGGTTGAATCAACCCAACCTAATTCGGGTTAAATCAACCCAACCTGATTCGGGTTGAGGTTGGGTTGGGGCTGGGCTGGGTTGGGCCAACCCAAGTTGCACCCCTAGTCACATGTCAAAATCTCATCTTGCAAAGCAATCTAATACTAATATATTGTTGATAAGTGAAAAAATATTTTAATGTTTATAATAGAGAAAACTTATCAGAAATCTGTCACCATAAGGAAATTTAAAATTTAACTCTCAAATTACTAAAAATAAAAAATAATAATAATAATAATTAAAAAAAAAAAGCATAATTACCTCCTCATAGTATAATTTGGATGGCTGGTTTTATTATCTTGATACACTTTTTTGTACAATTTTAATTAAATTATGAATTTCATTTGTTTTTCTTAAAACAATATAATTATGTATTTAAATCCTTCAATTGTATTAGCTTTTTCTGTTCCTGTGTTTTGGTGGAGCTTGTTACCTACAAATTCTTTCAATAAACTAAAAGCATCAACACTGACAGTTTTGAAGTACAACATTTCTTTATTAAAATGAGATTTCAGATCATCAACAATATTACAGTTTTTTTGAAGTATAGTATTTCTTTTTTAAAATGTGATTTCAGATTATCAACATTAATAAATATGTTAAGTGCAATAATATTAAAGCATCAACCCATAAATTTTTGAAGGACAATAAACTAAAAGCATTCTAGTAAGTCTAATATCTATTCTAACCTTTTTTTGACCTTGTGCTATTTTTCCTTAAAAAATGTTAATGAATTTCAATTAGATTTCAACTGAGCCTTCCAGTGAATGTTGTGTTTTGGTGGCTTTTTGTTATTGCATCCACATGTCCTTGAAATCAGTAATAAACTTTATTATTGTTTTCCTTAAAAAATGTTAAACCATTAATTTGGCAGATTGCGTTATTTTCAAGAGAAAGAAAGGAATATTATCAGCAGCAAGCTGATGTTTTGCAGGTTAAATTTCCTTGCTTGGAGGAGTTGGTTATTGAGGGAATGAACAAGTTATTAAATGTTGCTTCAACAGAATCACTTACAAGTTTCCAGAACCTAAAAGAGCTCCATGTGAGACGGTGTGACTCCCTGCAAGAGGTATTTAAAGTTGAAGGGTCAAAAGGAGCAGAAGAAACAGGTGCAAGCAATAAAGCTATGGGAAAAGAAGTGGAGAACAATCTTGTGTTCACTCGATTAAATAAAGTGAACTTTTGCGGTCTCTGCTGCAGTGGAGGGTCCAAAGAAGAAGAAGAAGCCAGTGATAAAGCACCAAATATCACATCTGGATTGCAGTCAAAGGGAAAAGAAGTGGAGAACAATATTGTGTTCCCTCAATTAAATAAACTGGTCTTAGAAAAGCTACCATCCCTGATGAGCTTTTGCGGAAGGAATTGCATTTCTGAATTGCCATCCGTAATAAAAATAACAGTAGGATGTTGTCCCAAATTGGAGATGTTTCCTTGCCGATACCTGAACAGTACTGAACCATTGCGGAACCTGAACATTGTGGAGCTAAATCTAGTGGATGCCCCATTACAACCATTGCCAAATGAAATGGTAAGTCCATTATTTCCTATTACAGTTATGAGGAAACTATTATTCCAATTTTCTCTGGTGTTATTGAAAATTTGCACACCAATTTAAATCCATCTATTTATATACCAGAGCCTCAAAAATCATAACCAGATGGAGCCTCAAATGAATGCCACTAGCTGTGAGCAGGACGGGGGTTTTTCTTGTCAACAACCTAATATGCAGTTATATATCTATAATTTGAGAAGAAATTGATGAATTTGTAGAGCATAAAATGGATTTAGTACTGAAAATTAGAAGGTTCATTATTGCTTGGTTTGCTTTATTTTTTTAATCAGAATATTGTGGAGCTAAATACAGTGAGTGATTTCTGTGCGCAAGTTGAATTTCCTATCTTGGATACATTGATATTGAGTGATGAGAGCATCTTCGAAGGTACTTGCCATGTCCTTCCCTTTTGCAAAGTAATAAGATCCTTGGAGGTGCACTTCTGCAGCAACTTAGTAAATTGTTGGTTTCCTTGATGGAGTCGCCACAACCAACAAAGCTTGAAGAGTTGTGTGTGAATGTAGGAGGTGGCCAAGTTTTACATTTATAGAAAGCCACTACTACCTTTCTCTATATAAAATATAGATAGGGCGAGTAGGGATCGTCCCAAGGGATTTGATGGTGTATCGAATTGTGAAACTATGGAAATTAGGGTTAGTAGGTCGAATGATCACACAATTGTTGATTGATTATACTAAATTGAATTCAACTAAATAAAATAATATGAGGTAAACAAGAGAGAGAGAGGTCTTGGGGTGTAGAGATCACCACCAAGCAATACTTTTTTATACTACTAACAAGTGATCAATTGAGGGTAATGGATGTGTTGCAATATGATAAGGGTGTGTGTGCATTAGGTTGATTCAATTGGCAAGGATGACAAATCAAGCAAGTATTGTCTAAACATGATGTGAAGAGCACAATATATCTAAATAATAGAGCATATATTGTCTAGACAACATGGGGTTAGCACAATAGATCAAAACATGTCATTAATCCTTCATTAAGCTCACAATCCACATGCAACACAATATTAGAGGAATATGCCACTTGGACTCACAAGCATGGAACATCAAACATCAAGAGTAGATTGTCCTCCCATCTAACATTATACTACCACTACACTAAATCTACACTACTAGCATGAAAATAAAGCTATCTAGACTAGGGCAGAGGCACAAACCATCAAGAATAGGCATAAACCATCAAATGAACCAAAATAGCATTCATTAAGCATATCATCTTGATAATCTCTAGATCTATAGCATCAATACACATAGACATGCATCAAAAACACTAAATCTAGAGATAAGCACATGAATATCCTACTCTAGCATACATAGACATATAGGTAGAATAGAATAGTCAATTGGAAGCATTAAACCATACAAACCATGAAATAATCAAGATTTATATATACATGAATATCAAGATGTATCATACAACACTAATCCCTCAATAATACACAAGATTAGAGTATAGAAAGCATGCTTGGGGCTAACTCTAGCCCCAAGAAGATGTCTAGCCACTCATGGTAGTGATGATCCAACCCTCAAGGGCTAACTCCATGGCTGCTCCTTGTTGGTGAAGATCTCCTCCAATGGTTGCTCTAGCTTCCTCCTTTCTTCCTCTCCAAGAATAGCCTCCAAAAAATGATTTTCAATGTGTGACAAGAGACTCTAGACTCCCCCCCAAAAAGTGTATCATATTCCTTATATAGGTAGGTCAAATACACCCTATGATGAGCTGTGGTCGTGCAAGGCATATTCTCCAATGATTGGGTGAAGGACGGAATAAATGAGCTGGACTTTAACTTTTTCTCGCTGGAGGAAGTTCGATCAATCGAACCTTAACTTGGATCGATCGAAGATGGGTTCGATCGATCGAACTGCATCTTGGATCGATCGAAGTGGTCTGACTCCTCCGGATAAGGACAAGGCTGAGATATTTCGAAGATATTTATGGGGAAAAGGACAAAAGTGGTTGGTAGGCGTACAGCTGTGGATAAGATCAATCATTTGAATAGGACAAAATAGGGTTCGATCGATCGAAGGTGATGTTGGATCGATCGAACTTGGAATTTCAGCAAAGGCCAAGGTTGGATCTATCGAGAAGTACTGTGATCGATCATAGATGTTCGATCGATCGAACTCTAAGTTGGATCGATCGAACTTTTCAGCTGCACAACTTTGATTTCTTTTTGCTCCTTTCTTTCTCCACTTTGCTCCCTCCTTTGGTTTATCTTAGGATTGCTTCAATTAAGCTCTTATTTGGCTGAGTTAGCTCAATTTTGGGATTAGTGCCTGAAAATATAAATAACACGTAATAAGTTTAAAACGGCAAAGTAAGATAGATAAAGGTACTAGGATGCTTAAGCTTAACGGGTTTAAATGCGCACTTTTCAGTGCTCATCATAAATGCTTCTACTCTACTTCAACGGTTTGAGAATATCCAAAAGCACACTCTGCAACATTGTTTCTCATTGGAGGTTATCTTCAAACCTTGAAGGACTTTCGGTGTTTCACAGCCTAACATCTTTGACAGTTCGAAATTGCAACAGGCTGAAGTATCTATTCTCACTCTCAATAGCAAGAAGTCTCACACAACTCAAGGATCTAAGAATTGAATATTGTGATGTGATGGAAGAAATACTTAAAAACGAAGGAGGAGGAGAAGATGCCACGGGTGAAATTGTGTTCTCTCGGCTAGGGTATCTGAAACTTTTTTCTGTACCAAACCTCACATGTTTTTGTCGGGCAAACGATGTTTTTCAATTCCCATCCTTGACAATGGTTAATATACACGAATGTCCGGAATTGAAGACTTTCACATTTGGATACTTAAGCACACTGGATGTAAAAGTACGCACAGATTTGATGTCTAGCCGTGCAAGTGACCTTAATAATCATGTGTAGCAATCTCGGAAAGGAAAGGTAACTATGTACACGTGCCTTTGTCCTTATTACAAGACATCACTTAGCGAATGCTTTTCATTTAATCCGTTCACCTTCTGTTTAATTTAGGGACTAGCGGTGGAGGAATATAATGATGAAAAAACAAGTTAAGAAGAAGGAGAAACCACGATGATCATATTCCACTAAATCAGTAAATAAGGTACCGACTGCTGTGTTTTCTTTTTCTTTACGTTTTTTTTTTTTTTCATCATCTAGTAATTTGTTTGGGGGTGGTGGTAGGGGTTGAGTAGATATTCCATAAGTTATGTTCGACCAATCAAAATATAATAATTAAGTTAGATGAGGGAAATTTAAATATTTAAGTATGACTTATTTAATTGAATTGTGTATTTTGATTGAAGAGCATACCAATGATATACTCTAATTACTCAATATCTTCTAAGCTGTCCAATTTGTTAGTAGGATGTGAATTCTTTGTATTATTTATTTATTTATTTCCGTTTTCAATAACTATAACTAATTGTTTCTTTTCTCTGTTTCAAATTTCCTGTCTCAAAAGGCATTTACAAATATCTCTCCACAGTTCAAAGTATGTTCATCTTTGTCTAACTTTTAGTCAATTTATTGACCCTAAGCCCCTCTTTTCACCAATTGTTGATCCTTTTGCAAAATTGAAATTTCCTTCAAAGAAAGCGGAAAAACGAGAGCAGAATTTCCTTAATATATTGTTGTAATGAGAAACATTTCTGGAAAATTATAAATGTATTAGTAATTTATTATCTATCAATATTTAAGTTTTTGCTTATATTATTTTGGTTAAGTTTTCCTATTATATACATTCTCATTTTTCAACATTGTCTACCCCTCTGACTGCCACCATGTGTGTATATATACATATATATAATTTCATTAAATCAGTTATTTTTTATTTTATTCTTTCATGTATATCGTACGTAACCTTCATATTGGTGGTTCTGATTGTAGTAGGATGGAAGAGGTTTTCAATTTATAACAATTCTCATTTGGGTATTCCAGTCCACAAAAATAAAAGATATAAAAGTGTTGGGTTAGAATAAAAACACTTAACAAACTTCATAGCTTAAAGTTCATATGATTTAAAGAGACGTCGGTTTGATGATGATCCGTATAGCAAGTGGTTAGTAAAATTTAATTTTTTTCATTTTTATGGGAAAGAAAAAAAGTAATGGATGAAACAAATGCAAAATAGTGATGCTATCACTCATGGTGGCAATTGCAGTGCTGCCTTTGATGGTTGTGGTGAAAATGGAATTGAGATTTAAAACTCTTAATTAAAGGCTCTTTCTCATACTTAAATATAAATATATAGATATATATATAAATTTTCCCCCTTCTCAATAATTCATTAGTTATAGTTTCCATTTTGAATTTCTGACCAATCAGCCTCTATTATTTGCAGGTGGATCTAAATTCTCATGGGACCTAATCTAAATCAATGGGAGGTGATTGAAACGTTCCAATAAAATGTGTTTTGTCTCTTACAATTCCTAAGAACATACTGCGACTTTTCATTATTATTATTATTATTATTGACAACTCTTAGCAGCACGAAAAAATGAAAAACGCCTAAAAGACAACAAAATCTAATAATACGTAAGCATAAACCAGTATGCTTAAAGTATCCATCAGGCCCAGGGGATTTATTTGATCTCAATGAGAAAAAAACACTCTTGTATTTCCTCCATGGAAGGAATGGCTGAGAGACAAAGAAGAAAACCAGTATGCAGGTATACCTTGGGGGTGCACTTCTGCAGCAACTTAGTAAATGCTTCTACTCTGCTGCTACAGCGGTTTGAGAATATCCAAGTGCTCTCATCAACTCTCAAGCTTGCCCCCCTCTCTCTCCCTACAACTGCTAACTTTAACTTGTATGTATGGGTTTTGTTTTAATTTTTTTGATATTTATTATTTTTTGTGCCTATTGTGTTTTTCAGCGAGGAAGAAGCAAGGATGAAAATCTACTGTGTCTCAACTAGACACTATTATGCATTTGGAGCCCTTGTATCTGAAGAACTTTCATACAAGATCAAAGGTACTTCATGCACTTGATGCTTGGTTTCTGCTATTGTTTATTGAAATTGGGATTTCTAAGCATTGGTATGTATTCCTATTTCCTATCAATCTCGTTTTCTTTTGCAATGCGTTTCTTATGAATGTGTTTGATTTTCAGCTATGTGGAGTTCTAGTGAATTTGATGATAATCTAGTTTTGTTCTGTAATTCTGATTCAGAATGTTGTGAAATTTTATATCAAATTGGAGAATTTGCATTACCAAAAGAACCTTTTTCTGTGTTTATTAATTTGCCTAAACTTAATTGATATGCGAGTATATTTATTTTTTATGTCCTCCTCTTTCATGTCCACAATATGTTTGAATCTAGTTTTCTTTGAAAGTGGAGTTTCACTAAATTTTGCATATGGAAATTGTATGCTCCTATTCACAATTAAGATTCATTCAATTGTTGGCTACCAGAAGTGTGTGTGTGTTTTCTGCATATCAACATTGCTATAAAAAGAGAGGATCTTCATTACCCATTTCAAAAGCAATCAATTGTAGAAAAAGTGAAAGGTTATATTCCTGTAGTCCCAACCCTCTTTCTGTGTTTACTTGTCCTTTGATGTCTTACCTGTTATTTTGTTCTGTTCAGTGAGATGCTTGATGGTTGCCGTGCACTTCTGTCAATAGCAACTGTAACTAATCCCCTTGTATTTGACCAACTCTTGAAATCTATATGGTCAGCTTTGTAATATTCTCTTGTGGCCCTTCAATATATATCTTTAATTTAATGTTTTTTTGTTAATTATAGTTGCATTCACATTACAATGTCCTTTTATGACATAATTTATTTTGTTCACAATTTTACACAAGTTGACTCTTCACCTTGATGTTCAGCCCTTTTGGCCCTCTTAGCCTTGTTGTCTGGCTTTATGTGTGAAGTCATAAAAGTTCTTATGGTAAATTACACTGAAGAGGAGGAGACATGGAGTTGGGTGGCACGTGATATTTTATTAGATATCTGGACGGCACTTCTTGTGTTATATATTCCATTATTTACTTTTTCAGTATCTTGTCACGTGCATGAAATTCTAAAAACACTCTCATTCCTTCATTTATCTGTATATTTAGAAAGAATCGTAGGGTAGCATGATGGTTATTTTTTTCCAAATCCTCATTTTGCGTTAGAAGCATTGTTATTATAGGTAAATATTATCAAAATGTAAATGTAATGAGTACTAATGTCAAATAGCTAAGGTTGTATTGTAATTAACAGCCTTTCAACTTTCTGATATATAGATTAGGAGCATTCTTGAATAAACACAGAGTGACATTTGGAAACAGATCATCTTCCTATTGTATACTGTATTAGCATGTGTTTTGCTGCCTCATATTTGGTCCAACAAAGTGTAGTTGATGTTATAGTCAACTCAACTTACTCCTGCTCCCACCTTTTTGTTACCTTGTGTTATTGAAATTATTATGGCAAGTGGACTTGTAGGGCTCTGAGAATCATCTAATGCCAAGGACTGACTCTTGATTACTTCATGACAACTTCATTTACATCCCCATCTGTGTACTTGAAAGCCTTGACTTTAATGTGTTTTAAGTACTATTTCCTTAATTTGTTGCATGTATTTTGTTTGTATTTTGTTCACAAATATTAGAAAAAAGAAAGTTTGAAGTTTGATGAGTTCTTTTGAAGAAACTTGTGATTGTGTTGCCTTTGGAATTGTATGGCTACATTTGTGAAAAATTCTTTTGCTTGTACAATTTGGATGGTATTTTTAATTTGAACACGGATGCTACAATTTGGTGGTTGCCTAAATTTATTAGCACACATTTGTAGTTTTATAAATAAAATAAAAAACCCCTACCGTCATCAAAACTGTTGTAGTGCCTTTTCAATTAGTAACCGTCATCATATTATACAAATCGCAATAAAACTATGTTTTTAATTAAATTTGACCGTTAATATCAAAATAACAATAGTTTATAGAGTGCAAAAAAACATTCCTATAACGCTTATAATGCGTATCGCATCCCTCATATACTAAATGACCGATTTTACCATCTCATAAAATGATGCATTTTTAAATAATATGCTTCATATAGTTTTGTACTCCTTAGATCTTTGAATGAAGTGGGCATCCAAGTACGTTTTTACTTCTTAAAAGAATCATTTGTCAATTTGATTTCAATTATGATGTAACCATTAAAATTGGTAACTGCAATCCACGATTTTGTTTCAGTTTCATCTACTTTGAGTCTACTTTGCGGTGGACGGTGACCATATTTTATTATTTTTTTTTTGGGATCAATGAAGGGTAAATATCATCATTTCATGTTTTATTTACACATGTCAGCAATGACATAAACCGGAGCATTAAATAAAGCTAAGAGAAAGATAATAAAATCATTTTTTTAATTTGAGAACAATAAATCAAAATATGAGGAAGTGTTAAAGTATTTAACCCTTATTAAAAAGTTTTTCCTCTAAGCGTAATATCTTACACTTTAAAGTATTTAATTTAAAATTACACTAAATAGCTAATCACTGTTGATGAGAATAACTCTCTGCTAGGATTGAATTGTTGAGTCTTATCCAAAGAGTCAATAGCACACACCAACACCACATCTCAAATGGTTTCTTTTCAACATATATATGTAACTTTAGTCCACTACTTTGTGATAATAGTGTTTTTATTTTAAATTAATAAATATTATTTAATATTTCGCTTGTAATTATATGTGTATAATGTTGGGTACGACGGTACGACTCTTTATAGAAGTAGTCTTAATAATTGATATATATATATATATATATATATATATATATATATATATATATACTATAAAAAGGCACGTGCGATACATGTGGCGAATGTTTTGTCACTTATAGAATTTTTGTTTTCATATATATTTTTTTAATTGTTGATTGAAACCTTTTAACAATAAAACTTACAAAAAATTGCAATTTTTTTGTAACTTTTCTTATATTAATTAATAAAAATATTTTTATATTAATAAATAAATACTAAAATATTTTAAAATTTGTGGTAGAATTTGAGTTTTGTAAAGTAATAAATTCTTTTAGATTTTTATATTAATACTGAAATATTTATATATTTTTTTATTAATTAATAAAAAAATTATTTTAATACTGAAATTGGTGGTAGAGTTTGAGTTTTGCAAAGTAATAAATTCTTTTAGGTAATTTGAATTTTATGAGATAATTTGTAATTTGAATTTTATTAGATAATATTTTGAAAAATTATATATATATATATATATAATAATATAGATTTGAATTTTATTATGTAATTTGAAATTTAGTATAATTTTAAATTTAAAGTAGAAATTCAATTATATTAATTTTAATTAAATTTTAAAATAGAAATTCAATTATATTAATCGTACATTAGATTGAAATTGATATAAAAATTTATTATATGGAGTTTGTGGGTTTTTTTGGAAGACCCTAGTTATATTTTATTTTCTTTAAATATATCATTGTTTAATGTGACAGAGTTTTATAGAAAATAAAATAGATAATTTGTAATAGAGTTTTATAGAAATTATTTTATTTTATTTAAATATATTCAATTTGTGTACTCCCTCCTTCCTCCATACCTCTATTTATAGGCTTCTTAGATTAATAGGATGATGACATGTATATAATGACATAATCATAACTAGCTCGGGTTATATTGTGATAATTATTCATAAAAAATAACTATTCATTTTATATCAAAAAACAAAAATTTTATTATGATTGATTTTATTAAGTAATTTTTAGAGTCTTTAAAAATAGAAATTCAGTTATACTAATAGTACATTATATTGAAATTGATATAAAAATTTATTATATAGAGTTTATGGTTTTTGGAAGACCCTAGGTTATATTTTATTTTCTTTAAATATATCATTATCTAATATAATAGAGTTTTATAGAAAATAAAATAGTTAATTTGTGATAGAGTTTTATACAAATTATTTTATTTTATTTAAATATATTCTTCTAAAATTATATTTTCTTTTATTAAAAAACTCATTTTAAATAAATAAATACAAGGGTTATATGTGATAAAGTTCTCTTTTTATATCAATTAATAAATATATTTTATATTAAAAAATAAATACTGAAATGCTAAAATTCCTTACATTTTTATATTTTATATCTATATGTATTATTATATTATCATATATTTTCCTTAAATATATATATTTGTCTAATGTGATAGAGTTTAAAGAAAATAAAATAGGTAATTTATGGTGGAGTTTATAGAAATTATTTAATTTTCTTTAAATATATCTTTTTCTAATTAGATTTCCTTTTATTAAAAACTCATCATAAATAGATAAATACAGACTATATGTTATAAAATAGTTAATTTGTGGTAGAATTTAGGTAATTTGTGTTAGAGTTTAATAGAAATTCTTTAAAAATATCCTGGTCTAATGTGATAGAATTTTATTGAAAATAAAATAAGTAATATGTGGAAAAATTTTATATAAATTATTTATTTTCTTTAAATAGATATATATATACACACACACACACACACACTTGTCTAATTAGATTTTTTTATTTATTAAAAAACTCAAAATAAAAGGTAATTTGTAGTACAGTTTTAAAAATTATTTTTATTTTTTATATCAATTATTAAATATTTTTTACATTAATAATTTTGTCTAGTTTTATTTTCTTTTATTAAAAAACACATAATAAATAGATAAAAAGGCAATTTGTGTTAGAGTTTTATATAAACTTTTTTTTAAAATATTTTATTTTCTTTAAATATATCCTTGTCTAATTAGATTTCTCTCTATTAAAAAACTCATAATAAATAGATAAATACAAGTTATATGTGATAGAATTTTAAAGAAAATAAAATAGATAATTTTTGGTAAACTCTTTTTAAATGATTTTCTATAAAACTCTAACACATATTAACTATTTATCTACTTATTATGAGTTTTTTTAATTAATATTTTAATATATTAATAATTATTATCTAATTAGATTAGCTATTATTTAAAAAAAAAAAAAAACACTCATAATAAAAGGTAATTTGTGGTACAGTTTTAGAAAAATTATTTAATTTATATTTTATATCAATTAAAAAGTATTTTTGATATTTATAATTCTTGTCTAATTAGATTTTATTTTATTAAAAAAATCATAATAAATAGGTAATTTGTAATAGAGTTTAATAGAAACTCTTTTAAAAAAAATTTTAAAATCAATTAATAAATATTTTTTATATTAATAATTCTTGTGTAATTAGATTTCTTTTTATTAAAAAAACTCATAATCAATAGATAAAAAGGTAATTTGTGTTAGAGTTTTATAGAAACTCTTTTAAAGACTCTTTTCATATCAATTAATAAATAATTTTTTATATTAATAATACTTGTTCAATTAGATTTCTTTTTATTAAAAAAGTCATAATAAATAAATGAATATGTAATTTGTGTTAGAGTTTTATAAAAATTCTTTAAATATATCATTCTTTGGTGTGATAGAGTTCTATAGAAAAAATAAAATAGGTAATTTGTGATACAATTTTATAGAAACTATTTATTTTCTTTAAATATATCTTTGTCTAATTAAATTTTATTTTATTAAGAAACTTTTAATAAAAGTTAATTTGTAGTAGAGTTTTAAAAAAATTATTTTATTTTATATATCAATTAATAAATATTTTTTATATTAATAATTCTTATCTAATTAGATTTATTTTTATTAAAAAATTCATAATAATATATATATAAATAGGTTAATTTGAATTTTATTAGTTAGATTTTAGAGTTTTATAGAGTTTTTTTTTTTTTAATAAAAAATATTTTCATATGAATTACTAAATATTTTTTATATATAAATAAATACTGAAACTCTTTAGTAGAGTTTCTGTATGTTTCTCTGAAATTCTGAATTTCTAAAATTCTTAATTTGTGTACCCCTTCCTACTCCTTTCATGCCTCTATTTATAGACTTTTTGAATTAATAGGATGATGGCATGTGTCAGTGTGATAACGACATAATAATAAGCCGGTTATATTGTAATAATTATTCATAAAAAATAACTATTCTTTTTATATCAATTAATAAATATTTTATTGTGATTGTTTTATTAAGTAATTTTTAGAGTTTCATAGAAACTATTTTTATATCAATTAATAAATATTTTTTTCTATAAATAAATAAATAAATACTGAAATACTAAAACATTATATTTTATTTAAATATATCCTTGTCTAATATGATAGAGTTTTAAAGAAAATAAAATAAGTAATTTATGGTAAAGTTTTATACAAATTATTTTATTTTCTTTAAATATATTATTGTTTAATTAGATTTCTTTTTATTAAAAAACTCATCATAAATAGATAAATACAGATCATATGTGATAGAGTTTTAAAGAAAATAAAATAGTTAATTTGTGGTAGAGTTTAGGTAATTGGTGTTAGAGTTTAATAGAAATTCTTTAAATATATCATTGTCTAATGTGATAGAGTTTTATTGAAAATAAAATATGTAACTTGTGTTAGAATGTTATATAAATTATTTATTTTCTTTATATATATATATATATATATATATATATATATCCTAGTCTAATTTGGTTTCTTTTACTAAAAAACTTATAATAAATAGATAAATAGGTAATTTGTGTTACAGTTTTATAGAAACTCTTTAAATATATCTTTATTTAGTGTGATAGAGTTTTATCGAAAATAGAAAAAGATAATTTGTGATAGAATTTTATATAAATGATTTTATTTTCTTTAAATATATCATTGTCTAATTAGATTTCTTTTTATTAAAAAACTCATAATAAAAGCTAATTTGTGATAGAGTTTTAAAAAAAATTATTTTATTTTATATATCAATTAAGAAATATTTTTTAAATTAATAATTATTGTCTAATTACATTTATTTTTATTATAAAATTCATAATAATTTTATTATGAATTTTATTAGATAGATTTTAAATTTTTTTATTTTTAAAAAAAAATAAATAAATACTGGAACTCTTTGCACATTTAATAATAGTATAGATAAAAACTCTTTTTATACTAATTAATAAATATTTTTTTATATAAATAAATAAATACTGAAACTCTTTAGCAGAGCTTTTGTATTTTACTTAATTTACTGAAACTCTTTGGCATATCTTCTGTATTTTACTCTAAAATTTTATATTTCTAGAATTATCGATTATATAAATAAATGCTAAAACTCTTTGACAGAGCATAATATATATATATATATATATATATATATATATATATATATATATAAAACTAATTAGATAACGTGTTAATAATGATGAGCACTGAAAAGTGCGCATTTAAACCCGTTAAGCTTAAGCATTCTAGTACCTTTATCTATCTTATTTTGCCGTTTTAGACTTATTACGTGTTATTTATATTTTCAGGCACTAATCCCAAAATTGAGCTAAGTCAGCCAAATAAGAGCTTAATTGAAGCAATCCTGAGATAAACCAAAGGAGGGAGCAAAGTGGAGAAAGAAAGGAGCAAAAAGGAATCAAGTTGTGCAGCTGAAAAGTTCAATCGATCCAACTTAGAGTTCGATCGATCAAACATCTATGATCGATCACAGTACTTCTCGATAGATCCAACCTTGGCCTTTGCTGAAATTCCAAGTTCGATCGATCCAACATCACCTTCGATCGATCGAACCCTATTTTGTCCTATTCAAATTATTGATCTTATCCACAGCTGTACGCCTACCAACCACTTTTGTCTTTTTCCCCATAAATATCTTGAAAATATCCCAGCCTTGTCATCATCCGGAGGAGTCAGACCACTTCGATCGATCCAAGATGTAGTTCGATCGATCGAACCCATTTTCGATCGATCCAAGTTAAGGTTCGATCGATCGAACTTCCTCCAGCGAGAAAAAAGTTAAAGTCCAGCTCATCTATTCCGTCCTTCATCCAATCATTGGAGAATATGCCTTGCACGACCACAGCTCATCATGTGGTGTATTTGACCTACTTATATAAGAAATATGATACACTTTTTGAGGGAGAGTCTCTTGTCACACATTGAAAATCATCTAGGAAGCTATTCTTGGAGAGGAAGAAGGGAGGAAGCTAGAGCAACCTTTGGAGGAGATCTTCACCAACAAGGAGCAGCCATGGAGTTAGCCCTTGAGGGTTGGATCATCACTACCATGAGTGGCTAGACATCCTCTTGGGGCTAGAGTTAGCCCCAAACATGCTTTCTTTACCTAATCTTGTGTAATTTTGAGGGATTTGTGTTGTAATGCATATTTTGACTCTTAAACTTATGAAGATCTTGATTATTCATTGAGTTCTATGGATTAATGCTTCTAATTGATCATTTTCTCTATCTATATGTCTATGTATGCTAGAGTAGATGCTTACCTTTAGATTTAATGTTATTGATGCATGTCTATGTGTATTAATGCCTTTAATCTTGAGATTGTCAAAATATGAAATTCTTAATGTAATACTCTTGTTATGTCTCTAGATGGTTCATACTTATTCCTTGATGGATTGTGCTTCTCTTTTAAGTAGTGTAGTGTTAGTTGGGGAAACAATTCATGCTTGTTCTTTGATGTTCCATGCTTTTGAATGCAAGAAGCATATGCTCTAATATTGTGGTGTAATGGAATTTTGAACTTAATGAAGGATTAATGACTAGTTATGATATGTTGTATCTTTCACATGTGTTTAGACAATTTATTCATCTCCCAATAGATATTTTGTACCTCTCACATGATGTTTAGATAATGCATGTTTAACTAAGTCATCCTTATGGATTGCTTGGACTATGAGCTTAATGAAAGGTTCAATGACTTGAATTGTTATTTTGTTATCTTCACATGATGTTTAGACAATATATTCCTCTACCAATAGATGCATTGTGGCCTCACACATGTTGATTGAGACAATTTGCACTTGTTGAGTCACCCTTACCAATTGAATGTCTTTTACACACACAACATTGTTGCAACACATTCATTTCCCTCATTAGTCACTTGATTATGGTTTGGAATAGTATTGTTTGGTGGTGATCTTTACACCCCAAGACCTTTCCTTCTTACTTACATCTTATCTTATTGCATTACTTTATTATAGTTTAGCTCATTTAGTATAATCAACCAACCAATCAATTGTGTGATCATTCGACCTACTAACCCTAATTACCATAGTTTCACAATTCGATACACCATCAAATCTCTTGGGACGATCCCTACTCGCCCTATCTATATTTTATATAGAGAAATGTAGTAATATAGAGAAAGGTAGTAGTGGCTTTCTATAAATGTAAAACTTAGCCACCTCCTAACACACAACTCTTCAAACTTGACTTGGTATCACGACCCTTGTAAAGGACCGGTCAAATAACTTTTTTTCTAATTTTAATGTGCACACATGATAATTTGAAGGTTAAAATTTTGAATTTTTCAGAGCTACTCTCAAAGGATTTTTTTGATGCATGTAAAATAAAAGGCTTTCATATGCTCAGAAATAAATTATGGAATATTTAACTAGGCAAAAAAATTATTATAGAGTATTTTAAGACACCGACAGTCGACGCCAACATTTTTTACTAAAAAAATTTCACACTTTTTCACATCGAATTATTGACACAATTTTAATGAGAGTGTAATTTGTGGCGGTAAATTTGAAAGAGGTCAAAATTCTTTTTACTGTGTACAACTTTTACAATTAGAGATCCAAATTGTGTGGAGACCACTGATGCAAAAGCAAATCCAAAACGACTGACACAGATGGGGGACTTGTGACTGTATCATCTTTTTTTATATATTTGTTTAAATTTTAGTTGCTTAATAGTATTGTATTATGAGTTTAAATAATTATTAATGTAGCTTAAATTCAAGTAAAAAATTCTTGTGTTTAATACACGCTTTTTATAAAAGAAAAATTAATTATTTTGTGAAAAAATAATAAAATGTATTGTTTTTCATTTTATTCAAATTTAATTTCTAATTTTGTATAAATACATATATGAAAGTTTGAATTTAAATTTTATATCTAATATTCTAGCAAAAGTATATATATATATATATATATATATATTATTTAATGCGAGTAAAAACATACAGTAATTAATTTTTTAAAAATTAAAGCAAATGGAGGAGAGGATCCAGCTATTGGAGACCCAAATTGTATGGAGACCATTGATGCAAAAGCAAATCCACCAATATTTGTTTTGTCCTTATTTTGTCGGTTCTAATTATACTACACACCCTCTCTCTCTCTCTCTCTCTCTCTCCCTCTCTCTTTCAAACTCATCTAAAATATCTCAGCTCAATCATTCATCTCAATATTTCAATATTGCATTTGCGATCCTAAAATCGGATCTTAAAATTAGAATAAAGAAATTTTAATATAATTTTTTAAAATTTTAATTTTAATGTGCCCATCTTATGATTCCTAAAGTAGATTATTTGTATTAAAAAAAAAAAAAGAAGAAGAGAAAAGAAATAAAAGTATCTTTTATATAGAGCATAGACTGAATTTGGAAATCACTTATGATATTATAACTTTTTGTGAGACATGAAATAAATACATGTATTGTCTCTCTTTAAAAGAATAATGATAAAATGTATCTAATTGATTGAGAATGATATCACTACGACGTCATTAAATATTATGATGCGCCCGACTTTAACTTTATATTGTTATTCTTTTTAAACTTAGCATGGTGCTTGTTTAAATTTAAATGATTATATTATTAGTAAGTTGAGTCAAAAGGTAATTATGAAAGAGTGGAGCATTTTTCTTTTAAGTATAAGCATAAGTACATAGACTTGCACATTGGGACAATTTTATATATTTTATTTTAATTTTTTGTGGTTCCATATTTTGCAAGTGAACTTTGTTGAACATTGTACTCAACATTTTATTTTGTTAAAATATTTGAGAGAAATTTCAATAGTTAATTTCTAACAAAAACATAATTAAAGCAATCTGAAATATTTTTGTGGCACTGTTTTTTGTGATCAAAGCTTTTAAATAAGCACTTTGAATCAGTTATGATTTATTCATTTGAACATAAAATTTTGATTTATGATGATTCTTCTATTTTTTTTGAAAGGGGCCAATATTGTATTGGACAGTACCTATTTGTAACCTTATTGCATTTTTTAAAAAAATATTATTTTATTCTTTACTTTATATATTACAAGCCAAACTCCTAACATTTTCGTTTTACTAGTTTTCTTCTTGTATTTGCCTTTTTCTAATTTGTTACCATTGTCTGGGGACATTTTCATGAAAGCTACATTAGCAATAGCTTTTTCTAATTTGTCAATGCATCCACCAATTCGGCCATTTTTCTTCTTATATTTGCCTTTTTCTAATTTGTTACATTGTCTCGGGACATTTTCATGAAAACTACTTTAGCAATAGCTTTTTCTAATTTGTCAATGCATTCACAGCGTGTCGGCCATTTTGCTTTAATAATGCAGTGACATGAAAATCACTATGTTTTGTCTTTTTCTTCTCCTTTTTCTTTCTTTGTCGCTTGTAATCATTCTCTCTTTTGGGAACACTAAAAGAAAATTTGTCCATGCATTCACACCCAATCCGGCTCTTCTAATCTTCTAAGTTTGGCAATACCTGGTCGTCGCGGATCATAATTGCATCGTGTCGACGTAAGAGTATTCTAATAAATAGTTCAACCTAAACATGACCTGTTTAATATTCGTATCAGAAATCATCAATCATAATCCAACTTGTTGAATAAATAGATGATACGTATAACCCTTTTAATGACCTATTTACTAAAATAAAAAAATATATATATTATTTGAATTATTAATAATAACTAATTAAAAAATAAATAATAGAAAATTATAAGTTTCAATCCAATCAAATTACTAAATAGTCTCTAGTTTATAAAAGAATAAATTAAAAGACAAAAGTTTAGATACTTATTTTTCAAACTTAAATATAATTTTGTTTATGATATGTATAGTTAAACGGGCATAAACAGGTTGAACTACCTTAACCGAAACACGACACAATTAGTTAAACGAGTTAATTGTGTCGATCTGTTTATGACCCAAACCCATTTAACTCGTGTCGTGTTGACTGATCGTGTCAAAATTTATCACCTCTATTATCGCAAATGAATATATAAATAAATTATTTATTTTGGCATTACCTTAAAAAATAAATAAAAAATAAAAAAAGTTACACCCCCGAATAAATTCTCTTTTGACAACACTAAAAAAGGTACTTTAAAAAAAAAACAGAAAAAAAAAAGGAAGCGAAAAACACGCCCCAAAATTATGTAATTTCCGAAGCTCCTCTTATAGTGGGAAATGGTGAAGATTCACTTTTGCTTATTCTAATATGATTCCTATTTCTACGAATTTTCCAACGAAGCTAGTATGATCTGACTTTACCATTTTATAAACAAAACCTAAATTATATTTCGATGGAAAATCACTTTTTTCCATCGAAATTTCCTCTTTTTTCCATCATTCTTAACCAATCAGATAAAATTCTTGATCATAGCTTAAATAGTTTCATCCAAAACTATTAACAAGCTTTTTTTCTCATTGAAACATCAATAAGTCCCACAAAGATAATTTTAAGACTAATAAATCATACTTTTAATATATAATTTATTTTGTATATATTTGTTTAAATTTTAGTTGCTTAATTATATTGCATTATGAGTTTAAATAATTATTAATGTAATTTAAATTCAACTAAAAAAATTCTTGTGTTTAATACACGCTTTTTATGAAAGAAAAATTAATTATTTTATATAAAAATAATAAAATGTATTGCTTTTCATTTTATTCAAATTTTATTTCTAATTATATATATATATATATATATATATGAAAGTTTTAATTTAAATTTTATATCTAATATACTAGCAAGAGTATACATATATATATATATATATATATATATATATATATATATATTATTTATTTAATGCGAATAAAAACATAATTGTATATATATATATATATATTCTTTATTTAATGCAGATCCCACTTGTGTGGAGACCATTGATGCAAAACCAAATCGAAAAAGATTGACACAGATGACTTGTGACTGTATTATCTTTTCAATTGTCAATGCATCCACCAATCGTCTTCATTTGTTTTGTCCTTCTTTTGTCGGTTCTAATCATACAACACACTCTCTCTCTCTCAAACTCATATATACTTCCTTTTACTCTCATCTTCTCTCTCGCCATCTAAAATCTCTCACCTCAATCATTCTTCTCAATATTTCACCATTGCATTCCTAAAATCGGATCTTAAAATTAAAATTAAAAAAAAATTGGTTAAATTTTTTAATTTAATTTAATTTATTTTTTTTTTAATTTTAATGTGCCCATCTTGTGTTTCCTAACATAGATTATTTCTATAAAAACAAAAAACAAAGCAAATAAAAGTATTTTGTTATAGACTGAATTTGGAGACCCACTTCTTATATTGTAACTTTTTGTGAGACATGAAATAAATAAATATATTGACCCCTCTAAAAGAATAATGGTAAAATGTATCTGATTGGTTAAGAATGATGTTACCATAACATTATTAGATATTATGAGATTATCATAAGGTTATCTATTACTCATATTACTTTGACTTTCTAATTCCTATCATTATTTTTTTAAACTTGGCACAATGTTCTTTTAAATTTAAATGAATATATTATTAGTAAGTTGACTCAAAAAGGTAATTATGAAAGAGTGGAGCATTTTTATTTTAATTATAAGCATAAGTACATAGACTTGCACATTGGGACAATTTTATATATTTTATTTTAATTTTTTGTGGTTCCATATTTTTTGCAAGTGAACTTTGGTGGGCATTGAACTCCACATTCTATTTTGTTAAAATATTTGAAAGAAATTCCAATATTTAATTTCTAATAAAAACATAATTATAGCAATCTGAAATATTTTTGTGACGCTGTTTTTGTGATCAAAGGTTTTAAAGAAGCACTTGGAATCAATTATGATTTATTCATTAGAACATAAAATTATGAATTATGATGAGTCTTCTATTTTTTTTTATTAAAGAGACCAATATTGTATTGTACAGTATCTATTTGAAACTTTATTGCATTTTTTTTTAATTTGTCAATGCATCCACCAATTCGGCCATTTTAAACTTATATTTGCCTTTTTCTAATTTGTTACATTGTCTCGGGACATTTTCATGAAAACTACTTTAGCAATAGCTTTTTCTAATTTGTCAATGCATCCACAGCGCGTCGGCCATTTTGCTTTAATAATGCAGTGACATGAAAATCACTTTGTTTTGTCTTTTTCTTATCCTTTTTTCTTTCTTTGTCGCTCGTAATCATTCTCTCTTTTGGAAACACTAAAAGAAAATTTGTCCATGCATTCACACCCAATCCGGCTTGTCTAAGTTTGGCAATGCCTGATCGCAAATCATAATTGTATCGTGTCGACGTAAGAATATTCTAATAAATAGTTTAATCTGAACATGACTCGTTTAATATTCGTGTCAGAAATCATCAATCATAACCCAACTTATTTAATAAACGAATTATACGTATAACCCTTTTAATGACCTATTTACTAAAACAAAAAAATATATATATTATTTGAATTATTAATAATAACTAATTAAAAAATAAATAATAGAAAATTATAAGTTTCAATCCAATCAAATTACTAAATAGTCTCTAGTTTATAAAAGAGTAAATTAAAAGACAAAAGTTTAGATACTTATTTTTCAAACTTAAATATAATTTTGTTTATGATATGTATAGTTAAAAGGGCATAAACAGGTTGAACTATCTTAACCGAAACACGACACAATTAGTTAAACGAGTTAATTGTGTCGATCTGTTTATGACCCAAACCCATTTAACTTGTGTCATGTTGACTAGTCGTGTCAAAATTTATCACCTCTATTATCGCAAATGAATATATAAATAAATTATTTATTTTGGCATTACCTTAAAAAATAAAAAAAATAAAAAAAAAGTTACACCCCCGAATAAATTCTCTTTTGACAACACTAAAAAGGGTACTTTAAAAAAAAAACAGAAAAAAAAAGGAAGCGAAAAACACGAACCAAAATTATGTAATTTCCGAAGCTCCTGTTATAGTGGGAAATGGTGACGATTCACTTTTGCTTATTCTAATATGATTCCTATTTCTCCGAATTTTCCAACGAAGCTAGTATGATCTGACTTTACCATTTTATAAACAAAACCTAAATTATATTTCGATGGAAAATCACTTTTTTCCATCGAAATTTCCTCTTTTTTCCATCATTCTTAACCAATCAGATAAAATTCTTGATCATAGCTAAAATAGTTTCATCCAAAACTATTAACAAGCTTTTTTTCTCATTGAAACATCAATAAGTCCCACAAAGATAATTTTAAGACTAATAAATCATACTTTTAATATATAATTTATTTTGTATATATTTGTTTAAATTTTAGTTGCTTAATTATATTGCATTATGAGTTTAAATAATTATTAATGTAATTTAAATTCAACTAAAAAAATTCTTGTGTTTAATACACGCTTTTTATGAAAGAAAAATTAATTATTTTATATAAAAATAATAAAATGTATTGCTTTTCATTTTATTCAAATTTTATTTCTAATTTTATATATATATATATGAAAGTTTTAATTTAAATTTTATATCTAATATACTAGCAAGAGTATACATATATATATATATATATATATATATATATATATATAATTTATTTAATGCGAATAAAAACATAATTGTATATATATATATATATTCTTTATTTAATGCAGATCCAACTTGTGTGGAGACCATTGATGCAAAAGCAAATCGAAAAAGATTGACACAGAGTAAAATACAAAAGTTCTATCAAAAAATATATTTATTAATTGATATATAAAAAGTTTTTATCTATACTATTATTAGATGTGTAATGAGTTTCAGTATTTATTTATTTATATATAAAAAATATTTATTAAATGATATGAAAAGAGTGTAAAGAGTTTCAGTATTTATTTAGTTATATAAAAAAATATTTATTAAATGACATGAAAAGAGTTTTTTTTTTTTTTTTTTTTTATAAAAAAACTCTATAAAACACTAAAATCTACATAATAAAATTTAAATTAACCTATTTATCTATTTATTATTATCAATTTTTTAATATAAGAAAATCTAATTAGACAATAATTATTAATATAAAAAATATTTATTAATTGATATTTAAAATAAAATAATTTTTATAAACCTCTACCACAAATTAGCTTTTATTATGAGTTTCTTAATAAAATTAAATCTAATTAGACAAGTATATATTTAAAGAAAATAAAATAATTTATATAAAACTCTATTACAAATTACCTATTTGATTTTCAATAAAACTCTATGAAGAAAGATATATTTAAAGAGTTCTATAAAACTCTAACACAAATTACATGTTTATCTATTTATTATGAGTTTTTTTAATGAAAGGAAACCGAATTAGATAAGTATTATTAATATAAAAAATTATTTATTAACTGATACAAAAAGAGGTTTTAAAAGAGTTTTTAAAAAACTCTTAACACAAATTACCTATTTATCTATTTATTATGAGTTTTTAATAAAAGTAAATCTAATTAGACAATAATTATTAAAATAAAAAATATTTATTAATTGATATAAAAAGTGTTTTTAAAATGGTTTATATCAAACTCTAACACTAATTACTTATTTATTTATTTATTATAAGTTTTTTAATAAAAAAAAATCTGATTGGCCACCAAGGGCATGACCACCATGAACCCACTTGCTTAAAGTGGTCCCTCTTGTTAGCTTCTGGAAAGGGACCCATAGGTTTTCGTGGGCCCACACGTATCGAACTAACCTGCAAAAGCTTACCATTAATTATTACACCATCACCAGTAATGGTTACACGAAGACTTGTTTGCTGTTGTGTGCCAATTTGATCTCTTTGGTAGGGGCCCTGTGGCAAGGGCAAATCTGAATTTTGGGTAGGGGCCTCTAGACAAAAGGTAAATTTGTGTCTATGCAGGATCAGATGAATGTAATTTTATCATAAATTATTTTTTTATTTTAAACTCGTGAACTCCGAATTAGAAAAGATCAAATCCCTCTTTCGCCAAAGCTCCCAATCTTCCTGTAGCAATGAATATGTAACCTAGCCGACAAATATGGAATTTTTTATATAATGCCTCCTTTAAAATTATTTGTTTTAGAAATCCATAATAAAATACAAAACTCTACCAAAGAGTTTTAGTATTTCTTTATTTATATTAAAAATATATTTATTAATTGATATAAAAAATAGTTGAATTTCAGAGTAAAATAAAGAAACTCTGTCAAAGAGTTTCAGTATTTATTTATTTATATAAAAAAAATATTTATTAATTGATATAAAAAAGAGTTGAATTCCAGAGTAAAATACCGAAGCTCTGTCAAAGAATTTCAGTATTTATTTATTAATTAATATAAAAAGAGTTTTTATCTATACTATTATTAAAAAATATTTATTAATTGATATAAAAAGAGTTTTTATCTATACTATTATTAGATGTGTAAAGAGTTTCAATATTTATTTATTTATATAAAAAAATATTTATTAAATGATATGAAAAGAGTTTTTACAAAAAAAAAAAAAAAAAAAAAAAGCCTCTATAAAACACTAAAATCTACATAATAAAATTTAAATTAACATATTTATCTATTTATTATTATCAAATTTTTAATAAAAGAAATTTTAATTAGACAAGAATTATTAATATAAAAATATTTATTAATTGATATATAAAATAAAATAATTTTTCTAAAACTCTACCACAAATTAGCTTTTATTTAATAAAATTAAATCTAATTAGACAAGTATATATTTAATGAAAATAAAATAATTTCTATAAAACTTTATTACAAATTACCTATTTTATTTTCAATAAAACTCTATCAACAAAGATATATTTAAAGAGTTTCTATAAAACTCTAAAACAAATTACCTATTTATCTATTTATTATTAGTTTTTTTTAATAAAAGGAAACCGAATTAGACAAGTATTACAAATATAAAAAATTATTTATTAACTGATACAAAAAGAGGTTTTAAAAAAGTTTTTTAAAAAATCTAACACAAATTACCTATTTATTATGAGTTTTTTTTTTTTTTTTAATAAAAGTAAAAAATTCTAACACAAATAATTTATATAAAATTCTACCACAAATTATCTATTTTATTTGTAATGAAATCTATCACATTAGACAATGATATATTTAAAGAGTTTTTATAAGACTCTAACACAAATTACCAAAAATCAACTATTTTATTTTTTTTAAAACTCTATCACATATAACCTGTATTTATCTATTTATTATGAATTTTCTAATAAAAGGAAATCTAATTAAATAAGGATATATTTGAAGAAAATAAAACAATTTCTATAACTCTGTCACATTAGACAAGGATATATTTAAAATATATATATAATAATATAATAATACATGTAAATAAAATATAAATGTTAAAGAATTTGATCATTTCAGTATTTATTTTTTAATATAATTTTTTTTAATTAATATAAAAAGATAAATGTATCACATATAAGTATATAACCCTTGTATTTATCTATTTATTATGAGATTTTTAATAAAAAAAATCTAATTTTACAAAGATATATCTAAATAAAATAAAATAATTTCTATAAAACTCTACTACAAATTAACTATTTTATTTTCTATAAAATTCTCTCACATTAGATAAGGATATATTTAAAGAAAATAAAATATAACCTAGGTCTTCCAAAAACCACAAACTCTATATAATAAATTTTTATATCAATTTCAATCTAATGTATGATTAGTATAATTGAATTTCTATTTTAAAATTTAATTAAAAATTAATATAATTGAATTTCTATTGTAAATTAAAAATTGTAATAAATTTCAAATTACCTAATAAAATTCAAATTACAAATTACCTAATAAAATTCAAATTACCTAAAAGAATTTGTTACTTTGCAAAACTTAAATATTTCACTATTAAAATAAAAAATTATTAATTAATAAAAATAATATAAAATAAAAATATTTTAGTATTAATATTAAAACGTAAAAGAATTTATTAATTTACGAAACTTAAACTCTATCACCAATTTCAAAATATTTCAGTATTTATTTATTAGTATAAAATAAATATTTATTAATCAATATAAAAAGAGTTACAAAAAATTGCAATTTATTTGTAACGTTTATTGTTACAAGCTTTAAATCAACAATTAGAAAAAAAAAAAATATGAAAACAAAAATTCTATAAGTTACAAAACATTCACCACGTGCATCGCACGTGTCTTTTCCTAATATATATATATATACTACTTTGATAACGTGTTATAACTTCTTTTCTAATTTTAAGGTGCACACATGATAATTTGAAGGTTAAAATTTTGAATTTTTCTAAGCTACTCTCAAAGGATTTTTTTGATGCATGTAAAATAAAAAGCTTTTATATGCTCAAAAATAAATTATGGAGTATTTAATTAGGCAAAAAAATTATCATAGAGTATTTTAAGACACAGACAGTCGACGCCAACATTATTTACTAAAAAAAATTCACACTTTTTCACATTGAAATCTTCGTTGAATTATTGACACAATTTTAATGAGAGTGTAATTTGTGTTGGTAAATTTGAAAGAGGTCAAAATTCTTTTTACTGTGTACAACTTTTACAATTAGAGATCCAAATTGTGTGGAGACCAATGATGCAAAAAGCAAATCCAAAAAGACTGACACAGATGGGGGACATGTGACTGTATCAACTTTTTTTTTATATATTTGTTTAAATTTCAGTTGCTTAATTATATTGTATTATGAGTTTAAATAATTGTTAATGTAATTTAAATTCAAGTAAAAAATTATTGTGTTTCATTCACGCTTTTTATAAATAAAAAAAAAAATTAATTATTTTATAAAATAATAAAAAAATGTATTGTTTTTCATTTTATTCAAATTTTATTTCTAATTTTGTATAAACACATATATGAAAGTTTGAATTTAAATTTTATATCTAATATTCTAGCAAAAGTATATATATATATATATATTTTATTTAATGCGAGTAAAAAACATAAAGTAATTAATTTTTAAAAAATTAAAGCAAATGGAGGAGAGTATCGAGCTATTGGAGATCTAAATTGTGCGGAGACCATTGATGCAAAAGCAAATCCACCAATCGAGTTCATTTGTTTTGTCCTTTTGTCGGTTCTAATCATACTACACACTCTCTCTCTCCCTCTCTTTCAAACTCATCTAAAATATCTCACCTCAATCATTCATCTCAATATTTCAGTATTCCATTTGCGATCCTAAAATGGGATCTTAAAATTAGAATAAAAAAATTTTAATTTAATTTTTTTAAATTTAAATTTTAATTTTAATGTGCCCATCTTGTGTTTTCTAATATAGATTATTTCTATTAAATAAAAGCATATACTGAATTTGGAGACCACTTATGATATTATAACTTTTTGTGAGACATGAAATAAATAAATGTATTGTCTCTCGTTAAAAGAATAATGATAAAATGTATCTGATTGGTTGAGAATGATATTACTATGACGTTCATTAAATATTACGAGTACCCAGTGGACAAAATCTGGACCAAAGAAAAAGAGAACTATGTCGTGCTAGTAAGTTGACTGCAAATGCTATATCAGGTCGCAAGGTATATAAAAACACTGATTGCACTAAGATATAGTAATCCAACTTATTTCAGAATAGGTAGGATTTAATATTTAAACTAATTCATACCTAATATGTCACTATCTCATACTGGTGCATACAATCCACAATTAAAGAATTAATGTAATAAATGCTAAGTTTAATATAACATTATCTTTTATTCATATCAATTTAGTTAGATGTGTCTGACTTTAACTTTCTATTCTTTTTAAACTTAGCATGGTACTTATTTAAATTTAAATGATTATATTATTAGTAAGTTGTGTCAAGAGGTAATTATGAAAGAGTGAAGCATTTTTCTTTTAAGCATAAGTACATAGCCTTGCACATTGGGTCAATTTTTTATATTTTATTTTAATTTTTTGTAGTTCCATATTTTGCAAGTGAACTTTGTTGAACATTGTACTCAACATTCTATTTTGTTAAAATATTTGAGAGAAATTGCAATATTTAATTTCCAATAAAAACATAATTAAAGCAATCTGAAATATTTTTGTGACACTGTTTTTTGTGATCAAAGTTTTTAAAGAAGCACTTTGAATCAGTTATGATTTATTCATTCGAATATAAAATTATGATTTATGATAAGTCTTCTATTTTTTATTTTCAACCTGAATATGTGTCGTTGAATATTCGTGTCAGAAACCCTTAACCCTAACCCAACTTATTTAATAAACGGATTATACGTATAACTCTTTTAATGACTTATTTATTAAAACAATATATATATATATATTATTTAAATTAATAATACTAATTAATTAAAAATAAATAATAGAAAATTATAAGTTTTACGAAAAACGTGTTACCTTTTTTCTTTGACATAATAATTATCATTTACTTTTCCTTATGATGACACACACTCTCTCTCTACCATCTGATTTTGCATCTCTCTCAATTTGCAATCCCTCAATCTCTATTCTCTCTCTCTCTACCATCTGAATTTGCATCTCTCTCTCTCTCTCAATCTGCAATCCCTCAATCTGTATTCTCTCTTATCTCACATCTACTGAATCTTCACTTTCCGTTCATCTATTTTATGTGTTTAATTTTATTCTTAAGTTTCCTCAACAACTTTTTAACCTCTGTGTTTTTCTGGTGCTCCCATTTTGCTCTCTTACATGCATCTGATTTTCCCTCACTTCCTCTGTCTCTCTCTCTCTTAATTTTTCTGTTAAATGTGAATTAGGCTCTGCGCTCCCCCCAACCCCCCCCCCCCCCCCCAAAAAAAATTATATATTTTATTTCAATTCTTTGCGGTTCCATATTATAAGTTTCAATTCAATTAAAAAATATATATATATTATTTAAGTTATTAATAATAATCAATTAAAAAATAAATAATAGAAAATTATAAATTTTAATTCAATCAAATTAATAAATAGTCTCTAATTTATAAAAGAGTAAATTATAAGACACAAGTTTATATACTTATTTTTCGAACTTAAAAATAAATTTGTTTATGACATGTATAGTTAAACGAGTATAAATGGGTTACACGGGTTGAACTCTCTTAACCCAAACACAACACGATTAATTAAATGGATTAATCGTGTCGATTTATTTATGATCCGAACCTGTTTAAGGTAAACTCAAACCCGTTTAACCCGTGCTGTGTTCCAGTCGTGTCAAAATTTGTTACTCCTATTATCCCACATGAATATATAAATAAATTATTTGTTTTGGCATTAATTAAAAAAAAAAAAAAAATTACACCTCTAGAATAAATTATCTCTTTTGACAAAACTAGAAAGGGCACTCAAAAAAAAAAAACACATGTTATCTCGAATAAACTATATGTTTATGACGTTGGAATTATTGGAAGTGTCCATCAGCCGAGCCATTTTCTTTCTGATTTTTAATAATACAGTGTCATGACATAAAATCGTGTTAACTCTGTTTTTTCTTTGACATTTCTAATCTTCATCCTTTACCTTTTCTTTTGAAATATACTTTCTATTTTTTTCCTCTGGATTCAAATTATATGAAACAAACAAAAGGATTTTAAATTAGTGAATGCATAAATCATGTTGTGGTATTTTGGTGATTGTTGTGGATGAAATATTACGTGTGTTATATTTTATATTGTTACTACATTAAACGGTTAGTAATAAACTATTTTAATACTTTATTAAGGATTTCATCTACCATTACTTGCAAAGTTGAGGGAGGAAGCAATCCGGCTGGCTCATAATTTATACTGTAGGGTTTGCGCTTTTTTTACACCTCAATTTGAATCTCTTTGTAAATCTCCTTACCAATTTTCAATTTTACAATTTTATTTTATTTTATTGTGATTCAATATTTTGCAAGTGAATTTTGTTGAGCATTGAACTCAACATTCTATTTTGTTAAAAATATTTGAGAGAAATTCCAGTGCCCAATTTTGAATAATACATGATTAAAGCAATGTGAAATATTTTTGTGACACTGTTTTTTGTGATAAGAGTTTTTTAGGAAGCAGTTGGAATCAATTTAAGTCAATTATGATTTATTCATTATAACATAAAATTATGATTTGCCATGAGTCTTCTATTTATTTTTTTTTGAAAGAGACCAGTCTTGTATTGCACAGTATTTATTCCTAACTTTATCACAAATATTTTTTAAGAAATATTACTTTATATATTACTAGCTTTTATTAGTTTTCGTCTTTTATTTACCTTTTTTTAGTATGTTACCCATCTCTTCCGCATTTTCATGATTGCTATTATATTGCTTTACCAAAAACAAATCCAACATTAGGAATAGCTTTTTAATTTGTCAAATGCCATCGACCAAACAATCCATTTTTCTTTTTTGATGTTTCTTTAATAATGCAGTCCTAGTGCGCCATCACATGAAAATCACGTCCTTTTGCTTTTGCATTTTCCTTTATTAGTCGCTTTTAATCATTGTCAGAGTATTTTCAACTGTTGTGTGTATATATATATATATATATTTGTATAAATATGATATGTGATAATAAATTCACACAAAAATTTTAGACTAATCATTTTTGAACTCCAGCTATTATTTTATACATTTGGTGTAAAAATGTATTTGCTCATAACAACCAATCAATCCCCAGGAGTATAGTGGCGTTGACAGGAATGCTGGAGGTAAATCCTTGAGATTTCGCTTTCGAACCGTATTCCTGACTGAATGGTGCGTGTATTATAGGACGGATACACGTGCTTTACAGAAAAAAATAAATAAATAACAACCAATCACGCGACACCACATAATTTTTACAAACTTATTTAATATATGATTGATTTATTAATGGAATGAGAAAGAGGGAGGAGAAATGAAATATGCTAATGTGCGTGTGTAAAAGAGTTGTGCAAATGCACAACAATTTTACACATTGAGGAGGTGGCAATGTATCTTAAGAGCATATCTCGAACGGTTGTATGTACATATATATATATTGTATAAATTTGATGTGTCATAAGAAATTTACACAAAAATTTTGGACTACTCATTTTTTGCTCTAACCATTATTTTATATCTTTTGTGTAAAAACGTATCTGCCAATAATAACAAAACCCACATAACTTTTGCAGAGTAATCTTTGCCTAATTACATTTGTGTAAAAAAAATAGTTCTCGTGATCACATTTGTCACTATCGCAATTACATCTCTTAGATCTTTTGAGTCTTAGGGGCTCATTGATTTAATGATTACGATTTTAAATAATCAAGGGTTATTATTGAAGATATTATACATATATATATATATATTGTATAAAATATGGATATATGTATAATTAAATTATTATTCTTATTTGATATATTATATTAGGCTGGTTATGAAATTAATGTTATGCATTTAATATGCATAAAATGGTTATGTGTGAATTAATTTATTGTTAAGTTTAAAGTTGATACATAGTTGAATTGTATATATGGATGAATTGTCATAGGTGTAAATATATTGCCTAAATATTTGTATGAATAAAATACATACATAGAAAGTATGGTTAAGTTGTTAATTTAAAAGTATAAATATATATACTTAGAGGCATGGTTAAGTTGACAATATATAAATAAATATATTTATAATGGCATGATTGATTTGCCAAATGTATAAATAAATATACTTGTGAAGGTATGGTTGAATTACCAATGTATAAATAAATATATTTATAATGACATGGTTTATTTGTTAAAGCGTAATTAAATTGCTATGTGTTAGATGATTAAAATTCCATCTATGATTATTGAATGTGTAAGTTGGATTATGATTAGATATTCTTATATTAGAATAATTTAGTATTTAAAGGTTAATATAATATTTTTTATTTTAATATAAAATAATATTGGTGCAGACATGAATGATTTGTCAAAGCTTGGGTATTGGATATGCGATTTAAATAATTACAATTATTATTTGGGATTGGATTAAATATATTATTCCTTTAATTACATTTTATTATTTAAATGGTTTAATAATTGTTTAGGATTGAATTAAGGTCAAAAGAATTTCTCTTTAAAAGAGATTGCAGATTGGTTTAGGAATGATTATTAATTTAATCATTGTTTAATAGTTTTAAATTTAATGAACCTATTAATGGATGTGATTAGTGTTTTATATATAATTATATATATATATATATATATATATATATATATATATATATATGTGTGTGTGTATCATTGTTTATTAAAGATAAAAACTTTAATAGGATTAGTTTTGGTGAGAGATGGTTTATATCTGCCAATAACAATAAGTAAGGAGGCAAAAACTCTGCAAATTACTAAAAAAAAAAAAAATTACAGATTATGTATATTTTACACATTTTTTTTTTTTTTTTAAACGTAGATGCTTTCAATTCCCTTTTATTATAGAAAAGAATCAAAAGATCTGCAAGATTTAGAAATCATTTGTGTAATGAGACTCCCCTAGAAAAATTTTGATGTAAGTTTTTGTAAAAAAAAAAAAAATAGAAAAAAAAAATGAATAATTTTGATGTAAAACATATTTTTCACATATCTTTGAGTTATAAAGTGTAGGGTTACAAAAACTTAATTATAAACTTCTTTCCTAATTCTAATTGAACAGAATAATAATAATGTTTTTTTTTTTTGACACAACAGCATAATAATAAGGTGCACACAAGATAAACTGAAGCTGGAAATTTTGAATTTTTCTGAGTTACTTTTAAGGAATTTTTTATAATTATTGTCCGTCGTATAAATTTTAAGTTTGTAATTTAGATTAAAAAATGATCACACAATCAAAATTTTTTTAGTGATAAATGTGTTGGTGACCAAAGTTTCTAAGAAAGCAATCCAAACCAATTTTACTCATTAAATTTACTGGGTGCACACAAGATAAACTGAAGCTGGAAATTTTGAATTTTTCTGAGTTACTTTTAAGGAATTTTTTATAATTATTGTCCGTCGTATAAATTTTAAGTTTGTAATTTAGATTAAAAAATGATCACACAATCAAAATTTTTTTAGTGATAAATGTGTTGGTGACCAAAGTTTCTAAGAAAGCAATCCAAACCAATTTTACTCATTAAATTTACTGTCTACTTGTACACTTAAGTTTAAACCATTTAAGCCTCTAATGATTGGATATGAGACAACTTTTAATGAGTTGGAATTTAAAATTTTCTCTGGATTTGGGAAGTTCGATCGATCGAACTTGTGGTGCGATCGATCGATCGATCGAACTCTAAGTTGGATCGATCGAACTTTTCAGCTGCACAACTTTGATTCCTTTTTGCTCCTTTCTTTCTCCACTTCGCTCCCTCCTTTGGTTTATCTCAGGATTGCTTATGTAAGTGTACTAAACATGCATATATTAAATATTATTGAAACTTTAAACGCCAAAACCACAAGTTACAATCAAACCAGATGGCTTTAGGGTGCTAAGTGTAGAAACACTCCTAGGGCTTAATAACTCGAGTTGAAAAGATTACGAATTTCAACTGGTCATTGACTGCAATTTTTTTGAGTTAAAGATGAAGTTTGTATAAGTATTTTTTTTTCCATCAAAACTAATTTTTTTTACCATATTCTTAACAAAATCAAAATCATATTTCGCAGAATTTCTTGTAAATTCATGTATTACATGATCCAATATCTAAAAACTGACATTAGAAGTTTTGTTTTTATTCTTGTAAAATTTTCTAGTGCCATGATGACTGACTGACATGAAAAACGTGTTCTCTTTTTTCTCATATCATCTACTTTACCTTCTCTCACTCTCTCTCTCTAACATCTGAATTTGCATCTCTCATCTCTCTCTCTCTCTCTCTCTCTCTCTCTCTCTCTCAATCTGCAATCCCTCTGTTCTCTCTTATATCACTGTCTCACCATCTCTCTCAATCTGCAATCCCTCTGTTCTCTCTTGTCTCACCATCTCTCTGTTCTACTGAATCGATCTTCCCTTTCCGTTCATCTAATTTATTTGTATTGGATCAGACTTAATTGGAATTGAAATATTATGCCAGAGGTATGTCTTTAAATTAATCTCTTCTTTAGTTTTTTACCTTTCTGTTTTTCTGGTGCTCTCCCATTTCCTGCTTTGTATCTCTGTAATATCCCACATTCACTCTCTTAGTTTTTCCGTTAAATGTGAATTAGGCTGTCTTTTAGACCTGAATTTGTGTCTCTCTTGAGTGTCTCCTTGTGAATCTTCACTTTTCTTTCCCAAAAAAAAACTTCACTTTTGTTTGTCATTTAAAATCAAACTCTCTGTATTTGTTTTGAAGTCTCTTTCTTTGATTTCTTAGCTTTCTCTTTGTTAAATCTTCCTGTATTTCTGTTGCCATATATTTCCTTCTATTCTGTATTGCATCATACATCTCCTTAGAGAGAGAAAAGAAAGAGGGAGAAATTAAAAATGGAAGTGATTACGAAAATTGTGGAAAAGATGATAGAGCCCATCATAGGCCGCTTGTACACATACATCGGCCATCAATTTGGTTATTTGCTTCACTGCAAGCAAAACGTTGAGGAATTTCATGATGAAGTTGACAAACTCAGAGATGCCATGGAAGTACTCCAGGAAAAGGTCAATCAAGCCGGAAACAATGCTGAAGTCGTTGAGAAAAATGTCTCCAAGTGGCTTGATAAAGTGCACACCAGATTGCCGACTATGGTAGATGACATGAACAGATTACAACAAGGCACAGAAAATCTCAAGTGTGTTGATGTATGCTCACGCTACCGGTTGGGTAAGGAAGGAAAAAAGAAGAAGAATATTGTTACCAAGCTTATGGAGGAGGGCAAATTTGACACTGTTGCACACCGGCCTCGTCTCACTAGTATTTGGCGCTCAAACAGCATGAAGTACGAGTGTTTTGAATCCAGAGAGACGGTTTTTAAGCAGATCATGGAGGCACTAAAAGATGATAGCAATTACAAGATTGGGATTCATGGGATGCCGGGCGTTGGAAAAACGAGAATGATGAAAGAAGTTGCCGAACAAGCTCAAAAATGTAAGCTCTTTGATGAGATCGCCCAAGTAGTTGTCACCCAAAATCCAAATTTAAAAGAAATTCAACAAAAACTTGCAGAAGGGTTGAATTATAAATTAGAAGAAGAGACTGAAGATGCAAGAAAGGGGCGGCTATACCTTAGACTGAAAAATGGTAAAAACATCCTTGTAATGGTGGATGACGTTTGGAATGATAAAATTAAGTTGGAGGGCATTGGAATTCCAGCTACAGATGATCATTTCACGGGTTGCAAAATTTTGTTAACCTCTCGGAGTAGAGATGTGTGCAAAGAGATGGGTGTTCAAGAAAAAGGTAACTTTCAAATTGGAGTCTTATCGGATGTTGAAGCATGGTCCCTTTTTAAGAAGAAGGTGGGAGATTCTTTTGAAACTCATGAAATGCAATCTGTAGCGGAAGAAGTGTGCAGAGAATGTGCATGTTTGCCATTGGCAATACTTGCAGTTGGTGGAGCACTACAGAATAAGAGTAAGCAGAAATGGAAAGATGCACTAAAACAACTAAGAAATTGTAGGGCAGATAACATTGGTGGATTGCAGGGAAAACTCTATTCACGCATAGAGTTGAGCTACGACTACCTGGAGTCTATTGATGCAAAGTCAATTTTTTTGCTCTGTTGTTTGTTCGGAGAAGATGCTGAGATTTTCATTGATGATTTGGTGATGTATGGCGTTGGATTGAGACTTCTCCAAGGCGTGGATACAATGGAAGAAGCACGGAATAGAACTCATGCGATCGTCGATACCCTAAAGATATCTTCTTTGTTGTTAGAAGGTAAAAGTGAAAACTATGTAAAAATGCACGATGTCATTCGAGATGTCGCCATTTCGATTGCATCAAAAGGGGAAGATGGCATGTTTATAGTGAAAGCCGGTGTTGAGAAGTGGCCAGAGGATGATGAATACAAAAGATGCAGAGCAATCTCATTAAGGTTGAGCAAAGATTGTGTGCTTCCCGATAATTCAGAATATCCTCAACTACGCACCTTAATGTTGGAAGGTTGCTATCGTTCACCAACTATTCCGAGTAACTTTTTTAAAGGGATGGAGAAGCTTGAAGTTTTACATTTGCGTGACATGGGCAACTTGACAGTACCATCGTCACTTCAAAATCTTCGGATGTTACGACTGTACCGGTGCAAATTGGTGAACCTAGCTTTTCTCAAGGAGTTGCGAAAACTTGAGATACTAAGCATTCAATATCCTAGTCTGGAAGAGTGGACTCTGGATATAGGGCAGTTGACTAGTCTACGGTCGTTGGATGTGAGAGGCTTTTCCAATCTCCAAATCCTTCCAGGTTTCATATCTAGTCTATCCCAGCTTGAGGAATTTCACATTCGAGACTTTGACCAATGGGAGATTGAAGGCAATGCAAGCCTGGTTGAACTAAATTCATTGACTCGCTTAATCAGTTTACAAGTTCAAGTGCCAAATGTCAAGTTACTGCCCATCAATGAGCTCCTGTCTAAGTCGTTAATCAGATTTCAAATATCCATTGGCCAGGGATTACACTTTTATGGTTTTGACGGTTCATCTACAGCAACAAGGATACTGAAACTAAAGGGAATTCCTTTGAAGAGGGAGCTTCACATTTTGATGGAGAAAGCTGAAGTGCTACATTTAGAAGAACTGGAAATTTTAAAGAATGTGAGTCAAGACACAGATGGTGAGGGGTTTCTAGACTTGAAGTATCTTAGAGTTTGGGATTGTAAGGGGATAGAACATTTATTTGGCAGACCAAATTGGAATTCACAGACCATCGGATCACGTGTGTCTTGTTCTTTTAGCAAATTAAGTATTTTGCGAGTATTCGAGTGTCCGTCGAGATATCTCTTCTCCGCAGCCGCAGCAAGAGGCCTTCTGCAACTCCAAGAATTAACTATAAGTTACTGTGAAAACTTGGAAGAAATAGTTGGAGATGACAATGAAATCATGGATAATGTTGTTACTTTTCATCAATTAAAGAAAATGAGGTTGGAGGATCTACCAAAACTGAGAAGCTTCAATGCCAATACGAAGAAGACGTCAGCTGAAGAATGCAATGTGTCCGGCCTTGCACAACTGTTTAATGATAAGGTATGCTCCGCATTATCTATCCACATTCCACATCATCAAAGCATCAGCACTTATCTTTTTCTTGCCAATATTTTATGTTATGTTCTATCTCATCCTTGGGTTTCTTTTGTACCTTTGTTTTTGTGGTTCATGTACTCTGTCAAACAAGCTTATCCTTGCTGGATAGAGTACATTGTAACTATTTTTCCTGTTCTTTTGTGGAAGGTTAGTGTTTGGTAATTCCAACTTTTTTCAACTTGATTATCGCTAAATAATAAATAGTAATAATTTTTGACAAAACATATAATTTATCATTACGGATTGAATTTTCTTTCTGGCTTTATTTTGGGATAGAATTTTGTGTTTGTGTGTTTGACAATAGCAATATACAGAATTTTAAATTAATTTTGATTTTTTTTTTTTTTTTTGAAGCACTAAACCTCTGTTTGCATGACATAACAAACAAGTTGGGTAAAGGGAACATGATAAAGTTCAGCAATTATGGCTTCTAATGAATTGAAATTGTAAGACCAAATTTTAATAGGTAAGAGAAAATGTGGAATTCAAATATAAGAAATTTGTTTCTTGTAATACATGAGCTCTTTAGTAATTTCATTCTAGGGAAAAAAAGAAATTGAAGCGCCGAAAGGATATTATTTAGGGAAAATAATTGACAAGGAAGGTTAATATATTTTATAATGCATTTAAAAAATATATGAAACATTATTGTAATTGAAGTATATGAAAATAATTGACAAGGAAGGTTAATATATTTTGTAATTGAAGATCAAATACTGAGTCAACCAGCTAATCAATTGAGACCATGCTGTCCTATTCATAACACTGAGTCAACCAGCTAATCAATCTCGACTCTTCTTGTGTCATTTACTAAATAAATTACCTTATGAGTTGTCTCTCAATGGTTGAAGCAGACAAGAGTCCCATGTTCTCTTCAGCTCTCCTCAGAAAGGTAAGGCAGAATTTGGTCTAGAGGTGCAAATGGCTAGTATTTAATTTTCGGATTCTTAGAACAAATCAATCTCGACTCTTCTTGTGTCATTTATTTTTTTATTTTTAATTTTCGGATTCTTAGAACAAATCAAGTAGAATATCTGAACGAAAATATTAGAAACATACCATAAAATTATTCCTACTTGAAAACTAACATATATTAAAATGTAATAAAATAACTATTTAATTTACGAACTCTTATCAAATGGATCTTGATATTATTTTGTATAAAGTGGTCTAAAGTGTCTTTTTCAATTAATTCTTTTTTTTTTTTTTTTTTTTGTAACTTCACTTTCCTATGTCTTTGACCCGAGAATAGAGAACAAAGTTCAACTTTGATGGACTTGGGCCGTTGTTTTGGCAGCCTTGGGCTTGTCTGTTGTATTGGGCTTTTGCCTATTTGGATCTTGTACAGATACATAATCAATACACCTTATCTTTCATAAAAAAAAAAAAAAAAAAAAAAAAAAAAAAAAAAAAAATATTTATTTGTTTATTTTTTATATCATTTTTGGCTCTGCACAAATACACCCCATAAATTCTCTCTGGTGCGGGCAAAGCGCCACATTACCCACTTGTCAAAATCTCATCTTGCAAAGCAATCGAATGCCAATATATTGTTAATAAGTGAAAAAATATTTTAATGTTTGTAATAGAGAACACTTATTAGAAATTTATTACCATAAGGAAATTTAAAATTTAATTCTCAAAATTAATAAAAATAGAAAAAAAAAATGCAAAATTACCTCTTCGTAATATATTTTGGATGACTGGTTTTATTATCTTGATACACTTTTTTGTGCAATTTTAATTAAATTAAGAATTTCATTTGTTTTTCTTAAAACAATATAATTATGTATTTAAATCCTTCAATTGTGTAAGCTTTTTCTATTCCTGTGTTTTGGTGAAGCTTGTTACTTACAAATTCTTTCAATAAACTAAAAGCATCAACACTGACAGTTTTTGAAGTACAATATTTCTTTGTTAAAATGTGATTTCAGATCATCAACGCTATGACAGTTTTTTTGAAGTATAATATTTCTTTTTAAATGTGATTTCAGATCATCAACATTAATGAATATGTTGAGTGCAATAATCTTAAAACATCAACCCATAAATTTTTGAAGTACAATAAACTAAAAGCATTCTTGATTTCATATCTTTTCATTTCAATTAAATTATTACATTCTAGTAAGTCCAATATCTATTCTAACCTTTTTTTTTTTGACCTTGTGCTATTTTTCCTTAAAAAATGTTAATGAATTTCAATTACATTTCCACTTAGCCTTCCGTTGAATGTCGTGTTTTGTTGGCTTTTTGTTACTGCATCCACATGTCCTTGATATCAGTAATAAACTATCATATTTATTAATGTTGATGAATCTTCTTATCTACAAATTCTTTCAATAAACTAAACACAGCAACAATATGACAATTTTTGAAGTACAAGATAATAAATGTGATTACAGATCATCAACACTACGACATTGCTATATTACTCTGCGATTGCAAATTCAATTTTCAAACCATTTCATTTACATTGCAATTCTTTTCTTTAGAAACTCCTTTTGGTCAACACTTTGTTTTCTCTTTAAAAAGAATTTTTCAATTACAATCGGGATTAGGAAGTTTTCTTAATTAAAAACAAATAGTTGTTTGCATGTCTATTTTGAAAAGTATCGACACTATGATAGTTTTTTGAAGTATAGTATTTCTTTTTTTATTTGTGATTTTAGATCATTAACACTAATAAATATGTTAAGTGCAATAATCTTAAAGCATTAACCCATAAATTTTTGAAGTACAATAAACCAAAGGCATCCTTGATTTCATATATTTTCATTTCAATTGAAATTCTAGTCAGTCTAATATCTATTCTGACCTTTTTTGACATTTGTGCTATTTTTCCAACATTAATTCATGAAATGTGACGTAATGAAATTTGCAGGTTAAGTTCCCAGCATTGGAGTTATTGGAGATTGGAGGTTTGGAAAGCCTCACAGCGATATGGGATAACCAATTATTCCTGGGTTCACAAGCAGAAGATTCCTTCCGGCAGCTGAGGTTCATTGAAGTGGATATGTGTGAGAAGCTAGTAAATGTCATTCCACCCAATGTACTCCCGTTGTTACAGAAACTTGAAAGCCTCATAGTTTGGTCATGTGATTCAATTGTATCTGGAGTTGAAGTGGTTGCTATTGAAGAAGGTGGTGATGAGATCGTCATGTTTCCTCAATTAAAGACCATGGAACTTTCAAATTTGCCAAAGCTCTGTAGTTTCTGTTGTAGTGGAGGATCCAAAGAAGAAGAAGAAGCAAGCGATAAGATCCTAGTGTTCCCTCAATTAAACAAAATGAAACTTTCAAGTTTGCCAAAGTTCAGTAGTTTCTGCTGCTTCAGAAATGAAAAAGAAAGCATATTGAAGGAGACTATTCCTCAACGAGATGCTCTCTTTAACCAAAAGGTATGTATGTTCATGTGTCCTTAAATTAATCCTAATTAACCTTGGGTGCACTGAACAACTGAAATTAATAAATGTCACCTAGATTTCCACAAGGTATGTACGTTCATGTGTCCTTAAATTAATCCTAATCCACACTTATTGATCCTATCACTTAACAAATCAGTTAATTTAGATGATGATATCTATCTAAATTACAATTTATCAAACAAGACATGATCATCATAACTAGACAAGCATTGAAATTTATTAATATCTATTTTACCTTCACGTTCAAAGAGAAAAAAATAAGTTTGGTTAGAATTTAATATATATTTTTTTAATCATGAGAATTGAATTTGGTTAGAGACTTTGGGGTTGATTGGTATTGAATTTTCCAGACACAAATCATCTCTCAATTTCTTATTTCTTTCTTTCTTTATTTATTTTTCTTTTTGTTAAAACGTAACTTATCACTCCTGAAATTTGATAAAATAAAATGAATTGAAACGTTTGAATATACAAACCAAATTTTTTTTTTTTTTAATAAAATTTTTGGATTCCTAGAACAAATCAAATAGACTGAATGAAAATATTAGAATCATACCTAACCTTGTCAAATGGATCTTGACATTATTTCGTATAAAGTGGACTAAAGTGTCTTTTTCAAATTTATTTATTTATTATTATTATATTTTCCTACGTCTTTTACTCGACTCTTGAGAACAAAGTTCAATGGGCACATTTTTTTTTTCTTTTAATTTTTTTTTTTTTTTTTTTTTTTTTTGGCTCTGCACAAATATACCACATAAATTCTCTCCAGTTCGAGCAAAGCGCCACATCACCCACTTGTCAAAACGTCATCTTGCAGAGCAATATAATACTAATATATTGTTGATAAGTGAAAAAATATTTTAATGTTTATAATAGGGAAAACATATCAAGAATCTATAACCATAAGGAAATTTAAAATTCAATTCTCTCAAAATTACTAAAAATAGAAGAAAAAAAAATACAAAATTACCTCCTCGTAATATGATTTTGATGGATGGATGGATGGTTTTATTATATTGATAGGTTTTTTATTTTTATTTTTATTTTTACAGTTTTAATGAAATTAAGAATTTCATTTTTTTTCTTAAAACATTATAATTATGTATTTAAATCCTTCAATTGTGTAAGCATTTTCTGTTCCTGTGTTTTGGTAAAGCTTTTATCTACAGTTTCTTTCAATAAACTAAATGTATGAATGACAGTTTTTTCAAGTACAATATATTTTTTTACAAATGTGATTTCAGATCAACAACACTAATAAATATGTTTCCTTAAAAAATGTTAATGAATTTCAATTAGATTTCCACTTAACCTTGCATTGAATGTTGTGTTTTGGTGGCTTTTTGTTATTGCATCCACACGTCCTTGAAATCAGTAATAAACTTTATTATTGTTTTCCTTAAAAAATGTTAAACCATTAATTTGGCAGATTGCGTTATTTTCAAGCAAAGAAAGGAATATTATCACCAGCAAGCTGATGTTTTGCAGGTTCAATTTCCTTGCTTGGAGAAGTTGGTTATTGAGAGAATGAACGAGTATAGGTGTCTCAAGCTATTAAATGTTGCTTCAACAGAATCACTTACAAGTTTTCAGAACCTTAAAGAGCTCCGTGTGAAAGAGTGCGACTCCCTGGAAGAGGTATTTAAAGTTAAAGGGTCAAAGGGAGCAGAAGAAACAGGTGCAAGCCATAAAGCTCTGGGAAAAGAAGTAGAGAACAATCTTGTGTTCCCTCAATTAAATGAAGTGGTCTTTAACAACCTACCGTCCCTGACGAGCTTTTGCGGAAGGAATTGCATTTCTGAATTGCCATCTGTAATAAAAATAACAGTAGAACGCTGTCCCAAATTGGAGATGTTTCCTTGCCGATACCTGAACAGTACTGAACCATTGCCAAATGAAATGGTAAGTCCATTAATTCCTATTACAGTTATGAGGAAACTATTATTCCAATTTTCTCTGGTGTTATTTGAAAATTTGCAAACCAATTTAAATCCATCTATTTATATACCAGAGCCTCAAAAATCAAAACAAGATAGAGCCTCAAATGAATCCACCAGCTGTGAGCAGGATGGGGGGTTTTCTTGTCAACAACCTAATATGCAGTTTTATATCTATAATTTGAGAAGAAATTGATTAATTTGTAGAGCATAAAAATGGAATTAGAACAGAAAATTAGAAGGTTCATTATTGCTTGGTTTGCTTTATTTTTTTAATCAGAATATTGTGGAGCTAAATACGGTGAGTGATTTCTGCGCGCAGGTTGAATTTCCTATCTTGGATAGATTGATACTGAGTGATGAGAGCATCTTCGAAGGTACATGCCATGTCCTTCCCTTTTGCAAAGTACCAAAATCCCTGGAGGTGAACAACTGCAGAAACTTAGTAAATGTTTATACCCTGCTACAGCGGTTTGAGACTACTCAATTGAGACTGGTGTATTTACCTAAATTGGAGCGTAATTGGATAATGGAACCCCAGGGGCATCTGGTATTTCACAACCTAACAAAATTGACAGTAGAACAATTGGAACTGAAGTATCTATTCTCACTCTCAATAGCAAAAAGTCTCACACAACTCAGGGATCTAAGAATTAAATATTGTGGTGTGATGGAAGAAATACTTAAAAATGAAGAACAAGATGCCACGGATGAAATTGTGTTCTCTCAGCTACAGCGTTTGATAGTAAAAAATTGCATCGGACTGAAGTATCTATTCTCACTCTCAATAGCAAAAAGTCTCACACAACTCAGGGATCTAACAATTGAAAATTGTGGTGTGATGGAAGAAATACTTAAAAACGAAGGAGGAGGAGGAGGAGAAAATGCCACGGATGAAATTGAGTTCTCTCAGCTAGGGCATCTGATACTTTCATATCTACCAAACCTCACATGTTTTTGTCAGGCAAACAATGCTTTTAAATTCCCATCCTTGACGCGTGTTGATATAACCAGGTGTCCGGAATTGAAGACTTTCACATCTGGATATTTAAGCACACCGGATATAGAAGTATTCAAAGATCAGTGGAAGTTAAGTCGTGTAAATGACCTTAATAATCATGTGCAACAATTTTGGGAAGGAAAGGTAACTAAGGTAACTACGAACATTTGCCTTTGTCCTTATTGGAAGACTTCACTTAGCCAATGCTTTCATTTAATTCGTTCACCTTCTGTTTAATTCAGGGAGTAGCAGTGGAGGATAATAATGATGCAGAAACAAGTTAAGAAGAGGGAGAAACCACGATGACCATATTCCGCTAAATCAGTAAATAAGGTATTGACTGCTGCCTTTTTTTTTTTTTTTTTTATGTTTGACCAATCAAATTATAACAATTCTGTTAGTTGAGATAAATTTAAATACTTAGAGTGTGACCTATTTAATTGAATAGTGTATTTTGATTGAGGAGCATAGTAATTATATACTCGAATTACTGAATGTCTTCTCAGGATGTCCAATTTGTTTGTAGGATGTGAATTCTTTGTCATTTTTTTTTTTCGTTTCAAATTGTTTCTTTTCTCGGTTTCAGATTTCCTATCTTGAAAAACATCTACAAATCTCTCTCCACAATTCAAAGCAAGTTCATCTTTTTGTAGCTTTTAGTCAAATTATTGACCCTAAGCTAATGCACAAGAAATCCTAATCCCTCTTAACCAATTGTTGATCCTTTTGCAAAATTGAAATTTCCTTCAGAGAAAGCCGAAAAAACGAGAGTAGAATTTCCTTAATATATTGCTGTAATGAGATACAATTTCTAGAACATTATAAATGTATTTGTAATTTATTATCTATCAATATTTAAGTTTTTGCTTATATTATTTTGTTTAAGTTTTTCTATTACATACATTCTCATTTTTCAACATTGCCGACCCCTCTGACTCTGCCACAGTGTGTTATATACGTATATATAATTTCATTAAATCAGTTATATTTTTTATTTTATTCTTACATAACCTGATATTGTTGGTGCTGATTGTAGTAGAATGGAAGAGGTTTTCAATTTATAACAATTCTCATTTGGGTATTCCAGCCCACAAAAAATAAAAGTTGTAGGAAGTGTTCGGATTAGAATAAAAGCACTTGACCATTTGGAACTTCATGTGCCTTAAAATTCATATGATTTAAAGAGACGTCGGTTTGATGATGATCCGTATAGCAAGTGGTGAGTAAAATTTAATATTTTTCATTTTTATGGGGAAAAAAACAGTAGTGGATGAAACAAATTCAAAATAGTGATGCTATCACTCATGGTGGCAATTGCAGTGGTGCCTTTGATAGGTTGCGGTGGAGATGAAACCGAGATTTAAAGTACTTTAAAGGATCTTTCTCAGACACTTATATATATATATATACACTAGTAAAACAGTAATTATATATATACAAGTAAAACAGTAAAACTGTACGTGAGTTGCACTTAAAATTAATTTTAAAATATTAATTAAATAATTATAAAATTTAAAACATAAAATTGACAGAAATATATAATTTTAAATTGAACTTTATAATAGGAATTCAATTATTGATAGGTGCATTTTCAAACTCATAAAACCATATCAAAATCAAGACTATTTTTTATTACAATCTACTAATATTTTACTTATTTATATATTATTTATAAAATTAGAAAAGATGGGAAGACTAAATAGGCTAAATTATTTATATTTTTTCATATAGTTCCTTTATATATTTTCTTGTCTAATTAGAAAGACTAAATTATTTATTTTCTATATATATTCCCTAATCTAATTAGATTTCCTTTTATTAAAAAAAATAACTCATAATAAATAGATAATTTGTGTTATTCTAAAAGGAAACTTACATACTGAATATATAAATTTATTATTAAAAAATAATATACTATTGCATGTGAGTAAAATTTAATTTAAAATCAATATTTAATAAAGTAATTAAATAATTATAAATTCTAAAATATCCATTAACATAAAATTGACACAAGGTAAAATAAAAATATAATTTTTAATTGAACTTTACAATAGAAATTTAATTATTGATAGATGTATTTTCAAACTCCTAAAATAATATCAAAATCAAAACTATGTTTTATTACAATTTATTAATATTTTATTTATTTATATATTAGAAAATTATTTATATATTATTTATAAAATTAGAAAATATATGGAGACTATATAGACTAAATTATTTATAGTTTTTATATATTTCCTTGTTTAAGCAGAGAGACTAAATTATTTATTTTCTTTATATATTTCCTTAACTAATTAGATTTACTTTTATTAAAAAAAAACCTCATAATAAATAGGTAATTTGAGTTTTATAAATAGACTAAATTATTTATATTTTTTTTACGTATTTTCTTGTCTAATTAGAAAGACTAAATTATTTATTTTCTTTATATACTTCCTTATCTAGTTAGATTTCCTTTTATTTAAAAAACTCATAATAAATAGGTAATATGAGTCTTATCGAAACTCTTCTAAACACCTTATATTAATTTTAAAATAAAAAATGGATATTTATTCATTTATATATTAAAAAATTATTTATATATTATTTATAAAAGTAGAAAAGATGTGTAGACTAAATAGACTAAATTATTTATATATTTTTATATATTTCATTATCTCATTAGAAAGACTAAATTATTTATTTATGTTTTTTTATATACTTCCTTAACTAATTAGATTTACTTTTTTTTTTAAAAAAAACTCATAATAAATAAGTAATTTAAATTGTCTAAATAGACTAAATTATTTATATATTTTTATATATTTCCTTGTATAATTAGAAAAACTAAATTATTTATTTTCTATATATATATTCTTATCTAATTAGATTTTCTTTTATTAAAAAAAATCATAATAAATAGGTAATTTGAGTTGTATAAAAAACTCATCTTCTAAGCACCTTATATTAATTTTAAAATAAAAACGGATAACAGACAGTTAATTTGTGTTATTCTAAAACGAAGCATACATACTGAACATATAAATTTATTATTAAAAATTAATGCATGGAAACAAATTAATGTACTAAAACTCATAATGATAAAAAATATATATTGTGGAAAAATAATTTTAAATTATTATTTATTATATATAAATAATATTATTAAAACTTATTATTTTTTGAAATAAAAATATTATAAAAAATTTAAATGAAAAAATAATTTTGTATATAGAATTCTTAGTTTAAAGTTTTATGGGTATATTTTGATATAGAATTGTTGTTATGTATTTATTGAAATAAATTATATATTTATTTCCCTAATTAGATTTCGTTTTACGGAATTTCTATATTTCATACTACTATATTATTATTATTAGTATTTCTCCTCTAATAAGATTTCCTTTTATTGAATTAAAATAATAATTTATTTAATATTATATATTTTTCTTGTCTAATTAATATTCTTTTTATTGAATTTTAGTAATTCAATATTAAATTATTTTATATTTTCTTATGTAATTAGATTTCCTACTACTAATATTATTATTAGTATTTTCTACTACTATATTATTAAAAAAATCATATAATACTTATATTTTATTTTATAATTAGATTTTTATTTATTGAATTTTAGTATTTCCTACTACTATATTATTATGATTATTTTATTCTCTAATTAGATTTTTCTTTATTGAATTAAATAAAGAATTTTTTTTAATATTTTAAAATTCTTATTGAATTAGATTTTCTTTGATTGAATTTTAGTAGTTTGATTTTTTTTTTTATAATTATATATTTCTGTAATGACCCGGATTTTTCGAAAAAAAAATTTCCGTTATCTTTTCCCTTCTGAGTTTGGTTTCTTGTCGATTAGTGTCATCTCGAGTGCTCTGAAATGATTTCTGAGACTCTTTTCTTTGGATTGACAATTACCTTTGAGGACCGAGTCATTTTCATATTTTCACTTTTTAGACACTATTCATTTTTCGTCCTTTTCCTTATTTCGTCTTTTTCCCTATTTTGTCTTTTCCCCGTTTGTCACTTTGTTGGCGTAACCACACTTCTTGTGTCCAGAGTTGGTTTTTGATTTCACGTACCTTCATCTTGAATGGTTTCCATGAAGTAAGTATTTTTACTTTCGCAAGAAAGTATTCTGGTTGCTCCCGGTGTCCATAGGGGTATGGATGCAAAGTTCTTTGGGAACTTTTTCCTTTCTTGGGGTGTTTTTCGTAAATATCTTTTGAAGATATTTTATTTCAGGGGTTTTTAAGAAAATATTTTTTGGAAGATATTTTCATTTTAGGCCATTAGTGCAGTTCTTACTTTTTGGAGGGGTCATTGTGCAATTAATGAAAGTTATTGCTAAATGTCTTGTTTTGAGTCTGGATTATCGTACGGGATTCATTTTCACTTTTCATCGAGTCGTGGATTCTTAGAATTCCCTTCTGGTCGATGTTTTCCAGTTTCATGATTTTTGGCCCCGGTTTGCGCCAAACTTGTTTGGGGCATAACTTTCTACTTGGGACTCGATTTTCGAAGTCGTTTCTTCCGTTATTCATATTTTCTCATTATGAATCTTTTTTGTTCACGGAGTTTTGCCGTTTGAACGCGTCTGCGCGAATTTGACTTTTCCGGATCCGGAGGGGCCCGTTCGGGACACTTTTAGGGTTTTTCAATAAATAGGGTGTGAGAAGAAAATATCTGAGTTTTCTCTCTCTCTCCTCTCTTCTGGCTGGAATCCATGGCAGCCATGGCTGCCATCTTCTCTCTCCTCTTTTGGTCCACTTTTCCTTGATGAAAAGTCTTCGGCCTTAACGTTTATTATTCCCCTCGACGTGCTCTATCATTCCCCCATATTAGAATTCAGTTTTGGCCATTTCTTGAGTTCGAGTTTGGATTCAAGTTGTGAATTTGATAGGGCTTCCTTGGGGGTTATGTTCACGGTGTTGTCCCCGACAAAACCTAGAAGTTTCGTCGGATTCAAAGCACATTCATTTTGGTGGGAATTTGAGATTTCATCTTAAATGGAGGTAAGGAATGTTTTAGGATTATTTGTGTGTTGTATTATGTGTTTCTCATGCTTATACAACCTATACGTATGCCTTGTATCAAATCTAGAAAGTTAGTAATATTTAATTCTTTGTATAAGATTAAATTTTTATGATGAGGTATAACTTGGATTTGAATTGTGGCATGCTAGAAAGCTTAGTTTTAATATGTTTATTAACATATATTTAATTGGAATTATTTGAATAAAAGTTGCATATTTTATTTAATATTTTTCTTTGTGAAAGATTAATTCCCATGGCCATACTTTACATGAAATGGATATGTGTTATGCTTATAAATTAAGTTTTGGCATGTTAGTGAACATACTTTAATTTGAGAGCATTTGGTTGAGTTTGAAAATCTAGAGACTTTAATTAAGAGAATTAATTAAAATCTATTTTGTGGTTTCATGGACTTAATTAAGCGTTTGTGTGAATATATGTGATGACCATGATATGTCTTTTAACATATATTAAATTGAGGCCATTTGGAAATGATTTGAAATCTAGAGAGTTTGATTATTTTGATGTAATTAAATTCTATCTTGTTTATCCATGGATTTAATCATGTTTTAGGAGTTGCTTCTACTTTAAGATCATGGATTTAGACTTGTGGTGTATTCACTTGATTACGTTTTAATCATTGAAAAACGTTGTTGTTAAATTTATATTCATGAGAATATATTTCTAATATGAATATATTGTTGACTTGTGATTTCATAGCATTATGAATATAAAATGTTTATTATGCACAATTGAGAGTTATATTGCTAGCTTGTTACTACGTAGTAATAATATGTATAGGTTGTGAACTTATTTGGTATATTTTGGATCCTCTTAGGACATTGTTGTTACATGTGACATGGCTAGAGTGTGACTCTAGTGCGGGAGTTATGAGTTTTCCCCAATTGAGATAGTGCGCACTTAGGGTGGTCTTCCCTGCGGGTCAGTGCCTGAAATAACCATTGAGGTCTCGGCAGAATTCCGAGCGTGATGTCCAAGTCTTCCACTATTTGTTTTCACATTCAATTCCAAGTTATCAATCATGTTTATATTGTGACTTGTTGTTTTGGCTATTGGCGATTTGATGTTGTTAAGTACATCCATACTAAATTGTTATCTTTAGTGTTATCACACTTTTAGATTTCTAGTTGATAGTCTAGAGAATCTATGTTTTGATGTGTGGTATTAGATATTCCAATTATCCTAAATTGTTATATTTAGTTGATTTCGGATTTTTGATATTAAATTGGTTACCTTGAAAATCTATATCTAGTTGCTTTGTGTAAGCATGTTTCTATCTAGGTGCTTTGTGTAAGTATGTTTCTATCTAGTTGCTTGGTGTAAGCATGTTATATCTTGTTGCTATGTGTAGCATGCTCTTGTGTTGTTGAAATCGCATAAAGGATGTATTTTATGCTAGTAATGATCTTAGGTAGTTAGGATGCTTCTTGAGTCTCACATTTGACATAGACATTAGGTGGAATGAACCACAATGATTAAATCATGCAAACTTGTAAAACTTAGGTCGATGCATGCTTATTTCCTACGAGTAGCTTTATGTTGCTCACCCCTACGTTACTGGGGCATATTTCAGGTACAGGGTACGAGATTGGTGAGTTGCACATGCTTTGGGTGAATTGCAGTATTGAAGTTTCTTTAGAGGCTTTCTTGTTCACATGCAGGTGTTAGCATGTTTAGTTTTGCCTATGTAATGTAATGTTTCTAGCTTGGAGGTTTGACATGTGAAATTTTGTAAATGGAATATAATGAGGCCGCAGGCCATTGCAACATGTTTCAAATATTATATTACACTTGCGTGCATGTTCACATCATCACATACTTGCATATAATGCAAATTGAACATGGCATGGGGGATTCCAAGTGGACTTTCAGCCATGGATGCATAACAGAAGGTTTGTGCACTTTCTCGAGTCATTTCGGTCGACCGAAATGCCTTTTGGGTTTTGTTTGAACCTTGAAACTTCACTTTTCAGTAGCCAAAGTCAGCATTTAGGGTCATTTCGGTCGACCGATGGCTCATTTCGATCGACTGATGGTTCCTTTTGGTGTATCAAACCAATCAAGCCTTAACGACTTGTTTTCAGCTGAAATTTTGTCCATTTCGGTCGTCTGATGGGTCATTTCGGTCGACCGAAATAGCTAGATCCCGAGAGTAGCTTCAGTCCAGTTTCAGCACTGATCTTCCAACTTCAAAGAGTCATAACTCCTTTGTTTTAATCCAAATGGAGTGATTCTTGAGCCTAAATTCATGGATTTTGAGTCAGCTTTCCAATGGTACCAATGCCATTCTCAGATTCCAATCACAGTGGGAGTTATTCATGTTTTAGTGAAGCAGTGTTAGTTTTTACTTCGACCGGGATAGGACATTTTGTGAGATTCTTGTCCAATATTCTTAGAACCTCTTGGAAAGTCATGAAATGATTAAGTTAGGTTGTTTTCACCTTGTTTGACTTGTTTAGAGTCAAGTTTCTCTTTTTGGCTGTGAGTTGACCATTTTGCCCTTGGTTCATGGTGTTTGTCCATTTCGACCTTTGTTTCCATTTTCGTTCTCTTTGAACTCCGTGACTTCTTGGAAGGTTACATTGGAGTCTTAGAGATGGTCTATATCTCTATAGACTTTGGTTCTATCTTTTGCTTCCGCATTTCGAACTCGTTATCGGGTCAACTTTCGGTTCATCACTAACGAACCGGGTTGAAAAACTCGGGTCGCTACAATTTCTTTCTCTAGTTAGATTTATTTATATCTATATATTTTCTTCTCTAATTAAAAATAAAACACTATAATGATTTAAAATAAAATAAAACACTACAATGATTTAATAAGATTTTCATAATAATTGCTACTCACCTCTGTGAAGATTACCAACTTCAACTTGTTCAATATAGAAAAAGAAAAAAAAAAAAACTCATGCTTAAACAAATATATATTTATAGGTGAATTATTAATATAATTTGAATTTTTATATAGTGTATTATTGTACTATATATTGTGATTGTAGGATGAGAATTGTTTTTTCGAAGAAATTATCTCTGCTTGTGTAATCTCGTGTTACATGAGTTGCATGATTAATAATAATAAAAATTTAGCATTACAATTCCAAAATCTAGACAATGAACACAGAGAAATATTGATAGATAAGAAAGGTTAATAAAGTATACAAGACTATCATAGAGTAAATTCTTTTAACATTAAAATTACAAAATTTATACAAGAAACAAATATTAAAAAATTAAAATATTCACACAGCATAGGAGAACATATATTGAAAAATTAAAATTTATACACAGGATAGGAGGGATTTGGTTTTAGGGGAAATAGGACGGTAACTTTTAGTTGTTTAAGAATTTATTTATAAATATAATTTGTATTAAATTGAAAGTTAGAAAAGGAATTACGTTTCTCTGCGTGGCAAATAATTTTTTGAAGAATGTGGACCAATAAAAAAATGAACATATTTTCTTTCATTACTAAATGAGAGATGGTGGTGTATATACACTATCTAACCATCCTTAATTTAATAATTAAATAAGAGGTATCCATTTATTATTGGTCCACATCAGGACAATATACATCATCACTATTGAGGGCCTAAGTATTCTTTTTTTAATATTTTAATATTAAATATTCTCTTCCCAAATCACCTTTCATTTTATATAATTAAATTTTATATATTAAAATATTTCCTCTTTTTTTTTTTTTTTTTTTTTTTTTTTTTTTTTTTTTTTCTAATTAGGTATTTTGTGATAGAGTTTTATGGAACTTTAAGATTTGAAAATATATTAAATAATATATATTAAAGTGTTACTATATATATATTTTTTATATATTTTCTTGTCTAATTAGAAAAACTAAAATATTTATTTTTTATATATATTTCCTTTTTATATTTCTTTTATATATTTTCTTGTCTAATTAAAAATGTAAGAAAATATATTAAATATTATATATTGAACTGTTTCTTTTTCTAATTAGATTTTATTTCTAATTAAGTAATTTGTGATAGAGTTTTGTAGAAACTTTTTGAAAGACTAAATTATTTATTTTCTTTATATATTTCCTTGTCTAATTAGAAAGACAAGAAAATATATTAAATATTATATATTAAAGTGTTTCATTTTCTAATTAGGTAATTTGTGATAGAGTTTTATAGAAACTTTTTTTTAAAAAAAAAAAAAAAAAATCATTTGAGTTTTATAAAAACTCTTCCAAACCCCTTATATTAATTAAAATATTAAAAATTCATAATAAATAAGTAATTTGTGTTAGAGTTTTATAGAAACTCTTTTACAAACTCTATTAAGACTTATATATTTCTTTTATATATTTTCTTATCTAATTAGGGAGAATAAATTATTTATTTTCTTTATTTATTTTATTTATATATTTTCTTGTCATTAGAAAGACTAAATTATATATTTTCTCTATATATTTTCTTATCTAATTAAAGAATATGATATTGAAACACATTATTGGACTAAAAGTTTAAAACTCTTTGAACTTTTAATAATAGTGTGTGTGTGTGTATATATATATATATGTATGTATATTGTTCCTTTCTCAATAATTCATTGGTTATAGTTTCCATTTTCTGTTTCTGACCAATAAGCCTCTACTACTTGCAGGTGGGTCTAAATTCTTGTGGGACCAGTTTAAATCAATGGGAGGTGATTAAAAGTTGAAACTGGTAGCATTAATCAGAAAGTCTCAGAAATAGAGAGTTGGTGGATCCAATCAAGTGGGTTGTCTTACAATTGCTAAGAACATGATGTAACCTTCAAACTGTCTTTTGAAATTACCAATTTGAATTACCAATGTGGTAGTTCATTATTTATTTATTTTTTGTTTGCCTTCTTTTTATATTATTATTTTTTGGTTCTAACAAAAGAGATTAGTGCTCTCTTTCTTTCACTCTAAAAGTAGAAGTGATATCATAAAGGGGAGCACGAAAGTAGTAAAAAATTAAATTAAGTGAGAAAGAACAATAGCGAAAGCGCACGGAGCATGAGAATGACACCCATTTAAAAGAATTATATGACTTACATTATGATAATGATAATTCATTAATAGCATCCGATTCTTATACATGTATTCCTACAAATCATTCTAGTTAGTTACTCTTAAAATATTATGTGCATGTTGTTAATACACTAGATTACTACTGAACTATTCTAATATATTCATTCACGTTGGTCTATATAATATTAAAAAAGGAAAAATCGCAACTATGATAATAAAAAAAAAAAAAATTTAGTGCCTTGTTGAAAAACAAGTATGATAATAACCATTTCCCTATTCGGACCATTTCACCAGCACCCTAGAACATTCATTATAACATAGTTAGCTGATGCCAAGATATATCATATCTACCATTCAAAAAAAAAAAAAAAAAAAGAAGGAAATATCATATCTTCTTGAGTTAACATTAATTTTTTTTTTTTTTTTATAACTCTTATGTTTGGATATATAACTCAAACTCACTCTCCACTCTGGGTCGACGCTCTCTCTTAGCATTGTTGTTACGATCAAAATCTAATCTCTCTTACCATTGTTGTTACGAAAGTATGTATATAACTATAAAGTAAAAAAATTATACAAGAATAAAAAAATGTATATAAGAATATTTTGTATATTTATTTACAATCTATATATATTACAAGAATATAATATTTATTAAAATGAATAACATAAAAAATAAAATAAATTGTAATAATTAAATTTGTTTATAGAATTCTTAGTTTATGATTTTATTGTTATATTTTGATATAGAATTATTGTTATGTATTTATTGAAATAAATTATATATTTCTTTCTCTATTAGATTTTCTTTTATTAAATTTTAGTATTTCCTATTACTATATTATTATTATTAGTGGTAGTATTAGTGATACGAAATATTCGACTAGATAAGAATTCCAAATGACATAGAGACTCAAAGGGTATGGATAAACTTAAGGAGATAGAAATAACAACTACTACTCTTTCCAATGACTCTTACAATCCGTAATGGATAAGGAAAATAAATTTGTTTGATGACAGAAGACTACTACAATTAATGCTTCATTTTTCAGATATTCAATCGTCAAGTACTAACTTGACCGTCGGAGTGCACCTGACTGGCACCACGTCGTTCATCACTTCTCTTGTCTTACAGGAATGGCCCTTAGCTCTGGACCGTGCGAATTTTTGCATCAACAGTTGGCGCCGTCTGTAGGAACGTGTATTAGTCCCCCAAATAAATTCTAATCAAGAAATTCCTGATATTTTCACCAAATTTATTATTGCACTCTCACAAGGCTTAGGTCCAATGCCAAAGAGGTCTCCGTCTACATTGACATTTATACTAAGGATCTGAATTGTCGTGAATCAAATAGCTAGAGCCATTGACAAAGGAGTAATTGTTAAGTATGTATGGATTATAATAGTTAACACAAAAGGCGAAAAAAGCTCTATATCAAGGGCTTAGAACTCTGAATCATTCTCTCTCCAAAACAATTGTTTCTGACCCACTGAGCAATCCTCCTACAATGCAACTATATGGGCCAGATGGCCATTGCCATGAACAAGCTCTCCAAAACAATAGTTTTGTAAGACATGTATGAATGCTATTTTAATTAATTAATTAATTTATATCTGATTAATGCTAGTTCATTACTTAATTTATATCTGATTACACCAACATATATTTATACACACGCACATGCATATATGCATATATTTACATGTTTTGGTCTCTTATATGCCCATGCAAAAAAAGATGAATATTTTACCCTGGTTAAGTAACCCACTCCACGTCTCCAAAAGAGATGATTTACTATGTACCCAACTCATTTTAGTTCATTGAGTGTTGTGAGTCGTACGTAGCGGAATATTTCGAAAGTTTTGATTATTTTAAAACAGATCTTGTATTTTTTTAACTTTCTTTATTTTAGCAATTAATAAATTAATATCATGCAATATAAAATAAAGCAAAGTAAAGTTAAAGATGACACCAGGATTTTAGTGAGAAAATCCCAGTTAATAAAATACGTCAACTGTTTGCGTGGGAAAAACCTTGTAGACTGTGCAGTCCAAAGTAAACCGATCCACTATGCTTGAAAATAGTACACTGAACTTTGACTCTGACTTATAACCTATCGTTCTACCAAACACCAATTGCTGACAATCCTCTAGCTTTGCGAGTCCTCGTCCAACAGCAACTTGACCTCAGACTTTTGCTTGATCTTTGTAGAAGAGTAGCAGGTAGATTAGACAACACTCCTCGAATGCTCTAACCCTTTTAAAGTGTGATCGTTTTTACTTCTGTTCTTCAACTTCTGGATTTAATGTAGAAGTAGATCTGCTTTTGTTTAATCGATGTAGATACAACTGTATAATCACGACCAGGATTCGAACACCATAACTCTAAACTCACTACGTGTTTATGTGCATGTGTTCTAGAAAGACAAACAGAAAATTCTCTAAGAATTTCTGAGACAAAAATCTTCCTAAGGCTTTTTAAGAATAATAAACTGATAATGCAAAGCCGTACCTAAACCTATGTGTATGACAAGGTCTATATAGAGCTTAGAATGTCCTAGTCCCTCTGAAAATATGGAAAACATCATGCATAGGACTTAGCATAATTCTAGAATAACTTAGAAACAAATCAGGATAAGGAAACTATCAGTTGGAATCTGATCAGGACACCTTGAACCGGTTCAGAGGGGTTGAACCGGTTCAAGTTTGGCAGTAAGAATTTTCGAAGCTATCTTAAGTTCTTGAACCGGTTCAGAGGGGCTGAATCGGTTCAAGTTGTCCAGAACTTGATACCTTGGTTCAATCAGCCTAAAAACACTCTACAGGAAATTCTGAAAAATATAGTAAGTGTAGAATGTGTCCTAACTGGTTTAGAATCCTTCCTAATGTGTTGTTCTTACATTTTTCTTCAAATGAACTTTCCAATCCCGTAGTTGCTGTCGATCTTGATAACTTGCATTATAAGTAACTGGAATTACAACTCAACTTGGACTTGTTTTGTTTACGATAATTGCCAAATACAAAATAATATTTCACAATCTCCCCCATTGGCAATTTCGTGACAAACTCTAAAAACAATTTGAACAATCTATTCAAAGCAGAAAAGTAAATTACAAATTTTTTTAAAGGTAAAACACAGAATAACTTTGTTCTCTTCTCTTCTTGGATATAAGGTTTGACCTAAAATCCTGCACAATATCAAGTAACAACTACCATTAAAGTTTAATAAATAAAAATTTATAAAAACTCCCCCTTAAGTAAATATCCAAAAAAAAAATTTATCACCCCCTTAACATCACATTTGCTCTCCCCCTTTTTGTAACAAATTGACAAAGTATAGAGACAAATAAGAGAAGCAGATATAACATTCAAACATGTCATTAAAACATATATCAAGAATATCCAAAAATAATGACCATGTTATCAAAAGTATGATGTCATGATGCATGATAAATAAACACAAAAGTCAGCATCATTATCTTTCCAACCACTATGTCAGAAAAACATCATCTTTAGTCTTTTCCACTATCCTCCTCATCTTCCTTATCCTCATCCCTATCTGAATAGATATCCTCATCCTCATCTCTCAAAGACGGATCTGGAGGTGTAGGCCTGTAAACATCCTCACCTGGAACTCCTGAATGCTGTCCTCTCATATGATTTATCTGTAGTTTGAGATATCGAATCTCAACCATCATTCTGTCAAACATAGAAGTTTGATGCTGAAGTAGATGAGAATAATTAAGTCCTTAGGGGTGTTCAACACCTAGTGCCCTAAAACTAACTGGTTTGGGAGTCATTAGCTGAAAGTTTGCTATATGAGTGATTTAGGTTGCCTAGAGTACTTGAGCAATTAGGTTCGTAGGGGTGTCTTGACACCTAATGCTCTAAAACCATCTGGTTTGGGGGTCATTGGTTGAAAACTCGTTACATGAGTAATTCAAAAAGCTTAATAGACCTTAACATTGCACAGTACCCTGTTTGAAAAAATGAGTGATGAATGAAAATAAAGCATACCAGAAAAGAAAAAAAATTACCTTGGGGATCAGAATTTGAAAAGTTTGCTTGTGATTTGAGGGATAACATGGAATAGAGATAAGTATGTGTTGACTATAGGGATTCTATCCAAGGACAATCTATGTGTTTTGATGATAACAAACCGTTAATGGTGTTTAAGGACTAATATTCACATTGAGTGTTATAGATGATTTATATTCAAAGAAGAACCTCAATGAAGATCATAAAGATCATTCCAAGTATTCCATTACTCAAGATCACATAAAGGAAAGAAATGGATACAAAGAAGACTTGAAGTTGCAAGGAAAGATAGCTTGGACTACAACGAGCAAGAAAACAACTCTAAGATAGGTTAGTGAGTGTCTAGGATTCATTGTCAAGGTATTTATGAATTCATTTGAAACTCATCTCTATAAGACCATGCATATCATTTATTATTCATATATTCATATATCCATTAGTAATAAACTATGCACTTCATTCATATACATTCAAGCTTTTTTAAGCTTTAAAAGAACTCATCACTTGTGTTAGAGATGCTAAGACCATGCACATCAATCACATGATTCATATCGATTAAAGATTAAGGCATATGAAGCCTTCATTACCATGAGTTGGTAACGAATATTAGGACCCTAGAATGCGTGTCATGAAAAACTGTGTTTTTGGCTAAATGTGAAAAATGAAATTTTGAAATAATGGTTATTTCAAAATAATTTTTTCCGGTAATAACTCCTTATACTTCAAATAGCCTAAATTGATTTTATTAGAATTTATGACCAACTCTACATTGGTCTACATAAGAATCATTTTTACTAAAACAGTCAGAAATCCAAATTTGTATTAAAACTGAATTTCTACATTTTGATTTAGTTGGATTTTAATTTTTTTATATTTTGTTTATTAAATCCAAATGGGGGGTACTTCCTTATTTACATTATAAACTTAAAGTAAACGGACATATAAATACTTTAAAGACATTTACTTTAATGTTTTCAATGCAAATAAGGTGTGTGCAAAAGTCTTGTGCAGAAGCCTATTGCAGACCATAAACAGTTCTGATTTTCTAGTTGTCAACAACGAAGCCTATTGCAGACAACAAACAATTCTGATTTTAAGTTTTGATTTTTTGGTTGTCAACAAATGTTGCTACTAATCTTTCTGCATTTTAGTTCATGTCTAACTATATGTGTCTAGACCCTAAATAGTTCTGATTTTAATTTGTGGTAGTCAACTAAAGCTCCTACTGATTTATTTTTTCTTCAGTCAATGTGTGATACCCCTGGATCTCCGGATGCGGGTTGCCCAGGCCCACGCCCGAAATACCTGGAGATATAAAAAACAAATGGTAATAATCGAACACAGAGTACAAAATAGATAACAAGAATAAATAAATGACTGAAAGAAACTAAAATGATAATCCATTAATAAAACCTCAGAATAAATTTTCATTAATAAATTCTTCTGATACAAATAATCCTCTAACTTATACAACTCGGGAACCTATACTATGTGGACCCCCGGAAAACCAAACTAACCAAAAGACAGCAAAAACTGTCTACATCAGAAAATTAAAACATACGAAAACTTCTAAATAACATAGTCCGGAAGAATGAAGTAGACGATCCCTGCTCAGCACGAACAATCCTTACTCCTGACGAATACTTGAAAAATGATGGCAGGTCAGGCCTACAAACAAGTTTTATTCTACTACAGTCCAAGCAGAGACCCGATACGTAGATACATCCTAGATAACTCAACAATAACTAAATAATCCATATATGTATATATATACACAATATAGGACGCTCGCTAGCCCAATAGTTATGTTTCAGCCTGAATAGAATGTAACATACAAATCGCACATCACGTGGGTATGTATACCGGTGCATGTAATCCACAAATCGCACATCTAATCCGTACCTAATATGCCACCGTCCCATACCGATGCATGTAATCCACAAAACAAATCCAATAATTGACAAAATAGAATAAGCAGTTCATCAATTAAAATCCAGAATAAGCATAATAAAAATCTGATCATATTATGCATCCAAAACAAGATTTAAAAATCATGTCAAGTCCATTAAATTGCTAAAATAAAATGAAGCAATTAAATCATTTATATCCGTTAATACCATGCAAAATTTGTTTAAAATTTCGCATTGTTCTGTCCAAAAGCGTATTATGCATTCAATACAAAAATTAAAATTAGATCATAATCAAAGTCATTAGATTGCTAAAATAATATTTAAGCAATTAAATTTTCCTCATCCGATAACAATATGTAAACTTATTTAAAATTTCATATTGTTCTAATTATTAGCATACAGATATAAATTATGCATAATAGGACATTAAAATGTCTTGAAAAAATTATTTAGAATCCCTACAACTAACCCAAATCCATTCGAGAACTCCAAAAATACCCAAACAATGCTTAAAATATCACTTGTACGCACCAAAATAAGAGAGCCTGCTCTCAAAAGTTGGGAGCAGGCTCAACCACACATGGAGCCGTCTCTATACACCTCGGAGTCGGCTCTAGATATGAGGGAGCCAGCTCCCTAAGCCCCGGAGCCGGCTGTTCACTTGAGGAAGCCGGTTCCCTCTTCCATGGAGCCGACTATTTACCCTTTGAGAGCCCTGGACCTGTTTTTAACCTTCTGCCTCATCTCTGGCAAGTTTCAACCCTTGTGAACTTCTCTGTTATAGTTACTATGATCTAATCCATGTCCAAAACTAACCCAGAAACTTATTAAAATAACAGTATGCATCAACTCAACAATTAACATACATAATGAAACAACTACTACAATAAATAAATTTCAATTTAACAACATGCAATCCAATTTAATCATTGAATTAACATGTATACAAGATTAACTTAAACGTCCGATTAAGTCCTGGAGACTCTTTAGGCATGCACAGAACACAGGTCAAAGAGAAAGAGCAAAAAATAGAACTTGTTTCTTAAGGTTTCGGTTTGAAACCCTTAATCGTCTTCTTCCTAGACTTTCCGGTGACCTCTGATTGTCATCAAGCCTCCTACTGCTCTGGTTTTATTCCACAAGTAGACCCTCATCCTTCCTCCTTGGTCCGGCCTTTCAACCCTTGGCCAAAACCCTAACTTCCTCCCTCAATTTTTCTCTCAAACTCTCTGTCTCTAAAATGTGGGGTGAATAGGGTTTCTTCCAACCCTTAACAGACAAACCTAATATCTATATATAGGCTTATAGCAAACCCTGAAGAAAAATAATAAAAGAAAAATAAAAACAAAACATAATACATACACTTGAAGTCGGTATGTAAATATATATATATATATATATATATATATATATATATATATATATAAACTAACTATACTTATTAATATAATTATTTAATATACTAATAAGTACAAAATTCATAAATATATATATATATATATACCCACATATATATGTACCAACATCCATGGGTAATATATCCGTACTCGTTACTCATCCTATCTAAGTAGTCCATGTGACCCAAGTGAGTGGTCCATTACTACTATCCCAATCTATCCTTTAAAAAAATATAAAATAAAATTAAAATCATAAATCAATTAAATAATTTAATCCTAACAAATAATTACAATTAATCCACACATCATTTAACACCCAAAAAAAATTAAATAAATTATATAAGCAATTAAAACAAAAAACATAAACATGAAGCCACATAAGCACATAGCCACGTAAACACCTAAAATACAATAAAATAAATAATTAAATCCCTTTTATATCCTTTTGGAAACTAGGGGTATTATATTCTTCCCCCCTAACAAAAGGAATTCATCCTCGGAATTCACGAAACTCTGAATTATTGTCTTTTAAAATTCATTTCCGTTCTTGTGTGGGCACGGCCTCTTTGTATGGGCTCCACCAAATTCCAACACATCTAACAATATACAAGGTTCCTATATTTAAGAAACACCATAAATGTACAACTCTTAGGTTGTATCTAATAATGACCCAATCTTACCCAATATTTAGTTAAGGGTAACGATCCCTAATCCTCCAAGTTCCATAGAATATACGCACAAAATTCCTATGCATCCAGTGCTAACTAGTTGGTAACGCTAAGCTGTAGGCTACTACCTCAATTAATAAACACCATCCGTGAAAAGTCAATTTAATACGTAAAAACTGACCTTCCTTTAAAATGCACATTGTTTCCTATATGTAAGACATCCCAAACAACTGATTCCTAATAGAAAACTTTAGTGGATGAGTTCAACTATTTACAAAATCGTACTGCCACCGCCAAACCACGCGTAATCCATTACAAAGGAGAGTATTTCCCTCTGATATATCCTTAAATGAAGTTAAGGTCTTATTGTACAACCCTCGCTTCCATTTCAAACCAACAGGTAAGAGGTCTGCACTTTATAATATACAAAACCTCAAACATTGTCATACCAACCTCCTTATGCCAACAATCTGACAGACAAAAATTTGAAAAGCGAATTAAACATTTCCAATTATCCATGAAAACCTAGGGTATAAATCCCAAGCATATCCTCTATGATCAAATTTTATGTTCTCGATCAAATCTTCCGTCTAGAGATATGAAGCACAATTGCTGCTCCAAAATCCTCATAAAGCTCCTTCTAAATAGTAATTTTCATCCATTATAATGGACATCCACATGCTATAACAATACTATCAGTGCGATGTAGAACTGATATGAAGTCCCAAAGTGAACCCTACTCAAACAATGTCCGTAAGTGAACCTGTTCAATCCACCCTTCTTTAACCTATACGGAATTAAAATTCCAATTCAATATCGATAATTCCTACCGACCATCTAATCCTGATTAGTCCTTCTCCTAATAAGAAGTGGCAAAGAGCTCTAATGATATCCGTTTATCAATTTTCCACCTTTCTAACAGGTGTTTCATTAATAAATTCTTCTGATACAAATAATCCTCCAACTTATACAACTCGGGAACCCATACTATGTGGACCCCTGGAAAACCAAACTAACCAAATGAGAGCGTCCACTTCCATATTTACTTCCACTAGACTGAACTTAATGCAAAGTGTGAATCACCACTTCTATCCATCTAAGCCGTCTCGTGATCCATTATATTTGTATGAACTGATATCTTACCAGTTCAAAATAGATAAAATGAAATTGATTTAATTTAATCGTCAACCAATGTCCTAACCAGAATCCTGATCCTTATGTAAAATCAGCAATCTCTCAACTAAATCCTTGAAAAATGCTCTATCATTTCGACTTCAGTATAGGAAATGACTGCAAGGATCTAGCGATCTCTGATGGTCCATCTTGATTATCTAATAGATATTAGACTTTGAGACAAAATCACTATGTCCTTCCTTCTGCCTGTCCTCCAAACATCTGCTTCATACCGTGAAACATCATGTTTCCACCAGAATAAATAAATTATTAAGAGTTATGAACCTCAATCCTTACATCCTCCCTCCAATTTGTCTACAGAAAGTACCGTTAGTCTGGTACCACTAGCTGTCGTCTGCACCCATTGTTTAAATTGGAGTATCGTTAAAAGCGAACTCTACAACTTAATCCATGCACCATTGATCCGTGATAAACTTACCGATAAAGAAAATCACCTGGTAATTCTATTTATTGAAAGTCAACTAGCTATAACTTTTCCACACACAGTGTGCACCTCTTCCTTATATAGGTGTTCGGTCTAACCTGTATGTCTTTGACACACCCTAATTCTTTAACACATATGAGTGTCTATTATACTTCTTGTCTAACTTCAAAAGAATATGGAACTTTTTCCATCTTCCAAACAAGTCATTTTAATAAGTATCCAAAACAATACTAAATCCTCCTTCAGACTTGGTGACAACGTCTGGAATTTCCAAGAAAATGTTCTGCAACTTTGACACCTCTAATAAACCATCGCGACGTTACAGTGGTTTTTATTTACCACAATCTCACGGATACCGAAATATTAACAACCACCATTATCATGGCATTGTAATATTATACGAATCCATACCTAATGTAAAATATATCAAATTAATCGTTCTAGATTATTTGACTCGTATTGATGGTTTAATTATCCCATCCTGAAAACATACTATAATGACGCATATCCAGGTTCAATAGATTGGCTAGATTTATGTATATCTACCTAAATCCTATTACCACATGCTCATAATCCTAGCATAATATAGTGCTATTACTCCATGTTGTTAAAAACAGTAGTCGGCTGATCACACACTTGTGTCCCCAACTAAACCACATATCAAATCCTGCATAATTAACAAAAAAAATAAAACCCGTATGATAAAATATAATAACACAAAACATAATCCTTTTTAAGACATCGTTTTATCCAGAAAAGAAAGTTTCCTCTGAAATCAACTTGCAAAAATTGTTTCACAAAAAATTTCCTTTTATAGTTTCGTAGATAATTATCTGACCTTGAAACATATCCTTTAAATATAGTTGAAAAACAACATTCATTTGCCTAAGCAAATACCAAGGGCTTAATCCCTCATCCTCCTTATACTCAGAAAGCAAACCGTCTAACGTGGCTTTATAAAGCAACTTAGAACGTCACAACATAATCCCCATACTTTCCTGAACGTGATATAAAATTATGTATTTTGTTCTGATAAGAACTTCATCCGATCCCTAAACTCCTAAAGAGTACTTTTTTATCTACCTCTTTTAGAGATGATACGCAAGTTTAACTATATGTAAATTGATCCACACCAACTCTACTAGTATCATTTACTATACTACTAGCGAATAAAATCACCCTCGTGTGATCATTCATCTTCAAGATTTAATATCCTCTATCTTAGATACACTGAAATCTCCTCCCTTAGGATCCTTTTCGGACCTCTACTCTTCGTTTGTCTCCTTTTTGAGATCAACTGAAGTTATGTTGGTCCCGATATGCGGTGACCTAACACATACACCTTAATCCTTCCTTGGCTTATACTTTCTAAGTAAGGCCAACCCCAGAACTAAACATTCGATCCCAAGTTCTTCTTTTGGCAAAGAACTCGATAACGTACACCTTTACTCCTTTGGGTCTCTATCGCTTTCACCCTGGACCCCATCATTTTCCTACTGTTAACCATTTTGTAACTATAGAAAATAATTGACATCAACTCCTCCTAACGAATCGTAGATAGAGTACTACGAATCCTAATATGGGCTCTAAGTTTTAAGAGACGCAACGCGAAAGTCATATAACGAAAGACACTCCTAAGGAAAATTGAACCTAGAGTGCTCTGATACCAACTCTAATACCCCCAAATCTCTGGATGCGGGTTGGCCAGGCCTACGCCCGAAACACCCAGGGATATCAAAAACAAATGGTAATAATCGAACACAAAGTACAAAATAGATAACAGGAATAAATAAATGACTGAAAGAAACTAAAATGATAATCCATTAATAAAATCTCAGAATAAATTTTTATTAATAAATTCTTCTGATACAAATAATCCTCTAACTTATACAACTCGGGAATCCATACTATGTGGACACCTGGATAACCAAACTAACCAAAAGACAGCAAAAACTGTCTTCATCAGATTATTGAAACATATAGAACTCCTAAATAATATAGTCTGGAAGAATAAAGTAGACGATCCTTACTTAGCACGAACAATCCCTACTCCTGACGAATACCTAAAAATGACGAATCCCTATATATGTATATATATACACACAATAGGACACTCGCTAGCCCAATAGTTCTGTCTTAGCTTGAATAGAAGGTAACATGCAAATCGCACATCACGTGGGCATGTATACCTAGACCTACCAGGGAACATCAATTATGTCCAGATATCCATCCTAGGTGATATACGCACCCTAACCATGATTCTGAGACTCAAACTCATATCATGGTACTATAATCATATATTTAAAATCTATTCAAAATTAAAATATGTCATTCAGCTGTTTAGTGACCTGACATAAATATAGGTAGGACTTAACTTTTATAATTAATCCATTCCCTTTTCCAGAATAGGTAAGAATTAGCGTTTTGATCTAATCCGTACCTAATATGCCACCGTCCCATACCGGTGCATGTAATCCACAAAACAAATCTAATAATTGATAAAACAGAATAAGCAGTTCATCAATTAAAATCCAGAATAAGTATAATAAAAATTTGATCATATTATGCATCCAAAACAAGATTTAAAAATCATGTCAAGTCCGTTAAATTGCTAAAATAAAATGAAGCAATTAAATCATTTATATCTGTTAACAGCATCCAAAATTTGTTTAAAATTTCACATTGTTTTATCCAAAAGCGTATTATGCATCCAATACAAAATTAAAATCAGATCACAATCACAGTCATTAGATTACTAAAATAATATTTAAGCAATTAAATTCTCCTCATCCGATAATAATATGTAAACTTGTTTAAAATTTCATATTGTTCTAACTATTAGCATACAGATATAAATTATGCATAATAGGACATTAAAATGTCTTAAAAAAATTATTTAGAATCCCTACAACTAACCCAAATCAATTCAGAACCTCCAAAAACACCCAAACAGTGCCTAAAATATCACCTGTACGCACCAAAACAAGAGAGCCTGCTCTCAAAAGTTGGGAGTAGGCTTAACCACACATAGAGCCGGCTCTATACACCTTGAAGCCGGCTCTAGATATGAGGGAGCCGGCTCCCTAACCCCTAGAGCAGGCTCTTCACTTAAGGGAGCCAGCTCCCTCTTCCATGGAGCCAGCTCTCTCCCCCTCTGAGAGCCCTGAACCTGTTTTTAACCTTCTGCCTCATCTCCAGCAAGTTCCAACCCTTCTGAACTTCTCTGTTACAGTTACTGGGATCTGATCCATGTCTAAAACCAACCTAGAAACTTATTAAAACAATAGTATGCATCAACACAACAATTAACATACATAATGAAACAATTGCTACAATAAATAAATTTCAATTTAACAACACGCAATCCAGTTTAATTATTGAATTAACATGCATACAAGATTAACTTAAACGTCCGATTAAGTCTTGGAGACTCTCTAGGCATGCACAGAACACAGGTCAAAGAGAAAGAGCAAGAAAAAAACTTGTCTCTTTAGGTTTCGGTTTGAAACCCTTAATCATCTTCTTCCTAGACTTTTTGGCGACCTCTGATTGTCATCAAGCCTCCTACTGCTCTGGTTCTATTCCACAAGCAGACCCTCATCCTTCCTCCTTGGTCTAGCCATTCAACCCTTGGCCAAAACCTAGCTTCCTCTCTCAATTTTTCTCTTAAACTCTCTGTCTCTAAAAAGTGGCGTGAATAGGGTTTCTTCCAACCTTGACAGACAAACCTAATATGTATATAGAGGCTTATAACAAACCCTAATCCTATTCATAACCTACGTCTAATAATAAAAGAAGAAAAATAATAAAAGAAAAATAAAAACAAAACATAATACATACATTTGAAGTCGGTACGTAAATATATATATATATATATATATATATATTTCACTTATACTATATATATGTATAAATAAACTAACTATACTTATTAATATAATTATTTAATATACTAATAAGTACAAAATCCATAAATATATATATATATACCAACATCCATGGGTAATATATCCGTACCCGTTACTCATCTTATCCAAGTAGTCCATGTGACCCAAGTCAGTGGTCCATTACTACTATCCCAATCCATCCTTTTAAAAAATATAAAATAAAATAAAATCATAAACCAATTAAATCATTTAATCCTAACAAATAATTACAATTAATCCAAACATCATTTAACACAAAAAAAAAATCAAATAAATCATATAAGCAATTAAAACAAAAAACATAAACATGAAGCCACATAAGCACATAGCCACGTAAGCACCTAAAATACAATAAAATAATTAATTAAATCCCTTTTATATCCTTTTGGAAACTAGGGGTATTACACAATGCTTCTGCAGTTTCTCACCTGTACGCATACTGATATATTTGCTGTTCTTTAGCTATATTAAATTAAATTGTTTTGAAGTTAACAACTATTTTGTCTTTGAAAGGGACATATGCATTACACATATTTCCAACTTTGAAATCTGCCAAATGCACCGATATTCTTTTCAAAAAGTATTGATGTGTTCCAATCATGGAGAAGATTTCATAACGGCTATTTGCAACAAGAAAGTCTATATATGCTTAGATATGTTGTCTGCAAAGGGGGTGCTTGAGCCTTAATTTACAGAACTTTTGTTCTGGTATAATTCATCTTCAGAGGAGCTTTTGTTCCTAGCTTGAGTTGATCTTAAACAAAACTTTTGTTCTGATATTTTACAGAGCTTGTGTTTTGTTTGTTTCCTCATCATCTCTCATACATTTCATACTTAGATTTTGATCTTCACTTTATTTCATATATTCTCTATTGTGAGGTTTGATTTGTATCAGTTCTTGAGAGAATCTGCTCTAAGCCTAAGAGGAGGAGTTTCTCTTAGCAAAGAAATTGTAATGGCTAGTGTAGCCTAAGTAAGTTTAAGAGAAGGAGGTTCTTTTAGCAAAGAAATTGTAAAGGCTAGTTTAGCCTAAAGAAAGACTAAGAGAGGTTGTCTCTAAGCAAGAAGAAGCAAAGAGTTGCTTCAAGTCAAGGTTTGCTCTCTATCCGTAAGGAGGAGCCATAGTGGATTGGGAAGTCTCAAGAGGGGTCTTGAGCTGAGGAGTAGGAGTTTCCGAACCTCGCTAAAACCATTGTGTCTATGTTTATAATTTCTCTTCCCTTATCTCTCTTATAATTGTGCCATTATATTATTGAATTTATATATCTATTGTTGCACAATTGCTATAAGATACTTGTTGAAAATTGGAGTTCTATAAACTTAAAATCAGCCACTGCTAGTTTCTACATTTATATGTTGATTTTGTTTAGCTCATACTGGTAAAACTGAAATAGCATATTATTTGTGTACTTAGTTTTTAAATCTGCCATTATTAGACAAGGACTCTATTCACCCCCCTTTAGAGTCCATTCTTGGGCAACAATATGGATAGTAAACCACATGTTCAAAACTGTAAGTTCACTTTAAAAAGGATTTTAGGGATTGGGATTGCGAGATATGTGATTAAATTGACATATGGGGACCATGGCTGTTGATATGATGTCAAGAGTTTGAAATTCTTCCTATTTAATTTAGTTAATTATACTTATCATAATTGATTAATTGATGCATTGCTGGGACATTATAATGTGAAAACAGGCTTGAATGAGCTTACCATGCAATTAAGGCACTAATTTGAGATGTCTGTGGGTACCATCACTAGAAACCCTCACGAGACTACAACTCATCCACTAGGGGTAACCTTGAGGTTTAAAGGCTTGTTGCATAGGCTAAATGCAACCGTGATTTCTACGAAAGCGGCTTTATAGTTCTGTATTGCTAAGGGACTAGCAATATGTAAGTTTGGAGGTGTGATGAGCACTGAATATTACATATTCGAGCCCCTAAATACGCATATGTTAAGACCTAAAGTGATACTTCTATCCAGTTTTAGACTGATTTATGTTTATTTCATGTTTTTAGGTACTTTCCCAAAGAAATGGTTAAAACCGAGATTTTATGATGAAAAGATTGACATCACCTTGATTGGCAAACTGGATTTGTTAAGAGGTATGCACTCATTGAATATAAAACTGACATTAAAGACTACAGAGTCGTTGCCGATCATTTGAAGCAAGCCAAGAGTCAAAAAGGGTAATTTTGGAAAAGTTTAAGTGTCAGGCTCGAGCCTATGTTCCTAAGGCTCGAGCCCCAAACCAATAAAAGTAAGAATTCCAACCAAGGCTTGAGCTTAGCTCTTAAGGCTCGAGCCTAAATTCAAGGTGCTCGAGCCATAGAAAGAGTGCTCGAACCTAAATTACATTGGAATCTTAAGAGTCACTTTGAAAACCACCAGAGTTGCCAGAGCTCGAGCCTTTGTTTTCAAGGCTCGAGCCCAACTCCCGAGGATCGAGCCCCAATTCATGGTGATTGAGCACTGTTAAAGATTCATCCCCAAAATATTCTAAGTGTTAAAGAAAATGACGCTTCAAAAATTATTTAAAGAAAAATGGCTAAGTGTTGAAGTCAAGCTCGAGCCCTACCTCATGAGGCTCGAGCTCAAGCCTTTAGGCTCGAGCCCTTGTTGTTTAGTCAGACTTACTTGATGCAGGATTTGTCTTATTAAAGTCCTTTTTCATCCCAGATGGGCCCAAAAACCCTAAAGCATCTTTAATCCTTATCAGAAGTTATTCCTTTTCTATAAAAAGAGGCTAAAGGCCACAAAGCAAAGGGTCCTCTTCAAGTTTTTCTTCTTAGTTTTAGATCTCTCAGTTTGTGATGGCTTTTATGGTTTTGAAGGGAAGTCCCCAAGAGAGAAGTGCAAACCTTGACGATGAAGACTACACCAACACAGATGATTTCTAGTGTCGTCATGGGTAGCTAATTCCTCTCTTAGGGCATTGATGTAGCCCGAATTCAGGTATTATGGTTTGATTATTTCAACTTTGTGATTTATATATTTATGTATCTTGATTACATAGTTATGAGCAACTAATTACGGATATATTGGTGTTTTAATGAATTAATGGTTTTTGAAGAATTAATACCTTGTCTTAGACTTAATTATTCTTGATGAGTGCTGAAAAGTGCGCATTTAAACTCCTTAAGCTTATGTATTCTAGAAGCTTTATCTATCTTATTTTCCCGCTTTAGATTGATTTTGTATTATTTCCATTTTCAGTTACTTATCTCCAAAATAAGCTAACTCAGCTAAATAAGAGCATAATTGAAGTAATCTTGAGATGAATCAAAGAAAGGAACAATGACCGGTCCTTTACAAGGGTCGCGATACCAAGTCAAGCTTGAAGAGTTGTGAATTTAGGAGGTGGCCAAGTTTTACATTTATAGAAAGCCACTACTACCTTTCTCTATATAAAATATAGATAGGGCGAGTAGGGATCGTCCCAAGGGATTTGATGGTGTATCGAATTGTGAAACTATGGTAATTAGGGTTAATAGGTCGAGTGATCACACAATTGATTGGTTGGTTGATTAAGCTAAATTGAATTCAACTAAATAAAATAATATAAAGTAAACAAGAGAGAGAGAGGTCTTGGGGTGTAGAGATCACCACCAAGCAATACTTTTCTATACTACTAACAAGTGATCAATTGAGGGTAATGGATGTGTTGCAATATGATAAGGGTGTGTGTGCATTAGGTTGATTCAATTGGCAAGGATGACAAATCAAGCAAGTATTGTCTAAACATCATGTGAAGAGCACAATATATCTAAACAATAGAGCATATATTGTCTAGACAACATGGGGATAGCACAATAGATTAAAACAAGTCATTAATCCTTCATTAAGCTCACAATCCACATACAACACAATATTAGAGGAATATGCCATTTGGACTCACAAGCATGGAACATCAAACATCAAGAGTAGATTGTCCTCCCATCTAACATTACACTACCACTACACTAAATCTACACTACTAACATGAAAATAAAGCTATCTAGACTAGGGGAGAGGCATAAACCATCAAGAATAGGCATAAACCATCAAATGAACCAAAATAGCATTCATTAAGCATATCATCTTGATAATCTCTAGATCTATAGCATCAATACATATAGACATGCATCAAAAACACTAAATCTAGGGATAAGCACATGAATATCCTACTCTAGCATACATAGACATATAGATAGAATAGAATAGTCAATTGGAAGCATTAAACCATACAAACCATGAAATAATCAAGATTTATATATACATGAATATCAAGATGTATCATACAACACTGATCCCTCAATAATACACAAGATTAGAGTATAGAAAGCATGCTTGGGGCTAACTCTAGCCCCAAGAGGATGTCTAGCCACTCATGGTAATGATGATCCAACCCTCAAGGGCTAACTCCATGGCTGCTCCTTGTTGGTGAAGATCTCCTCCAATGGTGCTCTAGCTTCCCTCCTTCCTCCTCTCCAAGAATAGCCTCCAAGATGATTTTCAATGTGTGACAAGAGACTCCCTCAAAAAGTGTATCATATTCCTTATATAAGTAGGTCAAATACACCCCATGATGAGCTGTGGTCGTGCAAGGCATATTCTCCAATCATTGGATGAAGGACGGAATAAATGAGCTAGACTTTAACTTTTTCTCGCTGGAGGAAGTTCGATCGATCGAACCTTAACTTGGATCGATCGAAAATGGGTTCGATCGATCGAACTGCATCTTGGATCGATCGAAGTGGTCTGACTCCTCCGGATAATGACAAGGCTGGGATATTTTCAAGATATTTATGGGGAAAAAGACAAAAGTGGTTGGTAGGCGTACAGCTGTGGATAAGATCAATCATTTGAATAGGACAAAATAGGGTTCGATCGATCGAAGGTGATGTTCGATCGATCGAACTTGGAATTTCAGCAAAGGCCAAGGTTGGATCTATCGAGAAGTACTGTGATCGATCATAGATGTTCGATCGATCGAACTCTAAGTTGGATCGATCAAACTTTTCAGGTGCAAAACTTGATTCCTTTTTGCTCCTTTCTTTCTCCACTTTGCTCCCTCCTTTGGTTTATCTCAGGATTGCTTCAATTAAGCTTTTATTTGGCTGAGTTAGCTCAATTTTGGGATTAGTGCCTGAAAATATAAATAACACGTAATAAGTCTAAAACGGCAAAGTAAGATAGATAAAGGTACTAGAATGCTTAAGCTTAACGGGTTTAAATGCGCACTTTTCAGTGCTCATCACACCCCCAAACTTAAATATTGATAGTCCCTAGCAATGAACTAAGAAGTAAAGGAATGAAATAAACAACTATACAAGTATAAACTGGAAAGCAAGTAAAATGATAACACTATTTTCGTAGGGAACACGATTGCATTTAGCATATGCAACAAGCCTTTTAAACCCCTAGGTTACCCCCTAGTGGATGAGTAAAGTCTCGTGAGGGTTTCCAAAAATGGTACCCACAAACATTAAGCTCATTCTTTCAAAAGAGGCACCAATATTGCGAACAAGCATTGGGAGAAAACTACCTCAAGTATGCAATTTTTCAACCGTTTCTAAGCAATCTCCCAAAATTTCAATATCAAGCAAGCAAGTATGGTCCTCCACATATCAAGAAAATGATCATGAAAATCGAAATAAGTCTAGAATCCATGTGAGAGGTCCGGCATCAAGTGTGTTGCTATCTTAGCCAACTAGAGAAGTAATCACATCCTTACCCTCAAACTAGCACACAAATCTAGTACCGATCATCAAGATAAGAGAGTGGACCTTTTATTAAAGCTTTATTGTTCTAGGTGCGCTTATTCTTTTCACACTTTTTTTTTTTTTTTTTTTTTTTTGAGGATCAAAGATGGAAATATTGTACAATGTGTTGATCTCTTAAGCTTTCTAGAAGATTCATGTAGCGAGCTTTAGGTCAATGACTCCCAAACCAGATGGCTTTAGGGCATTAGGGGTTAAGACACCCCTACGGACTTACAAACTCAAATCAACTAGGCTACAAATCAAGACAACAACCATCTAATCATTTCCTACTTCTCACCTTTTGGGAGAAGTCCTCACTTTTATTGCTTTTTGCAACTTTTTTTTTTTTTTTTTCAATTATTAACCTAGAGTTTGGGCCCTCCACCTTTCGGCGCGAGAAGTTCACTGCTTAATAAGGCAAGAATCCCGGCTACTCAATGAAAAGGGGTTGTTATCGACCTTTATCTAGAATGAAAGCTTTCAATGCACTACTAGCCCAATTGGGATATAACCAATTCAATAATCAACAAAGCATGTACCCCACAATTGAATGCTAGCGTGCGCCGGTGCTAGTGTAGAATCCTAGAATGAATCTCAAAACAATCACAGAATCAAGATGATGTGGACCACAAGTGCAAGCATGATATTAAATTTTTTTTTTTTTTTTGAAAAATTTACTCCTAAATGGCATTCAAAAGGCATACAAGGAGTATTGGACTCTCAAGTCAATCAATTTTTAAATTTTAAGCAATATAGTCCTCAAAAGATCAAAATCATAGCTAGAAATGGACCAAGTATAGAAATATCCCTCAAATACACAAGACATGCTCAAAATTTGAATTTTAAAGCAACACTGAAACATACACCAATACCTCCAAACTTAAACTGCACATTGTCCTCAATGTGTGAAGAGAACAAAGGAAAGAGTATACCAGTGCTGTAGACATGAATGATCGGGATAGAAGTATCCAAAGTGGGTGGCATGCCCCCCCCAAACTTGGGATAAACTGTGGTCCTGAAAAGTTTGCACTCGGATAAACTCATTAGATAACAAGATAGGATAATCAGTGCACAGTGGACATGCAAGTGTAAAATGGGATAAATAAAGAATAGAGAGAGAGGTGTAAGAGTAGTCCTGAAAAATTGGGCAGCACTCTCTCACTGAAGTCACTGTGGTGTACCTGATGGAGTCAAACATACAAATATGAGATATTAAGAGACATCCATAATCAAAAAGCAATATATAGAGAATATAAAGTGCAGGTACATCAATAAAATAATAAAGCAGACAGACCGGCCGCAAAGTATAATACAGTAACAGTGACAGTATAATACAGATCCAGAATAAAAGAAATGAAAGCATAGAACAACTGAAAGTGGAGTCTCAGGAGGCCTGATCGTGAAGATCTGCAGTGGCTGGAGGTGCAGGTGCGGCTGCAGGTGTAGGGAGTCGGCTGGAGAGATCGGCAAAGCAAGCCATGACATCCGCCCTGAAAGAGGTGAACTCAGCTCAGTAGGCAGTGATGTCGGCTCACATGGCTGCTACGTCCTCCTCCAGTGTCTGCAAGCGTGCTCCGAATCCGGGAGTGGGAACTGGAGACTCAGGCAGAGATGCCTCTGAAGAAGACTCCCGAACTCGATCCTGAGCAGCGGCTCGATCACTGGTATCATCGGCATCAGCATCATCTGCAGCATTGGCATACTCCTCCGCAGGTCGCTCCAGGTCAATGTCCATGCGATCGGCAGCCGGACCAACTAGTGCGTCGTTCGCTGCGATATCTGCTGCTGCTGGAGGTGCCGGCTGTGCCTGCGCTGCCTCCTCCTTCTCTAGTTCAGCTGCTGCCTCTACAGCTGGCTCCTGAAGACTCCGAATAAGAGCATTATAGCTCTTCTTCCAGTCGCTCCTCCCATAGAAGCTGGACCGTACAAGGGGCTCCTCATCTGGGGGCACTCTGTAGCGCTGGTCAAGAAGGATCTATGTGATGAGGTGTCCAAAGGGCAGGACCTTGGACCGCTTAGGGTCCTCCCTGGAAATGAAAGAATCATACAGCAACCTCATCACGCTCCAGATGAGGACTGGGATAGATACCCAGCAGCCCGTGTAAAAAGCGTAAAGAGCTGTCAAGTAGTCATGACGCCTCTGGATCTTGTGGCCCGCCATGTAAATGTTCTGGAAGAGAACTGTGTCGATGAACCAGAGGTCGTCAGGCAAGAAGGTCCTGGTGGCGAATGTCTGACCACCGGCATGATGGCCTGTCAAGAAGACAGCCATGTCAGAAAATGAAGGCCTATGCAGCCTCGAGTATGTTTCTGCAAGCTCAGGTGGACACCGGTGTGGGCACCGGCAAGCACGGGCCAGAGTGTCAACTGTGATGACAATCTCGTGGCCGTCCACTATAGTGATCATCTCCGTGGTAGATCGTGGCGAGGGCCGGAGATGCTGAAAGAATAGCCACACCAGTCGCAGGTATACAAGGCCGGTGACTGGGGCAAGGATGGCTGAGAGGCCCCGCTGCATGATATCCTGATAGCCAGACCGGGTCAGGATAGACTCGGAGAAGTACTCAGTATCGAAGTACGACTCCTGAGCCACGGTTATGGCTGCATATCTTGGCAGCAACTGGTCACGGCGCTGAGCCGGTAGAGGTGGCTGCAGTGATGGCATGGCGGCTGCATCTGCCTGATGGCGCGCAGGAGAAGGTGATGGTGTGAAGGCTGGAGGAGCCTGGGATGTAGATGGAACGTGGTCAGCTCCCTCCTCAGCCTCGTGGGATGGGGACTGAGGGGGAGTAGCCTGTGCGGGCTCCTCCTGAGCATGAGATGGCTCTGCAACCATCTCTATCCTGGGCCGTATATGTCTGCGGGGTCGCTGTGGCCCCGAAGATCGCCTGGCTACTGTCTTGAACCGCGGAGGCATGATCTGTAAAAAGACAAGAAAATTTCAATATATAAGTTAGTGCCAGATATATAAGAATTTAAATGCATAAAAGAAACATGTATGTCAAATAAGATAGACAAAATATGGATGACATGAATCTATGATAATGATGAAATGTGAGTCATGCTAAGCAATGTAGGTATGAAATGCATCCAATGTGGAATATCACAGGCATTGTGCATATAAAGATAGCATGAAGACGACACAAGATGAATGGAGTGTGTATGTGTGATCTTTGAAAGCTCGATCGATCACCGAAAATTTTCGATCGAAGCTTGAAAGTGCACAAGATTGGATCGATCGAAGGTAGTGAAATGAAGTTCACTACTTCGATCGATCGAAGCACAAGTTCGATCGATCGAACTGTGCGAATGCCGAATTTGAAAAGTCGCAGATCTGTGAGATCTAGAGTACGGGGCCCACACAAACGTGTTTGTGGGCCTATCTGTTGGGTTCCTTGATGGAGTCGCTACAACCAACAAAGCTTGAAAGTTGTGTGAGAATTTAGGAGGTGGCCAAGTTTTACATTTATAGAAAGCCACTACTACCCTTCTCTATATAAAATATAGATAGGGTGAGTAGGGATCGTCCCAAGGGATTATACGTGTTGGAATTTCAACTTCGACTCTAGCGTACCAAATGATTGCAAAAGAGAATTGGGTTGGTTGATTATACTAAATGAGCTAAACTATAATAAAACAATGCAATAAGATAAAGAGTAAGTAAGAAGGAAAGGTCTTGGGGTGTAGAGATCACAACCAAACAATACTATTCCAAACCATAATCAAGTGACTAATGAGGGAAATGAATGTGTTGCAACAATGTTGTGTGTGTAAAAGACATTCAATTGGTAAGGGTGACTCAACAAGTGCAAATTGTCTCAATCAACATGTGTGAGGCCACAATACATCTATTGGTAGAGGAATATATTGTCTAAACATCATGTGAAAATAACAAAATAACAATTCAAGTCATTGAACCTTTCATTAAGCTCATAGTCCAAGCAATCCATAAGGATGATTTAGTTAAACATGCATTATCTAAACATCATGTGAGAGGTACAAAATATCTATTAGGAGAGGAATAAATTGTCTAAACACATGTGAAAGATACAACATATCATAACTAGTCATTAATCCTTCATTAAGCTTAAAATTCCATTACACCACAATATTAGAGCATATGCTTCTTGCATTCAAAAGTATGGAACATCAAAGAACAAGCATGAATTGTTTCCCCAACTAACACTACACTACTTAAAAGAGAAGCACAATCCATCAAGGAATAAGTATGAACCATCTAGAGACATAACAAGAGCATTACATTAAGAACTTCATATTTTGACAATCTCAAGATTAAAGGCATTAATACACATAGACATGCATCAATAACATTAAATGTAGAGGTGAGCATCTAATCTAGCATACATAGACATATAGATAGAGAAAATGATTAATTAGAAGCATTAATCCATAGAACTCAATGAATAATCAAGATCTTCATAAGTTCAAGAGTCAAAATATGCATTACAACACAAATCCCTCAAAATTACACAAGATTAGGTAAAGAAAGCATGTTTGGGGCTAACTCTAGCCCCAAAAGGATGTCTAGCCACTCATGATGATGAAGCTCCAATCCTAAGGGGCTAAATCCATGGTGAAAATCTACTCCTTGATGATGAAGGTCTCCTCCAAAGGTTGCTCTAGCTTCCTCCCTTCTTCCTCTCTAAGAATAGCCTCTAAGATGATTTTCAATGTGTGATAAGAGACTTTCTCAAAAAGTGTATCATATTCCTTATATAGGTAGGTCAAATACACCCCATGATGAACTGTGGTCGTGCAAGGCATATTCTCCAATGATTGGATGAAGGACGGAATAAATGAGCTGGACTTTAACTTTTTCTCGCTGGAGGAAGTTCGATTGATCGAACCTTAACTTGGATCGATCGAAAATGGGTTCGATCGATCGAACTGCATCTTGGATCGATCGAAGTGGTCTGACTCCTCTGGATAATGACAAGGCTGGGATATTTTCAAGATATTTATGGGGAAAAAGACAAAAGTGGTTGGTAGGCGTACAGCTATGGATAAGATCAATCATTTGAATAGGACAAAATAGGGTTCGATCGATCGAAGGTGATGTTCGATCGATCGAACTTGGAATTTCAGCAAAGGCCAAGGTTGGATCTATCGAGAAGTGCTGTGATCGATCATAGATGTTCGATCGATCGAACTCTAAGTTGGATCGATCGAACTTTTCAACTGCAAAACTTGATTCTTTTTTGCTCCTTTCTTTCTCCACTTTGCTCCCTCCTTTGGTTTATCTCAGGATTGCTTCAATTAAGATCTTATTTGGCTGAGTTAGCTAAATTTTGGGATTAGTGCCTGAAAATATAAATAACACGTAATAAGTCTAAAACGGCAAAGTAAGATAGATAAAGGTACTAGAATGCTTAAGCTTAACGGGTTTAAATGCACACTTTTCAGTGCTCATCACACCCCCAAACTTAAATATTGCTAGTCCCTAGCAATGAACTAAGAAGTAAAGGAATGAAATAAATAACTATACAAGTATAAACTGGAAAGCAAGTAAAATGATAACACCATTTTCGTAGGGAACACGATTGCATTTAGCATATGCAACAAGCCTTTTAAACCCCTAGGTTACCCCTAGTGGACGAGTAAAGTCTCGTGAGGGTTTCCAGAAATGGTACTCACAAACATTAAGCTCATTTTTTCAAAAGAGGCACCAATATTGCAAACAAGCATTGGGAGAAAATTACCTCAAGTATGCAATTTTTCAACCGTTTCTAAGCAATATCCCAAAATTTCAATATCAAGTAAGCAAGTATGGTCCTTCACATATCAAGAAAATGATCATGAAAATCGAAACAAGTCTAGAATCCATGTGAGAGGTCCGGCATCAAGTGTGTTGCTATCTTAGCCAACTAGAGAAGTAATCACATCCTTACCCTCAAACTAGCACACAAATCTAGTACCGATCATCAAGATAAGAGAGTGGACCTTTTATTAAAGCTTTATTGTTCTAGGTGCGCTTATTCTTTTCACACTTTTTTTTTTTTTTTTTTTTTTATTGAGGATCAAAGATGGAAATATTGTGCAATGTGTTGATCTCTTAAGCTTTCTAGAATATTCATGTAGCGAGCGTTAGGTCAATGACTCCCAAACCAGATGGCGTTTAGGGCATTATGTGTTAAGACACCCCTACGGACTTACAAACTCAAATCAACTAGGCTACAAATCAAGACAACAACCATCTAATCATTTCCTACTTCTCACCTTTTGGGAGAAGTCCTCACTTTTATTACTTTTGCAACTTTTTCTCTTTTTTTTTTATTATTTTTTTATTTTTTTATTTTTTAATCAATTATTAACCTAGAGTTTGGGCCCTCCACCTTTCGGCGCTAGAAGTTCACTGCTTAATGAGGCAAGAATCCCGGCTACTCAATGAAAAGGGGTTGTTATCCACCTTTATCAAGAATGAAAGCTTTTAATGCACTACTAGCCCAATTGGGATATAACCAATTCAATAATCAATAAAGCATGTACCCCACAATTGAATGCTAGTGTGCACCGGTGCTAGTGTAGAATCCTAGAATGAATCTCAAAATAATCACAAATTCAGGATGATGTGGACCACAAATGCAAGCAAGATATCAATCTTTTGAAAAATTTACTCTTAAATGGCATTCTCAAGGCATACAAGGAGTATTGGACTCTCAAGTCAAGCAATTTTTAAATTTTAAGCAATATAGTCCTCAAAAGATCAAAATCATAGCTAACATCAATCTCAAATCTCAATCATGCATTTAAAGCTCAAATCTTAAGTAGAATGCAACAAGACACCTTACCCCTAAACTTAAACCGCACATTGTCCTCAATGTGCAATGAGAACAATGGAAAAAAAGTGGAAAGAGTATACCGTGGTGGTGTAGACATGAAGCCCGGTCATGATCCAATTTGAAAGACGTCTCCCCCAAACTTGGAATCAACAACCTACTTGAATAACCACGCTAGCAAACTCACATCAAATATAAAATAGGATAAGAATAATCAAATCAAGCATTCTAAGGCAATGTAACACATGATGCAAGAGAGATATAAGATCAAGCCCTAACAAAAGCGTAAAGTATGCATGACTACACATAAGGGCACAATGATGAATCTTTTTATATTTTTCATTTAATGAAAGCAAGTATATACAAAATGCAAGAAAAACAAAGAATAAAATGCATGAACAAAATATAAAAAGAAAATTAAATAAGGCAAAATGTAATGAAAGAATATGTTTAATGTAAGAAATGAAAAACAATATGTGCAATGCAAGAAATGAAAAGGAACATGTACAATGCAAAAAAAAAATAAAAAAAAAAATGGAAAGAATATGTACAATGCAAGTATATACAAAATTTTCTTACTTTTTGTTTTTCATTTTTTTTTTTTTTTTTTTTTGATAAGTTAGAAGAATTAAAAATTAAAGTTAAACAAAATATTTTTGGATTTTTGGAAATAAGATAAAAGGAAATAAAATAAAATAAAAGAAAAATGTTTTTGGGATTTGAATTTTTTTTTTAATTTTAAATAAAAATAAAAATAAAGCTTGGAAATAAAAGTAAAAATGAAAATAAAATAAAAATCTTTTTGGAATTTTTGAAAATAAAAAAAAATGAACAAAAATATTTTTGTGTTTTTAACAAATTTCCAAAAACTTCTTTTTTTTTTTTTTTTTTTTTTTTAGTCAAGAGAGAGAGGTAACTAAATGAAATAAAATAAAATAAAAAAATAAAAAAAAATAAAAATAGAAATTAGAAAAAGTCAAAAAGTGAAAGGGTTAAAGGGGCAAAGTTGTGATCGATCGAAGATGAAGTTCGATCGATCGAACATCGCTGTGATCGATCCGAGATGAAATTCGATCGATCGAACATGTAAAATTTTGGAGATCCCGAGAGCATGCATTTTCAGAATTGAAACATGTCCAAAATTTTTCTAAGTGTTGAAGCTCGAGATCGATCGAATTATAAAGTTGGATCGATCGAATGTTCTTTGATCGATCGAAATTGTAGTTGGATCGATCGAACAGTGAAAATCCTGGAGATCCCGAGAGCATGCACTTTCAAAATTGATGAAAGCTCAAAATTTTTTCTAAGTGTTGGGACTCAAGTGGAGTTCGATCGATCAATCTATAGTTGGATCGATCGAAGAACAATTCGATCGATCGAAGGTGCTCTTGTGATCGATCGAACTGGTACCAAATGCCTAATTTTGAACTGAAAGTGCAGAAAATCCTATGCTAAGCCCCAATGATGGTAACAAGAATGAAAATTTGAAAAATAGATGGAAGAATGTACACAAGAATGAAAAATAAAAAGAAATGAGGGGGGAATAGAGTTGTGAAACTCTACGAATACTAGTGTTTAACGTCTCTAGCAAGACGTTAGGTCAACTCACTAATCAAATGAATCAAAAACTGGATATGAAACATCCTTATTGACCCTCTTTTCACTTTTCTCATTTAATGTCCCACTTATGACAATAAAATCATCCTCCAAAAGAATGACTTGAAAAGAAATAAAAGAGATGATATTGTTCCTTTCATCAACGGTCTTGAAAACAAAATCAATCATGGTTAGGCTTGCCTCTTTGTTGTGTTCTTGAAACACACTCAAATGATCATCCATATTGATAATTGGTGAGGCATGGTCTTTCAAAGACTCATTTGGATTAATAAGAAACACCTTCTCTTCATCCTTCTTCTCCTCCTCATAAATTACCATTTCCTAACCTTCTAAGTAAGTTAAGGAGTCCATTAGAGAGTTTATTTCATTTTTAGAGCTTTTAAAGTCAAAACCACAATTTTTATACATTTCCAAAAGACACTCCTCAAGAGGGTCATTAGAGATAATAGAAGGAAGGCCCTCTTTAACAAGTTCCTCCTCCTTCTCTCCTACCTCAAGTGTGGTCAACATCTCCTCACTCTCTAGAGTAGCCATCTCCGAGATAAAATCATAATCAAAACAAGGAAAGTCCTCATTAATCATGTTATGTTCTATTGGATTAGCCACTAACTCACTTGCCACTTCCTCCTCTATACAAGATAGAGTGCTAGGCATTAGCTCACTTGTTTCATTCTCCTCACTCTCATCATCCTCATCTATATACATTGAAGTTCTTGCCATTTTTTTATTTGCCTCTTCCTCCTCTTCTTGATGAGAAAGAGTATTTGTAATTTGCTCAACTTGAGCTTCTAAGTTGGCTAAAGTTTGAGAATGAGAATTAATAAGTGAAGTGTGTGAAATATGCACATCAAGTAAAGCTAACACTTTTTCTTTAAATCCGGGTGAGTACTTAGAAGGTGGTGGAATTGATTCATCATAAAATGGTGGTGGAGGGCAATAGTCATAAGAAGGATTAAATGAGTGATCAAGTCCATAATAAGATGATGCATGAAATGAATTGGACTAAATCTCATAAGGATTAAAATGTGATGGAGGAGCATAAGGTGAAGGGATGTAATTCCCCCCCAAACTTGGATCAAACAATTCCTCCATTCACAATTAAAACCCAAATACAAGAAAAAAATTGGCCTCAACAAGGGCTTATGCTCGGACAAAAATTTAGCAATAAAATGAGCCTCAACAAGGGCTATCACACGCATACAAAGAAGTGAAACAATTAAAATACAAGAGTTCCAATAATTGCTCACAACGGTCCTTTAGCACTTCAACTCCAAATTTAGCTTTTAAGCTCCAATGATTGCTTTAAGTTCCAAAGTTCGCCTTCGTTGTAGTCAAGTACCTAATTGAACAAATAATAATGAGAATCAAGAGAAAAGAATATACAATGAAAAATAAAATAAAAATAGAAGCAATCTAATGAACACTATTGTCTAGTTTAATTCCAACAAAACCGTTAATCCCCGGCAACGGCGCCAAAAACTTGTTGGGTTCCTTGATGGAGTCACCACAACCAACAAAGCTTGAAAGATGTGTGAGAATTTAGGAGGTGGCCAAGTTTTACATTTATAGAAAGCCACTACTACCTTTCTCTATATAAAATATAGATATGGTGAGTAGGGATCATCCCAAGGGATTATACGTGTTGGAATTTCAACTTCGACTCTAGCATACCAAATGATTGCAAAAGAGAATTGGGTTGGTTGATTATACTAAATGAGCTAAACTATAATAAAGCAATGCAATAAGATAAAGAGTAAGTAAGAAGAAAAGGTCTTGGGGTGTAGAGATCACCACCAAACAATACTATTCCAAACCATAATCAAGTGACTAATGAGGGAAATGAATGTGTTGCAACAATGTTGTGTGTAAAAGACATTCAATTGGTAAGGGTGACTCAACAAGTGTAAATTGTCTCAATCAACATGTGTGAGGCCACAATACATCTATTGGTAGAGGAATATATTGTCTAAACATCATGTGAAGATAACAAAATAACAATTCAAGTCATTGAACCTTTCATTAAGCTCATAGTCCAAGCAATCCATAAGGATGATTTAGTTAAACATGCATTATCTAAACATCATGTGAGAGGTACAAAATATCTATTGGGAGAGGAATAAATTATCTAAACACATGTGAAAGATACAACATATCATAACTAGTCATTAATCCTTCATTAAGCTCAAAATTCCATTACACCACAATATTAGAGCATATGCTTCTTGCATTCAAAAGCATGGAACATCAAAGAACAAGCATGAATTGTTTCCCCAACTAACACTACACTACTTAAAAGAGAAGCACAATCCATCAAGGAATAAGTATGAACCATCTAGAGACATAACAAGAGTATTACATTAAGAACTTCATATTTTGACAATCTCAAGATTAAAGGCATTAATACACATAGACATGCATCAATAACATTAAATCTAGAGGTGAGCATCTACTCTAGCATACATAGACATATAGATAGAGAAAATGATCAATTAGAAGCATTAATCCATAGAACTCAATGAATAATCAAGATCTTCATAAGTTCAAGAGTCAAAATATGCATTACAACACAAATCCCTCAAAATTACACAAGATTAGGTAAAGAAAACATGTTTGGGGCTAACTCTAGCCCCAAAAGGATGTCTAGCCACTCATGATGATGAAGCTCCAACCCTCAGGGGCTAAATCCATGGTGAAAATCTGCTCCTTGATGATGAAGGTTTCCTCCAAAGGTTGCTCTAGCTTCTTCCCTTCTTCCTCTCCAAGAATAGCCTCCAAGATGATTTTCAATGTGTGACAAGAGACTTTCTCAAAAAGTGTATCATATTCCTTATATAGGTAGGTCAAATACACCCCATGATGAGCTGTGGTCGTGCAAGGCATATTCTCCAATGATTGGATGAAGGACGGAATAAATGAGCTGGACTTTAACTTTTTCTCGCTGGAGGAAGTTCGATCGATCGAACCTTAACTTGGATCGATCGAAAATAGGTTCGATCGATCGAACTGCATCTTGGATCGATCGAAGTGGTCTGACTCCTCTGGATAATGACAAGGCTGGGATATTTTCAAGATATTTATGGGGAAAAAGACAAAAGTGGTTGGTAGGCGTACAGCTGTGGATAAGATCAATCATTTGAATAGGACAAAATAGGGTTCGATCGATCGAAGGTGATGTTCGATCAATCGAACTTGGAATTTCAGCAAAGGCCAAGGTTGGATCTATCGAGAAGTACTGTGATCAATCATAGATGTTCGATCGATCGAACTCTAAGTTGGATCGATCGAACTTTTCAGCTGCAAAACTTGATTCCTTTTTGCTCCTTTCTTTCTCCACTTTGCTCCCTCCTTTGGTTTATCTCAGGATTGCTTTAATTAAGCTCTTATTTGGCTGAGTTAGCTAAATTTTGGGATTAGTGCCTGAAAATATAAATAACACGTAATAAGTCTAAATCGGCAAAGTAAGATAGATAAATGTACTAGAATGCTTAAGCTTAACGGGTTTAAATGCGCACTTTTCAGTGCTCATCACCATCTACACACCATTCATACAATCAACAACACCCAAACACTCCACAACTTCAAATCAAATCAAAAACCCCCAATTTTGGTTTGGCCGAATGCATGTGTGTATTTGTAATACCCCTAATTTTAAAAAGGATATTTCTGGTATTTAATGGTATTTAATTTATTATTTAATTGCATTTTATTTGATTATGTGTCATTATTTTTTTTATTAGGTGCTTAATTGTTTTCTTTTGTGGTGATTTAATTTATTTCTTTTGTGGTGATTTAATTTATTTAAATGATATTTATTTTTAGTTATTTGATTGGAATTACTTGTTAGTGTTTTAATTATTTAAGTGGCATTAATGGTTTAAGTGTAATTGGTTTAGTTATTTGATTGGAATTACTTGTTAGTGTTTTAATTATTTAATTGGCATTAATGGTTTAAGTATAATTGGTTTAATTATTCTATGTGTGTCTTATTTTATGTGTGTCTTATTTGGTTTAATTGGGTTTACTAATTATTATTTTGTTCAATTAGATTATTGGTTAAGTATTTAATGGTGAATAGGGTAATTAGGTAAATACATCTAACTAGGTTTTTAATTACAGTATAAATTAGGGTTTTATATTATAGCTGTCGTAGGTTTCTACGTTAATTGGATGGGGCGGTTAGGATTGTGAGTTGGACTTAAATGAACCTAGGGTTTAGGAAAACTCTATAAGTATAAGGTAGACGTCTGTGTAGGGTTTTTTTTAAACAAAGTACACGTTTTGTGGAAGTGGAGAAGGAAAAACGCAGTTTTTCACATTTTGCCAAGGTTTGATCAAAGCTCCGATCCTGCTTCGTCCGTGGTCCGATCGAGCTGAATTTTGGAGGAGAGGTTCATGACTCAGTGACGCACAATCTGAACGGTGGAGATCAGAGTTTGACCTCGGAAACAGTGATTCGTACTCTTGAACAGTAACTGGGTCGCGCAGGTTTTTTCCATTCTACCCAGATTTCATCAAACATCCGATCCTGCTTCGTCCGTGGTCCGATCGAGCTGAATTTTGGAGGAGAGGTTCATGACTCAGTGATGCACAATCTGAATGGTGGAGATAGGAGTTTGACCTCGGGAATAGTGATTCGTACTCGTGAACAGTAACCGGGTCCCACAGGTTTTTTTTCCATTCTGCCCAGATTTTATCAAACATCCGATCCCGCTTCGTCCGTGGTCCGATCGAGCTAAAATTTGGAGGATAGGTTCATGACTCAGTGTTACACAATTTGAACAGTGAAGATCAGATTTTGAGTTCGGGAATAGTGTTTCGTACCCGTGAACAGTAACCGGGTTTTGGAACTCGCCGGGATTTTTTTTAAAAAGACGACGTTGAAACTTTGAACAAAAGTTTATGAGGCAAGATTCTATCCTTACTCTTTCCCTTAGGCTTCATACTCTTTGCACTCTTAAATGATTTTAGGATTAATGAAGATTAAACCAAACTAAAATGATATCTGTTTTGCTATGAAACTGGTAGTTACAGTAGTGTTGTATGCTTGTTCAACCTAGACTAAGCATGTTTGTGGATGCATTGTGGTTCTGTGGTTCACGTTTTTCCTTACCACTGCTAGTATAAATTATTGGAAGGATGGGTCTAGATGATAGCTATCTTAACTTCTTTAATAGCAACTGTTGGAACTTAAATACTAGGAGGATTTGAGTTTAACACTAGATCGGTTTTGTGGAACACTATAATTTGAGCATGTCTACATACATACTGTGAATATTGTTTTGATGCTTACATTATCACAGTTAGTATCAATTGTGAAGGTTAGGATTTTATGATACATACCCTACATATCTGTATGTCATTTGTAAGGTATTAAATGGAAGTTTTAATTAATTCTGTCTTTATATCAGACTAAAGGGAACAACTTAAATTGGGCATGTATATGTTGTTGTTGTGACCCTGTTTATCAATGCTTATTTTATCACTGCTAACATTGAATGTTGGATGTTGGAATTTAGTTGATATATACTTGATTTATTGGTATTATTGACTACTGGAGGATTGGAAAGTAGGCACCGGTATGGGACGGTGGCATACTAAGGATGGGTTTGGTTTTTAAAACAATACCATTACCCACCTACTTGGAATAAGGATGGGATTAACTAAAAATTAAGTCCCGTGGATTTGTATTGTCATGGCAACTACTTGTTGAACGGCAATACCAGGGATTTTGGATGGATTTTATATATGTACTGTTATGGTGCCTCGGTATGAGCTTGAGCCTCAGGACCGATGGCTAGGGAGCGTATATGCATCGGGATGTGTAGCTGGCTACGATGGTTGGAGGTGTACCCTGTTTAGGTATAGGTACATATGCCCAATTCGTGTGCGTTTTAGCATGTTACCTCTATTCAGGTTGAGACCGACCTGTAGTCCAGTGAGAGTCCTTTAGTGTGACTATATATATATTTACGGACTATTAGCTATTGTTGAATTGTTTAGTATGTACATGCGTATCGGGCCTCTGTTTGGATTGTAGTAGTATACAACTTGCGCGTGGGCCTGACCCACTTCTATTTTTCAGATACACGACAGTTCCAGGCTTAGACGTGTTTGTGCTGAGCAGAGGTCTCTATTCACTCTTCCGACGATGTAGGGCTCTCTCTATAGTTTTATTTCTGGACGTTTATTACAGTTGTTCTATCTTCCGTTTGGATGTTTAATAGGGGTCCACTAGAGATGGATTCCCAAGTTGTAAACTGATGGAGTTTTGGAATTTGGGTTTGATGGATTTTAATAATTATAATATTTTACGGATTCTATTTTTAGTTCCTTCCAGCTTTAATTTCATTTCTTAATTTATTTTGTAAACCGTGTTCATTATAAAATATTAATTGTTTGATATTCCCTCGGGTTTGGGCCTGGGCCTGATCAACCCGTGTCTCGGATCCGAGGGGTATCACAGTTGGTATCAGAGCACTCCAAGTTCAAGTGTCTCTAGGATGTTTTCGTATTAAGTCTTCCGCGTAGCGTTTTCTCTTGAATAGAGCTTAAGTTAGGATTCCTTGTATTCCTTATGGTTCGTATAGAAAGGGTACTGACGTCTATCTTTTCGTGTTAACAGATGGTTAACGCTAGAAATGGACAGAACATGCAAGGAACTTGGAAGGAAAGGAGAACGGCACGTAGGCAACAATATCTCCTACGGCGTCAGCAAATGGAGGAAGAGCAGCAAAGGCTTGGGTTTCAAGATGACATGGATCAGTTTCAGGAGGAACAGGAGAATGTTCAACAGACTCTGGACCAGGTCAGAGATCCAGAGATTCCTCCTCACCTCAATGACCTCGTTGCTCGGGCTATAGAGGCTAGGGTAACAGCTGCACTTCGGAATCAGCCTCAGGTACAGCCGGCACCTGTACCAGCACCAGTGGTTCAGACGGATTCTTAGGGAAAGGCTAGGAGCTCTTTCACAAAGGGGAGTCCACCTGTGTTCTCAGGCTCAACCGATGCGAGAGCAGCTCACCAGTGGAAACAGGACATTGAGCGTCATCTTCGTTTGGTTCAGTGCATGGAGGTTCAGAAGCAGATGCATGCTACTTTCAAGCTAGTTGGGGATGCACTACAGTGGTGGAAGTCACTTACCACCTCATAGGAGAGGATGACATTGTCTTATGATGAGTTCAGTGCTTGTTTTGATGAGAAATATTTTCCCTATGCAGTCAGGGCAGCTATGAAGACCGAGTTTCTAAGTCTGCAGCAGGGAAACATGACAGTGGCAGAGTATAAGCAGCAGTTCACATGCTTGTCTCTCTTTGCATCGGAGGAGATGGATACAGAGGAGAAGAAGCGCAACAGTTTTGTCAAGGGACTGACGTGGTCTATCAAGAGAGCTATTACAGGTAGTCCAGCCTATACTACCTATGCTCAGGTGGTAGACGCCGCTCTACAACAGTATCAGTTGACTGTGGACATCAGACAGGCTCGTGGTGAGAAGCAGGGAGATAAAGACTCTACAAATCAGTCAGCTGAAAAGGGGAATGGCAATGGTCACCGGCAGAATGACAAAGGCAAGTTCCAAGGACAACAGTCTTGGAAGAAGCACAAAGGTGGTTCAGATGCTCACCGGAATGGGGCACCTATTCAGAGGCAACAGAATGGGGGACCACAGGCAGGGTCAGCCACAGGCTAACCGACAGAGGAGGCCATTTGGTACTTTCCAGGGTAGTTGTTACACTTATGGAGAGTATGGTCATACCACCAGGCAGTGTCCTAAAGCAGGACAAGGACAGGGACAGAGACAGTATGTGCAACAGGGACAGAGGGCGCCAGTGCCTCTACCAGCTCCACAGGTTCCACGAATTCAAGGACAGACACATCTGGCTTTACCGGCACTGCCGCAGACTCAGGGACAGACACCACAGCAGTTGCACTATGGCAGGGTGTATAACCCCATGCCACAGGATGTTCAGGCACCTCAGACTATTGAGGGTAAGTTTCTTATTCATAGTTTGCATGGACGTGTTTTATTTGATACGGGTGCTACACACTCATTTGTAGCTAGGACTTTTGTTGCTTTGTCTGGGATGAGGACGAGGGTATGCACTAGACCTCAGGGTATTTCTACACCATTGGGTGATACAGCTATTATACATGAGAGTGATGGGCCTGTGACACCAGATATTGGCAGACTCAGATTTCTAGCCAATCTATTGGTCCTGGACATGCACACTTATGATGTGATACTTGGGATGGATTGGTTGTCTCACTACCATGCACAAGTTGTTTGTTTTGATAGATCTATTATTTTTACCATACCTGGTCAGGATATGTATGTAGTAGCTATGCCACGTTCTAAAGGGGGCGGTAGCACCTATTTGTTCCATGTGGAGGAGGAAAATGAGGAGGGGATTACTGTGTCATTGGATAACATACCGATTGTACAGGATTTCCCGGATGTATTTCAGGAGATTCCAGGGTTGCCACCTAGTCGCGAGATCGATTTTGTGATAGACTTAGCTCCAGGCACTGTGCCTATTGCTAGGGCACCCTATAGGATGGCACCGGTAGAGATGAGAGAGCTGAGGGATCAGATTCAGCAGTTACTCAGCCAGGGTTTTATTCGTAGGAGTACATCACCTTGGGGAGCACCGGTTCTATTTGTAAAGAAGAAGGATGGTTCGCTTCGTCTGTGTATAGATTACAGGGAGTTGAACAAGGTTACGATTCGTAACAAGTATTCTTTGCCCAGGATTGATGACTTGTTTGATCAATTAAGGGGAGCCACATATTTCTCCAAGATTGATCTGTGTTCTGGGTATCATCAGCTGAGGGTCAGGGAGCAGGATGTTCCTAAGACAGCATTTCTCACGCGATATGGTTCTTATGAGTTTCGAGTTATGCCGTTTGGGACGACTAATGCACCTGCAGTATTCATGGACTTAATGAATAGAGTCTTTCGGGCTTATTTGGATCAGTTTGTTATTGTCTTTATTGATGACATCTTGATCTATTCTCGGTCGGAGGACGATCATGCTAGACATCTTCGCATAATCTTGCAGACGCTTCGTGAGCACCAGTTATACGCCAAGTTCAAGAAGTGTGAATTTTGGCAGCAGGAGGTGAAATTTCTGGGTCACGTGGTGTCAGAAAAGGGGATAGCAGTGAATCCGGCCAAGGTTTCAGCGGTGGTTGAGTGGGGATAGCCTACATCACCTACTGAGATTCGGAGTTTTCTCGGTCTGGCAGGATATTATAGGAGATTCATCCAGGGGTTCTCCAAGATAGCAGGACCACTCACTCATCTGACCAAGAAGGGTGTACAGTTCGTGTGGGATGAACACTGTCAGCGAGCTTTTGATGAGCTGAAAAGGAAGCTGACTTCTGCACCGGTTCTGGCTACTCCGCAGAGCAAGATAGAGTATCTTGTTTACACGGATGCTTTGTTGCAGGGTCTTGGATGTGTATTGATGCAGGAGGAGCGACCTATTTCTTATGGATCTCGGAAACTTAAGCCTCATAAGCTTAATTATACAACACATGATTTGGAGTTGGCAGCAGTGGTCTTTGCCTTGCGTATTTGGAGGCATTATCTGTTGGGTGAGTCCTTCAGATTATTCAGTGATCACAAGAGTCTGCAGTACTTGTTCACTCAGTGGGAGCTAAATATGAGACAGCGCAGGTGGTTGGAGTTTGTAAAAGACTATCATTTTTCTATACAGTACCATCCAGGGAAAGCGAATGTAGTGGCGGATGCACTCAGTCGCCGACCTGTTGGTAGTTTTTCTGCTCTATTCACTACTGAGTGGAATGCTTTAAAGAGTGTGGATGAGTTATCGGATGCTTTTATGGGTTTCATGGTGGTTACACCTTCCATCATTCGCAAGGTTTTACAAGCACAACTCACCGATCAGCAGTGTGTCGACAAGGTCGCAGAGATAGCTTCTGGAGAGGTTCCATTCTACTATGTTGGGGCTGATGGAGGTTTAAGGTACAAGGGACGGTTAGTGGTACCTTCTGCTGATAATTTGAGGAAGGATGTGATGACTGAGACTCATCATTCTGAGTTCTCTGTTCATACAGGAGGCGATAAGATGTATCAAGATACGAAGTGGCAGTTTTGGTGGGCAGGTATGAAGAGGGACATTGCTCTTTTTGTTTCTCAATGTAGTACTTGTCAGATGGTTAAGATTGATCATCAGAGGCCGCCAGGAGCTCTACAGCCACTACCAATTTCGGAGTGACAATGGGAGAGCATATTTATGGATTTTGTGGAAGGGTTGCCAAATTCTTTCAAGGGGCATAATTCCATATGGGTCATTGTGGATAGGTTGACCAAGTCAGCTCATTTCTTGCCTATCTGCACTGACTACACTTCGGAGCAGTTGGCGAGGCTTTACATTTCAGAGATTGTGAAGCTACATGGCATTCCATTGTTTATTATATCGGACAGGGATTCGAGCTTTGTATCTGGATATTGGAAGAGTTTTCAGCAGGCTTTAGGTATGGAGTTATACCTTAGTACTGCTTATCATCCTCAGACTGACAGACAGACTGAGAGGGTGAATCAGATTATGGAAGATATGCTTCGGTCGTGTGTTCTGGATTTCAAGGGCCACTGGGAGGAATATTTGCCACTTGTGGAGTTTGCTTATAACAATAGTTTCCAGAAGACTATTGGTATGGCACCATTTGAGGCATTGTACGGTCGACCGTGTCGGTCACCTGTTTGTTGAATGGAGGTTGGAGAGAATCGATTCTTAGGTCCTGAGTTCATCAAGGATACCTCTGAAAAGATTGCTCTTATTCGAGATCGCATGCGTACTGCCCAAAGTAGGCAGAAGAGCTATGCTGATTGTCGTACTCAGGCTTTGGAGTTTCAGGTTGGGGATCAGGTTCTACTCAAAGTGTCTCCTATGAAGGGTGTTATGCGCTTTGGGAAGAAAGGGAAGTTGTCACCGCGATTTGTTGGTCCATTCATGATTACGGATCGCATTGGAGCTGTTGCTTATCGGTTGGCACTTCCGGATACTTTGGATCGCGTCCACAACGTGTTTCATGTTTCCATGTTGCGAAAATTTCTTCGAGATGAGGATCGGTATCAGCATATCGATGTTGGGGAGATTGCGTTGCAGCCGGATGCAACTTATTTAGAGCCACCGTGTCGTATTGTCGACCGACGAGATCAGATTCTTCGTAATAAGGTTATTCCTTTGGTTCGTGTTCAGTGGAGTCATCACAATGAGTCTGAGTCCACTTGGGAACGAGAGGATGTCATTCGCTCACAGTTTTCTGAAATATTGGAAGAAGGTAAGAGTGAATTCCGAGGACGGAATTCCTTTTGTTATGGGGGAAGAATGTAATACCCCTAATTTTAAAAAGGATATTCCTGGTATTTAATGGTATTTAATTTATTATTTAATTGCATTTTATTTGATTATGTGTCATTATTTTTTTTATTAGGTGCTTAATTGTTTTCTTTTGTGGTGATTTAATTTATTTCTTTTGTGGTGATTTAATTTATTTAAATGATATTTATTTTTAGTTATTTGATTGGAATTACTTGTTAGTGTTTTAATTATTTAAGTGGCATTAATGGTTTAAGTGTAATTGGTTTAGTTATTTGATTGGAATTACTTGTTAGTGTTTTAATTATTTAATTGGCATTAATGGTTTAAGTGTAATTGGTTTAATTATTCTATGTGTGTCTTATTTTATGTGTGTCTTATTTGGTTTAATTAGGTTTATTAATTATTATTTTGTTCAATTAGATTATTGGTAAGTATTTAATGGTGAATAGGGTAATTAGGTAAATACATCTAACTAGGGTTTTAATTACAGTATAAATTAGGGTTTTATATTATAGCCGTCGTAGGTTTCTACGTTAATTGGATGGGGCGGTTAGGATTGTGAGTTGGACTTAAATGAACCTAGGGTTTAGGAAAACTCTATAAGTATAAGGTAGACGTCTGTGTAGGGTTTTTTTTTAAACAAAGCACACGTTTTGTGGAAGTGGAGAAGGAAAAACGCAGTTTTTCACATTCTGCCAAGGTTTGATCAAAGTTCCGATCCTGTTTCGTCCGTCGTCCGATCGAGCTGAATTTTGGAGTAGAGGTTCATGACTCAGTGATGCACAATCTGAACGGTGGAGATCAGAGTTTGACCTCGGGAACAGTGATTCGTACTCGTGAACAGTAACTGGGTTGCACAGGTTTTTTCCATTTTGCCCAGATTTCATCAAACATCCGATCCCGCTTCGTCCGTGGTCCGATCCAGCTAAATTTTGGAGGAGAGGTTCACGACTCAGTGACGCACAATCTGAACGGTGGAGATCAGAGTTTGACCTCAGGAACAGTGATTCGTACTCATGAACAGTAACCGGGTCCCACAGGTTTTTTTTCCATTCTGCCCAGATTTTATCAAACATCCGATCCCGCTTCGTCCGTGGTCCGATCGAGCTGAAATTTGGAGGATAGGTTCATGACTCAGTGTCGCACAATCCGAATGGTGGAGATCAGATTTTGAGTTCGGGAATAGTGTTTCGTACCCGTGAACAGTAACCGGGTTTTGGAACTCGCCGGGATTTTTTTTAAGAAGACGACGTTGAAACTTTGAACAAAAGTTTATGAGGCAAGATTCTATCCTTACTCTTTCCCTTAGGCTTCATACTCTTTGCACTCTTAAATGATTTCAGGATTAATGAAGATTAAACCAAACTAAAATGATATCTGTTTTGCTATGAAACTGGTAGTTACAGTAGTGTTGTATGCTTGTTCAGCCTAGACTAAGCATGTTTGTGGATGCATTGTGGTTCTGTGGTTTACGTTTTTCCTTACCACTGTTAGTATAAATTATTGGAAGGATGGGTCTAGATGATAGCTATCTTAACTTCTTTAATAGCAACTGTTGGAACTTAAATACTAGGAGGATTTGAGTTTAACACTAGATCGGTTTTGTGGAACACTATAATTTGAGCATGTCTACATACATACTGTGAATATTGTTTTGATGCTTACATTATCACAGTTAGTATCAACTGTGGAGGTTAGGATTTTGTGAGACATACCCTACATATCTGTATGTCATTTGTAAGGTGTTAAATGGAAGTTTTAATTAATTCTATTTTTATATCAGACTAAAGGGAACAACTTAAATTGGGCATGTATATGTTGTTGTTGTGACACTGTTTATCAATGCTTATTTTATCACTGCTAACATTGAATGTTGGATGTTGGAATTTAGTTGATATATACTTGATTTATTGGTATTATTGACTACTGGAGGATTGGAAAGTAGGCACCGGTATGGGACGGTGGCATACTAAGGATGGGTTTGGTTTTTAAAACAATACCATTACTCGCCTACTTGGAATAAGGATGGGATTAACTAAAAGTTAAGTCCTGTGGATTTGTATTGTCATGGCAACTACTTGTTGAGCGGCAATACCAGGGATTTTGGATGGATTTTATATATGTACTGTTATGGTGCCTCGGTATGAGCTTGAGCCTCAGGACCGATGGCTAGGGAGCGTATATGCATCGGGATGTGTAGCTAGCTACGATGGTTGGAGGTGTACCCTGTTTAGGTATAGGTACATATGCCCAATTCGTGTGCGTTTTAGCATGTTACCTCTATTCAGGTTGAGACCGGCCTGTAGTCCAGTGAGAGTCCTTTAGTGTGACTATATATATATTTACGGACTATTAGCTATTGTTGAATTGTTTAGGATGTACATGCGTATCGGGCCTCTGTTTGGATTGTAGTAGTGTAGAACTTGCGCGTGGGCTTGACCCACTTCTATTTTTCAGGTACACGACAGTTCTAGGCTTAGACGTGTTCGTGCTGAGCAGAGGTCTCTATTCACTCTTCCGACGATGTAGGGCTCTCTCTATAGTTTTATTTCTGGACGTTTATTACTGTTGTTCTATCTTCCGTTTGGATTTTTTATAGGGGTCCACTAGAGATGGATTCCCAAGTTGTAAACTGATGGAGTTTTGGAGTTTGGGTTTGATGGATTTTAATAATTATAATATTTTGCGGATTCTATTTTTAGTTCCTTCCAGCTTTAATTTCATTTCTTAATTTATTTTGTAAACCATGTTCATTATAAAATATTAATTGTTTGATATTCCCTCGGGTTTGGGCCTGGGCCTGATCAACCCGTGTCTCGGATCCGAGGGGTATCACAGTATGTATAGCATGTAATCATGAAATTGAAGCTTCAACAATGAATGATTCATACATATTGAACAGGATTTAACATAAACAATCAATAACATGCATCAATTTAAGCTTGGAATCAATAAAATTACATTTAGTTTACCTCTAAACCAAGAGAGATGAGATGAGAGAGAAGGGGCAAAGCCGCGATAAAAATGGAGCTTATTCTTGGCGGAATTGGCTCGCCGTAGATGGGGAAGATGATTGGGATGGAGGTTGGCCGGATTGAGCTTGAGATTGAGAGAAAGGGAGACTTAGGGTTATGGTTTGTTTCGAGGTTGGATCGATCCAAGTGTATCGATCCAACTCGGTTTTATTTTAAAAACACGATATGCAGAGTTCGATTGATCGAACATTAAGTTTGATTGATCGAACCTAGGTCTCCACTCTAATTTTTTTTTTATTTTTATTTTGAATTTGAATTTTGAAAAATCAAAGGAAATTAAATTAATGAGATGCAAATTTTGATCGATCGAAGAAAGATTTCGATCGATCGAAGCGGATAAAGAATGTACAAGTTTAAGGGCTCAAGAGTTGACACGTGTTGGAACCTTGGATCGATCGAACTTGGAATTCGATCGATCGAACATGAAAAATTTTGAAAAGTCCCGAGAGCATACATTTTTGAAAAATGGATGAGGCCTGAAAATTTTTCTAAGTGTTGGGACTCATGATCGATCGAACCACATGTTGGATCAATCAAAAGGTAGTTCGATCGATTGAAATGGTTTACGATCGATTGAACTTTTGAAAATTTGGAGATCTCGAGAGCATGCATTTTGGAATTTAGATGCAGGTCCAAAATTTTTCTAAGTGTTGGGTGCAAAATGAGAGCTGGATCGATCGAGTCCATAGTTGGATCGATCGAACCAATGTTCGATCGACTGAACCAAAACTTGGATCGATCGAAATTATGCCTAAATGCTCAAAATGACTTGAATGCTCATGCAATCCCTTACTCAGTTCTTTCCAATGTATATGAACCACAAAACAGTATCTAGACTTCGCAAGAATCAAAATGCAAGATAGAAATGAGGGAGGAATAGGGTTTTGACATCCTACGAGTTTCGGTGCTAGTCTTTAACGTCTCTAGCAAGACCTAGGGTTCTTTTAACCCGGATCAAAGATCTTGCAATGCATCCCCTCCTTTTTGGGATGAGAGATGTTTCGAGTCACTCCCAACAAATGGTTCTTGGAAGAACTTGTTGGGGTAAACTTAAAAGACGTCTTGAGTTCCTTGTCAAAACTTTCCTTGGGCTTCCACGCCCTTTCACAACAAGAGTTCGAAATCACTTTTCTTGTATGCAATGCTGAAGATAAAGATGAAGGCTTTGAAACATTGTTCATACACAAAAGCTCATTCCTTTCACAAGCAAGATCATGATATTCCTCTACCACATTAACCTCTTCCTCATATTTGTCAAATAGATTGGGTGTGGGGTTAAAGATGTTCAACTTCACTCTCATGTGCCCAAAAGAAATCTTCATTATCCCCATCCTAAAATTTATGTTGGCATTTGAGGTTGCCAAGAAAGGACGGCCAAGGATAACCAGAATTTGGTTCTTTGGATTGGGCACTGGTTCCGTGTCAATGACGACAAAGTCAACTGGGAAGAAGAACTTATCAATCTTAATCAACACATCCTCAATTATCCCCCTAGGCTTCTTAATGGATCGGTCGGCAAGTTGTAAAACCACCGACGTCGGTTTCAATTCACTTAGGCCCAATTTGACATAAACCGAATAGGGAAGAAGGTTAACACTAGCCCCTAAGTCAAGAAGTGCCCGGTTGATGACATGTTCACCAATGATACAAGATGTTGTAGGTGCACCGGGGTCCTTAAACTTTGGCAAAGTGTTGTGTTGTAGAATGGAACTCACTTGTTCGGTTAAGACCACTTTCTTTGATGTTTGGCTCTTGTTCTTTCGCTTTTGGGTGCATAAGTCCTTCAAGAATTTGGCATAAGCCGGAATTTACTTAATTGCATCCAAAAGTGGAAGATTGACTTTGACTTGCCTAAACATATCCATTATCTCATTGTTCTTGGTTTTTTGCCTTTCTTTTGAAATGGACCCTTTCAAGGCGTCCGGAAATGGAGCTTTTTCAAAAACTCTTTCAGCATTTTCTTTCAAAGAATTCTCAGCATTGGACTTGTTCAATTCGTTGGATTTCAAATCACTTTTCAAAGAAGAATCATGAATAACATTTTTCAAAGAACTTTTCTCAAACACATTTTTCAACACTGTTTTCAATGAATCTCTTTGGAAATCATCTTTCAACTCACAATTTGAGGGCTTCTCATTCTCAAGATCATGCACATGCAATGAAGGAGGAATAGTGTGTGGAACGGGACGGGTGACAACTTGAGGTTGTACCGGTTCACTCTCTTCATTAGGCATTCTAACTTGATTGTCTACTACCCTACCACTTCTCAAGGTTGTTACTGCATTGACATGCTCAACATTATGCCCTTCCGATGAGGATTTGGTTTCTACAACACATTATTGTTTGATTGGGGCATTCATGTGCATCTTTCCCTTCTCTCTAGCATTAAGTGTTTCAGCTATTTGCCCTACTTGGGTTTCTAGCTTGGCAATTGATTGAGAATGAGAATGTAACAATTGAGTATTTGCTTCTAGAGTGCCCAAAGCATTTAAAACCTTTTCCTCAAAAGTGGAACCTCTAGAATTTCCTTGAGAATATGATTGGTTAGGAAAATGAGAACTAGCAAATTGATTTCCTTGTGAGTTATATGGTCTTGAACCTTGGGATCCTTGGTTTTGAAGTGGAGGTGGAATGTATTTCCTTTGAAAACCGCCTTGGGAAGAGTTTGAGCCCTCCCCTTGGTTTTTCCAAGAAAAATTAGGATGATTCTTCCAACCGGGATTGTAATGGTTACCATAAGGATTGTTCCCTTGGTTCACAAATGTTGCATTAACTTGCTCAATGGGTTCATTTTGAATTTGTCCATGAGGACAATTAGAAGTAGAATGAAGAACACTAGAACAAGTCATACATGATTCATTTTGAGCTCTAGGAGAATGGTTAGGAAAGGAAAACACTTGATTCGCCAAGTTTTGATTGATCAATTGATCAAAATTTTGAGATAAAGACTTCATCTCGGCGGTTATATCATTTGAGTGGTCAACTTGATGCAAGCCAACACTCTTCCTACCTTGAGAATTTCTACCTTTCCTAGATGACAATGTTCTATGCAAAGAGTTTTCACTCATGCTCTCATAAAGACGCCACACGTCTTCCTCTTGCCGGTCTATATAAGAATCTCCCATTGAAGCATCAACCATGCCTTTATAATTGTCCGATAAGCTTTCAAAGAATAATTGGACCAATTGCCATTTAGGTATGTCATGGTGAGGACACTTCCTAAGTAATTCATTGAACCGTTCCCATGCCTCGTGGAAAGTTTCTCCCTCCCCATGTGTGAATTCTTTAATGGCGGTTCTCATAGCATTGGTCTTAGAAACAAGATAGTACTTTTTCAAAAATTCTTGTTGCATTTCTGCCCAAGAAGTTATAGAAAAAGGCCTAAGGTTGTTAAACCAATATTTCGCCTTATCTTTAAGGGTGAATGGAAAAAGTTTCAGCCTTAAAACTTCTTCTGGCATGTTCGTGTATCGAACGGTAAAACAAACTTCAAGAAACTCATCCAAATGCTTGTAAGGTTCTTCACTAGGAAGTCCATGAAAGTTAGGTAACATTTGGATAGTTTGTGCTGTAATCTCATAATGGTGTGCTCTAAATGGTGGCAATTGAATGCATGTGGGTGCATTATACTCATTAGGCACATAGTGATCTCTCAATGCGAGTGGTGGATTAGCAACTTGAGGTGCAACATGGACACCTTGGTTATATTGAGCTTGGTTAATGATGGGGGGTTGTGGTGCATACATTGGCCTTGGAATTCCCATTGGAATTTAGCCTTGTTGTTGAGGAGATTGATAAATGTATGGCCTAGGCATGCCTAATGGAACTTGCATATTATCATTTTGCACATTAGGATGAAGGATGCCTTGTTGGTCTATGTGACCAAGGTCTTTAACATGATCATCATTGAGAGCGTCCATTGGTAGATTGGTTCTATGTGAACTTCCTCTTCCCCTTGGATTCCTAATAGTGGATTCTAAATGCAAATCAAGAGGGACAAGAGTAGGTCTCAATGAACGACGACTATGCATGCACAATGCAACACGAATAAGCAACTTTCTCAATAATGCAATTAAACTTCACACCCACAATTTTCAAATGCAATGTATGTCAAATAAATGCCTCCACGTGGGCCCCCGTTTTAACTAAGGAGATTGAGTAAGAAGGTCTCACAATAGTCCTTTAGCACTTCAACTCCAAAATTAAAAGCTTAGCTTAGCAATTTTACTTAACAATTTTTCATTTTAAGCATTTTTCCTTTGCTTTGCTTTGCTTCTTAGCTTGGAATTACTTTGCTAGCTCCTTGTTCAATGCACCTAGTTAATGGAGAACAAGTTCAATAAGCAATCAAAAACAGAAAATAAAAAGAAAGTAAAGACACGATCAAAAGAGTACTAATCCTAATTAAATTTCACAATTCGACGTTGCCAATTTAAAATCCCCGGCAACGGCGCCAAAAACTGACCGGTCCTTGCCTTTACAACAAGGGTCGTGATACCAAGTCAAGCTTGAAGAGTTGTGAATTTAGGAGGTGGCCAAGTTTTACATTTATAAAAAAGCCACTACTACCTTTCTCTATATAAAATATAGATAGGGCGAGTAGGGATCGTCCCAAGGGATTTGATGGTGTATCGAATTGTGAAACTATGGTAATTAGGGTTAGTAGGTCGAGTGATCACACAATTGATTGGTTGGTTGATTAAGCTAAATTGAATTCAACTAAATAAAATAATATGAAGTAAACAAGAGAGAGAGAGATCTTGGGGTGTAGAGATCACCACCAAGTAATACTTTTCTATACTACTAACAAGTGATCAATTGAGGGTAATGGATGTGTTGCAATATGATAAGGGTGTGTGTGCATTAGGTTGATTCAATTGGCAAGGATGACAAATCAAGCAAGTATTGTCTAAACATCATGTGAAGAGCACAATATATCTAAACAATAGAGCATATATTGTCTAGACAACATGGAGATAGCACAATAGATCAAAACAAGTCATTAATCCTTCATTAAGCTCACAATCCACATACAACACAATATTAGAGGAATATGCCATTTGGACTCACAAGCATGGAACATCAAACATCAAGAGTAGATTATCCTCCCATCTAACATTACACTACCACTACACTAAATCTACACTACTAGCATGAAAATAAAGCTATCTAGACTAGAGGAGAGGCACAAACCATCAAGAATAGGCATAAACCATCAAATGAACCAAAATAGCATTCATTAAGCATATCATCTTGATAATCTCTAGATCTATAGCATCAATACACATAGACATGCATCAAAAACACTAAATCTAGGGATAAGCACATGAATATCCTACTCTATTATACATAGACATATGGATAGAATAGAATAGTCAATTGGAAGCATTAAACCATACAAACCATAAAATAATCAAGATTTATATATACATGAATATCAAGATGTATCATACAACACTAATCCCTCAATAATACACAAGATTAGAGTATAGAAAGCATGCTTGGGGCTAACTCTAGCCCCAAGAGGATGTCTAGCCACTCATGGTAGTGATAATCCAACCCTCAAGGGCTAACTCCATGGCTGCTCCTTGTTGGTGAAGATCTCCTCCAATGGTGCTCTAGCTTCCCTCCTTCCTCATCTCCAAGAATAGCTTCCAAGATGATTTTCAATGTGTGACAAGAGACTCCCTCAAAAAGTGTATCATATTCCTTATATAGGTAGGTCAAATACACCCCATGATGAGCTGTGGTCGTGCAAGGCATATTCTCCAATCATTGGATGAAGGACGGAATAAATGAGCTGGACTTTAACTTTTTCTCGCTGGAGGAAGTTCGATCGATCGAACCTTAACTTGGATCGATCGAAAATGGGTTCGATCGATCGAACTGCATCTTGGATCGATCGAAGTGGTCTGACTCCTCCGGATAATGACAAGGCTGGGATATTTTCAAGATATTTATAGGGAAAAAGACAAAAGTGGTTGGTAGGCGTACAGCTGCGGATAAGATCAATCATTCGAATAGGACAAAATAGGGTTCGATCGATCGAAGGTGATGTTCGATCAATCGAACTTGGAATTTCAGCAAAGGCCAAGGTTGGATCTATCGAGAAGTACTGTGATCGATCATAGATGTTCGATCGATCGAACTCTAAGTTGGATCGATCGAACTTTTCAGCTGCACAACTTGATTCCTTTTTGCTCCTTTCTTTTTCCACTTTGCTCCTTCCTTTGGTTTATCTCAGGATTGCTTCAATTAAGCTCTTATTTGGCTGAGTTAGCTCAATTTTGGGATTAGTGCCTGAAAATATAAATAACACGTAATAAGTCTAAAACGGCAAAGTAAGATAGATAAAGGTACTAGAATGCTTAAGCTTAACGGGTTTAAATGCGCACTTTTTAGTGCTCATCAAGCAAAGTGGATGCAAAAGGAAGCAAGTGGTGGAAATTTAGCAAGTTCGATCGATTTCAGCAAATATTCGATTGATCGAAAGTTCATCGATCTCAGCATTCCAAGATGGATCCAAGCTCTTTTATCCTTATCCAAAGATCCCACAAAGTTCGATCGATCCAACTTTCTTCCGATCGATCGAAAAGATTCCATCTTGTCCACTTGTACCACCTTACTTACCACATTTGTCTCTTTCCCAAAAATATTTTCAAAATATCTCAGATTTGTTTTTATCCAAAAAGGCGCCGCCATATAGGATCGATCCAGCTTAAATTCGATAGATCTCAGCCACGTTCGATCGATCTCACCATAAGTTCGATCGATCGAACTCCCCAAATCCCGAGAAAATCCAAATTTCAGCTCATTAAAAGTTGTCTCATATCCAATCATTGGGAGGAATATTGGTGTACGAGCCCGGCTCATTTAGGGTGATATTTAACCTACCTATATAATGAATATGAGTCACTTTTTGAGAGGAGATACTTGATAAGCTTGAGAGTAGATAGAGGCATAATTTTGATATTCTTAGTGAAGAAGAAAAGAAAGGAGGAGGCTAGAGACACAAGCTTGGAGTTCTTCCATCTACAAAGAAGAGGAGCAATCTCTACCATGGAGTTAGTCCTTGAGGGTTGGAGGGCACCATCCATGAGTGGCTAGACATCCTCTTGGGGCTAGAGTTAGCCCTAAGCGTGCTTTCTACATCTTGATTTATGTATTTTTGTGGGAATTTGTATTGTGATACATGTTTTGACACTTTTATATATATAGATCTTGTTTATTCAATGATTTGTATGGTTTAATGTTTCCAATTGATCATTGCATTCTATCCATATGTCTATGTATGCTAGAATAGATGTTTATGTGTTTATCTCTATTTCTTGTGTTATTGATGCATGTCTATGTGTATTAACGCTATAGATCTAGAGATTGTCATGACATAGTGCTTAATGGGATGCTCTTGTGGTTTATTTGATGGTTCATACTCATTTCTTGATGGATTGTGCCTCTTCCTTAGTTTAATTAGTTTAATTTCATGTCATTAACTTAATTGTAGTGTAGTTGTAGTTTAGATGTTAAATGGGAGGACAATCCATGCTTGTTAAAACAACCACACATACACACTATGTTGCAATACATGTTTTCCCCCTCATTAATCATTCATTAAGGGTGTACAAAAGCTATACTTAGAGGTGATCTCTAAACCCCAAGATCTCTCTTTCTTATTTTCTCTCCATTACATTTAATTGACTACTTTAGTTTACATTACATCTTAGTGTAATTCAACCACCAACCAATCTTTTGTTCACTAGACCTACTAGCCCTAATCTCGATTCCACAACCTTGTACAACCCACCAATCCCTTGGGACGATCCGTACTTACCCTAACTATATTTTTAGTGAAAGGTAGTAGTGGCAATTTCTAAATGAAAAACTTGGCCACATTCATCATAGCTCTACACCATTGTCTTTTGGTGCACAAACTGTGGGTTTGGGTTGACGCCCCGAGCCACACCAAGTTTTTGGCGCCGTTGCCGGGGATTGATTGAAGGCAACGTCGTATTTGTGGAATCAATTAGGAATTAGTACTCTTTTGATCGTGTCTTTACTTTATTTTCATTTTGGTTACTTATTGTGTTGGTTCTTGTTTGACTAGGTGCATTGAAAAGAAGGTGAGCAAAGAAGCATTCCAAGCAAGGAGCTAAGCAAATCAAAGGAAAAGGCTAAGAATTCTAAAAATTTGCAAGGCTAAAAACTGAAAAATAAATTGAAGTGCTAAAAGACCCTTTGTGAGCTCTTTCTTAACTCAATCTCTAGTTAAATCGTCGGTCCACGTAGAGGCTTGTATTTCAATTCTTAGATAAATCGTGAGCCTACGTGGAGGCAATTTATTTTTCCTTGCATATTGTTGATAGCATGGGAGTATGGGATCATTGTATGTGGAGATTTGTTGATTGATTTGTTACGGGGGCGAAGTGTTTGCTTAGTTATTTTCATTGTTGTTGTTCCTTGAATTTCATGCGGCCTTAACTAACCCCATCACAACCAATGGAAAATCTAGAGGGTCATCTTGGTTATTTAGACCCAAACTTCATGAAGCATCCTCCTTTCAATCAATTTCCTCCCGGAGTTCAAGCTCCAATTCCTCCGATGATCCTTCGTGATCATTATAATCTTCATGAATACCATGCACCAACTTGCATCATGCTTCTTAATTTTGATGCCAATCAATATGAAATTAAGCCCGAGACTATTTAAATGTGTCCACTATTTTATGGCTTAGATGGTGAGGAACCGTACAAACATCTCAATGAATTTATGGAAATATGCTCCACCATGAAGTACATGAATGTCCCTGAAGAAGTTCTTAGACTACTTCTCTTCCCTTTCACACTAAAAAACAAAGCAAAGCATTGGTTTAATACTTTGGGGGCAAATTCAATAGCATCTTGGATGCAAATGCAAAATGAGTTTTTAAAAAAATTTTACCCCGTAAGCTTGACCAATGTAATGCGAGCTTCGATTAGAGAATTTTCTCAAAGGGAAGGGGAGTTGTTGCATGAGGCTTGGGAGAGATTGAACGACTTGCTAAGAAATGTCCACATCATGGTATTCCAAAATGGCAAATCGTCCAATATTTCTATGAAAGTCTATTCGACATGCATAAGGACATAGTTGATACATCATATGGAGGCTTATATTTTGGAAAACATGAAGATGATATTTGCTACCTTTTTGAGAAAATGAGTGAAAACTCTTTGCACAAATATCACACTTCTCGGTTTGACCATGATTCTAATAAAAAGGAGAAAAATGTAAAAGTGTGTCAAATTAAAGAATCAAAAGAAATTGTAGCCGAGGTTAAGACTCTTTCTAAAAAACTTGATCAATTCTTGTTGAGTCGAAGACCGGCTATCAACTCATCTTCTCTTCATCATGTTTCTCATCCTTGTGAGCCTTGCATGACATGCTCAAGTGTTCTACATACTACTTCCAATTGTCCCCATGGACATGTGTTTAATAAACATTTTGAACAAGTCAATGCTACATTTGCTCATCCTTATTCAAGTGCATATGTTCCAATGTTGAATGAAACCTCAAGTTCTTATCAAGCTAAAAAATTTCAAAGCAAATACATTCCACCTCATAAAAGGAATGAAAGTTCTGAAGGATTTGTTTTTTCTTCTCATCACCAAAGAATGAATCACTTCTCACATCCTTAAATATATGATTCCCAAGTTTGTTCTCATTATCCTTATGCACTTTCTAGCAATCCTACATTCGAAGATAAAGTTTTAGTGGCTTTGGGTAGTTTACAAATGAACACAAATTTGTTCCATTCTCATTCTCAATCCATATCAAAGCTTGAATCCCAAATTGGGACCATAGCTAACGTATTGAATGCAAGAGAAGTGGGTAGATTACCTAGTCAACCTGAAAGGAACCCAAAAGCTCAAAATTTTGTGGAAGCAAACTCCACATTGGGGTGTTCTTCCCAGGCACAAGTGCAAGCCATCACCACTTTGAGAAGTGGTAGACAAGTTGACAATAGGGTTGAACAACCAAAGGAAGATAGTGAACCGGTGTAACCAAAAGTTGTCACCCGTCCCGTTTCCAATCTTAGTCCTACTTCCTTGGATGAAAATGTCCTTAATTGGAATTCTCAAGCTTCTTCATCAATTCCTTTAGTTGCAATGTCCTATGAGCCAAAAGCTCCCTTCCCTTATGCTTTAAAAGAGACTTCGCCTTTTGGGAGGCAAGAAGGAAAAATTCATGACATGATGGAAATTTTTAAGCAAGTTAACATAAATCTTCCTCTCTTGGATGCAATTAGGCAAATTCCGCCTTATGCAAAAATTTTGAAAGATCTTTGCACACAAAAGAGGAAGAGCAAGGGACAAAGCCCTAAAAAAGTGTTTCTCACGGAGCAAGTAAGCTCCATCATTCAACATAACACTCCACTTAAGTTCAAAGATCCTGGTGCTCCGACTATTTCTTATGTGATTGGAAACCATGAAGTTCGTAGAACTCTTCTTGACTTAGGAGCGAGTGTTAATTTGATTCCTTACTCTGTGTATGTCCAACTAGGTTTAAATAAGTTGAAGCCAACTTCGGTGGTGCTTCAATTAGCCGATCAATTTGTTAAAACACCTAGGGGCATGGTTAAGGATATTCTCATCAAAGTTGATAAGTTCTACTTCCCGGTTGATTTTGTAGTTCTTGACACCGAATCGGTTGCCAATCCTACCAACCACATCCCAATTATCTTGGGAAGGCCATTTCTTACCACCGCAAATGCAACCATCAATTGTAGATTCGGGGTTATGGACCTTCTTTTGGTAATATGATGGTCAAGCTTAATGTTTTCAACGCAAGTCGACATCCCATAGATAAAGACGAGTGTTGTCTTATAGATGTGTGGGATGAGGTTGTTGAAGAATCAATTCCAACCATGGTTATGAAACAACCAATTGAGGATAACCTTTCATCTCTCCTATCCGATGATCCTCTTGCTTCTTGTCTTCTTGAAATGTATGGCAATTATGGGTTTGATGTTAAAAAATCAATGAATGAAGTAAGCAATCTCATGGAATCTGTTGCAAGCTTGGATTTTTCACCTTGGAAAACTCCAATAGAACCTCTTCCTCCACTCTCTAGCATTCCACCAGTTCTATCTCTAGTCTCTCTACCGACTCTTGAGCTTAAAACTCTACCTTCCAATCTCAAGTATGCATTCCTAGGTCCAAAAGACACTCTTCCGGTCATCATCTCTTCAAGTCTTGAAAATGACCAAGAAGATGTGCTCTTAAATGTGTTTAAAGAGAATAAAGAAGCCATAGGATGGAGTGTGATGGATTTTAAGGGAATTGATCCTTCTATTTGCATGCATCGCATACTTATGGAAGATGATGCAAAACCTTTTAGGGATGTCCAAAGGAGACTTAATCCAAACATTAAAGAAGTGGTTAAGAAAGAGGTAGTTAAGCTTTTAGATGTCGGTATTATTTATCCAATCTCTGATAGCAAATGGGTGAGTCCAACTCAAGTAGTTCCTAAGAAATTAGGAATTACAGTGATTGAAAATGCAAAAGGTGACGCAATATCTAAGCGTACCGCCAATTCATGGCGAGTATGCATTGATTACCGAAAATTAAATGCCACCACTAGGAAAGATCACTTCCCTTTGCCATTTATTGATCAAATCCTAGAGAGATTGCCTGAGCAACAATTCTATTGCTTTCTTGATGGCAATTCGGGTTATAATCAAGTAGCCCTTGACCTCTTAGACTAAGAGAAAACCACCTTTACTTGTCCTTTCGGCACATTTGCTTATAAACAGATGCCATTTGGTTTGTGCAATGCTCCTGCCACATTTCAAAGGTGTATGATGTCAATTTTCTCAGACATGGTGGAAGAGTATCTAGAGGTCTTTATGGACGATTTTTCTGTCTTCGGGTCTTCATTTGATGCATGCCTCAAGAATCTAAACTTGGTACTTAAAAGATGTCGTGAAACAAACCTTGTTCTTAGTTGGGAAAAGAGCCATTTTATGGTTCAAGAAGGTATTGTTTTGGGTCACGTCATCTCAAAAAGGGGAATTGAGGTGGATAAAGTGAAAGTTGAGCTCATTTTTGAATTACCTCCACCTTCTACAGTAAGAGAAGTTCGCTCCTTTCTAGGTCATGCCGACTTTTATCGCCGTTTCATCAAAGATTTTAGCAAAATTGCTAGACCCTTGTGCAATCTTCTCGCCAAAGAAACTCCCTTGTCTTTGATCAAGCATGCCTTGACATTTTCAATAAATTGTGTGACATGTTATCATCCGCTCCTATCATGCAGCCTCCCAATTGGTCATTACCGTTTGAAATAATGTGTGATGCTTCAGATTATGCCATGGGAGCAATTTTGGGACAAAGAGTAGGAAAGCTTCCATGTGCCATATACTATGCAAGCAAAATTTTCTTGGGAGCTCAATTGAACTACTCCACTACCGAGAAAGAGTTACTTGCAGTAGTATATGCCCTTCATAAATTTTGGTCCTATCTCTTAGGTTCTAAGGTTATTGTCTACTCTGATCATGCTGCTTTGAGATATCTTTTGACAAAAAAAGAAACAAAACCTAGATTGATTAGATGGATTTTGCTTTTTCAGGAATTCAATTTTGAAATCATGGACAAGAAAGGCACCGAAAATGTGGTTGCCAATCATCTTTCAAGGTTATTGATAGAACCTTCCCCTAGCCCACCTATTCATGATTTTTTGCCGAATGAACAGCTCTTTCAAATCTCTAATGGGCAAATGCCTTGGTTTGTCGACATTGTGAATTATTTGGCAATTGGCAAGCTTCCAAATTCTTGGTCAAAGAACGAGAAGAATTATTTCTTTGCCAACATCCGAAATTATTATTAGGAAGACCCTATCTTGTACCGTTATTGTCCGGATCAAATTGTGAGGAGATGCATTCCGGAGAGCGAAATTCCAAGTGTGCTTGTGTTTTGTCACACGCTTGCATGTGGTGGGCATTTTATTACAAAGAAGACTGCTTGAAGGTTCTTCAAAGTGGGCTCTTTTGGCCCACTATCCATAGAGATGCTGATAACTTTTGTAAGTCGTGTGAGAGATGTCAAAAGATGGGATCAATGTCGAGGAGAGATATGATGCCCTTGACCAATATCCTTGTTTTAGAAATTTTTGACATATGGGGCATTGATCTTATGGGTCCATTTCCTATATCCTATGGTTTTCAATATATTCTCCTTGCCGTTGATTATGTTTCCAAGTGGGTGGAAGCATGTGCTACCAAAACAAATGACCATTCCGTGGTTATTCAATTCATTAAATCCAATATCTTTACTAGTTTTGGTATGCCTAGGGCTATGATAAGTGACGGAGGAAAGCACTTTTGTAACCAATTCTTAAGGCATTTATTTCTTAAGTACTTCGTTACTCATAAAGTGGCCACTCTTTACCATCCTTAAACAATTGGGCAAGTAGAAGTGTCTAACCGGGAAATTAAGCATATTCTTGAGAAGACGGTTAACACCACCTGGAAAGATTGGTCACGGAAGTTAAATGATGCTTTGTGGGCTTACCGGACGGCATATAAAACTCCCATTGGCATGTCTCCCTATAGACTTGTATATGGAAAGCCTTGCCATCTTCCGGTTGAGTTAGAACATAAAGCCTTATGGGCGGTTAAAAAGCTCAATCTTGACCTTGATAAAGCCGGAGAAAACCGATTATTACAATTGAGTGGGTTGGAAGAGTTGAGACATAATGCTTATGATAATGCCAAACTTTACAAAGAAAAAACTAAAGCTTTTTCATGATAAGCATATTGTGAAGAAGTCTTTTGAACCCGGGTAAAAAGTTTGGCTCTTCAATTCTAGATTGAAACTCTTTCCGGGGAAGTTGAGAACCAAATGGGAGGGTCCTTATGAAGTCATCTCTGTTGCACCGCATGGGGCGGTTGAAATTCAAAATTTGAAAAAGGAGAACATTTTCAAGGTTAATGGACAGAGATTAAAACCCTACATTGAGGGACAGGTCTTCTAAAGACATTTGGAAGCTGCACATCTAATAGACACTGTGTATGAAGACATCTAGGGATGTGTAATACCCTTAATTTCAAAAGGATAGTTCTGGTATTTCCTTTATTGTTTAAATTTAAAATTTTAATTGTTTAAATGTATATGTGTTTATTTAATTTTAAATGCATATGTGTTTATTTAATTGCTTGAATTGTAGTACCTTATTTAATTGTTTTAATTATTGATTTAGTGTATTAGTTACTTAATTGTTATTTAAATTGTGTTTGTTTAATTAGTTGATTAAATGGTATGAATTTAATTAATTAAATTTATTTTAGTTTTTACGTGACTATAGGATTGGATGCATGCGTTAGGTTTATAGTTCACAGCCGTCATTGAATTTAACCTAGATTTCTTTATGGGCTTAGTAAATCCAGTTAGGGTTTGAGAGAGCCTATGATTGGTTTGGCCTATAAATACTCACCTAGGATGTTTGCCTAGGGTTTTAAAGATATACTACGACATAGTAAGGCTCAGAGAAGTTTTGGAGACGGTTGGGAAATAACAGAGAACAAACAAAGGATTCGCCAGAGAATTGAGACGGACGTCGGTGTAAGGCAAGTTCTATCCTTACTTTCTCTCTTAGGCTTCGTGTTCTTTGCATTCCTAAATAATTCTAGGATTGATTTAATCAATAAAAAACATTTTCTGTGTGTGCTAAAACTGAAACATATCTGTATGTGTTGTATGCTTGTAAACCTGTTAAAACGTGAACTTTAATTGCATAATTCTCTGTTTAAACCTATGTATGGAATGTAATAAAGACTTAAACATGGACTGGGAACATACTGGGATTGGGTTACAGTATCTGGAAGCCATGGCAGTGAGGTTTAAAGGCTGCAGAAGTCATCGGAAGGAGAGGAGACGAGGCAGAGAGGAAGAGAGCCGGCTCCCTTTGATATAGAGGCGGCTCCCAAGTGTGGGAGCCAGCTCCAAGGTCTAAAGGAGGAGGCTCCACATTTTGGGAGACGTCTCTTTTGGTGAATTTTCATTTTTCTTCGTTCTCCAGTCAGTTTTGCATGTAGTAGTTGATTTTGGAGTTTTCAGTTGAGTGCAGAATTGAATATGGAAGGTCTAATTGGTGTATATGGTTAGATTAAAGCTTTAGATGTGGTGTTAATTACCACTGCTAGTATCAATTGCTGGAAGGATGGATTTAGTTGATAGTTATCTTAACTGACTGTAATATCAACTTCTGAATGTTGAATGCTATTAAGATTTAAACTTAGCACTATACCGGATTTTATGAAACACTATACATTAAGTGTGTTTATGAAAATACTGTAATACTGTTTTGATACTTTCATGATCACTGTTAGTATTTAATTGTTGGAAGCATGGATTTAGTTGATATTTACCTTAAGTGTCTGTTTTATCAACTGCTGGATGGTTGGGTAGTATACACCGGTATGGGACGGTGGTATACTAGGGACGGTTTGGTTTCAAAATACCAAAACCTACCTACTCTGGATTTAGAATTGGATTAACTAAAAGTTAAGTCCTATTGATTGTAGTGTCATGGCAACGACTAGTTGAGCGGCACTACTAGGATACAAGATGGATTTTAAATATATTGTTATGGTACCTCGATATGAGCTTGAGTCTCAGGATCGACGGTTAGGGAGTGTTTATGCATTGGGATGCATAGCTGGATACGATGGTTAGAGGTGTACCCTGTTTAGGTTTAGGTACACATGCCCACTTCGTGTGCGTTTTAGCATGTTACCTCTATTCAGGTTGAGATCGGCCTGTAGTCCAGTGAGAGTCCTTTAGTGTGACTATATATATATTTACGGACTATTAGCTATTGTGGAATTGTTTAGGGTGTACATGCGTATCGGGCCTCTGTTTGGATTGTAGTAGTATAAAACTTGCGCGTGGGTCTGACCCACTTCTATTTTTCAGGTACACAATAGTTCCAGACTTAGACGTGTTCGTGCTGAGCAGAGGTTTCTACTCATTTTACCGACGATGTAGGATTTCTCTCCATAGCTTATATCAGGATATTCTTTCAGTTGTTTTAATTCAGTTTAGATTTTTATTAGGGGTCCACTAGAGATGGATTCCCGAGTTGTTAAACTTATGGAGTTTGGATTATCAGATTTTAACAATTATATTATTGAGGATTTTTAATTTTATTGTTTTAGTTTCTTCCAGCTTATTATATTTTTCTTATTCACTTTGTATTCTGTGTTCGCCTTAAATATTAATTGTTTGATATGTCCCTCGGGTTTGGGCCTGGGCTTGATCAACCTGTGTCTCAGATCCGAGGGGTATCACAGGATGTAATGCAAAATGGAAGAGTTTTTGCCTGTTCGATGGATCTCAATGGAAGTTCAATCTATCAAACATCATGCCTGCATCCAATCACCTCCCTGTCCAATCGTTCGAAGAAAACCTGCATATTTCAGCTCTTTGTCCCATCATTTGAACTTATTCCCAGATCGATCTTTAGTTCTTCGATCGATCCAACTTCATCTTGGATCGATCTGCAGTCTCAAAATTTCGAAAAATTTTGAACCTGCATCCAAAGACCTCTCTGTCTTATCGTTTGTACATATCTGCAGGTTCATGCATGTTCGATCGATCAAAATTTTTTTGAGATCAATCTGAACTTGATCGATCTGAGCATCTTTGGTTTGATCTTTTTTTTTCCCTTTTTGGATTTCAAGCTTATTTATTCAAAATAGCATTACGTCTAGCTAGAGACATTAAACTTAGCAATCATTGTTCATACTCTCTTAAATTTCATTTTGTTTATTAAAAAAAAAATAAAAAATCTCTATTATCCGCTTATGTGTAGTTATGCTACTTTTCTTTTGGGCTTGCTCTCATATCTCTCTTTCATCTTGTATTGTATTGCTTTGGAATGCATGATTTAATCATTTTTATCCTATTTGAGATTTGATGTGAAGTTGCTAATGTGGTTATTCAAGTAGGTTGTTGATTCCAAGTTTGGGGGAGACGTCTTTCGAATTGGATCACTGTCGGGCTTCATGTCTTTGCCATCATGTTATACTCTTTCCATCATTTTCATTGTTCTCACTGCACATTGAGAACAATGTGTGGTTTAAGTTTGGGAGTAAGGTGTCTTTGTTGCATTCTACTTAAGTTGAGCTTTAATTGCATGATTGAGATTGGAGATCCATGTTAGCGATGATTTTGATCTTTTGAGGACTATATTGTTTAAAATTTAAAAATTGCTTGACTTGAGGGTCAAATACTCCTTGTATGTTTTGTGGATGCTATTTAGGGGTAAATTTTTCGAAAGATTGATATCTTGCTTGCGCTTGTGGTCCACATCATCTTGATTTTGTGATTGTTTTGAGATTCACTCTAGGATTCTATATTAGCACAGGCGTACACTAGCATTCATTTGTGGGGTACATGCTTTGTTGATTATTGAATTGGTTATATCCCAATTGGGTTAGTAGTGCATTGAAAGCTTTCATTCTTGATAAAGGTGGATAACAACCCCTTTTCACTAAGTAGTCGGGATTCTAGCCTCATCAAGCACTGAACTTCTCGCGCCGAAAGGTGGAGGGCCCAAACTCTAGGTTAATAAATGAATTAAAAAAAAAATAAGGTGAGAAGTGGGAAATGATTAGATGGAGGTTGTCTTGATTTGTAGCCTACTTGATTTGAGCTTGTAAGTCCTTAGGGGTGTTTGAACACCTAGTGCCCTAAAGCCGTCTAGTTTGGGAGTCATTGACCTAATGCTCGACCTCATGGATCGCTAGAAAGCTTAATAGATCAACACATTGCACCATGCTTCCATCTTTGATCCTAAAAATAAAAAAATAAAAATCGAGTGAAAATAATAAGTGCACTTATAACAATAAAGCTTTAATAAAAGGTCCACTTTTTGTCTTGATGATTTATACTAGATTTGTGTGCTAGTTTGAGGGTAAGGATGTGATCATTTCTTTAGTTAGCTAAGATAACAACATACTTGATACCGGTCCACTTAAAAAGGATTCTAGAGTTGTTTTGATTTGCATGATCATTTTCTTGATGTGTGAAGGACCATACTTGCTTGCTTGATATTGAAATTTTGGGAGATTGCTTGGAAAGGGTTGAAAAATTACATACTTGAGGTAGTTTCTCCCGATGTTTGTTTGCAATATTGGTGCCTCTTTTGAAAGAATAAGCTTAATGTTTGTGGGTATCATTTCTAGAAACCCTCGCGAGACTTCACTCGTCCACTAGGGGTAACCTAGGGGTTTAAAAGGCTTGTTGCATATGCTAAATGTAATCGTATTCCCTACGAAAGTGGCGTTATCCATTTATTGCTTTCTAGTTCATAGTTATATAGTTGTTCATTTCATTCCTTTTCTTTCTAGTTCATTGCTAGGAACTAACAATATTTAAGTTTGGGAGTGTGATGAGCGCTGAAAAGTGCGCATTTAAACCTCTTAAGCTTAGATATTCTAGAACCTTTATCTCTCTTATTTTCCCGCTTTAGATTGATTTTGTATTATTTCCATTTTCAGGTACTTATCTCCACAATAAGCTAACTTAGTTAAATAAGAGCATAATTGAAGTAATCTTGAGATGAATCAAAGAAAGGAGCAAAGTGGGAGCAAAATGAAGCAAGTGGTAGAAATTCAGCAAGTTCTTTCGATCGATCTCAGCAAATATTCGATCGATCGAAAGTTCATCGATCTCAGCATTCCAAGATGGATCCAAGCTCTTTTGTCCTTATCCAAAGATCCCACAAAGTTTGATCGATCCAACTTTCTTCCGATCGATTGAAAAGATTCCATCTTATCCACTTATACCACCTTACCTACCACATTTGTCTCTTTCCCAAAAATATCTTCAAAATATCTCAGATTTGTTTTTATCCAAAAAAGCACCGTCATAGAGGATCGATCCAGCTTAAATTCGATAGATCTCAGCCATGTTCGATCGATCTCATCATAAGTTCGATCCATCGAACTCCCCAAATCCTGAGAAAATCTAAATTCTAGCTCATTAAAAGTTGTCTCATATCCAATCATTGGGAGGAATATTGGTGTACGAGCCTAACTCATTTGGGGTGATATTTAACCTACCTATATAAGGAATATGAGCCACTTTTTGAGAGGAGATACTTGATATGCTTAAGAGTAGATAGAGGCACAATTTTGATATTCTTAGTGGAGAAGAAAAGAAAGGAGGAGGCTAGAGACACAAGCTTGGAGTTCTTCCATCAACAAAGAAGAGGAGCAATCTCTACCATAGAGTTGCTTAGGACTAACTCTTAGGGCTAGAGTTAGTCCTAAGCATGCTTTCTACATCTTGATTTATGTATTTTTGATGGGATTTATGTTGTGATACATGTTTTGACACATATATATATATAGATCTTATTTATTCAATGATTTGTGTGGTTTAATGTTTCTAATTGATCATTTCATTCTATCCATATGTCTATGTATGCTAGAATAGATGTGCACGTGTTTATCTCTATTTCTTGTGTTATTGATGCATGTCTATGTATATTAATGCTATAGATCTAGAGATTGTTAAGACATAGTGCTTAATAGAATGCTCTTGTGGTTTATTTGATGGTTCATACTCATTTCTTGATGGATTGTGCCTCTTCCTTAGTTTAATTAGTTTAATTTCATGTCATTAGCTTAATTGTAGTGTAGTTGTAGTTTAGATGTTAAATGGGAGGATAATCCATGCTTGTTGTTTGATGTTCCATACTGTTGAAAATAAGTAGAACATATCTTTAACCTTGTGATGTGTTTGGATTATGAGCTTAAAGAAAGGATTAATGGCTTAGTTTGATATATTGTGCTATCCACTATGTTACTTAGACAATATATGCTTAATTTGTCATCCATGCTTGTTGAAACAACCACACACACACACTATGTTACAATACATATTTTCCCCCTCATTAATCATTCATTAAGGGTGTAGAAAAGCTATGTTTAGAGGTGATCTCTAAACCCCAAGACCTCTCTTTCTTATTTTCTCTCCATTACATTTAATTGCCTACTTTAGTTTACATTGTATCTTAGTGTAATTCAACCACCAACCAATCTTTTCATCACTCGACCTAGTAACCCTAATCTCGATTCCACAACCTTGTACGACCCACTAATCCCTTGGGACGATCCGTACTTGCCTTAACTATATTTTTAGTGAAAGGTAGTAGTGGCAATTTCTAAATGTAAAACTTGGCCAGATTCATCATAGCTCTACACCATTATCTTTTGGTGCACAAACTGTGGGTTTAGGTTGACGCCTCGAGCTACACCAATTCTCAAACTATTCTCAACCCATCCTTATTGGACGGTATTGGTGGAGGCCTATCGGACATAAAGATGGAGATTATGTAATGGTGTTCCAACATTTTTCATGAATGTAACTCTTTCATAATCTATGCTTAGGGAAGACGAGTTATACTGTAATATTAGTTAGAAGTAGGTAGGTCGATAATTCGTGCCAACCGAAGATATGTTATAGTTAGATAAGTTTAATGAAACATCTTTCTTTAAAACCCGAATTAAATGAATTTTTTTGAGTGTAATCCATATGATACATAAATTGTGAATTCCCAAGGTTGAATGGTTGATTATAATACGAGATTCGTGGTGAAATCAATCCCTAAGTATCTTTATCCCTGATCTTCTCCTTTTTAATTTAATTTGGTTTGTTTTTATGTTCATGACAATTAAACAATCAAAATAGCTTTTCCTTTAATCAAAAGAATATTAATTAGACACTTGAATAACCAACAGTCCCTGTGGTTTGACACCCTCTATAGAGCCCTATCCTATAAGGATTCGTGTTATTGCGAGTGGTTATAATTGACACATATCAGAGGGGATTTAGCTTATCCTAGTGGTGGTTGAAGCTTCAATGGTTGAAGAAGAAGCCTCCATCTTTAGCTTCATAGTAGCCATGCCCAAGAACACTCAAGAACCCTAACTTTTTCATCACTTTCTCTCTCTAAAAGCATACAAAATTTGAATCCCTAAAATGATATATGATATGTATTACAACATTAGAGAAGTGTATATAACCTCCTTTACCAGAATCAGGTTCAAAACCCCTAAAAATTGTGTATTCAAGTGGAAAAGAGAGAGAAAATTAATTAAAAATTCAAATTAGCCATTAATTCGCAGGTGGGTATTCGAACGCCAAGATGGGAGTTCGGACGCTGGGTGCCCTTCTGGCTTGTCAAGGTGCGCGTTAATGCTGGTGTGTAGGCCTGTGGCACTTGCCGTCCAGACACTAGAAATGCACTTGGAGTTTTCGTTCGGATCCCAAGCCTTGTTCTTCAAGGTTGACTTCTTCTTTCTACCTTAGTTTCCTGGGTCTGACTTCTTTCTCAGGCTGAGCATGCTCTTAGACTTAGGTCCATTTTGCCGAGTTCCATTACTCGCCATGCACCTTGCTCATTAAAAGCCTCTAAAAAACTGCTTTTACACCATTTTGGATATAAACCATGAAAATAACAAATATACAAGAAAGCCTGTAAAACATACTTTATTAACACGCTAAATAGATTAAACCATGCAATTAAGGGCACTTGAATATGCAATATTTGGCGCTTATAAATGTGCACGTGTGGCTAACTCTTCAAAGGTATGGGGTTTGATACCTTGAAGAATATAAGAAGTCCCCAATGCATACCTTGCATGTACATTTCAACAGCAGAGATTTCTGAGAGTTGGTTTTTGTAGTCCGGGCTAAGTGCACACCATGTGTTAATGTAGTCTATAATAGGTTCATCCTTCTATTGCTTGGTGTTGGTAAGTTCTATTATGTTCACGATACGACGGGTATTGTAGAAGCGATTTAAGAACACACGCTCCATCTGGTCCCAGCCATCTATCGACTTATCCTCTAAGTCAGTGTACCAATCAAAGGCATTTCCCTTAAGGGAACGAATGAATTATTTCACCAAAAGATCACCATCTGTTTCGGTGTTGTTACAAGTTTCAACAAAATGGGCGATTTGTTGCTTAGGGTTCCCCTTCCCATCAAACTATTATAACTTGGGGGGTTGGTATCTGACTGGCATTCTCATATTTTCGATTTGCCTTGTGTAGGGTTTTAAATACATTAGAGAACTGTGAGTTTTCCCGCCATATTTTGTCCTAAACGTGTTACTGATCATGTCTTGAAGTTGTTGAACAGACAATGAAGTGATGGAGAGAGCAAAGTTGGTTTAGTTTGCCCCCTATTTAGATGTGGCTATATGGTGAGTCTTGTTCGCCATGGTTGCTTGTGGCATAAAACTAGAGGGTGCGTGGGTCCTTGACTTGACTGGGTGGACTTTTGTTCTTTAAACTTATTTATTAATGAAGCAATTTGCAAGTATTTTTCTTCCACAGTCTTGGTGAACTTCTCAATAGCATGGGCTATAGGCGTAAGTTGTTCTTTTACTGATGTTATGTCGGTTATCATGACTTGCATATTAGTTAACTATGAAGGAGTAAGAAAATCAACATACCTTGGTAAAGTCAAACCTCTTAGAGATACGGGGGATGAGGTTGAGTGTGAGCCCGTACTTGAGTTGGAATCCAAAATGGATCGAGATAAATGTGGTTGCATACTTTTCGAAGAGAAGCCTTCCATACCAGCGAGGTCCTCCTCAGGGCTCGTGATGTTGATCTTCATGGCTCTTAATGATTCAAGGGTGATGAACGGTTGAGCCTTTGAATTCACAGGTTCAGTGGAGTTGAAACGCATCGTGCTTGCTTTTGTACCAGAGAAGTGGCTGCCATCGCTCTGTTGCTGGTTATTGGTCCCATGGAGGTAATGCTATCACTTGATGGAGCAGCAGTGTTCTTGGCAGCCTTCAAGGTGAGAGCCTTGCTGGTCATTGTAACCACGACATTCTTACCAGTATTCTTTGAGCCATGAACGATTTAAATCTTCTTGGAGGCCATTGATGCGAGTAGGAGTTCGTATCCAGAAATCCGGGAATGAAAATAAATGCAACAAACAACAATTTTATTAATAATCAGAACATGGGTACAATTCAAGGTTGAAGAAGACAAATGGATTTCCGAACGAGGGCCGGCGGGGCTTGATCTTAGACAGTGTGTTGAAGGCCTTTGATGAAGAATAGCATAGGTGTAGCATGCTTATTGTTCTTCTTCTTTAGAAACTTCGGAGTTTTTTTTTGTTGAGTCAGAGCTTCAGTAGGGCTTCGGTGTTCTGTTCATCTCTTTGTGTAATATTTATGAAATGTGTAGGGTGGCCTTATATTTATAGGCCAAAGAATGAGTCATTTAATTTGGAAACTCCCTAATGATTGTGCAGTTTTTCCAAAAATAAGGGATTTATTTCCTTTTATATGGAAATCAATTCAAATTCAAATTTGAATTAAACTGTCATTTTTCTTTAAAGGCCTGGACCTTTAGGATTTTGACATGTGTCCATTGATGGGACCCGTATTTGTGGAATTTAATTAATCAAGAAATATTTGATTTCTTGACCAATCTGACGGTGATTAGACACCATCACAAATTTTAGGCCTCTATAAATACTTTGAATCGTCAAAGACTGACTTGGTCTCAGTTGTTAAGCCTCCCAAGGAAGTTGAGATTGAAGGGTGCTCCTCTTAGTCCAGTTTGCTTGTAGGTTACTTTGCTTATAGAAAGCTAGCTTTTAGTATGGTGCACGAGGAAGCCGTAAAGTTATGGAAGAAAAAAGGCCTACACTAGGTCTACGTGGATGGGAATGGCTTCTTCTACTTCAAATTTGCAAATAAATATTCAATGGCATCCATCCTTGCTTCTGGGCCACATTTCATTGCCAAGAAACCTTTGAACCTTCAGAGATGGCACCCTAACCAGTCAAATGAGAAAAAGAGCAGTCACTTAATCCATGTATGGGTAAAAAATTTCAATGTTTTAATGCGTTTGTGGATGGCCAAAGGGCTAAGCCATATAATAAGCGCAATTGGCCACCCATTACGTGCTGACTATGCCACAGAGAGCAAGGAAAAACTGAGATTTACTAGGATTTATGTCGATATTGACTTGAACTTATCACTGTTGAAGTCTTTCCCTCTAATGAATGGAGATGGAAACACTGTAAAGGTTTATGTTAAATATCAAGGCATCCTAAATTATGTACCTCCTGCAAGATGGTTGGGCACCCCTCATCCATTTATCCTCTGAAGAATGGATCCTCATCTCATGGTCAATCCCCATAGGCCCCAATAGAATGGAAAGTTGTAGCCCTAAGAAGGAAAAGAACATCTCCTCATAGCCCATAACATTCTGGAACCAACAAGGATCGTGCTCCTGCAACCCATCACACTTTCCACTATCATAAGTAAACAACCCCTTGATCTTGTACCCTTTACAAACACCTCCACAGGCACTGCAATTATCCCTTATGTTGATTTCCCATAATGCCCAACACACTCCCCCACAGTTAAGATACATCCTAGCTCACCATCCAAAAGCCTACCTCTCATCCAAGCCAAAAAGATAGCAAGAGCTAACCTGGACAATAAGCTCAAGATATGTGATCCTCAGAGCTCAGATAGAGGATAGGGTTTTAAACCTTTGGCACTACTAAACAAGTTCAGCCCTTTTGTTGAGGATGATCCCCACGGTTCCACTGACCATTTCCATGAAGATTCTGAACAGCTTACCACCTCCTCATCCTCATCTCTAAGCATGACATTTTTAAGCATCTCAAAGGGAAAGAAAAGCACTGGTAAGAAGAAGAAGGCTATAAATGGGTTGCATATGCATGTCTTTCCCTTCAAAGGGATTAGGCATTTAAATGGAGCTCTTAAGTCTCTCTTTAATGGTTAGTTTAGCTGCTTGGTATATAAGAGGCTTAAACAACCTCCCAAAGCAGCTTGAGCTGCAAGACATAATTAGGTCCCACAAGTTGGACCTTCCGGCTATGTTGGAAACTAGGGTTTCCCTTGATAATATGGCATCTAGTCACAAGTTTATAGCTCCTAATTGGTCCATCGTTCACAACTATGATCACTATATCCTGGTAAGATTTGGATTATGTGGAATCCAAATAAGATTAAAATCTTAGTGGTGTTAGCCACTAGACAAGTTATTCACTGCTCTATGCTCCCTGATAATCAGCATTGTTTCATCTCTTTTGTGTATAGTGGAGATACCTATATTGACAGAAGGGATTTATTGTCCTCCATCAAGCACCATTCAAACCTATTTTGTGATGCCCCTTAGCTTGTCCTATGGGATTTTAATGTAATCATTAACTGCCATGAGAATTTTGGGGGTTCTCTTAGAAAGTCATGTGTTATTGTTGAATTCAATGATTGTGTGATGGATTTTAAGTTGGATGATCTGAGGTACACAAGTATTCACTACACCTGGAACAATCAAAGCTTGGGATATGCCAATATTGTGAAAAAACTTTACAGAGCATTTACTAATGAAGAGTACTCAAGGGCCTTCTCTATGTCCAATTGTATTTTTCTTCCCCCCCCCCCCCCCCCCCCCCCCGTTTATCAAACCACAACCCAATCCTTATTAGGCTTAGCCCACCCACCCCAAGGAGGAAATTACCCTTCAAATATTTTAATGCTTGGGCATCTAGCCCTCATTTCATGCCTACTGTTAAGCCGATCTAGACATCCTATATTAGAGGAACACCTATGTTTCAGGTGGTGCAGAAATTGAAGACCCTTAAAGGGATTCTTAAGCAAAGATGCAAGGTGGAGATTTCATAGGCATTTGTAGAGGTCAACTAGGCTAGACAAGCTTTCATGTCAATAGCTGCTGGACTCTAATCCTATGGATGTGAGTCTTAAGTTACATGAGAAGGCTCTAATGCAGCAGCTCACTGCACTTACTCTATCTGAGGTGCATTTTATCATGCAAAAATCAAGGATCAGATGGTTGAAGGATGGGGATAGTAACATAACCTTTTTTTTTAGGTATTCAACTCTAAGGCAACATGAGGAAGGTCACATGTTTGACATCAACTAATGGTACTACCATTGACCATGTACACCTTATTAATTATGAGATTGTGTCCCCTTTTAAGACTTTATTGGGCTCTTATCCACCCTCTTATCATGGGATTTCACACTTACAACCACTAATCACTAAAACCATCCCATTGCACTTGCATTCCCTGCTTGTCTCTATTCCCATAGAGGAGGAAATTCAAACATGCTTCTTTTCTCTAAACAAGGAGAAATCACCAGGCCCAGATGGTTATAATGCACACTTCTACCATATTGTCTAGCTAATTGTTGGTAGGGGTATTATTGATAGCATTAAATTTTTTTTCTTAAGTAGGAAGTTGCTGAAGAAAATTAACAACTCATATATTGCCCTAGTCCCTAAAGTACCTGAAGATGCAAGAATTTTCTCTCCCTATTTTCACAGAGTTTCATTACGCTTCAAGAATTTTTCGATCCCTTTTCCGCCCTATTTTTAGTCTATTTATAGACCGTTTCTAGTTTTCTAGAATATTCCTAACTAACTTCTTCCATTGGGCTCATCCTCCAGGCTTTTACAATCATGGGCCTGATGACCTTCAGGGGCCTTCAGCTTCACTCTTCAACATTGGGCCTATCTTATAAAAGCTTGGTTCGGACCCAGGTCAATTACCATACCCATTGTTCATCATGTGGGTTGAATCCAGCCCGTGCCGCCTTTGGTATCCTCAACTGCCCCCATAATCACTCCCTTATTAATTAGGGTGTGATTATTTACTAAGCTAATGATGATTTGACGGCTCAAGGCAATCACGTGGGGCGTGGAGCGGTCGGCCTCGGAATTAATGTTTTTGAAATTTGAATCTCTTTAACTTCCTGACGTCTCGGTTAATATGACCATTTTCCCTTTATAAACCGCTCTTTCACATCCACAGCGTTCCTTGTCGTACATAACACATCTTACTGTCAATCAATCCACAGTCCGTTCTCTCCAGGTAAATCGAATCTTCTCCGGCAAACCAAATCTTCTCCGGCGAATCCTGTGAAAGGTCATACACTCTTAGTTTTCCTTGCAGCATTCTTTGCAGCTCTTAATCCTCTCAAGGTTAGTTTTGCTTCTTTCTTTTTCTTAAAATCCCTGCATACTTCCCCTAGGGATCGTATTCGTTCTTATCATGCCCATAGATTTGGATGTTCTTCGCATGAAACTCCAACTCCCTACCAATATTCATCTTAGGGAATACCCCAAAAGTGTAAATATCAAAACTGGTGCCGGCCTTCTTCCCAGTGAAACCTTGTTTTTCCTTCACCACCTAAACATTATTAGATTCCCTCTACATCCTTTCTTCTGTTATGTATTCAATAGGTTGAATCTTTCTCCTCTCTAAGTTAACCCCAATATTTTTAGGGTTATATCCATTCTGCTGCTTCTGAACCGTGACAGAGGCCTAGATCTTGACTTAATTGATCTTCTCCTTTGTTACAAGGTCAGCAAGATCAGGTTGGAAGATATGTATTACTATTTTTACCCTATCGGGAAAAGATCCATCTGTACGGACAAACTTAAGTCTGAGAAAGGGTGGAAGAAGGGCATTGTTGGGGTTCGGGGGGCTTGGTTTACTCCAGCTGCCAAGGACTACCCTATCCTGAACGCCTTTAGCGAATGCTCTGTTTCCTCTTATAAAAAATTCAAAACCCATAAAACAGACTGCCCTTATGAAACTTGCATCCCTCGCTTCTGTTCCTTTCTTTGCAATTCTTTGGGTATCCCGCAGAATAACGAACTTACATCTGACAATCTTAGCGACATCTCATTCCTCGGCACCACTATGAGTCAACTTCGGATTCCTTCCTTCAGCAGGAAGAAAGATCCTCCCTAGGTTGTTGCTACTTCTGCAGCTGCTTCTTCTTCAGCCTTGGCATCTTCATCTGCCACTACCTCCAACACCACTCCGAACGTAGTGGTCAGCACCACTCCAAACGTAGTGGTTGCTTCTCCAACTGTGACTGCCTCGCCAGCCAACCCGAATGCCACTACTCAAGCCAGAAATTCCTCTGCCATCACGGTATCCGTTTAGGACAATGAGCGTGGGAAAAGACCACTGCCTGACGGTGGGTCCAGTCCTAATGACGTTCATCTAATGAGGAGGATTCAAACTTCTGGGCTGAGCGTGCCTATACCTCCACCGATCAGACCAACCGCTCCCTCTGGGTCCGACATAGCCGCCGCCTCTCCCTCTGGTGAGGTTGCATGGACCCCTCGGTTCGTCCGAGCAGATGGATCAGTGGTTAAACCCAACAAGACCATGTTCAAGGAAGGTCCGACCGTTATGGCCTATTACAGGAATATGTGGTCCCCCAAGGACATCGAGGTGGCCAAATCACTGTCTCAGAAAGAGATATTCAGCCGTTTTCCGTTAGCTGCTATGGAGGTAATTTTAAATCTATCTTTTAGTTGAACTAAATGAATCTTCATACCTTAATTACTTTGAATATACATTCAGCTCAATTAATATTCATGCATTGCTTTGTAGACCCTGTTTAGTATGCTGGCGATGTAGAAGCAGGTTGAGTCATCCACCGCTAAAGCACGCAGGGCCGCAATTATGCTTGATTCGGCAACCAAGGAGAACAAAATTATAAGTACCAGGAACGCTGAGCTGATGGTGAAGCTCAATGATGCTGAAAAAGAGAGAGACACTTTGAAAAAAGAAGCGGACTCCCTCCAGGATGAGAATGATGCCTTTCAGATCGAGAAAAGCATCTGGAAGACCGAGCGTGAAGCACTCAAGGCTAAAAGAGACAATCTTCAACGCTTGTTTCATGACGAACAGGCAGAGCGCATGGCTTTTGAGAAGAGGGCTCTGGATGAGCGCAATGCCTTGCTTGGCGTCATTGGCAAAGTTAATGGCGCAGTGATGGCTCTGCATGGTCACTTCTCCAGGATCGGAGCCCTTAGATATGCTAAAGGGTACAGGGAGGGCTACAGTGACCGCATTCCTGTTGAGGGTCAGACCAGTTCAAGTGCCAATCCTGATGATATTAACAAGGAACTGGAGATTGATCTCTCAGGAGTTTATACTGACCCGGAGTCCATTCCTGCCGAACATATTTTTGATGAATGCCAGGAGATTGCTTCCTCAGGAGTTATTCCTATCCCCTCAGCTACTCAACCCCTGGACGTTCCCCCTCTTTCCACCATGGTTCCTCCTGCACCTACTGCTGAGGGTGGAACCCAACCGTACGGAACAATCATTCAACTTGACTCTCCCCCCCGAGGGGAGAGTACAGCCAATGAAGGTGAAGGGAACTCCGAGCACGGTCAGGAGACCGAAGGTGTAGATAGGGCTGAATAATTACCTACAGATGCATTATCTTCTTTTGTATACTGTATTTATTCCACCAGAACCATCCTTGTAAATGTTTGATGAACATGAGTTTAATAGAATGAAATATTTTTGTCTAATTCTTATTTCATAGTGCTTGTCTCATGGTGCTTTTGAATTATCATTTATCATTTATCACAAGTGTTTGGCGTTCGGCTTGTAGTGCCAATTGCCACTTACTTTGCTAAGTGCCTGGCGCTCGGCTTGAATGCCACTTGCCACTTGGCTTTCTCTCTTTTTTCTTTTTATTTTTAGCAAGTGTTTGGCGTTCGGCTCGTAGTGCCAGTTGCCACTTACTTTGCTAAGTGCTTGGCGCTCGGCTCGAATGCCACTTACCACTTGGCTTTTTTTTTTTTTTTTTAGCAAGTGTTTGGCGTTCGGCTCGTAATGCCAGTTACCACTTACTTTGCTAAGTGTCTGGCACTCAGCTTGAATGCCACTTGCCACTTGGCTTTCTCTCTTTTTTCTTTTTCTTTTTAGCAAATGTTTGGCGTTCGGCTTGTAGTGCCAGTTGCCACTTACTTTGCTAAGTGCCTGGTGCTCGACTTGAATGCCACTTGCCACTTAGCTTTTTTTTTTTTAGTAAGTGTTTGGCGTTTGGCTCGTAGTGCCAGTTGCCACTTACTTTGCTAAGTGCCTAGCGCTCGGCTTGAATGCCCTTGCCACTTGGCTTTTTTTAGCAAGTGTTTAGCATTCGGCTTCATAGTGCCAGTTGCCACTTGGCTAAGCAGGAAGAGTGCTAATCTAAAAAGATTTTTTTTTTTTTTAGCAGAATAAACTTCTTTCATAAATCTCAGGAATCTTGTACATTTGCAAATATGAAAATCATAACGAACGTTGTTCAGAGCAGAATTCAACTTCTACTAGAAGTACTTTTTCAGAGATGTGGCATTCCATGGTTTATTGACCAGCCTTCTTGCCATGGTTTTCAGAACTTATGCCCTCTTTCCTATGGCTTCTGCAACCCTGTATGGACCTTCCCATGGTGAAAACATTTTTTTGACTATCCCCACTTTCTTTTTCAGAACCAGATCGCTGAGGGCAAAGTCTCTATGCTTCACCTTTTTGTTATGGCTATTCACAAGCGTCTGTTGATAAGATGCAAGCCTTATCGCCGTTGTATCTCTCTTCTCCTCCAGCAGATCAAGATTAAACCTTAACATGCTATCATTCTGTTCTTGATTCCAGGCTAAGCTTCTGACAGTTGGGACTAAGTATTTGACTGGTATTACTGCCTCGGTACCGTACACCAAAGCGAATAGGCTCTCCCCGTTAGGCCGTCTCGGGGTTCTGTAAGCCCACAAGACGTTCGGAAGCTCGTCTAACCATTTTCCTTTTTCATTTTCGAGCTTCTTTTTTATACAGGCAAAGATTGTTCTGTTCGTAATCTCAGCTTGACCATTCGCCTGTGGATGGTTAACTACTGCCAACTTCTGATTAATTCCGTACTCTTCCAGTAATTCCCTCACTTGCTTCCTATCGAGATTAGTCCTATTATCCATAACAATTGACCTTGGAACGCCAAAACGACAAATGATATTGCTCCAGATAAAGCGTCTTACTTGAGTTTGGGTCACACTTTGGTACAGATCTGCCTCCACCTATTTGGTAAAGCAATCTGTAGCCAGCAGAACGTATTTGTTCTATGACCTTGCGGTCGGCAGAGGGCTAACCATATCCATCCCCCATTGCGCGAAAGGCCATGGTGTGGCCATTACGTGCAAGTCTTCAGGTGGTTAGTGTATCAATGGTCTGAACCTTTGGCATTTATCGCACCTTCTAGAGAATTCTTCTGCATCTCTTAACATATTCGGCCAAAAATACCCCTGCGTCATTGCTTTATGCGCCAGAGATCTTCCCCCTGAGTGATTGCCACAGACACCCTCATGAATGGTTCGCAAGATCTGTGCAGCTTCCGTGGGGGTAACACATTTTAAGTATGGCCCTAAGTAAGACCTCCTGTACAACTGGTTGTGTACTATGGTGTACTTCGCAGCATTCGATTTGATCTTCCTTACTTCATCCCTCTGCTCAGGAAAAACACCATCCCGTATGTATCTCATAATTGGATCTATCCAGCTTGGCTCATATGGTATGACATTTACTTGCCAAGGATCCGACCTCGATGGTTTCTCAAGTATAGATGGCTGGTACAACACACCAACTAGAACCACCTTTGCCAGAGTCTCCCCAGAACTCGACGCACTGCATTCCAACCGATTGGCATCCTCATTACGCTCCCTTGGCAACTGTATAAACTTAACTTGATCAAAACTCTCTGCCTCGCGCATAACAGCTGAACGGTATGCCTCCATTGTTTCATCGTTGGTTTCATACTCCCCAGTCACTTGCCGAACGATCAGTTGTGAATCGCTAAAAGCAACTAAACTTTTGACCTTTAGCTCATTGGCCAGCTTCAACCCAGCCAGTAGTGCTTCATATTCTGCCTCATTATTGGTCGCCCTGAACTCAAGTCTGATTGTTTGGCTCAAAGTGGTGCCTTCTGGTGTCTGTAACTTGACCCCAATTCTTGCCCCCATCTGATTCAAAGAACCATCAATGAAAAGCTTCCATGAAGAGTCTGCAGGACTTCCCTCCGGCTCTTCCACATCACACTCCAGTAAGAAATCAGCCACAGCTTGACCTTTGATGGCTGTTCTGGGTTCATAAGTTATTTCAAATGAACTCAACTCTATGGCCCACTTTGTTATTCTTCCCGACAGATCTGGCTTGTGTAGGATCGTCCTTATAGGGAGGTGGTCAGAATGACAACAGGGTGGGACTCAAAATAATGCCTGAGTTTCCTTTTGGCATTAACCAATGCCAGTATCACTCGTTCGGCTTTTGAATACCTTCTTCTGGCTCGGCTATTGTTTTGCTAACGTAGAACACCGGAAACTGTTTTCCTTCCTTACAACGAATCAAAACGGCATTTGTAGCAATACTGGACAGGCCGAGGTATATAAAAAGTTTTTTACCTGGCTCAGGAGCAGATAAGATTGGAGGATTCTGCATATACGCCTTCAAGTTGGTCAGTGCCTGTCTTTGCTCATTCCCCCATGCTTGCCTTCCATGGCCTTGTATTGTATCAAAGAACGGCTTACAGCGATCTGACAATTTAGAAATGAACTGACTTAGTATGGCTATTCTTCCTGTGAGTGCTTGCACCTCTCTGACCGTTGTTGGCTCTGCGTTGCTAATCAGAGCTTCTGCTTGGGTTGGGCTGGCTTCAATTCCTCTTTGGTTGACCACGTGTCCCAAGAATTGGCCAGAGGTCACGCCAAATGAGCACTTGGTTGGATTAAGCCTCATTCCATGCTTCCTTAGCACGCTAAACACGTCTTGCAGGTGTTGCAGGTGATCGTCCTTCTTCTTACTCTTTACCACCATGTCATCAATGTATGCTTCCACAGTCTTCCCCATTTGATTTTTGAAAATCTTGCTGATCAATCTTTGATAAGTAGTTCTAGCATTCTTTAGGCCGAACGGTATAACCTTATAGCAATAAGTTCCTCGTTCGGTGACAAAATAAGTTTTCTCTTCATCAATGGGGTCCATAGGGATTTGATTATAGCTGGAGCGCCCATCCAGGAATGTTAGTCGTTCATATCCAGTAGTGGCATCCACCATCTAGTCAATCTTTGGCAACAGGAAGCTGTCCTTTGGGCAAACTTTGTTCAGATTAGTGAAATCAATACATACTCTCCATTTCCCATTCGTTTTCTGCACAACAATGACATTTGAGAGCCAAACTGGGTATTGGACCTATCTAATGAACCCTGCATCAAGCAATCGATCGATTTCTTCAGCAATAATTTGATTGCGCTCTAGAGCGAATCTTCTCTACTTCTGCCTTACAGGCTTTGTGTTTGGATCTACGTTGAGAGAATGACAAGAAACAGCAGGACTGATTCCTGGCATGTCTGAATAGATCCACGCGAACACATTTGCATTATGAGATAAGAAATCAACCAACCCTTATTTTTCCCCTTTTGTAAGTCTTGTTCCCACTCTTGTGGTTTGGTCTGGCTTCTCATGGTCGATCTGTACGTCAACAAGAGGTTCTTCGGTCAAGATCGAAGGCTCATCCTCCCCACTGTTGCTAGGTAGAGGACCCTGTAATTACTATCTGGGGCTAGCAGAACGGATGGGTGCTTTTCCTTTTCCAGCAAACTTCAGAGTTACAGAGTAACATTCCTTGGCAACGACCTGATCTCCATAAATGTCAATCACTTTGTTCCCATCTGTGTCCAAACATCTCATCACTTGATGCAAAGTTGATGGAACACCCTAGACTATGTGGATCCACCCTCTTCCCATTAAGAGGTTGTAGGAGGGATGGATCTCAACGACTACAAATGTCTCTGTCAAAACTCTTTCAGTAGCCTACACAATCAATTCTACCATGCTAATGGACTCCATCCGCTTCCCATCGAACCCCAGCAACGAATTTCCTGTGGGTTTGAGCCTCTCCTGCTTGATTTCAAGCCGGTCAAATGTTACTCTGGGTATGACATTCGCACTACTTCCTGGATCAATTAGAACTCTTCGTACTAGGCACTCTGCTACAATCAAACTGACTACCAGTGGATCTTAATGGTGTTTTGAACGCGTAGCAGGTCCGTTCTGTCAAACTTTATTAGTGCAGATGCGTTCTGCTGATGCAAAACATACACACTGCCAATTTTCCTATTCATTTATGCTTGGCGTAATCGTGTTCTGAGCAGTTCCTCTGACTCTGTTGTTTATTCAGGTCGCCCATGAATTGCATTTATGATCCGAACGGGCTGGGTGCCATGGTTACTCTGCTTCTGAGTTCTCTTGATCTACTTAGCTGGTCGGTTCTGCTCCTGTGCTGGCCCTTGAATATATCCTGCAAATTCCCCCCATTGTGATTAGCATCTCCACTTGCCTCCTTAGGTTCCTGCATTCATCAGTCTGATGACCAAAGTCACTATGGAAAGCATAATGTTTAGATTGATCCCTCTGTTCAAGAGGTTGTCGGATTGGTAAAGAAGGGCAAAACTTATCTTTGTTCTCTTGATACAGCCTTGCCAGAGTAACTTTGAGTGGAGTAACTAACTCTTCCTCTCTGGACCTCTTCTCGGCCTTCCATGAGGTCTGACGTTGTGGCTGAGCTTGTTTTTGCCGGATCTTGGCTTTAGATTTCTTCTCTGTTGAGATAATCGATGTCTTCGCACAAAGCCATCAGGTCTCTCGTTATGCTCGTCCTTGGTCTTTGGCGTATTCACCACCAAGCTTGTGTGGAATGGTGTCCCTCGGTTCATTGCAAGTTTGAACGCTTGAACTACCATGGACAGATGGCATTCCATTACCATGCTCTTGACAAGGTTGAACCTGGTGAGGAAAGTTTCAAGTCGTTCGTCTTCGTGCTGCTTCATTGTAAAGAGGCTTGAAACGTCCTTTGCCGGATGCTTATTCCCGTAGTACTGGCTTATGAACTTGTCACACAAGTCCTGGAAACTAGCAATTGAACCTTGAGCCAGATTCTTAAACCAATTAAGAGGGCTGGACCAGGCAAACTCGTAGGGAAACACTTACACATCAAAGGATCATTGTTCGTGTTCAAAACCATTTTCAACTGAATGTGGTAGATATGATCAATCAAGTCGGTTGTTCCATCAAACAGAATGAAGATCGGCATAGAAAACTTCCTTGGATTTGGAGCGTTCAGGATTTCGTCCGTGAATGGAGATACAACCATTCTTGCAGATGAACGGAGTGCTTCATTCTCCCTTGAAAACCGTGATAGAATCCTCAGATCTGCAGATCTCCTGTCGGAATTTCTGTAATCGTAGGTTGCAATTGAAGGGTGGTAGGGTGGATCGAATGATCTATCCTCCGTGAACCCCCTCTGCCATGGTGACGGAGCTCCATATTGGCCACACTCCATTGCTTTATCTCGCCGCAATCTTCCCTGACTTGGATCAAATGTTGCGGCTTCCTCTCGCATGATTCGTTCGCGGCGCGGATCCTGGTGGATAAATCCCTCCCGATCCTCCATTTGACGGATGTTTGGAGGCAGATCGCCTAGCACCATCTCCTTGCGATGAGGATCCACGCGATGTTCTCCCTCCGGATCATCGTGATGAACAACATTGGGTGGAAAAACTCCTTCTCCTACCAGAGGTGGCCTCGAAATAGCAGGAGCCTCACGACGCTCCACTCCAGCTCATAATTCTACATTTTCTCTTCTCAAGGCTTCGATCATACTCATCAACTCATCGAGCTTCGACTGCTGGCCATTCTCCAATGGATTTGAACTCTCTCCTCCGATTATCATTCTGGATCAGAGCAAAGTCATTAACCGCAAATTTCTGATCAAATCTGAGCTTCGCTAATGCGAATGTACTAGATCTGGACTGGAACTTAGCTGAATTCCGACCGTGATTGGCCGAATCTGAATTGCTCGGGCGACGAACTCGCCAAATTCAGTAATCTCAACAAATCTTAACTGCACAGCTCACTGGAACAAACACAAATCAGAGCTGCATAGATCGAACACCAATCTCTCAAAATCAATTGGAATCGAGATTTGACAAGACAGACCACGAGCACCGATCTTGATTCAGCTTTCAGCAATCAAGCCACTTCTTCACGAACTACTCTGGATCGAATCAATCTGAATCAAACATCAATCAATCCTGATCGCTTCCCACAGACGGCGCGCCATTGAAGATGCAAGAATTTTCTCTCCCTATTTTGACAGAGTTTCATTACACTTCAAGAATTTTTCAATCCTTTTTTCCCCCTATTTTCAGTCTATTTATAGACAGTTTCCAGTTTTCTAGAAGATTCCTAACTAAATTCTTCCATTGGGCTCATCCTCCAGGCTTTTACAATCATGGGCCTGATGACCTTCAGGGGCCTTCAGCTTTACTCTTCAGCATTGGGCCTGTCTTATGAAAGCTTGGTTCGGGCCCAGGTCAATTACCAGGCCCATTGTTCATCATGTGGGTTGGATACGGCCCGTGCTGCCTTTGGTATCCTTAGTACCCAACCCAACAACTCTTAATGATTTCGCCCTATCTCATGTTGTAACATAATTTACATATGCATTGCGAAGCTTATTGCTAATAGACTTAAGCAAGTTCTACCTTCATTAATTGATCCATGCTATAATGCATTCATCAAGGGTAGACACTTTGGGACAGTGTCCTTTTAGCTCAAGAATTATTTCAAGGTTACCGCAATCACCTTGTTCCGCCCAAATGTGCTATCAATGTTGACCTAATGAAAGCATTCGACTCAATTGGGTGGGACTCATACTTGACTCATTAACACTCTTTGGTTTCCAACTACCTTTGTGGATTGGGTTATGGCTTGTATCACTACCCTATCTTTCACCATTTCTGTAAATGGTGAGTTCTAAGGTCACTTTTGTAGGGTTAAAGGACTTCATTGTTAATGATAAGTAAAACAGATAACTCGATAGCTCAGCGGATTAGTGCCTTCGGTGGACTTTAGAGTATCATGGTTCGACTCTCTACATCTACTAATTTAATATCTAATACTTCTTGTCTCGTAAAAAAAAAAAAAAAAAAAAAAAAAAATGATAATTCAATGGACTCTAGAAATATATTAGTGAATAATTATTTAAATATATGAATTAATATTAATAAATTAAAATTTTATCCATTCGGTTATGATTAAAAAATAAATAAATAATAAATAATATTAATTATAAAAATAATAATAAATAATTTTGATGAAATTGCGAATTGAATCCAATCCAATCATATATGTTATTATACGGATCCTATCTATCCCCACGTATCGTGTCAGATTAAGATTTATCAAATTTAGATTAAGATTGATAGGTAATCGGATCGGATCAGTCGCACCCTGTGTTAATCACGCGTGTGACTTTTCAAAGACGACAAAAGCAATTCTTCTAATTTCACAGGTGTTATATTGTGTGTGGATCAATGTTTCTCTTTCTGGTACCACTCCAGTCAAACACTCAACTATGCATACGACTTTCTGGTATTTGTAACATCGCCGGCACATTTTCTATAAAAATTTCAAGAATTGGAGTAATATCTCGTTCTTATTGCTTTCTCACAGCCTGGGGAAAAAGTTGAGAGTAAAAAAAAAAAAAAAATGGCCGAAACCACGGTACGTTTCGGAATCTTGGGCTGCGCTAACATAGCACGCAAGGTATCGAAGGCCATTACGCTCGCGCCCAACGCCACCATCTGGGCCATCGGTAGCCGTTCGATCGAAAAAGCCTCGAGATACGCTGCCGAGAACGGCTTCCCGGCGTCGGCTAAATTGTACGGCAGCTACGAGGCCGTGCTGGATGACCCAGAGGTGGACGCTGTGTACGTGCCACTCCCGACCAGCCTGCACGTGCGCTGGGCAGTCTTGGCCGCCGAGAAGAAGAAGCACGTGCTGCTGGAGAAGCCGGTGGCTTTGCACGTGACGGAGCTGGACACGATCCTTGAGGCATGCGAATCCAACGGTGTGCAGTTCATGGACGCCACCATGTGGATGCATCATCCTCGGACGGCTAAGATGACAGAATTTATCTCAGATAAGCTCCATTTCGGAAAACTCAAATCGGTACGTCTACACACACTCATTTACTTGTTTTATTATTTGTTATTTTTCTTAATTTGATGAATTTAACTCATTTAATTTTCGATCACTAATTCCCGAAAAATTATTGTATGGTGCGGATCAATTACTAATTGCAGTTGACCTTGTTGCCGTATGGGTGTCAATTAGTGATTGACCCGGTACTATCTAATAACTTTTTTTACTTTGGAATGTAAAATAATAAATTTATGTTTTGGTTGATTTATTTATTTATTTTTCAGTCACTTCAAATTGATTGAATTTGTCATATTTTGATTTTTGATATTTGGGGATTTTTTTGGTATCAATCGCTTGATCCTGAAAAGTGAGACGATTTTTTTTTTTTTTTTTTTCACAAAGTGGTTGTTCTTATATCGGTTCGTGAATTCGTGAATCTGACTTCTAGAATCGCATCAAACATTGATCCCTAAGAAATGATAAACATGAGAACAGAGTGTTGTAAATAAACATGTTTTTGGTGTATAAAATGATAACACGGTTTGCATTTCAACAGTTGCGGTTTTGTTCTATTTTTTTATTTTAGTTTTATTATTATTAGTATTATTTTTTATTTTTTTTTGGTTGTCCTGTTTCGTGCTGTCAAAAATTCAAAATTGTCAAATAGTTTGTGTAATGGACGAGACTGAAATGATAGCCTTCTCGCTTATGACTGCATTTCATATTTCTTGGAAGGTCTAGTTTACCATTTGATCTCTGCCACTGTAAAAAAAAATTCTATTAATTATATGTGGATGATGTATAATGAAAACAAATAAGCCACCAATAGCTTAGCAATCACGTTTTGTGCTTCAATTCTTCTCTCTCACGCTAGCTCAATTTTAAGCTATCATTTCCTCTGCATTCTGGGATTGTCCGAAGATGATTATTTTTTATTTCCACAGTTACACACCTCCTTCACATACGATGCTGGCGCAGACTTTCTCAAAAATGACATTCGCGTGAAGCCTGATCTCGATGCTTATGGAGCTCTTGGTGATGCTGGATGGTACTGCATCAGGGCAAGTCTTTGGGCTGCAGACTATGACCTGCCCAAAACAGTAACAGCTTTGCGCGAACCGGACTTCAACGAAGCAGGGGTGATTCTATCATGCGGAGCTTCTCTTTGGTGGGAGGACGGGAGAATAGCAACCTTCTATTGCTCTTTCCTTACCAATTTTAGCATGGACCTAACTGCTCTCGGAACAAAGGGTTATTTGCGTGTTCATGACTTTGCTGGTCCTTTTCAAGAGAATGTTGGGACATTTTTCATAGCTTCGAATTCCAAGTTTGGGGAACGCGCTCTAGGCTGTGAACCGATACCGGGTGAGCACATTGTCACGACCGATCTTCCTCAGGAAGCTCTCATGGTGACAGAATTTGCTACTCTGGTTAATGGTATTAAGAGTAATGGCTTGAAGCCGGAGAAGAAGTGGCCAACCCTCAGTAGAAAGACACAATTGGTTCTTGATGCAGTCAAGGGATCGATCGCCAAGGGTTTCGAGCCCGTTGAGATTGTGAATTAATTAATTGGAGATAATTGTGTGATCACGTACTTGTTTTGCAGGCTGCAGTTTTTATACTACTATTACATTATTGATACTGTAGTGCTTGTACCATGGTTTTGGACTTTGAATGGTTTGCTCAAAATAAATGAACCTGTGCTTTTCGGGTTTGATGAATTTGTAGGCTCTGAAGGATTTCAGAAAAAGAAACAAAAAGGAAAGATTAGAAACATTTGAAAAGATTGTTGTAGGTGATTCGGATTAATCCACGTAAAATATCTTTTTCAAAAATTATTTTTTATTAAAACTTCTTTGAGTAAAATATTTTTTTCTTTTAAATTTTAGGCGTTCGGCAAAGGTCTTGAAAAAAAAATTAGAACTTATATTGGACAACTAAACAAGAAAAAGTATTTTATTTAAAATATTTTTGTTAGCTTTTTATTAAATATTTTATTTAAATTTTGGAGAATTAAACAAGAAAAAAATAATAATTTTAAATATTTTACATCCAAACAACAAGAACTTACCAAGCTTTTCTTTAACGTCTATTTTGCTTGCTTTTGAACACGTTTTTGAGAATTAGGGTTTTTGATCAAAGGATGGGTAAAAGATGAAAACACTTATTGTTGAAACAATAGGGTTTTGAATCAAAGGATGAGTAAAAGATGAAAGCCCTTATTGTTCCAATTAAAACAATCAAACGCTCTAATCTCTCTAGGGTTTGTGGAAGATGTTATATATATAGTAGAGAATCTTTACAATATGTCAAAAAGAGATTTTAAAATCATGCAATGACTAACTTACAAGTTTGGAAAAAATATAAAACTAAAAAGTTGCCGATTTTTCGCAGGCAAATACAACTGGTCTACTTCAAAGTGAAATCGGCTAGAAAAGTGTAACCGGTTCTATTTGTCCCGAGAGTTGATTTTGTGTAAGAAATGCAACAAGTTCTAAATTGATCGAAATGCAACCGGTTGGACATTGTTGAATGTTATATTTCCAACCTAAGCTCTTATACCCGACTTTAAAGATACTCACAAGTGTTCCTCACTCACTAAATGATATTCTCAACGGATTCAACGGTAAGAGGCACTTGCGCTTCAAATTCAAAAAATTGAGACTCCAGATTAAAAAAATATTACAACTCTATCGTCAAATTTTGACTCCAAAATTTGCTAACATTACAAATATATCTCTTATTGAAAGTTCCACTTTAAATCCTTGCCTAAATAATAATAAGGCAAAAGTGTGAAATACTTTACTGGACTTTCAACAAATGAGCAAAATACCCCCTGAACAAAAAAAATGAGCAAGTCACTCATAGTACTTCCAAAATTGAACAACTTGCCCCCTTTGTAGAGACCGCTGATGGCTTTCCAATGATAGTTGTGAAGCAATCTTGCATTACAGACTCCACCATGGAGACCGAGTACGTAGCAGCTTCTCCAATCTTGCATTGCATTGCAGACTCTACCATGGAGGCCGAGTACGTAGACACCTCTTCCATTCCTATGGCAACTGACTCTCCGTCATAAGAGGAACCAATTGCTTATCCTTCTATTTCAAGCACGGGAAGAATTGAGTTTGAAGAAGCACACTTCTATAATGATCTTGCTTGGAAAGCTTATGTTGACATCTACAAGGATAGTCCGAATAAGACTGAAAGGAATGTGAATCTACAAAAGCTTCGTGGTACAGCTGGACAGAAGCTTGTGACATACATTGAGAAGAACAAATGGCTTTTCTTTACCAAGCTCGGTAAAAGCTACTTTTCTTTGGATATGGTACATTATTTTTTGTCAATATTCAAAAGCTTAAGGATACATTCTTCATTGTGTCGCTCTTTGGAATTGATTATATGGTTGATGAAGAAGCCATTCAAGCCATTTTGGACATTCCTGATAGAGATAAGATGACGGGACAAGTATTACCATTGGAAGTCTCAGGTCCAGAATTACCCTGAATTATTGTGTTCCGAATACTCCAAGGAATGAAGATAGTATTCTAGCTCGTTTTCTAACAGATGAAGCGGTGTTCTTCAATTTGTTCGCTATGGCTAATCTGGGATATTTCCAAAAAGGACAAGATCACTCTCGAGCGAGCACATGTTCTATACTTTCTTGCTATAGATGAGCACATACAACTTGCACCATTCATTATGCAGTTAATGATGGCTCATTACAAAAAGAACTTGCATCGCAATTTGATCATCTCCTTTTCTAATGATAATTATGAATTTCTATAAGCTCAAGAATATTCAGATTCCTCCAAGAGCATAACATCAGCGTATTATGACTGAGTTAGACACTCGTGCACTGAATAAGTCCAAATCAGCTAGGGAGAATGCTAGAAAGGCTCAGAGAGATGCTGATGAGGGTTCATCACAGGCTCCAGAGGTTACACAGCTATTTCCTCCCAAAGGAAATTTTTTTAGAGCTGATGCAAACATGATGTACTCTCTTCTTCTTCAGCATCAGACTACTATGTTTGATAGGATGATGGATAAGATATAAGATCTCAAGGTTCAAATGGGACAGCTTAGAGGACAGCAATCAGGAGGTTCTTCAGAAGATGTTTACCAGCCTACACCACCAAATCCATCTTTGAGAGATAAGGATGATGGTGCTGAGTATTCAGATGGGGATAAGGATGAGGATGAGGATGATGAAAGTGGTGAAGATTAGAGTATTGATGACTTACTGACTTTCTGTTTAGGGAGATAATGATGCTGACATTTTTTTTTTTTTTTGTTTATTTCTCATACATCATGACATCATACTTTTATTTAACATGGTCATTACTTTTGGATATTAACTTATATGTTTAAATGACATGTTTAACTGAATTAATCTATTTCTCTTGTTTCTCTCTACTCTGCCATTATATTCGTTGTCAATTTGTTCCAAAAAAGGGGATAACAATGTTATTTTCAAGGGGAGTAATTTGAAAGATAATTGGATATTTATTTAAGGGGGAGTTTTTATAAATTTATTTGTTAAACTTCATTGTTAGTTTTCCTTGATATTGTGCAGGAAATCAGGTTAAATCGTTTATCCAAGAAAAGAAGAGAATAGAGATAAAATTTCGTGTTTTCTTTTGAACAAAATTGTAATTTACTTTTCTGCTTGGGTAGATTGTTTAAATGTTTTTAGGTTTTTGTCACAAAATTACCAAAGGGTGAGATTGTGAAATATAAATTCTATAATTGGCAATTATCGTGAACAAAACAAGTCTTGAGTTATGTGACGGCTCGAATTTCAAAGAACCCGATGCGTCAGCGAGAAAACAGAAAACTAACCCTATAACGTGTCCCAAATGCGGAAGTAAGAAAAAGAGAAGAGGTCTCTAGAGATGGACACCACCTCTAAGACGCCAAAGTGACCTCCCGAGAAGTCACGAGACTCAAAAAAGAAACAAATGCAAAAGCTAAGATTTAAAAACGGACAAGAATGCCACTAGGGGTAAAATGGTCATTTAAAATAGAAATGGATGCTACCATGCATACCATTGGATAGGCAACAAAAAATTAATAAACTTAGACTTAAAAATCACTTGATTAGGAGTTCGAACGAAAAAGATATGAAATTCCAAAATTTTACAAAAAATTGCCAAAAATGTGCATAGGTGTGATCGGTCGTAAAATTTACGAACGATGAAGGCTAAAAAATTGGTTCCAGGTGTGATCGATCGCACTAAAGAACGATTAATCATAAAGGGTAAATTTTTGGCCTAAAAATGAGATGCCCAGGTGCGATCGATCGTAAGGTCAACAAACGATGGAAAAAGTGAAAAATTCATATCGATCGCAACTATTTGTGACCAATCGTGATGGATCACAATCGATGGGCAGCAACCTGAAATTTTTTGAAAATTTTGAAATTCAAGGGGTAAATGGGACTTTTTGGGAAAAGTTTTTGAAGCAACCCCTATCCAAATGTGATTCTAATGTCAATTATGGTCCAAACCAAGAATAAAAAGCGAAGTGAAATGATGAAAATGCCCCCAAGTGCATGCAATACCAAAGAAAGAAAAACATGTTATAAAATGAAATACTTTGCATACTTTAAAGTGCTTGGCCCTTGGCCTCATTACACACAAGTTAAATTACACCAAAAGAGAATGTTTAAATACAGATTACACACCCAAAAGAGGAAACAAAGCATGCTTCTAATTACATTACACATTGTCAACTTCAAAAGACAACTATATCATGCTAACACTAGCATGCCAAAAATATACAAAACATGTTCAAGATGTAAATACAAGCCGAGCTATAGATGGTTCGCATCCAAAATGAGTGTCTCCTTGCCTGAAAAACAATAATCAACTAGGGTGAGTAATCAAATTACTCAGTAGGATGATGTGTATGTGTATACCTTAAAGTTTCAATGGTTTTTTGCAAGTGTAATATAAATAAACACATGTGGATTATGCCTCCTAATGTCTAGTTTCAAAGGGAAGCTAAGGGATCATTCTAAAGCTATATTTGGAACATTTTGAAAGCATTCCACAATAGGTAACATACTTAACGATATTGGAACATCCAATGAAAAACAACAAGTACTGCATTTGAACAATATTGGAACATCCAATGTAAAACAACAAGTTACAGTCACAAAGTAATGTCAACTTGGAAAATGAAACGTGAAATCAAACAATAGGAATATCTTGGACACGGTATCTCGTTATGAACATCACAACCAAGACAATTAGTTGTTTTGGGCTACTAACCCGCAAGGAACTACCTAAGTACGTACTATTTTGGGAAGAACTCGTACCTCCCGCACTAGAGTCATACTCTAGCCATGTCACGAAACTAATGTCCTAAGTATTTCCAAAACCAATAATAGTGTCACAACAACTATATAGGTGTACAATGCATTTAACCACCTTCGAATGCACATCCAATATTTGAAACCACACAAACCATACTTTAAGTCTTCAAGCTACAATGGCATTTGCAATGTCAAGTTCACAATGTGAATACAACTATGTTACTATAAGGTTGTCAAATTAGGAAATCCATTCATACTAACATAGTAAACCTCAAATCCTTGATTTAAACAACAACATAGTAATAATTTCACAACATAGTTGTTGGCAAGAATCATTCTAGAATTTAATAGTTACAACAACAATATATTACTAGAATTTAATTTTACACCAAATGAAATAACAACTATACAATAGATACATCATATAAAAGCCTTGAACAATATAAAACCCTAGGTTAGATATATACAATATTCATCTATATGCAACCCTAGAATTTAAATGACATGCATAAAATGTATATTAACTTCAAAGAATACAATAAACACTTAGGAAATAAACATAAAACACCCCCTACTTCACTAGAGAATTGTATCTCTAGAAACCAAGGAAAAATGGAAGCAAAAATGGAATCCAAGACAAGGTGTTCTAAAGGAAGGTGAGGGGAAGCTTTTGTCTTCCAAGTGCAAAACCAAAAGCTTAGTGGAAGAGGGTTAGATTCAAGCTTCAATGGTGGCTTAGGTGAAAGGTGAGGAAGACAAAGTGATTTTACTAGAATTTCCACTAACTAATGAAGTTGATAGTCACAAATACTATATTAACACTATCTCTCTCATACACACACACATCACACCCCTCCACTTGTCACCATCCAATGCACCCTCACTAGGTTAAATCTACACCTTACACTTGTTACAATCCTAAACTTCCAAGTGTCTCCAACCAAAAGTCAACAAATGGTCCAAGGAAAAGGTGACACTTGTCACACTTTTCAAAAATTACAAAATGGTTTATGTTCTAAATATCTCACAAAAATAATTGTAAAAAGATCCCTAAGACAAAATATCTTAAAAAGTTAATTGCACAAATAACCCCGAAAAATAAAAATATTTCTAAAGAAGTTATGCATTCATAACCTTAGGAAATGAAATTAAACAAGCATGCTTTTTTACACAATTTAATTAGGCATTAACAATAAATTAAATTAAAGTGAATGCATGCGATCTCAAAAAACATTTCCGAACACAAAACCCTAAGGCAACAAGAAAAGAAATGAACAAATAAATGAATAAAATAAACAATTAAATAATTAAATAAAACAATTTTGAATGTCGAAAAAAGGACAAAGATTACACGATCATCACAAGTTGTTCAAGTTACCATATCGGGATGGACAGTGACTACGGAATGAAGGTTTTTCAAATACACCATAGCTGGAATCATCAAGAAAGGAAAGAACAACACTTTAGAAAGAAATCTAAAAAGGTTATGACACATTCCATACTTGGTATATTTTCAGAAATTTCCAAAATAGTATTTTTTACCAAGTTCAGCCTTTGGATTCAAGTTTGATAGACTTGAACCAGTTCAAGCTTTTCTGAACTAGTTCAAGCCCTTCAAGTTTGGCCTCAAATTCATTCTTCCATACTTGAACCAGTTCAGCCTTTCTTGAACCGGTTTAAGGGTTTGTTACAGGTTTTTGAAAACTTGCAATCCTGTTTTGATTTCTTTCCTAGTTGGTTTATAATTGTACCAAGTCTTATGCACGAAATTTCCTATATTTTCAGAGGGATTAGGTCATTGTAAATTATATATAAACCCTGATAGCCATTTGGGTTTATTGGCGGCTTTTGCACTACAATGTCATTATTCATAAAAGCCTCAGGAATATTATTTTGCAGAAAATCCAAGAGATTTTTGTCAGTCTTTCTAGAACACACACATAAACACATAGTGAGTTTAAGAGTTTTGTTCAAATCTTGATTGTGATCATACAGTTGCATCTACGATGATTAAAGAAAAACATATCTAGTTTTACATCAAATTCAGATATTGAAGAACAGAAGTAAAAACAATCACACTTTGAAAGGGTCAAAGCATTCGTGAAGTGCTGTTTGATCTACCTGTTACTCTTCTACAAAGATCAAGCATAAGCCTGAGGTCAAGTTGCTGTTGGATGGTACGTCGCAAAGCCAGAGGATTGTCAGCTATTGGTATTTGATAGAACGATTGGGTGTGAGCCAGAGCCAAAGTTCAGTGCACTTTGTTTCAAACATAGTGGATCAGTTTACTTTGGACTGCACAGTACACGAGATTTTTCCTGCGCAAACAGTTGACGTATTTTATCAACTGGGGTTTCCTCGCTAAAAATCCTGATATCATCTCTAACTCTTACTTTGCTTTATTTTATCTTGCATGAGATTAATTATTTAATTGCTAAAATAATTAAAGTTGGAAAGACATAGATCTGTTTCTAAAAATACAAAACTTTCTAAATATTCTGCTGCATACAACTCACAGATTTGATGTGCTTGTTGTTGATCACTATGGAATGTTGATGAAGAACGACACGATTTGATGTGCTTGTTGCTCTTCGCCTTCGAGTTTGGGTGTTGGGGATGAATGCTGGCATATTTTTTGTATTTCTCTCTAGAATTCTATATTTATAGAATTCTCAATTTGTGTACCCCTTCCTCTATCCTTCTATTTAATTATAGACTTCTTGGATTAATAGGATGATGATATGCGTCATTTCTTGATAAGGGCATAATTATAACTGAGCCGGACTGGTTATATTGTGATAATTATCTATAAAATTAATTATTCCAAATATATTTTATTAAGAATAATTATATTTTTATTTAATCACATGGGTTAGGCTAATTAAAAATTTAAGTTGACCAAGTTTGGGCTAATTAAATAATTTAATTAAATATGAGACCCAAATTTGATGAGTCAATTTATTTAAACAAAAACTCATAAAATTTTAATGTCTACAACCTCCATAATACAAGGTTTTTTTTTTTTTTTTTTTGTTATTTATTTATTTATTTATTTTTATGTATGTGTGTTTGTCTTTGTGTTGATTTGCATATACATGTTAAGAGGTTTTTATTAATATGATTTATGAGGAACATATTCATCATGGATATCTCATATCTCTCCCATTATATTTTACATATTATATGATGTGAATGAAAATTTTAAGCTGGCTGACTTGTATTATTAGATTGAAACAAATAGATGCAAAAAATTTGCTTTTCATAGTGGTTATAACAGTCATTTTGGAGGATAGTTTTAAAATTAGTTAAAAAATTTAAGTCACGTGCATCAGTATTTCGACGGAAGTGGCTGGACGTTCACACCAGAGGACAAGTTACTAAATTTTGAAAGTAATTTGAAATGACTTGCTTAATTTTTTATTTATTTATTTATTTTTCAGATACATATTTTGCTATTTTTTAAAAGCACATGGTATTATTGCTCAATGTTGCCATCCAGTTAATCATGCATGTGCCGTTTCAAAGACGACAAAAGCTCTTGCTAGTTCACGTGTTATATCATGTGTGGATCAATGTTTTTCTTTTTCAGGAGTGGTTCGATTCGATGTAACTCAGGGTATTAGACAAAAAATAAAAATAGTCTTTTTATATTTTAATATGAAATATATTAATTATTAAATAATAATTAATTAAAAATCATCCTTCTTATTTTGTTTGAGATACAACCCTATTAATTAAATTCTTATATTTAGGGGAATTATTTGCATTTCACTATGATAACAATAGACAATATGGTCAAAATTCTTGTGACATAATTGATCGTTGATACGATTGCATCAATTTTAATTTTGAAAAATTTCTTTATATTCCGTAACAGTTACAAAATAATTTGATTTAAAAAGTTTTAATTCAATTTTGTTACAAATTCTTTAATAAAAGAAAAATATGTTCAAATTAAAATATTTTTGAGGTTTTTTATTAACTGGGGCCTTATCGCCGCCCTGGTACCTACCAGTCATTCATGACTTTCTGGTATTTGTCATCATCAGCGGTATATTTTTTTATAAAAATTTCAACAATTTGAGTTATATCTCATTGTATATATATATTGCTTTCTCACAGTCTGGAAAAAAACATAAGAGTTAAAAAAAAAAAAAATGGCCGAAACCACGGTACGTTTCGGAATCTTGGACTGCGCTAACATAGCACGCAAGGTATCGAGGGCCATTACGCTCGCTCCCAACGTCACCATCTGGGCCATCGGCAGCCGTTCGATCGAAAAGGCCTCAAGATTCACGTCCGAGAACGACGTCCCGGCGTCGGCTAAATTGTACGGCAGCTACGAGGCCGTGTTGGATGACCCAGAGGTGGACGCTGTGTACGTGCCACTCCCGACCAGCCTGCACGTGCGTTGGGTTTTACCTTTCTTTTCCAACCAAGATTTAAAACCCTGACAATCTTTTCTCACATGACATTTCTTATGACAGAAATGGCAACGCATCTTATTATCTTCCTTTTGGACTTGGTGAGCATCAACATTAGCATGTGTAGTTTTCTTACCTTTACCTTTCTTGAACTTCCTTCTACTTGGGCCCCAATGGTGAGGTGAGCGATATCGGGTTTTTCAGCGTTGAGCCTCTCTTCTTCTTGAACACACATGGCAATCAACTCGCTCATCTTTCACTTCTCTTTCTGCGTATTATAATTAATTTTAAATGGACCAAATTGGGTAGGAAGAGAAGTCATCATGAAGTGAACGAGAAATCCTTCAGAGATTTCCATGTCCATTCCTTTCAATTGAGAGGCCATATCATTCATCTTCATAATATGCTCACGAACACCACTTTGACGATTATATTTCATTGTCATCATTTTCATCATTAGAGTACTAGCAACAGATTTGGAAGTACCTAAAAATTGTTCTTCAATTGATTTCATATAGCTCATTGCATTATCGGAGTAAAAAATGGCTCTTCTAATTGCAGGCATAATTGAGCCTTTCATAATCATTAGACTGATGCGATTAGAGCGCTCCCATTTTTTATATAAAGTCTTTTATTCTATAGTACTTTCAACAGTAGGCTTTATAGGTGCAGACTCCCGTAATGCATAGTCTAAATCCATACAACCGAGAACAATTTCAATATGTTCCTTCCATTTCTTAAAATTTGTTCCACTTAAAGCCTCAATACCAGACAAGTAACCAGTAATTGCAATAGGATTCATAGCTACAAAGAAATAATCTAATTAACAATATGTCATGCATGCAAATTAACACCACACTTTCAATAAATCTAACTAAAATCAAAATTAGTTAGATATAAAATCAATTGATTTACCATATCATCATAAGACACCAATAATGCAATTGTAATTCTTTCGTTGGGCAGAACTACAATATATTATTAGTATATTTTGAAATTTATATATATATATATATATATAAGACATTAAAATCATCCTTACCTATGTCACCATAAATGAGGTTGACAAAGATGTAATGCATATCATATTCCTTATAGAATTATTTCACCTTTGGGCAGAAAAACTCCAATATGCTTTACATTAATCATAACATTCATATAACCATAGTGATCCACCGTTGGGCTGATCATAACTATATATGGTTTAATTATTTCACAATGTCCAACTATTCATAATATTCAACCTCTGTTGGGCTTATCAATACTACTTCAAAATTGAACACTTCATAATGTGAACCAAAAAATAATTTTATAATATATAATCATCAATATTGTGCATTAATTGGGTTATACATAATCAAGCATCAAAATAATCTATAGAGATACTCAAGAAATTCATATAAGTTTCATGCATCAAAATTGAGAACTATGGCTCTAATACCACTTGTTAAACATAATAAGAAATACTTTAACAATACAATAATTAGCCCATTAGGATTCAACTTTGATGCACAAAAACACAATGAGTTATAAAATGTAGAAGTGGTATATATCTTACCTTGATCCATTATGAGTAAGAGATTTTGAACCTTAGTTATTGATGCTGACTGAGCCAGAAGTTAGGTTCTGTCTATTCTGAATAACCAATGTTGAAATTGTAAGATCTTCAAACCACTTCTCTCTCTATAGTTAATGTGTACTAATTGTGGTGTTTCATTTCACAATTCACGTTATTTTTTTAAAGAGAGTATAGTTTGGGACCCTTTTATATAACATTACTTCATTAAAGTTAGTCTTCCCATAAAAGACTTTTATATTTTCATAAGAACACCAAGACTTACAAGAGTTACAAGAAATTTTAACTCTTCATTAACTATTCATTAAGTGAACAATAACTTCAAGAGTTACTAAAGGATCACTTAACTTTTCATTAAGTGACCACTAACTCAAATTCCATTAGTGAAGTATTAATCACTTAATAAATAAAAGAGTATATATGTAACTTAAATTACGTTCGAAGTCTATCTATCTTTACACTTTTGGTTTTTCAGATAGGTGCACTTAATATTGGATCACCTTCCAATTAATTTCTTAAAACCCTCTTCATGGAAGTATCTAATATAACATATGTATAATAATGTAAAGGCCACATAAAAGAGATAAATTTCTAACAAGACTCTCTTTCCTCCCTTCCCCATCCCTCTCTTCCCCCATAAATCTCCATACACAACCTCCATTTGAAACCCTAGTCTATCTACATCAATCAAATACTCAACTTTTATTGAATATGTAAAATAATATACAAACCAATAGAAACTCATAAGTGACATAAAACTGCCCCAATTGGAATTTGTAGTATTCGCAAAGTTTTAATCATTCTTTTTCATATCAATTGAAGGTGTTGGGAAGTTGGGAGAGATCAAAAGATAGATCTAACTGTGACCAAAAATAGATCTACGAGAAAAGCTAACTCTGACCAGAAATACATATACGAGAAAACTCTATTCAAATATAGGTTAACATCAAATTTTTATATATTTTAAGCTCCTATTTCTTTCCTATTCAACACTTGATAGATATAGTACATTTTTTAAATAAATTTAGTAATTTTTCAATTTCAAATGGAGGTTGGGTATAGAAATAATCATGATTCTTTTGGAAAGGAAAAAAAAAAACTTTGAAATTCGGTTTAACTAGTAAGAAAATGGGTAATGATTATTTTTAGAAATGTTAAACTTTTAAACATGTGTCTAAATTATATTGGGTCACATTAGCTGGGAGGATGAACTTTATCCTCCAAAGGAAGGACCCAAGTATTGTCCGAATAAGAAAATGAAAATTCATGGAAATGAAATTTCAAAATTTTCTTAAATTTTTATTTTTTAAAAATATAAAAGGAAAGGAAAACATAAAATGAAAATCATTTTAAAGTAAACATAAATTTTCTTAAATTTATATTATGTGATATTTTCGTCATTATAACATCTCTTTCATGATGTGTAATTTTCAAAAAAATAGTCAAAGTTCAATTTTATAAAATGGGAATAAAAACCTAAAATGAAAATATTTCTTAAATTTATATTAGGGGGCATTTTCATCATTACAAAATCAGTTTGCAACAAATTTGATAGTTAAGGCAGTTTTATGTCAAAAAATTTCTTCAGGGGGTTTCTTGCCAAAATTTGAAAATAAAGAGGATTTTATGTAATTTTCACCTTAATTATAAGTTAGTTGGAGTCTTCACTTTTCATTGTTTTTAATGGTAATTTAAAGATTTTAACTACACGGACACGGTTAAGAGAATGATTGTTAAGTATTTGTTTATAGTTAGATTTTTGTAAGAATTTACCAAAGATTTATCCAAGATCAATTTTTCGTTCTCAAAAAAGTATTCATAGTTGGGTAGCCTAAATCTGTCAAGTCTCAAATGCGGGAGGCAGGTTTGAAAATGAATAATGTTATTAAAAGAACACTTCAAGATTCATGAGCTTTCTATATTTAACAACGAGATTGAAAGATATCAATCAAGTACGGTAATTATTTTGTGGGAACATTCTTAGTGAAAGATTGAAACTATATTTTGAATTTGGGTAAATTGCATTGACACCCCTAAGATTTTGGTCAACTCCACTCAGCGGACGGTCAATAACTTACATCGACACCTCCCGAGGTTTCAAAAATGTGCATTGACACCCCCTCCAGACTTCTGGAAAAAATTACCTTTTAACCCTTTGATTTGTTAACAACTCCATTTAAATCATAAAATTACAAATTTAACATTCTAACTAAATTTAATTGACCAAACTAATATCTTCATCTCTTTTATACATATAAATGTAGTTTACATATAATAATAGTTATACCAGGTCCGTAACCATCACCACAACATAAAAATAAAAAATAAATAAAAAATACTTAATAGCTAGATAATTGTACATCCCCATAACCACCACCACCACCACACTCAAACACCACAGTAGAAAAAAAATTTGAAAACACCTATGTCCAACCCATGCCTATACATCACAAACACCACTAGAATCATCACCACCACCACCATCACACCAAGATAACACCACCAACACACTCAGATGCTATAAGAACCACCACCACCACCACAATAGAAAAAAGAAAAATAAAATTTTTGAAACACTCTGCTAACCTAAACACCACCACAACCACAAACCACACCACAACCACCATCACCACAACCACCACCACCACCACCAGAGTAGAAAAAAAATTAAAAATTGCCACGACCAACCCAGACTCACTACAATAGGGGGGAAAAAAAAAAAAGCAGCCACGTCCGGAAAAAAAGAGAGTTAAAGATTAGGGTAGAAAAATAGGCTTAGTGATGAGGGTAGTTTTGTCAATTAACATAGTTGATATTTTATAAATTAATTGAATTAAATAATTAGGGGCAAATATGACATTTAGAACCATATGGGGTGTCATTGTTAAAAAAGTTGTTGACACGCGTTGACCGAAACCTCGAGAGGTGTCAATGCAATTTACCCTTTGACTTTTTAGTTTTTGTCTTCAATTTTTATCCTTTCTTTCCAACATTTTGGTCTGGCTTAAACTCTAATCGAGTTTAAGATCTTAAAATTATTAATGAAAAGGAAACATGAAATCAACTAAATGATGCCAGCTGAAAGAGAAATTGCGATATTAAATTGACCAATATGACATTTGAAGAGGAGAGATATTTTCTGAAATCCCTCTTTACATCTTCCCTTCTGTTAAATTCTTACTTTTGGGGGAATTGGGGAAACAAATGTTATTTTAACCTATATCTCATTTCCGTTTACAAAATAGTTTAGAAGCTCTAAACATCTGGAGTTGATCTACATATTCATATTTCTCGCCAATATATCATGTTTAATTAGCTTTCTTATTCAGGGTAGTAGTCTGCTAAGTTTTTGGTGGATTAAATGATGACCCAGGTTTGCATTTCAACAATTTGCGGTTTTGTTTTTGGTTGTCCTATTTCATGGTGTCGAAATTGTCATATATGTGTAATGCATGAGATTGAAACGATGGCCTTCTTGCAAATGACTGCACTTCACATAAATATACATTTCTTGGAAGTTCTAGTTTACTAGTTGATCTCACTGTGCCACAGTAAAAAATTTCTATTAAATTATATGTGGTTGATGTATATAGAAAACAAATTAGCATGACTAATAGTTTAGCAATCATGGTCAGAAGCTTAAACAAAGAGCATAAACTTTTTCACATTTTGTGCTTCAATTCTTCTTTCTCACGCTAGCTCAATTTTAATTTTAAGCTATCATTTCCTCTGCATTCTGGGATTGTCCGAAGATGATTATTTTTTATTTCCACAGTCACACACCTCCTTCACATACGATGCTGGCGCAGACTTTCTCAAAACATGACATTCGCGTGAAGCCTGATCTCGATGCTTATGGAGCTCTTGGTGATGCTGGATGGTACTGCATCAGGGCAAGTCTTTGGGCTGCAGACTATGACCTGCCCAAAACAGTAACAGCTTTGCGCGAACCGGACTTCAACGAAGCAGGGGTGATTCTATCATGCGGAGCTTCTCTTTGGTGGGAGGACGGGAGAATAGCAACCTTCTATTGCTCTTTCCTTACCAATTTTAGCATGGACCTAACTGCTCTCGGAACAAAGGGTTATTTGCGTGTTCATGACTTTGCTGGTCCTTTTCAAGAGAATGTTGGGACATTTTTCATAGCTTCGAATTCCAAGTTTGGGGAACGCGCTCTAGGCTGTGAACCGATACCGGGTGAGCACATTGTCACGACCGATCTTCCTCAGGAAGCTCTCATGGTGACAGAATTTGCTACTCTGGTTAATGGTATTAAGAGTAATGGCTTGAAGCCGGAGAAGAAGTGGCCAACCCTCAGTAGAAAGACACAATTGGTTCTTGATGCAGTCAAGGGATCGATCGCCAATGGTTTCGAGCCCGTTGAGATTGTGAATTAATTAATTGGAGATTATTGTGTGATCACGTACTTTTATGGTTTTGCTCAAAATAAATTAACTTACCCTTTTCTGGGTTGATGAATTTGTAGGCTCTGAAGGATTTCAGAAAAAGAAATAAAAGGAAAGATTAGAAACAGTTTGAAAAGATTGTTGTAAGTTATTCCATATTAATTAATGTATCCACGTAAAATATCTTTTTCAAAAATTATTTTTTATTAAATTTTTTTTAAGTAAAATATTTTTTTCTTTTAATTTTTAGGTGTTCCGCAAAGGTATTTAGAACTTGTATTGGACAACTAAACACGAAAAAATATTTATTTAAAATATTTTTGTTAGCTTTTTATAAAATATTTTATTTAAATTTTGGACAATTAAACACGAAAAAATAAAAAAATAAATTTTTTTTATTTTTTTATTTTTAACAAAAAATATTTTACATCCAAACAACAGGAACCTACCAAGCTTTTCTTTAATGTCTATTACGCTTGCTTTTGAACACGTTTTTGAGAATTAGGGTTTTTGATCAAAGGATGGGTAAAAGATGAAAACCCTTATTGTTCCAATTGGAACAATCAAAAGCTCTAATCTCTCTAGGGTTTGTGGAAGATGTTATATATATAGTAGAGAGTCTTTACAATATGTAAAAAAGAGTTTTTAAAATCATGCAATGACTAACCTACAAGATTGGAAAAAAAATAAAACTAAAAAGTTACCGATTTTTCGCAGGCAAATACAACTAGTCTACTTAAAAGTGAAACCGGCTAGAAAAGTGTAACCAGTTCTACTTGTCCTGAGAGCTGATTTTGTGTAAGAAATGCAACAGGTTCTAAATTAATCGAAATGCAACCGGTTGGACTTTGTTGAATGTCATATTTCCAACCTAAGCTCTTATACCCAACTTTAAAGATACAAGTGTTCCTCACTCACTAAATGATGTTCTCAATGGATTCAACGATAAGAGGCACTTGCGCTTCAAATTCAAAAAATCGAGACTCGAGATTAAAAAAAAAAAATAACAACTCTATTGTCAAATTTTGACTCCCAAATTTGCTTACATTACAAATATATATCTCTTATTGAAAGTTCCACTTTGACTCCTTGCCCAAATAATAATAAGGCAAAAGTGTGAAATACCCCCCTGGACTTTCAACAAATGAGCAAAATACCCCAGAACAAAAAAAAAAAGAGCAAGTCATTCATAGTACTTCCAAAACTGAACAACTTGCCCCCTTTGTTATAGAACGCCGATGGCTTTCCGATGATAGTTATGAAGCAATCTTGCATTGCATTGCAGACTCCACCACGGAGGCCGAGTACGTAGACACCTCTTCCATTTCTATGGCAACTGACTCTCCGTCACGAGAGGAACCAATTGTTTCTCCTTCTGTTTCAAGCACGGGAAGAATTAAGTTTGAAGAAGCATACTTCTACAATGATCTTGCTTGGAAAGCTTATGTTGACACCTACAAGGATGGTCCGATTAAGACTGAAAGGAATGTGAATCTACAAAAGCTTTGTGGCATAGCTGGAAAGAAGCTTGTGATATACATTGAGAAGAACAAATGGCTTTTCTTTACCAATCTATGTAAAAGCTACTTTTCACCGAATATGGTACATTATTTTTATGTCAATATTCGAAAGCTTAAGGATACATACTTCATTGTGTTGCTCTTTGGAATTGATTATATGGTTGATGAAGAAGCCATTCAAGCCATCTTGGACATTCTTGATAGAGATAAGATGACGGGACAAGTATTACCATTGGAAGTCTCGGGTCCAGAATTACCCCGAATTGCTTTAAAAATTTGTGTTTCGAATACTCCAAGGAATGAAGATAGTATTCTATCTCATTTTCTAATAGCGGTGTTCTTCAATTTGTTCGCTATGGCTAATATGGGATATTTCCAAGAAGGACGAGACCACTCTCGAGCGAGCACAAGTTCTATCCTTTCTTACTATAGATGAGCACATACAACTTGCACCATCCATTATGCAGTTAGTGATGGCTCATTACAAAAAGAACTCGCGTCGCAATTCGATCATCTCCTTTTCTAATGATAATCATAAATTTCTACAAGCTCAAGAATGTTCAGATTCCTCTAAGAACATACCATCAGCGCATTGTGACTAAGTTAGACACTCAGGCTCTGAATAAGTCCAAATCAGCTAGGTAGAATGCTAAAAGACTCGGAGAGGCGCTGATGAGGGTTCTTCACAGGCTCCGGAGGTTATACTGTTATTTCCTCCCAAAGGAAAATTTTGTAGAGCTGATGCAAACATGATGTGTTCTCTTCTTCTTCACTATCAAACTACTATGTTTAATAGGATGATGGATAAGATATGAGATCTCAAGGTTTATATGGAACAACTTAGAGGACAGCAGCCAGGAGGTTCTTCAGAAGATGTTTACACCTCTAGATCCATCTTTGAGAGCTGAGGATGATGGTGCTGAGTATTCAGATGGGGATGAGGATGAGGATAAGGATGATGAGAGTGGTGAAGATTATAGTATTGATGACTTTCTATTTGGGGAGATAATGATGCTGACATTTTTGTGTTTATTTATCATACATCATGACATCATACTTTTGTTTAACATGGTCGTTACTTTTGGATATTAACTTATATGTTTAAATGACATGTTAAACTAAATTAATCTATTTCTCTTGTTTCTTTCTGCTTTGCAATTATATTCTTTGTCAATTTGTTCCAAAAAGGAGGACAACAATGTTATTTTCAGAAGGAGTAATTTGAAAGATAATTGGATATTTATTTAAGGGGGAGTTTTTATAAATTTTATTTATTAAACTTCACTGGTAGTTTTCCTAGATATTGTGCAGGAAATCAGGTCAAATTGTTTCTCCAAGAAGAGAAGAGAACAGAGATAAAATTTCGTGTTTTCCTTTGAACAAAATTGTAATTTACTTTTTTGCTTGGGTAGATTGCTTAAATATTTTTAGGGTTTTGTCACGAAATTACCAAAGGGGGAGATTATAAGATATAAATTTTGTAATTGCCAATTATTGTTAATAAAACAAGTCCTAGTCGAGTTGTGTGACGGCCCGAATTTCAAAGAACCCAATGCGTCAGCGAGTAAACCGAAAACTAACCAGATAACGAGTCCCAAATGCAGAAGCAAGAACAAGTGAAGAGGTCTCTAGAGATGGACACCACATCTAAGACACCAAAGTGACCTTTCGAGAAGTCACGAGACACAAAAAAGAAATAAATGCGGAAGCTAAGATTTAAAAACGGACAAGAATGCCACTAGGTAAAATGGTCATTTAAAACATAAATGGATGCTACCGTGCATACCATTGGATAGACAACGAAAAATTAATAAACTTAGACTAAAAAATCACTTGATTTGAAGTTAGAGCGAAAAAGATATGAAATTCCAAAGTTCTACAAAAAATTGCCAAAAATGTGCACACGTACGATCGATCGCACTTCAGGTGCGATCGGTTGTAAAATTTATGAATGATGAAGGCAAAAAAAGTGGTTCCAGGTGCAATCGATCGCACTAAGGAGCGATTAATCGTAAAGGGTAAAATTTTGGCCTAAAAAGGAGGTGTCGTGACCCGTGTTTTTCAACCCGATGCGTCCGTGATAACCCGAAAGTTAACCCAATAACGAATTCGAAATGCGGAAGCAAAAGATGAAACCATAGTCCTTTGAGATATAAATCATCTCTATTCCACCAATGTGACATTCCATGAGGTCACGGAAGTTAAAGAAAAGTAAAAGAGAAAACTAGAGTTAAAACGGGCAAAATCCGATAATGAAGGGCAAAACGGTCAATTCATAAATAAAAGAAGAAAATTGACTCTAAACAAGTCAAACAAGGTGAATACAACCTAATCTAATCATTTCACAATATTCCAAGAGATTCTAAGAACTTTGAACAAGAATCCCACAAAATGCCTTTTCTTGGTTTAAGCGAAAACTAACACTACCTCACTAAAATATGAATAAATCCCACTGTGATTGGAATCTGAGAATGGACTAGGTACCATTGGAAATCTGACTCAAAATCCTTGAGTTTAGGCTTAAGAATCACCCTATTTGGATTTGGAATGAAGGAGTTATGACCTTTTGAAGTTGGAACTTCAGTGCTGAAACACAACAGAGGAGCTGCATGCAAACAAGTTATTTCGGTCGACCGAAATAGAGTTTTAATCGACCAAATTGGACAAAAACTCTGCTGAAATCCCAATTTTAAGGTGAGGTTGGTTTGGTAGACCGAAATGAACCATCGGTCGACCGAAATGGGCCATCGATTGACTGAAATGGTTTTGAACAGTAAAAATGGCTACTGGAATTGAATGTTTACTGTGCATTGATGTTACCAAAGGCCATCGATTGACCGAAATGGAGTGTCGGTCAACCAAAACACCTCAAAAACCTGCTGTAAGACCTGCTAAGTGCCAAGTGTGTAAAGGTTCAACCCATGCTTCAAATCCCCTCATGTAATGGATTAAAAATGAAAGTTTAAATGTGATTTCCAATGAGATTTGAGTAGGTGAACATATCAACAACTGCATATACATATTTGAATGTAAAAATAATGGCTCCTAGCCTCATACATGTTCTTTACAAGATCTTCATACACTTAACCTCCAAAATTGGTAAACGTACATTTTTATAGCAAAAGTTGGTACCAAATGAACACAAGTGCTAAAGTAAACATGCTTGGCCTTGGCCTCTTTACTTACATGCTTATAATGTCAAAATTAAAGACTTAAGTATCATTACTTATCAAAGTAGCTACATTAGCTTCAAAAATACCATACATCCATGGTATGCAAAAATATAACATCAAAAGTAAAGCATGATAAACACTTGCATGTCAATATACAAAAATGTTCCAAATTGCTCATAAGCCTCTAAGGATGATGAGCATCCAAGAACATAGTCTCCTTACCTGAAAAACAACCCAAACCACTAGGGTGAGTAATCAAGTTACTCATACGAAGAAGCATATACGTATACCTTAAAGTTTCAATATCATTACAAGATCAATATAGACGAATACAAGGGAACATTCCACTTAACGTCTATGTTTAAGGTGTTCTAAGAGATCATCTTAAGCTAACTTAAATATTCCTTAGCAACACGTATCAATATCAATGTACTTAACAACATCAATTCGCCAATAACAAAAATCACAAGTTACAATTAAGTATTGGTTGTCAACTTGGAATTTAATGTGAAATCAAATAGTGGAATACTTGGACATCACGTCTCAGACTAAACCAAGATCAAAATAGTTATTCCGGGCATTAACCTGTTGGGAAGACCACCCTAGTGCGCACTATCTCAATTGGGGAGAACTCATACCTCCCGTATTAGAGCTAAACTATAGCCATGTCAGTTGTCACAATGTCCTAAGATAATCCAAAATCACAATCAAGTTCAAAACTCAAACATTATAATTAAGGCATATAAACCACCTTCCATACACAAGTATTTTGAAATCACACAAACCATGTCTTAGGGTTCCAAGTCTAAAATGGCATACCAAATGACAAGTCCTCATCATGATATTTTGTACAATACAATACCACCAACTTATCAATTTAAATCATACCTTAACAATAAGCTATATATACTAGATTACAACATTATAGTATTAAGCTTCTAAAATAATCACAATTGTCATCAACAAGATCATAGAATTATTACCACCATAAATATAGGAATTTAAGTCAATAGGAATTGTATATAACATTAATAATTCTACAAGAGTTCTACATCACTACACCTGTGAAAGTATGATAAGCGCCGAATATTGCATATTCAAGCGCCCTTTCTTGCTTGAGTTAGGTCCATTAATGAAGTATAATGTACAGTTTTACTTCACTTCTGTACTTTTATCTTATTTCAGGTCGGTTTCCCCGATTATGATTAAAGAAGCGGTTTTGACATCATTCTTGTTGAAGTAGGTGCGCCGTTGCTGAGGACCGTTTTTTGGGCCAGGCCGCTTGAGTCCTTGTATGCATAGAGTTCGTGGCTTAATGTTCAAAGTGGAAACCGCGTCAACGTTCCGGCTCAAAGAGGCTTACAAGAAACCTTGATGAAGTTGCAGCCACAAGGTCCTGCGGGGGTCCGCCACGCCACCGCGGGCGCCCGCCAACTCCTCAACTTTCTGCTATGTTTCACGGGGCCCCGCCACAGGACCACTGGTGCGACCAAGCGTGTGCACAAAATAATGCACAACACTTTAGGTTTAGAAATAATGTCAAGTGGGCACCATATTTTAAAATTTATAAACCACTAAACACTTATACTATGGAGTATGAAGTGAGCAGGGATCGTCCCAAGAGATCTAAACAATTATAGGTTTTCCAGAATTGAATTCTACTTTAGTGCTTATGTGATTACTAAAAAGGTTTGGTTTTGGGATTAGACTAATTTTAAACTTAATAATGCAAATAAAGAGTAGAGTATAAAAGATTGGAAAGAGACTTAGGGTGTAGGATTCACCACTAAGCACATTCCTTAACTCACTCACTTTCAACTAATTGGGGAAATAATTAAATGTAATTATAATGTAGCTAATACTTGCAAAGAAAAGTATGAAGCATCAATTTCAAGCTTGAATTGCATACCTAATGACAAATAAACTAAGTGTAGTGCAATTCACCAATCCAAAGAATGGTCCATCAATTCAAGTTACAATTCTAGCTTACATTAATTTAGAAGATAATGCAATTGTGACAAAAAGTATAGAATTCAAACATAAGTATGGATGGTCTACTTATCTAATAATTGAATTGCAATTAAATTAATTAATCTTAAATTAAACTAATTAAACATGAATTTAAAACTAATTAGACAATAAATTAACCTAAACATGTAGTGCCATCCATCAAATAAAAGTAATTTTCCATCAATTTGAACACGATTACAACTAATTAACCACATGCATAGATATCACAAGAATCAATTTACAAGGAATTCAAGTGTATAGCTTGTTTATTTATCAATAACACATAAGACAACATGAGATTAATACGAATAAACAATTGAAAGAATTAAATCATGTTATTCAAGCCTATACATCAATTACATAAATAAATCCCCAAAAAGTATGAAAATAGAGAGAGAATAGGTTACATGCTTAGGGTTTATCCAACCCTAAGTAGGAGAATTAGCCACTCATGGTTGATGGAGTTGAAGACAGAACAATCTCCATCCTTGGATTCATCATCTCTGAGCTTCTTCTCAAAACCCTAGCCTGTTCTTGCTTTTTCTCCTCTTTCCCATGTTTTTCCAGAGAGAAAAAAAAATACGATACAGAATAATAATTAAAAAACTTAATCATCCTAATAATATTCACCTAAATAAAATAAATACTAACCCTAATCTAATGGCTCACTGGGCCTTAAGTAACAACCCTATTAAAGCCCAATAGTTCACAAAATAAGCCCAAATAATAAAAAAAATCTGTAATATTGCCAAGTCCTGGGGGATCGATCCTCCCAGAGTTGGAAATTTCCTTTAAGCCCTATTTAGCTCCATTTTAGCCCCGAGCTCATTAGTTTGCTTCTTCATCTTTGGGAACATCATCAAAGGCCCGAGATTGACCGCTTTCGAAGAATAAACACACTATACGAGCAATGGGCTCCGACCTCCTTTTTGCTATTTTCTTAGCTTTTTCTGAATATCTTTGCTTGACTCTAAAAAGGCTTTAATGGACCGTTCTTAGCTCATTTTAACTTTATTGCCCTGAAATACACATAAACATAAATTAGGACTAAAACAATGAAATTAAGATAGATACAAAGACTAAAATACCCTAACTTAGGTGTTGAAATGTGCAACATTTAAGCACTTATCACGCCCCCAAACTTAGATATTGCTAGTCCCTAGCAATGAACTACAGCATGGAAATGAAATAAACATATATACAACTATGAACTAATAAAACAAATAAAGATAACACCACTTTCGTAGGGATCACGGTTGCATTTAGCATATGCAACATGCCTTTTAAACCCCTAGGTTACCCCTAGTGGACGAGTGAAGTCTCGTGAGGGTTTCCAGAAATGGTACCCACAAACATCAAAAGCTCTTTCTTACTTGAGAAGCAACGACACATATTAAACAAGTGTTGAAAGTAGACTACCTCAAGTATGCAAATTTCTGCCATTTCTAAGCTATTATCAACATTTCAACATCATGTAAGCAAAAATGGTCCTCCATACATCAATCAATTAATCATGCAAATTGAATCAATTCTGTTATCCTTTTGAGTGAACCGGCATCAAAATGTGTTGCTATCCTAACAAATCAAAGTAATGGCATAGCCTTACCCTCAAACTAGCATGCAGATATAGTACCAGACATCAAGACATTGAATGAACCTTGTTATTTAATCAAACATTCTTTTCTTTTTTTTATTGATTTCATTTTATTTATTTATTTTTTTTTATTTTTATGTATGACCATGTGCAATGTCCAAGTTCCTTAAGCTCTCTAATCACCCCATGTAACAAGCGTTGAGCCAACGACTCCCAAACCACATGGTCATAGGGCGTTAAGTGTAAAGACACTCCTAAGGGCGTAATGACTCGGAATGGCTAGGCTACGAATTCAAACTAATCATACATCTTACATTCTTTCCTTGTCTTCCTTTTTAATCAGTTGACATGTTGAAAGAATGCAGTTTTTTTTTTTTTTTTTTTTTTTTTTTTTTTTTTTTTTTGTTCCTCACCTTTGGTGAGTGCTTTTATTTCTTTTCTGCAAGGTCATTTTATCAAGAATGAAAGCTTTCAAAGCATACTAGCTCAATTGGGATAAACCAAGACAATAATCAACTAAGCATGTACCCCACAAATTGAATGCTAGTGTGCGCAAGTGCAAGTGTAGAATTTTAGAATCAACTCTCAAAGCATTTTCAATCAATAAGATGATGTGTACCACAAGAGCAAACATGATATCAAAAATTAAAAATTTACCCCTAAATGGCATCCTAGAGCATACAAGAAGTATTAAACCCTAACAACTTGCTTTTCAAAGGAACTATACTTCAAAAGTTCGAAATCATTGCCAAACACATCTTAAATCTCATCATGCATTTAAAGCTTAACTTCAATAGAATGAATCATGATGACCTTACCCCCAAACTTAAACTGTACATTGTCCTCAATGTGCAATGAGAACAATGAAAAATAATGGAAAGAGTATACCGTGATGGTAAAGACTATGAAGTCCGGCAATGATCTAGTAGAAAAGAGGTCTCCCCCAAACTTGGATTCAAAAACCTATTGAAAAACCACACTAGCAACTCACATCAAATATCAAATGGGATAAGAATCATACACTCTAGACAATATAAAATATGATGCAAAGATATATAAGATGAAGCCCTTGAAACAAAGATGAGAACATGCATGCAGAGAGGCATAATGGTAACACCAATTTTTGATTTTTGATTTTTTTTAAATAAATAAAGAAAAAGAACATATATATACAACCTACAAAATAAATAAATAAATAAAATGAGCTAAGTTTAATGTCTCTAGCAAGACGAAATGCGACTTTGAAATTTTTTTTTTTAATTTTTATTTTGTTATTTATTTGAAAAGAAATAAATAAATAAAAACCCTATTGCAAAATCTACTGAATTGGTTTTTTTTTTCTTAATTGTTTTTCTTAAATTTATTTATTTTGTTATTGTTTATTTTTAACAACTGTAAAATCTGCAAATTAACTAACAAAATTCAGCAGCCAAACTTCCCCAAATTTTTTTTTTTTTTTTTAATCAACAATTTAATTGTTATTTATTTTTTATTTATTTTTGTTTTCTTTTCTTTTTTTTCTTTTTTTTTACTTATCATCAAGTCAATTTTTTTTTTGAATTTTTTTATTATTTAATGTTTTTATTATTTTATTATTTAATTTTTTTATTATGTATTTTGTTATTTAATTGTTTTTAATTATTTAATTATTTATTTTACAAGCAAAATAGAACGGCAAAGCCAAATTTGCCGGAGAACCCAACCACGATCCGGAGAAGAAATTCCCAGAAGCTCGCCGGAGAAAGAAACCCAGTCAAAAGCCGGCGAGACCCAGCTGAAGTCGCCGACGATTCAGAAACGGCCCAGCTCGTCGGAATGAAACGCAACCCAGCAGCGACGCCTCAAAGATTCAGTCAAATCGCTGAAGAGAATCCAGCCGGAATCGCTGGAGAAAAACCCGATCTTAATCGTTGGAAGGAACGGCGAATAGCCGCGACGCCGGAAAGATGAACAGCCACGATCCGGAGAAGAGCCCAGCGGCGATCGCTGGAGAGAACTCAGATGCGACGCCGAAAAGACGACCCAGATGCGACAGAGAACGGCGAAATCAAAATCGCCGGGAAATAACCCACAACCCAACAGCGATCATCGTTGAAGAACTAACCTTGATCGCTGGAGAAAAAAAAAAAGCCACGACGCCGGAGAAGAACTACGAACAGCCGCGAGAAGAGAAGAGCGAACCGTGAGGGTTCGACAATGAAATTGGGTTTAGAGATTTTTGGGGGAAGAAGCAGAATTTCAAGCAACAGAAGAGAGAATGTATTCGTGGTGTGGTTTGAAGGGCTAAGGTGCGATCAATCTGCTTTGACGGGGGATCGACAATTTTAGGCAAAAAATGTCCCCTTCACTGTTTAACGAGAAGGAAGAAACACAACTAAAATGGGATCGATCCCTTTAGATGGCGGATCAATCCACTTGGCCTATTTTTTTGTTGCTCTTTGCCAAGAAAATGGGATCGATCTCCTACCCATTTTGGGGATCGATCTTTCTTCTTTCTTTTTTTTCAATTTTTCAAATTTTTTTTTTTTTTAAAAAAAATAATAATAATAGAAAAAATAAAACAAAACTAAACTAAAAAGAATATATACACTAAAATGAAAAATAGATAAAATAATAATAATAAATAAAATTGAAATAAAATCACTTATCAACCTATACTAATTAATACTTTTTTAAAATTTTTTTTTTATATTTTTGAATAAATCAAAACTAACATGAAATATATACAATAATAATAATAATAATAATAATAATAAAATAGAAATAAAATCAAACACCAACCTACATTACTCATTTACAATTTTTTTTTTTTTTTTAAAAATTTTTTTTTTTCACTTTTTTTTTTTAATTTAAAAATGCATAAATGTACAAAAGGAAAAATAAAAATAAAATAATAATAAAATGAAAATTAAAATGCAACGGAAGAGAAACTCGATACAACTAGTGTTTAACGTTGCTAGAAAGACGTGAGATGTTCTCAATCTTCAAAGTAAATGGGATCTACCAAGAGGGTAGATTCCACATTTCTTTGAAAATTTTGTCCATCAATGTATGGTTTAAGCCTTTGACCATTAACTTTGAAGGTCCCTTCATCTTTTAGATTTTTAAGTTCAACCGCCCTATGAGGTGAGGCGGAGATAATTTGATAAGGGCCTTCCCATTTGGTTCGAAGCTTTCCAGGGAAAAATTTGAGCCTAGAGTTGAATAACCAAGCCTTTTGACCGGCTTCAAAGGACTTTTTCACAATATGTTTATCATGAAATGCTTTTGTCCTTGCCTTGTAAATTTTTGAACTATCATAGGCATCATTTCTCAATTCCTCTAGCTCATTGAGTTGGAGTAAACGGTCCTTTCCAGCCTTATCAAGATCAAAGTTGAGCCTTTTTATTGCCCAAAGTGCTTTGTGTTCTAGCTCAACCGGAAGATGACAAGGCTTCCCATAAACAAGTCTATATGGAGACATGCCTATTGGAGTCTTGTAAGCTATCCGGTAAGCCCACAAAGCATCGTTCAATTTTCTTGACCAATCTTTTTGGGTCGGATTGACAGTTTTCTCAAGAATATGCTTGATTTCCCTATTTGACACCTCGATTTGCCCACTTATTTGGGGATGGTAGGGAGTGGCCACTTTATGTGTGACGGAGTATTTCAAGAAAAGTTGTTTCAAGAATTGATTACAGAAATGTTTTCCTCCATCACTTATTATAGCCCTTGGCATACCAAAACGAGCAAAGATATTTAATTTAACGAATGCAATTACCATGGAGTGGTCATTCGTTTTGGTAGCACAAGCCTCAACCTATTTTGAAATATAATCAACGGTAACGAGGATGTATTGAAAGCCATAAGACATTGGGAATGGTCCCATAAAGTCTATGCCCCATACATCGAAGATTTCAACAACGAAGACTGAAGTTAAAGGCATTATGTCTCTCTTTGACATTGATCCCAACTTTTGGCACCGAACACACACCTTGCGAAAGTTATAGGCCTCTCGGTGGATAGTGGGCCAGGAGAGCCCACTTTGAAGAACCTTCAAAGCGGTCTTTTTTCTACTGAAATGCCCACCACAAGCAAGTGTGTGACAAAACACAAGGACGCTCGGAACTTCACTTTCCGGCACACATCTTCTTATGATTTGATCCGGGCAATAACGAAACAGAATGGGATCTTCCCAATAGTATTTCCGGATGGTAGCAAAGAATCGGTCCTTTTCTTGTTTTGACCAAGTAATGGGAAGTTTGCCGGTTACAAGATAATTAACAATGTCGGCGAACCAAGGCAACGTCCCATTTGAGATTTGAAAGAGTTGTTCATCCGGAAATGATTCATGAATTTCAAGATTTGGAGAAGATTCAACCATTAATCTAAACAGATGATTGGCAACGACATTGTCGGTGCCCTTTTTATCCTTGATTTCAAAGTCAAATTCTTGAAGAAGTAGAATCCATCTTATCAAGCGAGGTTTGGTTTCCTTTTTCATTAAAAGATGCCTAAGAGCGGCATGATCGGAAAACACAATTACCTTGGATCCTAAAAGATATGACCGAAATTTATCAAGGGCATATACTACGGCAAGTAACTCTTTCTCGGTGGTAGAATAGTTCAATTGGGCACCTGAGAAAGTCTTACTCGCATAGTATATAGCATATGGTAGTTTACCTACCCTTTGCCCCAAAACAGCACCCATTGCGAAGTCGGAAGCATCACACATAATCTCAAATGGTAATGACCAATTTGGAGGTTGCATGATGGGAGCGGATGATAGAAGCGTGCGAAGTTGATGAAAAGCATTTAGGCATGCTTCATCAAAGACAAATGGAGTCTCCTTGGCAAGAAGGTTGCACAAGGGTCTAGCAATTTTGCTAAAGTCTTTGATGAACCGGCGATAAAAACTGGCATGTCTTAGAAAGGAGCGGATTTCTCTCACTGTAGTAGGTGGAGACAATTCAGAAATTAGCTCAACTTTCGCTCTATCTACTTCTATTCCTCTTTTAGAGATGACATGTCCAAGCACGATTCCTTCTTGAACCATGAAATGGCTCTTTTCCCAACTTAACACAAGATTAGTCTCACGACATCTTTGAAGCACTTTTTTAAGATTTTGGAGACACAAATCAAATGAGGACCCAAAAACCGAGAAGTCAACAATGAAGACTTCTAAATACTTCTCCACCATGTCCGAAAAAATTGACATCATACACCTTTGGAAAGTGGCAGGAGCATTGCACAATCCGAAAGGCATCCGTCGATAAGCAAATGTACCGAAAGGACATGTGAATGTGGTCTTTTCTTGATCCAATGGATCTAGGGCCACTTGATTGTACCCCGAGTAACCATCTAGGAAGCAATAGTATTGTTACCCAGCCAATCTTTCCAAGATTTGGTCAATGAAAGGCAATGGAAAATGATCCTTCCTAGTGGCAGAATTCAGCTTTCGGTAATCTATGTAAACACGCCATGAAGTGGCGGTGCGTTTCAAAATAAGATCACCCATAGCATTTTCAACAACTGTGATTCCCGACTTTTTAGGAACCACTTGAGTTGGACTAACCCATTTGGAATCAGAGATAGGATAAATGATTCCCGCATCTAGAAGTTTCACAACCTCTTTCATGACAACTTCCTTCATATTTGGGTTTGATCTCCTTTGAGCATCCCTAAATGGCTTTTCATCCTCTTCCATGTGTATGCGATGCATACAAATAGAAGGGTCAATGCCTTTTAAGTCAGCCACACTCCATCCAATGGCTTCTTTGTTAGCTTTAAGCACTTCTAAAAGATCATTCTCTTGGTTATTTTCAAGATTGGAAGCAATGATGACCGGAAGAGTCTCTTTTGGGCCTAAGAAGGCGTATTTCAGATTTGATGGAAGGGGCTTAAGCTCAAGAATAGGAGGAGAGATGAGAGATGGAACTGGTGGAGTACCAGAGAGTGAAGGAAGAGGTTCTTTCTTGCTTTTCCAAGGTGGGTAATCCAAAGTGGCCACAGAGTCCATTAAAGCATTCACCTCACTTATGGATCCTTCTGTGTCAAAACCACAACTTTCAAACATTTCACAAAGGCACACCTCAAGAGGGTCCTTAGAGAGAATAGAAGGAAGAGTCTCCTCTATGGTTTCATCTAAGACATCTACTAGGAAACACTCGTCTTCATCTGTGGGATGTTGACTTGCATTGAAAACATTAAGTTTAACCATCATGTTGCCAAAAGAGATGTCCATAATGCCGGATCTACAATTAATGGTGGCATTGGCAGTGGCAAGGAATGGCCTTCCTAGGATGACTGGAATGTGATTGGTGAGATTAGGGACTGGCTCAGTATTTAGTACCACAAAATCAACCAGGAAATAAAATTTATCAACCTTAATTAGAATATCCTCAACAATTCCCCTTGGTTTCTTAATTGATCTATCGGCTAGTTGGATTACTATCGATGTTGGCTTCAAGTCCTCTAATCCTAACTGCAAGTAAACAGAGTATGGAATGAGATTGATACTTGCACCTAAATCAAGGAGAGCTCTACGAACCTCTTGGTTTCCAATAACACAAGAAATGGTCGGAGCACCCGGATCCTTGAACTTAGAATGAGTGTTAGATAGAATGATGGAACTCACTTGTTCCGTTAAAAGCACTTTCTTAAGGTCCCTTCCCTTACTCTTCCTCTTTTGTGTGCACAAGTCCTTCAAAAACTTTGCATATGGTGGAATTTGCCTAATTGCATCTAGAAGAGGAAGATTGATTTTTACTTGTTTAAACACTTCCATCATATCATGTATTTTCCCTTCTTGTCTCCCAAATGATGAAGTCTCTCTCAAAGCTTGAGGAAATGGAGCTTTTGGCTCATAAGGCTTCTCTAATTGGGGAGATGATGATGAAGATGACGGAATGTCCATTTTGGAACCACTAGCATCCAAAGAAATAGGAATAGGATTTGGAATGGGACGGATGCTACCACTTGGTTGCTTCAGTTCATTATCCTCCTTAGGTACCTCTACCTTATTATCCACTTTCCTACCACTCCACAAGGTAGTAATTGCTTGAACTTGCTCATTTCCAGAAAATTCTGATGAAAGACTTGCTTGCGCCATAAATTGCCCTTTAGGATTGGTCTCAGTTTGACTAGGCAACTTACCTTTCTCTCTCACATTTAAAGAATTAGCTAATTGCCCAATTTGAGCTTCAAGCTTTGCAATTGATTGAGAGTGAGAATGAAACAATTGATTATCTTTTCGAAGATCACCTAAGGCTTGCAAGACCTTGTCCTCAAAAGCGGAACTTTTAGGAGGCGCTTGATTTGGATTAGAGTAAGATGGAGAATTTGATGCTTGAGGAAGAGAATAGGATTGAGAATTTGATGCTTGAGGTTGAGAGTATTGATTCACATTCTGAGGATAGAATGAGGGACGGTAACCTTGAGAATTCTGATTTTGATTTTGGAGATGTGGGGGAACATACTTTGCTTGGTAACCTTGATTTTAAGGAGGGTTTGTACCGTCTCCTTGATTTCTCCATGCAAAGTTAGGATGATTTTTCCACCCCGGATTGTAAGTATTGGAATAAGGGTTGTTCCCTTGATGAATGAAAGCTGCATTTGCTTATTCTTGAGACTCACTTGGTATGACTTGTCCAAGAGGGCAATTTGAAGTATGGTGAGTGTAACTAGAACAAGTCATGCACATTTCATTGGAAGGATGAGAATAAAATTGAATTACCGGACCTTGATTCAAAAGGAATTTATCAAATCTTTGAGTAAGATTTTTGACCTCGGCGGCAATTTCCATGGAAGAGTCTATTTGATTTAGAGCTTTCTTTCCTCCCATATTTGCTAGGTGACCACCCCTAGAAGATGAAGATCTATGCATTGAGTTTTCACTCATTTTTTCGAAAAGAAGCCAAATTTCAGCTTCATTTCTTTCTATGTAGCTTCCGCCACAAAAAGCATCAACAATGCCCTTATTGGCATTGGATAAACTTGAAAAAAAATATTGAACTAATTGCCACTTAGGAATGTTATGATGTGGACATTTCCGTAGCAAGTCATTCAAACGTTCCCATGCTTTATGAAGGGGTTCTCCTTCTTGTTGTTTAAATTCACGAATGGAAGTTCTCATGGCATCGGTTCGACTTGTGGGGTAATACTTCTTTAGGAACTCTTGTTGCAATTGTGCCCAAGAGGTGATTGTATTTGGCCGCAAGTTGTTAAACCAATATTTAGCTTTATCCCGAAGAGTGAAAGGGAATAGCTTCATTTTTAGGACTTCTTCCGGAACATCTGTGATTTTCACAGTGGAACAAACTTCCAAGAACTCATCTAAATGTTTATAAGGCTTTTCATTGCTGAACCCATTGAAAAGGGGGCACATGTTAATGGTGGAAGCCTTAATCTCATAATGATGAGCACGGAAATTTGGCAATTGAATGCAAGTGGGTGCATTATATTGATTTGGAGTGTAACGATCCCTAAGGACCATTGGAGGATTGAGAGGATTGAGAGGAGGATATGGCATTTGACCTTGTTGATGATATGCCATTTGACCTTGTTGAGGGTATGCCATTTGAACATTTTGTTGTTGTCGCTCACCAATTGGGGGAACAACATTTGGCCTTGGCATCCCTAGATTAGGTTGTTGCACCGCATGATTAACTGGTTGTGGCATTCCCATGGGTAGATGCACACCTTGAGGATCCACAATATGAACTTGTGGTGGGTGGTGCATACCATTATGATCCACATGACCAAGATCTACAATGGGATCTTCAATTGGATCTATTGGGTCTTCCATTAAAGGTGATGGAAGATCAAAATGTGAAAGATTAAGATGACTATCCCTAGTATTACTTCTCAAACGCCGAAGAAAAATTTCGAGATTTTGATTTACAGGAGCAAGAGGACAATTAAGTGATCTACGACCATGCATGCACTAGAACAAGTCAACACACCAACATTTTAAAATTTCAATCTCCACATACGATGTTCCCAAACTCCTCAATAATATCAATGCACTTAAAACAAATAAATGCCTCCACACGGGCCGATGCCTTCTACAAGAAGGTATGCTTGGACTTAAAAATAAAACAATTTAATTTAAGCCTCCAATTAGGCTGTCCAAAGCATGCAAGATAGTAAACAATTAAGCACAAAAATTAAAGAGAAACTTACAAATGGTCCTTAAGCAACTTCAAAATTTTTTTTTAATTGCTTCCAAGTGCAGCGTTTGCTCCACTTTGCTTCAAATACCTAATTGACAAATCAAATGAGAAAATAAAAATTAAAATGACTTAAAAGTAAACAATCAACAAAGAACTAATGTCTAATTCAATTCTTTTAAAAACCGTTAGATCCTCGGCAACGGCGCCAAAACTATGGTGCGACCAAGCGTGTGCACAAAATAATGCACAGCACTTTAGGTCTAGAAATAATGTCAAGTGGGCACCATATTTTAAAATTTATAAACCACTAAACACTTATACTATGGAGTATGAAGTGAGAAGGGATCATCCCAAGAGATCTAAACAATTATAGGTTTTCCAGAATTGAATTCTACTTTAGTGCTTATGTGATTACTAAAAAGGTTTGGTTTTGGGATTAGACTAATTTTAAACTTAATAATGCAAATAAAGAGTAGAGTATAAAAGATTGGAAAGAGACTTAGGGTGTAGGATTCACCACTAAGCACATTCCTTAACTCACTCACTTTCAACTAATTGGGGAAATAATTAAATGTAATTATAATGTAGCTAATACTTGCAAAGAAAAGTATGAAGCATTAATTTCAAGCTTGAATTGCATACCTAATGACAAATAAATAAAGTGTAGTGCAATTCACCAATCCAAAGAATGGTCCATCAATTCAAGTTACAATTCTAGCTTACATTAATTTCGAAGATAATGCAATTGTGACAAAAAGTATAGAATTCAAACATAAGTATGGATGGTCTACTTATCTAATAATTGAATTGCAATTAAATTAATTAATCTTAAATTAAACTAATTAAACATGAATTTAAAACTAATTAGACAATAAATTAACCTAAACATGTAGTGCCATCCATCAAATAAAAATAATTTTCCATCAATTTGAACACGATTACAACTAATTAACCACATGCATAGACATCACAAGAATCAATTTACAAGGAATTCAAGTGTATAGCTTGTTTATTCATCAATAACACATAAGACAACAAGAGATTAATATGAATAAACAATTGAAAGAATTAAATCATGTTATTCAAGCCTATACATCAATTACATAAATAAATCCCCAAAAAGTATGAAAATAGAGAGAGAATAGGTTACATGCTTAGGGTTTATCCAACCCTAAGTAGGAGAATTAGCCACTCATGGTTGATGGAGTTGAAGACAGAACAATCTCCATCCTTGGATTCATCATCTCTGCGCTTCTTCTCAAAACCCTAGCCTGTTCTTGCTTTTTCTCCTCTTTCCCGTGTTTTTCCAGAGAGAGAAAAAAAAAATACGATACAGAATAATAATTAAAAAACTTAATCATCCTAATAATATTCACCTAAATAAAATAAATACTAACCCTAATCTAATGGCTCACTGGGCCTTAAGTAACAACCCTATTAAAGCCCAATAGTTCACAAAATAAGCCCAAACAATAAAAAAAATCTGTAATATTGCCAAGTCCTGTGGGATCGATCCTCCCAGAGTTGGAAATTTCCTTTAAGCCCTATTTAGCTCCATTTTAGCCCCGAGCTCATTAGTTTGCTTCTTCATCTTTGGGAACATCATCAAAGGCCCGAGATTGACCGCTTTCGAAGAATAAACACACTATACGAGCAATGGGCTCCAACCTCCTTTTTGCCATTTTCTTAGCTTTTTCTGAATATCTTTGCTTGACTTTAAAAAGGCTGTAATGGACCGTTCTTAGCTCATTTTAACTTTATTGCCCTGAAATACATATAAACATAAATTAGGACTAAAACATGAAATTAAGATAGATACAAAGACTGAAATACCCTAACTTAGGTGCTGAAATGTGCAACATTTAAGCACTTATCAACCGCGGGCCCCCGCCGAGCTCCAGCGGACGCCCGCCGTGCCACCGCGGGCGCCCGCCAAACATGCTAGTAACCATCTTCGAGGTTGAAAGCCCGCGGGCGCCCGCTGATCTGTAGAGAGCAGTCCATCTGCTTCTGTTTTTGTGCTGAACTTTTCCCCTCTGCATTTTTTGTGTGGTTCTACTTCCTTGGAGTGGTTGGAGCTCGTGATGGAGTAGGAGGAGAGGAGTTTTTGGCTAAATAAGAGCCTTGATGCATGATAATTACATATATCTCATTCTTGTAAAGTTCTAGAGAGAGAAAGGAGAGTTCTTGAGGTTTTGGGTATTTTGGGTCCTCTAAGCACGAAAATGGAGGGGGTTTTCATCTATTCTCCTTCATTCCTTACATCTATGAGCAACAAACTCCTATCTAGGGAGGTGATAAAACCCCTTATTGTAAGCATGTTCTAATACTGATTCTATTTTGGGGAAAATAATGTATTTTTCTGGTTGTTCTATAGTCTAGAACTTACACTTGATGTAATGAACTGATATTGATATAAATAACCATGTTGAATTTATTTTCTTGTCTTAGAATGTATATTCTCATACTTATATGGTTTACATTTTCATGGTGAAAATGAAGATGAGATAATGGAATGGTTTTAATGTCATGTTGTTGAGAAATTTGGTAGGCCATAGCTTAGGTTCCCCCTTTTGATGGTTTATTCTTGATTTTCAGTTCCATGTGCTCCTACCATGTGATTAAGGGCTTGATGATCTCTAGCTTTGTGAGCATGCATGAAACTACACTTTAGTTTAGGTAGTTAAGCATGTATATCTTTGATAGATCATTCTTGCCCATTGATTTCATGAGCTTCTTGAAGATAATGTAGTAACCATGAGTTACTACTTGTCATGGCCATATATTTATGTTGTTCTTCCCCAACTGAATCATATTCTAACATGTTTATATTGTAGGTGGTGAATTCACTTCCCTAGTCCTCTCTCCCTAGATCTTCTTCTTTTAAACCAATTGCAAATTAGTGTTTATTGCACTCTTCAATTTATAATTTTAGTGACAAACCAACAAATCTCTATACCCCCTTCATCATTCTAAAAATGATTCTAGACACCTTGGTTGCCATAAGCTAGCAGTCACAGTGGTTTGACTTACCCGACCAATAGCCCTATTTTACAATGATTTGTGCTATTGCAAAAGGGTTGATTTATAATTGTAATCGATCCGTCGATCAATTTTTGGCGTCGTTGCCGGGGACTACAAACGGTTTTGCAACCGAGGTTTTAGGATTACCTTTGGTTTGATTGTCAATATTGTGTTTTGTGAATATTTTCTTGTATTGTTTTGATCATTGTGACATTTTAAGTGTTTGTGAGATTCTAGATATTCAAGGCTTGCTGAGGAAAGCTAGCAAATTTGTAAGTTTAGACGACTTCAGGTAAGTTTTTGAAACTCTATTTTCAAAGTTGTGAATATATTGCATGTATTTAGTTTAGATATAGTTAAGTTGTGAAGCCCTTGTCAAGGCTATTTATTTTTCTTGTCAATTACAAGCATCGGTCATTGTCGTGGCCATTTACATTTCTGTCTTAATAATTGAGGAGAAAGGGAACATCATATGTGGAGTTGATGGTGATGAATTGTTGCCTTAATTGTGCTATGTGTTGTTGATGTTTGGCCGTAGGTCACTTTCCTTACCAACTCTTGACTCGCCAGTTGACATAAATTCACTTGAAAGAACTTTTAGAAGAAACCTTAGGGAATCTACTAGCATAAGAGAACTTGAAACTGAATTTAACACAATGGCTGAAAATGTAGGAAATGTCGGAAATGAGGGAATTAATAATGATATGGCCGAAATTCCAAATATGGTTCCCATGACTCTTAGGGACCATTTCATCCCTACCACTTATGCTTCTCCCTATTGCATAGTAATGCCAAATATTGAGGCCGCTCAATATGAAATCAAATCTAGCACCATCCAAATGCTTTCATCTTTTCATGGCTTTGAAAATGAGGATCCTTATAAGCACCTTGATGAATTCCTTGAAATATGCTCTACCATCAAGCTGAGGGGCTTCCTTGACAATACTCTCCATTTGCATCTCTTCCCATTCTCCTTAAAAGATAGGGCAAAATATTGGTTGAACTCCCTTGCTGCAAATTCCATCACTACATGGGCTCAATTACAACAAGAATTCTTAAAAAAATATTATCCAGTGAGTAAGACCAATCTAATGAGGCGTTCTATTCTTAGCTTTTCATAAAGCGATGGGGAACAACTCCATGAGACTTGGGAAAGACTATAAGACCTCCTTAGGAAATGTCCACACCACATAATTCCAAAATGGCAATTGGTGCAAGCTTTCTTTGCTGGTTTGACCGACACCCATAGATTCAGGGTTGACTCATCATGTGGAAGGATGTTCATGTCTAAAAGTGCGGATGAAGCGTGGACCTTACTAGAGAATCTGAGTGAGAATTCATTGCAACACAATTCTTGTAGGGTTCCAGCCTCAACCAATGCCAAGAACACCAACCCTTGTCAACCGAAAACAATGAGGGAAGAATCATCTCAAGTGGATGCCATAACTCATAAATTCTATCAATTGATGGCACCACATCTATCTCCTGCCTTGTCTCAAAATTCAACTAGTACGGTGTGCGCATCATGCACTAGTCCTTTTCATCTCTTGGAAGATTGTCCCACACCGGAACAATTTCCTAATCCCAATCAAGAGCAAGCAAATGTGATGTTCTCAAGGCCCAGAAATAATCTATATTCCAATACTTACAATCCGGGATGGAGAGATCATCCGAATTTCTCGTGGAGGCAACAAGCCCCACAAAATTCGCAATTTCAAAATCAAGGGCATCAAATCAGCCCTCTTCTCAATTTCAAAATAGGGCATTTCAGGCCTCGTCAAGCTACCGTCCTCCGTATAATCCAAATTTCTCTAATCAACCTCCTGCGTTCCCAACAGATGAGATTTTGGCTGCAAATAAGCAAATGATGGAATCCAACAAACAACTCTTGTCATCTTTGCAGCCCACTCTTCAAATGGTTCATTCCCACACTCAATCTATTGCTAAACTTGAGAATCAAGTGGGGCAAATAGCCACTTCAATGAACCAACTCCTTCAAAGAGATAAAAGGAAGCTTCCCGCTCAACCATTTGAGAATCCTAGAGGGGTTCATGTGATTGACGAAACCCCTCCTCCAAGTGGGCCTACTCATGAACAAGTCCAAGCAATCAGCACCCTAAGGAGTGGTCGAGTTGTGGACAACAAGGTTGATGGAGAGAAAGATGGAGCAACCCTCCCTTCTAAAAATCCAAATCTTCTCTCTAATCCAAAAGTCACTCCTGGAAATCCAAATTCTGGCACTCATGAAAATCCCAAGCTTGTTAACCCAAATGTGGAGACTTCTTATGAGCCTAAGGCTCTGTTTCCTCAATGTCTCTAAGAGTCTACACATTTTGGGAACAAGAATTGCAAAATGCAAGACATGTGAGAAGTTTTCAAGCAAGTAAAGATCAACTTGCCTCTCTTGGATGCTATAAAGCAAATCCCTCCCTATGCAAAATTTATCAAGGATTTGTGCACTCAAAAGTGCACTTCCAAAAATCATTTGCCAAAGAAAGTGAGATTAACTGAAAATGTGAGTGCAATTATTCAACACAGTGCTCCTCTAAAGTATAAGGATTCGGGTGCCCCGATAATCTCGTTTTTCATTGGTGACAACAAGATAGAGAGGGCCCTCCTTGACTTAGGAGCTAGTGTAAATTTGATTCCATATTCAGTTTACTTACAACTTGGATTGGGAGATCTTAAGCCGACTTCCGTGGTCTTGAAACTTGCTGATAGATCCGTCAAGCATCCACGAGGCATTCTTGAAGATGTCATAATCAAAGTGGACAAATTCTACTTCCCGGTAGACTTTGTGGTTCTTCATACCGAACCAGTCTATGACCCAAAGAAGTATATTCCCGTGATCCTTGGTCGGCCCTTCTTAGCTACGGCTAACGCTTCCATTAATTGCCGAACCGGGGTGATGGACATTACTTTTAGAAACATGCAAGTCAAACTCCATATATTTCATGTAACTCAACATCCTTCCAACGAAGATGATTGTTTTCTAATTGATGTTGTTGATGAAGTGGTTAAAGAATCTATTCCCTTCATTCTAAGCAAGGATCCTCTCGAAACTTGCATGTCTTATTTCGACTTCTCAAACTTTAATATTGATCAAGCCATCCAAGAAGTAAATTAATTGCTTGACATAGGTGCTATCATGGATTCTCCTCCCTGGAAGATGCCAAAAGAACCACTTCTTCAACTCTGTACAACTCCTCCGGTCCCTTCCTTGAAATCTCCACCAGAACTTTAGTTAAAGCCGCTCTCGACCCACCTCAAGTATGTGTTTCTTGGTGTCAATCAAACTCTTCCGGTAATCATCGCATTGGACCTTCTTAAGGACCAAGAAACCAGCCTTTTAGCAGTGCTTCAAGAGCACAAAGAAGCTATTGGCTGGGCGATGGCTCATTTGAAAGGAATCAAACCTTCTATTTGTATGCATCGCATCCATATGGAGGAGGACGCTAAACCTTCTAGAGAGGTGCAGCACCGGTTGAATCCCAACATGAAGGAAGTGGTCATAAAAGAAGTGATCAAGCTACTAGATGTGGGAATCATCTACCCTATCTCTGATAGCAAGTGGGTGAGTCCCACTCAAGTTGTTCCCAAGAAATCCGGCCTCACCGTTGTTGAAAATTTCGCGGGAGAGCTCGTACCACAACGCACCACCACCGGGTGGCGTGTGTGCATTAACTACCGAAAATTTAACTCTACCACTAGGAAAAATCATTTTCCACTCCCATTCATTAATCAAATCCTAGAGAGGTTAGCCGGCCAAAGCTTCTATTGCTTCCTTGATGGTTATTCCGGCTATAACCAAGTGGCAATTGATCCGCAAGATCAAGAGAAGACCACATTCACATGCCCCTTGTGAACTTTTGCTTATAGATGCATGCCTTTTGGGCTATGCAGTGCTCCGACCACATTCCAAAGATGCATGATGTTCATATTTTTCGATATAGTTGAAAAGTTCTTGGAAGTTTTCATGGACGATTTCTCCGTCTTTGGCTCCTCCTTTGACTCATGTGTCCACAATCTATCCCTTGTACTCCAAAGATGCAAGGAGACAAATCTAATTCTAAGTTGGGAGAAAAGCCATTTTATGGTCCAAGAAGGCATTGTTCTAGGACATGTCATTTTTAAACGGGGAATTGAGGTGGACAAAGCCAAAGTTGAGTTAATCTCCAACCTCCCTCCTCCAAATTCTGTCCGTCAAATCCATTCCTTTCTTGGCCATGCCGGCTTCTATCGTCGCTTCATCAAGGACTTTAGCAAAATTTCTTGGCCCTTGTGTAATCTTCTTGCCAAGGATGTGCCGTTCAATTTTGATGAAGCTTGTATGGAAGCTTTCGTGAAACTTTGCACTCTTCTCTCATCCGCCCTAATCATGAAACCGCCTAATTGGTCTCTTCCATTTGAGATCATGTGTGATGCATCCAATTATGCATTAGGTGCGGTTTTGGGCCAACGTGTGGATAAACTTCCATATATCATCTATTATGCTAGCAAGACACTCTCCGACGCTTCGTTAAATTACACCACCATTGAGAAAGAATTGCTAGCTGTGGTGTATGACTTGGATAAATTCCATTCTTATCTTCTTGTGTCCAAGGTCATTGTTTTCTCGGATCATGCCGCTCTTAGGCATTTTCTCGCTAAAAAAGAGACCCAACCCCAAACCCCGCCTAATTCGATGGATACTTTTACTTCAAGAGTTTGACATCAAAATCCGGGATAAAAAAGGGACCGACAATGTTGTCACAGATCATCTTTCTCAGTTACTCATTGAGAAATCCTCTGAATATGCTGCGGTCCAGGACTCCTTTCCAGATGAGCAACTTTTTCAGATTTCCCATTCAAGTCTCCCTTGGTTTGCGGATATTGTCAATTATCTAGCGGTAAGCAAAATTCCACCTAATTGGTCCAAACAAGAGAAAGACCGGTTCTTTTCCCAAGTCAAGCATTTCTTTTGGGAAGATCCAGAATTGTTCAAGTACTGCCCAGATCAAATCGTCCAGAGATACGTTCCCGACAATGAAACCACAGGTGTCCTAAATTTTTGCCACACTATTGCTTGTGGGGGACACTTTAGTGCTAGAAAGACCGCTGACAAAGTCCTTCAAAGCGGATTTTATTGGCCATCCTTGTTTCGGGATGCTTACAATTTCTATAAATCTTGTGAGCGTTGCCAAAAGCTCGGATCCATGTTTAGGAGAGACATGATGCCCCTTACTCCCATCCTCATTATTGAAATTTTAGATGTGTGGGGGATCGACTTCATGGGACCATTTCCATCTTCTTATGGCTATGAGTATATCCTTAAAGCGATGGAATATGTTTCCAAATGGGTTGAAGCCGAGGCTACCAAAACTGATGATCATAAAGTTGTGATCCAGTTCATTCAATCTAACATTTTAGTCATTTCGGTATGCCACGAGCAATCATCAGTGACGGTGGATCTCATTTCCGAAATCGTTACCTTAAATCCGTCCTCTCCAAGTACTCTGTCATTCATAAGGTTGCCATACCTTACCATCCTCAAACAAGTGGTCAAGTGGAAGTATCTAATCGGGAGATTAAGCATATCCTAGAAAAAATGGTTCAACCGGATCGCAAAGATTGGTCATTGAGACTAAACGATGCGCTTTGGGCTTACCGGACAGCTTATAAGACACCAATTGGCATGTCCCCATATCGACTTGTCTTTGGCAAAGCCTGTCATCTTCCCGTCGAACTAGAGCACCATGCTTATTGGGCCATAAAAAGGCTAAACTTTGACCTCAAACAAGCCGGCTCTACTCGCAAATTGCAACTCAATGAACTTGAGGAACTTCGCAATGATGTGTATGAAAGTGCCAAAATCTATAAGACAAAGTTTAAAACTTTTCATGACAAGCACATTGTCAAAAAGTCTTTTGCCCCTGGATAAAAAGTTTGGTTTTCAATTCTATATTGAGACTCTTTCCCGATAAACTCCATTCATGGTGGGATGGTCCATATGTCATCACCGCCGTGTTTCCTTATGATGCAGTCGAACTCCAAGATCCTACAAATGGATCTCTCTTCAAGGTTAACGGCCAACGGCTTAAGCCTTACGTCGATGGCATAGTACCTATTCGAAAAGTTGAGAAAGTCCTATTGACGGACCCAATCTACGAGGATTAATGTGCCATGCAACACCTGGTTCGTCTAGCTATCAACATTAAATTTAGCATTAATGGGAAGCAATTCTTCCATCTTCCAAGCTTCCCTCTTCCAAGTGTCAATTGCCTAGAATTTTCCAGGAATTCGCTAAGTTTAACCAAATTGTGCATTTTTCCGGAATTGTCTAATCATGCATTCCGTGGTCACATTCGGTTTTCTTAGTCGTTTTCAGGTCTCCGTACCACGTCCAGAATTATTCATGGTTATTTAGGCATTTGGCTCGTCTAATCCAAAAATTTAAATGCCATTCGGGTTTCGTGACTCTTTCTTGGGCCGTTGATACCAAATCCCATTCTGGCACTCCTGCACAGCAACTAGAATCCTCCACAATTCAAATTTCATATCTAAGTTACTTTAGATCCCAACCCAAGCCTTGCAAGCAAAATTAAGCTGCACAAAGTAGCTGTTAAGTAGCCCCGTGGGCGCCCACCGCAGATCCGCGGGCGCCCGTCAAAATAAGCAGTGGCCATTGATCATCCATGCAGCCCCCGCAGCATCCATGGGGCCCCGCAGAGCCCCCGCGGCTCTCCCACCAGCGCCCGCCGCCCGTCGCTAGCACATTAAAATGGGCTTCCAAGCCCATTTCCCCCCATTTTATTTCATTTTAAACCCTCCATTCTCTCAACTCTTGCCCCCAACTCTACTCTTGCCCTCTCTCAAACCTTCCATCTTCTTCCAATCTTTCTCTAACCCTCTCATTCATCCATCTCCCCATTCATCCTTCCACCCTTCATCCTTCACTCTCTCATCATTCAAGCATAAGGGGATCTTGTTTCTCCAAGTTTGGGTACATCTTTTTCCCTTTGTTTTTCTTTAAATTTTCGCATTTAGGAGGATGGGATTCTAGTTATGGAGGATTGGTGATTGTTGGTTGTGCTTACATGTTCATTTTCAAGTTAAATTTTTGGGATTTTCACATCTTTAACCTCATTTTGTCCCTCTTTCCATTTCTTGCGCACGCCAGGTGTTTATAAAAAGTCCTGAACCAATTTTCTTCCTCCCAATGGCTTCTAGAGTGGCCTTCAAGCGTGCTAGATTGTCCGAGGGCCTTTCTAATGCACCTCCAACCCCAAATTGGGCTGAATGGCCAATCGTCCCCGAAGCCAAGTTCGCTATTAAAATGGTTTTGAGTATAATCATGAGACGGCGTGGTTTGTCCGTGAATTATAGGAGCGTGGTCTTGAAACTCTCTTTAAACCATGTGCTCACTCCTACTACCCATGCGTGGTCCGTCTCTTCTATGCCAACATGTTCTATTCATGTACAGAACTGGACAAAATCAAAACCACCATTGATGATTATGAGTATGAATTCACCCTTGATAACCTTGCTATGGCTATGGACTGCCCATTGGGATCTCCCGTGGATGGGGCGGGCTTGCCTCTCTATGTTGCTTCTCTCGACGCCACCTTGTCCGACATTGTGGGGGAGATTTTCCACGGCCAATTCACCAGCACTCGAACCACAAGCACCAACTAGTCCTTTTTGCAATGCCGTTTGTGGTTTCTTGATTCGGTCCTTGCTAAGAATGTCCTTCCTATGCTAGGCCATTCCGAGCGTAAGGGGGATTTTCTGAAAACCCTCTACAATGCTGAAAAGGGGTATTGGTTTTGCGTCCCACAGCCTGTCTGGGACCAAATGCTAAAAATCTACAATGAATTACTCTTGGTTAGGTCGCGCACTACCACCACATGGGCATTCCTTTTTCCTTACCTTATCACAGGGATGCTTAAAGATGCAGGATTCAAAGCACCCCTGGGTGAAGCTAAAGAAAAGACGGTTCTTGATTTTTTTCTTAAGGTCTGGAAGTCGAGTACAGCTCAGCTTCAGACATCCCGTTAGGCCCGCATTGGGGGCAAGTCGGATTGGGGTGCTTCAGCACCCCCTGTGGCTCTTGTTTCGCTTGTTCATGATGCCCCTGCACCTCCGCCGTTAGATGTCATGACCCAAGCTGACTATCTCACCCTGAATGCTCGTCTTGATGCCTTTAGCTTGTGTTTTAACACCATAGAGGGTGCCGTCCAGAAGACTTAGGAGAATCAAGAAATTTTACAAGCTATGCTCCAATCATTAATTGACCGTGCACCTGGCGCACCTGGTGCTTCCTCCTCCACTCCGATGGTGGAGTGATTTTATGCTTTCAGTTTTATTTCCCTTTTTCCCGTAGTACTATTTTAGACTTCTTTTGGGCCGCGTTTGACATTTATTTTCCAGTTTCTTTTGAACTTATAACTGCATTCCATTTTGCTTCTTTGCATGGATATTCGCTTTGAAATAAATTGCAGTTATCGTTAGTGATTTTTGGATTCATATGATTCTTGCTTTGTATAAATGCTTTTGACAGTTTTTGAATTCAAGTTTGGGGGTATGCTTATGGAATTCATGAAGTGGCCTATTTTTGCACCGCCGCTCCATTTCTCCTCAACTTGGTACTATTGTTCTTGGCATTCTCCAATTTTATTTTTATTTTTCTTTTCCTTTGTCTTCTCACATTGAGGACAATGTGACAGTCAAGTTTGGGGGTGCATGTGCTTACATTCTTATGGTTTTTGTTTATTTTTGATGCCTGTTAATTAATAAAATTATTTTGATTAGGAACGATGATAGTGTAATTTAGAACTTTGGAATTGAAGCATGTGTTTAATACTTTGCATATAGAAGCCAACATATTTTTGAAAATAAAGAATTTTTTTGAAATAAGTATGTTGATTCATATTGGTCTGTTTAAGTACTTCAATTAGATTTTCCCAGGACTTTATACTCTTTTATGCTTCACTTTGCACATTTACACACAAGAAACCTAATTGTGAGGTATGTAACCCAATTAATATTGACTAGGACTCAGTTGATCTGAATTGATGACCCTAATGAATGGATACCCTTGGCACAAATTTTTTTTTTTTTTTTTTTAAATGATGACCAGTTTGAGTTCGTAGCCTTTCCAACTCGAGTTATTAAGCCCCAGGAGTGTTTCTACACTTAGCAACCTAAAGCCATCTGGTTTGGGAGTTGTTGGCCTAACACTTGCTACATGGGTTAGTTAGAAAGCTTAAAGGATTTAGACATTGCACGGTAATTCAAAAATAAATAAATATAGTTCGTCGAAGTTCGTAGCCTTTCCAATTCGAGTTATTAAGCCCTAAGAGTGTCTCTACACTTAACACCCTAAAGCCATCTGGTTTGGGATTCGTTGGCCTAACACTTGCTACATGGGTTGGTTAGAAAGCTTAAAGGATTTTGACATTGCACGACTATAGTACGTGATCTTTTAAGTTGATAAATAAAATCGTCATTGAGCAACAAAAGTTATTTTGTGAATAAAGTTAAGCCTTGGGGACCTCATTTAGAAGAAGATTTAAGGATTTGAAAGCTTGTGTTTTTGGGATTGGAAAAAGAGGGTAAAAGCCGCATATTGGGAATCCGGTTCACTTTCACTTAAGTTAGAGTTAAATTCCATTTTAAAAATGACAATTGAAGTGTTTATATAGGTCTTAATGAGCAGTGCGTAAAAGTTGAAACTTATTTTGCCATTTTGAGTATCAAGGCTTTTTATATGTAAGGTAGTTTACTTAATGAGTCAATTTCCAAATTTTTGTTGTTCTAAGTTGCATTTGAGCTTCTTAGGTAAATTCTTGCTCCATGATTGATGGCATTTCATATGTTGTCATTTTGGTTAGGTTCTACATTTTATTTTGCTAAGGGACTAGCAAAATGTAAGTTTGGGGGTGTGATAAGCGCCAAATATTGCATATTCAAGCGCCCTTTCTTGCTTGAGTTAGGTCCATTAATGAAGTATAAAGTACAGTTTTACTTCACTTGTGTACTTCTATCTTGTTTTAGGTTGGTTTCCCCGATTATGATTAAAGAAGTGGTTCTGACATCATTTTTTTTGAAGTAGGTACGCCGTTGCTGAGGACTGCCTTTTGGGCCAGGCCACTTGAGTCCTCGTATGCATAGAGTTCGTGGCTTAGTGTTCAAAGTGGAGACCGTGTCAACGCTCTGGCTCGAAGAGGCTTACAAGAAGCCTTGATGAAGTTGCAGCTGTAAGGTCCCGCGGGCGCCCACTATACCACCGCGGGCGCCCGCCAACTCCTCAACTTTCTGTCATGTTTCGCTGGGCCCCGCCATAGGACCGTAGGCCCCCGCCGAGCTCCAGCGGGCACCCGCCAAACATGCCAGTAACCATCTTCGAGGTTGAAAGCACGCGGGTGCCCGCCAGTGCACCGCGGGTGCCCGCCGATCTGCAGAGAGCAGCCTACCTGCTCCTGTTTTTGTGCTGAACTTGTCCCATCTATATTTTTTGTGTGGTTCTACTTCCTAGGAGTGGTTGGAGCTCGTGATGGAGTAGGAGGAGAGGGGTTTTTGGCTAGATAAGAGCCTTGATGCATGATGATTACATATATCTCATTCTTGTGAAGTTTTAGAAAGAGAAAGGAGAGTTCTTGAGGTTTTGGGTATTTTGGGTCCTCTAAGCATGAAAATGGAGGGGGTTTTCATCTCTTTTCCTTCATTCCTTGCATCTATGAGCAACTAACCCCTTATTGTAAGCATGTTCTAATTCTGATTCTATTTTGGGGAAAATAATGTATTTTTGTGGTCGTTCTATAGTCTAGAACTTACACTTGATGTAATGAACTGATATTGATATAAATAACCATGTTGAATTTTATTTTCTTGTCTTAGAATGTACATTCTCATGGTTGTATGGTTTACATTTTCATGGTGACAATGAAGATGAGATTATGGAATGGTTTTAATGGCATGTTGTTGAGAAATATGATATGCCATAGCTTAGGTTCCCCCTTTTGATGGTTTATTCTTGATTTTCAGCTCCATATGCTCTTACCATGTGATTAAGGGCTTGATGATCTCTAGCTTAGTGAGCATGCATGAAACTACACTTTAGTTTAGGTAGCTAAGTATGTACATCTTTGATAGATCATTCTTGCCCATTGACTTCATGAGCTTCTTGAAGATAATGTAGTAACCATGAGTAACTACTTGTCATGGCCATCTATTTATGTTGTTCTTCCCGAACTGAATCATATTCTAGCATGTTTATATTGTAGGTGGTGAATTCATTTCCCTAGTCCTCTCTACCTTGATCTCCTTCTTTTAAACCAATTGCAAATTAGTGTTTATTGCACTCTTCAATTTATAATTTTAGTGACAAACCAACAAATCTCTATACCCCCTTCATCATTCTAAAAATGATTCTAGACACCTTGGTTGCCATAAGCTAGCAGTCCTAGTGGTTCGACTTACCCGACCAATAGCCCTATTTTACAATGATTTGTGCTATTGCAAAAGGGTTGATTTACAATTGTAATCGATCCGTCGATCAAAATACTAGAATCTAGCATACTACTAAATTATTTAATCCTTCTACACATGGTTTATATATATCATACATGCTTAAATCAATAAACCTTAAGTCAAGAAGTGAGGGTTTCCTATAATATGCAAGACTATCATGTTAAAAGCATGTATACAATATATATTAAACCCCAAGGATTATAAAACACTTAAAATATAAACATACTACCACCTCTACCTCAATAGAGAATTGAATCTCTATAATCCAAGCAACCAAGCTCAAAATGGAAAACAAGTTTTAGGGTTAATGAAGAGGAGAGCAAGAGGAAACTTTTGTGTTCCAAGGTTTTAAGTTTAGGGTGAATGGAAGGAGGCTAAAAATGAAGTCAAAGCTATTAACCAAGCTTTTCTCCAATGGTGGCTAGGTTAGGGTTCTTAGAAAATAAGTAAAAATGAAAGGGATAAAGTGAAAATGGTGAGTAGAGGATCTAGTATTCCTCTACTCACTATGTGTTCTTACACTACCTCTCTCACACACACAATGCAAGACTTAATTGTGATCCTACACTTGTCACAAATCCAAGGCTCCTTCCTAGGCTTAATCCTAAGCCTACACTTGTCAACCATCAAAGCCAACAAGTGCTCCAATTCTAGGCCAAGAAGTGGGTGAATCTCTACCCTCCAAATGTCAAGAGATTATACATCCAAGTCACTCCACCCCATTGCCAACAAGTGGCACCATGAGAATGTGACACTTGTCACATTTTCCAAAAATTGCAAAAAGGTCTTTTTTGAAAATATCTTCCAAAATAAATTACAAAATGGTCCCCAAGACGAAAAATAATTACTTTATATAATTACACAAAAACCCCAAAAATAAAGAATAATTACAGTAAAGTATGCATCCATGCCCTTTATGAAAAAGTAAGCAACTAGAATATATTTTCTACAAACGTAAAAATACAAATGTCATGAAAATCATATATTATTAATGCATGCAAAACTGGAATCAAATCCGAGCACAAAAAGTGAGGTTATGTAAGGAAAAATGATAAACGGGAAAAAGATGAAATAGGGAAGAGACAAAATAGGAAAAAGACAAAAAAGAAAATCGTCGAAAAACGAAAAGGAGGAAAAAGACCTGGTCATTACAACCTACCATCCTTAAAAGGATTTCGTCTCCGAAATCAAGTCGTACTTGAAAGAGAGAACAAATGGGGATATCGAGAGCGAACCTCCTGTTCGAGCTCTCAGGTAGCCTCCTCAACGCCATGATGTCTCCACAAGACCTTAACCAATGGAATGGTCTTGGTTCGTAAAACTTGCTCCCATGAATCAAGAATCTGTACTGGACCATCCTCGTAGGTTATATCCTCATCAATAACAACATTTGTCCACTGTAAGACATGCGATGGATCTGGCTCGTACTTCTTTAACATAGATACATGAAAGACGTCGTGAACCCTATCCAGGTCTGGCGGCATCGCCAAACAATAAGCGACTTCACTGACACGCTCCAAAATCTGAAATGGTTTAATGAACCTAGGAGACAACTTGCCCGTCTGCCGAAATCTCAGAAGTCCCTTCCGTGGAGAAATCTTGAGAAAGACGTGGTCTCTTACCTTAAAAGACAATGATCTTCTCCTCCTATCTACATAACTCTTCTGCCTGTTCTGAGCTATAGCCAACCGCTGTCGTATCAACTTAATTTCTCTGTAGTCTCGATGAAAATCTTGGGACCCAAGGCAATAGTATCACTGACCTCGGTCCAATAAACTGGAGATTTACAAGGTCTGCCATACAATGCCTCAAAAGGTGCCATGCCAATAATGGTCTGGTAACTGTTATTGTAGGCAAACTCAACTAAAGGTAAGTGGTCCTCCCAATTACCTCCAAAATCCAAAATACAAGCCCGTAGCATATCCTCCAATATCTGAATGGTGCGTTCCGACTAACCATCAGTCTGAGGATGGAATGCTGTGCTGAAATAAAGCCCCGTGTCAAGAGCCTCTTGAAAACTTTACCAAAAGTGAGACGTGAACAGCGGATCCTTATCCTAAACAATAGACACAGGAACCCCGTGAAGCCTAACAATCTGCCTCACATATAGTCCACTCAGTCTTTCTGCACTATCTGTCACTGCCATGGGCAAGAAGTGAGCCATCTTAGTTAACCTGTCAACTATGACCCAAATGGCATCATTCCCTGCCTGAGACCTCGGAAGTCCCGTCACGAAATCCATAGTGATGTGCTCCCATTTCCACTCTGCCACTGGTAGTGGTTGCAACAACCCTGCCGGTCTCTGATGCTCTGTCTTCACTTGCTGGCAAGTAAAGCATTTAGCCACTAACTGAGAAACATCCCGTTTCATGCCTTTCCACCAAAACTGTCGTCGCAAATTGTGATACATCTTCGTACCACCTGGATGAACTGCAAGTCGAGAATGGTGAAAATCTCGAAGAACGTTTTCACAACAAGACAAGGGAACAAACATCATCCCCTTGTACCTGAAACCATTATCTGAATGTAAGGTCCAACCCTCTACATTCTCGCTGCCTGAAATCCGAGTGTGGATGGACTTTATCTCCCCATCCTCCTGCTGTGCCTCAATAACTCTGCTAACAAGAGCCGGTTGAGCCACAAGGCTAAACAAGATAGCCGGTGAAACATCCTCAGACAACTGCAAACCAAGATCTGCAAGCTCTTCTAGTATCTTCCATCTGTAAATGGAAATGCTAGCAAGAGTTCCCCGTGACTTCCTACTCAATGCATTGGCCACCACATTGGCCTTCCCCGGATGATACTACAACTCAAAGTTGTAGTCCTCCATGAACTCAACCCATCTGCACTATCTCAAGTTTAAATCCTTCTGAGAGAAGAGATACTTGAGACTCTTGTGATCGAAGAAAACCTCGAACTTCTCCCCGTACAAATAATGTCTCCACCCTTTCAGGGCAAAGATAACTGCTTCCAATTCCAAATCATGTGTCAGATAGTTTAACTCATGAGTCTTTAACTGTCGAGACCCATAATCAACTATCCGTTTTGTCTGCATCAAGACACAACCCAATCTTTCTCACGAAGTATCACAATAGATCACATAACCCAAACCACATTCAGGTATGATCAAAACTGGAGCCGATGTCAATCTGACCTTCAACTCCTGAAAAGCAAAATTACATGCCTCATTCCATATGAACTTGACTCCTTTGCAAGTAAGTCAAGTCATACTCAATGACACTCATAGTGCCCTAATAGAGACTTGCGAAGTATATCCTCATTTCCCGCCTCATAGCCTTAGGAAAGAAACGCTCAAAGAACAAATCTCTGAACTCATTCTAAGTCATCAACTCAACATTGTGGACATTGGTTGTAGACCTCCACCAAATATCTGCATCTCCCATGAACATAGAGGTTGTCAAAGAAATCCTCAACTTGTCGGTAAGTACCGCCATACTATCCAACTTGCGAACCATAAGGTCTAACCAAGCTTCTGAGACTAGCGGATCTGAACTCCCTACAAATGCATTAATCTTGACCCTCTGTAGTCACATAAAGTACTCTAGTGCCTCATTGACTATCGGTGCCGGTGCCGGTGCAGGAAACTGTATCCCTGCCACTTGCCTGCGTATAAACTCCTGTAAGGATTCAGCAATCCCCTGATTGATTCCCTGAGCAACCCGCTCTTCGTAAGTCGGTGCCCGTGGCGGATTAGCATCCATGCCACGAACTGGAATCCTGGCCTCCTCGGACCCCTTGTGAACTCGTTGTCAGCCACCTGCTCCTCAATGCCCCGACGTAAGGACTCTCCATGTGTGACAACCATGGTGCTAAACGAACATAAGGAAAGAGGTCAACAATAACACAAGTTATTATGACCGAGTGCAACTCACACTATGAATGCACAAAACACGAAGCAAGACATGGTATGCAACATACAGTCATGCTAAAGCAATTAAAGAAAGCTGTATAAACAGTTAAGCACTTAAGAAAATAAGCATACATGTCAAACAAGATGCTCTTAACCATATAGCCATATAAGCATAAAGACATGTCATACTACCAAACGTATAATCAAGAAACATATAAATATGTTATAAAGCCAAAACATGTTATCAAAAGCATGTGAACTTATCAAAGTAAATCATCAAAAGCATGATATGTACCCAAAACCCATTGTCCTAAGGTATTCAAACCTAGGAGCTCTGATACCACTTGTCGTGACCCGTATTTTTTAACCCGGTGCGTCAGTGATAACCCGAAAGTTAACCTGATAATGGATTCGAAATGCGGAAGCAAAATATGAAACCATAGTCCTTTGAGATATAAATCATCTCTATTCCACCAATATGACATTCTATGAGCTCACAGAAGTTAAAGAAAAGTAAAAGACGAAACTAGAGTTAAAATGAGCAAAATCCGATAATGAAGGGCAAAACGGTCAATTCACAAATAAAAGGAGAAAATTTACTCTAAACAAGTCAAACAAGGTGAATACAACCTAATCTAATCATTTTACAACATTCCAAAAGGTTCTAAGAACTCTGAACAAGAATCCCACAAAATGCCTTTTCCCGGTTTAAGAGAAAACTGACACTATCTCACTAAAATATGAATAACTCTTATTGTGATTGGAATCTAAGAATTACATAGGTACCATTGGAAAGCTGACTCAAAATCCTTGAGTTTAGGCTTAAGAATCACCCCATTTGGATTTGGAATGAAGGAGTAATGACCTTTTGAAGTTGTAACTTCAGTGCTAAAACACAACAGAGGAGTTGCATGCAAACAAGCTATTTCGGTCGACCAAAATAGAGTTTCGGTTGACCAAAATGGACAAAAACTCTGCTAAAATCCCATTTTTAAGGTGAAGTTGGTTCGGTAGACCGAAATGAACCATCGGTCGACCGAAATAGGCCATCGGTTGACCGAAATGGTCTTGAACAATAAAAATGGCTACTGGAATTGAAGGTTTACTGTGCATTGATGTTACCAAAGGCCATCGGTTGACCAAAATGGAGTGTCAGTCAATCGAGACACCTTAAAAACCTATTATAAGACCTGTTATGTGCCAAGTGTGTAAAGGTTCAACCCATGCTCTAAATCCCCTCATGTAATGGATTAAAAATAAAAGTTTAAATGTGATTTCCAATAAGATTTGAGTAGGTGAACATGTCAACAACTTCATATGCATATTTGAATGTAAAAATAATGGCTGCTAGCCTCATACATGTTCATTACAAGATCTTCATACACCAAACCTCCAAAATTGGTAAAAGTACATTTTTATAGCAAAAGTTGGTACCAAATGAACACAAGTGCTAAAGTAAACATGCTTGGCCGTTGGCCTCTTTACTTACATGCTTATAATGTCAAAATTAAAGACTTAAGTATCATTACATATCAAAGTAGGTACATTAGCTTCAAAAATACCATACATCCATGGTATGCAAAAATATAACATCAAAAGTAAAGCATACTAAACACTTGCATGTCAATATACAAAAATGTTCCAAATTGTTCATAAGCCTCTAAGGATGATAAACATCCAAGAATATAGTCTCCTTACCTGAAAAACAACCCAAACCATTAGGGTGAGTAATCAAGTTACTCGTAGGAAGAAACATATGCGTATACCCTAAAGTTTCAATATCATTATAAGATCAATATAGACGAATACAAAGGAGCATTCCACTTAACGTCTATGTTCAAGGTGTTCTAAGGGATCATCTTAAGCTAACTTAAATATTCCTTAGCAGCACATCAATATCAATGTACTTAACAACATCAATTCACCAATAACAAAAATCACAAGTTATAATTAAGCATTGGTTGTCAACTTGGAATTTAATGTGAAATCAAATAGTGGAATACTTAGACATCACGTTTCAGACTAAACCAAGATCAAAATAGTTATTCCGGACATTAACCCGCTGGGAAGACCACCCTAGTGCGCACTATCTCAATTGGGGAGAACTCATACCTCCCGCACTAGAGCCAAACTCTAGCCTTGTCACTTATAACAATGTCCCAAGATAATCCAAAATCACAATCAAGTTCAAAACTTAAACACTATAATGAAGGCATGTAAACCACCTTCCATGCATACCAAATGACACAAACCATGTCTTAGGGTTCCAAGTCTAAAATGGCATACCAAATGACAAGTCCTCATCATGATATTTTGTACAATACAATACCACCAACTTATCAATTTAAATCATGCCTTAACAATAAGCTATATATACTAGATTACAACATTATAGTATTAAGCTTCTAAAATAATCACAATTGTCATCAACAAGATCATAGAATTATCACCACCATAAATATAGCAATTCAAGTCAATAGGAATTGTATATAATATTAATAATTCTACAAGAGTTCTATATCACTACACATGTGAAAATACTAGAATTTAGCATACTTCTAATTTATATAATCCTTCTACACATAGTTTATACATATCATACATGCTTAAATCAATAAACCTTAAGTCAAGAAGTGAGGGTTTCCTATAATATGCAAGACTATCATATTAAAAGCATGTATACAATATATACCCCAAGGATTATAAAACACTTAAAATATGAACATACTACCACCCCTACCTCAATAGAGAATTGAATATCTATAATCCAAGCAACCAAGCTCAAAATGGAAAACAAGTTTTAGGTTTAATGAAGCGGAGAGCAAGAGGAAATTTTTGTGTTCCAAGGTTCTAAGTCTAAAGTGAATGGAAGGAGGCCAAAAATGAAGTCAAAGCTATTAACCAAGCTTTTCTCTAATGGTGGCTAGGTTAGGGTTCTTAGAAAATAAGTGAAAATGAAAGGGATAAAGTGAAAATGGTGAGTGGAGGATCTAGTATTCCTCCACTCACTATGTGTTCTTGTACTACTTCTTACACATACACAATGCAAGACTTAATTGTGATCCTACACTTGTCACAAATCCAAGGCTCCTTCCTAGGCTTAATCCTAAGCCTACAATTGTCAACCATCTAAGTTAGCAAGTACTCCAATCTTAGGCCAACAAGTGGGTGAATCTCCACCCTCCAAATGTCAAGAGATTATACATCCAAGTCACTCCACCCCAATGCCAACAAGTGGCACCATGAGAATGTGACACTTGTCACATTTTCCAAAAATTGCAAAAAGGTTCTTTTTGAAAATATCTTCCAAAATAAATTGCAAAATGGTCCCCAAGACGAAAAATAATTACTTTATGTAATTACACAAAAACTCCAAAAATAAAGAATAATTACAATAAAGTATGCATTCATACCCTTTATGAAAAAGTAAGCAACTAGAATGTATTTTCTACAAAAGTAAAAATACAAATGTCATGGAAATCAAATATCATGAATGCATGCAAAACCGGAATCAAATTCGAGCACAAAAAGTGAGGTTATGCAAGGAAAAATGATAAACGGGAAAAAGACGAAATAGGGAAAAGACAAAATAGGAAAAAAACAAAAAAGAAAATCGTCGAAAAAGGAAAAGGAGGAAAAAGACAGGGTATGACGACCCTGGTTTTTAGGCCAGTGTGTCCTGTGATGAACCGTAAGGATGATCCAATAACAGATCCGAATGCGGAAGCGAAAACAGAAAACAAGACTCTAAGAAGTCAAAGTGACCTTTCATGAGGTCGTGGAACTCAACAAGAACTAATGCGGAAGCAAAAGATCAAAAATATGACAAATAAGCCCCCAGGGGCAAAATAGTCAATTCTGAAAACTATATATTCAAGTGCCACTGAGCACACCGCTAGAAGGACAACGAAAAACTAATCAAGATGGACTCAAGAATCGCATGATTTGGAGTCCAGACGAAGGAGAAACGGCATGACGAAGAAAAATGAGCACTTAAGGCAAAAAGGGTAAACTGGTAATTATCCAGAAAAAACTAGGTGCAACCGAGCACAGCGTTGGAAGGACAGTGAAAAATTAGTCAAGTTCAACAAAAAATTCACTTGAATCGGAGTCCAGACGAAGGAGAAAGGCCTAAAAGAAGAATTGACGTCACGGCGGCCCGACGAGGGGCCATGGCGCACACGGCGCCCATGCGCGAGCCCACCGGTGTGCATGCCGGCGCCCAAAGACATGGCTGGTGGCAGCCCTTGGCTGTTGTTACATTTTTTTTTTTTTTTTTGTTACTGAGGCTTGAAACGGAGGTCAAGACGAGTTTTTCTGGAAAAACACGAAGAAGAAACCCCCCTAAAATCAAGTTTTCTACCCGACAGCGCGGACGGAATCGAAAAAAACTCACTGTGAAATCCCCAAAATGCCCTAGATCAGAACTGAACAAGAGGGTCATAAAGCTGCTAAATGAAAACTGGAAGCTGAAACTTCACGAGGAATTTCCGGTACCAAGACGACATTTTCTGGAAAAACACGAAGAAGAAACCACCCCTAAAATCATGTTTTCTATTCAACCATGTCAAAAGAAGAAAACAAAACTGATGTGAAAGGTCCATAATGCCCCTAGATCAGAATATGCAAAAAAAAATGCAAAATGAATTCACAAGAGGCTTAAAACACAAACGATGAGGTTTTGCCCGAAAACGACTATGCACGCAAACGTAACTTACCTATTTAGACGCGCTACAATGGTCCATGGCTTAAAAATATAGCCGATGCAAAGTCCGACCCCCCAATGGGCAAAAAGGCAAAAATGGAACTTGGGATGAAAACTCGAAATCCAAAAATACAAAATGGGATCAAATGACCGTTTGGCCCTTGGCCACACTTCAAACATGATTAGTAAGACCCTATAAAAGAATGAAAATGGAATTCCCACACCCGATGCAATCATGGTGAAGCAATGACTTGCGATTTTTTAAGATTTTCACAATATTTCATGAAGTAAAAAAGTTGTATAGAATATAATACACATGTCATTGGCCTCCGGCCTCATCTCATACATGTCAAATACATTGAAAGGAGTGCACTTATGTACACATTACATACATGGAATCAAATATACATATTTTGACATATAAGTTTACAAAATGACATTTCATGCTAACATTTGCATGAAATGGAAACTTGAAAGCTACACGACATCCAAGGAATGCTAGGCTTCACGAACCAAGTCTTCGTACCTGAAATATACCCCAGTATCATAGGGGTGAGTAACATAAAGCTACTCGTAGGAGATGAGCATGCATCGACCTAGCATTTTACAAATTTATCACCTTAAGGTGAAACATGTTAAAGGGGCTCATGCCACCTAACGTCTATGTCCAAGTGAGACTCGGGGAGCATCCTAAGCTACCTTAGAGTCTAAGCAATAAGAATCATGATATACATATGTGTATGAAACGAATCATGGTTGGGATAATCTAACGAACATGACAAGAAGAATGCTTGAGCATATATTAACATGATTTGCATTTTCAATACAATTGAACTAGGTCTAGAGTAATCCATACAACATAATAAAAGCATATTTGAATACAAGTTAACAAGAATCACATTATCCATACAATTCAACAACAAAAGAGCATGTTATACAATGCAACAAGGTTTAAGTTCTCAAAGCCATCAACTTAGAATCTAAAGCACAAAATAACAGTAGTGGTTCATGCCACCTAACGTCTATGTTATAAATGAATCAATAGGATCAATCCTAAGCTTTATTAGAACGTCAAAACATGATTTTCAATATCGATGCAATTTAACCAACATTGGAACTTCCAATACAACGCATAAAACACAATTTCGCAAAGTTAACATCCTGTAACTTAAAATGGAACGACAAATAAGAAACAACAAGTTACAATATCATCTAGTTATCAACTTGAAAATGAAATGCGAAATCAAACAAAGTGGATACTCGGACGTCACACCGGATCAGACCGACAATATAGTTACTTTAGGGTTACTAGCCCATAGGTAACCTCCCTATGTGCGCACTAGACTATATATGGAGGGACTATCCCCCGTACTAGAACCACGTCCTAGCCATAGTCAAACAACGACATCCCCAAGTTTCCAAATTTAACAAGTTGTGCAACAACGCATATATCAACAGGAATATGCAAGATAATCAACTATCTACTAAGCACAACCAAATTTGGAAACCTATACAATACATGCTCTTAATCCACAACTAATATGATATGATGAATGTCGAATCTTCAGTGTGCGATTCGTTACACGTTATGCATGAAAGATGTTAAACACGAAGTGTGCAAAACATTACACAAGACAACAATATATTCAATAAGGAAAACATATTCTCATGAATACAAACATAGCAACTATGTTATCCAATGTTCAAAACATAACCAAATGAATATACAACAAGTTCAAGTCCATGATTTGAATATAGAAACCACTTTTAAAACACAACTAGATCATGGAGCAAATTGATAGAATTTAAATAGATAAACATAATTAAATTCTCTAGATTTTCGATTCAATTTCAATTGACCTCAATTTAATACATGTTAAAAGGCATGGCAAGATCATCACCTATATCCATTCTAAAACTCAATTAGGTTGTTAGAACAACAAAGTAGAACTTTTATTAAATCATGCTAATTTAAATCCTAAGGTTCTAAAACAACTTCAGATAGTCCCAATTTAATATATACTAGTAAACAAGTCATGGCCAATACAAATATCAAGTTAAAACCTTAATTAAGCTATTGAGACCACAAAATAGATTTTAATTTATTCTTTTAATTAAGATCTCTAGATTTTCAAACTTAACCAAATGCTCTCAATTTAACATATCTTAGAGAATATGCCAAGGACTAATGTAATATCACATTACAAGTTTATTTCATTCAATTTAAGACCATGTGACTTAACCTTTCACTAAAGTTTAATATAAATTAAAAGTTGCAATTCTCATGCAATTAATCCCAATTTAATATATGTGAACAACCACACCAAAGCTTAATTTTCTAGCATGCAACAATTCAATTCCAAGTTGTATATCACCATGAGGATTAAATCTTAAACAAGGAATTTAATTAAATGAAAGGTTTGAAAACCTAACCGAATATTCTAAATCAAACATATGTGAAGCTATATGGCATGTAAGTCAAGAATATCAAGTCAGAATTTAAATAGAGTGAATAGTGCACTCGGGGCAAATTAATTAATCAAATTAATTAATAATTACTAATTTTCAAAACACCTCCAATTACTTTCAAATTAAACTATGTTGGAGAGCATGCAAAGGCCTAATTTAATATGCTAACACATATTGATTTTAAGCTAGTTAAGGCCATGTGAATTAATCTTTCACCTAAGATAAATATTAAATAAAATCTTTAATACTTATTCAAATGTTCCAATTTTAATACATGATAATGAGCATATCAAGGGGCAATATAAAATCATGCTACATGTTTAAACCAAGTCATGAGCAACCGGAAAAATTAGATCCCGTACAAGAAAAATAAATAATAAAATCTCTAGATTTTATATTTAATCATGCAAACAAGTAGTATAAGCATCATAAGCATGCTATATAATAAGAATTTAAACCTAGAACATCTCCTACCTCAATTTGAGATAAAAATCTCAAATGCCATCAAAATGGAACGGCTCCGAATCCGATGAAACTACAAGGTTTTGTCGGGGACAATGCCGTGAACATAACCGCCATGAAAGCCCCATCAAAATCATAACTTGACTCAAAACGAAACTCAAGAAATGGTTAAAACTGAATTCTAATAAGGGGGAAAGGTAGAGCACGGCGAGGGGAACAACAAACGTTAAGGCCGAAGACTTTCCATCAAGGAAAAGTGAACCAAAAGACGAGAGAGAAGATGGAAGCACCCCTTGGGCTACCATGGGAGATCTAGGTCGTGCATGAAGAGGGGAGAAGATGAAAAATGAAATATCTCACCCCCTTTTACAGAAATCTCAAAAAGTGCCCCAAACGGGCCCCGCCTGGTCCGAAAAAGTAAAATTTGAGCAAACGCGCTCAAATGGCAAAACTTTGTGAATAAAAAAGATTCAAAATGATAAAATATGAACAACGGAAGAAACGGCGTCAAAAACCGAGTCCCGAGCAGAAAGTTATGCCCAAAACAAGTTTGGCAAAAACTAGGGCCAGAAACCCTGAAACTGGAAAACATCGACCAGGAGGAAATTCCAAGAGTACACAACTCGACGAAATATGAAAATGAATCATGTACAAGGATCCAAGCTCAAAACAAGACATTTTGCAATAACTTTCATTAATTGCACAATGGTCCCTCCAAAAAGTGAAAACTGCACTTATGGCCCAGAATGAAAATATCTTCGTAAAATATTTTCTTAAAAACCCCTGAAATAAAATATCTTCAAAAGATATTTATGAAAAACACCCCAAGAAAAGAAAATAATTTCAAAGAACTTTGAATCCATGCCCCTATGGACACCGGGAGCAACCAGAGTACTTTCTTGCAAAAGTAAAGATACATATTTCGAGGAAACCACTCAAGATGAAGGCACGTGAATTCAAAAACCAACTCCGAGCATGAGAAGTGAGGTTGTGCCAAAAACTGACAAACAGAGATAAGACGAAATAGGGAAAATGACAGAATAGGGAAAAGACGAAATAGCGCATAGTGTCCGAAAAACGAAAAATGCGAAAATGACTCGGTCCTCAAAGGAAGTTGTCAATTCACATGAAAGAGTCTCAGAAACCAATTCTGATCAGTCGAGATGACACTAAGCGACACGAAACAGAGCTCAGAAAAGAAAATTAAACGAAAAAAATTCATTCGTAAAATTTCAAGAAAAAGGAAAGGGAGGCAAATGACCAGGTCATTACACAGGGTCATTACAGGAGGTGCTAGGTGCGATCAGTCGTAAGGCCAACGAATGATGGAAAAACTAAAAAATTCACAGGTGCGATCGGTCGCAACCATTTGCGGCCGATCGTGATGGATCACAATCGATGGGCTGCAACCTGACAGATTTTGAAAATTTTGAAATTCAAGGGGTAAATGGGACTTTTTGGGAAAAGTTTCTTAAGCAACCCTATCCAAATGTGATTCTAAGATCAACTATGGTCCAAACCAAGAATAAAAAGCAAAGTGAAATGACAGAAATGCCCCCAATTGTATACAATACCAAAGAAAGAAAAATATGTTATAAAATGAAATACTTTGCATACTTTAAAGTGCTTGGCCCTTGGCCTCGTTACACACAAGTTAAATTACACCAAAAGAGAATGTTTAAGTGCATATTACGGACCCAAAAAAGGAAGCAAAGCATGCTTCTAATTACATTACACATTGTCAACTTCAAAAGACAACTATATCATGCTAACACTTGCATGCCAAAAATATACAAAACATGTTCAAGATGTAAAGACAAGCCGAGCTATAGATGGTTTACATCCAAAAAGAGTGTCTTCTTACCTTAAAAACAATAATCAACTAAGGTGAGTAATCGAATTACTCAATAGGACGATGCGTATGCGTATACCCTAAAGTTTCAATGGTTTTTCACAAGTGTAATATAAACAAACACATGTGGATCATGACTCCTAACGTCTAGTTTCAAGGGGAAGCTAAGGGATCATCCTAAAGCTATATTTAAAAACATTTTGAAAGCATTCCACAATAGGTAATATACTTAATGATATTGGAACATCCAATGAAAAACAACAAGTAATACATTTGAACAATATTGGAACATCTAATGTAAAACAACAAGTTACAATCGCAAAGTAATGTCAACTTGGAAAATGAAACGCGAAATCAAACAATAGAAATATCTTGGACACGACATCCGGTTATGAACATCACAACCAAGATAATTAGTTGTTTTAGGCTTGTAATGACTCGAATTTTTCGGATAAATTTTTTCCGTTGTCTTTTCCCTTCTGAGTTTGGTTTCATGTCGCTTAGTGTCATCTCGAGTGCTCTGGAGTGATTTCCGAGACTCTTTTATGTGGATTGACAACTTCCTTTGAGGACCGAGTCAATTCCGTATTTTTCGTTTTTCAACACTATTCACTTTTTGTCTTTTCCCTATTTTGTGTTTTTCCCTATTTCGTTTTTTCCTTGTTTGTCACTCTGTTTGTGTAACCACACTTCTTGTGCTCGGAGTTGATTTTTGACTTCACGTATCTTCATTCTCAGTGGTTTCTATGAGATACATATTTTTATTTTCCTGATAAAGTACTCTGGTTGCTCCCGGTGCCCATAGGGGCATAAATGCAAAGTTCTTTGGAAACATTTCCTTTTCTTGGGGTGTTTTTCATAAATATCTTTTGAAGATATTTTATTTTAGGGGTATCTAAGAAAATATCTTTTGGAAGATATTTTCATTCTGGGGCAGTTTCGTAATTTTCACTTTTTGGAAGGGCCATTGTGCAATTAATAAAGTTATTATTCAATGCCTTGTTTTAAGCCTGGATCCTCGTACGGGATTCATTTTCCCATTTCGTCGAGTCATGGACTCTGAGAATTTCCCCCTAGACTATGTTTTCCAGTTTCCAGGTTTCTAGCCCCAATTTGTGCCAAACTTGTTTGGGGCATAACTCTCTGCTCGGGATTTGATTTTTGACGCTGTTTCTTCTGTTGTTCATATTTTCTCATTTTAAATCTTTTTTGTTCACGGAATTTTTCCGTTTGAGCACGTCTGCTCAAATTTCACTTTTTCAGACCCAGCGGGGCCCGTTCGGGGCACTTTTTGAGTTTTTTTATAAATAGGAGGTCTTTAAGTGAAAAATTAGATTTCACTCTCTCTCTCTCCCCTCTCTTGGCCGGATCTCATGGCAGCCATGGCTTCCATCTTCTCTCTCTCTTTTGAGCTTCCTCCCCTCACAAAAAAGTGGTGATACCTTTATGTTTATTGTTCCCCTCGGCGAGGCCTTCGATTCCAACCGATTGGAATCTCGTTTTGGCCATTTCTTGAGTTCGGGTTTAAAGTCAAGTTGTGTTTTTGATGGGGCTTCCTTGGGATTCATGTTCGTGGTGTTGTCCCCGACAAAACCTAGGAGTTTCGTCGGATTTAGAGCCGATTTATTTTGGTGGGGATTTGAGATTTCATCTCAAATAGGGTAGGGAATGTTTTAGGATTATTTGTATATTTTATTGTGTGTTTGCCATGATTATATAACATATATGTATGCCTTGTATCAAATCTAGAAAGTTAGTAATTTTTATTTCTTTATATAAGATTTAAAATTCATGATGATGTGTAACTTGGATTTGAATTGTGGCATGCTATAAAATCTTGTTTTAATGTGTTGGTTAACATATATTAAATTTGGATTAATTAAATAAGAATTGCACTTTTTAATTAATATTTATCTTTTGTGAAAGATTAAAGTTCATGGCCGTACCTTGCATGAAATTGAGTTGTATTATGCTTCTAAATTAAGTTTTGGCATGTTCTTTAACATACTTTAATTTGAGAGCATTTGGTTGAGTTTGGAAATCTAGAGACTTTAATTAAGAGAATTAATAAAATCTATTTTGTGGTTTCATGGGCCTAATTAAGCTTCTTTGTGAATATATGTAATGACCATGATATGTCTTTTATCATATATTAAATTGAGGCCATTTGGAAATGATTTGAAATCTAGAGAGTTTAATTATTTTGATGTAATTAAATTCTTTCTTGTTTATCCATGGATCTAACCATGATTTAGAAGTTGTTTCTATTTTAAGAGCATGGATTTAGACTTGTGATGTATTCACTAGGTTGTGTTATAGGCATTGAAGAGCATTGTTGTTAAATTTATATTCATGAGAGTATGTTTCTAATATGAATATATTGTTGGCTTGTGATTTCATAACATTATGGATATGAAATGCTTATTATGCACAATTGAGAGTTATATTGCTAACTTGTTACTATGTAGTAGTAATATGTATAAGTTATGTACTTATTTGGGTTATTTTGGAGTCTTGGGACATTGTTGTTACATGTGATATAGCTAAAGTTCGGCTTTAGTGCGGGAGGTATGAGTTCTCCCCAATTGAGATAGTGCGCACTTAGGGTGGTTTTCTCTGTGGGTTAGTGCCCAGAACAACCATTTTGTTCTCGGCGGAAATCCGAGATGTGATGTCCAAGTCTTCCACTATTTGTTTTCGCATTCAATTCCAAGTTGACAATCATGTTTACCTTGTTAACTTGTGGTTTTGGCTATTGGCGATTTTGATGTTGTTTAGTACATCCATACTAAATTGCTATATTTAGTTGATTTCACACTTTTAGATTTCTAGTTGATAACCTAGAGAATCTATGTCTTGATGTGTGGTATTAGATATTCTAATTATGCTAAATTGTTATATTTAGTTGATGTTGCTTTTTAGACTTCAAGTTGATAACCTTGAGAATCTATATGTTGTTGCGTTGTATAAGCATGCTCCTATGTTGTTGCTTTGTGTAAGCATGACCCTATGTTGCTAAAATTGCATGAATGAGGTGATTGATGCTAGAAATAATCTTAGGTAGCTAGGATGCTCCTTGACTCTCACCTTTGACATAGATGTTAGGTGGAATGAACCGCAATAATTAAATCATGCAAACTTGTAAAACGTAGGTCGATGCATGCTCATTTCCTACGAGTAGCTTTATGTTACTCACCCACGTAGTGGGGATATTTTTTAGGTACAAGAATTAAAGTTGAGATTCTCATCATGCTTGGATGGTTTGTGGACTTGGAGACTTCCATTTTTGTGAAGGTTGGCTTGGAATGCCAATTGTAGCCTTATTTGTCAAATGTGTATATTTGATTCTAAACTTGTAATGTGTGCCTAAGCACACTTTTGAGTCTCATTTTATGTATTTGACATGAGTCCAAGGGCCAAACATCTTTTAGAATCACATTTATGTCATGGATGTTGATTTTTGCCTTTAGTGACATTATGTGAAAAATTCATGCGTTTTAGTATGCTATTTTGCGCCGGAGTGTGCATTTTATATGAATTTTTTCCATTAGCATTCATTAATCATGTATGAAGTGTGGCCAAGGGCCAAACGACATTTTGAAACCATCTCATGATTTTAAATTCCAAGTTTTCATTCCAAACTTCGTTTTTTGGCATTTTGGCCGTTGGGGGGTCATATTTTGTATCTGTGGTATTTTTAAGCTATGGACCATTGTAGCACATCTTATTAGGTAAGTTACGTTTGCGTGCATGGTCATTTCCGGGCAAAGCTTCTTCTTAGGTGAAATAACCCTTCTACGGACTTATGTTACACTTTTGTTGCATAATCTGACTTAAGGATATTTTGGAAATTTATTTTGGGAAATAAATTCCGTTCTTCACATAGTTGAATATAAAATGTGATTTGAGGGGGGGTTTCTTCTTTGTGTTTTTCCAGAAAATGCCATCTTGGTATCGGAAATCGATCGCAAAGTTCAGCTTTCTATTTTCCATTTAGCAGCTTTTTCGACCCTCTGGACCAGATTTCTTTAAAGGGAATTTTGGGCATTTCACAGTGAGTATTTTTCAATTTTTCTCGTGTGTCACGTAGAAAACTCAATTTTGAGGTAGATTTATTCTTTGTGTTTTTCCAGAAAATGTCATCTAGGGCCTAAAAATTCTATTTTTTCGGGAAAAACCCCTGCTACCAGGTTTTTGCTGAGTTGTAGTACAATTGTACGGGTCAAGTGTACGGGTGATGAATCTCGTAACCGTTTAGATGAGTGTGGGCAGTGAGTTGGTCACTATTTTTTTGCTTTCTAACCGGTTAGAAAGGATCTCCTAACCGGTTAGTTGGTCTTGGGTTGACTTTTTGACCGTTTTGCCCCTATTTCTTCCGTTAGCCATATCTTCTTCATCCGGACTCCGAATAAAGTGATTTTTGAGTCTAAGTTCATTGATTTTTCATTTTCTTTCCAATGGTGTGCTCGGTAGCACCCACTTTTAAGCTAGAAATGATGTTTTATCCCCTAGGTTCATTCTTGTTCGTTTTTGAAACGTTGCTTCCGCATTTGATTCCTTTGGGTTCCGTGACCTCGTTGAGGGTCACATTGGTGTCTTAAAGTTATGTTGTATCTCTAAGGATCATTGTTTGTCTTTTGCTTCCGCATTTCAGATCCGTTGTTGGGTCATCTTTCGGTTCATCACTAACGCACCGAGTTGAAAAACTTAGACCGTCACAAGTGGTATCAGAGTTCCTAGGTTCGAAAACGTTAGGACGATGGGTTTTGGGTGCATATCATGTTTTTGTTGCCTTGCTCTATGTGTTTATATGCTTAATGATAACATGTTTATGTGCTTACGTGCTACATGTTGTATGCCGTTTGTTTAGCATTATTTTATTCTAATGTAAAGAGCACGACATGTGACTTATGCTATATTAGAATTGTATATGCATAATTGTGTTGTATATTTGGTATGACACGGGATTGGTCATTAAGGCACGAGTTGAGGTTGATGGTGATTGTAGTCATAGTTTCATGGTAGTATAGGTTGTTCTCGACCTAGTATTAGTTTTGAGATAGGTGGATGGTCACCTTTTGTTTAGGCTCTTGTGAGATGAGTCATTTGGCGTTACCGTAGTGGTAGATTTGTTGGATTTGGGCCATTATGAGGTTATGGACCTCTTAGGATCGTTGATTGTTCAGGATGATTCCTCTGGAACTTGCGTTTTTCATGGGCGGGTACGTTTATGGGCGGGTGCATGGCACTGTCATGCTACCGTGCTGGCTAGCTATAAGAATAGTTCGGATGGAATCAGTGTTGGTTTTGTTTTGATAGGCGTTGTCTTTTGATCGGTGATGATGATGGTTGTTTTGGGGATCAGTCGTGGTGATTGATTTAGTTGTTATTGGTATGGCTGTAGTTGCCATTTTCCTTAAGGAGTTCTTACGTGATGATGCTTTTGGGATCAAGTCGATTGATTAATGTTTCAAGTAGTGAGAGCACTACATTATTAGTGTCACTTGTAGTGTCACCTTTAGATTCGGAGTTAGATTGTTAGAGCCTTACCGTTGTGGTAAGGGCTCACGTTTGTTTAGAGACAGGTTGTTGTTATATTGGTTTTGGAGACAGTTTATGACTAGGAATTGTCCTTTCTTTTCTTAGACACTCTAGGACATGATGTCTATAGGGTTCATTGTTGCATCATTTTGTCTTATGCAGTTTCGCTTACTACCATGTTAGTAGTATGATTTATGTTATTATGATACATGAGTAGGTGGAGGTCTATCCACATTTGCCTTCTTGTTGTGTGGCATTAACATGCCTTCTTTATATGCTTAGAGATGCCATGTTGTTACTGTACTTTTATGAGATGCTTTTGTGCTTACATGGAGACGTGTTGCATGTACCTTTAATTTTTTTATCTATGTGAGTAAATTTACTTCTTGGTAGTTGCATTTCCTTGTCATTTGTATAACTTCTAGGTTTGGTTTTCCTATTCGTTTCCCTCAGTCGCACGTAGTGTGTATGCGGGTTTCCACAAGGGTTTTGTGTTGGTTCGTGTTAGGGACTTCACAAGGAGTGAGTCTCTTCTCTTCGTTGCATTGTGCACAATTTTGGGGTTGGTTGGTCCGTGAGGATCACTATCGTTGTCTTGAGTCCTTGGTGAGGATTTGATGGATTTTGGTTGACTTACTTCCATGTAGGGGGTGAAGTCTTTGACCTTGTTGTCTTTCATTTCAGAGATGGAGTTGTGGTATTGTCCTTTTTAGGACTGGTGGTTCCCTTTCTTTCATGTCTTCCCTTGGGGAGTTTCTGCCGTAGTTTTTGACGAAGTTGTAGTGCTCAGAGTGAGTTGATTGGTGTGAGATCATTTTATGGGGACTTATGTCCATATCATTGAGGATTTGTTTGATTATGAGGTAAGCTCGATGCTCTTTTGAGAACGTCTTTTGGAGACTTGTTTCAGTTTTGGAAATCTTGATGTTGTTGACTCTTAGAAGGAGTTTTAAAGGATCGCTGTTAGATATGGCTTGTCTATGGAGTCTTTTCATCCTAGTTATAACTAGGCATGGTTTTGAGGAATCATAGTTCCAGTGGTTGTTTATAGATCGATTGAAATTGAGGAATTTTGATTTAACTTGGTGTTCCCAAGTACGGTTTTAAGAGATTAATTTTGTGACCTTGGTTGTTGGCATTTTGATGTGTGTGCCACTTGGTGGATTTGTATTTTGAGGATTTAGTTATCCATGATAGGGATGTGGATCTGATGTTTGATTATGGTGATTGGTCTTGTAGTTGATCTGTTTCAGGGAGTAATGTGAAGGAATTTCGATGAAATGTCTTATTGTGAGGTTCGTTTTGGTTTCTGTAGGCGTTGATTTGCTTATCAGGTTTTGGATTCCTGATTAATGTTGTTAATAGGGGTATTTTGAGACATTGGAGACGTTGGTTTTGCTGTATTGAGGATTTGGGGCCTTAAGCATAGCGGTACCTATAGCATTGTTGTCAGAGTTTTGGGATTGGCCAGGATGGTTCGGCCGGACATCTTAGGACCATATCTCTACTCTCATAAAATGTTGGTCCCTGTAGTGCTTTTGGTAATGATCATTTTTGACATTAATGTCATTGGTATTGAGAGGTTTCATGGGTAGACTTAGTGGGAGGCAGGTTATGAACTAGTGCCTTATACTGTCATGCTACCGTATAAAGTTGTGTGTTGTGGGCGAGTACTAGTTGTCGTCGATGCTACCTTACTGACGAGTAAGTGTGGGTGGGCACTAGGCACTGTCATTGCTACCACACATTTGAATACGTCGTGGGCGGGTTTTGGTCACTATTCGTACTGCCACGTTGTGTTTGTTCTGTACCCTAATTTGATATGTGGTAATCTTAGAGTTCTTTTGGTGGTTGTTTTTGGTTCCTTATGACGGTTTGTCAGGAGGGACGCTTACGGTTGTTGTTTTCCATTCTTTTTCCTGACCTTGGGTTCTCTGTGTGAGTTCAGACTTGTCGTGTGGCCATGTGGTCACTTTTCCTTTGAAAGGTTGTCTTGTCATGAGGACGTGGGTGCAGATGACACTGGTTTGTGTGTTCCTTTCAGCTTTGAGGTCGATGGTGTGGCATGTTGTGTGGGTACTCGGAGATGTACTCCGTAGTTATCCTGGTTTTATCTTTTGTTGTTTGGGCTGGATTTCGAGGACGAAATCCCTTTAAGGTGGGAAGGTTGTAATGACCCGGATTTTTCGGATAAATTTTTTCCGTTGTCTTTTCCCTTCTGAGTTTGGTTTCATGTCGCTTAGTGTCATCTTGAGTGCTCTGGAGTGATTTCCGAGACTCTTTTCTGTGGATTGACAACTTCCTTTGAGGACCGAGTCAATTCCGTATTTTTCGTTTTTCGACACTATTCACTTTTTGTGCTTTCCCTATTTTGTCTTTTTCCCTATTTCGTTTTTTCCTCGTTTGTCACTCTGTTTGCGTAACCACACTTCTTGTGTTTGGAGTTGGTTTTTGACTTCACGTATCTTCATTCTCAGTGGTTTCTATGAGATACGTATCTTTATTTTCGTGAGAAAGTACTCTGGTTGCTCCCGGTGCCCATAGGGGCATCAATGCAAAGTTCTTTGGAAACATTTCCTTTTCTTGGGGTATTTTTCATAAATATATTTTGATGATATTTTATTTCATGGGTATCTAAGAAAATATCTTTAGGAAGATATTTTCATTCGGGGGCAGTTTTGTAATTTTCACTTTTTGGAGGGGCCATTGTGCAATTAATGAAAGTTATTGCTCAATGCCTTGTTTTGAGCCTGGATTCTCGTACGGCATTCATTTTCACATTTCGTCAAGTCGTAGACTCTTAGAATTTCCTCCTGGACAATGTTTTCCAGTTTCAGGGTTTCTGGCCCCGGTTTGTGCCAAACTTGTTTGAGGCATAACTCCTCTGCTCAGGACTCGATTTTTGACGCCGTTTCTTCCGTTGTTCATATTTTCTCATTTTGAATCTTTTTTGTTCACGGAATTTTTTCGTTTAAGCGCGTCTGCTCAAATTTCACTTTTTTGGACCCGGCAGGGCCCGTTCGGGGCACTTTTTGAGTTTTTCTATAAATAGGAGGTCTTTAAGTGAAAAATCAGATTTCACTCTCTCTCTCTCCCCTTTCTTGGCCGGATCTCATGGCAGCCATTGCTTCCATCTTCTCTCTCTTCTTTTGAGCTTCCTCCCCTCATTAAAAAGTGGTGATGCCTTTATGTTTATAGTTTCCCTCGACGAGGCCTTCGATTCCAACCGATTGGAATCTCGTTTTGGCCATTTCTTGAGTTCGGGTTTGAAGTCAAGTTGTGTTTTTGATGGGGCTTCCTTGGGATTCATGTTCGTGGTGTTATCCCCGACAAAACCTAGAAGTTTCGTCGGATTCGGAGTCGATTTATTTTGGTGGGGTTCATCTCAAATGGAGGTAGGAAATGTTTTAGGATTATTTGTGTGTTGTATTGTGTGTTTTCCATGATTATATAACATATATGTATGCCTTGTATCAAATCTAGAAAGTTAGTAATTTTTATTTCTTTGTATAAGATTTAAAATTCATGATAATGTGTAGCTTGGATTTGAATTGTGGCATGCTAGAAAATCTTGTTTTAATGTGTTGGTTAACATATATTAAATTTGGATTAATTAAATAAGAATTGCACTTTTTAATTAATATTTATCTTTTGTGAAAGATTAAAATTCATGGTTGTACCTTGCATGAAATTGAGTTGTATTATGCTTCTAAATTAAGTTTTGGCATGTTCTTTAACATACTTTAATTTGAGAGCATTTGGTTGAGTTTGGAAATCTAGAGACTTTAATTAAGAGAATTAATTAAAATCTATTTTGTGGTTTTATGGGCCTAATTAAGCTTCTTTGTGAATATAAGTAATGACCATGATATGTCTATTATCATATATTAAATTGAAGCCATTTGGAAATGATTTGAAATCTAGAGAGTGTAATTATTTTGATGTAATTAAATTCTATCTTGTTACTCCATGGATCTAACCATGTTTTAGAAGTTTTATCTATTTTAAGAGCATGGATTTAGACTTGTGATGTATTTACTTGATTGTGTTATATGCATTGAAGAGCATTGTTGTTAAATTTATATTCATGAGAGTATGTTTCTAATATGAATATATTGTTGGCTTGTGATTTCATAGCATTATGGATATGAAATGCTTATTATATACAATTGAGAGTTATATTGCTAACTTGTTACTATGTAGTAGTAATATGTATAAGTTATGAACTAATTTGGGTTAGTTTGGAGTCTTGGGACATTGTTGTTACATGTGATATGGCTAAAGTTCAGCTTTAGTGCGGGAGGTATGAATTCTCCCCAATTTAGATAGTGCGCACTTAGGGTGGTTTTCCCTGTGGGTTAGTGCTCGGAGCCACCATTTTGTTCTCGGCGGAAATTCGAGACGTGATGTCCAAGTCTTCCACTATTTGTTTTCCCATTCAATTCCAAGTTGACAATCATGTTTACCTTGTTGACTTGTTGTTTTGGCTATTGGCGATTTTGATGTTGTTAAGTACATCCATACTTAATTACTATATTTAGTTGATTTCACACTTTTAGATTTCTAGTTCATAACCTAGAGAATCTATGTCTTGTTGTGTGGTATTAGATATTCTAATTATGCTAAATTATTATATTTAGTTGATGTTGCATTTTAGACTTCAAGTTGATAACCTTGAGAATCTATATGTTATTGCTTTGTGTAAGCATGCTCCTATATTGTTGCTCTGTGTAAGCATGCTCTTACGTTGTTGCTTTGTGTAAGCATGACCCTATGTTGCTAAAATTGCATGAATGAGGTGATTGATGTTAGAAATTATCTTAGGTAGCTAGGATGCTCCTTGAGTCTCACCTTTGACATAGACGTTAGGTGGAACGAACCGCAATAATTAAATCATGCAAACTTGTAAAACGTAGGTCGATGCATTCTCATTTCCTACGAGTAGCTTTATGTTACTCACCCACGTAGTGGGGACATTTTTCAGGTACAAGAATCAAAGTTGAGATTCTCATCATGCTTGGATGGTTTGTGGACTTGGAGACTTCTATTTTTGTGAAGGTTGTCTTGGAATGCCAATTGTAGCCTTATTTGTCAAATTTGTATATTTGATTCTAAACTTGTAATGTGTGCCTAAGCACACTTTTGATTCTCATTTTATGTATATGACATGAGTCCAAGGGCCAAACATCTTTTAGAATCACATTTATGTCATGGATGTTGATTTTTGCCTTTAATGACATTATGTGAATATTCATGCGTTTTAGTATGCTATTTTGCGCCGGAGTGTGTATTGTATATGAAAATTTCTATTAGTATTCATTAATCATGTATGAAGTGTGGCCAAGGGCCAAATGACCTTTTGAAACCATCTCATGATTTTAAATTCCAAGTTTTCGTTCCAAACTTCGTTTTTGGCATTTTAGCCGTTGGGGGGGTCATATTTTGTATCGGCTGTATTTTTAAGCCGTGGACCATTGTAGCATATATTATTAGGTATGTTACGTTTGTGTGTATGGTCGTTTCCGGACAAAGCTTCTTCTTTGGTGAAATGAGCCTCCTACGGACTCATTTTACATTTTTGTTGCACAATCTAACCTAAGGGTATTTTGGAAATTTTCTTTAGGAAATAAATTCCATTGTTTACGTAGTTGAATAGAAAATGTGATTTTAGGTGGGGTTTCTTCTTCGTGTTTTTTCAGAAAATGCCATCTTGGTATCGGAAATCGATCGCAAAGTTCAGCTTTCTATTTTCCATTTAGCAGCTTTTTCGACCCTCTGGACCAGATTTATTTGGAGGGCATTTTGCGCATTTCACAGTGATTATTTTTTAATTTTTCTTAAGGTCCATGTAAAAAACTCAATTTTGAGGGGGGTTTCTTCTTTATGTTTTTCCAGAAAATGTCATCTAAGGCTTCAAAATTCCATTTTTCCCGAAAAAACCCCTGCTGCCAGGTTTTTGCTGAGTTGTAGTACAAGTGTTAGGGTGATGAATCTCGTAACCGCTTAGATGAGTGTGGGCAGTGAGTTAGTCACTATTTTTTTACTTTCTAACCGGTTAGAAAGGATCTCCTAACCGGTTAGATGGTTTTGGGTTGACTTTTTGACCGTTTTGCCCATGTTTCTTCCGTTAGCCATATCTTCTTCATCCGGACTCTGAATCAAGTGATTTTTGAGTCTAAGTTCATTGATTTTTTGTTGTCTTTCCAATGGTGTGTTCGGTAGCACCCACTTTTAAGCTGGAAATGATGTTTTTGCCCCTAGGTTCATTCTTGTTCATTTTTTAAACGTTACTTCCGCATTTGATTCCTTTGGGTTCTTTGACCTCGTTGAGGGTCACATTGGTGTCTTAAAGTCATGTTGTATCTCTAGAGATCGTTGTTTGTCTTTTGCTTCCGCATTTTGGATCCGTTGTCGAGTCATCTTTCGGTTCATCACTGACACATCGAGTTAAAAAACTTGGGTCATCACAAGGTTACTAAGCCACAAGGAGCTACCTAAGTGCGCACTATTTTGGGGAGAATTGGTACCTCCAGCACTAGAGTCGTACTCTAGCCATGTCCTAAGTATTTCGAAAACCAATAATAATGTCACAACAATCACATAGGTATACAATGCATTTAACCACTTTCCATGCATACCCAATATTCGAAACCACACAAATCATGGTCTAAGTCTTCAATCTACAATGGTATTTGCAATTTCAAGTTCATAATGTGAATATAACTATTCTACTACAAGGTTGTCAAATTAGGAAATCCCTTCATACTAACATAGTAAACCTCCAATCCTTGATTTAAACAACAACATAGTAATAATTTCACAACATAGTCATTGGTAAGAATCATTCTAGAATTTCATAGTTACAATAACAAGATATTACTACAATTTAATTCTACACCAAAAGAATTAACAACTATACAATAGATACATCATATACAAGCCTTGAACAATATGAAATCCTAGGTTAGATATATACAATATTAATCTATAAGCAACCTTAGAATTTAAATAACATGCATATAATGTATATTAACTTCAAATAATACAATAAACACTTGGGAAATAAACATAAAACACCCCATATGTGATACCCCTCGATTCTAGAGCAACTGGTGATCAAGTCCAAGCACAGATCCGAGGGATACCAAACAATTAAGTATATAAACAAGCATTGAGTACAAAAGAAACAAAGAATAAATAACAAATAATACCAAACAATTAAGTATATAAACAAGCTCATATCATGACACCATAATCATATATATAAATCTATCCAAGACTAAGGTATCTCATTCAACTGTTCATTGACCTGACATAAATATAAGTAGGACTTAACTTTATAGTTAATCCATTCCCTTATACTAGAATAGGTATGACTTGGCGTTTTGAACTAATCCGTCCCTAATATGCCACGGTCGCATACCGGTGCATATTATCCACAAAATCCAATAATTAATAGAACAAAATAAAGTAGTTCATCAATTAAAATCCAAAGAATAATATAATGAAAATCAGATAAATAATTGAGCACATTATATTGAAATATTCATAAGTATTTTCATATTAGTCTATTTAACTTGCTAGAACAACAACAAGCAATTAATTCTTCCGTAATCATTGAAAGCACGCAATTCAATATTTAAATTTCATGATGTCCAATATCTTAGCATAATAGCATAGATTAATAATTTTGGGATTTTAAAATGTTTATATAAATCATTTAAAACCCCCCATGAAAGTTCAGAATCACATTATAGCCCCCGAAGACCCAAAAAATATCAAAAATACACCTACTGGTGTATTTCAGCAAGGAAGCCTCCTCCCCTAAAGAGGGAACCGACTCTCCCTTCATGGAGCCAGTTATCCCTACTAGAGAGCTGGCTCTCTCTTTTATGGAGCCGGCTCCCTGCATTAGAGAGTCGGCTCTCTCTCTCTCCCATAAAGCCGTATGCAGAAAAATAAAGGGAGTCGGCTCCATCCCTTTGGGAGCCGGCTCTGTCCCTGTTTCCCATCATCTTCTTCACCTCCGGTGATATTAAATCTTTTTGTACCCCTCTGTTAAGGTTCCCAAATGTCCAAACTATGTCCCAAATCATCCCATAAATTCATATAAACCCAGTATGCATCATTAACAAAAATTGAAACACATATAATGAAACAATTGATACGATAAATCAATTTCGATTAAAAACACATAACAAAGTTTACACTCTTAATTAACATGCATACAAGACCAATTTTAACGTCTGATTAAATCCTGGAGATTACCTAGGCATGTACAGAACACAAGTCTAAGGGAAAGAGTAAGAGAAAGAACTTACCTTAAGTTTCAGTTTGAATCCTTAAATTATCTTCTCTAAATAAACCGGTGACACCTTAACTGTCGTTAAACCCCTCTGCTGCTCCTGGGTCAACCCATAAGCAGACTTTCTCCCTTCCTCTTTGGTCCGACCTTCAATCTATTGCCAAAACCCTAACTTGTTCTCTCAGTTTTCTCTCATACCTCCTTATATACATGAATAAGGTTTTGAACTCTTGGCAGACATATAATGATATATATATTTTTATAGGCAATTATAATTTAACCTAATTCTAATTACCTAAGGAGAAGGAAAATAAAATAAAAGAGAAATAAAAATAAAAGAATAAATACATATAAGTCTGTACGTGATAAAACACACACACACATATATATATATATATATATGCATTTAACATATAACTATATATATATATATATATATATATATATATATAACCAACTATAATTATTAATATTAATCATTTAAAATATTAATAAATATAATATCCATAAATATACATATATACCCATATATATATATATATACTACACCACATGGGTAATTATCCATACCCAAAAATAATCCTATCCAAGTAGTCCATGTGACCCATATCCAAGTCCATCCTTAAAAATAAATATTAAAATAAAATAAAACAAACATTTAAATGATTTAGTTCCTAACAATTAATTTCAATTAAATACCTAACATATATACAAACAAATACTAATCATTTATCATACAAATAAATCAACAACTTATGTCAAATAACCACATACAAAATTAATTCAAAAAAGCAATTAAACAAATAACTAAGAAATCAAATAAATAATATAAAAATGTAAATAAAAGAAATAAATAAATACCAAGGCTATCCTTTTAAAATTAGGAGTATTACATTCTTCCCCCCTAATAAAAGGAATTCCGTCTTCGAAATTCGCTCTTACCTTTTTCCATTATTTTAGGAAACTGCGAGCGAATGGCATCATCCCATTTCCAAGTAGACTCAACCTCATTATGGTGACTCCACTGAATATGCACTAAAGGTATAACCTTATTGCGAAGAACATGATCCCGATGATTTATAATACGACACGGTGGCTTCATATATGTTGCATCCAGTTACAACTCAATCTCACTAACATCGACATGCTGATAACGATCCCCATCTCGCAGAAATTTTTGCAACATAGAAACATGAAACATATTGTGCACACGATCTAAATGATCTAGAAGTGCTCACTGATAAGCTATAGCTCCAACTTGATCCGTAATCATGAATGGACCAACAAACCACGGTGACAACTTCCCGTTCTTCCCAAAGCGCATTACTCCTTTCATATGAGACATTTTGAGTAAAACCTAATCCCCAACCTGAAACTCCAATGCACGAGTACGATGATCGGCATAACTCTTCTGCCTACTCTGGGCAGTGCGTATTCGATCCCTAATAAGAGCGATCTTCTCAGAAGTATCCTTAATGAACTCAGGACCCAAAAATCTGCTCTCTCCCACCTCTATCCAACAAATAATAGATCGATACGGTCGGCCGTACAATGCTTCAAACAGTTCCACAGCAATAGTTGCCTAGGATGGATAATTCTCCCAGTGACTCTTGAAGTTAAGAAAACAAGAATGAAGCATGTAATATCCCTAATTTTAATAAGGACTTAATTGAAATTTAATTCTTGTATGTTAGGTGTTTTTGTGAATATGTGTTTATGTTTTATTGGCCAAATTGTTTGATTATGTGTGTAATTAAGTATTTGATTTACATAGGTGTTAAATGGAATTAATTGTTATTTGATTTTGGATGTTTACTTTAATTAACTGATTCCTTGTTTTATTTCTTTTAATTGAATTTTTGTTTGTTTAATTGTTTCTTTGATTGTATTTTGTTTCCTGTAATTAAATTAGTAGTTTTAATTGTTTAAATGTTTTATTAGTATTTTTAAATGGAATTAAATGGATTAACGTGGTATTACTAATTATAATATTAAAATAGGGTTCTAGTCTTTTATGTCCCACGCCGACTAGACTGGGAAATAATTAGGTTTTCCATCGCTGATTAAAATTGGGCATAGGGTTTTATGGGGGCCTATATATATATACTGTTATGTCGTCAAAAGGGTTTTAGAACCCTATGCACGTACAAATATTATAAAGAGAAAACAGAGAGAGATTGTAAGGAAAACAGAGGGATTTGCCGTTAGGGTTTCAGCTGCGGATTAAAGGACGGATCTAGGAGGAGGGAAGGTTGAGCTGTAGGAGATTGACAGATGTCATCGGAAAGCTTGGAAAGACGGCGACGGGGTTTTGATTCAAAAACCACAGAGGCAAGTCTCTATTCTGACTCTTTCCATTTAACCCGTGTTCTGTGCATGCCTAGGTGGACTGAGGGTTTAAACTAATGTTAAAAAACATCTTTTATGTATGTTTAAATGGTATGTAATTTTGTTGAATTAATCTGTTTTGAGTTTTCTTAAAGTTCTATCTAAAATTTTGTTGTCGTTGTTTAAAAGCTTGTGTTCAATTCATGTTATGGTTATATAATAATGTTTTAGGATTAATCTAGGATGGAGGTGGAACCCTAGAACACGTAATAAAATTAGTACAGAGGCCCTAGGAATCGTCGTTGTATTAAACTATTGTGAAAATTCTTAAACCGTTGAATTGTATCTTTCTGTATATGTTGTTTAAGCCTTGTTTAATTAAGATTGTCAATGCATGTGGATGCCTTTAAAATAATCTGGGACACTGAATAAGCATTAGAAAAAGTGTTTAAAATATTATAGAGGCCCAGGGAATCACTGGAGGTGAGGAAGACGAAGCAGAGTGGCGGAACGGCTTCAGGGAGTGAGAGAGCAAGTTCCCAAAAAGAGGGAGCTAGCTCCCTCATCAATGGAGCCGGCTCCAAGGGGCATGGAGCCACTCCTAGCTGCTTAGAGCCTGCTCCCTAAGTTAGGGAGCTGGCTCCCATGTCAATGGAGCAGGCTCTTAATTTGTAAGAGCCTGCTCTTGTCCAGAATTGCGTACTGTTGGTTTAAGGGTGTTGTTTAGACTGTGCAGGGTAGTTCTAATTCATTTAAACTACTTGGAATGATGTTTATGATTGTTATAAACCTGTAAAAATATAAGGAAATAATAATACATAAATGGATTAAGGAACGGACAGTGTGAAATTAAGGAAAAGTCCTACATGTCGCACTTTCGTTGTTAAGCAACTTACATACTGGAACTTGGAGATTCTTCTATATATGATTTTATACTGTTTAACCATATTGAAATAGATTTATAATTATATTGAACTACTTGAAATTTACTGTGCTTGGTTTGGATTAAATTGGGGTTTAATTTGTTATTAACTGCATCAAGTAATGAACTGTTTGGAGGATTTAGATGCCTAAACTTACTTTAGCCATTTAAATAGTTGGAACATGAATTTTAGATTCTATAATGAATACCAAAGATATTTAAATATGTATTAATTTATATTGATGCATATTTTGGAAAATGGTTGAATGAATATATAGTGTTGTTTTATCAATGGTGATAAATGGAGGATGGTATGCACCGGTATAAGACGGTGGCGTACTAGGGATAGATTAGTAAAAAAATACTAAGTCCTACCTGTTTGGAAATAAGTTGGATTAACTATAAAAGTTAAGTCCTACTTATTTATGTGTATATGCACCAGTATGGGACGGTGGTATATTAGGGATGGCTTAGTTCAAAACACTAAGACCTACCTATTCTGGGGATGAATTAGTTCAAACACTAAGTCCTACCTATTCTGGATGGAAGTATAGATTAACCATAAAGGTCAAGTCCTACTCATATTAGAGTCATGTCAATAAGATAATTGAATGACCTACTGGATGGATTGTTATACATATATCAAGCCACTATACTAGATGAATGATATTTTTGTATTAGGAGTATACAGACTTTATATATTTATGCTATGGTGCCATGGTACGAGCTTGAGTCTCAGGACCATGGTTAGGGTACGTATATCACTTAGGATGGATAACTAGACATAGGTGTTATTCCCTGGTAGGTCTAGGTACACATGACCACATTATGTGCGATTTGCATGGTATCTCTACTCAGGCTAAGACAGACCTATTGGACTAGTGAGCATCCTATAGTGTGTACTTATACATATATGGACTACTCTGGATATTGTTGAGCTATCTAGGATGTATCTGCATATTGGGTTTCTATTTGGATCGTAGTAGAATAGGACTTGCATGTGGGCCTACAGAGCAGATACAGACACTCATTCCTTCGACTCTGTAGGACTACTTTCCATATTTTGCTTGAGATTTTATTTCAGTTATTTCAGTTTAAGTATGGGATATTATTAGGGGTCCACAAGATGAATTCCCGAGTTGTATTTGTATTGGAGGTTTGGATGTACCAGAATGGTTTTATTAATAAAATTTATTCTGAGGAATTCATTACTGGATTATCGTTTTAGTTTTCTTTCAGCAATTTTATTTATTCATATTTATCTTAATTATACTCTGTGTTCAATTATTGCTAAATTGATTTGATATCCTCGGGTAATCGGGCGTGAGCCTGGCCAACCCGCATCTGAAAATCGGAGGGTATCACAAAGCATATCCTCCATGATCTGATTAACCCTCTCGGTCTGTCCATCTATCTGAGGATGATAAACAGTGCTAAGATGCAACTTTGTACCCAAAGCTTACTAAAAACTCTTCCAAAATCCTGACACAAAGCTCGAATACCTGTCCGATATAATAGATAACGGAATGCCATGTAACTTCACAACCTCTGCACTGTAAAGTCTCGCCTACTGCTCTAAAGTGAAGTCAGTGCGAATAGGCAAGAAATGAGCTGATTTAGTTAACCTATCACCAATGACCCATATGGAATTGTGATCCTTAAATGAATTAAGCAACCCGTCCATAAAATCAATAGAAATGCTCTCCCACTTCCACTCTGGTATAGGTAGTGGCTGTAGAGATTCTGGCGGCCTCTGATGATCAATCTTGACCATCTGACAAGTACTACATTTAGATACAAAAAAAGCAATGTCCTTCTTCATACCTGCCCACCAAAACTGCCGCTTCATTTCCTGATACATTTTATCTCCTCCTGGATGAATGGAAAACTCATAATGATGAGCCTCAATAATCACATCCTTCCTTAAATTGTCACCAGAAGGTACTATTAAACGCCCTTTGTAGCTCAAACCTACATGAGTGCCAACATAGAAAAATGGAACTTCCCTAGAAGCTATCTCTGCAACTTTGTCAATGTACTGATGATCCGAGAGTTGTGCCTTCAGGACCTTGTGAATGATAGAAGGTGTAACTACCATGCAAGCCATAAAAGCATCAGATAACTCGTTAACTGTCTTTAAAGCATTCCACTAAGTGGTGAATTGTGATACCTCTCGAATTCGAGACATAGGTTGATCAGGCCCACACCCAAACCCGAGGGAATATCAAACAATTAATATTTAAATGAACATAGATTTCAAAATGAATTAAGAAATAAATAAATAAAGGCTAAAAAGAATTCTAAATTAAAAATCCTTAAAAATTAAATACTTAAAATCCACTAATCCAAAACCTCCATTAAATTAACAACTCAGGAATCCATCCTGTGGACCCCTAATAATATCCCAAACTGAAACTAAACAACTGAAATAAAATCTAAAGCCAAACATGGAAAGTAGTCCTACGTAGTCGGAGGAATAAATGTCTGTATCTGCTCTGCACGACCAAGCTCTGACCCTGGAACTGACAAGCACCTAAAAAATAAGAAAGTGGGTCAGACCCACATGCAAGTCCTATTCTACTACGATCCATACAGAAACCCGATACGCAGATACATCCTAGATAGCTCAACAATATCTAGAGTAGTCCATATATGTATAAGTACACACTATAGGACGCTCACTAGTCCAATAGGTCTGTCCCAGCCTGAGTAGAGATACCATGCAAATTGTACATAATGTGGTTATGTGTACCTAGACCTATCAGGGAACAACACCTATGTCCGGTTATCCATCCTAGGCGATATATGCACTTTAACCATGGTCCCGAGACTCAAGCTCATACCATGGCACCATAGCATAAATATATAAAGTCCGTATACTCCTAATACAAAAATATCATCCATCTGGTATAGTGGCTTGATATATGTACAATAATCCATCCAGTAGGTCATTCAATTATTTTATTGGCATGACTCTAATATGAGTAGGACTTAACCTTTATGGTTAATCCATACTTCCATCCAGAATAGGTAGGACTTAGTATTTGAACTAATCCATCCCTTGTATGCCACCGTCCCATACCGGTGCATACAATCCTCCAAATAGCATAGTTAATAAACCAACACTATATATTCATCAACCATTCTCCAAAACATGCATCAATATAAATTAATACATATACAAAAATCTTAGGCATTCATTACAATACCTAAAAATCATGTTCCAACTATTTAAATGGCTAAAGTAAGTTTAGGCATCTAAATCCTCTAAACAGTTCATTACTTGATGCGGTTAATAACAAATTAAACCCCAATTTAATCCAACCCAAGCACAGTAAATTTCAAGTAGTTCACTATAATTATAACTCTGTTTCAATATGGTTAAACAGTATAAAATCATATATATAAGAATCTCCAAGTTCTAGTATGTAAGTTGCTTAACAACCAAAGTGCGACATATAGGACTTTTCCCTAATTTCACACTATCCGTTCCTTATTCCATTTATGAATTATTATTTCCCTATATTTTTATAGGTTTATAAAAATCATAAATAACATTCCAAGTAGTTTAACTGAATTTGAATTACCCCGCACAGTCCAAACAACACCCTAAAACCAACCGTACGCAATTTTGGGCGAAAGCAGGCTCTCACAAATTGAGAGCCTACTCCTTTGGCATGGGAGCCGGCTCCCTAACTTAGGGAGCCTGCTCTATGCAGCATGGAACCGGCTCCATGCCCGTTGGAGCCTGCTCCATTGATGAGGGAGCTGGTTCCCTCCTTTTGGGAGCCTGTTCTTTCACTCTCTAAAGCCCGTCTGTGTTTTCTTCTTCATCTTCCTCGCCTCCGGCTATACCCAGGCCTCTGTAATTATTTTAAACATTTGCTCTAATGTTTAATCAATGTCCCAGAATAGTTATAAAGCATCGACATGTATCAACGACATCAATTAAAGTAAGCTTAAACTCAAACAAAACATGCATCAGTTAACCGAACTGTAAGAACTTGCAATCCAGTTTAATTCAACAAAATTACATATAGTTAAAACATGCATAAATGACTTGTGTTAACATTAATTAAACCCCTGGACTCTACCTAGGCATGCACAGAACACAGGTTTAGGGGAAAGAGTTAGAACAAGACTTGCCTTTGATTTCAGTTTAGAAATCTTAAACCTTCGTCTCTGAGTTTTCCGGCCACCCTCTAGACTGCCGTTCCACTCCTTTATTGCTCTTGGTTCAACCCAGAAACTCTCCATCCCGTCCTCCTTGAACCTCTCTGTCTATCTCTCAAATTCCCTCTCTACCTCTTAATACCCTCTGTTCGTGGTTTTAGTCGTAAACCCTAGACAGAACCTTATATGATAATATATATATACAGACATCTCTAAAAACCCTAGTCCACTTAGAGTTAGAGATTTAAAACCTTAATTACTCTAGTCGGCCACCACATGAAGGAAATAAAACAAAACCCTAAATTACTATTAAAGCATTTAACTTATTCAAACAATTACATCCCTAAAAGAAAATATTAATAATACAATTAATGTAATTACCAAAAATAAAATACAATTAAACACCATTAAATAATGAATTCACAAAAACACCATTAAATAAAACAATTCATTTAAATCACATAATTCACAATTAATTCAAATAACAAGCAAATAAACAATTTAAATTATTAAAAATGTAATTAAATAATTAATTAAAATACCAGGACTATCCTTTTAAAATTAGGGGTATTACATGAATAAAGTAGAAAGACTCACGTAGGGTCGACGACTAAGTGCATCTGCCACCACATTCGTTTTCCCTGGATGATACTGTATAGAGAAATAATAATCTTTCACAAACTCTAAACATCTGCGTTATCTCATATTCAACTCCCGCTAAGTGAACAAATACTGCAGACTCTTGTGATCACTAAATAATTTGAACGTTACTCCTAATAGATAATGCCTCCATATACGTAAAGCAAAGACCACAGCTGCCAATTCCAAATCATTTGTTGGATAATTAAGCTCATGAGGCTTAAGTTTACGAGATCCATACGAAATTGGTCATTCCTCTTACATCAAAACACACTCAAGACCTTGTGAAGAAGCATCTGTGTAAACCAGATATTCTACCCCGCTCTGTGGAGTAGACAGAACTGGTGCAGAAGTCGATCAACTTATTCTTTAGCTCATCAAAAGCTTTCTGACAGTGTTTATCCCACACGAACCATACATCCTTCTTAGTTAAACGAGTGAGTGGTCCCACTATCTTTGAAAACTCTTGAATGAACCGATGATAATATCCTACCAATCCAAGGAAACTCCGAATCTTGGTAGGTGAAGTAGGCTGTTCTCACTCTACCACTGCTAAAACCTTAGCTGGATCTACCACTATTCCCCTTTCTGACACTACATGTGATACCCCTCAGATCCGGGACACGGGTTGATCAGGCCCAGGCCCAAACTCGAGGGAAATATCCAACAATTAATATTTTATAATGAACATAAATTACAAAAACGAAATAAGAATAAATATTAAAAGCTGAAAAGAATACTAATATAAAATCCTCAACTGATAAAACTTAATAAAATCCAACTGCCAAAACCTCTATGATTACAACTGGGGAATCCATCTCTACAGGACCCTTAATAATAATCCATACTGAAAACTAAAAAACAATTGAAAGAAACATCCAGAAAATAAGCTATGGAGAGAATCCTACGTAGTCGATGGAATGGAAGTCCGTATCCGCTTTGCACGACCAAGCTCTAACCCTGGAACTAACGAGTACCTGAAAAATAAAAGAGTGGGTCAGACCCACATTCAAGTCCTAATCCAACTGTAATCCATACAGTGCCCGATACGCAGATACACCCTAGATACCCTCAACATAACTAGATAATCCATAAATATACATATATATCCACACTAAGGATATTCACTGGACTATAGTAGAGGTCTCAACCTGAATAGAAGGCAACATGCGAAAACGCACCCAAAGGTGGGCATGAGTACCTAGACCTAACATGGTACACCTACCTACTATATCCAGCTACGCATCCACTGCATATATGCACCCTAACCAACGATTCTAAGCCTCAAGCTCATATCATGGTACCATAATCATATATCTAAAGTCCGTCCGAAACCATGGTATGTCATTCAATTATCTATTTAGATGACATACTATATACAAACTAGTTAATCACTCAACTTATTCAGTTGATATGACTTAACTACCACCCATCAATCCCGGAAGCCATTTAACTTAGTCGCAGTTGATCTAACTTATTCACAATTACGATTCAATAGTTTTCAATCCATTCCTTTAATCCACTGGGGTAGGTTTAAGCGTTTTGAGCTAAACCATCCCTAGTATGTCACCGTCCCATACCGGTGCATACAATCCTCCAAATCCATATAAATTACAACATATATATAATAAACAAGTAATTTACAGTCCAAAACCAAATATCCAAATCATTGCAAAAAAGTGTTTAAAGTTTCAGCAATTTAAATCCAATAGTTAAACCTTGTAATTGCAGGAAACAGTTTAATAGTTCAACAACTAGCATCCAAAGCATGCATAGACCAAATCTAATATATCAATGACTCTTCCTTACATTCAAAATAAATTCTATAATTATATTATAGTCCAATAAATTGCTAAATTAATTTAAACAATTTAGTTCTTTCCATCCGGTAACAGCGTACTAAGTTGTATACTTGTATTCTGTTTTATCTTTTAACACAGAGCCATGTACTATGCCGCAAGTCCAATTTTTTAATTAAAAGACTTCACCGTGCATTTAAAATCAGTTAATAAACACATGATATTCCACTGGATTCCCAAACTTTAGCCTAAGCAACCAAAATCTCCTTCCATCCATTAACCATATACAATGTGCATAACTTTCTACAATTTGTTCCATTAATTCAGAGGCAAGGTTTCATCAATCAAGGATCCTATTAAAACTTAAAATTAGCTTCTTAGTCACACTAGAAAGTCCCAAAATTTTTAGACATAGTTCAGACACTCAAAAACTCCAAACAGCTCGTTAAATTCACCTTCAGGAAGTAGTTTGAGAGAGAGCCTGCTCTAATTCTGAAAGAGCAGGCTCTTGGAAATCTTAGAGCCACCTCTTAGGAGGGTAGAACTGCCTCTACCTCTCCAAGAGCCGGCTCTTCAATGGGGGAGCCGGCTCTTTGCATTCCAGAGCCGGCTCTCTCCTCCTCCTCGAGCCTCCTTCAACCTCTGTTACTCCTGCGACTTTCTGCAGTGTTTTCGACCATTCACAACCTGTCTAGTTGGTTTTAAACTGATCCTAAGAGTCCCATCTAAGTCCAGTATAATTCCCAAGATGTGTTTATAGTAGTTGAATACAAAAACAGAGGCTACAAGTTCTACAGATTTTTCATGCTTTAAGAAACAAACTGATAACAGATACGCACGAACTGTAATTGAACAAATTTTCACACATATAGAACATCAATATAACATCTATTATAATAAGAAACTCAGTTAAATGCTTAATTAAATCCTAGAGGCTATCTAGGTGCATAGAACACAGGCAAAGGGAAGAAGAAAGAAAAGAACTTGCCTGTTCAAACTTTGCTTGTTCCGGCAATACAAACCACTGTCAAGCCTCCTCTGTTTCTAGTTAGTTTACCACCACACCTCCTTGCTCCTATCTATTCCTCCCCTGACAGACCCTACAATGCTCTGTTCTTACAAAACCCCTCTCTGTTTTCACTCTGTAAACTTGAGACTTAAACAGAGCTCTCGTATTCCCAAAACCCTAAATCCACACACTGTTCTATATATATAGAGACGTAAAATAAACCCCTATTCCCTGTAGGTGTAGAGACAGAGCCCTAATCCTAATCCTTGTTGGCCCATAACAAAACCTACGTCTTAAAATAGTGTCGGTTACACACGTGAACTCCATTATACAATTAACATTATAACCTAATGTACTAAATAAAACCTAATGTAATAAATAAAACCTTTAACTTAATCCCATTAAAATAACCCACAAAAATTGAAATAATTAATAAAAAATAATTAACTAACATAATCCATCAATTAAAATAAAATAATTAAGCAATTAATCAATTAAAGTAAAACAAAATCAAATTTAAATAACCATGAAATAAACACACAATTAAAATAACCAATTAAATAAAATAAAAATGCAATTAAATAATTAAATAAAGGATTAAACAATTAAATAAATGCGAGGACTATCCTTTTAGAATTAGGGTTATTATACTACGTGCCCCAGAAACTTCACTTTCCGCTGCCAAAATTGATACTTCTCGAACTTGGCATATAACTGGTGTTCACGAAGCGTCTTTAACACTGTTCGAAGATGTCTAGCATGATTATCCTCTGTCTTTGAATAGATCCAAATATCATCAATGAAGACAATGACAAACTGATCTAGGTAAGCCCTGAAAACTCGGTTCATTAAATCCATGAAGACTGCTGGTGCGTTATTTAATCCGAAAGGCATGACACGAAACTCATAAGAACCATATCTAGTGAGAAACGCTGTCCTAGGAACATCCTGCTCCCTTACCTGAAGTCGATGATATGCAGAATATAAATCAATTTTAGAGAAGTATGTAGCTCCATTCAACTGATCAAAAAAATCATCAACCCTGGACAAAGGGTACTTGTTACGAATAGTAACCTTGTTAAACTCCCTGTAATCTATACATAAGCGAAGTGAATCATCCTTCTTTTTTACAAACAAAACTGGTGCTCCCCAAGGTGAAGTACTCCTATGAATAAAACCCTAACTAAGCAATTGCTGAATTTGATCCCTCAGCCCTTGCATATCTACTAGTGCCATCCTGTATGGTGCTCTAGCATTAGGCATAATACATGGAGATAAGTCAATCACAAAGTCTATCTCTCGGCTTGGTGGCAATCCTGGAATCTTTTGAAACACATCAGGAAATTCCTGTACAATTGGTATGCTATCCAATGACATAGAAACCTCCTCCTCAGTCTTCTCCTCCACATAGAACAAATAGGTGCTAGTAACCCTGTTAGAACATGGCATAGCGACGACGTACATATCCTGATCAGGTATGGTGAATACAATAAACCTATCATAACAATTAACTTGGGTATGCTAGTAAGATAACCAATCCATCCCAAGTATCATATCATAAGTGTGCATGTCCAGGACCAATAGATTGGCTAGAAATCTAAGTATACCAATATATAGTGTCACAGGCCCATCACTTTCATGTAAAATGGCAGTATCGCCTAAAGGTGTAGAAATACCATGAGGTCTATCGCATACTCGCGTCGTCATCCTAGATAATGCAACAAATGATTTAGATATAAATGAATGTGTGGCACCCGTATCAAATAAAACACGACCATGTGTACTATGAATAGGAAACTTACCCTCAATAGCCTGAGGTGCCTGAACATCCTATGGCATGGGGTTGTACACCCTGCCATAATATAACTGCTGCGGTGCCTACCCCTAAGGCTATAGCGGTGCTGGTAAAGCCAGATATGTCTGTCCCTGAATCCGTGGAATCTGTGGAGCTGGTAAAGGTAATGGTGCCCTCTGTCCCTGTTGCACATGTTGTTCCTGTCCCTATCCTGCTCGAGGACACTGCCTGGAAGTGTGTCCAAGCTCTCCACAAGTATAGCAAGTACCCCTGAAAGTACCAAATGGCCTCCTCTGAATAGGTGCCCCATCTCTGTGAGCATCTGAACCACCCTTGTGCTTCCAAGACTGTTGTCCCTGGAATCTGCCCTTATCATTATATCGGTGTCCATTACCATTCCCTTTCTCAGCTGACTGATTAGCAGAGTCTCTGTCACCTTACTTCTCACCCCTAGACTGTCTGAAGTCCACGGTTAACGGATACAGCTGTAGAGCAGTGTCTACCACCTGAGCATAAGTAGTGTAGGCTGGACTACCTGTAATAGCTCGCTTAATAGACCACATAAGTCCCTTAATGAAAATATTACATTTCTTCTCCTCCGTATCCACCTCCTCTGGAGTAAAAAGAGATAAGCGCGTGAACTGCTATTCATACTCTGCCACTGTCATGTTCCCCTGATCTAGATTAAGGAACTCTGTCTTCATAGCTGCCCTGACTACATATGGAAAGTACTTCTCATTGAAGTGAGCATTAAACTGATCATAAGTCAATGAAGTCCTCTCCTCTGCGGTGGTAACTTACTCCCACCACTATAGTGCATCTCTGACAAGCTTGAAGGTAAAAAGTATCTGCTTCTGAACCTCTGTGCACTTAACCATGTGAAGATATCGCTTAATGTCCTTCTTCTACTGGTGAGCTACTTTCGCATCGGTGGAGCCTAAGAACTCAGGTGGGCTCCCCTTTGTGAAAGAACTCCTAACCTTTTTCCAAGGATCAGTCTAAACCAATGGTGCTGGTATAATTGTCTGTTGTGCAGCTATTACACTTGCTTCTATAGCCCGAGTAATGAGGTCATTTAGATAAGGAGGATATTCTGGATCTCTGAACTGATCATGAGACTCCTGAGTCTGCTGAATTGCCTCATGTTCGACGCGCAACTGACCATCATTAGGCAATTGCTGCTCTTCTTTCATTAGCTAACGCTGTTGAAGATCTTGCTGCCTACATGCCGTTTCCCTTCGCTATTTGTTTCTCTAATTGTTCCGTCTGGTTCTATCGTTAACCATTATGTTAACATAGAAAGTTAGACATCAGTACGATTTTAAATGAATCATAAAGGAATACAACAAATTCTAAACTTAAGCTCCAAACAATAGAATATGCTACGCGGAAGTCTTATTACGAAATAACCTTAGAGACACTTGAACCTGGAGTGCTCTGATACCAACTGTGATACCCATTGATTCTAGAGCTACGGTTGATCAAGTCTGAGCACAGATCCGAGGGATACTAAACAATTAGGTATATAAACAAGCATTAAGTACAAAAGAAACAAAGAATAAATAATAAATAAGCTGAAAGAAACCTAAATAATAATCCTTAAAATTTTAATTACATAATCCAATATTTCTAAAACCTCCAATATTATTACAACTCGGGAATCCATCTAATAGACCCCTAATAATATCCCAACTGGAAATAAATAACTGAACTGAGAGAAAATCCAAAACTAAAACATGAAGAAAAATCCTACGTAATCAGAGGAGTGAGTGACTGTCTCTGCTCGGCACGAATAAGCTCTAAGCCTGGAACTGTCGAACACCTGAAAAATAATAGTGGGTCAGGCCCATGAACAAGTTCTACTCTACTACAATCCAAACAAAGACTCAATCCCCAGATACAACCTATTACCCAAGAATTGACTCTAGAGGGGGGTGAATAAAGTCAACGTCCAATTTTCGCAATTTATAGAAATACAATTTCTAATCAACAATTTAAGTAATTATGCAATAATTAGGATATGAGATCAAGATATGAAAGCAAGCAATTTATAGTATAATTGTAAAAGAGATAAAGAAAAAGAAATTGCAAACAATAACTCGGCGATTTTAGCGAGGTTCGGAAACTCCTACTCCTCGGCTCAAAACCCCTTTTGAGACTTCCCTATCCACTATGGCTTCTTCTTATGGGTGGAGAGCAAACCTTTATATGAAGCAACTCCTTGCTTCACCTTGTTAAGAGATAACCTCTTTTAGTCTTCCTTTGGGCCACACCAACCCTTATAAATTAAAGCTAACTTGCTTCTTCTTTCTTGGGCCACACAAGCTCTTACAAATGAATATAAAATTTATTGCATACAAATATATCTCTCAAAGATTGATATGTAAATCAAAGCTCACAACTAGAGTAGATATGAATATAAATGAAGCTTAATACTCTATGAAAAATATGAATGAGAGAGAATGATATAAGTGAAGAATGTAAGCTCTTATAATCTCTCAACTGTGTGATAAAGTACAAACTTTATAAAAATTCAAGCAAGAGCAAAAGCCCTTTGAATGCTTAATTAAATCTCTCAAAATAGTATATGAGTGAATGAGAGAGATGAAGAGAAGATGTGAGAACAAAAGCTCTCTAATGCAATATAATATCTCTTAAATGGTGTCTCTTGAAATGTTTAGACATTCCTCACTCTATTTATAGAGTTTCCAAGCTCAAAAGAACTGTTAGAGATGGACAGCACAAAGCACAAGACAAAAGAGCCTTTGGATTTGAATTTTACAGAAAGAGCAGGCTCTGTCTTGAAGGGAGTCGGCTCTATTTCATTTGAGATGCGGCTCTAAACTAGTGGAGGCGGCTACCAAAAATGGGAGGCGGCTATATTCAAGAAAAAATATTTCACGAGCCAAAATTAAACTACTATAGTGAAAGGAATAGGCTCAACTTTGAATGGAGACGGCTCCATTGCTTTTTAAAACCCAAAATTAGCTACTGGAGTGAAAATAGCTGGCTCAACTTTGAATGGAGCATGCTCTACCTTGAATGGAGCATGCTCTACTTGAATGGAGTCGGCTCCATTAATAGACAGAACTTCAAATGGATATAACTCAGTCCCTTTAACTCCAAATAAGGTGAAACTTAAGTCTGAATTCATTGCCTTTAAGGTAGCTTTCTAATGCCACCAGCCTTACTGAAAAATTCCAAACACAGAAATAGTTGTGGCCGTTTTAGTGCAACTTGGTAAGAAATTTGGCAGACCAGAAACATGCATCTTGTGATGCTCATATCTCATTCAATTCAAATCCTTTTTAGGTGAAATTTGAGTCTAAAATCAAGGGCTCGAAGTCAACTTTCTAATGCACCTAGCCTCACTAAAAAACTCTAACTATAAAAATAGTTATAGTAGTTTTAGTACAGGCAATATTTTCTGCCTGAAAATTACTTCTTATGAGATAGTCATATTTCTATCACCTAGGACTTTGATGTATGGTTCAATTTAGTTCGAGTCCAGTTTCTAAGGGTCTAGGGACATATAAGGATAATAAATATCAAGTGCATTGTGTCCTAGAGTCATTTACCAAATAATGGTAACAAAGGCTTTGAAGATGAAAGATTGAGTTCAATGCCTTACTTTTACTTTCTAGAGACCAAAATAAATCTTATGATAATGTGCATGGTCTTAGCAGTTATAACTTAAGTTGTGAGTTCTTTCAAAGCTTATGCAAGCTTGAACCAACTCATTCTTTAGCAATGACTTCATATGTCAATTAGATGTGAATGAAGTTCATAGTCTATTGCTAATAGTCATAGGAACTTATGAATGATGTAATGATATGCATGGTCCTATAGAGATGAGCTTCAAATGAATTCATAAATACTTTAACATTGAATTCTAAACACTCACCATCCTATCTACCCCTTTTCTTCATGCTTTGTCCATAATCGTTTAGGCTTAAGATAGTATTGTTTTCTTTCTTCCTTTGAGTTACTTTCTTGCTCATTATAGTCCAAGCTATCTTTGGATGGACATTGCATTTTGTTCCTTTCAATTTCAACTATTCTTTGTATCCATTTCTTTCATTGTTGTGATCTTGAATAATGGAATACTTGAAATGATCTTTATAGCTTCATTGAGGTCATTTTTTGAATGTGAATAATCTATATAACACTCAATGTAAACATTAGTCCTTAAACACCATTAATGGTTTGTTATCATCAAAACAATTAAATTGTCCTTGGATGAAATCCTTAAGGTCAACACAACCTAGACAACTCAACAATACCTAATTAGTCCATATATATATATATATATATATATATATATATATACACACACACACACACACACACTATAGGACACTCATTGGACAATAGGTTTGTCTCAACCTGAATAGAAGACAATATGCAAATCACACATAAAGTGGGCATGTGTACCTAGACCTACCAGGGCACCCAGATGTCTACTATATCCAGTTATTCATCCTAGGCAATATACGTACCCTAACCGTGATCCTGAGACTCAAGCTCATATCATGGCACCATAATCATATATATAAATCCATCCAAGACTAAGGTATGTCATTCAACTGTTTATTGACTCGACACAAATATAAGTATGACTTAACTTTATAGTTAATCCATTCCCTTATACCAGAATAAGTAAGACTTAGCATTTTGAACTAATCCGTCCCTAATATGCCACCATCCCATATCGGTGCATATTATCAACAAAATCTAATAATTGATAGAACAAAATAAAGTAATTCATCAATTAAAATCCAGAGAATAATATAATGAAAATCAGATAAATAACTGAGCATATTATATTGAAATATTCAAAAGTATTTTCATATTAGTCCATTTAACTTGATAGAACAACAACAAGCAATTAAATCTTCCATAATCATTGACAGCATACAATTCAGTATTTAAATTTCATAATGTCCAATATATTAGCATAATAGCATAGATTAATAATTCTGGGATTTTAACATGTTTATATAAATCATTTAAAACCCCCCATGAAAGTTCAGAATCACATTATAGCCCCTGAAGACCCAAAAAAAAAAAATCAAAAATACACCTACTGGTGTATTCCCAGTAAGGGAGCCACCTCCACTAAAAAGGGAGCCGGCTCTCCCTTCATGGAGCTGGCTCTCCCTACTAGAAAGCCGGCTCTCTCTCTCTTATGGAGCCAGCTCCCTCCATTAGAAAGCTGGCTCTCTCTCTCTCAAAGAGCCGTATAGAAAAATAAAGGGAGCCGGCTCCATTCCTTTCGGAGCCAGCTCTGTCCCTACTTCCCATCATCTTCTTCGCCTCTGGCGATGTTAAATCTCTCTGTACCCCTCTGTTAAGGTTCCCAAAAGTTCGAACTATGTCCCAAATCATCCCAGAAATTCATATAAACACCCAGTATGCATCATTAACAAAAATTAAAACACATATGATGAAACAATTGAGAAGATAAATCAATTTCAATTAAAAACACATAACAAAGTTTAAACTCTGAATTAATATGCATACAAGACAAATTTTAATGTCCGATTAAATCCTGGAGATTACCTAGGCATGTACAGAACACAAGTTTAAGGGAATGAGTAAGAGAAAGAACTTGCCTTTGGTTTCAGTTTAAAACCTTAAACCGTCTTCTCTAAATAAACCGGTGACTCCTTAACTGCTGTTAAACCCCTCTGCTACTCCTGATTCAACCCATAAATAGACCTTCTCCCTTCCTCCTTGGTCCGACCTTCAATCTATGGCCAAAACCTTAACTTATTCTCTGAGTTTTCTCTAAAACCTCTCTATATACGTGAATAGGGTTTTTAACCCTTGTCAGACATATAATGATATATATATAGGCAATTATAATTTAACCTATTTCTAATTACCTAAGGAGAAGGAAAATAAAATAAAAGAGAAATAAAAATAAAAGAATAAATACATATAAGTTTGTATGTGATAAAACATATATATATACATTTAATGTATAACTATATATATATATATATATATATATATATATATATATATATATATATATACACACACACACACAACCAACTATAATTATTAATATTAATCATTTAAAAATTTAATAAATATAATATCCATAAATATACATATATACCCATATATATATGTACTACACCACATGGGTAATTATCCATACCCAAAAATAATCCTATACAAGTAGTCCATGTGACCCATTGGGTGGTCCAGTACTACTATCCAAGTCCATCATTAAAAATAAATATTAAAATAAAATAAAACAATCATTTAAATGATTTAGTTTTTAACAATTAATTTTAATTAGACACCTAACATATATACAAACAAATGCTAATCATTTATCATACAAATAAATCAACAACTTATGTCAAATAACCACATACACAATTAATTCAAATAAACAATTAAACAAATAACCAAGAAATCAAATAAATAATATAAAAATGTAAATAAAAGAAATAAATAAATACCGAGACTATCCTTTTAAAATTAGGGGTATTACACCATACCTCACTAGAGAATTGTATCTCTTGAAACCAAGGAAAAATGGAAGCAAAAATGGAATCCAAGATATGGTGTTTTAGAGGAAAGTGAGGGGAAGCTTTTGTCTTCCAAGTGCAAGACCAAAAGCTTAGTGGAAGAGGGTTAGATTCAAGCTTTCAAGCCTAGGTTTTCAAGCTTCAATGGTGGGTTAGGTGAGAGGTGAGGAAGATAAAGTGATTTTACTAGAATTTCCACCAACTAATGAAGTTGATAGTCACAAATACTATACGAACACTACCACTCATGCGCACACACACATCACACCCCTCCACTTGTCACCATCCAATGCACCCTTACTAGGTTAAATCTACACCTTACACTTGTTACAATCCTAAGCTTCCAAGTATCTCCAACCAAAAGTCAACAAATGGTCCAAGGAAAAGGTGACACTTGTCACACTTTTCAAAAATTGTAAAATGGTCCCTCTTCTAAATATCTCAAAAAAAATAATTGCAAAAAGATCCCTACGATAAAATATGTCAAAAAGTTAATTACATAAATAATCCCAAAAAATCAAAATGTTTCTGAAGAAACTATGCATTCATACCCCTAGAAAATGAAGTTAAACAAGCATGTTTTTTTACACAGTTTAATTAGGCATTAACAATAAATTAAATTAATGTGAATGCATGCGATGTCGAAAAATATTTCCGAACACAAAACCCTAAGGCAACAAGAAAAGAAATGAACAAATAAATAAATAAAATAAACAGTTAAATAAAAAATTAATTAAATAAAAAAAAATTTGAATGTCGGAAAAAGGACAAAGATGACACGGTCATCACAAGTTGTAATTTCAAGTTACCATATCGGGATCGACAATGACTGCGGAATTGGAAGGTTATTCAAATATACCATAACTGGGATCATCAAGAAAGGAAAGAACAACACTTTAATAAGAAATCTAAAAAGGTTAGGACACATTCCATACTTGATATATTTTTAAAAATTTTCAAAACGGGTATTTTTTTTACCAAGTTCAGCCATGGATTCAAGTCTGATAGACTTGAACCGGTTTAAGCTTTTCTGAACTGGTTCAAGCCCTTCAAGTTTGACCTCGAATTCATTCTTCCATACTTGAACCGGTTCAAGGGTTTGTTATAGGTTTTTGGAAACTTGCAATCCTGTTTTGATTTCTTTCCAGTTGGTTTATAATTGTACCAAGCCCTATGCATGAAATTTCCTATATTTTCATAACGGATTAGGTCTTTGTAAATTATATATAAACAATGATAGTCATTTTGGGTTTATTGGCGACTTTTGCACTACAACTTCATTATTCATAAAAGCCTCAAGAATATTATTTTGCAGAAAATCCAACAGATTTCTCTGTTAATCTTTCTAGAACACACACATAAACACATAGTGAGTTTAAGAGTGTTATTCAAATCTGGATTGTGATCATATAGTTGTATCTACGATGATCAGAGAAAAACAGATCTACTTCTACATCAAATTCAGATATTGAAGAACAGAAGTAAAAGCTATCACACTTTGAAAGGGTTAAAGCATTTGTGGAGTGTTGTTTGATTTACCTGCTACTGTTCTACAAAGATCAAGCATAAGCCTGAGGTCAAGTTGTTGTTGGACGGGATTTCACAAAGCCAGAAGATTGTCAGCTATTGGTATTTAGTAGAACGATTGGGTGTGAGCCGAAATCAAAGTTCAGTGTACTTTGTTTCAAACATAATAGGTCATTTTACTTTAGACTGCACAGTCCACGAGTTTTTTCCCGCGTAAACAGTTGACATATTTTATCAACTAGGGTTTCCTCGCTAAAAATCCTAGTATCATCTCTAACTCTTACTTTGCTTTATTTTATCTTGCATGAGATTAATTATTTAATTGCTAAAATAAGTAAAGTTAGAAAGACACAGATCTGTTTCTAAAAATACAAAAATTTCTAAATATTCTACTACGTACAACTCACAGATTTGATGTGCTTGTTATTGATCACCGTGGAATGTTGATGAAGAATGGCACGATTTGATGCGCTTGTTACTCTTCGCCTTCAAGTTTGGGTGTTAGGAATGAATACCGGCATAGTTTCTGTATTTTTCTTTGGAATTCTGATTTTCTAGAATTCTCAATTTCTTTACCCCTTCCTTCATACCTCTATTTATAGGTTTCTTAGATTAATAGGATGACGACATGCGTCCTTTTTTGATAAGGGCATAATGTCGGGCTGGTTATATTATGATAATTATCCATAAAAATAATTATTCTAAATATATTTTATTAAGAATAATTATCTTTTTATTTAACTACCTAGGCTAGGCTAATTAAATAATTTAAGATGACCAAGTTTGGACTAATTAAATAATTTAATTAAACATGAGACCCATATTTGATGAGTCAATTTATTTAAACAAAAACTCATAAAATTTTAATGTCTACAAGCTCCATAATACATGTTTTTTTTTTTTTTTCCCCATCTTTTTATGATTGTATATGTATGCGTGTTTGTCTTTGTGTTGATTTGCATATACATGTTTAGAGGTTTTTATTAATATGATTTATGAGGAACATATTCATCATGGATATCTCATATCTCTCCCTTATATTTTACATATTATATGATGTGGATGAAAATTTTTTGGCAAAAAAACAAATCTGAAAATCCCATTTTACCCTTTTTGTTCTTATTTTGCCCCTAATTTCATCTTCTTCCCTCTTCCTTCTATCTCCCACCAACGAGTCACCTCCTCCCACCACCATTACAGGCCACCACCCCACAACCATTATAGGCGACATCCTCTGGAGAGAGAAGTGATGTTTTGCAACACTAGCAGACCCACTATGCGAATCCGGGTAAGACAGAGTGTGAAGAGAGGATGATTTTCCGGCTGGGTCACACAAGATGGTGGTAAGCACCAGCGTTAGGTGGTGATCACCGGAAGCTCATCTGCAACTTCCGATGGTTTCGTGAAGGAGGTGGTGAACACCTGGCAATCCCAGCTGCCGATCGTTACCCCTGCCTTCCGCTCATTCATCAACAACATCACTGAAACCATCTGCAACAACCCCCTTCACCAGAAATGAACAAAGTCCTATTTCTCTGCTGTCGTAACCACTATCTACCGACCGTGCAATTCCTCAGTTCCACCGTCCTCTAAGCTCACCACGCTATCGTGGAGCTCGACGCCATTACCGCCGCTTCGAACCACCGTCTGTAGCAATGATTCCAATCCTTGTTTGTCGCCGGTCACTCCTTCATCACCGGTCAATCATGCCGCCGGCATCATCTGACTCGCGCTTCATGCGCCAGACGCTCCTGCGAATAGATGTAACTCGCCCTTCACGCGCACACGTGCCCTACTTCAGTGACGTTTTTCCAATACTCACCAAACGACACGTTCTCTCTTGGCTTCATCTCCGAGGGCCTTACCTACTTCGCCGTCGTCACCTACAACATCATCCCCATCTGGAAGGCCGGTGGCGTTGACACTGGACTCCTCCGCCTCTCTCTAGTTTCGCTCTGTCCACAACTTTCGCCTCGTTAACAGCTCCGATGCACTCGTCTGGGAGTCTAGCACCACTGGCCACGGCGTCTCCTCCGCCGCCGGTTTTTCCTCCACCGCCGGCTTCTCCTGCACCTCCAGATTTGGACTGGCAACTCCGTCTCGGCGTCCCAAGTTCGGTAAAGCTTCATTTCAGTCTGGCGATGCTACAAGATGTGATGAACCACGACAGTGACTAACGCTATAGAAGTTTCGACGTAGACGACCAAAACTGAAGCTCACGGACCCAGCGATAGGTGGAGAAGATGAGGTGGAGAGGAGAGACAAAACTGAGAGGAAGAAGAGAGGAGAAAGATGAGGTGCTAAAATAGACAAAACGGTCATTTTACATTGCGTATATTTTAACATATTAATTGACATAAGGGCATTAGAGTCATTTTAAATCTCAAGGGGTTATTTGCACCAAATCGTATAAGGGGTTTTATACTACATATGGACTTTTTTACACTATATCAATAGTACATGGGTTTTTTTGGTACTTTACCAGTAGTTTTAGGTGTATTCTAATCAAGTTAGAAACGAGTTTAAAAAGAATTTAGTAATTTTTAATGGTGAATCTATAAGAATAGGACAATATTTGGGTCCTCCCATGAGAGGATGAACTTTATCCTCCCAGCTAATGTGACCCAGTACAATTTAGACACGTATACAATTTTTTAAAATTTTTAATAATGATTATTATTCAACTTCTTTCCGGTTAAACCAAACCTAATTTTTTTTCTTACCTTATTTGAGTCTTTCCTCCCTTCCCCATCTCTCTCTCCATAAATCTCCATACACAACCTCCATTTGAAACCCTAGTCTATCTACATCAATCAAATACTCAAATTTTATTGAATATGTAAAATAATATACAAACCAACTGAAAACTCATAAGTGACATAAAACTAACCCAATCGGAATTTGTAGTATTAACAAAGTTTTAATCATTCTTTTTCATATCAATTGAAGGTGTTGAAAAGTTGGGAGAGATTCAAAAGACAGATATAACTGTGACCAAAAATAGATCTAGAGAAAAGCTAAATATAGGTTAACATCAAATTTTTAGATATTTTAAGTTCCTATTTCTTTCCTATTCAACACTTGATAGATATAGTACATTCTTTAAATAAATTCAGTAATTTTTCAATTTCAAATGGAGGTTGGGTATAGAAATAATCGTGATTCTTTTGGAAAGGAAAAAAAAAAAACTTTGAAATTCGGTTTAACAAGTAAGAAAATGGGTTATGATTATTTTTAGAAATGTTAAACTTTTAAACATGTGTTTAAATTATATTGGGTCACATTAACTTTATCCTCCGAAGGGAAGACCCAAGTATTGTCTGAATAAGAAAATGAAAATTCATGGAAATGAAATTTCAAAATTTTCTTAAATTTTTATATTTAAAAAATAAAGAAGGAAAGGAAAACATAAAATGAAAATCATTTTAAAGTAAACTTAAATTTTCTCAAATTTATATTAAGTCATATTTTCGTCATTATAACATCTCTTTAATGATGTGTAATTTTCAAAAAAATAGTCAAAGTTCAATTTTTTTAAAATAGGAATAAAAACCTAAAATGAAAATATTTTTTAAATTTATATTAGGGGGCATTTTCATCATTACAAAATCAGTTTGCAACAAATTTGATAGTTAAGGAGGTTTTATGTCAAAAATTTCTTCAAGGGGTTTTGCCAAAATTTGAAGGTAAAGAGGATTTTATGCAATTTGCCCTTAATCAGAAGTTAGTTGGAGCCTTTACTTTTCAGTGCTTTTAATGGTAATTTAAAGTTTTTAACTACACGGTTAGGGATGGCAAAAATTCCCTCCCCGCCCTACCTTGTTTTGAGGCGGTTTTGGGGAACCGATTATATAAATGAGGACGGGGATGGGGGTTGCTTTGAAAACCAAGTGGGTTTTGGAGTGGTTATGAGGGTGAAAAATTAAACAGGGATAGAGATGGGTAATGTGATCCCCGCCCCAAATCGCCCCATTACCATCCCTATACACGGCGATTAAGAGAATGATTGTTAAGTATTTGTTTATAGTTAGATTTTTGTAAAAATTTACCAAAGATTTATCCAAGATCAATTTTTTGTTCTCAAAAAAGTATTCATAGTTGGGTAACCTAAATATGTTAGGTCTCAAATACAGGAGGCAAATTTGAAAATGAATAATGTTGTTAAAAGAGCACTTCATGACAAGACTCATGAGCTCTCTATATTTTAACAGCGAGATTGAAAGATATCAAACAAGTACAGTAATTATCTTGCAAGAACATTCTTAGTGAAAGATTGAGACTATATTTTGAATTTGGGTAAATTGCAATGACAACCCCTGATATTTTGGTCAACTCCACTAAGCAGACGGTTAATGGCTTTTTTTACATTGACACCTCCCGAGGTTTCAAAAATGTGCATTCACACCCCTCCAGACTTCTGAAAAAAATTACCTTTTAACCCTTTGACTTGTCAACAACTCCATTTAAATCATGAAATTACAAATTTAGGCCCTATTTGGTATCTGTTTTGCTTCATATGTTTTTGTTGCAGGCCTGCTACAGTAGTAATTTTTTAGCCCAAAACATATTTGGTTCGGTCTGCTTTGTTGTCAACAATGTCTAAACAGATTCAATTTTTGGGCCAAAAGTTGAAACACCATTTCGGTGTTTTACTATGTTTTGGGTATTGTTGGCCCAAATAATCACTATAGCGGAGGAAGTAAAATCACTCAACTTAAACTGGACTTGCAACACGTATATAAACCACGCTTAAAATATTTCAGACATTTTATAGTTTTATAGAGAGCTCTAGCGGAGGCAATTTTGTGGCGACTCTACTGTGGGTGTTTGTTCGGCTGAAATCCACTAAACCGACCACCGATCTTTGCTCTTTTGTTGTCTTTGTCGAAGAACAAGGCAGGAATAGGAGAATCTGAAGTGATTATGGCTCGAAATTGGGTTGTCGTATAAGATGATTTTTGTCGGACATTCTTTGGGGTCTAGTGTCGCCGCCTTCTTGACGGTGATCGTGGTGAACCATGGTGACCTGCTCGGTGAGGTTCCGAGGAGTTATGTGCGGTGTTATGCGATTACGCGTCGCTTAATTTAGCTGTGAAGTATGCTGATGTTATTCACTCTGTGATCTTGAAGGTGAGGAATTTGAATGTCCCCAATTTGATTTGGTTTTTCTGGTTTTAGTTTGTTTGAATCAATCAAATGAGGAGTTATTATGAAATTGGTTTTATTCTATTTATATTTGCTTGTAAATGTATATTTTTGAGTTGTTTGATCAATTGCTTCTGGTTCTGATAAAATTAATTATGTATTAGCAACATATTGCAATGTTATATATATTGATTTTGAGGAGTCATTGCGTATTCCATATTTCTGTTTCTGTTTTATTTTTTTTTGGCAACAGTTGGAGTGACCAAACATGTTTTGTTTTCAAAATTCTTGAAACGCATAACCTACCAAACATGTATTGCATATTTCTGTTTTCTGACATTTTCATAGCAAAACATTGTTTCCAAACATGCTTCCGATTTTTTTTCAAAACACTCCTATAGCAAAAATACTGTTTCTGTTTTAACCAAAAACAAAATGCCTAAAACAAAGCACATGCTAAGCGGGCCCTTAACCTTCTAACTAAATTTAATTGACCAAACTAACATCTTCATTTCTTTATACATATAAATATAGTTTATAAATAATAATACTTGTACCACCATAACCATCACCACAACATAAAAATAAAAAATAAAAAATAAAAATAATTTATTGCTAGATAATTGTACATCCCCATAACCACCACCACACTCAAACACCGCAATAGAAAAAAAATTTGAAAACACTCATGGCCAACCCAAACCTATACGTCACAAACGCCACCAGAACCACCACCACCACACCAAAGATAACACTATCAACACACCCAGACACTACAAGAACCACCACCACCACCACAATAGAAAAAAGAAAAAAAAAAAAAATTGAAACACCTTGATAACCTAAACACCACCACAACCACCACCACCAGAGTAGGAAAAAAAATTAATAATAAATAGCCATGGCCAACCCAGACTCACTACAACAGGAGAAAAAAAAAAAAAGCAGCCACGTCCTAAAAAAAGAGAGTTAAAGATTAAGGTAGAAAAATAGGCTTAATGATGAGGGTAGTTTTGTCAATTAACATGGTTGATATTTTGTATATTAATTAAATTAAATAATTAGAGGCAAATATGACATTTAGAACCATATGGGGTGTCATTGTTGAAAATGCCTTAGACATGCGTTGACCGAAACCTAAGGGGATGTCAATGCAATTTACCCTTTGGCTTTTTAGTTTTTGTCTTCAATTTTTATCCTTTCTTTCCAACATTTTGGTCTGGCTTAAACTCTAATCGAGTTTAAGATCTTAAAATTATTAATGAAAAGGAAACAAGAAATCAACTAAACGTTGCCAGCTGAAAGAGAAATTACGATATTAAATTGACCAATATGGCATTTGAAGAGGAGAGATATGGTCTTAAATCCCTCTTTTCTTTACATCTTCCCTTCTGTTAAATCCTTACTTTTGGGGGAAACAAATGTTATTTTAACCTCTATCTCATTTCCGTTTACAAAATAGTTTAGAAACTCAAACATCTGGAGTTGATCTACAGATTCATATCTCTCGCCAATATATCATGTTTAATTAGCTTTCTTATTCCAGGGTAGTAGTCTGCTAAGTTTTTGGTGGATTAAATGATGACCTAGGCTTACATTTCAACAATTTGCGGTTTTGTTTTTGGTTGTCCTATTTCATGGTGTCGAAATTGTCATATATGTGTAATGCATGAGATTGTAACGATAGCCTTCTAGCTAATGACTGCACTTCACATAAATATACATTTCTTGGAAGTTCTAGTTTACTACTTGATCTCACTATGCCTCAGTAAAAAATTTCTATTAAATTATATGTGGTTGATGTATATAGAAAACAAATTAGCATGACTAATAGTTAGCAATCATGGTCAGAAGCTTAAACAAAGAGCATAAACTTTTTCACATTTTGTGCTTCAATTCTTCTTTCTCACGCTAGCTCAATTTTAATTTTAAGCTAGTATTTCCTCTGCATTCTGGGATTGTCTGAAGATGATTATTTTTTATTTCCACAGTTACACACATCCTTCACATACGATGCTGGCGCAGACTTTCTTAAGAATGACATTCGCGTGAAGCCTGATCTCGATGCTCATGGAGCTCTAGGTGATGCTGGATGGTACTGCATCAGGGCAAGTCTTTGGGCTGCAGACTATGACCTGCCCAAAACACTAACAGCTTTGCGTGAACCGGACTTCAATGAAGCAGGGGTGATTCTTTCATGCGGAGCTTCTCTACGGTGGGAGGACGGGAGAGTAGCAACCTTCTATTGCTCTTTCCTTACCAATTTGAGCATGGACATAACTGCTCTTGGAACAAAGGGTTATTTGCGTGTTCATGACTTTGTTGTTCCCTTTCAAGAGAACGTTGGCCCGTTTTTCGTAGCTTCGAATTCCAAGTTTGGGGAACGCGCTCTAGGCTGTGAACCGATACCGGTTGAGCACATTGTCACGACCGATCTTCCTCAGGAAGCTCTCATGGTGACAGAATTTGCTACTCTGGTTAATGGTATTAAGAGTAAGGGCTTGAAGCCGGAGAAGAAGTGGCCAACCCTTAGTAGGAAGACACAGTTGGTTCTTGTGCAGTCCATAGAGCATCATCCAATGCAATTACATGGAGTATTGTCTGGATTCAAATGTTAAAGTAAGAGCATCATCCAATGCAATTACATGGAGTATTGTTTGGATTCAAATGTTAGAGTAACATTAGTCTTTTGGAGTTAATTGGTTTGACACCATAATTTCAAATATATACTCTAGTCTGATGTTACATCGGCAAGAGAAAATTCAGGAAGAGAAATATAGACGAGTTTGGAAAGTGAAATGCAATGTAGCTTCTAGTCATTTATTTGACCATTTATATTGAGATTTTTAAGATTATATTGATCCATCTACCTCCAATTATAAAATTGCTAGTTTCTAAAAAACAAAACAATTTTCTTTAGCTTTCACCAAGATGGATGAGTTCTCTGCGTAGCACTTTTACTCCCTATTTGTAAAAGTGTACAAAAAATATCCTTAATATTTTTACATTGTGCAAAAATACCCCCTCGGATATAAATTGGTGTTATAATACCCATTTTGCCATTTTACTCTTCTGAAAATGTCCAAAGAGGTATATATGCTACTAATCTCATAGTATAGGGTGTTATGTGCAAATTATCTTTTATATATATATATATATATATATATATATAAACTTTTTTCTCTATATATATCTCTAAATATATATATTTTTTAAACTTTGAGAATTTGTATAATAAGGATTTGAATTTTTTGATATTCTAGTTCATTCTTTTCTATTAATTTTTTTTCTTAATTTTTTTTTTCGTACCAACACTCTTAAAAAAAAAAATTCCAATATCAGCGTGCACTGGTTTTCAAAGTTTAGAGAAATTTTGTTTACACTTTATTTTTTTTTAGCTTGCACTTTATTTTTGTTTTTTGTTTTCTATTTTTATCTTTACTTTTCTTTTATACTTTTATACTTTTATTTTTTTTAATCTTTACTTATCCATTGTTGGCGTCCTCCAATAGTGTCATTTTTTGTCATTTTATAAAATTATTTATATTTATATATTTTATAAAATTGTTTAGTAAGGGTAATTTAGTCAACTTAGGATTAAAATTTGTTAGAGGGACTTATTTGCACCAGATTGAAACTTTAGGGGTGTTTTTTGCACGAGAGAAGCATCATCCAATATTGTCCTTTTCGGTCATTTTACAAAATCATTTATTTTTATATATTTTATAAAATGGTTCAATAAGGGTAATTTAGTCAATTTAGGGTTTAAATTTGTCAGAGAGACTTATTTGCACCAAATTGAAACTTTAGGGATATTTTTTGCACGTGAGGGGTGTGATATGCATTGTAAGCATATTTTAGGGGTGTTTTTTATACTTGACCCTAATATGTGTAATGTTGAGAGATTCAAAGCAATGAGCCAGAGTCGATCAAACCACAAATCAATGGGCAAATTAATATGGATCAAAGATTGATCGAGCAATGACAACGTGCTTATGGGATCAAGTTTGTTGACTCAAAAATAAGAGAAATATTTATTCATTCGGTTGTATTGGTGACATATATCACCAACTGATCAAATACCGACATGTAGTTGTTTGATAATTCAATTCAATACTTAATTCTGAACAGATTAACTACTTATTCCATTAAATGCGTTTGATAACGCAATTTAAATATCACTCAAAATGTAAGCACCACTTAAAATAGAATAAAATTTTAAGTGACTCTCTTATCACTGAATACTAAAAATTAAAAAAGATATCAAAATATATTTAATTTTTAATTACCACTTCAAAACTTCAGTCCTTAAAATCTAGCTCTTAAAATTTTCACTACTTAATCTATCACAGGAAAAAATAAACACTTTTTACATATCTGATAAGATATAATTGGTTGATGACACAATCACGTAGAGTCAACGGTGCAGGAAAGTCTATCTCTAACACAACATATATCGTGGAGGATCTTCTAACATGATTAATCTGGATCAAAGGTAACTAGGGTTTCTTATAGTAGAGATGTTAACCTGTGTCTCACTCTAATTTTTCCCAATAACATTTTCATAGGACGACTCTTTTCAAAAGGCGTGAATGTAAATATAAAGCATCCCCTGGATAAGCTTTGCGACTAGGCAGTCATCGTAATAGAAGTGACATTCGGTGATAAGCTTGCAGTTGTTTGCAGAGATCATCATAAATTATTGAAATGTGTCAGGTTTTGTAATATCCCAAATTTTAAAAGGATAGTCCTGACATTTTATTTAATTATTTAGTTGCAATTTTATTTGTTTAATTGATTATGTGTTAATTTAATTGAATTAGTTGATTATATTTGTTTTATTTATTTTGTTTAACTGACAATTTGTTTAAGTGAATTAGTTACTGTTATAATTATGTGCTTATGTGGCTATTTAAATAATTGTTTTCTTTTTAATTAACCGTTTGGCCGTGTTTTGGCTTTGTGATTTAAATGTATTTTAGCTGTTTAGTTATTAGGGTTTTATGTTATACATCTTGTCTGGGTTTGAGCCGACTTGTAGTTGGTTTATGATTTAATTTAGGGTTTCAAATAAAGCCTATAAATACATAAGTATACATCTGCCAAGGGTTTTGTTAACCCTATTCACATAACAGAAAGATACAGAGAGTTGTGAGAGGCAGAGAAACAGAAAGTGAGCTTGAGTGATTTACAGAGAGGTTCAAGGAGGAAGGAGTGGAGTGCTTCTGGGTTGAACCAAGAGTACCGGAGGTGTTGAACGGTAGCCTCGAATGTTGACGAAAAACTCACAAAACACAATAAAATAGCCAAAACCGTTAAGTCACTTTATTAAGAACTTTTCCAAACCACAACTGTCAACCCAATAACCGTAAGGTATTCTTTAACATAATCCTAATGTACGTGATTAAATTCGTACTACATTCTTACTAATACCTCCTCCACGACTAGTAATTATAAGTACTCTTAAAAGAGCAGTCATCCTTGAACTCCGGTGCCCATAAATTGACATAATTAAAAGCAAGTTAAATATCAATTTGTTCCAACACAAGCATGGTTATTTTCAATTGTCAGAGCAATTAAATTTACCCTTCCATCCGATCTAAACAACATATAAGTTATTTAATTTCCAAACCATCCACCCTCTTAGCATATGTAGATATAAGATGTATTCTGAGATCTTCCTAAGTCCATTAAACCCATTTAGATTAATTAAAATAGGTTTAGAAATAATTCTGGGCAATTAAAACCAAAATACAGGTCGCGGCTGAGTTGCCAACTTAGTCGGCTGAGTTGGTGCTGAAGTCATCTTCTTCATCAGTTCAGCTTCTGTAAACCCTAAAACTTCATTGTTAAAGCCTCTAAGCTTCAACCTAAGTGCCATACATCCATACTAAGTTATTTTAAGGGTTTTAGTAGGCAACGATTCAAGTTATTCCACAGTTCATGCATAAAGATCTAAAAATAAAGAAATCACGAATAAGTATATACAATCATGAAACTCTCTATTTAAATCCGATTAAACATGCATGATCATTTTGTTTTAGCATTAATTAAGCTCCTGGAGTCTAGCTAGGCATGTGCAGAACACAGATTAAAGGGAAAGAATAGAACAAAAACTTGCCTTATTTTTGGCGATTTATACACATATGATTTTATTAAGCTGTATTAGAATGGGTATGTTGGGCTCATAAATGTCTATCACAGTGGGATGATTGGTTTTGCTCAGGCAAACAGATATTGGCTTGTAGTACATTATGTTAAGACAGGATGATTACCAAGGAGTTTGTGAGAGAACTTTTGTAAATCAATATGGTAGGTTTGGTTTAGAAGGAGGAATTCCTAGGATAGAACAATAGTCTAAAATGGGAAGATTTTGGAGTATTTTGTTTACTTTATGTGTTCTGCTCTATGGAATTTTTAGAAACAGGGAATTTTTTTTTTATAAATTGGTTGGTGATACACTTATACAATAGACCTTAGGATATTTTTTTTTTAGGCAATACTGCCATATAGGATGGACCTGTGACACTAGATGTTAGTAGACTCAGATTTCTAGCAAATCTTTTGGTCATGGACAGGCACACTTATGACATGGGATGGATTGGTTATCACTGCCATGCTCAAGTTATTTATTATGGATGGGTCTATTGTGATCACCGTACCTGGTCAGGATAGGTACGTCATTGCTATGCCACGTTCTAGCGGGGTCATTAGCACCTATTTGGTTCATATGGGGGAGGAAACGGAGGAGGGGACTACTGTATCATTGATAACATACCAATTGTATAGAGTTTCCGGATGTATTTCAGGAGATTCCAAGGTTGCCACCTAGTCGAGAGATTGACTTTATGATTGACTTAACTCCAGGCACTACGCCTATTGCTAGGGCACCATATAGGATGGCACCGGTGGAGATGCGAGAGCTGAGGGATCAGATTCAGCAGTTACTTAGCCAAGGTTTTATCCGTAAGAGTACTTCACCCTGGGGAGCACCCGTTTTGTTTGTGAAGAAGAATGATAATTCGCTTCGCCTATGTATAGATTACAAGGAGTTGAACAAGGTTACTATTCGTAACTGGTACCCTTTGCCTAGGATTAATGATTTGTTTGATCAATTAAGGGGAGCTACATTTTTCTCTAAAATTGATCTACGTTCTGGATATCATCAGCTGAGGGTTAGGGAGCAGGATATTCCTAAGACAACGTTTCTCACGAGATATGGTTCTTATGAGTTTCGTGTCATGTCATTTGGGTTGACTAATGCACCAGCGATTTTCATGGATTTAATGAACAAAGTCTTTAAGGCTTACTTGGATCAATTTATCATTGTCTTCATAGATGACATTTTGATTTACTCGAGGTCAGAGGACGATCATGCTAAGACATCTTCGGATAATCTTACAGACACTTTGTGAGCACCAATTGTATGCCAAGTTCGAGAAATGTGAATTTTGGCAGCGGAAGGTGAAATTTCTAGGCCACATGGTGTCAGAAAGGGGAATAGCGGTGGATCCAGCCAAGGTTTCAGTTGTGGTTGAGTGGGGACAGCATACTTCACCTACCGAGATTCAGAGTTTTCTCGGATTGACAGGATACTGTCGGAGGTTCATTCAGGGGTTTTCTAAGATTGCGGGGCCACTTACTCATCTGACTAAGAAGGGTGTACAGTTCATGTGGGATGAGCACTGTCAGCGAGCTTTTGATGAGCTCAAAAGGAAGTTGACTTCTGCACCTGTTCTGGCTACTCCTCAAAGCGGGATCGAATATCTTGTTTACACGGATGCTTCGTTACAGGGTCTTGGATGTGTTTTGATGAAGGAGGAGCGACCGATTTCTTATGGATCTCGTAAGCTTAAGCCTCATGAGCTTAATTATCCAATACATGATTTGGAGTTGGCAGCAGTGGTCTTTACCTTACGTATTTGGAGGCATTATCTGTTGGGTGAATCCTTCAGGTTGTTTAGCGACCATAAGAGTTTGCAGTACTTGTTCACTCAGCAGGAGCTGAATATGAAATAGCGCAGATGGTTGGAGTTTGCAAAAGACTATCACTTTCCTATACAGTATTATCCAGGGAAAGCGAATATGGTGACGGATGCACTCAGTCGCCGACCTGTTGTTAGTCTTTCTGCTCTATTCGCTACTGAGTGGAATGCTTTGAGGACAATGGATGAGTTGTCGGATGTTTCATGGCTTGCATGGTAGTTACACCTTTTATCATTCACAAGATTTTGAAGGCACAACTCACGGATCAACAGTGCATTGACAAGGTTGCAGAGATAGCTTCTAGAGAGGTTCTATTTTACTATATTGGGACTAATGGAGGTTTGAGGTACAAGGGACGGTTAGTGGTACCTTCTGCTGATGATTTGAGGAAGGATGTGATGACTGTGACTCACCACTCTGAGTTCTCTGTTCATCCAGGCAGAGAGAAAATGTATCAGGATATGAAGCGGTAGTTTTGGTGGGCAGGTATGAAGAGGGACATTGCTCTGTTTGTTTCTCAGTGTAGTACTTGTCAGATGGTTAAGATTGATCATCAGAGGCCGCCAGGAGCTTTACAGCCACTACCGATACCGGAGTGGAAATGGGAGAGCATTTCTATGGATTTTGTGGAAGGATTGCCAAATTCCTTCAAGAATCACAATTATATTTGGGTCATCGTGGAGAGATTGACGAAATCAGCTCATTTATTGCCTATTCGTACTGACTTCACTTCGGAGCAGTTGGCAAGGCTTTACATCTCAGAGATTGTGAAGTTGCACGGCATTCCATTGTCTATTATATTGACAGGGATTCGAGCTTTGTGTTGGGATTTTGGAAGAGTTTTCAGCAGGCTTTAGGTACAGAATTACACCTTAGTACTGCTTATCATCCTCAGACTGATGGACAAACTGAGAGGTGAATCAGATCGTGGAGGATATGCTTAGGTCATGTGTTCTTGATTTCAAGGGCCACTGGAAGGATTATTTACCGCTTGAGGAGTTTGCGTATAACAATAGTTTCCAGAAGACTATTAGGATGGCACCGTTTGAGGTTATATAACCGACCGAGTCAATCGCCTGTTTATTGGATGGAGGTTGGTGAGAGCAGATTCTTGGGTCCTGAGTTCATCAAAGATACTTCTGAGAGGATAGCGCTTATTCGGGATCATATACGTACTGCCCAAAGTAGGCAGAAGAGCTATGCTGATCATCGCACTCGTGCTTTGGAGTTTAAGGTTAGGGATCAGGTTCTGCTCAAAGTGTTGCCTATGAAAGGTGTTATGCGTTTTGGAAAAAAAGGGAAGTTGGCACCGCAGTTTGTTGGTCCATTTAAGATTACGAATCGAGTTGGAGCTGTTGCTTATCGGTTAGCACTTCCGGATAATTTGGATCGCGTACCCAATGTGTTCCATGTTTCCATGTTGCGGAAATTTCTGCAAGATGAGGATCGGTATCAGCATATCGATGTGGGAGAGATAGAGTTGCAGCCAGATGCAACATATTTGGAGCCACCGTGTCATATTATCGACCGTGGGAATCAAATCTTTCGTAATAAGGTTATTCCTTTGGTTCGTGTGCAGTGGAGTCATCACAATGAGGCTGAATCCACTTGAGAACGAGAGGATGTTATTCGCTCACAATTTCCTAAATTATGGAAAGAAGGTAAGAGCGAATTCCGAGGACGGAATTCCTTTTGTTAGGGGGGAAGAATGTAATATCCCTAATTTTAAAAGAATAGTCCAGGCATTTTATTTAATTATTTAGTTGCAATTTGATTTGTTTAATTGATTATGTGTTAATTTAATTGAATTAGTTATTTATATTTATTTTATTTATTTTGTTTAACTGACAATTTGTTTAAGTGAATTAGTTACTGTTATAATTATTTGCTTATGTGGCTATTTATATAATTGTTTTCTTTTTAATTAACCGTTTGGCCGTGTTTTGGCTTTGTGATTTAAATGTATTAAATTATTTAGTTACAATTTTATTTGTTTAATTGATTATGTGTTAATTTAATTGAATTAGTTGTTTATATTTGTTTTATTTATTTTGTTTAATTGACAATTTGTTTATGTGAATTAGTTACTGTTATAATTATGTGCTTATGTGGCTATTTAAATAATTGTTTTCTTTTTAATTAACCGTTTGGCCGTGTTTTGGCTTTGTGATTTAAATGTATTTTAGCTGTTTAGTTATTAGGGTTTTACGTTATACATCGTGTCTGGGTTTGAGCCGACTTATAGTTGGTTTAGGATTTAATTTAGGGTTTCAAATAAAGCATACGTCTACCAAGGGTTTTATTAACCCTATTCACGTAACAGAGAGATATAGAGAGTTGTGAGAGGCAGAGAAACAGAGAGTGAGCTTGAGTGATTTACAGAGAGGTTCAAGGAGGAAGGAGTGGAGTGCTTCTGGGTTGAACCAAGAGTACCGGAGGTGTTGAACGGTAGCCTAGGACGTTGACGAAAAACTCAGAGACGGAGGTTTAAGATTTCTGGACTGAAATCAAAGGCAAGTTTTTGTTCTACTATTTCCCTTCAATCTGTGTTCTGTGCATGCCTAGCTAGACTCCAGGAGCTTAATTAATGCTAAAACAAAATGATCATGCATGTTTAATCGGACTTAAACAGAGAGTTTCATGATTGTATATACTTATTCGTGATTCTTTATTTTTAGATCTTTATGCATGAACTATGGTATAACTTGAATCGTTGCCTACTAAAACTCTTAAAATAACTTAGTATGGATGTATGGGACTTAGGTTGAAGCTTAGAGGCTTTAACAATGAAGTTTTAAGGTTTACAGAGGCTGAACAGACGAAGAAGATGACTTCAGCACCAACTCAGCCGACTAAGTTGGCAACTCAGCCAACTAAGTTAGACCGCGACCTGTATTTTGGTTTTAATTGCCCAGAATTATTTCTAAACCTATTTTAATTAATCTAAATGGGTTTAATGGACTTAAGAAGATCCCAGAATGCATCTTATATCTATATATGCTAAGAGGGTGGATGGTTTGGAAATTAAATAACTTATATGTTGTTTAGATCGGATGGAAGGGTAAATTTAATTGCTCTGACAATTGAAAAAAACCATGCTTGTGTTGGAACAAATTAAAATTTAACTTGCTTTTAATTATGTCAATTTATGGACGGTAGAGGATTTAAATGCTTAGACTTATGTTAGCATTTTAAGGATTGGAATATGATTGTTAGGCTCTACAATGAATGCCTAATATTATTGGATATGTGTTAATTTATATTGAGGCATATTTTGGAATACGATTGATGAGTTACTAATATTGTTTTGTCAATTATACGGACTTGTGTGTTGTATGCACCAGTATGGGATGGTGGCATACTAGGGACGGAGTAGTTTCAAAATACTACATCCTACCTATACGGAATAAGGGAATGGATTATAAATATAAATCCTACTTATATTTAAGTCTGTGCAGCTGAACAAGCTGAACGACTAACTGGATTTCTTATGGATTTATGGATAGTTGATATTTACTTTCATTGTCTGTATTATCAACTATTGGATGTATGGATTGTGTGCACCGGTATGGGACAATGGCATACCAGGGACGGATTTGTTTCAAAATACTAAATCCTACTTATACGGAATAAGGGAATGGATTATAAAATAAATCCTACTTGTATTTAAGTCAAAGAAGCTGCACAAGCTGAATGGCTAACTAGATTTCTTATGGATGAATGTGATAGGACTTTAAATATATGATTATGGTACCACAATATGAGTTTGAGTCTCATGATCGTCGGTTAGGGTGCGTATATGCAGTAGGATGCGTAGCTGGCTATGAGGGTTGAGGTATACCCTGTTAGGCTTAGGTACTCATGCCCACTCAGGTGCATTTTGCGTGATGCCTTCTATTCAGGTTGAGACCCTCCTCATAGTCTCGTAAGAGTCCAGTAGTGTGGATATACTTATGTACGGACTACTAGATATTGTTGAGCTATCTAGGATGTATCTGCGTATTGGATTTCTATATGGATCGTAGTAGGATAAGACTTGCATGTGGGCCTGACCCACTCTTTTATTTTTCAGGTTCTCGTCAGTTCCAAGGTTAGAGCTTGGTTGTGCAGAGCAGATACAGACACTCATTCTTCCGACTACATAGGACTACTCTCTATGTTTAGTTTTATGTTTCATCTCAGTTGTTTCAGTTTCAGTTTGGGATTTTATTAGGGGTCCACAGGATGGATTCCCGAGTTGTTAAACTTATAGAGTTTTGGATTATCGGATTTTAATAATTATATTTTAAGGATTTTATTTTTAGTTTCTTTCAGCGTTATTATTTATTTCTTCTTAATTCATTTTGTAATCCATGTTCGTTTTAAAGTATTAATTGTTTGATATTCCTTCGGGTTTGGGCCTAGGCCTGATCAACCCGTGTCTCGGATCTGAGGGGTATCACAGGTTTTACCACATCCCTGTGTCCAAAGGCTCTTTCATTCTAACAAGTAACTTGTAGCTGTAGGCGTCGAACCTTTCTTCCTCGCGACACCTTTTGCTTTACCCGATATTGCTCGATTGTTAATACGATATAGAAAGACCGTTATACCCTTGATCGTGAAATATCAATTGCTTGTTGAATCCTGTGAATTCTTTTTTATTATTTTCACACTCTTTAATAACATAAATATTGTTAAGAGCATTCAGTGTGAAAACAAAAAAAGTATGTGCCTCTAAATTGGACTTGTGATAGATAAGATAAAATTAAATATAAGCGGATGATCAATCCAAGACTCGGTCATGGTCCATGTTTTCAATGTTGTGCTCATTACCCCCCCCCCCCCCCTCTTTTTCTTTTCGATTTTTGGAAATAAATACTAGCCCAAACTAATACGCCTCCTCTTTGAGGTTTGGAAATGTGTGGGGAATCGTGCTTATCGTTTGAAGCTGCCGGATTTCTTATAATTCTCAAATTTCTATTTTTTGGGAGTCTAATATATCTATACTTCACTTTAATACCCCTAGTTTTCAAGAGGATATAATTGAAATTTAAATTTTTCTTTATTTTGTATTTTTAGTTGGTTACGTGGCTATGTATTTATATGGCTTCATGTTATTTGTTTAATTGTTAATTGATTTATTTGTCTAATTGGTTAATTGTGAATGGTTTAATTGTTTAAATTGATTTCTTTGTGTTAATTAAATTATATGCTTATATGGATGTTCATTAATGGGTTAAATTAATTTGTTTGTGTAACTGGCATTGTCTGTTTAATTGAAATTATAAGATAGGTGACTTGAATTAAATGGTTAAATTAATTGTTTCAATTAAAGTGTTTAATTTATTAAGGATGGGATTGGATGGTATGGAGTAAATGGGTACGGTTAATACCCATAGATGTTTATACATGTATATATGGGTATATATGTATATGTGGATTAATTTAATTTTTAGTAATTATCAATAATTGAATTATATTCATTATATAATGTGTAATATAATTCTAGGGTTTTGTATATGCTCACGGGTTAGCCGACTTAGTGTAGTTTTATTGTATTTTTCTTTTCTGTCTCCCCTAAGAATTAAAAAAATTAGGTTTTCCTTAAGCCTATATAAATATTATATTAGACGTCGGCTTAGGGTTTAGAAATCAACAAAACCTTATTCACAAACATAGAGCAACTTGAGAGAAAAACTGAGAGAACCAGTTAGGATTCCGACCGTGGATTAAAGGTCTGACCAAGGAGGAAGGAATGGATCACTTGTGGGATTGAACAAGAGCAGTAGGAAGTTTGACGGTAGTCGGCAGTTGTCGGAGAATTCAGAGACGACGTTGAAAGGTTTCAAACTGAAACCTAGAGGCAAGTTCTATTCTGTCTCTCTCTCCTTGACTTGTGTTCTGTGCATGCCTAGATGATCTCTAGGGTTTTAATCAGACATTAAATAAATCTCGTATGTTTTTAAATCAGTCTTGTATGTTTTAAAATCAAGATTAAATAGTTTTTGTGCTGAAAAATTAATCCGTTTCTTTGTATCAATTGTTGTATCATATGTGTTCTAAGTTTCTGTTGATGATGCATACTGGAGTTTGGATGCCTTATGAGGAATTTTGGGACATGAATTAAACCCTAGGAATTGTATTAGATATCACAGAACCTTCTGTAACAGCGTCGAAAGTGAAGAAGACGAACCAGAAGAGGAAACGAAGGAAGCAGCTCCCTGTGAGAGAGAGAGCCGGCTCCATGGATTATGGGAGCCGGCTCCATGGATTATGGGAGCCGGCTCCCTAGACCACAGCTCCCAAGGTGTGGGAGCCGGCTCCCAATGGTTGAAAGAAGGCTCTCAACTTTTGAGAGCATGCTCTCATGCCATACTTGCTACAGAACGTGGTTTGAGGGTCTATTTTGGGTTTTTGATGTTCCTGGACTGTTTTAGATGATTTGTAGGGACTCTGAACATTATATTATACTGTATTAGAACCATCATTACATAATTAAAGTCTCTATGCTAATGGATTTAACAATAGGAAAGTTTAAACAATCTTGCATGCTATTAATGGATAGAAAGGATTAAATTGTTTAATTGTTCCTGGACTATTTTGGGTGATTAGTAAGGACTCTAAATATTATATTACGCCGTATTAGAACCCACATTACATAATTAATGTCTTTATGCTAATGATTGTTAAACAATATGAAAGTTTAAAACAAGTTGCATGCTGTTAACGGATATAACGGATGCAGAGGATTTAATTGCTTCAGTTGATTCTAGCAATTTAACGGACTATAGTATGATTTAAAAATCTTGTTTTGGATGCATAATAGGATCATTTACTTATTAGACTTGGTATATGCATGCTCTCGATTTTAATTGCTGAAATATTAAACTCTATTCTGCAATTATATGGACTTATGTTTTGGATTTTAATTGCTGAAATATTAAATTCTATTCTCCGATTATATGGACTTATGTTTTGGATTTTAATTGCTGAAATATTAAACTCTATTCTGCAATTACATGGATTACTATTTTGGGACTTTAATTGCTGAATTATTTTATTAAATTCTGTCAATTACCTAGATGTTATGGATTGTATGCACCGGTATGGGACAGTGGCATACTAGGGATGGTTTAGCTCAAAATGCTAAGACCTACCTAATTGGAATAAGGGAATGGATTGTAAGATATTGAATCCTACTTATATTTAAGTCAAATCAACTGAGTAAGTTGAGCGACTTCATGGATTAATTGTTATTTGTAGTTAAGTCTGATCAACTGAATAAGTTGAGTGACTAGCTGGATTGGAAATCTTATGTCAGATCAATGAACAATTGAATGACATATTCTGGTTTTGGACGGACTTTAGATATATATTTATGGTACCACGGTATAAGCTTGAGTCTCAGGATCGTTGGTTAGGGTGCGTATATGCATTGGGATGCATAGCTGGTTATGATAGTTGAGGTATACCCTATTAGGTCTAGGTACTCATGCCCTCCTTTGGGTGCGTTTTTGCATGTTGCCTTCTATTCAGGTTGAGACCCCCATTGTAGTCCAGTGAGAGTCCTTTAGTGTGGATATATATATGTATGGACTAGATAGATATTGTTGAGATATCTAGTATGTATCTACGTATCGAGTCTTTGTTTGGATTGTAGTTAAAATAAAACTTGTTCATGGGCCTGACCCACTATTATTTTTCAGGTATTAGACTGTTCCAGTCTTAGAGCTTGTTTGTGCTGAGCAAAAATGGTCACTCATTCTTCCGACTGCGTAGGACTGCTATTTATATTTAGTTTTGGATTTCCTTTTAGTTTAGTGTATCTTCAGTTGGGTTTTGAATAGAGGTCCACTAGATGGATTCCCGAGTTATATTTGTATTGGATGTACCAGAATAGTTCTTATATATAAAATTTATTCTGGGTTTTTCATTATTGGATTATCATTTTAGTTTCCTTTCAGCAATTTTCATTTATTCCTATTTATCATAATTGTATTCTATGTTCGTTTATTGCCATTTGTTTTTTATATCCTCGGGTGTTCGGGGGTGGGCCTGGCCAACTCACATCGGGAAATCGGGGGGGTATCACACTCACTAAGTACACTTTTTCTTTCCCGTGCAAAATTATAGAAGATCTCCTTTAAGATCAAATAATTCCATCTATATTTACTAATTTTAGCTCATAAACAACTTAGCCATAAGTTGAACCAAAGCAGTTCTGGCACACCCGATTGGACCAATGTTTGTGTTACTCAAGCTGACATTCTCACTTCCATTTCATCCATCACTGCTCATGCAAGTGCTTCCCTCTAGTCGGAACACTCCCTTACCAATGTATTTTTACATCCCACATCTTTCACAGATCGCTTAGCCCCGTTCATCTTCGGCGTTAGCATTGAGTTGTAGTGTGCTATGTCACAAAAATGGTAACAACAACAATTATATCATATATTCTAATATTTAATGAAATAATAATAACAACAATTATATGAAACTTTACATAGACTTGCTCTGTATCTTAATATTTATAAGTACAACGTTACATAATGGATGAAGTTTGTTACAAGTTTAAACACTAGATTAAAATTCAATATATGTAAGATACTAAATCCTGATAACCATTTGTATAAAACAACCATATATCCTTAACTCTCATTTGTCAAGATTGTCATTTCTAACATGCCCCTCAAGCTCAGTGGTTTATTCAACACTGTGAGCTTGCCACGCAGAAAAATAATTCATTTGCCACCTAAACTCTTTGTCATACTATAACGAATTTGATATTGGGCAGGAATAAATCGAACATCAAGATCCTTTTGGGCTACATTTTTGCAACCAAAATGAAAATTAGTTTCACATGCTTGTTACATACATGGAATATGGGATTGATAGTTACATAAGTTCCATTAAGGTTATCATACCATAATATAGGAGCAAAAAAATAAAATAAATAAATAAATAAATTTGAAGAAGAAGAACAAAAGTACCCGGACTCTTGAAATAACAATTACAACCACACCAATTTAGATGAAGGATTAGCAGGGCCACAATATTTTGATTCCGTACAAGATCGAGCAGCAGTATATTGCTTTTCCAAATTCCAAGAGATTAAGTTGGAACCCTAGAAACCACAAAAGCAACTAGTCGATCGCCTATTGTGATACCCCCTACTTTCCATTTATAATTTGGCCAGGTTTATACATAAAAATTAAGAAACCTTAAGCATCTGGTATTAAACAAACACAAAATACAATATACAACAATGAAATAAATAATGGTGGAAGGAAATATCATCATTCAATGAAGCTTAAATACATAATCTTATTTACTATAACTCGGGAAAATCGTAAACCAAGGGCCACCTCTAAATCCAAATCCATAATATCCATCATCCATAAAGTTTGAAAAAGTTACAAGACCTACATTAAAACAAAATTGGAAAATAGTGGATGATCACAACCATACTATGGTGAGTTGAGTCTTAAACCCTATATAGCTAAAGCTGTCTAGGACCTGAAATGTCAATAAAATGTGGGTTAATCTCACGAGCAAGGTCCCTCTACTGTAGCCCAAGAGAGAACCCTTAAACCCAACTTTTTTAATGAAACAACACGGATAATCCAAAACACGAACCCCAGATACCAAGGAGTGATCTACTATGTACTGCAATACCCCTAGAAGATCACCTCATTTACATAAACATGAAAGCAACATTTAAATACATAAGGAAATAGGCAACTCAACCACGCCTGCAACCAAACCACGTACCCAACAACTCAACCATGCCAATAGGTACTTGTAAGACTGCATTAATAGTCAGCCCATGGTGATTCCATAACACATTCACATGCTCATAAACATAGTAGACTTATTCTTATATCAAGTCACTAAATCAAACCAATCAAAGTGTGATAAATATCAATTATAACACAAAAAACATGAAATTAGTTAAACCATTCCCATCAATAATTTCAGTATGGCACTAAGGTTCGTGCAATTAATTTAACATCGAGCCTGGGGTCCAATTTTACCAATAATTGTTATGTCAATTCCTAACATTTTGGGAATTTTAACTAAGTTTCAGTATACCAAATTAAATTCCTATTTACAGGTAATCGTATTATGTAACAAGGTTATGCTCATTTAAAGCTTAACAATTACAGATGATAACCCAAAGAATATAATGCATTACAAGAAAAGTCAATTTTTGCAACACATTATTTACGAGGTACCTGTGCATTGCCTCATAAAAATCTTCATTTACGGGGTTCTTTTTGTGAGTTGTACGTAGCGAAATATTTAGAAAGTTTTGTATTTTTTAAAATAGATCTATGTCTTTTCCAACTTTACTTATTTTAGTAATTAAACAATTAATCATATGCAGATAAAATAAAGCATAGTAAAAATTTAGAGATGAGACCAGGATTTTTATCGAGGAAACTCCAATTGATAAAATACGTCAACTGTTTGAGCAGGAAAAACCTCGTGGACTATGCAATCCAAAGTAAACCGATCTACTATGTTTGAAACAAAGTACACTGAACTTTGACTTTGGCTCACACCCTATCATTCTACCAAACACCAATTGTTGACAATCCTCTAGCTTTGCGACATCCCATCCAACAACAACTTGACTCAGGCTTATACTTGATATTTGTAAAAGAGTAGCAGGTAGATCAAATAACACTCCTCAAATGCTCTAACCCTTTCAAAGTGTGATCATTTTTACTTCTGTTCTTCAATATCTGAATTGATGTAGAAGTAGATCTATTTTTCTCTGATCGTTGTAAATGTAACTATATGATCACAATCAAGATTTGAAAACCACAACTATAAACTCACTATGTGTTTATGTGTATGTGTTCTAGAAAGATGACAAATAAATCTCTTGGATTTTCTACAAGGATAATCTTCCTAAGGCTTTTACAAATAATGAAGTTGTAGTACTAAAGCCATTAATAAACCTAGATGTGTATTAGGGTTTATATAGAGTTTTTAAAGTCCTATTCCATCTAAAAATAAAGGAAATTTCATGCATAGGACTTTTGGTAAACTTCTAAACCAAATAGGAAGTTCAAAACTGATCAGGACTAAGTTTTCATATACTGAAACAGTAGTGGTGCCGGTAGGAGAATCTTGGTACCAGTTCCCAAATGATAGAATTATCTTTCGCGAATCTCAGCTTCTTGAACCGGTTCCTAAATTCAGGTACCTGTTCCCACTTGACAGAATCCAACTGGAACTTGGATTTTCTGCATTTTGGTAACTCTAGAAAATATAACTTGTAGGTATTTGTGATGTCCTAAGTAGGAAACGACTTCCTAATGTGTTGTTATTTCCTTTTTGATGATCAATAGTAGTTTCTTCTTCTAAATAACCGTCCATATTTTGTAGTAGATGTCGATTCTAATATGGTAACTAAAATTACAACTCGACTAAGACTTGTTTTATTACCGAAATTTGCCAATTTACAAAAATATATCTCACAATCTCCCCCTTTGGCAATTTCATGACAAAACCCTAAAAACAATTTTAGTAATCTACCCAAGTAGAAAAGTAAATTACAATTTGTTCAAGGACATAGAATATTTCAATCTCTGTTTTCTTCTTCTCTTGGACAAAATTTCACCTCAATTTCTGCACATGGATCAAGTAAAACTACTAGTTCTTCCCATTTTTGGAACAAAATTGACAAAGCAATTAAACAGTTCATTTAGAGTAGAAACATTACTAAAAAGAGAAAACAATAATCATTTTATTACATATCAGTAGTCAAAAGATATTAATTAAAAAATAACAAGTCATGACAATGTAATAACTGAACAAAATATGATGCATGTATGATAGGAACATAGAATCAAGCATCAATATATCCAGCAAACGGAACAGTAGTGGTCATAATGTCCTCATCACCACCATCAATGTCACTACCACTACCATTCTCTGCATCATCATTTGTCTCATCATCCTCATCTTTGTCATCCTCAGGAACAAGTGACGGATCTGGAGGGGCTGGCCTGTAGATATCCTCTGACGTACTACCCGTCCTCTACTCTCAAAAAAATCTCACCTCAGCCTCTAAATCAGGAATAACATCTATCATTGCCTTCTGATTTTGTAGGAACGGCGAGTATAACAGATTCGCGTCTTCTGTGGTGAAATTCCATTTAGACAGAAAAATCTGAGTAATCTCAGGAAGAGATGAAGTAGCAGCTGAACCCATGCTAACCTTCCTAGATGTAGCTCTGGCAGCTTTAGACTTATTAAAAGCTCCAAGATCCATCTCAGACATAATTTCAACATGATGAACTCAGGGTGGAATCACAATCTTAAATTGTCTATAGAAACCCATGATGATCATATATAGGGGTGGAGATGACTTTTTCTTAGTGTTACTTTTGTAGTGCGCAACCATCAAACCATAGATAGATGCTGTAAGATGAATCTGTGCATCTATAGATAAAAGAAATAATACCTCTGCACGATCCGAAGAGAAAATGTATTTCTTCCCAAAGTAACCAAGATTTCCAATGGCAAATAAATTCAAAAACGTCGCCTCATCTGTGAGATAACAAGATAGAATATAATCGGGGTATCTTGGCGAGTCTAGAACACACAGAGTATTACAAATATCTTCCCACTTCTGCCCTGGATGATCAAGTGGAAGACAATAGCCTGTGCTTGAAAATCTCTTGGGTGTACCAAGAATTTTTCCAATTTCCTCTTCATTGACAATATAGTCCTTGCCGAACAAGGAAACCTCAAAATATCGACTATCATAGACTTTCTGGATATTAGAGTAAAAATAATGTACCGTGTCTGGGCTGTATGTCCAAGTCATCTTCGTGAAAAAAAGCCAATTGTGCTTCTCAATGTAATCAACGAGCTTTTTACCCGAACTATCTTTAAGCTTCTTTAAGTTCACATTTCGTTCCGACTTTATCAGACCGTCCTTGTATACTTTGGTGTATACCTTCCATGCATACTCATTATAGAAGTGCTCTCTTGTGAACTCAACATTCCCAATGTTAGAAACTGAAGGATACTCAGGTGGTACCTCAGTATAAGGTGAGCTATAATGCATAGGCGAACTTGGTTCATCCCTTGAAGTATGTGAACCCTCTTATGGTTCCCGGATGGAAATTGTAGTTCGAGCACTCTTGGAAGGTCTTGGAGTTGTAATCCCTTTACCTTTGTCCTTCCGAGACAATTTTGGAGGCATCTTGTGTTCAAACAATTTTGGTTTGGGGCCCTGAAGTTCAATCGATAATTTTGTCGAACATTTGGAGTGCGATTCAATACTTGTTCTTAGACATGTTTGATTTGATTCTACAAAACCCCCCTAACAATCAATTAAAAATTCAAGTAATAGTCTTCAATCAATCAAACCCAAAGCCTTTAATGTCAAACCCCAAGAATTGTAACAACCTGAACCCCAGGGTCCGAATTGCTAACCGGGTCCTTACCCAAACCCGATGTCAACTAAAGACGCTACCGTCCTTTCCTATGTCAATACATAATATACATGTTATCCCAAGGTTTATAAATAATAATATTATTATTATTAATGATAAAATGATATCATATCTACAAAATATGTCAAAACAGTCTACTAACCCATCAAAACCTGTGGAGGAGTATCGTCCGCAACTTCTTTTCCGCATCCTGAAAAATGTTAATAATAAAGAAGTGAGCATAAAGCTCAGTAAAGAGCACCTAAGACATACCTCTTATGACCCCATGAATCCATACAATGAATAGGATATAGGAGAACGAGATCATATCTCGGGAAAATAAGTAAAGCAACGATAATATCAACAATTACATACGCAAGCCGCCCAATCACCAAGTGTGCAATATGTGTCAATGAAATGCCATGCCATGCAATGTTGCTCCCCATTTCTGAAACAATACCGTTTCCCCTTTCTCAACCGTTAATGCAATTCGACCCAAGGCACCTCCAAAGCGTCACGAAAAGAGGATTGCCTAACCATCTACGACCACAAGGCACCTCCAAGGCGTCATATCTGGCCTAGTTAGCTCAACCACGCTAGGGTCTCTCCCTAGTTCCCTCTAAACCACACTAACACCATGAACCACTAGGCACCTCATAGGCGTTCGGGTTTTCTCAAACCCTTTTCAAAACAATTTTTCCAAAATTTATTTCATTTCATTTCAAAACAAATTTTCTTTTTCTTGCCTAATGCAATGCATGAATGCTTCATGCTTTGATTACCATACCATGTCAAGTTCACAATTCCATACAAGTCATCTATATCTCATTTGCATACTTTTGAGAAAATTAAATTAATAAACTTACAATTAACAATTTCGACAACATAGCATTTGACATTCAAGTGCATATAATCAAAATAAATAATCAATGTCATTTGCGTACTTTTGAAAAAAAAAAATTAAATTAATAAACTCTCAATTAACAATTTTGACAACATAGCATTTGACATTTAAGCATTCAAGTGCATATAATCAAAATAAATAATCAATGCAAGCAATTTCTCTCGCTTTCAACACATTATACACCTTGTTATGCTCATTATACATAAAATGTCTAATAGCCATAAACAATACTAATAATTTAGTAAGCAACTTGACAATTTTATAAGAAAACTCACAAAAGTCAAAGAAAATTGTGGCTTAGAAACCCCTACCTCAAGAATTTCAGCCCAATATTCGAAATCCAAAGGGTAGCCAATGGAAAATCAGATCTGATCAAAACGAAGCCCACAACGAGCTTGACAACTTTGCCTTTTATGGCAAGATCAAATTCACAAAGAAAAATGGAAGAATCAAGGCTAAAAGTGCTTAGATTTAGAGAGAGAATGAATCTGTAGAGAGAAAGAGCATACTGCCATAATGAGAAGAAGAGAATGATTATGAATTCAACTATATGTGATTATATGCACAAGGTTTAGTCAACATGGGCCCTTCCTGGTCCAAAATATCTCTTTACAGCTTTATGAAAATATATATATATATATATATATATATATATATATATACACTAAACACCTCATAAACATTACAAGAATATTCACCAAAAACCTTTAACCAAATCCTCTAAGTTTTCTTTTCTAAACCTAAACTCCCTTCAATCTTCAATTTCAACCTTTAATCTTCAAATCTCAAGATCAAATAGATGATTCCATGTTCATCTTGTAACATTATGATGAGAGTGATGCAAGACTGAAATTATATGTGAAGATATATATGTATGTATGGAGAAATATAGAGAGAAAAAGTATGCACAATATAGAGAGAGTGTGGTTATCTATCAATGCCCAACAATGTGCAAACAATGAGACTTTTAAAGCCAAAACCCGCTGTCAGGAACCAATACCCAAAGTGGGAACTGGTTCCCACTGGGCAGTGAGTTTTCGTCAAGCAAATAAGACTTTTGAACCGGTACCATACTAGTGGTACCGATAGCCAAGCACCAAAATTGTAATGACCCGGTCATTTCCTTCCCTTTCTTTTTCCTCAGAATTTTACATGTGATTTTTTTTTCGTTGAAATTTCTTTTCTGAGTTCAGTTTCTCATCGCTTAGTGTCATCTTGAGTGCTTAGAAATTGTTTCTGAGACTCTTTGCTTTGGATTGACAACTTCCTTTGAGGACCGAATCATTTCCACATTTTTCGTTTTTCGACACTATTCACTTTTCATCCCTTTCCTATTTTGTCTTTTCCCCGTTTGTCATTTGTTGGCATAACCTCACTCTTTGTGTTTGGAGTTGGTTTTTGACTTCACGTATCTTCATCCTAAGTGGTTTCCACGAAATACATATATTTACTTTTGCAGAAAAGGACCTTGGTTACTCCCGGTGTCCATAGGGGGTATGGATGCACAGTTCTTCAGAAATCTTTTCTTTTCTTAGGGTATTTTTCGTAAATATCTTTTGAAGATATTTTATTTCAGGGGTTTCTAAGAAAATATTTTTAAAAGATATTTCCATTCTGGGTCATTAGTGCAGTTTTCACTTTTTGGAGGGGCTATTATGTAATTAATGAAAGTTATTGCTAAATGCCTTGTTTTAAGCGTGAATCCTCGTACGGGATTCATTTTCACTTTTCGTCGAGTTGTGTACTCATGGAATTTCCTTCTGGTCGTTTTTCTCCAGTTTCAGGGTTTTTGGGCCCAGTTGCCACCGAACTTGTTCGAGGCATATCTCTTTGTTCGGGACTCAGTTTTTGACGTCGTTTCTTCCGTTGTTTATATATTCTCATTTTGGTTCTTTTTCGTTCACGGAGTTTCGCCGTGTGAGCGCGTTTGCTCAAATTTCACTTTTCCAAACCCTACGGGGCCCTTTCAGAACACTTTTAAGGTTTTCTATAAATAGAGGGTCTTGGAAAGAAAAAGCAGATTTTTTTTCTTTCTCTCCTCTCTCTTGGCCAGCAACCATGGCAGCCAAGGGGCTACCACCCTTCTCTCTTCTTTTAAGGCCACTTCCCTTAGGTAAAAAGGTGTAGTACCTTAGTGTTTTATGTTCGTCTTGCCGTGCTCTACCTTTTCCCCTTATTAGAGTTCATTTTTGGCCATTTCTTGAGTTCGAGTTTGAACTCAAGTTATGATTTTGATGGGGCTTCCTTGGGGTTCTTGTTCACCGTGTTGTCCCCGACAAAACCTAAAAGTTTCGTCGGATTTGGAGCTGTTTCATTTCGGTGGGGATTTGAGATTTCATCTTAAATGGAGGTAAGGGGTGTTATAGTTTATATTTTTGTTGTCTTGCATGCTTTTGATGCTTAGACAACTTGTATACATGTTTTTGTTCATCATCTAGAATTTAATTTAATTATTTTCTATGGCTAAGATTTAATTCTCCTGATGATGTGTGACTTAGAATTAAATTGTGGCATGATAGTAAATTAGGCCTTGGTATGTTTATCAACATATATTAAATTCGGAGCATTTGAATAAGAATTGTAACTTTTATTTAATATTTATCTTTTGTGAAAGATTAATTCACATAGTTGTAACAAGCATGAAATCAACTTATAATGTGATATTAAAATAGGCATTGGTATGTTCTTCAACCTATGTAAAATTGAGGGCATTTGAAGTTATTTGGAAATCTAGAGAAAAATAATGAAAGAGTTTAATTAATTTCATTTTAAGTGTTTTAATCCCTTGATTCGATATTTGATGTGATATATGTAAAGACTATGTTATGTCCCTTAACATATATTAATCTGGGATTGATTTGAAATCTAGATAATTTAATCATTTTAGTTAATTAAATTCTATCTACTTGTTTCATGGATTTAACTATGTCTTTGAAATTGTTTCTATATTTAAATCAAGGAAATGGACTTAGCATAATATGTGATATCATTGTCTTACATAGCTTGTTTAAATATATCTTGTGTAGGTATATAGCTTGTTAGAATATTACAATTGTTTACCTTGGAAGCTAGTTACTAAATTAGAGCTTGTTTAGTACTTGTGGCTTAGGATGGTAATGTGGCTCAATTGTTGTAAAATATTCTCACTTTCTGTATAAATTGCATATTGAGGACATGACATGTCATATGCTATTTAGACTTGAATTCTAAGACATGGTTTGTATGGACTTAACCTTACTTGCGCATGGAATGTGATAACTTGCATTTGATTTTGTATAAGTTTTGAACTTACTGGTTTTGGAAGGCTTGTGAGGACATAATTTATGTGATGGCTAGGGTTTGGCTCTAGTACGGAGACAAGAGTCTTCTAAGTCATAAGGGTGAGCAAATAATCCGTCAATCCGCCAATCCCATCCGAACCAATCCGATCCGTGTGGTTCGGTTCGGTTTTCAGATCTCATGGTTCGGTAATGGTTTGAAAAATCTGTAATCTGGTATCCGTGGTTCGGTTAAAGGATTGGGCCCTAAAAAATCCGATCTGAACCGAACCGTTGCCAATCCGAACTGTTAGACAAACCGAACCGAACCGTTACTAAATAATATATTAATATTATATATATATATATATATATATAATGGTATATCATTTATTTTTTCTCTTTATTCATTATTCTTTTTAACTTAACCTAACCCTAACTCTGCCTCTTCATTACGACATTTCTCCAATCTCATTTCAGCCGCGCCTCTCCCTCACTAACTCACCCTCTTCGCCTTCGATCTTCTCCTCTCGCCTCTATGAGTCTGTGACACTCTTCGCCTCTCCCAATCTCTCATTTCTCAATCCAACACCTCTCAACCATTGTTCACCAGATTCGAAGCAACGGCGACCTCTTCGACTGGATCTACCTCTTTTCCGGTGAGTTCACAATCTTCTTATTCTCCTCTTCTCTGAAATCTTGCAAATCTCCTTCACTCATCATAAGGTACACAATCTCTCTATACTTTCTCTCTCCATCACTCATCCCTTCCTAGGCCCCAATCTCTCTCTATTTTCTTTCTCTCTTCAAAATTTTAGCTTAAGAATCGCAAACCCTAGAACTAGAAATTACCAGATTCAGAGGAAAGGGTTTTACAGATAAAAAAATGACGACTCTCTGATACATATTTTATGTATTTTTCTTGTTTCTTTGGAATCTTCTGAGTTGATAAAGGTTTGGATTTTTTGCTTATTTATTTTTTTAATATTGTAATTTGTTGTAGTCTGATCTGAGCTCTATGATTCAAATAAATGAGCTTTCATTGTGTATCTGTTGTATATGTATATATGTTGTAATTTGCAATGGATGGGAGGGGCAAAATGGAAAGAATGTTTGGGATTTGTTTCTGAACTAAAATGTGATGCGATGACCATTCATTTGGCTTTTGTAGTTGAATGCTTAGATCTAATTTACTTCTATTGCATGTTCGAATTGGTGTGTATGACCAATTTCTATGTTTTTTTGTGTTTTGTTCTTTGTTGTTCTTGTTCGCTTCATGATGCATTGTGTGACTGTTTTTAATAAGCATAACCCGTGAAACTGAACCGAACCAATCCGTTATTCCACGGATCGGTTTGGTTCGGATTAAGAGTTACCACGGATCGGATCGGTTTCAAATTTAGCCAATCCATAAGGACCGGATTGGTTTGAATTTTACCCCAAACCAAACCGATCCGAACCGTGATTAGCCCTACTAAGTCATAAATGCACACTAGGTGGTACCTTGTGGGTCGTAATTACCCGAAAATACTTGCTTGGTCTAGCGACCACATGTCCTAGTCTTTCCACTATTTGATTTTTGTATTTAATTTCAAGTTGTTAATCATAGATTACTTGTAGCTTGAGAATTGATGCTTGCTTTGGATATTTGAATCATATTTAGTATACTTGAACTTGTATACTTGCTCCGTGAGTTTAGATTTCATTTAGTATGCTTATGCTGTATATACTTGTTTTAGGCGTATCTCTTTTAGCTTGGTATACTTGTGTTCATATACTTGATTTATGAGTACTCTGCATATATTGAATACTTATGTTGTATACTTGATTTATGAGATTTCCATGTAAAATGTATACTTGTGTAAATATGCTTAGACATTGCATGACTTGTCTTAACATTGTTTAGTATACTTGAGCAAGTATACTTGTGTGCTGTTGTTCACTTTAAATTGCATGAGTAGCTTAAGATGCTCCCTGAGTCTCACCTTTGACACAGACGTTAGGTGGCATGACCCTTTTGAATCGTTTCAAGTTAATGTAAAAATCTATAAGAAATCGAGTCGATGCATGCTCATTCCTACGAGTAAACTTGTTTACTCGCCCTGAAGTTACTGAAGGTATTGTTCAGGTACAAGATTCAAGATTCGGAGATTTGCATTTGCCTTGGGTGGTTTGGAGATTTGAAGTTTCTTTTAAAGTGTTCTTGTTCACATGCAAGGGTTAGCATGTTTAAGTTTTACTTTTGATGTTGTATACTTAGTTAGGTTCAATTATGTCATTTTTGCCTTATGACATATAAAGTGTACTTAGATATGCTATTTGGGATGTACTTAATTAGTATGATATGAGGCCAAGGGCCAAGCATGTTTATATTTGCACTTGTACTCATTTGGCGCCCCCTTTGGTTGAAAAATGTATTTTTTTTATCAACTTTGGAGGTTTAGCTTGTAAAATCTTGTAAATGATATGTAATGAGGCCATGGGCCATTATAACACACTTCAATATGTAAAGTACACTTGTTGACATGCTTACATAGCTTAAAATCTTATTTTTAGACCACATTCATGTTGGGGTTTGAGGCTTGGGTGAAGCCTCAACAATTCTTGTGCATAACAGGTCTTACAGCAGCTTTCCAAGTCATTTCAGTCGTCTAAAATGTTAGTTCAGTCAACCGATGGCTCTTAGAAACTTCAATGCACAGTAAAAACTCATTTCCAGTAGCCTTTTTCACTGTTCAGGACCATTTCGGTCGACCGATGGCCTATTTCGGTTGACCGATGGCCTAACTCGGTCTACCGAAGTAACCTCCACTTAAAAACATGTTTTCAGCACAATTTTTGTGAGTTTCAGTCATCTGAAACTCTATTTCGGTCGACCGAAATAGCCCACTTTCAACTGCCCTTCAGATTTTGTAACAGCACTGTTATTCCGACTTCAAATGGCCATATCTCCTTCATTTCTAATCCAAATGGGGTGATTCTTGAGCCTAAATTTATGGATTTTGAGTCAACTTTCCAACGGTACCAATTTTATTTTCAGATTCAAATCACAGTGGGAGTTATTCAAGTTTTAGTGAAGTAGTGTCAGTTTTTTCTTAAACCGGAAAGGGGCATCTTGTGGGATTCTTGGTCAAAGTTCTTGGAACCTCTTGGAATGTGGTAAAATGATTGGTTTAGGTTGTGTGGACCTCATTTTACTTGATTGGAGTCAAATCTCCCTTCTCATTTGTAAATTGACCATTTTACCCTTGATTAACGAGTTTTTACTCGTTTTTCTGCATCTTGTCATTTCTCCTTCTTCGGACTCCGAATCATGCGATTCTTGAGTCCATCTTGATTAGTTTTTTGTTCTCTCTCCAGTGGTGTGCTCGGTGGCATCCGAATGCATATTTTTAGAAATGACTATCTTGTCCCTAGGGCTAAATTGTTATTTTTCCTATCCCTTGCCTTCATACTTGATTTCCTTTGGGTTCTGTGACCTCATGGAAGGTCATCTTGGGGCCTTAGAGGTGTGTTATGCCTTGGGAGACCATTGTCTTGTTTCTTGGTTCCACATTTGGATCCGTTAACGGGTCAATCTTCGGTTCATCACTGACGCACCGAGTTGAATCAAAACTCGGGTCACTACAAGATGGATTTGCCTTGCTACTTAGCACCCTTGAACCGGTAGGAAGTTCCTTGAACCGGTAGGAACTGAACAAATCACTTTAAAACTTGAAAATTTTCAAAAAAAAAACTATTTTCTTCCAGACTTTTTGAATCACTCAACGATCAATGCAAAAAAAAGAAAAAAGAAAAAAAAAATCTAAAAACTAAAATCACAAAAAAATAAAATAAATTGAATTTTTTAAAGTTTTTCAATTTTTATTCTTTTTTTTAAAAAAACTAAAAAAACATAAGAACAAATCATTAAGAATTAATCAAAATCTTTCAAGTCCACACATGATCCAAATTTCCAGAAAATTTTCAGAGATATCTATGAACAAAAATCTCAACTTCACAGAATATTTAATCAATTTCAATTCTTAGGAAATAATCACAATACGAATTTTAACTTGCAAATTTTAATAAAACATTTAGAAATTAATCTAGTAAGTTCAAGTGTGTGTGTGCAATCCATCTAATCAATTATCAACAAATCATTATCCAAACCATATTGATCAAAAAAACATCAAGATAAAATTGTCTATGAGCAATTTTTCTAAGCAATGTAGCTTTCACTCTAAAGAGTAGACAGCAATTCCCTAATTTAACTTGTCTCCATCTTTCTTTTTACTCATTTAGCTCCTCTTCAAAGTCTAATGGGAGCCTTCAAACACATCTAAATAGGTAGCTTTATCCTAAACAAAGAATTCAACAATTTTCAAAATTTTCTTTTCTTTTTTTTTTTTAAGCTGAATTTTTTCAAAAAAAAAAAATTTTAAGCTCTTAATTTTTTTTTTTTAGACAATAACCTTTACAGCTTTTGTGATTAATATACCTTAGTCAACAATTCAAAGATTTTCAATCAAATATTTTCAGATTTGGACTAGTGCACAAAAGGTTATGAACTTAAGAGATTCAAATCTAAAAATCTACCTCCCAAAGGGAGGTCAGGGGTTCAAACCTCAATGGAGGCAGTGTGTGTGAGTTTCCCAACTAGGAAAAAAACAAAAATCTAAAAATCTCCAAATCAATGCAAATCAATTTTCAATGTATAGATTACAAACCAAGAATCTATTTTTAATCAAAATTCATGTGTCATAATTTGCATTCACAGTTAGATTATAAACTCAATGGAAGAATTTTCACAAATATTTCTTGAAGACTATGATCAGAAATTCACTACCCTAACCAAACCCTAACAAATGATCTAATGGCAATAAATATTTTTTTAAGCATAAGTGTGATACCCCTCGGATCTGAGACACGGGTTGATCAGGCCCAGGCCCAAACCCGAGGGAATATCAAACAATTAATATTTAAAACGAACACAGATTACAAAATGAATTGAATATAAATAATAAAAAAGCTGAAAGATCTCTAAATAAAAACCTCAGATAATAAATATTAATAAAATCCAAATCCTTTCCAAAACCTCCATTAGTTTAAACAACTCGGGAATCCATCTTTAGTGGACCCCTAATAACAATCGAACTGAAATATAAATAACTGAAAAAACATCCAGAATTAAGCTATGGAGAGAAGTCCTACGTCGTCGGAAGAGTGAGTAGTAGTCTCTACTCAGCACGAACAAGTCTAAGTCTAGAACTGATGAGTTCCTGAAAAATAGAAGTGGGTCAGGCCCATGAACAAATTCTATCCTACTACAATCCAGGCAGAGACTCAATACGCATATATATTCTAACCAACTCAACAATAACTAATAGTCCGTACATAAATATATCCACACTACGGGATTCTTACTGAACTATGAAGAGGGTCTCAACCTGAATAGAAGGCAATATGCAAAACGCACCTAAGTGGGCATGAGTACCTGAGCCTAACAGGGTATACCTCAAACCAACATAGCCAGCTACGCATCCTACTGCATATATGCTCCCTAACTGTCGACATTGAGACTCAAGCTCATGCCACGGTACCATAAATATATATTTAAAGTCCTATCCTATCCTATCTATCCATAAGAAATCTACTTAGTCGTTCAGCTTGTTCAACTACACAGACTAAACATCCAGAGGAAATCCAGTTAGTCGTTTAACTTGTTCAACTACATAGACTAAATATAAGTAGGATTCTATATTTATAATCCATTCACTTATTCCGTATAGGTAGGATATAGTATTTTGAAACTAATCCGTCCCTAGTATGCCACCGTCCCATATCGGTGCATACAATCGATCCATCCAACAGTTGATAAAACAAATAATGAATGCAAATACCAACTAATCCACAGAATCTATATAACTAACAGAACATAGATAAATGTTTACATAAATTAATTCCATGGTAAGCATAATAACATTGGCCAATTATCATGCTTATATTTTCAGTCCAACAATTGATGCGACAAATGCTGAAATTTAAACATCAATTTAATCCTTAACAAGCATTACAAAAATATAAGATTTGACATGCTTATTTTTCCATTGATACATGATTTGAAACATATAATCACTAATAGAAAATTGCTAAAATAAATCCAAGCAATTTAATTTTTCCATAGCCAAAACCAGTATGCATAAATTGTTAAGAAATTGTTTTATAACCCCGTATTGTCCAATTCCTTAAGCATATGAAGTGTATTATGCATTTTAGAACCTTCCAAAGTCCATTTAACCCATTTAGATTAATTAAAATAGGTTTAAAAATAATTCTGGGCAATTAAAACCAACATCCAGGTCGCGGTCCAACTGAGCAGGCTGAGTTCCCAACTTAGTTGGCTGAGTTGGTGCTGAAGTCGTCTTCTTCATCTGTTCAGCCTCTGTAAACCCTAAAACTCCATAGTTAAGGCCTTTAAGCTTCAACCTAAGTCTCATACATCCATACTAAATTACTTTAAGTGTTTTAGTAGGCAAAGATTCAACTTAAACAATAATCATGAAACTCTCTATTTTAGTCCGATTAAGCATGCATGATTAATCCATTTTAATTATTTAAGTCTCCTGGAACATCCTAGGCATGTATAGTAACACATACTGATTTAATTACATCTGACATGCAAACCAGATTAACATTTATATTTTTTTACTCCTAAAGTTGTGTTAAGAACGTAAAGAACATGAGCCAAAGGAAAAGATTTAGGATTAGAACTTGCCTTTAGCCTTGCACAGTCGTCTTCCTAAGTTCTCCGGCGAAAACCACCTACTGAAATCCTCCTCTGTTCTCTCTCTGCCTCCACAATCGTGAATAGGGTTCTAAAACCCTAACTAGACGTGTGGTACATATTTATAGACAACAATACCTAAGTCCAACTAAACCCTCAACCTAAACATAATTGGCCCATAAACAAAACCTATTTTTATACACGCTATGTCTGCTACCAATTTCATAAAACAAAATTAATTAATTAAAACTTTTAATTCACCAAATAACATAATCAATTCAACAGTTAAATCACCAAATAAAATAAAACAGTCAAATAAAGTAAAAAAAAGTTAAATAAAATAAAACAATTAATTTTTAATTTTTTTAACTTTTTTACTTTATTTGACTGTTTTATTTTATTTGGTGATTTACCCTTTTTCTACCTATTCTGAACGATTCTTTGGCGAAACTAGGGTTTCCTAGGGTTGTGCGGGGAAGAAGCCTCGATGGAGGAGGGGCAACCCTCCTCAATGGTGGGCAGTGTGATACCCGCTGTTACTTCCCCTTTGAATCGACCATTGTGGAGTTCGCTGTTGATGGATAATACCTCTAAAGGGTTTACTCCATTGACGTATTATAGTGAAAGCCGCGATAAGGATATTATTGTTATTGAGGATGAAGATATTGCAGAAGAATTACATTATTGGAAGAACTCAGTTATTTGTTATGTTCTTGGGAATAAACCTTATTATCCCTATTTTAAGGCTTACGTACAGAAACGATGGCACAAGGATGCGGTTGTGGTGTCAATGAAAGATGGATTCTTTCAGGTAAGGTTCCCCTTTGAGGAGGATTTGATTCAAGTTCTCTCGAGACTACATACGTTTCAAGGCCGTGCTATTATTGTGAAGAAGTGGCACAAGAGTATTCAATTGGAAAGAGATATATTGGCAACAATTTCGATATGGATGAAGGTATGTGATTTTCCTGTGCATGCAAGAAGTGGGACATCTATATCAAAAATCATTTCAAATATTACCAAACCTTTGTATATGGATGATATAACTCTCAGCCGTGAGAAGAGATTATTTGTTCGTGTTTGAGCTGAGATGGAGGTGGATGGAAAATTCCCAGAGATTATACAAACATGGCTGCATGGTTTACCATGTAGAGTGTAGGTTGAATATGAATGGAAACCTCATGTTTACAATCTATGTAAGAAAATGGATCATGACGAAGCAATATGCCCTCTTAACAAGGTTAAAGCTACAAAGCCGAAGGAACAGTGGGTGGTTAAGAGTAAACCGAATCAAGGTAATAAGGAATTGATGGTCTTACCAGTGATTCATGGTCAGAATGATGATGCAGTGGATCTGGATGGTTTTACAGTGCAGAAGAAATCAAAGGGTAAAAATAAAGTAGATCAACCAGAGATGCGAGTACAAGTTATTTCAGATAATGCATTCAAGGTGCTTGGAGATATTTCTGAGAGGGGGGAGAATATAGAGGTCTCGTATACAGCAGTTGAAATGCACACAACTCTTACAGAAGAGGTGGACAGTATAGATTCTGAACACATTATTAAGGAAAAGGTAGTGCTATTTCAGGAAGTGGAGAAGGAATCGTTAATAGAATTGAATGTTGGACTGGGAGATATAACTCTAGAGCTTAAAGAGGGAGAGCCAACATCATCCGTAGAAGAAGATTCTTCAAAGAAACAAAAGAAGAAAGGCAGAAAGAAAGAAGTGGAGATTGATTCTAGTTCAGCGAGGATTACTAGAGGTATGCTTGCTGGTGGAGTTCCACCAAATTCCAATTCTCAATAATAGGTTTATGGAATGTTAGAGGGCTCAACAGGCATATAATGCAAAAGGAAGTGATTGCCTAGTTGAGTAGCTCCTCTATTTCTATGTGTGGTTTAGTTGAAACAAGGGTTTCTAGTGTGAAGTTTCAGAAGCTTAAAGATAGAATCGGAAATAATTGGGTATGGATGAATAATTATAATGCAGATATAGGGGGCCGTATTTGGAGTGGATGGGATCCTTTGAGTTTTGATGTTACTATGCTTAAGTCAAAGGATTAGATGATCTTATTGGAGGTTGGAATTAGAGAGACAAATACTAAAAATTTTGTGACCTTTGTGTATGCCAAAAATACTATGGAATAAGGATAGATGCCAGCTGTGGAAAGACCTGAATGATTATGTCCAAAGGATTAATGGTCCATGGCTGTTGCTGGGTGATTGGAATATTGTTCGATTTAATAATGAAAAGAAGGGGGGAAGGGTATATCCTCCTACTGTGATTCAGGATTTCAATAACACAATTGATAAATTGTGTCTAGCTGATATGCCTACTACAAATGGTCTCTATACATGGTGTAACAAAAGGTATAGCTCTAAAATAATTTATGCTAAGCTTGATAGGGGTTTAATGAATGAGGAGTGGGCCCTTACTTTTCCAGATTCTCATGTTTTTCTCACTCCTCCTTTGACCTCTGATCATTGGGTTTTATGCATTAAATTCCCAATGAAATTGGCAATAGGGCCTAATGTAACGACCCGGTCATTTGCCTTCCTTTCCTTTTTCCTGAAATTTTACAAATGAATTTTTTACGTTTAATTTTCTTTTCTGAGCTCTGTTTCGTGTTGCTTAGTGTCATCTCGAGTGCTCGGAATTGGTTCCTAAGACTCTTTTCCGTGGATTGACAACTTCCTTTGAGGACCGAGTCATTTCTGCATTTTCACTTTTCGGACACTATGCGCCTTTCGTCCTTTTCCCTGTTTCATCTTTTTCCCTATTATGTCTTTTCCCCATTTGTCACATTGTTGGCACAACCTTACTTCTCATGCTCGGAGTTGGTTTTTGACTTCACGTGCCTTCATCTTGAGTGGTTTCCTTGAAATACGAATCTTTACTTTTACAAGAAAGTACTCTGGTTGCTCTCGGTGTCCACAAGGGCATAGATGCACAATTCTTCAGAATCTTTTTCATTTCTTGGGGTATTTTTCGTAAATATCTTTTGAAGATATTTTATTTCAGGGGCATCTAAGAAAATATCTTTTGGAAGATATTTTCATTCTGGGCCATAAGTGCAGTTTTCACTTTTTGGAGGGGCCATTGTGCAATTAATGAAAGTTATTGCAAAATGTCTTGTTTTGAGCCTGGATCCTCGTACGGGATTCATTTTCACATTTCATCGAGTTGTGTACTCTTGGAATTTCCTCCTGGTCGATGTTTTCCAGTTTTATGGTTTTTGGCCCCAGTTTGCGCCAAACTAGTTTTAGGCATAACTTTCTGCTCGAGACTCAGTTTTTGACGCTGTTTCTTCCGTTGTTCATATTTTATCATTTTGAATCTTTTTCGTTCACAAAGTTTTGCCATTTGAGCGCGTCTGCTCAAATTTTACTTTTTCGGACCCAGCGGGGCCCGTTCGGGGCACTTTTTGAGATTTCTATAAAAGGGGGGTGAGATATTTCATTTTTCATCTTTTCCCCTCTTCATGCATGACCTGGAGCTCCCATGGCAGCCCAAGGGGTGCTGCCATCTTCTCTCTCCTCTTTTGGTTCACTTTTCCTTGATGGAAAGTTTTCGGCCTTAACGTTTGTTGTTCCCCTCGCCGTGGTCTACCTTTCCCCTTTATTAGAATTCAGTTTTGACCATTTCTTGAGTTTGGTTTTGAGGTCAAGTTATGATTTTGATGGGGCTTTCATGGGGGTTATTTTCACGGCGTTGTCCCCGACAAAACCTAGTAGTATCGTCGAATTCGGAGCACTTTTATTTTGGTGGGCCTTTGGGATTTTTATCTGAAATTGAGGTAGGGGATGTTCTAGGTTTAAATTCTTGTTATATAGCATGCTTGTGATGCTTATACTACTTGTTTACATGATTAAATATAAAATCTAGAGATTTTATTATTTATTTTTCTTGTACGGGATCTAATTTTTCCGGTTGCTCATGACTTGGTTTAAACATGTAGCACGATTTTATATTGCCCCTTGATATGTTCATTGTCGTGTATTAAAATTGGAACATTTGAATAAGTATTAAAGATTTTATTTAATATTTATCTTGGGTGAAAGATTAATTCACATGGCCTTAACTAGCTTGAAATCAATATGTGTTAGCATATTAAATTAGGCCTTACCATGCTCTCCAACATAGTTGAATTTGAAAGTGATTGGAGGTGTTTTGAAAGTTAGTAATTATTAATTAATTTAATTAATTAATTTGCCCCGAGTGCACTATTCACTCTATTTGAATTCCGACTTGATATTCTTGATTTACATGCCATATAGTTTCACATATATTTGATTTAGAATATTCGGTTAGGTTTTGAAACCTTTTATTTAATTAAATTCCATGTTTAAGATCTAATCCTCATGGTGATAGACAACTTGGAATTGAATTGTGGCATGCTAGAAAATTAAGCTTTGGTGTGATTGTTCACATGTATTAAATTGAGATTTATGCATGAGAATTGCAACTTTTATTTTATATTTAACTTTAGTGAAAGTTTAATTCGCATGGTCGTAAATTGAATTAAATAAACTTGTAATGTGATATTACATTAGTCCTTGGCATGTTTTCCAACATAGGTTAATTTGAGAGCATTTGGTTAAGTTTGAAAATCTAGAGATTTTAATTAAAAGAATTAATTAAAATCTATTTTATGGTCCCATTAGCTTAATTAAGGTTTTAACTTGATGTTTGTATTGGCCATGACTTGTTTACTAGTATATATTAATTTGGGACTATTTGAAGTTATTTTAGAACCTTGGGATTTAAATTAGCATGATTTAATTAAAGTTCTACTTTGTTGTTCTAACAACCTAATTGAGTTTTAGAATGGATATAGGTGATGACCTTGCCATGCCCTTTAACATGTATTAAATTGAGGTTAATTGAAATTGAATCGAAAATCTAGAGAATTTAATTGTGTTTATCGATTTAAATTCTATCAATTTGCTCCATGATCTAGTTGTGTTTTAGAAGTGGTTTCTATATTCAAATCCTGGACATGGACTTGTTGTATATTCATTTGGTTATGTTTTGAGCATTGGATAACATAGTTGCTATATTTATACTCATGAGAATATGTTTTCCTTATTGAATATATTATTGCCTTGTGTAATGATTTGCACATTTGGTATTTAACATCATTCATGCATAGCGTATAACAAATCGCACACTGAAGATTCAACATTCATCACATCATATTAGTTGTGGACTTAGAGCATGTATTGTATAGGTTTTCAAATTCGGTTGTGCTTGGTAGATAGTTGATTATCTTGCATAATCCTGTTGATATATGCGTTGTTGCACAACTTGTTGATTTTGGAAACTTGGGGATGTCGTTGTTTGACTATGGCTAGGACGTGGTTCTAGTACAGGGGATAGTCCCTCTATATAGTCTAGTGCGCACATAGGGAGGTTACCCATGGGCTAGTAACCCTAAAGTAACTATATTGTCGGTCTGATCCGGAGTGACGTCCGAGTATTCATTTTATTTGACTTCGCATTTCATTTTCAAGTTGATAACTAGATGATGTTGTAACTTGTTGTTCCTTATTTGTCGTTCCATTTTAAGTTACATGATGTTAACTTTGCGAAATTGTGCTTTATGTGTTGTATTGGAAGTCCCAATGTTGGTTAAATTACATCGATATTGAAAATTGTGTTTTGACGTTCTAACATAGCTTAGGATTGATCCTATTGATTCATTTAGAACTTAGACATTAGGTGGCATAAACCACCACTGTTATTTTGTGCTTTAGATTCTAAGTTGATGGCTTTGAGAACTTATACCTTGTTGCATTGTATAACATGCTCTTTTGTTGTTGAATTGCATGGAAAATGTGATTCTTGTTAACTTGTACTCAAATATGCTTTTGCTATGTTATTTGGATTACTCTAGACCTAGTTTAATTGTTCATGTTAATCTATGCTCAAGCATTCTTCTTGTCGTGTTCTTTAGATTATCCCAACCATGATTCGTTTTATACACGTATGTATATCATGATTCTTGTTGCTTAGACTCTAAGGTAGCTTAGGATGCTCCCCGATTCTCACTTGGACATAGACGTTAGGTGGCATGAGCCCCTTTAACATGTTTCACCTTAAGGTGATAAATTTGTAAAATGCTAGGTCGATGCATGCTCATCTCCTACGAGTAGCTTTATGTTACTCACCCCTATGATACTGGGGCATATTTCAGGTACGAAGACTTGGTTCGTGATGCCTAGCATTCCTTGGATGTCGTGTAGCTTTCAAGTTTCCATTTCATGCAAATGTTAGCATGAAATGTCATTTTGTAGACTTATATGTCAAAATATGTATATTTGATTCCATGTATGTAATGTGTACTTAAGTACACTTCTTTCAATGTATTTGATATGTATGAGATGAGGCCGGAGGCCAATGACCATTATATTGTATTCTATGTACTTTTTAACTTCATGAAATATTATAAAAACCTTGAAAAATCGCAAGTTATTGCTTCACCATAGTTACATCAGGTGTGGGAATTCCATTTTCATTTTTTTTATAGGGTCTTATAAATCTTGTATGAAGCGTGGCCAAGGTCCAAATGGTCATTTGACTCCATTTTACATTTTTAGATTCCATGTTTCCCATTCCAAGTCCATTTTTGCCTTTTTGCCCGTTGGGGGGTCGGATTTTGTATCGACTATATTTTTAAGCCATGGATCATTGCAGTGCGTCTAAATAGGTAAGTTACATTTGTGTGCATAGTCGTTTCCGGGCAAAACCTCATTGTTTGTGTTTTGAGCCTCCTACGATTTCATTTTGCGTTTTTGTTGCATATTCTGATCTAGGGGTATTCTAGACTTTTCCATTCAATTTTATTTCATTCTTTCAACATGGTTGAATAGAAAACATGATTTTAGGGGGGGTTTCTTTTTCGTGTTTTTCCAGAAAATGTCATCTTGGCATCGAAAATCGCTTACGAAGTTCAGCTCTCAGTTTTTCAATTTAGCAGCTTTTTCGACCCTCTAGACCAGATTTCTTGGGAGGGCATTTTGGGCATTTTACAGTGAGTTTTTTTTTCAATTCTCACGTGTCATGTAGAAAACTCAATTTTGAGGGGGGTTTCTTCTTTGTGTTTTTGCAAAAAAGTTCATCTAGGCCTCCAAATTTAGCCTCTGTTCCGGATTTTTTTGAAAAAAGAAACCACACAGCAGCTTTATGGGCTGCTGCCAGCCATGTGTGCACCCGGCGCACGTGCGGCGTGCATCGGCGCGCGCATGGGCATGCGCATGGGGCTGTCATGGCCCCTCATCGGGCCGCCGCGACGTCAATTCTTCTTTTGGGCTTTTCTCCTTCGTCCGGACTCCGATTCAAGTGAATTTTTTTTTGAACTTGACTAATTTTTCACTGTCTTTCCAACGGTGTGCTTGGTTGCACCCAGTTCTTCCTGAATAATTACCAATTTACCCTTTTTGCCTTAAGTACTCGTTTTCTTCGTCATGCCGATTCTCCTTCGTCCGGACTCCGAATCATGCGATTCTTAAGTCTATCTTGATTAGTTTTTTGTTGTCCTTCCAGTGGTGTGCTCGGTGGCACCCAAATTTATAGTTTTTAGAAATAACTATTTCGCCCCTGGGGGTTTATTTGTCATATTTTCGATCTTTTGCTTCCGCATCAGTTCTTGTTGAGTTCCACGACCTCATGGAAGGTCACTTTGACTTCTTAGAGTCTTGTTTTCTGTTTTTGCTTTCGCATTCGGATCCGTTATCGGATCATCCTTACGGTTCATCACAAGACACGCTGGCCTAAAAACCAGGGTCGTCACACCTAAGCCTTTTAGGTTCCTGATGGTGTGGAACAATCAACAAGCAGTTAAAGAGTTAATAGGTATGACTTGGAATGTTCAGTTTAATGGGGATCCTATTAAAAAGTTGATGTATAAGTTGAAGCTATGCAAGCAAGCTGTGAAAGAATGGAATTTACATAAATTTGGTTCAATGTATGAAGAAGTTATTTCTTGCAGAAAATCTTTAGGGATTACTCAGCAGCTAATTGTTGATGATCCAATGAATGTGAATTTAATTCAGCAGGAGGATGAAGATAGAAGGAAATTGGAAAATACAATCTCCAATGAACCCATTATTTTGGCTCAAAAGTCCAAAATTAGGTGGGTTAAAGATTAGGACAGATGTACTAAGTTCTTTTATCAGAAGATCAATCAACATAGGTCTGCTAATAATTTATCTGCTCTCTAAGTTGAAGGTGAAATCAATACTGATCCTACAGTGATTAATGATATCTTTGTGGATCATTTTAAGAAGGCTTTTGCAGACACCAATGTTTTAACATGTGATCTGGAATCTAGATATATCAGGAAAACTTTAGATATTGAAGAAATAAGCATGTTGGAAGCTATTGTATCTAGAGAGGAGGTGAAGTTGACAGTCTTTGATATGGGTGCTGACAGAGCTCCAGGGCCAGATGGTTTTACAGCTTGATTCTTTCAACATTATTGGACTATTGTTGGGGAGGACTTTACTGATGCTATTTTACAATTTTTTAAGCAGCTAGTTTTGGGTAGATGTACTAATAGCACTTTCATTACTTTGATTCAAAAGAAAAAAGGATGCAATTACAGTAGGGGATTTCAAGCCTATATCTCTATGTAATACTATTTATAAAGTCATAAGATACTTGCAAACAGATTATCTAAGGTTCTGGGGAGAATTGTGGGCAGTGAACAAACTGCTTTCATTCAAAATAGAAGGATCCAAGATAATATAATCATTGCCAATGAGCTTATGAGGGTTTTTGGGTCCAAAAGGGCTAAACCAACCTTAGCTTGGAAGATTGATTTATGAAAGGCATATGATACTGTGAACTGGAATTTCCTTCTTCAGCTGCTGAAGTTATTTGGATTTGGTGATCAGTGGATTGCTTGGATTAAAGAATGTATTTCATCTCTTTTGTTTTCCATTCTTATTAATGGATCTCCTCAGGGATTTTTTCAGCCTGAAAGAGGATTAAGACAGGGGTGTCCTTTATCCCCTTTATTGTTTACTTTGATTACTGAATATTTTTCAGGTATGATAGACTTGGAGGTTAGAAATGGGACTGTGGTTCCTTCAGTAGCTGCTGTTAAAGCTGGAATTCCAATCACTCATCAGTTTTTTGCCGATGATTTACTATTGGTAGTCAGAGTTAACATGGCTTCAATTTTAACTGTCAAGAGATTGTTGATTCAATTTGAAAAAACCTCAGGTTTAGCTGTTAATAAGGACAAATCAGAGGTCTTTCTTACAAAATCAGTGAGAAGAAGGGATGCTATTGTTAGATCTTTAGGGTGTAAGGTAGGAAAACTTCCTTTTACTTACTTAGGGCTCCTTATTTCTTATAAATTACTGAGAAGAGGTTATTGCCTTAGTTTGGTTGATAAAGTAATTATTGTTACCTCTAGATGGAATGGTATGCATATATCAATGGCTGGGAGAGTGGAATTGAGCAGAGCTATGATTATTCTAATGGTGCAATATTGGACTTCAGTATTTTCTCTTCCTGCTGCTGTTTCAAATCTGATTGAGAGAAGAATGAGGAACTTTGTTTGGGGTCACCTTGAAAACAGAAAGAAGCTGCATGGGCTCCGGTGGAAGAATCTTACAATGCCTAAAGAGGAAGGAGGTTTGGGATTAAGGAAGATTATTGATATTGATAAAGCTGCTAAAATCAGTCTTGCTTGGGATTTTTTACTTTCAAAAGATAGGATTTGGGTTGCTTGGTTTCAACACTGTTACTTGAGGACTTCATCATTTTGGAATGTTATTCCTAGGATTAATTCATCTGCTGTGTGGAGAAGCTTATTGGTTGTTCGTGATGTTGTCAAGAAAAATTACAGGTATAGAATTGGTGATGGTCTAAATGTAAAAGTTTTCTTGGATCCATGGTGTGAAGGGAATATACTAAGTGAATTATTTAACCATAGGCTGCCACGGTGCCTAAGTAGGAATAAAAATATCAGTATGCATGAGCTTATTATAGAGGGAGAATGGGATGTATCTCAATTGAATAATATTTCTCATGAGCTAATTCAGATGTTCCATAACAAGAAAATTCATGGCGGAATGGATGAAATTTAGTGGGTAACCACATTTAGTTTCAAAGCTGCTTGGGAAGCTACTCGTTTCAAGTTGCAGGAAATGAATTGGGCTGGTTTGTGCTGGAGTGGGGGGAGACCTAGGTGGTCAGTTCATGCGGTTTTGGTGCTACAAAATGCCATTCTCACTCACTCTTATTTACAGAGAAAAGGTTTTGCTTTGGTTTCTAGATGCTTTCTTTGCTACAAGGAAGTGGAAAGCATTGATCATTTATTTTGTTGTTATGAGTATACAAGAAAAGTATGGCACAATTTTAAAGGAATTTGTATTGTGAATGCTCAAGTTTGTAATGGGATATATGAGTTGGCAGAGTTCTTTACTCAACAATATCAAGGGAAGGGGAGGAAGATGAAGATGGCAAGGATCTTGTTTACAGCTTCCTTATATTTTTTATGGGGTGAAAGGAATAACAGAATCCAAAATGATACAGTGCGAGAGTCTATGGATTTAGCAAAGTGTATTCTTTGGGAGGTACTTGATGTCATGGGGGTATGCCTTCAGGACATCCTGTAGCTCTCTTGTTTTATTGGCTTGTTTTGAGCATTTTGTATTCCCTTTTTAAGGGTTTTGTTTTGTTTGGGTAAGGGTATTCCCTTATTTGTCTTTGTACTATATTGTTCATATTTATAAAAACTCCTTCATTTAGGAAAAAAATAAAAAATAAAATAAAATAAAATAGTTAAATACACGATTAAACAGGTAAAGCAAACCAACTAATAAAATAATTATATAATTAAGCAAATACGCAATTAATCACACAAAAATAAAATAAATCAATAAATAAAATGCCAAGACTATCCTTTTAAATTTAGGGGTATTACAACAAGCCATGGTCACTAAATTTTATAGGACTCGGTTTGAAGGTGAAGTCCTTTTGGAAACTAGTTCCACAGACTCAACAGACACATAATTGATCAAAACAGACTTTTTGATCCACACAGTTTTCACTCTCATTTCCTGAAATTCTCTTTCTTTCTTTACCTCTTTCTTAGGCAAATTTTCAACTCTAGAAGTCTTAGGTGGCACAACATTCTTTTTCTTCCTATAACGCACCTTTTCTTAGCATGAGAATTTTGAGAATGAATTTTAGAAAAATCTTTCTTTTTCCTGTGAAGACATGAGTTATACTTATGTCCATTCTTACCACAAAAAGTGCAATACAATAATTTAGGCACATAAGATATATCAAAATGTGATGCATCAGGCAAACATGAATCAGGCATACGATAATCAGCAGGTTTAACAAAAGTTGTTTTACCTTGACTACTAGATGAACCTTCAACAAATCCTAACCTAGTTTTATCATTTATATCCTTACCCATGTTGATTATCTTATTCAAATTGTTTTGACTCATATTGAATCCTTTCAGTTTATCTTATTCAGAGTTCAATTCAAATTCAAGATAATCAATTTTCAAAGCAAAATATTCCTTCAATGAGTTAGCACTACTTACCTTATCCTCAAGAATGATAATCTTCTTTTCAAGCTCAGTGATGATAGAACTGCTTTCAAAAGCTTTCCTTTTTCCTTCATCAATCTGTTTCCTTAGATCTTCATTATCTCCTTTAGCTTGGATAAACTCCTTTGCTAGCTTATTGATTGCCTGTTTTACTTCTATGGTTTCTCCGACCATCTTCTTCAATCTTTCATCGTCCTTTTCAGCCTTTTGCACCTGTTCTTCATAAACTACATTGTCTTCGTTATCTGAAATATCAGAGTCAGATAAACTAATAACATGAAGACCTTTTCTAAGAAAAGAGACATAAGAAAAATCATTAGTATCATCATTAGGAGAATCGTTATCACTTATAGCAGAATTTTCAGACATATAAACTTTCATTGTTTTTTCCTTTATTCCTATCATTTTGTTCTTTCCTAGGACTAGAACAGACATTGGATGCGTGACCATTTCCACCACAATTCCAGCAAGTGAATTTAGTTTCTTTAGACTCTTCTACTTTCTTTTCATTAAACCTAAATTTTGACGTCTTGTCAAAATTTTGAGGATTAGCCATGTTGTTATTCCTTCTCCTCTATTGTCTTTGCAAGATCTGATTAAATTGCCATGACAGAAAAGCAAAACCATCATCAGAGTTATCATTAATAGAACTCTCAACCTATGTAGACTTTAAAGCAAGATATTTCTCCTTCTGATTTAAATCAAAATTATACATCTCAAAAGTTTTCAATGAACCTACCACCTCATTAACTTTACAGGAAGTCAAATCCTAATGTTCAGTGATGGTTTTAACTTTAATCTGAAATCTGTGAGGTAAAGACCTTAAGATTTTCTCACAGATTTTCTTATCACTAATTTTTTTGCCTAAGTGACCCGGTTCAGAAATTTTTTCATGAAGACTAGAAGAAAAATCATAAAAGGATTCATCTTTTCTCATCATGGTGTTCTCAAAGTTATGAGAAAGCATCTGAATTTTGGATAACTTCACTTTTGAAGTTCCTTCATGAGTATCCTGCAAAATATCCCAAGCTTATTTAGCAGTTTTACAATCAAAATTTCTAGCATATTCAGATGGAACAAAAGAATTAATAATAGCATATAAAGTTTTGCCATCAGTATCATTACGCTCAGTTTCAATAACAGTAAAAGCAAAAGTATTTTTTAAAACCTTGACTTCTTTACCATCCACAGTTTTATCTTTTGTAGGTGGTGAATACCCAGATTCAACAGTAGCCCAAGTTTTACCTCCTAAATTTTGCAAATAGGCTCTCAACTTTGATTTCCAAAAATTGTAATTATCTCCTTCAAATAAATGACCAAGTTGATTAGAACCACCTTCTTTCAACGCATAGGACATGACGAAAACAAATTTTAGAAATTAAACAAAACTTTCCACAAGGATCAACTTAATGTGTAAAGATTAGCTCTGATACCAATTTGTGAGTTGTACGCAGCGGAATATATAGAAAGTTTTGTATTTTTGAAAACAGATCTGTGTCTTTTCCAACTTTACTTATTTTAGTAATTAAACAATTAATCCCATGCAGATAAAATAAAGTAAAGTAAAAAGTTAGAGATGACACGAGGATTTTTAGCGAGGAAACCCCAGTTGATAAAATACATCAACTGTTTGAGCGGGAAAAACCTCGTGGACTGTGCAGTCCAAAGTAAACTGATTCACTATGTTTGAAACAAAGTACACTGAACTTTGACTTTGGCTCACACCCTATCACTTTACGAAAAACCAATTGCTGACAATCTTCTGGCTTTGCGACGTCCCGTCAAACAGTAACTTAACTTCAGGCTTATGCTTGATATCTATAGAAGAGTAATAGGTAGATCAGATAACACTCCTCGAATGCTCTTACCCTTTCAAAGTGTGATCATTTTTACTTCTGTTCTTCAATATCTGAATTGATGTAGAAGTAGATCTGTTTTTCTCTGATCGTCGTAGATGCAATTGTATGATCACGATCAGGATTTGAACACCACAAATCTAAACTCACTATGTGTTTATGTGTATGTGTTCTAGAAAGATTACAGATAAATCTCTTGAATTTTCTGCAAATATAATCTTCCTAAGGCTTTTGCAAATAATGAAGTTGTAGTACTAAAGCCATTAATAAACCTAGATGTGTATGAAGGTTTATATAGAGTTTTCAAAGTCCTATTCCTTCTAAAAATAAAGGAAATTTCATGCATAGGACTTTTGGTAAACTTCTAAACCAAATAGGAAGTTCAAAACTGATCAGGACTAAGTTTCCATATACTAAAACAGCAATGGTACCGGTAGGAGAATCTTGGTACCGGTTCCCAAAGGACATAATTGTTTTTCTCGAATCTCAGCTTCTTAAACCGGTTCCCAAATTCAGGTACCGGTTCCCACTTGACAAAATCCAACTGGAACTTGGATTTTCTGCATTTTGGTAACTCTGGAAAATATAACTTGTAGGTATTTGAATCCTAAGTGGGAAACGACTTCCTAATGTGTTGTTCTTTCCTTTTCAATGATCAACAGTAGTTTCCACTTCTGAACAACCTTCCATATTCCGCAGTCAATGTCGATTCTGATATGGTAACTGAAATTACAACTCGATGAGGACTTGTTTTGTTACCGAAATTTGCCAATTTACAAAAATATATCTCACACTTTTTGTGCACCTCGTTACTGTTGTGGATTTTCTGAGAATCCCATGAATATTAATATTTACAAACAACATTGGCTCTTCATTAATAATATTACAATATAAACGGGGAATCTAGTCACTCGTTAATAACTCTACCTTTAGGAAGATATTCTACTCCCCGTTAATAACATATTAAACCTACTTATCAAAAAAAAAAAAAAAACCTCCCAATTTGTATTTCTATTACCCGCCTTTACCAAAAAGAATCACGCTTTTCATTTTTATTCTCAATTTCATTTCTGCAAAGCTCAGGTTACTCCCACCAAAACCCCTTTCCCTCTCTTTCACACGTCATTCCCCATCTCTCTAATTTTATTTCTAATCACTCACTCGAATCGCTATGTTCTCCTTCTCTCGCGTTATCCCCCATCTCTTTGACATTCCGTCTTCACTGTTAGTCTTGTTAACATAATTAGATTATATTATTGTCGTTGTATAGATTGTAAACATAATTATATTATATTATAATCGTTGTATAGATTGTTACCGTAATTATTGTATAGCTGTTAGTGATCTCTAACCTATTTATATCTCTCTTTGTACATAATTTATACACACTTGGAGAGTTTTGATGGTAAGGGTAGCTTTACTCTTTGGCAAAGTAAAGTGAAGGACATCCTAGTTCAACAAGGCTTACGTCGAGCTTTGAAGGGAAATGATGGAAATCCGAAAAAGATGGAAAATCATGAGTGGGAAGATGTAGAGTTGCGATGTCTTAGCATAATTTGGCTCTGTATTAGAGATAATATGATTGACAATGTTAATGGAGAGTATTCAACACCGAAATTGTGGAAGAAGCTTAAGAAGCTGTAGTTAGCGAAGAGTCTCACCACAAAACTCAATCGGAAGCGTGATCTATATAAGCTAAAGATGGAGGAAGGTGGAAATCTCTTGGAGCACCTAAGTTCATTTCATAATATCATTGATCAACTTGCAAAAGTTTACATAAAAATTGAGGAAGAAGACAAAGCCCTATTACTTCTTACCTCACTTTCGGATTCGTATATGGAAATGAAACATGGAAAATAGAGGAAGTTGAGGCTACTCTCTTCTCTAATGATAAGAAGAGGGACATTGTTGATGGAACATTGTTGATGGAATCATAACTCATCCATGGTTACTCATAGTCAGAATAGGGGAAGGCAGGATACCCGTGGATCTAACAACAGTAGGTCTTGATCAACTGAAGGAAAGGGCAAGTAGTGCCATAGATGCCATGAATGGGGCCACATCAGAAAGTACTGTATACTTGGAAAGGGAAAGGAAAATAAGGGCAAGAATAACATATCTATCGTATATGCTTTAGACTTTGGAGATGTACTCAAAATTTTCGAAGGTAACACTCTTACTCAACATGACTGGATATTAGATTTAGGTTCCATGAACTATATTTTCTCTGTGAAGGAATATTTTGATTCATTTCAAGTACTTGAGAACAATTGTTTTACTATTCCCAATTGTAATACGTGTATTGTTAATGCTTTAGGAACGGTAAAAATCAAAATGTTTGATGAGGTGGAACGCACTTTGGAGAACATTGCCTACTTAACAAAGTTGTAATGTAATTTGATATCCTTGAGCCGATTGGATTCAATAGACTGCAAGTGTTCCATTGCAGGGGCAGTCATGAAGATTACAAAAGGTTACATGGTGTTGATACGAGGAAAAAAAAGAGGTGATTTATATCATTTGGTGAGGGGTACCAATGGTACTTGAATTTTGATTGCTGATCGAAAACGGGAACATGTGATATGTTTCCAGACAAATGATGATAAGTTGAAAATTCCTGCTTGTGAAAAGATCTCTTCGATGTCCCATTTCAGAGTCACTTAATCATATTGACTTGGTTTAGTTGCACATATGCATTGGCCATGGAATCAAGGTGTTTAGACTTAGTTCATGTATGTGTAGCTGGTATATGGAAGGCTAATGGACTGCTTATGGATTTGCAAGTAAGAGTCTCGTGCATTGAGACTTGTGAACTCTTGTGAAAGGGGAGCCAAGTACTTGGAAAATTTTTTGCACTTTACAGGTGTGCTCGGTGATTTATCATCCTCATAGCAGAGGGGGAGATTGTTGGGGTTCACCCATGATGGACTATAACTAATGGACCCAAGGTGGTGGATAACTTTCATTGTTTGTTTGAAAGGGTTATAACCCTAAATGAGATGACTATTTTTATTGTATATAAAAGAACACGTTGTGTGGAGAATGTAGACGTTGGGAGATTTTGGATTTTCCTTGTGAGTGATTGGGGGGTACAAAAGGATTGAGAGTGGTGAATCATATCTCTGGGTAATCCTCTATTATTTTCTATGGTTTTTATAAAAATCTCGTTCTCTATTAATGTAATTCTGATTTTGGGTGAACCACGTATATCTCTGATTTATTTTTCTTGAATGGTTGGTTGTTTGTTGCGTAGGTAATTATGTTTTATTTGCCAACACAGGTGTATTCTCATTGAGTATAACACGAGAGTCGTGTATAACATGAGAGTAAGAGCACAGGTATGAAAGTGAGAGGCATAACTGTTTTGAGAAGGAATGTTAATAGATATGAGAGAATTACAAAGAGAATCAAAGCTGTAATGTTTTGAATTTTTCCTATAATAACTCATTTTCAAGGATTTTTTGACTTTTCGGGATTTTTTTTTTCATTTTTGCCTCGTTTTGCGTGTTAGACACCATGGGGTGTGCCGAGTGAATTCCGAGAGTTGGTTGGGATATTTCTTCGAGTTCAGGACTTTTAGAAATGTATTGTGTGCCATTTCGGCATTATTTAGTTTTTCTGGCCGGGAGGTCCCAGGTGGTACCTGCAACCAGAGTTGTTGAGCACGGGGGTTATTTTTCGTGATTGTTACATTATTATTTTGTACTTAATTACATGGTTGTATGTTTAAATGGGTGGTTGTAATATGTTAGTGTATATATTTAATGACAAAGGATTTTTTTTTTTTAAGTCGTGGGACCCGCCATTACATTAACCATTATTAAGACCAAAGGGGTCATTATAGACCCATTTCCTTCATCTTTCTTCTCACGCAACCCTCCTCTCTCTCTCTATTTCTATTTCTATTTTTCTTTTCTCCACCATTTCAAGCTTAGATCTAGGCTTAACCTTTGAGATTTTGACTTTGCCACTGAAGGCAAAGTCAACGAGCACAACGAGGGTTTCGTTTTGATCTGAGCCAATTCTTGGTTGGAGCACTTGGGATTTTTGAGCTTGGGCTGAAATTTGGAGTTTTTCTTCCATATTGAGGTAGGGGTTCTCCTAATGCCTCAAGCTTTGTCTTTTATTTGAGCAAATTCTATATTTTTTTTTATATATTTTGAGATTTGCAAATTATGAGATGAAATTGATGCCTTATGAATATACCTAGGTATTAAAGCATGACTTGTTTTAAATTTGGTGTCAAAGGCATGTATGATTTTGTTATATGGAAGTTGTGTTGATGTATAAGTGATAGCATGTCATTGGTGTGTATATGATTCTATGTTAAGCATGCCTATGGATAAATCTTGTAAATGTCTTACTTGAAATAATGATGTGAAGAATGTCCCTGTCATATTTAATTTTCAAAGTATTGTTTGATTGCTATAAAAATGTCTTGTTTAAATTCATTGAATTATGAATGCCATGTAAATGATATTATTGCCATATTGTTGAGTTAATGTTAAGAGGATGAAAAGTGGTGCATTTCACGACACAACAAGAAAGAGGATTTGAAAAATGGTTTGAAGAAGAAAGTTTTTATAAAAGAAAAGTTTTTATTTAAACTGGGGAGTTTTTATAAAATGAACTGGATTTCACGAGTCCGGGGCTAACTTGACCTAGAGGGAGCGCAACCCAGTGTAAGGTGTGAAAAAGTTGATATTAGGCCCCAAATGGTTGCCGAATTTAGAACCAGGGATAGCTATCAATCTCGCCTTGTTAAAATCGGTTAGCAGTTTTCAAAGAGTGAGAGTTGAGTCGGTAGAGACCAAGCATGGGACAGGGTGCATTACATTTCATATCATGCATGGCATTTTGCTAAAATGTAGCATGTGGTTGATGAGATGCTTATTTGTGCTATGATTATTGTATGGACTCCCAATGTATGACCCCGATTTCTTTTCCATCCCTATTATGTGTTACATGGCTCAAGGGAGTCCAAAGTTAACGTCTTAGGTGACTTCTACTGAGCCATTGTGCTCACCCCTTTTTTACTATATTCAGGTCACAGGAAGGAAGTGGCGGCCGACGTAGCCTTATCCACCGTTTTCTGTGATGTTAGAGATATAATGTACTATAAGTCTTGGGATGACGCATATATATTATTTGATATTAGATAGGACTTCGATGCCTATAGACGACCTTGGGTTCAGGTAAAGACTCGGTTAACAATTTGGACCTTAGGTTCGGGTCGTTATAAATTTGGTATCAGAGCGTTAGGTTCAAATACCTTTCGAACGATGGGTAGTGGCTTGCCTAGAGGGGTAAAAGGTTGACTTGCATTTATTGCATGTTTTATGTTTATGTGATTACTGTATTATGAAGCATGCCTACTTGTTACTTACTTATGTGTTTACGATTTTGAAAGACATGCTTACTTGTTAAGTGTTCATATACTTATGTGTTTCAATGTTAAAATATGTGTTACATGGCCATGTATGCAGAATATTTATGTGATAATGATTGAAACCATGTTATACGTGGTAAAATGGCAAGTAGTGAGTATAGATTATGACATGTAAGTTGTGAATGGTAATGTGACGGACAGTTGAGCACGGGTTGTGCAAGTGTGTATTATATGGAAAGATGATGAGGATAAACGGGATGTTAAATTTCACATAATGATTTAATGGACACGTTGTTTAAATTAATGTGATAGGACACGGTTGTGTCAAGGTATATGTTCCAGTTATTATATACATATGTATGCATGTATATGAGTATGCAGTTGAGCACGGGATGGTTGCTAGTATGGTAGAGCACTTGTAGCGACATAGATGGTTGTGTCAGTTTTGAACTGGGTAGACGAGGAGCTTGGTTGCTCCAGAACTGTTGGGTAGGTGCTAGTTCTTATCAAATGAACAATGTGGACTTCTAGCAAATGGATTGAGCTATCCAGTATGTGGTCATTTTGACCTTCTTGTTATATTTTAGTGTGGTGGCACGGTGTTTATGTTGTATGTGAGTTTCATGCATTGGTTTATGGGTTCTTGTGACCGTGGAGGTCAGGTATATGAGATGGAGTTTTCGTGGGGGAAAGGTATGACCTTAGGAGGTTCGGGTTCACGACTTAGGTCACGTTTGGTGTAACTAGGATTGGCAGAGTCTTGAGCATGGTCTAGCGATCATAGACGTATATTTCGGGTATTCTGGTACAATTTAGGGAAACGTGTTGGTTATGATTGTTAAGGGGATTTGTTGGGCTCTGTGAGTCTAGGGTGGTGTAAGCGGTTAGTTTTGGCAGAGTAGTGTAGGATTATATGATAAGGCAGGTAGCATGGGGTCACTGAAGTGCTTGGTTGTTGATAAGCGCTGAAAAGTGCGTATTTAAACCCCTTAATCTTGAGCATTCTAGCACCTTTATCTATCTTACTTTATCGTTTTAGATTGATTTCGTATTATTTTCATTTTCAGGCACTTATCCCAAAAATAAGCTAACTCAGCCAAATAAGAGCTTAATTGAAGCAATTCTGGGATTAAACAAAGAAAGAAGCAAAGTGGAGAAAGAAAAAAGAAAATGAAGCCAAAGGTTGGAAGCAACAAAGTTCGATCGATCCAAGTTCAAGGTTCGATCAATCGAACAATGATCGATCTCAGCACTTCAAGATAGATCCAAGCCTTAGCCCAAAAGTATAAAGTCCAAAAGTTTGATCGATCCAACACCATCCTTCGATCGATCGAACACTTTTGTCCTTATTCAAATAATTGATCCTATCCACAACTGTACCACCCACTAACCACTTTTGTCCTTTTCCCATAAATATCTCCCAAAATATCTCGGATTTGTCTTTTTCTAAAAAGCTTAGCCAGTTGGATCGATCCAGCCTAAGTTTGATAGATCTCAGCCAATTCGATCGATCCAAAACCAAGGTTCAATCGATCGAACTTCCTCCAGTGCGAAAAAGTTAAAATTCCATCTCATTGAAAGTTGTCCTTTATCTAATCATTAGAGAATATTGTGTGGATGACCCCAGCTCATTTTGGGTGTCATTTTGACCTACCTATATAAGGATAAGGATTACTTTTTACATAGGGAGCCAATTTTATTTTCATATCATCTCTTGGAGAGCAAGCTTAGAGGAGGAGGAGGCTAGAGACACCATTGGAGTTCTTCATCAACAAGGAGTAGATTTCCACCATGGAGTTAGCCCTTGAGGGTTGGAGCAACATCACTATGAGTGGCTAGACATCCTCTTGGGGCTAGAGTTAGCCCCAAGCATGCTTTATATATCTTAATCTTGTGTATTATTGAGGGATTAGTGTTGTAATTAATGTTTTGACACCTTTATATATATAGATCTTGCTTATTCAATGATTTATGTAGTTTAAAGCTTCCAATTGACCATTTTATTCTATCCATATGTCTATGTATGCTAGAATAGATGTTCATGTGCTTGTCTCTAGATTTTGTGTTATTGATGCATGTCTATGTGTATTGATGCTATAGATTTGGAGATTGTCAAAACATAGTGCTTAAAGGAATACTCTTGTGATTCTCTTGATGGTTCATACTTATTCCTTGATGGATTGTGCATCTCCCCTAGTTTATTTTTATACTAGTAGTATAGATGTAGTGTAGTTATAGTGTAGTGTTAAATGGGAAAACAATACATGCTTGTTGTTTGATATTCCAAGCTTTTGAATGCAAGTAGCATATGTCTCTATCCTTGTGTTGTATTTCGGTTGTGAGCTTAATGAAAGGATTAATGACTTGTTTTGATCTATTGTGTCTTTCACATGTTGTTTAGATAATATATACTTCATTGCTTAGATATACTGTGCCTTTCACATGTTGTTTAGACAATACATGCTTAACTAGTCATCCTTGCTTGTTGAATCAACCAAACACACACACACCAATATTGCAACACAACATTTGCCCTCATTAATCACTTGTCATTGGTATAGAAATGCATTGCTTGGTGGCAACTCTAAACCCCAAGATCTCTCTCTCTCTTACTTACTCTTAATTGCATTCTTTGTTATCACTTAGTTTAATTCACTCGACCTACTAGCCCTAATAACGATTCCACAACATTGCTCGATCCTCACAAATCCCTTGGGACGATCCCTACTCGCCCTAGCTATATTTATAGTGAAAGGTAGTAGTGGCTTCTATAAATGTAAAACTCTTGGCCCTCGCCTTAAAATCCACACACTCTTCAAGCTTGATGTGGTGGGGCGGCACAAAACCGCATCAGCTTTTGGCGTCGTTGTCGGGGATTTGATTGATTAGATTTGGCAATGTTGGATTTGTGGAATTGATTAGGATTAGTACTCTTTTGATCGTGTCTTTACTTTATTTTTATTTTTCTTTAGATTACTTATTGTGTTGTTCTTATTTGACAAGGTTCATTGTTGGAGAAAAGCAAGCAAAGGAGCCATCAAGCATTCAAGCAAGCAAAGAAAGTAAAAAGCTAAAAATTCTAAAAATTTGCTAAGCTAAGCTTTAAATTTGGAGTTGAAGTGCTAAAGGACCTTTGTGAGACTTTCTTTACTCAATCCCTTAGTTAAATCGTCGTCCCGCGTGGAGGCTTATTTTTAATTCTCTTGCATCATTGTTATTAAAGCATGGGAGTATGAATTAAGTGTTTATGGAAGAAGTCTAATTGCATTGTTGTGAAGGCATAGTGTTTGTCATTCTTTGTGTTTGTTGTGTTTTGCATTGTGCATGCATGGACGTCATTCATTGAGACCAACTCTTGTCCCTCTTGATTTGCATCTTGAATCTATCGTTAGAAATCCTAGGGGAAGAGGGAGTTCAAATAGAGCCAATCTATCAATGGATGACCATATTGACAATCATGTTGAGGACCTTGGTCACATAAACCAACAAGGTATCCTTCATCCCAATGTGCACAATGAGAACGTACAAGTACCATTAGGTATGCCAAGGCCATTCATTCACCAACTACCACAACAACAAGGCCAAGTTCCATATGGAATGCCAAGGCCAATGTATGCTCCATAACCTCCCATCATCAATCAACGAATTCAAAACCAAGGTGTTCATGTTGCACCTCAAGTAGCTAATCCACCTCTTGCTTTAAGAGACCATTATATGCCTAACGAGTATAATGCACCTACATGCATCCAATTGCCTCCATTTAGAGCACATCATTATGAAATTAAGCTACAAACCATTCAAATGCTTCCTAACTATCATGGACTTCCAAGTGAAGAACCTTACAATCATTTGGTTGAGTTTCTTGAAGTATGTTCCACCGAAAAATATACGGACATGCCAAAAGAGGTTTTAAGACTCAAACTTTTTCCATTCACCTTAAAAGACAAGGCAAAGTATTGGTTTAACAATCTTAGGCCTTTTTCAATCACTTTTTGGGCAGAAATGCAACAAGAATTCTTGAAGAAGTACTATCCGGTTTCTAAGACCAATGCCATGAGAACCTCAATTCGAGAATTTTCACATAAGGATGGAGAAATGTTTCATGAGGCATGGGAATGCTTCAATGAATTGCTTAGGAAGTGTCCACATCATGACATACCCAAATGGCAATTAGTTCAATATTTCTTTGAAAGCTTATTGGACAACTATAAGGGTATGGTTGATGCTTCCACGGATGGCTCATACATTGATAGGCATGAGGATGACATGTGGCGTCTCTATGAGAGCATGAGTGAAAATTCTTTGCATAGAACACTATCATCCAAGAATGGTAAAAATTCACAAGGTAGGAAGAGTGTTGGCTTACATCAAGTCGACCATTCAAATGAAATAACCGCCGAAATGAAGTCTTTATCTCAAAGGTTTGATCAATTTTTGATTAACCAAAACTCGGCGAACCAAGTATCTTCATTCCCTAAATGAACCTACTTTATCCTCATGATTAACCATGTATGACTTGTTATAGTGTTCTTCATTCTACTTCTCATTGTCATCACGGACAAATGCAAAATGAACCTAATGAACAAGCTAATACGGCTTTTGTGAACCAAGGGAACAATCCTTATAGTAATCATTATTATCCAAGTTGGAGGAATCATCCGAATTTCTCTTGGAAAAACCAAGGAGAGGGCTCAAACCCTTCCCAAGGCAGTTTTCAAGGGAAGTACATTCCACCTCCACTTCAAAACCAAATATCCCAAGGTTATAGACCTTATCAATCATAAGGGAATCAATTTGCTAATTCTCATTTTCCCAACCCATCTTATTCCCAAGGTAATACTAGAAGTCCCGCATTTGAAGAAAAAGTTTTGAATGCTTTGGGCACTTTAGAGGCTAACACTCAATTACTTCATTCTCACTCTCAATCTATTGCGAAGCTAGAAACCCAAGTAGGGTAAATAGCAAGCACTCTCAATGCAAGAGAGAAGGGAAAGATGCCTATTAATGCGTCACCTAAGCAACAATGTGTTATGGAAACCCATTCCTCATCGGAAGGCCACACCATTGAACATGTTAATGCGGTGACTACCTTGCGGAGTGGTAGGGATATGGACAATCAAGTTAGAATGTCCAATGAAGAGAATAAACCGGTGCAACCTCAAGTTGTCACCCGTCCCGTTTCACATCCCATTCCTCCTTCATTGCATATACATGATCTTGTAAATGAAAAAGTTTTGAAAAATGTGTTTGAAAAAGAAATTTTGAAAAATGATGTTGAAAAGGTTTTGTTGAAAAATGATTTGAAAACTTCTTGTGTTGAAAAGAGTTCAAAAGAAAATTTTGAAAAGTGTTTGAACCAAAAGTTCCATTTCCGGATGCCTTAAAAGGATCCATTTCAAAAGACAAGCAAAAGGCAAAAACCAATGAAATCATAGAAATATTTAGGCAAGTGAAAGTTAATCTTCCACTATTGGATGCAATCAAGCAAATTTGGGCTTATGCCAAATTCTTGAAAAACTTGTACACCCAAAAGCGGAAGAACAAGAGCCAAGCACTAAGAAAAGTGGTTTTGACCGAGCAAGTAAGCTCAATTTTGCAACATAACACTCTTCCAAAGTTTAAGGACCCCAGTTCACCCACTACATCATGCATTATTGGTGATCATATAATTAATCGGGCGCTTCTTGACTTAGGAGCAAGTGTTAACCTTCTTCCATACTCGGTTTATGTCAAATTGGGCCTAGGTGAATTGAAACCGACGTCGGTAGTTTTGCAACTTGCCGACCGATCCATTAAGAAGCCTAGGGGTATAATTGAGGATGTTTTGATAAAGATTGACAAATTCTTCTTCCCAGTTGATTTCGTTGTCATAGACATAGAACCGATCCCCAATCCTATGAGCCAAATTTCCGTTATCCTTGGCCGTCCTTTCTTGGCAACCGCTAATGCCAACATCAATTGTAGGATGGGGATAATGAAGATCTCATTTGGCCACATAAAGGTGAAATTGAATATATTTAATCCCACACCCAATTCATTTGACAAATATGAAGGAGAGATTAATGTTGTAGATAAATGTCATGATCTACAATGTCAAGAAAATGAGCTTTTGTATAAGACCAAAACTTCCAAAGGATCATCTTCAACCTTGCATTCTCAAAATCTTGTTTCAAATTCTTGCTTTGAAAGGGCATGGAAGCCCAAAGGTTGTGATTGTATAGACAAGGGACCAAAGGTTTCTTTTAAGCTTAATCCAATAAGTTCTTCAAAGAACCATTTGTTGGGTGGAGTTCAAAGCATCTATCACCCCAAGAAGGAGGCGATGCATTATAAGATCTTTGATCCAGGCTAAAAGAGCCCAATGTCTTGCTAGAGACGTTAAAGACTAGCAACGACATTTCGTAGGATGTCAAAACCCTATTCCTCCCCCATTTCTATCTTTCTTTCATTTCTTGCGAAGTCTAGATACTTGTTTTTGGTTCATATGCATTGAAAGGAACTTTGGTGAGAATTGCATGAGCTTTCATGTCATTATTGAGCATTCTGCATAGTTCGATCGATCTCAAACCTGAGTTCGATCGATCGAACTCCATTTTGCATCCAACACTTAGAAAAATTTTCAACCAGCAGAAACCTGCATCCAAATCACCTCTCTGTCCCATTGTTCAAACTAACTCTTAGATTGATCAGGACACCTTCGATCGATCCAACTTCTATGTTCGATCAATCTCATGATTCAACACTTAGAAAAAAATTTAGCCTACATCAACTTGCATATTTCACCTCTCTATCTGATCGATCAAAACATTCTAAGATCGATCTGAAAGTTTTTCGAACGATCCAACTTCCAAGTTCGATCGATCTTCAAGTTCCAACACTTAGCCAATTTTCTGAGCCAAAAACCTGCATATTTTTGCTCTCTGTCTGATCGATCGAACGAACTCTCGTTACGATCGATTTTAGTTCTTCATTTCAGTATTTTGACTTTGTTTTGACTTTTCAAATTTTCAAAAATACAAAAATATTTTCATTTTTATTTTATTTTCATTTTATGTTATTTTTCAAAAAGTTTCCAAAAATTCAAAAATATTTTAATTAATTTTTAATTATTAATGTTTATTCAATTAAATTTAATTAAAATTAAAAAATAAAAAAACCAAAAATAATAAAAAAACCAAAAATATTTTATTTTATTTTACTTTATTTTCCAATTTTAATTTTAATTCCAATTTTTAATTTTAATTTTGCAATTTTCAAAAATTTCAAAAATCCAAAAATAATTTGAAGAGAGTTCATCAAAGTTCGATCGATCTCGGTTGAAGTTCGATCGATCGAACCCTGTCGAGAATGTTTTTAAAAATAGAATCGAGGGTTCTTAAGATCGATCATTTAGATCGATCTCACCCTCTCTCAAACCCTAGCTCTTCTTGTCGCCGCCACTGTGCACCCATCTTCATCATCATTTTCGGTGAACTTCTGGCGAAATTAGTGAGCTTCGACCATCTCTTCATCTTTCCAGATCTTGGATTTCATCTTATTCTCTTCATCTCATCTCTTCCCATCCATTTGAGGTAAGATCCGTGACCTCATGCTTGATTTTCAGCTTAGATTTCATGTATCCATGCTTTAGATGTTAAATCCATGCTTATTACATGCTCAAATCCACCATTGTTGAGCTTCGAAGCACTGTATTTCCATATATATATGTGTGTGTTGCTTCGTGTATATATTTTGCATATTTTCAGATTTTGATCTCATATTGGGAGTTTGGGCCTCGTTCAGTGATGGGGATTTATTGATTTGATGTGTTGTTGGGCCCACGAACACGTTTGTGTGGGCCCCACGCTTCCAAAGTCACAGATCTGTGACCTTTGAGTTTTCAATGTCACACAGTTCGATCGATCGAACTTGTATCTCTGATCGATCTTGGAAAATCGATCAAACTCATGTCTCCGATCGATCGAAGTTGTGAGATTGATCTTACTCACTTTCGATCGATCCAACTTTTGTGATCGATCTCACTCCTTTTTATGATCGATCAAACTTCACAGATCTCACACACATACTTCATAGATCTCACACACACACTTCATTCATCATATCTTATGTTCATGCTATCATATCTATGCCCAATGCCTGTGATATTCCACATTGGATGCATTTCATATTTACATTGTTTAGCATGTGTCATATTCTACCACTTGTATAGATTCATGTCATATTTGTTTCGTCTAGTTTACTTGACATACATGTTTCTATATCATGCTTAAAAAATTTCTTATTCTGGCACTAACTCCCATTATAAGTTTTTCTTTTTCTTTTTGCAGGCCATGGTTAAGAGGAAAACAGTCGCCAACAGGTAACATGGGCCCACCTGACATATTAGGCCACAGACAGAGGAGCCAGCAGAACCCTCTCATGCACAGCAGGAGCCAGCACAGGCTACCCCACCTCAGTCACCATCTCATGAGGCTGAGGATGACCACATACCATCCACCTCTGCGACTCATCCTGTTTTTACTCCATCACCATCTCCACCGCATCATGAGGCTGAGCATTCACCTATACCAGCTCAGCCTGCTCAGCCAGCTCATCTGGAGCGTGATAGGCCCACGCCTCGATATGCGTATATGACAATTGACCATGAGTCAGAGTTCGACACGGCCTTCTTCTCTAGATCGGTGCTGACCCGATCCGCCTACCATGATATCATTCAGAGGGGCCTGGCCGCTATTTTTACCCCCGTCACAGAGCCGGTCTATCCGCGGCTGGTACGGTTGTTCTACCAGAACCTCCAACCATCGCCACGTACCACAACCGAGATGATCACTTCTGTCGATGGCCATCCGATCACCATCACAGTGGACTCTTTAGCTCGCTCTTGCCGCTGTCCACACCGCTATCCTCTGGAGCTTTAGGACACATATCCAAGGCTATACAGGCTTTCCTATGCCGATATGGCAGTTTTTCTCACCAGTCACCATGCCAGTGGCGAGACCATCGCCACCCGGACATTCCTTCCCGACGACCTATGGTTCACCGATTCTGTTCTCTATCGGAACATATACATGGCCGGGCACAAGATTTAGAGGAGGGGCGATTATCTTACAGTCCTTTACTCCTTCTACACCTCGCACTGAGTGTCCATTCCCGTGTTCATCTGGAGCGTGATGAAGAAGCTGTATGACAAGTACATTAGCAAGGAAACGCCCAAACGGGCTAAGTCTCTTCCATTCAGCCACCTCATCACCCAGATTCTCATAGACCAACGTTACCCCATCCATCCTCGGGAGCACCCCGAGAGAGGTTCCTATCACTTCCTCAAGAAGGACTGGAATAAGAGCTACCGCTCCATTATTACCAGACTGTAGGACCACGCGGTAATGGATGCAGCAGAGTTAGAGCTAGAGGAGGCACAGGCACAGGCACCAGCAGATGCAGCAGCAGCAACTCCCGTAGCGGATAACGCACCAGTCAATCCAACTGCCGAGCATTTAGATATAGACTTAGAGCGCCCTGCAGACGACGCAGAGCAAGACTCTCCAGCCAGGTCGCCCATTCATGAGCAGGAGCAGACTCAAGAGCTTTCTTCTGATTCATCTATGCCTGAGGCTCCAGATATGACCCCCGGCTTTGGAGTACGTCTGCAAACGCTTGAGGATGCTGTTGTTGCCATCCGAGCTGACCTCACAGCCCACAGAGCTGATTTTGCTGCCTTCCGCACGGATGTCGCGACCATGTTCAGAGATCTATCCAGAGACATCCGCGGAGCCAGACCTGCCCATCCTACCTCATCCTCCTGAGCTCCCAGTCCCTTCTATCTCATGATCCCTCTCTCCTTTTGATACTTTACTTTTGTCACTGTACATTATTATTTTTACAGCCGGTCTGTCGGCTTTGATATTTTTGTTGTACCTGCACTTTATCTATTTTATATATCTATTTTTGCTATGGATGTCATATGATTATATTCTCATATCTATATATTTGACTCCATCAGGTGCATCACAGTGACTTCAGTGAGAGAGTGCTACCCAATTTTCAGGACCACCCTTATACCTCTCTCATTTTTTTATCTGTTTATCCCATTTACACTTGCATGTCCACTATGCACTGATTATCCCATTTTGTTATCTGATGAGTTTATCCAAGTGCCAATTTTCAGGACCACAGTTCATCCCAAGTTTGGGGGGGCCATGTCACCCACTTCGGATACTTCAGTCCTGATCATTCTTGCTTAATTGCACTGGTATACTCTTTCCTTTATTCTCTTTGCACATTGAGGACATTGTGCCATTTAAGTTTGGGGGGGAATGGTGCTTTACAGTGTTAGTTTTAAATTCAAAATTTTGAGCATTACTTGTGTATTTGAGGGATAATTCTATAATTTGTCCATATCTAGCTATGATTTTGATTTTTTGAGGACTATATTGTTTAAAATTTAAAAATTGCTTGACTTGAGAGTCCAATACTCCTTGTATGCCTTATGAATGCCATTTAGGAGTAAATTTTTTGAAAAATTGATATCTTGGTTACACTTGTGGTCCACATCATCCTGATTTTGTAATTGCTTTGAGATTCATTCTAGGATTCTACACTAGCACAGGCGCACACTAGCATTCATTTGTGGGGTACATGCTTTGTTGATTATTGAATTGGTTATATCCCAATTGGACTAGTAGTGCATTGAAAGCTTTCATTCTTGATAAAGGTGGATAACAATCCCTTTTCACTAAGTAGCCGGGATTCTAACCTCATCAAGCACTGAACTTCTCGCGCCGAAAGGTAGAGGGCCGAAACTCTATGTTAATAATTGAATTAAAAAAAAAAAAAAAAAAGGCTGCAAAAGTAGTAAAAAGTGAGGACTTCTCCCAAAAAGTGAGAAGTGGGAAATGATTAGAAGGTAGTTGATTTGAGCTTGTAAGTCCGTAGGGGTATTTGAATGCCTAATGCCTTAAAGCCGTCTGGTTTGGGAGTCATTGACCTAACACTCGACCTCATGAATCACTAGAAAGCTTAATAGATCAACACATTGCACCATGCTTCCATCTTTAATCCTAAAAATAAAAAAAATAAAAAATAAAAAAAAATAAAAAAAATTGAGTGAAAAGAATAAGCGCACCTAGATGAATAAAGCTTTAATAAAATGTCCACTTTTTGTCTTGATGATCGGTACTAGATTTGTGTGCTAGTTTGAGGGTAAGGATGTGATTAATTCTTTAATTGGCTAAGATAGCAACACATTTGATGCCGGTCCACTCAAAAGGATTCTAGAGTTGTTTTGATTTGCATGATCATTTTCTTGATGTGTGGAGGACCATATTTGTTTGCTTGATAGTGAAATTTTGGGAGATTGCTTGGAAAAGTTTGAAAGATTGCATACTTGAGGTAGTTTTCTCCCTATGCTTGTTTGCAATATTGGTGCCTTTTTTGAAAGAATGAGCTTAATGTTTATAGGTACCATTTCTGGAAACCCTCACGAGACTTCACTTGTAACGACCCGGTCATTTACCTTCTTTTCCTTTTTCCTGAAATTTTACGAATGAATTTTTTTTCGTTTAATTTTCCTTTCTGAACTCTATTTCTTGTAGCTTAGTGTCGTCTCGAGTGCTTGGAAATGATTTCTGAGACTCTTTTCCGTGAATTAACAACTTCTTTTGAGGATCGAGTCATTTCTGCATTTTCACTTTTTGGACACTATGCACTATTTCGTCTTTTTCCCTATTCTGTCTTATTCCCGTTTGTCAGTTTTTGGCACAACCTCACTTTTCATGCTTGGAGTTAGTTTTTGACTTCACATATCTTGATCTTGCGTGGTTTCCACGAAATACATATCTTCACTTTTTCAAGAAAGTACTCAGGTTGCTCCCGGTGTCCATAAGGGCATGGATGCATAGTTATTTGGAATTATTTTCTTTTCTTCGATTGCTTTTCATAAATATCTTTTGAAGATATTTTATTTCAGGAGTATCTAAGAAAATATTTTTGGAAGATATTGCATTCTGGGGCATTAGTACAGTTAACACTTTTGTAGGGGTCATTGTGCAATTAAAGAAAGTTTTGACAAAAATATCTCGTCTGGAGCCTGAATCCTTGTATGGGATTCATTTTCACATTTTGTCGAGTCGTGGACTCTTAGAATTCCGTTCTGGTCATTTTTCTCCAGTTTCAGAATTTCTGGACCCAATTAGCGCCGAACTTGTTCGGGGCATAACTTTCTGCTCGGGACTCGGTTTTTGACGCCGTTTCTTCCATTATTCATATTTTCTCATTTGGAATCTTTTTTGTTCACAGAGTTTTTCCGTTTGAGCACTTCTACTCAAAATCCACTTTTCCAGACCCGGCGGGGCCCTTTCGGGGCACTTTTAGGGTTTTTCTATAAATAGGGGACTCAAAGAGAAAAATCAGAATTTTCCTCTTCTTCTTCCTCTCCCATGGCCGGCCAAGCTCCCTCCCATGGCTACCACCTTCTCTCTCCTCTTTTGATTCACTTTTCTTTGATGAAAAGTCTTCGGCCTTAACGTTTAATGCTTGTCTTGACGCCACGCATCTTATGCCTTTATTAGAATCCATTTCCGACGATTTTTCGAGTCGGGTTTGGAGTCAAGTTGAGATTTTCATGGGGCTTCTTGCAGATTCTTGTTCACGGTGTTGTCTCCGACAAAACCTCTCGGTATCGTCGAATTCGGAGCACTTTTATTTTGGTGGGCCTTTGAAGTTTTCATCTCAAATCGAGGTAGGGGATGTTCTAGGTTTAATTCTTGTTTTATAGCATGATATTGATGCTTATACAACTTGGTTACATGCTTAAATATGAAATCTAGAGATTTTATTATTTATTTTTCTTGTACGGGATCTGATTTTCCCGGTTGCTCATGACTTGGTTTAAACATGTAGCATGATATTATATTACCCCTTGATATGTTCATTGTCATGTATTAAATTTAGAACATTTGAATAAGTATTAAAGCTTTTATTTAATATTTATCTTGAATGAAAGATTAATTCACATGGCCTTAATTAACTTGAAATCGATATGTGTTAGCATATTAAATTAGGCCCTAGCATGCTCTTCAACACAGATTAATTTGAGAAAAAACGGAGATGTTTTAAAATCTAGAGAATAAGTAATTAATTGATTAATTAATTTATTCCTAGTGTACTATTCACTCCATTGAAATTCCGACTTGGTATTCATGATGTGCATGGTATGTAGTTTCACATATATTTGATTTAGAATATTTGATTAGGTTTTGAAATCTATCATTTATTATTTTTCTAGTAGTAGAGTTTAATACTCATGGCCGTTCATTGCATGGAATGTACTCGTATCGTGTCCTTAAATCAAGTCTTGACATGTTGTATAACATATATTAATTTGAGATTAATTGGATAAGTTTCAAAATCTAGAGATTTTAATTAAAGGAATTAATTAAAATCCACTCAATGGTTCCATGAGCTAGATTAAGTTTCTAACCTTGTATTCATGATTTTCTTGACGAGTTCCTTCACGAGTATCCATTTGAGAATAATCGGATAAGTTTTGAAACTTACATTTAATTATCTTCCTTGTATGGAATTAAATTCACATGGTTGTGTCTTGTATGAAATAACCTTGTAACATGATATTGAACTTGTCCTTGACATGATCCTTGACATGCCTTATTCATAGAATACTTGGACTTGTCTTGTAATCTTAATAATTTAATCCCTTAAGTAGATTAAATCTCCGTTTATGCTTCCATCGGTTTAATCATGACTCCTTATATCTTTTTATCAAGTATCGTGACCCCTTTGTATCTTGGCTTCATTAGTGTACTTCATAGACTTGCACATTTGTCTTGAGATGTTTCAATTACACGTGTGTTATTTGATAAGTAATTGAACCATGTATCTTATACTTGTGGTATATCTATTTCAATGAATTTCATGTGCTATATATCTTGTTTCTAGTCTATATAGATGCACACTATGAATTCTTGACATTTTCACATGCCATGTTAGTTGATGAACTTAGGGCATGACTTATGTGTTCCAAAATCTTGGTTGTGCATGAAACGTGGTTAATGCATTTCTTGTATTTGATACAATCTTTGTTGCACAACTTGTTGATTTTGGGACTTGGAGATATCAATCAAGAATTGACATGGCTAGGACTCGATCCTAGTACGGGGGAATGTCCTCCTATACTATAGTGCACACTAGGGGAAAAGTACCCATGGGTTAGTAGCCCTAAAGTGATCTCAAGAGTACGGTTTTAATCCAGGCAATATCCGAGTTCCCACATTGGTTGATTTCACTCTCTTTAAATTTCAAGTTGCTATTCCTTGAAGATTTAAACTTGTCGTGTATGTGAAATGCTCCAATCCTGTTTACTTGCATAGATATTATGCCTTGTTCTTGATTCATGTATAACTCTTTTCGTGTTTCATGGAATATTCCATCCTTGTTATTTGCATAGATATTATGCCTTGTTCCTGATTTCGTGTATAACTCTTGTCTTGCTAATTGGATTATCCCAATCTTGTTATTTGCATAGATATTATGCCTTGTTCTTGATTCCTTGTATAACTCCAATCGTGTAAATTAGAATGTTCTAATCTTGTCATTAATGTAGATATTATGCCTAGTTCTTGATTCCAAATATGCTTCTTGTCGTATTCTTGGGTTGTCCCAAATCTTGACTTGTTTCATATGAGTATATATCATGATTCTTGTTGTTAGTACTCTAGGATAACTTAGGATGCTTCCTGAGTCTCATTGTGACATAGACATTAGGTGATATGAGCCTTCTTAACATGTTTCACCTTAAGGTGATAAATTATAAAACGTTAGGTCGATGCATGCTTATTCCCTACGAGTAGCCTTATGTTGCTCACCCAAAGTTACTGGGGCATATTTCAGGTACGAAGACTTGGTTTGTGATGCTTAGCATTCCTTGGGTGGTTTGGAGACTTGGAGTTTCTTTTTAAAGCATTCTTATTCACATGCAAGTGTTAGCATATCTGATTTTTACTTTTAAAGTTGTAATTTATAGTTAGGTCAAAAATGTTATTTTTGCCTTAAGACTTGTAGCGTGTGCCTAAGCACATTTTTTTATGTTCATTTGATGCATATGATATGTGGCCAAGGGCCAAATTTCACTTGAAATCCATGTATGCACATAAATGTTGAATCTTGCTCTTAATGAGAAAAGTATGAAATTAGGGTTTCAACATGTCATTTTTGCACTGGAGTGTGCATAGTGTATGAAATTCATTATTTGCCTTTCATTTACCATGTATGAGGTATGACCAAGGGTCAAACACCATTTTGTTTCCACTTTTGTATTCTTGTTTCACATATTGCATTTTTGGGGCTAAATAGTAGAATTCGAGCCTTTAAGGGTTCATTTTCAAATCGGGTGGCGTGACGTGTGTTACAGCACATCCACTAGGACCTATTTCATATGTATGAAGTGTGGCCAAGGGCCAAACATTCATTTGAAGTCATTTGTTGATTTTGGTTTTCAATTTTCTCATTTCAAGTTAATTTTCGCCTTTTTGGCCGTTGGGGGATCGAATTTTGACTCGGCCATTTTCAGGAGCCGCGGACCATTCCAGCACACTCAAAATCATCATTTACGTTTGCGTGAATGATCGTTTCCATGAAAAACCCTTTCGTTTGTGTTTTGAGCCTCTTATGGACTCATTTCACCTTTTTGTTGAAAAACTCGGCCCAAGGGCATTTTGGAAATTTCCTTTGGGAAATAAATTCCGTTCTCTACTCCATCACATAGAAAATGTGATTTGAGGGGGATTTTCTTCACGACATTTTTCTGAAAAATGTCATCTTGGTCACGAAAACCGCGCTCCAAACTCAATTTTCTGCATTTTTACTGTTTCTGTTGTTTTTCTGCAACCTGGGTGGGTTGAACTGGTTTAGGAATTGCTGAACTAGGTCAAGGGTCATTTTTGTTCAGCTTTGGGCATTCTGCCAAAGTTGAACCGTTTCAAGAAATGTTGAACCGGTTCAAGTCTTCTAGAGTTTTTCAGTTTTGGACTTCAAACTTTAAACTGATGTAACTTCTTCGTTTCAACTCAGAATTGGTCCGTTCTTAAGTCTAAACTGACCGTGTCGAAGTAAGCTTTCCAATGGTACCAATTTCAACATTATATTCTTTTCCTATCTCAATATATCCTTATTTTAGTGAGAGGGTGTCGGATTTGGTTCGAACCGGGATAGGGTTCATCTGGGATTTCTCTTCCTTTGGCCTTGGGACTTTATGTGAAGTTACCAAAGGATGGTTTTAGATGTTTTTAATCTAATTTTACTTGTTGAAAGTCAAATTCCTTCCTCTTAGGGTAAAATGACCATTTTACCCTTGGTCCTTCCTTCGGTAGGGTTTTCATACCCTTGTCTTTGTTTTGCTTCCGCATCTGGATCCATTAACGGGTCAATATTTGGCTCATCACTGTAGTACCGGGTTGAATCAAAACCCTGGTCGTTACATCACTCGTCCACTAGGGGTAACCTAAGGGTTTAAAAGGCTTGTTGCATATGCTAAGTGCAAACGTGCTCCCTACGAAAGTGGCGTTATCCATTTATTATTTTCTAGTTCATAGTTGTATAGTTGTTCATTTCATTCCTTTACTTTTTAGTTCATTGCTAGGGACTAGCAATATTTAAGTTTGGGGGTGTGATGAGCGCTGAAAAGTGCGTATTTAAACCTCTTAAGCTTGAGCATTCTAGCGCCTTTATCTATCTTACTTTACAGTTTTAGATTGATTTCGTATTATTTCCATTTTCAGGCACTTATCCCGAAAATAAGCTAACTCAGACAAATAAGAGCTTAATTGAAGCAATTCTGAGATTAAACAAAGAAAGGAGCAAAGTGGAAAAAGAAGAAAGCAAATGAAGCCAAAGGTGGGAAGCAGCAAAGTTCGATCGATCTAAGTTCAAGGTTCGATCGATCGAACAATGATCGATCTCAGCACTTCAAGATAGATCCAAGACTTGGCCCAAAAGCATAATGTCCAAAAGTTCGATCGATCCAACACCATCCTTCAATCGATCGAACACCTTTATCCTTATTTAAATAATTGATCCTATCCACAGTTGTACCACCCACTAACTACTTTTGTCCTTTTCCCATAAATATCTCCCAAAATATCTCGGATTTGTCTTTTTCCAAAAAGCTTAGCCAGTTGGATCGATCCAGCCTAAGTTCGATAGATCTTAGCCAGTTCGATCGATCCAAGACCAACGTTCGATCGATCGAACTTCCTCCAGTGCGAAAAAGTTAAAATTCAATCTCATTGAAAGTTATCCTTTATCCAATCATTAGAGAATATTGTGTGCACGACCCCAACTCATTTTGGGTGTCATTTTGACCTACCTATATAAGGATAAGGATTACTTTTTATATAGGGAGCCAATTTTATTTTCATATCATCTCTTGGAGAGCAAGCTTAGAGGAGGAGGAGGCTAGAGACACCATTGGAGTTCTTCATCAACAAGGAGCAGATTTCCACCATGGAGTTAGCCCTTGAGGGTTGGAGCAACATCACTATGAGTGGCTAAACATCCTCTTGGGGCTAGAGTTAGCCCCAAGCATGCTTTCTATATCTTAAACTTGTGTATTATTGAGGGATTAGTGTTGTAATTAATGTTTTGACACCTTAATATATATAGATCTTGCTTATTCAATGATTTATGCGGTTTAATGCTTCCAATTGATCATTTCATTCTATCCATATGTCTATGTATGCTAGAATAGATGTTCATGTGCTTGTCTCTAGATTTTGTGTTATTGATGCATGTCTATGTGTATTGATGCTATAGATTTGGAGATTGTCAAAACATAGTGCTTAAAGGAATGCTCTTATGATTCTCTTGATGGTTCATACTTATTCCTTGATGGATTGTGCCTCTCCCTAGTTTATTTTCATGCTAGTAGTGTAGTTGTAGTGTAGTATTAAATGGGAGAACAATCCATGTTTATTGTTTGATGTTCCAAGCTTTTGAATGCAAGTAGCATATGTCTCTATCCTTGTGTTGTATTTCGATTGTGAGCTTAATGAAAGGATTAATGACTTGTTTTGATCTATTGTGCCTTTCACATGTTGTTTAGACAATATATGCTTCATTGCTTAGATATATTGTGCCTTTCACATGTTGTTTAGACAATACATGCTTAACTAGTCATCCTTACTTGTTGAATCAACCAAACACACACACACCAATATTACAACACAACATTTGCCCTCATTAATCACTTGTCATTGGTATAGAAATGCATTGCTTGGTGGTGATCTCTAAACCCCAAGATCTCTCTCTCTCTTACTTACTCTTAATTGCATTCTTTGTTATCACTTAGTTTAATTTAGTTGTTCTCTAATCAACTAACCAACCAATTGTTTGATCACTCGACCCACTAGCCCTAATAACGATTCCACGACATTGCTCGATCCTCACAAATCCCTTGGGACGATCCCTACTTGCCCTAGCTATATTTATAGTGAAAGGTAGTAGTGGCTTCTATAAATGTAAAACTCTTGGCCCTCACCTTAAAATCCACACACTCTTTAAGCTTGATGTGGTGGGGCGGCACAAAATCGTATCAATTGTTGTGGATGAAGTGATAGATGGTAGGTACTGTATTACCAAATGGACTGTGTTTTAGAATTTGAAAGTTGTGGACTGGGTTGTATTTCAATTGCATCTGGAGTATTAGGAGGTGGTACTTATTTTTTGAGGATCCAATGAGATAGACTGTCGATTTGGATTGATTTGGGATAAGGGCGATTCTGTAGGTTTAGCTGGTAGCCCCCTTTGACTTTTGTCGGGACCAAGGGTGTTCTGAGGAACGGTGAAGAGAAGAGGTAATAATGTTGAACCTAGAGCGTGAAGATATCTTGACTGAGAGTGTAGATTTCCTTAGGAAGAGTGGTTTGAGTAACCGATTAAATGTTAGTGATTGATTGTGTTGTAGATGGCTTTGAGGAGACAGTTGGGCGTTAAGCGTTCTGGTTTCAGTGCTCATTTTTCCTTTTGGGAATTGTCGGCATAGTATTGCCGTTTAACGGTTCTTTTTTAGTGGCAAGTTGTGGTTGTTGTGGGGAGTATTGAAAGTGAGGCATACTCTCTTATTGTTATGGTGTTATCGTAGGGATACTTGAGGGGGATCGCTTGTTGGTAGTCTATGGAGTCGGTGGGATGTGAGTCCGAGTTTTCATTTGAGGATGATGGTAGTAGAGGCATTATGGCGTGATGTTTAGTACTGATGGGTAGAGCAATTTAAAGTGTGATCCGATTGTGGTTTAGAGAGTTGAGTTGTTTATTATACGTTATCAGGCAGGTGATGGGGTTGTGCATCAGTTGAGGCAATTGTGGACAGTTTAGTCTTTAGAGCCAGTGAGGACGATGTTTCCATATAGGTACTTTTTCTTTTTTTTTCTTTTGACGAGTCAATGGGTTGTTGTGACTGAAGTCACAATTCTTGTATGCACGGTGTCTGAGGTAGTATCGCCCGGGAAGGTAGAAATGGAATCGGTGTCGAGGTGTCATTTCACGACATGGAAGTTATTGATTGGGAATTACGGGTTCCAGGTACAATGGGATGCGGTATCCGACGGGCTATGATCTTTCCTAGTGATAGTATGTTGTGAGCATTGATGTTCTTATCTGATGGTCGTGTTGTAGGTTATATCCTAGTACTCGACGAGAGGGTGGTATTGGTCTGATTTGCTTTGGCTAGCATGGGTATTGCGGTGTAGCTTATGCGAGGTTTCGGTGTTCATGGTGTATGATGATCTATTAGTGGTGAGATCGCCTAGATTCGAGTTTATAGTTCTGCATGGGTATCGGATTGGTTCTCCTCCTTGTGTGTAAGGATTTCAATTCATCTCAGGTGAGATTAAGTATCCACAATGGGGCGTTTGGCCAGTGGCGTGTGACGAGGCACTAGGTACGCCTGGATTCAGGTTGTCGATCTCTTGCGAGTGCGGGGTTCGTTACCCTTCCATTTGTTCTGGTCCTGACAGGGATGTCGTTTGTAGAGAGTCTTGTTCTCTATTTAGGAGTTGTGCGCATTCGCGGATAGGCTAACCCGTGTGTGGTTTGTTATGTTGTTAGAGTTCACTAGTAAAGGATTGGTTGTATTGGTCGACTCACTCCCACGGAGGGAGTTAGGATCTTTGGTTTTAGTGGTGCTTGTTCTGAAAGTGGTTTTGACCACTGATGTGTGAGGCACGAGTTGCCAAATAGGGATTGTGTATTTCCAGTGTTTAATACTAACGATGATGGCTAGGGGATGTGTCGTAAACTGGAAGTTTAAGGATGATTAGGTAATGTGATATGAGTCATGTACTTGGATGTTTTTATAGATATTTGATTCGAGCAATGTCTTAAGGACAAATGTTGGTGTTGTTTGAGTGCTGGCAGCTGGATATGTGAATGTGGGATTCTGTAGAGGAATAATGTGAATGATTGATTTTGGTTTTGAGGTTTCAAGCATAAGATAGTCATATTGTGTGTTTTGAAGAAGTAATAATGGAATCAATTGATGTTATGGAGTTGTCTACCTGGTATGAGTGTTATGAGGAGATCGGAGAGCTTTTATGCTGGTTGATGATTGTGGTATTTGGTGTCGTGTTGCTTTTAGCTTGCTATCGGTTGTATGATTAAGACATGATTGGGATTTATTTTTAGAGTAGGTATGTAACTGTATAGTTGTTGAGGTTACGTAGAGCGATGGATTAATAGTGAGTGGATCTCATGGTTGTCTCATGGACTGTGTGAGATTGTGTTTGAGGTTTGGACTTAAAGATAGGAACGACGTCTGTGTTGAGACCGGATCGATGATGAGAATGGCTTGGACAATTATTTCTCCTGAATCAGTCCCTTTTTAACACGATGTCGGGTCAAAGGTCAATGATTGTTTCAATTTGTCAGGGACAGTGAGAGTAGGTATTGTACGTTGTGTCGGTGTGACAGTGTGGATTCGGGTGGTTTGTCTCAGGTGACGAGGAGTATTAAGTAGGACCAAGTATCGGATAAAGGTTTCTGGTGCGACCATTTGATTATCAAGGATCATGTTTTGCGAAATTGTGTCTGAAGTAATTGATAGTACTTTTTGTGATTGGGTGACTCATATTTATGTAGTCGTTGGGAGATTTACCGTTTAGCCATCTTGGGAGGTGCTAAGTATGATGATTATAGAGTAGAGTAACTGGAAATCGCTTGTACGGTTATGTGATAATATAGCTGCGTATTAAGTCACATGAGTATGGTTATTGGGAATGTGTTTACTTAGATTGGGACATAGTGTATGGCGGACGGGATTCCTTCTCTGGGGTTTTGTGTGTTCTTCAAAGGATGAGTTATGATTAATGTCGTCATATTCAGTGGTCGAGTGACCGTTCTTCTTTCAGGCTTTGGTGCCTTGCGTAGGGATGTAGAGTGGACTGATGTCTGTTTTGAGTCAGGTATAAAATCCATCTGGTTTTGTGTTATGATGTGGTGAGTGATGAATACCCTTATAAGGTGGTGAGCATTGTGTTTTAGTGGTAGTGGTGTCTGATAGCTTGGTGGCGTCCGGTGTCAAAGGCAATAAGGTTGGTGAGCTCATAATTTGTAATGTGTTTCTTAGGAAGGTTTATGACTGTGGGCCTCTTTCTTTAAGGATTGGTAGATTTCAAGGACGAAATCTCTCTTTGACATTGATGTCAATTTTTTTGGACATGGTGGAGAAGTATTTAGAAGTCTTCATGGATGACTTCTCGGTTTTTGGGTCCTCATTTGATTCATGTCTCCAAAATCTCAAAAAAGTGCTTCAAAGATGTCGTGAGACTAATCTTGTGTTAAGTTGGGACAGAGCCATTTCATGGTTCAAGAAGGAATCGTGCTTGGACATGTCATCTCTAAAAGAGGAATAAAAGTAGATAGAGAGAAAGTTGAGCTAATTTCTGAATTGTCTCCACCTACTACGGTGAGAGAAATCCGCTCCTTTCTAGGACATGCCGGTTTTTATTGCCAGTTCATCAAAGACTTTAGCAAAATTGCTAAACCCTTGTGCAACCTTCTTGCCAAGGAGACTCCATTTGTCTTTGATGAAACATGCCTAAATGCTTTTCATCAACTTCGCACTCTTCTATCATCCGCTCCCATCATGCAACCTCCAAATTGGTCCTTACCATTTGAGATTATGTGTGATGCTTCCGACTTCGCAATGGGTGTTGTTTTGGGGCAAAGGGTAGGTAAACTACCATATGCTATATACTATGCGAGTAAGACTTTCTCAGGTGCCCAATTGAACTATTCTACCACCGAGAAAAAATTACTTGCCGTAGTATATGCCCTTGATAAATTTCGGTCATATCTCTTAGGATCCAAGGTAATTGTGTTTTCCTATCATGCCGCTCTTAGGCATCTTTTAATGAAAAAGGAAACCAAACCTCGTTTGATAAAATGGATCCTACTTCTTCAAGAATTTGACTTTGAAATCAAGGATAAAAAAGGCTCCGACAATGTCGTTGCCGATCATCTGTCTAGATTAATGGTTGATTCTTCTCCAAATCTTGAAATTCATTAATCATTTCCAGATAAACAACTCTTTCAAATCTCAAATGGGACATTGCCTTGGTTCACCGACATTGTTAATTATCTTATAACAGGCAAACTTCCCATTACTTAGTCAAAACAAGAAAAGGACCGATTCTTTGCTAACATCCGGAAATACTATTGGGAAGATCCCATTCTGTTTCGTTATTGCCCAGATCAAATCATAAGAAGATGTGTGCGGGAAAATGAAGTTCCGAGCGTCCTTGTGTTTTGTCATACACTTGCTTGTGGTGGGCATTTCAGTGGAAAAAAGACCACTTTGAAGGTTCTTCAAAGTGGGCTCTTCTGGCCCACTATCCACCGAGATGCCTATAACTTTTGCACGGTGTGTGTTCGGTGCCAAAAGTTGGGATCAATGTCAAAGAGAGACATGATGCCCTTAACTTCAGTCTTCGTTGTTGAAATCTTCGATGTATGGGGCATAGACTTTATGGGACCATTCCCAATGTCTTATGGCTTTCAATACATCCTCGTTGCAGTTGATTATGTTTCAAAATGGGTTGAGGCTTGTGCTACCAAAACGAATGACCACTCCATGGTAATTGTATTCGTTAAATCAAATATCTTTGCTCGTTTTGGTATGCCAAGGGCTATGATAAGTGATGGAGGAAAACATTTCTGTAATCAATTCTTGAAGTAACTTTTCTTGAAATACTCCGTCACACATAAAGTGACCACTCCCGACCATCCCCAAACAAGTGGGCAAGTCGAGGTGTCAAATAGAGAAATCAAGCATATTCTTGAGAAAACTGTCAATCCGACCCGAAAAGATTGGTCAAAAAAATTGAACGATGCTTTGTGGGCTTACCGGACAGCTTACAAGACTCCAATAGGCATGTCTCCATATAGACTTGTTTATGGAAAGCCTTGTCATCTTCCAGTTGACCTAGAACACAAAGCACTTTGGGCAATAAAAAGGCTCAACTTTGATCTTGATAAGGCTGGAAAGGACCGTTTGCTCCAACTTAATGAGTTAGAGGAATTGAGAAATGATGCCTATGATAGTTCAAAAATCTACAAGGAAAAGACAAAAGCATTTCATGATAAACATATTGTGAAAAAGTCTTTTGAGGCCGGTCAAAAGGCTTGGTTATTCAACTCTAGACTCAAATTCTTCCCTAGAAAACTTCGAACCAAATGGGAAGGCCCTTATCAAATCATCTCCGTCTCACCTCATGGGGCGGTTGAACTTAAAAATCTAAAAGATGAAGGGACCTTCAAAGTAAATGGTCAAAGGCTAAAACCATACATTGATGGACAAACTTTTCAAAGAAATGTGGAATCTGCCCTCTTGGTAGATCCCATTTACTTTGAAGATTGAGAGCATCTCACGTCTTTCTAGCGACGTTAAACACTAGTTGTATCGAGTTTCTCCTTCGTTGCATTTTAATTTCCATTTTATTATTATTTTATTTTATTTTAATTTTTCCTTTTGTACATTTATGCATTTTTAAATTCAAAAAGAAAAAAAAGTAACAAAAAATTAAAAAAATTTATAAATGGGTAATGTAGGTTGGTGTTTGATTTTATTTCTATTTTATTATTATTATTTTTATTATTTTTATATATATTTCATGTTAGTTTTGCTTTATTCAAAAACATTAAAAAAAATTTAAAATTTAAAAAAAAAAAAAAAAGTAAAAAAAAGTACTAGTTAGTATAGGTTGATAAGTGATTTTATTTCAATTTTATTTATTATTATTTTTTTTTATCTATTTTTCATTTTAGTGTATATATTCTTTTTAGTTTTGTTTTTTTTTTTTTAATAAAAAAAAAAAAAGATCGATCCCAAAATAGGTGAGAGATCGATCCCATTTTCTTGACAGAGAGCAACAAAAAAATAGCCCAAGTGGATTGATCCCCCATCCATGTGGATCAATCCCATTTTACTTGTATTTCCCCCTTCTCATTACATAGGGGAAATTTTTTTGCCTAAAATTATCGATCCCCCATCAAAGCAGATCGATCGCCCCTTAGCCCTTAAAACCACAAATACATTCCTCTTCTCTATTCCTTAAAATTCTGCTTCTTTCCCCAAAAATCTCTAAACCCAATTTCATCGTCCAACCCTCACGGTTCGCTCTTCTCTTCCGGCGGCTTTGCTTTCCTTTGTAAAACACTGTTGGGTGCGATTACAAGGGTGGGGTTACCATTCCTGAAAAACAGCAGCGCCGACGGTTTAGTTCTTCTCCGGTCGCATCTGGGTCGTCTTTCTGGCATCGCATCTCTATTCTTTCAACGGTGTCGCAACTGGGTCTTTCCGGCGAGAATGCGAAACGTCGTTCTCCAGCGATTTTAACTGGATTTCGACTGGTTCTGCTTCAGATCTCGGTTGGGTGGCGATGGGTCGCTGTTCTTCGCTGATTTTTCTGGGTTGCGTTTCCTTCCGGCGAATTTCTGAATCGCCGTTTTCTTCCAGCGAGCTTTTGAATCGCCTGGTTCTTCTCTGATCGCGATCGCGACTGCTCTCTCTCCGACGAACGCAGCTGGGCTCTTCTCGCGGCTGTTCGTAGTTCTTCTCCGGCGTCGAGGCTGAGTTTTTCCAGCGATTTAGGCTAGTTTCGCTGGCGATCAAGACTGGTTCTTCGACTTAGTTGCTGGGCTCTTCTCGCTGGCAATTCTTGGCCGGTTTCTTCAGTGCTCCCAGCTGTCTTCTCCGGCGAGCTTGTGATGTGTAAAAAAAAAAAAAAAAAATTAAATAAATATAAAAAAAAAAAAATTAAATAACATAAAAAATAATAATAATAATAATAAATATAAAAAAATTAATTTAATAATAAATTAAATAAAAAAAATACATAAAAAATTTTAAAAATAAAAATAAAAAAAAAATTGAATTCTTGTTTAAAAAAAAAAAAATTGCATTGATATTTTTTTTTTAACCAAAAAAAAAAATTTTGAATTGATTTATTTTAAATAAATAATAATAATAAAATAAATAAATTGAAAAAAAAAAAAAAAAAATTCACTAGCATTCTGTCTTGCTAGAGACGTTAAACTTAGCCCATTTTTTTTTTTTTATTTTATAGGTTGTATATACATATTCTTTTTCTTTGTTTCTTAAAAAAAAAAAAAAAAAAACTTAATTTTCTTTCCATTTATTATTATTTGTTTATTATTATGTATATATATATTTATTTTATTTTAGTATATATTTTTCTTTCTAATTTAGTATATTTTTCTTTGTGTTAAAAAAAAAAAAAAAAAAAAAAAAAAAAAGACATCTGGGAGATCAATCCCATTCTTGAAATAAATAAAAAATCAAAAATATCAAAAATATGTGTTTCCAGTATGCCCTTCTGATTGGTCATGAATGTTTTCAGATTTTATCAAGGATTTCATCTCATATCTCTTTGCAATGTATTATATATTATTTTGAATTGTATGAATTGCTTATCCCATGTGATATTTGATGTGAGTTTGCTAGTATGGTTATACAGATAGGTTTTTGCATCCAAGTTTGGGGGAGACATCTTTCCTACTGAATCATTGCCAGACTTCATAATCTTTACCATCACAGTATACTCTTTACATTATTTTTCATTGTCCTCATTGCACATTGAAGACAATGTACAGTTTAAGTTTGGGGGTAAGGTCATTATGATTCATTCTATTTAAGTTAAGCTTTAAATGCATGATGAGATTTGAGATGTGTTTGGCAATGATTTCGAACTTTTGAAGTATAGTTACTTTGAAAAGCAAGTTGTTAGGGTCTAATACTTCTTGTATACTCTAGGATGCCATTTAAGGGTAAATTTTTAATTTTTGATATCATGTTTGCTCTTGTGGTACACATCATCCTGTTAGTTGAAAATGCTTTGAGAGTTGATTCTAGAATTCTACACTTGCACTTGCGCACACTAGCATTCAATTTGTGGGGTATATGCTTAGTTGATTATTGTCTTAGTTTATCCCAATTGAGCTAGTATGCTTTGAAAGCTTTCATTCTTGATAAAATGAACTTGTAAAGCAAAGAAATAAAAGCACTCACCAAAGGTGAGGAATAAAAAAAATAAAATAAAATAAAATAAAACTGCATTCTTTCAATATGTTAACTAATTAAAAAGGAAGACAAGGAAAGAATCTAAGATGTATGATTAGTTTAAGTTCGTAGCCTAGCCATTCCGAGTCATTACGCCCTTAGGAGTGTTTTTACACTTAACGCCCTAAGACCATCTGGTTTGGGAGTCATTGGCTCAATGCTTGTTACATGGGGTGATTAGAGAACTTAAGAAACTTGGACATTGCACATGGTCATACATAAAAAATAAATATAAAATAAAATAAAAAAAAAAGAATGTTTGATTGAATAACAAGGTTCATTCAATGTCTTGATGTCTGGTACTATATCTGTATGCTAGTTTGAGGGTAAGACTATGCCATTACTTTGATTTGCTATGATAGCAACACATTTTGATGTCGGTTCACTCAAAAAGGATGATATAATTTATTCAATTTGCATGATTAATTGATTGATGTGTGAAGGACCATTTTTGCTTACATGATGTTGAAATGTTGATAATAGCTTAGAAATGGCAGAAATTTGCATACTTGAGGTAGTCTACTTTCAACACTTGTTTAATATGTGTCGTTGCTTCTCAAGTAAGAAAGAGCTTTTGATGTTTGTGGGTACCATTTCTGAAAACCCTCACGAGACTTCACTCGTCCATTAGGGGTAACCTAGGGGTTTAAAGGCTTGTTGCATATACTAAATGCAACCGTGATCCCTACGAAAGTAGTGTTATCTTTATTTGCTTTATTAGTTCCCAGTTGTATATATGTTTGTTTCATTTCCATGCTTTAGTTCATTGCTAGGGACTAGTAATATCTAAGTTCGGGGGCATGATAAGTGCTTAAATGTTGCACATTTCAGCACCTAAGCTAGGGTATTTCAGTCATTGCATCTATCTTAATTTCATGTTTTAGTCCTAATTTATGTTTATGTGTATTTCAGGGCAATAAAGTTAAAATGAGCTAAGAACGGTCCATTAAAGCCTTTTTGGAGTCGAGTAAAGATATTCAGAAAAAAGTTCAAAAAATGACAAAAAGAGGTCGTAGCTCATTGCTCGTATAGTGTGTTTATTTTTCGAAAACGGTCAATCTCGGGCCTTTGATGATGTTCCCAAAGATGAAGAAGCAAACCAATTAACCCAGAGCCAAAATTGAACTGAATAAGGCTTAAAGGAAATTTCCAACTCTGGGGGGATCGATCCCCCAGGACTTGGCAACATTACAGATTTTTTTTATTGTTTAGGCTTATTTTGTGAACTATTGGGCTTTAATAAGGTTGTTACTTAAGGCCCAATGAGCCATTAGATTAGGGTTAGTATTTATTTTATTTAGGTGAATATTATTATGATTATTACGTTTTATATTCTGTATCGTATATTTTTTTCTCTCTGGGAAAAACACGGGAAAGAGGAGAAAAAGTAAGAACAGGCTAGGGTTTTGAGAAGAAGCTCAGAGATGATGAATCCAAGGATGGAGATTGTTCTGTCTTCAACTCTATCAACCATGAGTGGCTAATTCTCCTATTTAGGGTTGGATAAACCTTAAGCATGTAACCTATTCTCTCTCTCTTTTCATACTTTTTGGGGATTTATTTATGTAATTGATGTATAGGCTTAAATAACATGATTTAATTCTTTCAATTGTTTATTGGTATTAATCTCATGTTGTCTTATGTGTTATTGATGAATAAACAAGCTATACACTTGAATTCCTTGTAAATTGATTCTTGTGATGTCTATGCATGTGGTTAATTAGTTGTAATCGTGTTCAAATTGATGGAAAATTACTTCTATTTGATGGATGGCACTACATGTTTAGGTTAATTTATTGTCTAATTAGTTTTAAATTCATGTTTAATTAGTTTAATTTAAGATTAATTAATTTAATTGCAATTCAATTATTAGATAAGTAGACCATCCATACTTATGTTTGAATTCTATACTTTTTGTCACAATTGCATTATCTTCTAGATTAATGTAAGCTAGAATTGTAACTTGAATTGATGGACCATTCTTTGGATTGGTGAATTGCACTACACTTAGTTTATTTGTCATTAGGTATGCAATTCAAGCTTGAAATTGATGCTTCATACTTTTCTTTGCAAGTATTAGCTACATTAGAATTACATTTAATTATTTCCCCAATTAGTTGAAAGTGAGTGAGTTAGGGAATATGCTTAGTGGTGAATCCTACACCCTAAGTCTTTTTCCAATCTTTTATACTCTACTCTTTATTTGCATTATTAAGTTTAAAATTAGTCTAATCACAAAACTAAACCTTTTTAGCAACCACATAAGTACTAAAGTAGAATTCAATTCTGAAAAACCTATAATTGTTTAGATCTCTTGGGACGATCCCTACTCACTTCATACTCCATAGTATAAGTGTTTAGTGGTTTTATAAATTTTAAAATATAGTGCCCACTTGACATTATTTCTAAACCTAAAGTATTATGCATTATTTTGTGCACACGCTCGGTCGCACCAGATACTAGACCCCAAATAGTTGCCGAATTTAGAACTAGGGATAACTATCAATCTCGCCTTGTTAAAGTCAATTAGCGGTTTTTGAAAAGTGAGAGTTGGGTCGGTAAAGACCAAGCATGGGATAGGGTGCATTACATGTCATATCATGCATGGCATTTGGCTAAAATGTAGTGTGTGGTTGATGAGATGCTTATTTGTGCTATGATTATTGTATTGACTCTTAAAGCATGACCCCGATTTCATTTCCATCCCCATTATGTGATACGTGGTTTAAGGGAGTCCAAAATTGACGCCTTAGACGACTTCTACTTAGCCGTTGTGCTCACCCCTTCTTTACTATTTTCAGATCATGAGAAGGAAATGGCGGTCGACGTAGCCTTATCCACCTGCATTTGTGAGTTTTCTGTGATGTTAGAGATATATATTATGTATTAATATTGGATAGGACTTCGATGCCCTTAGACGACCTCGGATTCGAGTAAGGACCCGGTTAACGATTTGGACCCCGGGTTCGAGTCATTACAAAACCGATGATTTCTAAGATGACGAGTATGAGTATGAGTATGAGACTGAGACGCATAGTACTAGTATGAGAGTAAGAGTGTTGTGAGAACGAATGTTAATATGTAGGAGAGAATTACAAAGAGAATCAAAACGATGATTTCTAAGACCACGAGTTAGTGTGGAAAAATCCAAACAATTACCGGATGGTAAAAGAGTTAGCATGAAAAAAATCAAAAGAATAGCGAAAGAGTTAGCTCGAAATTCAAATTAAAGAATCCAAACACAGGAATGAACAAGTTGGATACATCATGAATGAAATGGTAAGCGTATCCAATTTCAACCGTGTCCTAAAACAAATTATTGGTTAGACGATTCAAAACAAATATATATATATATATATATATATATATATATATATATATATAAAGAACACTAGGGTTATTTATTGTACAATTCACCGTGATATGCCTATGATATCACCGCTCAATCCACAATTTATGGTTCATCAAGTCAAATGGAGAGTTTTCATAATTGTTAATTGTGAGGAATCCACAATTTATAATGCATCAAGTCAAATTGAGAGTTTTCATAATTGTTAATTGCGAGGTACCAACAGTTGAGTTTTCACAATTGTCATTGTGAGGGTACCAACCGATGATTAGACACTCAGGGTATTGTATGGTATCATCGCCTAATTCACAATTTTCCGTGTTTCAAGGCAAATTAAAAAATTTTATAGCCATGCATTGTGCGGGTAGCACTTGTAAATTCCATCTTGAGCTATTCCTAAACCGGGTAGCACTTGTAAATTCCTTCTTGAGCCCTAAACCAATCCAAACATTTAGTTTGAATAGTGAGGAAAGAGTGAAATAAGGTAGGTGAAAGTGAAAGGGTGTTATATATCCGTGAATTGACGTTAGTTTTCCTACATACTATAAGGTGACAGAGTGCTATTAGTGATGAGATGTGATAACTTTTTCTAAGCACAATATTGTGCTATTTTTTTTTTTATGCGACATGTTGGATTAAGTTTGATTCTATTGAATGGTTTACTTCTATGGTATTTAGAAAATACTTATATTAAAAACAATTAACCACTTTATGTTGCCAAACAATATAAATAATAAATAACAAATAAATAAAAAAACAACGACAAAATAGTTATTTTATCATAAAAGGTCTTCTGAAATTGGATGGTCTTCGAAAGTATAATTCCCAAATCGATGCATAAGCCAAACAACAGTTCTTCCTCCTCCTCTTCTTATTCTTATTCTTGTGTAAAATTAAAAACTACTCCTATGTTAAACGAGCACTATGTAGTCTGAGAAGCAAACAATTATACTGTCATTAAAAAAAATAAACATTTCATAAAAGTGATTATTAATTAAAAGATAAAGGGCCAATACGTAAAAAAAAAAAAAAAAAATTAGTCCAGACAATCATCACCACAAGAAGATATTAGGTGAGCAGAACATGTCATGTCATTGACTCATTGGTATGACTTGTAATAAAAATTCAGCATACAAAAAGAAAAGGCCCTACCACTGAAAAAAAAAAAAAAAAATGCTAAAAACTGCTCTCACAAACAGACTCTAGAATGCCATGAAACTTCCTGCTGCTGCAATCCCAATTCTATGTGCACATTAATCTTTTGTAGTAGAATAAACACCAACAAGACAAGGATATAGAGCATCTTACCATAGTCCATAAGTTAAAAAAAAAAAAAAAAAAAAATCCTTTGCAATTTCGGGCGCCTTGTTATAAAATTGTTCTTGAAGCTCACCAGCCAACATCTCATCCGCTTCTATCAGTCTTGCCCTGGCATTTGAGTCAACATTTCTACTGCAACCTATACATGGAGAGGCAATATTTCTTATTCCGACTGGATCCGAATTGCCCAGATGCTGCCGATTCCGAATTCTATTTGAGCCAAGAAATGTGATTTGTCCCGCTCTAGAGGATTCACCATGATTTCCGAAAGTAGAGCCTGCCTTAATTCTTTCAAATCATGAGATTGCCGCATCACAACACTCATCAAATTCGTCCAAATAAGACATAAAGCGCGATGCTGTTTGAGCAATAGGTGAAGCAGACCCATGCTGACATGAGCCTTCATCCCAGTCTCTGAGGGAACTGTTACTCATTCCATCCCCATTATCCCTTCTCAACTTATCACTGTTTTCAAGGGATTGACAGATAGAACTTGATGTAGAGCATTCACCGTGATCACTTGAACTGGAGTGCTCGAGTCTTTTATTAAGTAAGATTTCTGCCTGACAATGCTCAACAGTAGAGTAGACCCATGCTGAAAGGTTGTATCCCAGTCTTTGGGAAAATCGTGACCAGTTCTGTTACAAATTACATCCCCATTGTCACTACAATTTTTATTGACGACAGATGATATTTATGCACCAAAATATCTACAAATAATAACTTCAAAATATCTACAAATAATAACACGGTCTAGGCATGTACCTAATCCATCCCAACCAAAGGTCCACAACCCTTAACTGGTGTGAGAATACAGAGTTGGCACTCAAATAAAAATATATTATAAGTCTTCTCTGCATATAAGTAGAGGCAGCAATGGCTTTGGTAAAGTCTAAAGAAACACGTCATCATGAATGTCCATGTACATGTGTGTGGAAGAATGCAAACATGTGTGTGTATAATTATCATAACTGATTAAATCATCCTATCTCCAGAAACCTAGTGAAGGGAAGTCATCTTTTGTGATAATTAAATGTGATGGGCAAAGAGAAAATAAAGAACCAAAAAAAATTATAACTGCATATTATTGCACATATGAGTGTCTTTATTACCCAACTCATTTCAAATGATTTTTTTTTCCTTCCTTTTTGAACAAAAAAAAAAAGAGTTCTTTGGCAGAGGTCGTCACAGGCGAGAGTGTGTGTGCGAGAGAGAGAGATACAAAGGAAGCGGGTAAATTAAAGATTAAAAAGAGGCAGCATTTCATTTGTAATTTAAATAATGAAGGAAATGTAAGCTCTAAAACAAAAATAAAAACCTACAGTTTAAACAGAGTAAACCCGTACCCTTCTTGCTATTAAATTGTCTGGGAGTCTTAGGAAGGGGCATTGTGATGGTTCATTGATTTCTTTCAGTTCTCGGTCATCAGAAATACTGGAGTTTTCATCTGCCGGACTTTGATATCTGCTATTCTACAGAAATTCAAAAGGAAAAAGTTAATTACTAAATGCACCCATGTTTAGTAAATCTACATCTGACATCTAAGCATAAGTTGCACAGATACAACAAAATCACATAAAATCGTATGCAATAATTACATCGACAACATTTGTTTTTTTTCATAAATGAACATGGACAACATTAATATACAGGTTAATTAATTGAATGTTCTCTTGATGGAGCCCGTGACACTCACCAATGCAAACACTGATGCTCTTGGAGCGGTTGGATATGAAATGCTTGATCCAGTTGGCCCAAGTTTGTTCCAAATAAATATAGTAGCATTCAAAATAAATTTACTATAAAGTAGATATTTATTTAAAAAAAAAAAAAAGAAAGACGTAAACATGTGCAAAAACACGCACACTGAAATCCTAAACATATCAATTGTCCCTCATGTCAGAAATATGAATGAAGAACCAATATAAAGAGGGTTCATTATGGCATATATTAGGTTGTACCTCTTCGAAGGAGAGATTTTTTTTAGCTACATACAACCTGACCTCAGATCAAAAGTTCAAAACCTTTCCCTGCAAATTTATTCAGTACACAAAATCAAACAATCCATAAAAATTCCTTCAACTACACTCAAAGAAATAGGTCCAAATAGCATTACTCATCCATAGAAGACACACTCATAGAGAATTATACATATGTATATCTAGTTGTGTCACCATATCTTTGGGTTTGGATATTTAGTAAGCCCAACTTTGGATCATCAAACCAGCAACAGAAACCACCTAAAAGTCATGGCAAATACTGGTAAAAAAGCTTAGATCACTGATTGTCCCAAATTCACCACACAGTGTTATGCAAACACCATCCAAGACAAATGCATTATGATGATCACATTACACAAAACTGTTTATCAATCCACTTAAAGCTCACCTGAGTTCACTGGCATAGTGTTTATTTGCAATGAAGGGACACTAAACAAGGAAAAACAATATAAATAGAACTCTTAAAAACCCATATATAATTCAACAAAACTCCGAACAAACACATTACAAATTACTTCATCAATGTTGGATAACTTTATGGAGGGGTTTAAGCCGTGAGAGACGCTTAAGCGAACAAATGGTCACCGACAAAGAACGACAGATCAGATTGAAGGCAATCACCCAATCGATGACGACGCAGAGACGCCATTGACAATGCGACACCAATCGATCTTGAACGCAACTATACATATGTCAATGCGACATCAATCGCTAAGATTTAGAGGTCTTGGAGGGTTTGGAAGAGAAATCAAATGGGCTCTGCATTTTAGAGAGAGAGAAATGGACTCTCCGGCGTGCATCTTTTTTTAGAATTTTGAGAAGAGGAGAGAAAAATGAAAGGAGCACATTTCTGTCCGCCACATAATTTTAGCCTTTATAGGGCTTTTTTTCTTGTCGTGAATGGCCTTTACAGATGTACTGAAACAGATTAGAATCAATAAATAACTCTAATTATCCTACAGAATTTGGGAGCAACTTCGCACCACAACCACAACCAAACATCAAAAACTTGCAAATCCTGATAACAAAAATAATAATAATACCTGGTAGACAACTGCATAGTTTTTCTACCCGGCTCTTTCACTAAAAAAGATGACCCATAACCCCTTTTTCTTTGAGTCTTGGAGAATCATCGTCGTGAAACCAAATCAATCAGAATTGGACGACTATCCATTGTATTTTCTTTACAAGCATCCACTGCTTTTTCTTTACCTCTACCTTTACAATCATTGCCTGATGTCATTGAAGGGCATGCCATGCCATTTAAAGAAGAATTTCCTAATGCTCCACATGGGAAGGCCAAACTTCTGCTGTGCCCGTTACAAATGACCACGTTACCCCTGTCTCTTAAACAGTTTCTAACCCCTTCATCAGAAGAATTAGTGTTTCCTCAACTACCGGTCACTGATGAATTACCTCCATTTTCGATACAATCCTTGCCATCAACATTCTTCTCAGTTGATCTGCCAGGGGTTTCAAGACCCTCTAGTTCCTCATCAATGTTAATGTAATTCATATTCTGCATGACAAAGTTCCAACGGGTCATATGCAACAAATAAAATCAGTAATAGCCGTAACAAAGAATTCATACTTCATACTTGTGAAAATGACCTTAATACTATCACCCAAAAAAAAAAAAAAAACAAATGAAAATGAAAAAGAGAGACATAGAAGAAGCATGATAAATTACATACATATACTAGAAAAATGATATTTTCACACCAAATATTGTTGTAATCTTGCACTCCCCTTATTTATTTATTTATTACAAGAAAAATGATATTTGCTAAAGCTTAATTTGATTCATCAACTATAAGAGAGACATTATAATGTTTTCCGCATAAACCACCAATCTCTACACTATAATAATTAAGAGGAGATATTATATTACGATGTTTTCCACATAAAGTGATGTAAACATAAAAAAAATTATTTGACAACATAGAACAGAAACACTAGTATAAGTTTCATTCGCCAAAATACTAGTACACTTAATGCTACTGAGAAAAATGAAATTTTGATGTGCAACTTAAAAAATAATAGTAAATTCCCAGAATAATATTAATAATAAAAATAATATTATTAAATAATAAAAAATCAAATATTTCCATTAAAATCTAAACAGATCTAAACACACAGATTCATACAACTTTTCAACCCACTTTCTCTCTCTACACCCCATCACCACTTTCTCTCTCTAAAAATTGAATCAAGAAAATAGGTGCAACTAAAATACACAAAGATTTGTACAAGTCTTCCATCATCATTATCTTTCTCTCTGAAAATTGAACCAAGAAAATATTATAATCCAATTATAAAATATGAAAAATCAAATGCTTCACCATTCAAAAAAAAAAAATCAAATGTTTCCATTTATTTTTAAAAAAGAAGATAAATTTAAACACAAGTAAAAGCAAACTGATAAACAATCTATGTACATGCATGCATAGATACACACAGAAATAAGAAACAATCCAATGCATGCATTGAAAAGAGATAGGGATGCCTATAATTAATCCAATTATACAATATGAAGAATCAAATACTTTCATTTAAATAAAAAAACATAAAATTTATCTGAAATAAAAACAAACTGATACACAATCTATAAACATATATGCACGCATAGACACACACAGAAAGAGAAAAATCCAATGCATGCATCGACAAACAGAGATCGAAATGCATGTAATCCAATTATACAATATGAAAAATCAAATATTCCATTTTTTTATTTTTTTTTATGAAAGAAGATAAATTTTAACACAAATAAAAATCAAACTGTAAGCAATCTATTTACATGCATGCATCGACACACACAGAAATAAGAAACAATGCAATGCATGCATAGAAAAGAGAGAAGATAAATTTTATCACAAATAAAAACATAGTTTATCTATATACATGCATGCATAGTCGCACACAGAGAGAAAAAATTAAAATGCATGCATAGAAAAAAAAAAAAAAAAAAAAAAAAGATATAGAAATGCATATAATCTAATTATACAATATGAAAAATCAACTATTAACATGAAATTATATAAAATAAAAAATAATAATAAAAAATTGTTCACAAAATTAACAGGCATTTTAGCAGAAAAATGAACGAAGTCCAAGATTGAACAAACAGAAAATAACAATGAGTGGAAAATGAAAAGCCAAATAAAGGGTGCAATTTATTTAAAAAGTAGAAAAAGAATTTACCCAGTTCAGATGGAGCTTCAACAGAGAACCCAAATATGAATAATAGATGCCAATATAGTGAGAGAGAGAGAGAGAGAGAGAGAGGACTGAGGGGAGTTTGAACTCTTGATGGGTTTTCACTGTTGGTTCAAACCAACTACCGAGGCAGTAATAGCATCGAAGGTCGACACGTCCGAGAGAGGAGAGAACCAAGTGTTTCTTTGAGTTATTACAATATATGCGCTCTGATTGGTGGTGGGGTTCGTATATGCCCAATGAGAGAAAGAGAAATTTTATTTATTTGGTGGAAGTTCCAATAATTTGGTATAATAAATTACTTAAATAAAAATACCTTTTTTCATGGAATATATTCATGAGAAATTAAAAAATTAATTAAATTGTTTTAAAAAAATTTATTTAAGATTTTTATTTAAATAATTTATTTAAAAAATTAAAGGTAAATTGAAACAAATTTAATGGAGAATATGTTATCAAATTAGTATAAATTTTTTTCATAATTTATTTGAATAAAAAAAATAGATTAAGTGTAATTCAATAAGAAAAGGCATTTTGATCATTTAATGAAATATAGTCTGGGTATTGGGGCATTTTGTAATAAAATGTGATAGTTCAAGAGATATTATGGATAAAATATAGTTCAGGAGTGCTATTTACAAATTCAAACATAGTTAAGAGATTTTTTTTAATCTTTACCCATAAAAATAAGATTTAGTTATTATATGGGTAAAGATTAAAAAAAATCTCTTAACTATGTTTGAATTTGTAAATAGCACTCCTGAACTATATTTTATCCATAATATCTCTTGAACTATCACATTTTATTACAAAATGGCCCAATACCCAGACTATATTTCATTAAATGATCAAAATGCTTTTTCTTATTGAATTACACTTATAACCAACTCGAGTTGAAGATATATCACTGAAACGTAATAGACAAGTGCGTAATATCTTTCTGGATTTCTTTTCTTTTCGGCTTTTTATTTTTACTTTCTTCTTTTCCTCCGCAAGTTCAGTAGAAAGTCGTTCTTAGAGCGAATGAGAATTGAAAATGGAGAAGACGACACTACTTGATGGTGATGACCTAGCTCAAAAATAAAATGGTGCAATATATCTAGGTTTGGAGTTGCATTTAAAAAATATTGTGTCTTACTTTTGTAGTGTTGTACTAACATCTGTCCCACTCCTACCACATTGTTGGTGGGATATTGTTGTTATAAATAAATGATGTGATGTATAATTATGGTTTTGGAGTTGAACATTATAATTGGTATGTCTTTGTATATCGAAAGGTTAGCTAAGAAAAAAGCACCAACAACTTTAGTTTTCAGTTCCCTTTCTCATATATTGTTTTAATTTGAAAATATATAATGTCAAAAATATAATTTCGCAGCAATGTTCATTTAAAAGAAAACTTTTTTCTATTTGATTTTCTCACCAATTTGAGCTTCCATATGTAAATGTAGCATAACATGAACCAAAACTACGGTTGGTTGAAGGAGAAGAAGAGATTCTTCTCCAAGGGATCAGAGAAAGATTTTGGCAAGTTCCAATGTTCGCAATGGATTTGACAAAGGGGCATTTGGGTTCTTCTTGAGGAGACGAGGTGTAATATGATGGTGTCAGCAATGGAGTTTAAAGTTTTCGAAGAAGGAGATGTTATGTTTAAGGCGTAATTTGGATCCTCGTGTGGTTTCAATATTTAAGATTGAAGCACAGTAATACATGAAAATCTGCATTCATTATTATAAGCAATATAAAAATATATTTTTATAAAAACTGCATGATATATTTTTAAGAATTTTAGAAGTATGGAACTCTCGTCAACCAATAATGTCACAATCACAACAGCATAATCGATTATCATGATTTTTAAAATTTGATGGGATCAATGTAGATAGTCCGTTTTGCTCACTTTGCTCGGTGCTCATGATTTTTCTCAAAATACGCCCACACAATTGAGAGATGTGTCATTTAACATCTCCTCCCAAATAGTGTAGAATGTCACAATCATAGTCAAAGTTTTTCAAACAACTCAAATAGAGCAAAATTTTAAAGAACTGGCACGACTCAAGAAAGAAAGTACACATTATAAAGAGAAATTGTTGTAGCCATGCCACCATGGGATATATTCAAATTAAGATTAGAGCTCAGAGCAAATAATGAATGAAAATTATGTAGGTCCTCTAGACCAAACCGAGTATACTAGTCATAAATGAGTTCAATGATAGAAAAACATATGTAGGAAATGAACAATCCTCCTCAAAAAAGGAAGGATATGAATGATGCCATTCCAATTCGAAGAAAGAAAGAGTGATGGTACATCATCACCTAAGAATAAGTTGTTGACACTTATATGTGTTACAATATCTACACAACAAAGCGGGTTATTATAGAAAGACAAGCAATCAAGTAATGTGAGTCTATAGGGTTAGAACCTAAGTTAGAATCATAAAATACTTATTCTGGCATGGGACTCAACAATTACTCGGGTTGTTAAGCAGATGGCCAGGGCTGCAAATGAGCCGAGCCGAGCCGAGCTTTGGGTTGCTTGGGCTCGGCTCGTCACTCCCAGAGAGGTGCTCGGGCTCGGCTCGGGATCGGGCGAGCTTGGCTAAGCAAAGCTCGGGATCGGGCGAGCTTGGCTAAGCAAAGCTCGGGATCGGCTCGATAGATTTTCTAGAAGCTCGGGCTCGATTACATGCACCTCCAATTGTTGATTCCTAACTCTGCATAACAGGAACTAAACAAACCAGCTTTTCTTTCACGATATCAAATCTTAATCTCCAAGAAGAAGAAAAAAGAAAAAATACAGAAGAAGAAAAAAAAAAACAAATAAAGAAGTTAAAATTCCAAAGTTGTAGAATTAATTCTCGATTCAAGAAAAGAACTAAACAAGCTCTCTTTCACGAGATCAGATCTCAATCTCCAAGAAGAAGAAAAAAGAAAAATTACAGTAGAAAAAAAACAAATAAAGAAGTTAAAATTTCAAAGTTGTAAAATTAATTCCCGATTCAAGAAAAGAATTAAACAAGCTCTCTTTCATGAGATCAAATCTTCATCTCCAAGAAGAAGAAAAAAGAAAAAATACAGAAGAAAAAAAAAAACAAATAAAGAAGTTAAAATTGGATCTTATAAGGTTTTTGCCTTCCTCTGATGATAACAGTGAGTAGAGTGATGAGTGACTTAGGGAGGGATGCCAGCATTGGAGTTTATCAGAGCTCTGTTGCTTGTGAGGGCTTCCGGCGCATTTATGTGGTGAAGTTATGAAGATGGATACGTGGTGGAACTGCCTTCTTTAGGGTTTATTCTATCACTTAAAAAGTATCAAAATCAACGGCTAAGATGCCACCTTAATTGATGATGGGCCAATGGTCCTTGGGCCTTATTAATGAAAGGATGTAAATTGGGCCAAACTAATGTATTATATGGGCTAACACTTTGAATATAGAATAGGGTTTGTTTGTTAACATAAATGGGTTGGGTCTTTAAAATGAATATGGGTCATTTTTTTTTAGGCTTTATTATTTAGATTATAGTAATGGTTTTCAAATGGGCTTATCATGTATAATTGTAATGGTCTCATATATATGGGCTGGATCAAGAACTTATAATTGGCTAATAAACGAGCCTTATACGAGCTTTGTTCACAAGCCTAAACGAGCCTTATATGAGCCTTGTTCACGAGCCCATATGAGCCGAGCCTAACGTTGTTCAGGCTCGGCTCGTTTACTAAACGAGCCTAGAAATTGGGTTCGAGCTCGGCTCGTTTACTTAACGAAAGAGCCTGAGCCGAGCCCTTAGCGAGCCGAGCCCGAGCTGTTCATGAACAGCTCGGTTCATTTGCAGCCCTACAGATGGCTTACAAAAATTGAAAAAATCTAGAATCTGATATGATGAAATTTTAACAATGTATTTACAAAAAAGTGGTGGTGAAATTCATAGAAGTCTAATGTCGTAGCAAGAAGTGAAAATTATAGAAGTCTTCTTTCATTTTATTTCTTGATCCTAACCCAGTTTGAAAAAAATTTCTTAACCCTATTTCTCTATGTAATCTCAACTATTTGTGCAAAATAGAAATTTTATTTCAGATAACAAAATAAAATGTGAATGATTTTGTTAACATCAGAGATTGGTTTAGAAATAATTTTGACTTAAATATAGGATTTGTTAAATTAATATTAATGAAGTAATTCAATTGTTCCATAACATTATCTGTCAATTACAGTCTTGAGGTGAGCATGAGCTAAATAATGATAGTACACTCAAACTTCAATCTATCAGTATCAATTCCCTTTATTAACTGTTTGCTATGGTTTGTATGTTGTGTGTGAGAATATCGAATCAGCATTTTAAAATTAAAATCGGAAGAAATTTAGTTCAAATTTTAAATTAAATTTTCTCTAATTCCAATTCTAATGCGTTGATTTGGTTACATATTACCTACCTGTTTTGATACGAATGGATTAAAATAATACCCCCATAAAGTTCTCTAATTTGCATCATGTTCACTTTCAAATTCATACTGCCAATTATTGGTTTCTTTTTAACCTGATTACCAAGGTTAAGGTATTTAATTTATATTTAAGGCCTCGAAACACTCAATAGAAAAACCAGCTATCATTGAAAATTATTATTCTGTATTATGCCAGCACTGAACTGCAAACTTAGATTGTATCAGACAAAACAGAATTATCCCACTAGTAATATGGTAGGATAGAGACTAATATAACATTAATGGTGGCCTCATATAATCTAATGGTATGCCATATTTAAAAAAGTCTAAGTGCAAAAAACACCCTTCAAATATGTTTATAGTGCATATCACACCTTTCTCAAGCAAAAAACACTCCTCAAGTTTTAATTTGGTGCAATCAAGTCCCTCTGACACATTTAAAATTAAACTTGACTAAAATACCCTTAGTCAACCATTTTATAAAATATATAAAAATGTAAAATTTTGTAAAAAACTAAAAAGTACAATAAACCTGACTCGTTTTGCACACTCTGCAATCCGGTCTGGGTTATGGCAGAGGAAAGAGTGGCGACCATGGGTATGAAATTGGTGTGTTAAGCGGCAGTATAGAAGGCGGAGGGCGGTGGCGCCGCTGCGTGGGGTATTCGGCAAGCTTGAGATTATTTTCTTGTACCGCCTCGGCGCTGGCCATCAAGCTGTGGACAAGTCGGAATCCGTTCTCCTGCTAATCCACGAGCACCACCGGCCGTCGTGGCTCCACTACAGCAGCTCCAATTTCTGGAATCGGTAATACATGCAAGCGGCAGAATTCTCAACCCCGGATCACAAGCAAGCCAAATCGCAAAATTTTCAACAAATATGTATTGATTTGCAAAATTCTCACCAAATCTCAACAGAATTCTCAACCCCTAATCACAAGCAACCCAATCACAAGAATTGATTTGCAAAATCCAATCGAAAGCAAACCCAACTGCAAAACCCCATGAATATTTTTTCACAATCACCAATATAATACCAAAACAAGAAATTGGGATTTTGGGTCGCGGCACCGGCGGGAAAGGAGAAACTCGACTGTGAGCGACGGCGAGCTCGGCATTGATGATGGAGGCGGCGGCGAGCTCGACTTTGTGGAGTGACGGCAGAGAGGACGGACGGTGGAGAGAATGGTGAGAAGACGGGCTCAGCTGTGGAGGGCTCGGCCGTGGATGACTCAGCAGCGAGCTCAGCAATGGGTAATTTCTCACTGTGAAAGGCAACAAAACCAAGATGAGGGAGAGAAAGATGTCAAAGTGATTTCTAGTCTTCCATAGCATCATCTTGATTCTAAAATTTAGTATTACTTGTGAGGTCTATCTACTACTATATATCCCAAGAATGGCTGTTGTGGTGTGTTTCTCTGTCCGATATTCAACGTAGGTACATGAAATTGGTATGTGACGTGTCTTGGGGTGGATATGTGTCTAAACATACTATTAATCATAAAGATTTTGAAACCCAATTATCCACAGAAACGAGTGAATCTTCATATGGTTTTCATAGTCTTCTTTTGGCCGGCGAGCAAGGGAGGGCACGACGATGCAGTGCAGTGACGGCAGACGGGCTGTGGAGAGCGGTGGGCGACGGCTGTGGAGAGCTTGAATTGAGTTTTACAGAGAGTAGAGAGAGGGATGGATATTTTTAGAAGATTAAAAAAGAAAAATGTGTATTAGAGTAACAATTTATGTCAAATTTGACTTAATTTTACACCATTTTAAAATATTAAGAGTGTTTATTGCACATTTTTTTAAATAGGTATAAAAATATTACGTAGAATATATTTGAGGGATGTTTTCTGCACTTACCCCATTTAAAAATAAAATGACTTCTCAAATTTTTTATTTTTTTATTTTTTCAATTTCTAATATTCTCTTTGCTTAATTATAAGCTGGTAATTTCCTTGTTTCAACCTCTTGGTCTTTTGGTTTTAATTTGTTTTTCTCACTCACACAATTTAAGGTATTAAAAAGTTTTTTGAGACCCACAAAGCTGTCATCTAATTCATAACATGAATATTTGAAAGTCCTAGCTTTTTATTTGGATTTATTAGTAAGGCCGCCCAAACACTAACAGTTACCTAGATGCACAGTGCACCCTCAGTAGCGCGTGTGTGTGTGTAACCATCATTAAACTTGAGTTTTCTTTTCCCATTTTTAGAGCTCATTTTTCTCTACTGCAACTCAAAGAACATGGATTAGATCATCCTTGGCAACTACAATCTAACAAATTGATTCAAAACATGCATGTTACTATCAGAAAATAGTGTAAAAGCAAAACAGTTACCAAATGCATCACAAAGATCCATGAATTTCATACTTTAATGAGGTAACCCCAAGTAGCTTCTCCCTGAAAATAGGGTCTTAAAGGCAACCACACCTTAAAAAATATGGATTACTCACTGAGATCCATCACTCAGATTGAAGAAAACCAATCTTTACACAAAAATACACATGCATATATATAAAAACACAAGCAACATATATATGTACATATACAAACACAAACACATGTAATTAGACTTTGAATTGAAAATTTAGAAAAGTAAAATGGCTTAAAGAAAAAACTTTTTTTCTCTATCAAGAACTTTTTGAAGCAGAACTGGCATTTTAGCTATGCAATCGTCACTGCCATTATGGAAATTAAATACAATAATTAAATTTAGATCATTAAAAAAATTGGTCATAAACAAAGACCGCAATATGTTTAGAAGATGGTCTCATATCAAGAAATTCAATCAAAGATTGTACGAAGAGTGAAATTGACCTTGAGCTACAATTACATGAAGTAGAATGTTACAGGTGAATACATATGTAACTTAAGTCAGTTGTAATCAAGTGCATGAGCACATCAGACAAACAATAAGTCCGTATCCCATCTTCCTTCAGGACCTCTATAATGAGCTTGCAATCCAGTCTTAGGCAATCTTTCTGTACATAGAAGCAAGCTTTAGCCTCTGCACCAGTACACATCAAACTTCTCAATGTGGCAATTTTTCTCGTACAATATTAAAGAATGGCTTGATTACAATATACAATAGCAAACTTCTCTATGGCAGCTATTTGGGTTTAAAACATATGCAAGGATCTCTCCCTCTTCTATATCAATCACCTTATCGTCCTCGTAGAAATCATCCTTCTTAAGGAACAAACCAAACTCCTCCAATGGTTTAGTTGATCCAAATACACTTAGATTCTCAAATTAGTTGACAATTTGCAGATTGTCCTCAAACTGAACAGTCTTCTTCATCTGAAATGAGGAGGGGGAAGACGAGTTAATTTCTTTTTAAGAAGCTCAAAACCAGATTTAGAGGTGTACATGAGGAAGCACAAAAAAAATAGAATATAAAATAAAATAAGATAAGCACAAACCTTCTGCAGAGAAAGTCGGGTTGCTTCTCTATTCCTCTCCTGCAACATTTGTCATGCTTCTGCTATCATTTGTGAAGCAGCTTCATCAACTCTAATTTGGGCTTCAATTCTGCCCTTGTTTGTAAACAATAAATTTACTAATTCAAATATACATTAGAAACATTTTGATATTTCGTTTTAGTTAGAGGAAGAGAAAAATGAACCTATTGTGATATAACAGAAACTTATTTATCTAAACCGAAAAATTAATACCAAGTTTGTCCATGGAATAGTAAAGAATTTATAATCACCTTTATCCTGCAGCATTTCCCTGTCTTTCCTTTTCCTGCTGCATTTTAATCCGAGTAGCTTTACCAGCCCGAAGGAATAAACAACAAGCTTAATGAGAACATCTCAAACTTGATTATTATGTAGTATACAAACTCTTAATCACTAGATGATAGCATCATATTTTTGCACTCTGAAATTTATATGAAAAGTTGATGTACATACCTGATTTAGCAATATCTCGTGTTGTGCTTTCAAGATAATGCCAGCAAACTATTTCTTTAGCATTACAACATAGATAACCGCATTTGGGGACAATTGAACATCTATAAGGGGAGCCCAATCAAAACCAAATAATCAAACGGAAGAATAAAATTTCATAAATATTAAAAGTGTTGCTACACTATACACATTTGAGTCAAACATTACTGATATACAAGTTATTTGGAGAGCCAAAATGCAGAAATCATGCATCCACCACTTCATACCTTTATAAACGATTTTCTATAAGGACCGGCAGCCACAAGTTTTTGTCATTTTAGTAGGCTTTTTCCTGAGTAAGGAACATATACAATTCAACCAGTTAATATAAAGAAACCTAAAAATTCAACTAGCTTTAAGAGAGTGGATTTCTCACTGGCAATCTATAAGAGCATTACGAATTCTGGAGCATTTGGTTGAACCAGATAGCCAACGCCTATATGATTTATATCCATTTCAGGGTCAGTCATACCTATATACTAAATGTTAATCACTATGTATTCCTTCTATATGTTACATGATTCCTAGCATATACCAGTATCTTCTGGTTTTTGATTATCACAGCCTTAACCTACAAACTTCAAAAATTTCAAAATAAGTGTGTTCCTGATTAATTGCTCTGGGATTAATGAGGCCATTACCTATTATAAGAAGGCTAAATTGGTTTGCTATACTTGGCTGGGGAGGTTCAGAAATTAAATAAATTGCTCTTCAAGAGTGGCAACAAATTTGATTTCTAAATCAAATCAAGAGTCTTACAGTGTGCGTAGCGTTAATTTTTTTATTCACCAAAAACCTGATTTTCTGAATGGTGATTTTGAAATTAAGGTGAGAATCCATCATAGCCTTGTATAGAAGATTCTGTTAGAACAAAATCATCTTGAAAGTATCCGAGTGAGGTTTTATTGATTCTTGAATTGCAACTTCAAAAACTCAAGAAACATCTCAGTTCTGCTCTAACAGGAACTAGCTTGTACCTCCGACAGGGACAATAGTAATAATTTATGAAAACTGAACAAAGTAGATGTGAAGTTTAAAATTTTGAATTATGGTTACATTTTTTTCCCCCTTTTTCTTAGACTATGTATTTTATCGGAAAAAATAACCCAAGTAACATAATGCAAATAACATATATATATACTGATCTATAACGACAATCTCATCCATAAAAGTATTCAACCATACATGATTAATCCAATCAACAGAATGTCATAACAATATAAGAAAAAGAGAGATAAACAGATAAAAGGTAAAATGAAGTGTTAGAATGAAAGAGTAAATCATTATAATTTTCTTAAAGAACATACAACTAAATCAAATATTAAATTTAAATATAGAGAAAAACATAGGTAATAAAATTATATATATATATATATATATATATATATATATATATATAGCTCCCAATAATGTAAGCAAGTATATACTTTCATAGCCGTTGCATCTAAACAACTTCTGATCAGTCCTTTCAGCTCGCACAAAGTTTTATCATCTCATTCTTCAATATTCACTTTGATTTTTCGTGCTTTCTGGTAGCTGAAACCAACCTTTTGAAGGAAACCCAGACAGAGAGCTTCGCTAAGTGCAAGAGATTATGGTTTTATAGTATCACTGATTCACCACGTTTTTTCTTTCTATGGATTTTATTATTTTGGCAAGTAATCCCAGCAAGCAGTTCTTTGGCGCTATTTATTCAAAATAAATCTTGCTTCAAGTTAAAGCTAATAATACAAAAATGACCGTGTTACCCTTCTATAACTGTTAATGCTTCTTTATTATTTTAATTTTTATTTATCATTCATTTTATTTTATTATGAGTAAGTTTGAGAATGAATCAAAATATATTCTAAAACATAAAAAAATATATTCCCTCTGTCCCAATAAAAAAAATATATCCACCTTTTTATTTTTGGTTGTGCAAAAATAAATGTCACAATTGAAGAGTCAAAGTACTTTTTTTTTTTAAACATTGTTAATTTAATCTTCTTGTATTAAACTTATAAAAGGTAAACCATTATAGGATGGACCATTATGGATAGATTCAGTAATACATTTACTACTAATACAATAAAAAAATACTATAATTCATCCACTTAAAAAGTTAGATTCCCAAAAAAGAACCTTTTTTTTTTTTTTTTTTTTTCTGGTACAAATTTGATATATGTGTGCACGTGTTTTACCATACCTTATACCTATTTCATTTTTCGTTGTCACTCTCTCCAATCTATCTACCGAGGCCGCCGCTTAGGTTATGGCTACTCAGCCTTTGCACGGCCGACAATGATGAAGACGAGGACGAGGACTAGGACGATCAAGATTTAGGGTTTTGATTCACTGCTGCTCTGTGCATGCAAACTACAAGAATTTAGGGTACTAGGGACAAAAAAAATAGTCCCAAAAGGTGCCTATTTTTTATTTTTTTTATATGGAAAGATTTTATGGTTTGACAGTGCACATATATATATATATACACACTATATATATATAATCAAAAGCTCGTTCACAGTTTTACACTTCCCCACAAAATATAATATTTTTTCTACTTTCCTAAAATATTATATTCTACTTTCCCAAATAATATGATATTTTTTTGACTTTTTCAAAATATAATATTATTTCCCACTTTTTCCAAAAAAATACAAGATATTATCACATTTTTAACTTTACCATAAGCAAATGCATTGTTTCCATTGCATTTTCAATTTTTCACTCTTCAATATTTTTTTTTCCGCGAGCCTTCAACATTTCACAAATTCACAATCCAAAAAAGCAAGCGGAGCAAGCATACTACTTTACCAGTAGACAGAGACTCAGTAAGTCGTACTATTTTTTTTTTTTATATCATCTAAATTTATAATTGTAATTTGGTATTATTATTTTAATTAGAAAAATTATTAGTTATTTCTATCAAAATTATTTTAGGGCTTGTTCTTTCGAAATTTAGTTTGTGTAATTGTATTTTTTTTTAATTTGCAAGCTTGCAGCCCAAATCAATGAAATCACATATTCACTTACTTTATCAAATTTTTCGATTGATTGGATTATATGGTTTTAACTTATAAGGTTAGTTATCTTCATATCTTTGTTTTTTTATTTTATTTTTAATATGAATGAATTTTTATTATGAGTAGATTGATAGACATGGTAGTTATTACTTATTAAGAATGTTTGTTAACATGAAATTTTTTGGAATGAAATTGGTCATCAATTATCTTGTAATTTTATTTTTAGTTATTTTTACATATGTGATATATAATATATTAGAAAAGTAAGATTTAAGTAACTATGTTATTTTCTTTTTCATATTTTATTCTTCATTCATTGAATATGATTGTTTTTTTTAGTATATTTATTTCATATATTATTTTGGTTCAAAAATTATATATATATATATATATATATATATATATATATATATATATATATTATTGCTATTAAAAATTGCCCCCACTGAAGGAATTTCCTGGCTACGCCACTGGATGCAACCGTCCCAATATGTGGCGTCCTAAAAGCCAATTAGGGACGGACCAATTGGGACGGAACAACTTTTCGTCCCAAATAGTCAATTGGGACGAACACTAAACTTCTGTCCCAAATTATCATTTGGGACACAACTTTTTTCTGTCCCAAATACTCATTTAGGACGGAAATCAAATTTTTTTTTTTTAAATATTATTTTATTTTATTGGTAATATGTGTACTTGCTATTTCTATTTTCATTTATCTGCTCCGTCCATTAAAACTAATAAGAAACTAGATATCATGTAAGCGCAAATAAAAAAAGCTAAATTTCACGTCTACACAAATAAAGCTACTAAATTTTATTGGCCATTAATTAAAAAAAACAATGTACAAATCACACTTACATCAATTCTGCTAAAAACATTACCAAATAACATAGTATCTAGACATCAATGTTTGAAATACATTTATCCAATAATAGAAGAGTAAGCATTGATCTATTGGTGAATGTGATACCCCTCGATTCTAGAGCCACGGGTGATCAAGTCCGAGCACAGATCCGAGGGAATATCAAACAATTAATATTTTTAAAGCGAACACAGATGACAAAATGAATTTAATAAATAAAGTTTAAGCTGGAAGAAACTAAAAGTAAAATCTTTTATAATTAAATACTTAGAATCTAATAATCCAAAACTCCATCAGTTTAACAACTCGGGAATCCATCTCTAGTAGACCCCTAATAAAAAAAAAAATCCCAAACTGAATGAAAGTAAAAACTGAAAATAAAATCCAAATCTAATATTTGGAAAGAAGTCCTACGTCGTCGGTAGAATGGAAGATCGTCTCTGCTCAGCACGAACAAACTCTAGACTGGAAATGTCCGATACCTGAAAAATGATGAGTGGGTCAGGCCCACATGCAAGTTCTATACTACTACTACCCAAGCAGAGACGCGATACGCATGTACATCCTAACCAATCCAACAATAGCTAATAGTCCGTAGAAAAATATATATATATAATCACACTACAGGACTCTCACTGGACTACAGGCCCGTCTCAACCTGACTAGTAGGCACCATGCGAAAACGCACCCAAAGGTGGGCATGACTACCTAGTCTTAGCAAGGTACACATCTAACCATCATAGCCAGTTATGCATCCCAATGCATATACGCTCCCTAACTAACGACTCTGAGACTCAGGCTCATATCGTAGCATCATAAAAATATATTTAAATTCCATTCCAAACCAAAGTGTCACTCAATTATTTATTGATCTGACACAGAAGACAGGTATGACTTAACTTTTGTAGTTAATCCATCCCTTATTCCAGAGTAGGTAGGACTTAGCATTTTTAAGCTAATCCCCCTAGTATGTCACCGTCCAATATCGGTGCATACAAAACATCCATCCAGAATTGATAATATATATATGATAGCATATCATATCAATATCAGCATGCCCAATCATAAGCATAACAAGAATGTTTAACCAGCATGCTTGTTCAATATATCCAGTACCTGATTCTCTAACAAATTTTAAATGCAGAGAATAAATATAACCATCCTGTAACTCACAATAAGCATAATAATCACATTAACAGTATCTACATGCTTACTTGTAATTAATCCACAACATCCCACAAGTTAACATAAACAATTGTTTTGGTAACCATCAACTAGTTCCTTATTAAGTATTAACTGAATTTATATTAGTTAATAGGCTTAATCCCATACCCCTGTTATATGATTTACTTATCAAACTCCTAATTCAATTGCTAAACTAAAATTAAACAACTTGAATCATCCGCACAAGGCAACCATGTAAACTTTCTTAATAGTTTCATAACGTCCCTTCTGCTAACCTTCTATAGTATAATATGTATTTTCATGCCTTCTGAAGTTTTAGTAGAATTTAAACATCACTGAGAACCTCTAATTAAACTCTCAGTTGCCCCTGGAAACCCATTAACCCAAGCACAGTAGCTAGCAGTATCGCAGAAAACCAAAAAAATGAAAACCCACAAAGGAGCCAGCTCCACCCAAAGTGGAGCCGCCTCCACTACCAAGTAGAGCCAGCTCTACTACAAAGTAGAGCCTGCTCCACTTTTTAATTGAGCCTGCTCTACTTGAAATAGAGCAGGCTCCTTCCCCTGTGCGTCGTTTTTCCAATTCCGGCGGTGTCCGGCTGTGTTGATCCTCCAAACCAAATTTCTTGCTGATTAAAATTAAGTCCTTGGGTGTTCAAAAGTTAATTAACTTCCTTGATTAATAATCACATTCAGTGGGAACAAGAATTAAATAAAATAATATAAAAACGATTAACATGCACCTAAAAGAAAACATGCTGTTCAACTTCTTCTCCAACTCCGGCAACTTTGTTCCTCTAACCCAAGTTTCTTGTTGATTTAAAACTAAGTCCTAGGGTATTCCAGAGTAATTTAAATTCATCATTCATTAATTGAATTCAATTGGAACAAGAGTTACACAAAACAGCTCCTAAGTGGATTAAAATCCATACAAGAACACATACTGTTTCAGGTATCTAGCCCTGCGTCCCAGATTAATTTTAAGATTTCCCATTATGTTTTAGAACTATTAAAATTCTTAATCCATTAATTGACATCATTAAAATCATGAATTAAGTAAAACAAAACAGTAAAACAACAACACTGTAAAACAAACAATTTAACAGATCATAAACATATGTTTATTAAACAATGCAAGCATGCGAACCAGATTTGTTTTAATCCTTATTTCATCCTGAGATTGTGTTAGGGATGCAAAGTTTACAGGTCAAAAAGGTAGAGCTAGTTATAAAACTTGCCTGTGAGACTCGGTTCAGAAATCTCAACGTCTTTCTTCTAAGTTTTCATGCGAACTAGATTTGTTTTAATCCTTATTTCATCCTGAGATTGTGTTAGGGATACAAAGAACACAGGTCAAAGAGGTAGAGCTAGTTATAAAACTTGCCTGTGAGACTCGGTTCAGAAATCTCAACGTCTTTCTTCTAAGTTTTCCCGGCGCCCCTTTGGTTTTCCTCCTCTCTGTTTCTTCTATCTCCACAACGTGGTTAGGGTTCTAAACCCTTGTTAGCCTTATACAGATATATTTATAGGTTTATAAGTTTACACAAAACCCTAGTTTAATTTAAACCCTAAACTAAATCCTTAGTCAGCCCATATGAAACCTAATTAATGCTTAATTATGTCGGCTACATACGTGACTTCTAAAACCAAAACCCTTAATTAATCCTACTAACATAAAACTCTATTAATAGAAAATCCATTTATACTAAATTAAATCATTTAACAATTAATTCAATTTCAAGAAAAATAATTAATTCTATTTAAAGAAAACAATTACATCCAATAATTAAAACCCAATTAAATAAACAATTAAATAAAATAATCAAACAAAAACAAATCATTTAAATAATTCATAATGAAATCAACAAATTCACAACTAAATCAATAAAACACAATTTAAATAATTAAATAAATTCCAGAATTATCCTTGTTAAATTAGGGGTATTATAGTGAATGAGAGTGAAATGGTGGGTTCAGAGCATACTGGCCATACATCAGTGGCTACGAATTATTGAACAGGCTGCCAAAGGGTCCATAAAGTTACTACTACTGCAAAATGGGGGTCGATATGCGCCGAACTATGTGGACATGAATTGAGAGGACATCCTTTGATACTCAAACATACCACAGTTGCCTTAAATATTCCAATAATGGACTCCCTCGCATCCAAATTATCAAATACCTCTGATGATAATTGGCTCACCATATTGTCCTGCATTATCAAACAAGTGAATGAACGACCATCAAACAGAATAACTGAATGCCCAACCATCAAACAGAACTGCAAAGCTAAAATCTAGACAACAAGCAATACCAACAGATTATGAACATTTAAGCTAAACAGGGCTAAAAATTACAGTGACTTATCATAGAAAATCTGGCTTAGCAGCTAAAGTAAAACAACTAAGCTATATATTATACGTCACTACTAACATTTCTTTATTTCACAAACATTACACAGGCTTAACATCCATTTACACCATTATTAGATCCCAACACCCACCAGAGAGTACAAACTATGCACCTAAAACTTTAAAGCAGAAAATAAACAATCCCAATTGACATTGCCTCCTAAGCTCACATTGACAACCTTTTAGAAATTAGCATTTTCAAGGCAATAATCAGTATCATGTTTGACAATCAATAATGTAAATAGTAATATTTAAATAATCATATATCGGTAAAATACATGTGACGAAAGAAGTAACACATATGCTAGAATGCCAAAGTCAGTGAAAGTTAGAATAACAATGTAATGCAGTATTTGATAGTGGTACTTTAATTCATAAGGCAATTCAAGGAGAATTAATTTATTCATGTATTTTATAGATATTTCCTGTATATTGCATCTACAATATATAGACTTGTATGTTAAACCATGTTCCAAGTCCAAGATCAAGCAATGAATGAGTTAGTTAACAAAATAGCTCCGCCTAATAAACTTCATGCAATTTTGATTGATAATTTTTCTCAATATATTGTAAATCAGCTGAATGTGATTGCATATAGAATTTTTTGCAATCATAATTAACCAGAATGAACTCACAAGATCATTTACTGGAATGAACATAATCAGCATTCAAACCCACTCAAGCGAGTAGCATAACAAAAACTTCACTAGTTTTGAAACAATTAAATTATCACAAGCATGTAGGTCACAACCTGTCATACATAAGAGAAGAGTGAAACCTCTTCCATTTCCCAATTTTACTAAGTTACACATAGGTTTGGCAGATTTAAAAGAAAAGATAAAATTAAAATTGATTATTATCCTTACTTCAATAGAAGTAAATTTTAAAATAATATGACTAAAATAAATGTTAAAAGCATGTAAAACCAAAATATCTCAATTACTTTCTATCAAGTCTCTTTTTCTCTATTTCTCACCATATCAGAATTAAAAAATGATATGTTTATTGCTTTTTTCTGTCACTAGATTAATTCATTATCAATCAGTTGAGTTAGGAGCAATTATAGGTTGGAATGGTAGGAAAATCAAGCATTTAAGCTTTAAATCGGTGTACAAAAGCTACACAGTACACACACAAAATTGAAGACAAAAACACACGGAGACATACAAATACAAATACACACAAAAATCTTTTAAAAGTATGGAAATATTACCTCACGCACAGAAACGCCCAAAAACTAGGTTGGAGAAAACTGGTATGAGTTAACCCAACTGTAGTGGCCAAATACCCCAAATCCCATAGCCAATCACCCCTCTTCTTCGTCACATCCAGTCCCAAACTGCAGCTCAACAATGGCGAGGATACGGTGACCTCAGCAACTCTTTCTCGGCGATAGCAACACCAAACGTAGATACCCACCACAAATTCAGTTACACACGGTGACTAGACAAATGACAATTGGCAACAGCGAACAGAGGGAACGTTGAATCGGTGACCTCACTTCCAGTTCCAGCTTTGTAGAATCGGTGGCCACCACAACTCCTCTGCCTCTATCCACTTAATCCTCTTGTTACTCTGCTTCTTCTTCTTCCTCCGATATCGAAACCCTACACATCTCATCGCCGCCGCACTGGCTCTACGCAGCCTCCGTATATCCCCGCCGCCATCTGATCCACCTCCTGCTCCCTCACTTAGAGTGAATGACCTTCTAAGGCATCATTTGGGTTACACAGAGAGAGGGGAGAAGAAAGATCATGTGTGGTGGTCCACTGGTCGTAGAGAGAGAAGAGAGTGAGCGCAGAGATGGAGATGGGCAAGGTTTTCTAGAGAAATCATAGGTTAACCCAAAACGACGTAGTATTTTTTTTTATATTATTATTATTATTATCAAATTAATTTTATGGGTGTCACGTGGAAATAGAAATCTGGGACGAACAAAATTATGTCCCTAAATATGTAACAACTATACCCAAAGGCCATTTCGCAAAAATTTTCAACAAATTTTTCCCTCCAAAATGTTGGCGAGCGCATTTTTGGGTCATTCGAGACAGTTAGTCTCTTACCGTCCCAAAAACCCTACCTTTTTTGGACAGTTTTAAAACAGTCCCTAATAATCTGTTCCTATTGCCCACAATTCTTGTAGTCGCCATCTCTTCCTCGAATAGTCAACGGCAACAACATGAAGCCGGTGGCTCACTTTCTTAATTATTACCATGAAGATTTTTTTAGTAAGAAACTCACATAGTATTTATTTATTTTTGGCAAAAGAGCAAAAAAAAAATCCCTAAACTACAACATTGTTGCATAATGCACCCCTAAACTGATTTTAGAAGCAAGTTGCCCCCCCTTAACTATTAAAAGGAAGCAAAATGCCCCCTTTAATGCCATCGAAGACAATTTTTCGACCAGTAAAGCAATACAATGACTAATTTACCCTTATTTATTATAAAAAATATATAATTTTATTGTGTAAAATACCAACAATGCCCTCATATATATATATATATATATATATATATATATATATATATTTCTTCTTCAGTCTTCCCCACCTTCACCCTTCTCATCGAGAAGCTTTTTGACTCCATAGGCTGGCTTGTCCAAGGTGAGTCAATGTTCGAATTTTTTGTTGTGTTGACTGGACCTGGATGGTGAATATAATCTATTTCAACCGTCCGATGAAAAGATAGGGATCCATTGGCCAAGTAGCCTAATAAAAACCCGAAAAAGTTACTTAAAAGGCATGTTTGATTTTGTAAGAATTATTCTTGTTTTTAAGGTATGTGTTGTAAATTTGTCCAAAATCTTCCATATATAGATAGTAAGTATACTTATTAATCGGCAAACAAACGAATGCAGTGCCATTAATTTGAATTTTTTTAGAAAACAGTAAGAGAGAAAAGTATTTGTAGAGAATGTCTTCCCTGCAGAGGAAAAAATATTGTGGATGAAACAAAGTCTTTGCTTCACTATAATATTACACCTGAATCGGCTCAATCCTAGTCATCACTTACAACGCAACCTCAATCTCTCTCTCTAAAACTCAGTTTTGTTTCTCAAGGGAAATGGGTCGCCTTCTCTCTCAACCATGACCATACGGTCGCTGCTTAGGTTTTAATCGCCAGACCAAACAAATTGAGTTGCTGCTAAAAGAATGACCTCGCCGCATCAAATCGACCCTTAAGCTCGTCTCCAATGCTTGGTTGTTTGAACCGACTCTCGTCGGCGAGGAATGTGTCAGAGACGGCGAGGATCCATTCGGCGTATTTTAGGCCACTGCTCGGCCTTTGCTTTGTTGCTGCTACTGTCAAGATGCTCCATTCTCTCTCTATTTATCTAGTGGTTTAGAGAGAGCCAATGGTTGTCGGTGGTGGGTTTTGTCTATTGGAGGTTGTGTACAGTGGTTGAAGGTGGGAAGACTGGAAAAAAAAAAAAAAAAATGAGGGCATTGTTGGTATTTCACATTCATGAATTATATATTTTTTTATAATAAATTAATAAATAAGGGTAAATTAGTAATTGTATCGCTTTACCGGTCGAAAAGTTGTCTCTGATGGCCTTAAAGGGGCATTTTGCTTATTCTTAATAGTTGAGGAGACAACTTGCTTCTAAAAATAGTTTAGGGGGCATTATGAAACAATGGTATAATATAAGGGTGTTTTTTTACTCTTTTGCCTTTATTTTTATAGGAATTTAAATTAGTGTGTTCCATTTTAAAAGGTAGATGAAATAGCATTTAATTACACCTCCTTAATAATCAATTAAATCTCCATAATAAAATAGGGTTTTCCATTTTAAAGGTAGATGAAATAGCATTTAATTACACCTCCTTAATAATCAATTAAATCTCCATAATGAGTAAGAAAATGCTTCTTGGAATATTGAATTATAACTTTTTATGATAAATCAATAACTCAGTAATGCATAAGAAAATGCTTCGTGGGCCCAACATAACATTTCGATTTCCATGACTAATAAATACATTAAAATCCCTTTGAGAGAGAAATAAAAAAATGACAAAATTAATCAAACTGGGACCCACTTTTAGAGAGAGAGAGAGATTAATTGTATTGTGGAGTTAACGGCTTTAATGGAATTTCAACCCACTTCATTTTTTGTTTTGTTGGAAGTCAAATTGTTTTCTCAAACAATTCAGCATATTTTCTTCCTTTTCCCAGGATTGTGATAGCTCCGTATAGCAATCTCCATCTTCACAAAACATCCTCCACATTAATTACAACTCTTATCCAAAGCCTATGAATAAAAAAATAAAAAAATAAAAATAAATCTTAATGTCTATATAAATCATTAATCTATTAGGACATTAAGGTCATTTCAGATAATGAAGGTTAATAATGTCTTTACACTCCTTCTAAAGGGAAATTTGGTATTAATACAGTATTCATTTACTGAAATAAGCCCCAAAAAAAACAATTTTAAAAAAATGGCATTGACTATGAACGGAAGGAAGAATTTTTTACCAAATAATGAATCTTCAAAGGAAGCCAATGTTTTTTTTTTTTTTTTTTTCAAAAAAAAGGGTAAGCTAAGGAAGCCAATGTTGTATGAGGATGATCTTTATTCATAGTTATATAAATGTACTATTAATATAATAGAAAGAAAAGTAGATTTTAAGATAAAATACAGTTTTTTTGAGCAAGTTTTTCTTAAATCATAATAAATATAAATAAATTTTCATTTCTTTATGCCTTTTTAACGAAAGGCATTGTGGTCCAATAGTATGTCCACCATCTCCCAAAATGAATAATGCGGGTTCGAGTCTCCAATATGTGAGTTTCTTGGACCAAAAAAGAAAAAAAAATTTAACACCTTTTTACCAAATTCATTGACTTGGTAATAAGAATTTATACTACTATTTTACAAGGGAAAAAAAAGAATAATTTATACTACTATTAGTAGCGTGTAGATGTTATATTTTTTACATACATTTTCTATGCATTTTTTTATCAAATAATTTTTTTGATTTTTTTTTTCACTAGCCCAACAATTCGGGCAGACTAATAAATATTGCAATCGTTACACCTCTTTGAATTACATACTGAATATAATATCAAATAAGATGAAAATAAAATTAGAAGGGAAAAAAATCAAAATAAGATGCATCTACTCAAATGTATAATATTTATAAATTTAATTTATTTATTTATTTATTTATATCTATATCTATAAACACTACTAAAGTGTGCAGATTTATAATTTTTTAATACATTTTCTATGCATTAATTATTTTATCAAACAATCTTTTTGGTATTTTATTCAAGTTGTTGGATAACCCAACAAATTGAATACACCGCTTGAAATTTCCCACTTGCATAAGATGAAAATTATTTTGGGAAAAAAATAAATAAATAACAAAATGTGATGCACATTCTACATTATATACATTATTATATTTTTTTTTTCTTTTTATGTAATAAACTCATGTTTAATAACATTTACATCTTCGAGAGACACAAATAAGCAAATAAAATATTTGGTTGGAGGAGCACAACTCGTCAATACGACTCGAACACGATACGACCCGTCAACACGACACGAGTTAAGCGGATTTGTGTTAACCTTAAATGGGTTCGAGTAGTAAATGGGTTGACACGATTAACCTAATTAGTTAATCGTGTCGTATTTAGGCTTAGAGGTTCAACCCGTGTAACCCGTTTATGTACGTTTAATTATACGTTTAATAAATAAATTTCTATTTACCAAAATTACTATCTAAAATTGTCTCTTATAATTTACTCTTTTGTAAACTAGAGATTATTTAGTAATTTGGTTGAATTGAAACTTATATATTTTCTAGTATTTATTATTTTATTGAGTATTCTTAATAATTTAAATGATATAATATTTTATTTTTGTAAATAGGTCATTAAACGGGTTACACGTGTAATCCGTTTAATAAACAGGTCGGGTTAGTGTTGAGAGTTCATGACACAATTATTAAACAGGTCGTGTTCGGGTTGAGCTATTTAGTAGAACACCCTTAGGTCGACACGATATGATTACGACCCGCGAACACGAATTGCCACCTGTGATACCCCTCAACTCCGAGACGTGGGTTGATCGGGTCCAAGCCCAAACCGAGGGAAATATCAAACAATTAAGATAATAAACAAGCATAGAATACAATATTAAATAAGAATAAATAATAAAGCTAAAAAGAAAACTAAATAATAAATTCTTCATTAAAATCCAAAAGAATAATACTCCAATAATAAATCCAAATCATCTGATACCAATAACCATCTAGATTACAACTCGGGAATTCATCATGTGAACCCCTAATACAATACCAATTAAAAACTAAAGTTAAGAAATCCAACTGAAATAAAAGAAAAATCCTACATAAATGAGTAATGAAGATTGTCTCTACTCGGCACGAATAATTTCTAAGTCTCGAATTGACGAACACCTAAAAAAGAATAGTGGATCAGGCCCACAAATAAGTTATACTCTATTACAGTACAAACAGAGACCCGATACACGTATACATCCTAATTAACTCAATAATAACTAAGTAGTCCCTATATATATATATATAGATACATACTAAATGACTCTCACTGGACTATAGGGTTGTATCAACCTGAATAGTAGACAACATGCAAAACGCACATATAGTGGACATGAGTACCTAAACCTACCAGGGCACACATTTATCTATTATATCCAGCTATACATCTCAGGCAATATACGCACCATATCCACTGATCCTGAGACTCAAGCTCATACCATAGCACATATCTATACATATATAAAATACATCCTATCTAAACATAAAAGTAAACTATTCAACCATATTATTTCAATGGCATGTCATCCAACTAGTTCCGTGTCCTGACACGAATAAGTAAGACTTAATTTTTCTGTTAATCTGTCGCTAGAATGCCCCCATATTATTTTAATGCTGCATTAATCCATAAAATCGACAATTGATGCAACAAAGATAATAATACATCAATTAATCTAGAAATAAGTATAATAAAAATCAGATAAAATACGTGATCATATTATACTACTGTGATACCCCTGGATTTTCGAATGCGGGTTGGTCAGGCCCACGTCCGAATACCTAGGGATATCAAAAACAAATCGGCAATAATCGAACATAGAATACAAATATGATAAATAGGAATAGATAAAATGCTGAAAAGAAAACTAAATGATAATCCAATTATGAAAACTTCAGAGTAAATTTTCATTGATTAATAAATCCTTCTGGTACAATTAATCCTCAAAAATAATACAACTCGGGAATCCATACTATATGGATCTCTAGAAAATCCAAACTAAATAAGTAACTGAAATAATGTCTATATCTAAAAACTAAACCATAAATGAATCTCCTAAGTAGAATTGGAAGAATGAAGTAGACTGATCCCTGCTTAGCACGAACAATCTCGACACCTGGCAAACACCTGAAAAATAATGGTAGGTCAGGCCCACAAACAAGTTCTACTCTACTACAATCCAAGCAGAGATCCGATACACGTATACATCCTAGTCAATCCAACAATAACTAGTAATTTGTATAGATATCTATATATATAGATACATACTATAGGAACCTCACTAAACTATAGGGTCATCTCAACCTAAATAGTAGACAACATACAAAATGCACATATAGTGGGCATGAGTACGTAAATCTACCAGGGTACACAACTACACTATATCTAGCTACACATCCCTGGCAATATACGTACCCTAACCATAATCCTGAGACTCAAGCTCATATCATGCCATCATAACATATATATAAAGATTCGTATAAGCATAAAATAAATGACATCCATCTGATACAGTGGTCTGACACGAATAAGGAGGACTTAACTCCATGATTAATCCATTCCCTTATAAATAAATATGTAGGACTTAACTTTTTTGGTTAATCCGTCCCTAAAATGTCACCATCCCATACCGGTGCATTAAACCATACAGTCCAATAAATGATGCAACAAATAAAATAATACATCAATTAATTCAGAAATAATAAATAAATAAGTAGGACTTAACTTCTTTGGTTAATCCGTCCTTAGAATGCCACCGTCCCATACCAGTGCATTAAGCCATACAGTCTAATCAATGATGTAACAGATAAAATAATACATCAATTAATCCAAAAATAATATGATACACATCATACAGATACCCTTTGCATATATTTTAGCAAATAAAACAATTTAAATAGCATGTGGTTAATTTACATTTCAAGTAATTAACCTACATCTCAATTAAATTATATAAAGGTTCATAGCCATTATTTAAGACTATTTAGACATTAATTTAAATTGTTAGACCAATTAAATTAACTCCTTGATCCAATTAAACAACTTATAGGTAATTTAATTCTTAATTATCCACATCCTTAGCACATATAGGTATATTATGCATTCTGGGATTTTTCAAGTCCATTTAATCATTTAATAATTGATTAAAAATAGATTTAAACAAACCTGGATGCTTAAAACCAAAAATCAAAGGTCGTAGCCCAACTGAGCAGGCTTGGTTGCCAACCGAGTCAGCTCGATTACCAATCAAGTCGGCTCAATTCTAACTGAGTCGACTCAGTTGATGCTAAAGGTTGTCTTCTTCGTTGGTTCAACATCTGTAAACCCTAAAACTTCATTGTTGGCCTCTAAGCTTCAACCTAAGTCCAATAAGTCCATATTAATTTACTTTAGATGTTTTAACATGTAAAGATCAAACTTAAATATCAATTATGCATCAAAAATTCAAGAATCATTCAAAACAAGAATATAAAACTAAAATTGTACAACCCTCTATTTTAGTCTAATTAAGCATGCATAATTATTCAGTTTTAATTGTTTAAGTTTCCTAAAATCTCCTAGGCATGTATAGAACACAAATCAAAGGGAAAGAGATAGAAGAAGAACTTGCATCTTGAGGATTTTGAATAAAGCCCAACTCCCTTCTTCTTCGATAAATCCCTTGATGCCGGTAGCCTTTGGATGCCGTCGTCCTCCTCTGCAGGTTGGTCTATACCCACACGAGCAACCCTTGCCTCATTCTTCCTTGGTTCGGCCCTCTCCTTGGCCGAGACCTCTCTTCTCTCCCTCACATTTTTCCCTTCTTTTCCTTCTCTGTTACTTCTTGTTGCCCAAAGATTGACTCTAGAGGGGGTGAATAGACTCAATGGCCAATTTTCGCAATTTATAAATATGATTACTAACTAGTCTCTTAAAATAATTATGCAATAACCAAATGAACTAGATAATTAATTCAAAGCATAAAAGTAAAAGAGATAGGGAAGAGAAATTGCAAACAATGACTCGGCGATTTTAGCGAGGTTTGAAAACTCCTACTCCTCGGCTCAAGACCCTTCTTGAGACTTCCCAATCCACTATGGCCTCTCCTTACGAGTGGAAAGCAAACATTTACATGAAGCAACTCCTTGTTTCGCCTTGCTAAGAGAACAACCTTCCCTCAGTCTTCCTTTGGGTCACACCAACACGGTGGGTCAAACCAACCCCTTACAATTGATAGTAATAAGAGTAATGAAGTACAAGAAATATCTCTCAAAGATAGATGTACAAGTTTTAGCTCACAACTAGAGTATTGATGAATATAAGTGAAGCTCAAACTTTATGAATGATATGAATAGGAGAGGATGATATAAGTAAAGAATAAAAGCTCTAATGAACTCAATAGGATCTTTCAAGTATAGAATAGAGCAAAAACTCTTTGAATCCTTCGTTGAATCTCTGAAGTATAGTATATGAATGAATGGGAGAGATGAAGAGAAAATGTGAGAACAAAAGCTCTCTTTGATGCCTAATGAGGTCTCTCAAGTATTGGCTATCTTGTATGCCCACAATGTGCATACAATGTGTATTTATAGGCCCTTGGAAGAATATAGCCGTTTGGGGGCATAATGGTAAAGCCCCATGAAGTCAAAGGGTCAAAGAGCCGTTGTAGTTTGAAATCTGCAGATTCGACAAGAACTGGTCGACATGTGGCATAAACCGGTTGACCTCTTTGCATGAACCAGTTAGTGTATGCTACAAACCGGTTGACACTTTCTTCCTAAACCAGTTGATGTATGCTACAAACCAGTCGACATAAATAACCTTCTTTTTGAGATTTTGCTACTGCCTAGATACCGGTTGACATGAGCTTAGTAGGTGTCGACATGAACAAGCTTCCTCTTGAAATTTTGCTACTGGACAGAAAAGAATATGACTTTAAATGGACATAACTCGGTTCATTTAACTCCAAATGAGGTGAAATTTAAGTCTAACTTTATTGCCTTGAAGTCAACTTTCTAATGCCACTGACCTTACTCAAAAACTCCAATCACATAAATGGTTTTGGCCATTTTAGTGCAACCTTGTCAGAAATTTCGCAGACTAGAATCAGGTATCTTGTGATGGTTATATCTCACTCAATTCAAATCCTTTTTAGGTGAAATTTAAGTCTAAATTCAAGGGCTCGAAGTTAGCTTTCCAATGCCACCAGCCTTACTTAAAAATTTCAACTACAAAAATAGTTATAACATTTTTAGTACAGGCTGGTTTGGATATTTTCTAGGTTGAAAATTACTTCTTATGAGATATCCATCTTTCTAGCACATAGGACTTTGATAAATGGTTCAATTTAATTCAAGTCCTGTTTCTAAGAGTCTAAGGGCATATGAAGATGATAAATTTCAAGTGCATTGTGTCCTAGAGTTATTTACTAAATTATGCTAATAAAGGCTTTAAAGATGAAAATTTAATTTCAACGTTTTTTTCCTTTTCTTTCTAGAGACCAAAATAAATACTATGATTAATGTGCATGGTCCTAGAATTTCTAGCTTAAGTGATAAGTTCTTTCAAAACTTAAACAAGCTTGAACTAACTCATTATTTAGCAAAGACTCCACATGTCATATATGATGAAGTTCATAGTCTATTGCTAATGAATATATGAATGATAATGAAGATATGCATGATCCAATAGAGATGAGCTTCAAATAGATTCATAAATACTTTGACATTGAATCCTAAACACTCACGAATCCATCTACCCATTTCTTCAAGCTTTGTCCATGATCGTGTAGGCTTTGAGGTAGTACTGTTTTCTTCCTTCTTTTGAGTTGTTTTCTTACTTATTGTAGTCCAAGCTATCTTTGGATAGACTTTGCATTTTGTTCCTTGCAACTTCAACTCTTCTTTGTATTCATTTCTTTCATTGATGTGATCTTGAATAATGGAATACTTGGAATGATCTTTTGTGCTTCATCGAGGTCATTCTTTGAATGTGAATAATCTATATAACACTCAATGTGAACATTAGTCCTTAAACACCATTAATGGTTTGTTATCATCAAAACCTCTAGATTGTCCTTGAATGAAATCATTATGGTCAACACTTTTTTTCTCTATATATCATATATAACCTAATATGTAATATAGTCTCCCACAAAAATATACTATTATATATATAGGCTATAAAATCTAACCCTAATCCTAATTGTGATACAAGTTAGATAAAAGGGAAAACAATAAAAGAAATTCATATATATACAACTATGTCAGTATGTGATTTCATAAATATAAATATACTATATATTTTTAAACTATATATATATTTATACTTAATATTACTAACTATAAATATTAATAATTATTATTATTATATTCTCCTTATATATATATATATATATATATATATATATATATATATCACCAATCCATAAGTAATTATTTGTACCCTTTTAATCTCCTATTCAAGTAGTCCATGTGACCCAATTAAATGGTCCATTACTACTAACTATATCCATCCTTTAAAATACAAGTAAAATAAAATACATTTAAATCTTAACAAATAAAATTATAATAAATTAAAATCATTTAAGCACACAATACAAATAACACATAGACAAATAGCCAATTAAATCAAGTACCACTTAAATCAACTAAACACATAAGTAATTAGCCAAAAAAATCAATTAAACAATTAAGTCAATTATACATATAACGAATAGCCAAATAATCAATTAATCAAATAAAAATGCAATTAAAACAATTAAATAAATATCGAGACTATCCTTTTAAAATTAGGGGTATTACAACTGCTAATACATGATTAAAATCATATAACATCCATTTAAATTGTTAAAATAATATTAAGCAATTAAATCATCCATTAACAACATATAAATTTAATTAAAATTTCATATTGTTCAAGTTCTTAGCATACGAATATAGATTATGCATTCTAGGTATTTAACATGTTCATCATAGTCATTTAAATCATCTATAACAATCGAAACAACCCTGAAACACCTAAATCATCAAAAACAGAACCTTAAAACAATTTCAGCCCTACTCCCAGCAAAGGAGCCGGCTCTTTCCAAAAGAGAGCCTCCTCTCAGCCTGAGGGAGCCGACTCCCTTCTCCATGGATCCAGCTCTATCCCTAAGAGCTGTACCGAGATTTGCAGAGGGAGCCAGCTCTCTTCCCATGGGAGCCGGCTCTCAACTTGCTAATCTTCATCTTTTTCGTCTCCGACAACCTTTCGACACTCCTATCCCCTCTGTTAAGGTTCCTAAACATCTGCTCTTGGTCTCAAACGATCCCAATTAATTTTATAAAGTCCATATGCATCTTTAATTCGAATTAAAACAAGATTACATATAAGAAAACTCAAGATCAAACAAATACAAATATAAACACATAACATTGTTTTAAATCTGATTTAGCATGCATACATGATCAATTTACTGTCTATTTAAATCCTGGAATTAACTTAGGCATGTATAAAACATGAAATCTATGGGAAAAAGTTAGAAGAAGAACTTGCCTTAAGATTTCAGATTGAAACCTTAAACCTCTTTCTTCCTCTGATTTTTCAGCAATCTTGGTTGTCGTCGAATCCTTTATGTTGCTTGGTCCTAGCCATGAGCAATCCCTCTTCCTTTCTTCCTTGGATCAGCCTTGCTTCCTTGGTCAACCTCTCCTCTTTCTCTCTCTGTTTCTCTCCCTAAAGCTCTCTGTAAAATCTCTCTCTCTATGTATATAATATATCACGTAATATATTTTAAGCCTCCCACAGACTTATACTTATATATATATATATATATATATATATATATATATATATATATATATGTACAACTATCCATGTAGTCCATGCGACCCAATCAGTTGGTCTATTACTACTATCCATATCCATCCTTTAAAATAAAATTACATTTAAATTACTAAATAACTACACAACATCATATAACATTTAAATAAATAATTTCCTACAATAATTAATTAAAATAAATCATTTAAGCACACAATTTTAATTAAACAATTAATTCAATTCAACATATAAACAAATAGCCAAAAAAGTTAAAAATGCAATTAAAATAATTAAATAAATCTTGAGACTATCTTTTAAAATTAGGGATATTGCACCACCCCTAGGTGAGCCTAACCCTAGCAACCCGATTCCCGCCCGATATTTATACGGGAATGGATAAGGTCATTGAGACCATAAGAAGTGACTGGGTTTAAACTTTAAAGTCTAAATTCATTTTGGGCGGAATTTGAGCAAAGATATTAGTAACCCAAGAAACCTAAAGAATCCAAAATAGTTTATAAATTTTATACAAGACTACAAGTAAAATCAAATCAATATTAGATTATTCACTTCGCTTTGTTACTTTAACATGTTTATTTTTGTAAAGTACAAACATATAATAATTGAATTCTAGTTAAGAATACAAAATATTAAAGAATATCAAAATATTGAATTCTTTCCAAATTATTATTATGTAAACTTAGAATGATTGAAATATCTTTTATTAGAAATTATAAATTATTCATATTACACATAATTTGGTTTTTTCTTTAACATGATATGAGAGGTTTTATTTTATGTCAAGTTTATGTTATTATATACTTTAACATTTTATTTTTTACAATTTTATTTATTTATAGGTTATTAAAATTTTGGATGACCCGAGAAACTTGTGTTGTATGGGTGCGGGCTGAGATACAATGAGTTTTTTAGGACTTTGATATGGGGCAGGCTAAGATGTTAGAACCTTGGGTTTGGCGTGGGCTAACCCCTTGGTCCACCTAAGTCCTGTAATGTCCCGGATTTTTTTTGAAGTTATTTTTGTGCCTTGTTTTGCGTGTTACACGAGCCTCGAGGGCCGTTTAGATCATTTTCTTGAGCCAAGAGTTTTATTAATGTATTTTTATTTATTTTAAGTCATTAAGAGGCAATGGGATATTTTTTGAGAATCGGGACGACTTCCGGGTTTGGGAACTCTTTCCGGTTGTGCTGTTTTACATCAGGGGCATTATGGACTTTTCACCAGCATATGCATATATGTGTATTTGTATATTAGGAAGATAGTTTAGGGACCTTGTTGGCATTGCAATAGTTATAGATGAGCAAAAGGGTAAACCAACAAAAAGTGACAATCACCCACATTTTGACAAATAGCAAACTAGGGACCACAAGGTGACCAACTTATTTCCTTCCTCCTTCCCACACTCGGAAGCATCTCTCTCTCCCTCTATGTTTGTATTTTCTCTCTCTATATCTATACACGCAAGTTGGTAAGCTATATTTGAGGGGTTTAAAGGGTGATGTTGAAGAAGGTCGAGAAGGGAGTTTCATTCTACTTGACTAGTGCTTTTATTTGAAACTAATCTTGCTATCATTTGGGGGATTTTGAAATTTGGTGTGGCTTAGGGCTTGTTTGGTTATCTTCCTTTAAGGTAGGAGTTTTCTAAGACTTTCAGCTTTCCCTTTCATTAAGGATTATTGTCTTTTTTTGAATTCTATGTTGAGGCCATACTATGAAAATGTTGTTAGTGAGGTGTTAATGAGATGATTATGTGTTAAAGTATGCTTATGTGAAAGGAATGTACTATTCTATGTTGAATTTAAATGCTAGCTTAATTGTATTACCATGACTCGTGTGAAAAGCATGCTTGTTGTCAAATGATGGAGTAATGTCATGTTTATAGTTGATTTCCTATCAAATATATTGCTTGTGATTATATTATGAGAATGTCATGCTTATATTGAATGTCTTGATAATGCCATGTTATGCCATTATTGTTACATAGGCGAATTGGAAGTTTAATTGATGAAAATGATGCATTAGCATAGCATGATGGGAATGGGGAATAAGAAAGGGTTTGAAATCAAATTTTATAAAAAGAACTGGATTTCGCAAGTCCAGTGCTAACTTTGACCTAGAGGGAGTGTGTGTCGGTTTAGGACGCGTAAAGTTGATTACTATGCCCCAAATGGTCGTTGGTTTAGAAGCCAGGATAGTCATTCAATCTCGCCTCGATAAAGTCAGTTAGCGATTTTCGGTGTGAGTCAGGGTCAGTAGAGACCAAGTTGGGGATATGGTGCATTGCATAGCATTTTTATGCGTATTTATGATAAGTTGAATATTTGATGTGATGAGAAAAATTATATGACATAAATGCTATAGAAACCCCGATGCATGACTTTGGTTCCTTTTTATTCCCGCTATGTGTTTCGTGGCTCAAGAGAGTCCAAAGTTGAAGCCTTAGACAACTTTTACTGAGTCTCTGTGCTCATCCCTTCCTCTAACATTTTTCAAGTCATGGTAAGGAAGTAGTCGACGACGTTCCTCCTCAAGGGTAGTTAGAGTTGAAGAATCCCCTCTTTTGTAATTTTTGTACTAAATGGCATTTTCTGTAAACTTTGGGTCAAACATGTCATTCTTTTGTAATCGCCTAAACGGTAATGTAATTTATTCTTTTGGAGTATGCAATTATTAATCCCAAATGTTATTTTGAAATATTACTCATGGATGAATGCTTGTAAAAGGTGGGCTAGTTAAGGGGCTTTTACATCATTTCTCATCACGAATGGTTATGTATGATGTATTCTATCTTCGTTCTTTGTTCATGTATGTTTTCGGGGTAGGTTTACATCACAAGAATGTCCACAAATGAACCAAAGAAATTGTCAATGGCCTGGACATTCAAAATGCCTTAGAACCAACCCCAACAGAGACTCGGTCAACCGGTATCTCATTAATAGGAACCATCACTGTGCAGCAACCGGTTAACGTGTGGCCTGCAGACGTCGACCAAAACATGTAGTTTCATTGCTTCTTCTTCTGCCTTGTGTTGTCCTGTCCCGACCCATCCAATGGTATTAGGGTGTATTATATTGACTTGTGAGGTGCATGAATCACATTCTAACTATGGAAATGACCATGCTGCCTTAGATGACCTCGGGTTCGGTTAGGAACCCGGATAATGATTCGAACCCCCGGATTCGGGTCGTTACAAGTTTCATCCCTAGCAGAGCAGGTAAAGAGATTGCAAAAACAAGATGCTTACAAGTGTGATGTAGAACTGTAGAAGTTATATTCTTACATGCTTTTCAAAGAAGTAATCATATTCAATGTGCACCAAGGGCATTGTGGTCCAGTGATATCTCCTTTACCTCCCAAAGTGAATGGTGAGGGTTCGAGTTTCCAAATAAGTAAAGTGTGGATGTGAGTGGTGTGAGTGAGTTTGTTGACAATGACAAAAAAATAATAATAATAAATAATAAAAAATAAATATATTCGACATGCCAATCACTTATGAAACCTTGATTTCTAGCACTAGTGTACCATTATTAATTATAATATAGTCAGGGATGGATCTGTGAAGGGCACAATGGGGGCATCTGGCCCCACTGAAAATTTTTATTATTGCATTTTACACCCATAAATTTTATATGTTTTTGCATTTATACCTATAAAATTTTAAAATAGCCCCCGTCGAAATGATGAAAAAATCCCTCTATATAAATTTGACCTCCGCATATGAATTTCTAGATCCGTCCCTGAATATAGTAGACATGATTTAGTAAATTACTTCGTTTATATTTACAAATGTACTATGATCATAAATTCATAATTGATTAACTAAATTAATTCAATTTTGCTTTTATTTCTTTAAAATCAAACAAGATTTAGGAAATAATTTGAATTTCAAATTTCTTATTAAGTTAATCTTTAAGAGGATACAAGAATTCTTCTTTTTCTTTAAAGCCCTATATATGTTTTCAAGATTTGAGAAAAATAATATCTAAGTATTTTTACAAGTTTGTGCATTAATTTTTAATTGTGATTTTTGGTCATGTGCATTTCATCTGAACTTTTTACTCGTTTTTTAATTTTTATTTTTTTTAACTGGTGTGAATTTTTTACTAGGGTTATTAAAAGTACAACAATATTCTAGTTAACTAAAACTACAAAAGAATGATGAGTTTAAGATATTAGGGAATTTTTGTTAATAACTTTAAATTGGGAAAAAAAATACTTTTGAATAAATACAATTGTTGCTTTACTAACATCCTTAATATTAGGATTGTTGCTAACAGCTTACTACAATAAATGAAAATGAAGAATAAAAAATTTACAAGAAATGATTGTAATAGTAGCAATTAAAATTTACAAGTAAACAAAGGAAGAAATGATTGTAATAGGGTTATTAAATATAGTTCTAGTTAAGTAAAACTACAAAAGAATGATGAGTTTAAAATATTGGCGAATTTTTGTTAATAACCTTAAAATGAAAAAAAAAAAAAAAACAAAAATCATTTTGAATAAATACAATTGTTGCTTTACTAAGTTCCTTAATAATAAGATTGTTGCTAACAACTTTCTATAATAAATGAAAATGAAGAATTACAAGTAAACAATGGAAGAAATGATTGTCATTGCCTTATTAGTGCGTCACGTGATCAGTATATTAGTGTCTTCTGTAAATTTTGAAGTTATTGATTTTGACTCCAAACATCTATACTAATCTAACAACTAAACACTTCTTGTCTCGGAAAAAAAAAAAAGAAAAAGAAAGAATTAATTTCGGAGTACCATGTTTAGACTATTAGCATCTCTACAAATCTAACAACTAACAATTCTTCTCTTGAAAAAAAAAATAAAAAGGGAAGACACGATTGTAATAGTAACAATTAAAATACGCATCAATGATTATTCTTTTTGTAATTTTCCTGGCAATAAATTATTATTTATTTATTTTAACAACTTGACAATAAATTTATAAGTTTGTTTGTGACATTTGAACTCACTCACCTTTTATTTTTTAAAAAAATAGATGAAATACAAATCTCTTTTTAATTTTAATTAAAAATGTGTAATCGTAATTAATGATTACTTATCATTAGTCGATATTATACTTCCTAATTTCTTTCCTAAAATTACATAAATGTATAGTAGAGTATTAACTTATTCCCAACGGTGATGTAATGACCTCTTACAACACCACCAACCACGTCCCCCACTAACATAACATAACGTACATACAAACATCTGTATATACATATCTCTCCCCCTCACTCTACTAGAAAAGTAGAAAAGCCACAATATCTCCGTCAATCTCTCTCATCACACTCCGAAAATCACAAACATTGCGATCCAATGTCACACTCTATATACAAAGATCTAGGCCCTGAGAATTTCTAGTATTCTCTCTCCTCATTAATTTTCTCTCCGGTTTACGCACGCCAATGGAGCAGCGAATCGAGCGTTACCGCCGGCTCTTCTTCTCCGGCAATGTAGCCAGTGCGTCGCCACCACTCGCGGTCGTCGTCCACCACCAGCATTTCCAACATCGAGCGGAATCAGAACTTCGCCGCCAAGGCCGCCGCTCAGCGGCTCGCTCAGGTCATGGCTACTCAGGCGGCCGACAATGATGACGACGAGGACGAGGACGATGAAGATTTAGGGTTTCGATTCACTGCTCCTCTGCCGCCGTCTCTTCCCCGAACAGTCAACGGCAACAACAACAGGCCGGCGATTCCGTCTTCAAAGATCAATAGATCTTCACCAGCAGTAATTTCGATTCTCTTTAGTTTTGCCTCTCACTTCATTTTTAATTATTTGGTTTATTGCAATGAAGTCGAGTTTGAATTCAATTTTCAACAATGATAGTAACAGATTCAAAATTTGGTGCTGCATTCGGTTCTTGACTCTGTTCTTGCGCATTAAGCGGTTTGATGTTGATTGTTTACTGAACTCAAGTTTCAACTATTTTTTCAGTATAATGTAATGATTCTAATGAACGATTCATGTCATAGGTCTTAGTGAATTGTAATCAGGTGTAGGATCATCATAATGTGGATTGTATCTGTGGATGTTGCTTTAACTGCATTAATAATTGTCAAAAGAAAAATAAAAAAATAGAAGAAAAGTTTGATGACAATCATCTATCTGGAATTTATTCTGGTTTGGGAAAGATTTTGAGTTTTTTGACATGCAATATAATTGATGCAGCTATATATATGTGTGTGTGGTGTTTAAATGGGTTTGAGTAGATGGTTTAAACTAGAATGCTAATTGTTTTATCTGTTATTTTAATCAGTTAGCCCGGAACTTTGTAGAAGAAACTCCATCAGTTCGCTCAACATCAGCTGGAAGGCCATCAATGTCTATTCGTACAACTCCATCATTACCACCAGCCAGAACATCTCTAAGGACTCAAATTTCTATGCCACCAATTGATCCTCCTAGGCAACGAGAGAAATGGTAAAGAAAATTCTCTGTTATTACTTTCTCAAGTACCATTAGTCTCACAAGTCAACATTAAAAAGGAAAAAAGAATTTGGGAAAAATTTGGTTACATGCAATTGGCACATTGGATATGTCTTAAGGTGTAACACCTCTAAAATTATATCATGCTGAAAAGGGAAAGGAGAAAAATATTTCACAAAAAGTTGAATGGACTTGAAGAATTACTCCTCTCTTTCGTTTTTGCTTATTTGTTATTTAGGCTCAGTTATTCAGAATGAAGAAAAAAAAAAAATGGAGATAATGTTAAACATACCTTTTAGGAAGGATGGGTTAAATGGAGGGGTGCACGTAATATGTTGTGTGATTGGCATGTTCCGTTAAGATTGAAAAGCTAGTTATATGAATAGTTATTTGAACAACCGTTCCTTATTGGACAAAATGTTGGATAGAAAAGCTAAGAATAACATATGCATAAAGTGAGTATGGAGGGAGTGCGAATGTTGAGATGGATTTGCAGCAAGATAAGAAATGAGGCCTAGTTTGGTGCGGTGGAATGGAATGCAAAGAAAGTGGAATGGAATGGTTTTTATTCCATTCTTGTGTTTGGTGTCCAATTTTAAACTTGGAATCGTCATTCTCCACCATTCTTGGAGAATGGTCATTCCATCAAAATCATTCCACCTTTTCACAAAAGGAATGACCATTCCATTCCAACTTTAGAAAAATACAAACTAAAAAAATATTAAAGAATAAAACCTAACAAATTACAAACCCACGCATCACCATCTCCTCCATCAAACAAACCGTCGGCATCATCACATCCTCTGTCAAACCCACCGCCGGCATCATCACCTCTATCAAACCCACAGCCGGCATCATCACATCCTCTGTCAAACCCACCGCCGGCATTATCACCTCTATCAAACCCATCGCCGGCATCATCATCTCCCCTATCAAACCCACCGCCGGCATCATCACCTCCTCCATCAAACCGCCGGCGTCATCATCTCCTCCATCAAACCCACCACCGGCATCATCATCTCCTCCATCAAACCCACTGCCTGATCTTGAACTTCAAAGTGATGGACCAAGACACAATAAAAAATCAAAAGTAGATCTGAAGCTTTTTTGTTTTTTTGTAAGTTAAAAAAAATAAATAAAAAAAATAAAAAAAGAAGATCTGAAGCTTTTTCGTGATATTTTCCAAATCTGTTTACATAAGCTTTTTCATTGATTTTGTGAAAGAATTGCTGAAACCATTCTTTCCAAATCAGATCCGTCCTCACCCGATCGAAGTTTGTAAATCGGATCACCATTCTTTCCAAATCGGATCACCATTCTTTCCATCGCCTTTTCTCGCCCCAATCTCCAACGCCTCACTTGCCCAGTTTCTACTTTCTCTCTCTATCTATTGCCCCAATTTCATTCTTACATACCTATTTCTATCCACTGTTTCTACTTTCTCTCTCTATCTATTGCCCCAATTTCATTCTTACATACCTATTTCTATCCACTGGATTGGAAAAAAATTTGATATTAATTTTTTAGTTAATTTTTTTTTTTATTAATGATAAAGATAATTTGGAGAAAACAATATAAATGATGAATAAGGTAAAACATTATAAATTTAATCCATTTTTATTTTTAGTCCAACCAAACAAATAAATGGAAATTATTATTTTACTTTTATACATTCCATTCTATGTTTGCAATCAAACAAGAGAATGGGAATCATAAATCCCACTCTATTCCATTTCCATTCCATTCCTACCTCTATTTCCATTCCATTCCAATTCATTCCACCACACCAAACTATCCTTGATAGAATTAGAAACGAACACATTCTTGAGATGTTTGAAGTAACACCAATTAGAGATAAAATAAGTGAAAATTGATTATGATGGTTTGGACATGTGCAAAGAAGACCATCTAGTGTGCTAATTAGGAAAAATGACACTGTCCATAGCTGTGTTATGTGGATTCTTCAAAAGTATGTGAAATACTCGTATCGGATGCATGACACTCGGAAAAGGGAATGAAATATGGTTTGGTTGGACATGTGCCTAAAATGTATTACTCAGTATAATATACCTTCAAAATGATTTAAATGCCTATTTTGAACATTATGTTATTGTATATATATATATATATTTTACTCTATAAGATAAAAGAATAATATAAATAGTATGAATATTTACTAGTATACCTATTTCCTTCTATTTGGGGATTTGATACACCCGACACTTGCACACATACCTGCACCTGACACATTTATCCGAGTCGAGGTAACATAGGTCCACATTGAGGGCAATGCAGGGAAGGGGAAGATCAAATTTAACTTTGGTAGAGCTAGTAAGCAAGGAAATGGAAACATGTGGTTTGACTAAGGTTAGGGCCCTATATAGAGTAAAATAGGAAAATAGGATTCATGTAGTTGACTCCAAGTAGTTAGGAAAAAAGGCTTTGCTGAGTTTAGTTAAATTGGAGAGAAATATATACAAGCTGGCTGTAGGCGCTGGAAATCAAATCTCTCATTACAGTTACACCTGACTGTAACAAACCAAACAAAAACAAAAAATCTAAGCTGAATTGGTGATGAAGAAAATGTTCAAAATTGTTGAAAAGACAAGGAGACTATGACCATTACTCCCAGTCTTTGATTTCCGAAGATTTGGAGCTTCTTTGTTTGTTTAAAACATGGCTTCTTAGGCCTACAAAATAAGTTAGCAACCTAAGAAGCACGGAAACGGATACGACACGGACACGGACACGGACACGGCGACACGGTAAATCCTAAAAAATTAGGACACGGATACGGCGGGGACATAAATCCTATGGACCTCCACAAATTCTTAGAAAATTGAAGCCCAACTTTAGCCCTCTTTGAGCATCTGTTCTTGTTTCTGTTGTTGAAGTATACGCTTCCCCTTTGAACTATTCACAGGATGAGCATTAGTTCGATTGAAGCAGTATTAACCAAGGTTGTTAAAATCAGGATTCTATGTAGGATCGTTGGGGGTTCCGTAGAATCGGAATCGTAGAATTGGGTTGAGAATCGTAAGATTCTACCAAACTAGTAGAAAAACGTTTCAAACTAATATCTCTAAGATATAGCAAAGATAAGTCCAAAACACAAAACTTGTATAGAAGTACCACTCCAAATATAATGTATAAGAGAATGTAGTGCTACTAATATATCCAAATAATTCAACTAATCAAGTTTCAAACTTTCAACATCAATTCAATTAGATGTGAATTATATATATATATGTATATATATAAAGAATTATTACCAACTTAGATGCTAGTGCCACTAACTATATGAATTACTGAATTATGAACACAAAGTTATAAACATTATACACTGACCAAAATTATCAAATTTATATCCAAAAAAATAAATAGAACAGAAACATAACAGATTAACAAAGGTGCAATTGAACAAGAAATACCCATGCTTATCAATTAGGAACATCCGAACAAGAAAAAGGCCTGATGTCGAAGACCAACTGAATTTGGAGTCTTCAATGTTCACCAAATTCAGAATTTCTCTTTATCTTTACTGTTTTGGGCCCAAGATCGTTGGGATTTCTTATTAAAAGAGCCCAACCCATCAAGACAGTGTGTCAGTGCAAAAATACAGGGCCAAACAAGGCACAAAATAAAATCTTATAGAATCAGTAGAATCTTTCGAATCTTACGATTCTACGGTGAGATTCTACCCCGATTCTACCCAAAGGAGCAATTTTCATGCGATTTAACTCGTTTTGGGGGTCTAGGATCGTAGAATCGCGATCTTAACAACTTTGGTAACAGGAACTTCACAGTGGAAAGAAAAGCAGGAACGCCTTGAGTCTTCCTCTTTGGCTTTGAAGCTGTTTTTGATGGTAACGAGTTACCTTACCATCTTTCCTTTTACAGAGGCTTTGCTAAAGGAATTGCATTGTTCTTGCATTTCTTGACTGGTGGCTTCTTTTTCTTTCTTTTTGAGAGCTTTCCAAGCTTGAAACGTAAACTTGAACTCAGGCTAGGCTCTCCTCTTGAAACAAATAAGGATGAAGTTTTAATTTTACTTATCAAAAAAAAAAAATAAAGATGAAGTTTAAGGGGAGACGAACAATGATGAATCCATAAGAAGAGAAGAAATTCATGGAAACAACTGAAAATATTGTTGTGAAAGGAAAAAAAGAAGTATCAAGGGTTTATGAAGAAAGAAAATAAGAAGAAGAGGAGAGAGAGGACCATCCCCAATTAAAAGGCCAATGGCCTAGCAGTACCAGGCCCTTACTTCCCAAAGGGAGGTCAAGGGTTTAAGCCTCCATGGAGGCATGTGTGTGTGAGTATCAACTATGAAAAAAAAAAAAAAAAAAAAAAAACAGAGAGGACCATCCATTGGCAATAAAGCTTGGTCGGTGGGAGAACAAGAGAGAGCCAAAGTTGATTGTGCAAGAGTTTGAATCTTTGAACTAAAATATAAGCCTAAATATATGATTATTTTAATATAAAATGGTTTCATAAATATTAACTTTTAAGTAATTATGTAATGACTACCGTATTATGGGAATTTATTAAACAATTCCTCATACTTACACTTCAACACAACTTTCTTAAAAGTCACCAAGAATGCACTTATCAAAAAAAAAAAAAAAAAAACCCTAAGAATGTGACATGCATGTTGGAGGCGTGTCCGAATATTCAAAAAAAATATATATATATCAGACACGTATTTTGGAGTGCCCGACACTTGTCGGGACATGTTTGGCGCGTTTCGGTGTCCGACACGGATTCTTTGCCCTTTTAGGTGTGTTAGTGCTTCCTAGTTAGCAACTAATCTTTTTGTATCTTCTTAGGCCTTTTTACCCAATGGATCTCTCCACTCTAGAACTCTCCAATTCCCTTAAACTTCTTTTGGTTCCTATATTTCTTTGGAATGAATATGTTAGTATTGCTCTGAGTCTCCTTGAGGTTTCCTTCCTCTTTTTGAGGAGTTACCAAGCAATCGTAGTCAAAGAGAGGAGTTCCCAAGCAAGCATTATTATGAGTCTCCTTAATTGGAGCACAAGAATCAAGGACATCAAATATGTTAGAGCAACTAACAGTTCCCTTCCTCTTTACCTTTTGAAAATGAAGAGTGAACTATCTTTTTACCTTCTTTTAAGGAACCTAAATCTGCTCATTGGGTTGATTTTTTTCTCACAATCCATTGTTATTTAGGGGGAGGTTTTGCTTTGTTTGGAACCAAATTCCTTTGGGATTTGAAATTGGAAATGGAAAAGGAATTGGACTGTAATTAAATAAAATTCTATTTTAATGTTTGGAAGAAACTGGAATTTGTAAAAAGGAATTTAGTGCCGATGAGGCTGGTGTGGGATTAGATAAGAAGGTCTTTCGTCATCTACAGTGTTGCGCTCATGGTTCAAACAAATCCCTACCAGCTATTACTCGGTTAATGGGAAGCACCTCTAGACTTTCATCTCGGGATTCTCATAGAAACATCCATGTTTATAGATGGTCGAGAAAAATAAACAGAAATGGACCTCCACTGACCCAGCTATGTCCTCTGTTATTCATCCCCAGAGCTCCCTTACAGCACCTTCTTCTTCTTCCTCTCTTTCTTATGGGGTGGTGAGGGACGATGTTGAGATGTCAATGGAGAAGAGCAGTGTTTTGTCTGTTGTGCCTTCGGCACCTGCAGACGAGTATGGGCTGGTTACAGACAGAATGATTGCCAGCGGATTTGTCAATTCAGAGCAATCTGATCCACTTAATTGTGCAGTTCAGGACTTATCGGATGGGGTTTCGGTCCGTTTAGGGAGAGACCTTCACTTTCAGCTGTCTAATGAGTCAGCGATGGCTCTGCTCAAAGAACTCCGCCTTTATGTAGCCTTGAAAGGCCTTAATTGCATGCCGTCTGGAGGGGTTGAGGAGAATAAATTGGTTAGTATCCTGAGTAGTGGAATAGGAGACTACAATACAGATTCTGACTCGTTTACAGAGTCTTTTGATTTTGGAAGGGATTGTGATGAGGAGGTGGCTACTGATCTGGTTTCCATCCAACTAGTCTGTTCCAACGAGTTTGTTCCTTGGTTGGAGAATGATTTTTCTGAAGTGATAGAGAGGAACCTTTGGCAATTGAGAGACCTGGTTGTTCAGAAACAAATGTTGACTTGGGTAAGGACTGGATGATTGAAAACATAGGAGCTGCTAGTGAGTTGTTGGGTGTTTCTTCAGAGGGGAACAATGACCATACACTATCCATTCTTCAAGCAATAGTGGAAGGAAGAGAGGTCGTTGTGACTGAAGAGGTTGTGAACCCGAGGCCTATATCATCCTGGAAAGGGGCACAGGAGATCAAGAATCTTATCTCTGCAGTCAATTATGAAGGAAAGAAAGGGGTGGTGAGGGAGTGGGGAAGGACTAGGAGTCGGAGTTCGACGAAAGGAGGAGGGGAGATCATTTTATCTGGTTTTTAATGAAGCTACGAATTATTTCTTAGAATGTTCGTGGTCTCAACGACCCAAAGTTGGCATCCATTTCTGATGCGGTGGTTAGGAGTTTGTGGGGAGGAAGGTTTGTGGAATGGGAGGCCTTGAATGCTACAAGTACTTTGGGCGGTATCTTAGTTAGGTGGGATTGTAGATGATTGTCTCGGTTGGATGTGTGGGTAGGGAGATTTTTAGTGTCTTGCAAGTTCAAATTGGAAGAGGATAATTTCAAATGGGTTTTCACTGGGTTCTATGGACCAGTTGTTGATATGGATAGGCTTTTTTTCTGGGAGGAGCTAAACTATGTTCAAGAAATGTGGTCTCTTCCTTGGTGTTTGGGTGGGGATTTCAATTCTATTAGATTCCCATTAGAGAGGTCCACAGGAGGGAGGAGGTCTTCTGAAATGGATCAGTTTTCTGATTTCATTGACGAGCATCTTCTCATTGATTTACCAATGGAAGGCGCAGCCTATACATGGTTGAATGGCGGGGACCCAGTCACTTTTTCAAGGCTGGATCATTTCTTGATTCCTGGCGAGTGGGAAGAGAAATTTCCGGATGTCGTTCAAGCAGTTTTAGCACGGGTCATATCTGATCATGTTCCTTTGGTTTAAGATTGTGGAGGTTTGTGTTCTCAAAGGTCTTCGTTTCGATTTGAGAATATGCGGCTAAGAGCGGAGGATTTCCAAGGGAAAGTTTAGTCTTGGTGGGGAGGGTGTTGTTGTCACAGGCTCATCTAGCTTCATTTTAACTACAAAGTTGAAGGCTCTCAAATTCGATCTTAAGAAGTGGAATAAAGACCTTTTTGGGAATCTTGAATGGAGGAAGCATAGAATCCTTGCTGATTTTTATGAGATTGATCGCCTAGAAGAGGCGGGTGGGGATGTGGAGTTTTTGCGTTCTAGAAGAGCCTCTTGTCAGGCAGCTCTTGCTGAGATTGCTAGTATGGAGGAGATATCATGGTGACAAAAATCTCGGGTTCTTTGCTAAAAGAGGGAGATCGTAATACAAATTTTTTTCACAGACTCGCTAACGCTCATAGAAGAAGTAATCATATAGGACGTATTCGGGTGGAAGGTGTAGAGATGTGGAGGGAAGAAGATGTGCGAGATGGGATTGCTTCTAAGCTTTATACCGAACCGCTTGCTTGGACACCTAAACTTGATGGTCTTCATTTTGAGGCTATTTCTGAGATTGATAGGGAGCGGCTTGAGATTCCCTTTACTGAAGAAGAAGTTCTAAAGGCTTTATCAAGTTGTAGCGGGGACAAAGCTCCTAGGCCAGGGTTCACTATGCGGTTTCTTATGGAAAGTTGGGCAGTTGTGAAAAACGATGTGATGGGCACTTTTCAGGAGTTTTATTCTACTGGTGCCTTTGAGAAGTTGCTAAATGCAACCTTCATTGCCCTTATCCCTAAGAAGGGAGGTGCTTCTGACATTAAAGACTTCCGTCCTATCAGCTTAGTGGGTTGTATCTACAAGCTTATGGCTAAGGTCTTTGCTCTTAGGATGAGGGGAGTGATGGATGGGATTATATCGGACTCGTAGAATGCTTTTGTTGGAGGAAGGCAAATTCTTGACTCAGTTCTTATTGCAGGCGAATGTGTGGACTCTGGATTGAGAAGTGGTGTTCCCGGAGTCTTGTGCAAACTTGACATTGAGAAAGCGTATGATCATGTGAATTGGAATTTCCTGCTTTATTTGCTTCAGAGAATGGGGTTTGGAAGTAAATGGAGGAAATGGATAGAGACATGCCTTTCGTTTGTCAAATTCTCTGTTCTTGTGAACGGGTCTCCTGCTGGTTTCTTTGGGTGTTCTCGGGGTTTAAATTAGGAGATCCCCTGTCATCTTTCCTCTTTCTTATTGTTATGGAGGGATTAAGCAGACTTATGCAAAGGGCAGAGGATCTTGATCTTATTTAGGGCTTTATGGTGGGAAGAGATCCTGTCCGTCAGATAGAAGTCTCTCATTTACTTTTTGCGGATGACACCCTGATGCTGATGTGCCTTAGCTTAGATACTTGAGGCGCATCTTGGCCTGTTTTCAGGCTGTCTCTGGTCTGAAGGTTAATGTGGCTAAAAGTGTGCTAGTTCCGATTGGAGATGTTCAGGATATCTTGTCTTTAGCGGCAGTCCTTGGGTGTAGGGTGAGTTCTTTTCCAATTCTGTATTTGGGTTTGCCTTTAGGGGTTTCCTCTAGAACGGTGGGGAGTTGGGACCCTGTGATTGATAAGTATGCGAAGAGATTAGCAGGATGGAAAAAGCAAAGGGGGGGAAAGTTACGCTTATAAAGAGCACTTTATCGAGCCTTCCCACATATTTTTTTATCTATGTTCCAAATTCCATGCTCTGTTGCTGCTAGGACTGGAAAATTCAAAGGGATTTCCTTTGGGGTGGAAGAGGAGAGGAATTTAAGTATCACCTAGTCAATTGGGAACAAGTTTGCAAGCCAATGAAGTTTGGTGGTCTTGGTATCAGAAGACTAGTCCCCTTTAACCAAGCTCTTCTGGGAAAATGGCTGTGGAGGTACGGGAGGGAAAGACATCGCCCTTGGCGAAGGCTTGTTTCATGCCAATATGGGGAAGAGAGTGGTGGTTGGTCTACTCGTCTTGTTTCTCTCGTGGGAGGAGTTGGGGTGTGGAAATTCATTAGGAAGGGATGGGACGCTTTTTCTACTCATATCAGATTCCAAGTTTGTGATGGCAAATGTGTACGCTTTTGGGAGGATCTTTGGTGTGGAGACCGGGCTTTATCTTGTTTATTTCTAAGTTATACATTATTGTAGTTGATAGACATGCCTACGTAGCCAACTGTTATTGGCTTGATAGCAGTGGGATTACTTGGGACGTGCACTTTCGACGCTCTTTTCAGGATTGGGAGGTGGACAAAGTATGTGTTTTTTTGAATTTGCTGTATCGATAGGAGGCAGTTGGTAGAGGTAGTGATGACATGACATGGATTCCCTCTTCCTATAGTCGCTTCGAAGTTCGATCCTTATTCTTATGTCTTTCTGATTTTGATATCATTGATATTCTGTGGAAGACTATCTGGCGTTCTATGGCTCCAACTAGGGTGGCATTCTTTGTTTGGACCGCTGTATGGGGTAAGATCCTAACGATTGATAATCTAAGGAAAAGGGGCAATTGTCTTGTTAACTGGTGTTGCCTTTGCAAACAAGATGGTGAGTCAGTTGCTCACACTCTCATGCATTGTCCTATGGCGAGGGATTGTTGGGATCTTATCTTTTGTCTGTTTGGTATGCGTTGGGTTATGCCTCGTTATCCTAAGGATTTGATTCGTATTTAGAGAGGATGCCGTGTGAGAAGCGCTATTCACAATTATTGGAGAGTTGTACCACATTGTGTCTAGTGGTGTATCTAGAAGGAGAGGAATAGTAGAATGTTCGAAGGGAAAGAATCGTCCACGACGATTCTGAAATTTCACATCATACGCTCTATTTTCAGTTATGTGAAGAGGAAGTCCTGTTCTTCTCCCGAAGATTTAATTATTTTTTTGGCTTCTTTGGGGCCTTAAACCCTTATTCCACTTTTGTATAAGGGATGCGTTCCCCTCTTGAACGCCTTTTTATTTCAATTATTACTTATCAAAAAAATAATAATAATAAAATAAAATAAAATTTGTATCAGTTTGGGATAAAGAGACGTGAAAGTTATGAAGGAGGTTTGTAGAATTAGAGACCAGAAAACAGTTAATAAAAGGATAATTTTGTAATTACATTTCAAATCCCATCAAATCCTATAATTTTTCCTCCGATTTCTCCACCTTCCCAATTTTCCTTTAGAATCCCATCAAATCCCTTTCCCTTATAAAATCCCATCATTTCAAACAAGTGATTATATATTTTTTTAATTCCAATTCCTATGAAATCCCAAGGTTCCAAACACAATGTTAGGAGTGCCCAAAGGTCTCAAATATTCTATAATTTTTGAGATCTTCAAGAGAACTCCACTGTAATTTCAAGAGGTTCACCATAGTGGCATAGCCAAGATTTAAGTTAAAACCTGTTGTGATTTTTTGATTGGCTAGTATCCCCACACAAATTAGGGCAAAATTAAGTCTAGCTTTTTTGTCGAGTTTGGTCATTCACGTATAAAGTTATATTTTTTTAAACTAAAACAATCTTCAGTCAATGATTTAGAGTAGCGTTGTAAAATTTGACCAAACAGAAATGCAACAGAAATAACTGCATTGGGTTACCGTATCTTAGGTACAATAAGATTGCCACCAAAATAATAGGGGCCACCATCAATGATTCTCTGAAGGGCAATTGCACCCTTGCACTTGAACAAGGGGTCAATGACCCATTATCAGTGCTACACACGAAGTGGAAAGGAACATTTTGTCTAAAAGTACCCGGCTAATTTGATAATTTGGGAGATCTTGGAGGGACATGAACAGTTGGTTCTTGTACCCAAGGTCAGTTTTATGGCCTTTGCTTAGGCTTGAGGGAAGAATCCTTTTCTGAATGCTACACTAAGCTGTTGCATGTAATTGGGGAATTCTAGGCTTACCCAGCATTTTTGGATTGTATCCATCTTAGCTAGACTGGTGGATGGTCCAGACGGTTACTGGTCATGTTGGCTGGATCAGCTAGTTGGATGCTTTGGTCATGTCGGCCAATTCATTTAAGTAACTGAACCCACCAGGTTGGGAGCCAAGCCAGTAGGGCGAGCAGCATAGTGGTGAATGTGCATCCATTGTACTAAAGCAGTTGGAACCAGTTTCAAATTTGAATCCAAATCCAAATCCAAATCCAAATATTGCTTTTGATACCAAGAGTTAGTGCCACTTGTCATTGTGGTTGCACGTGCCCAGATTAGCTGGAGTTCTACTCGGTAAGCAAACTAACAGCCTCCAGGATCAGGAGAGGAACACACCTCTAGAGAAGCATTATCTGTTACCATATGGAAAAGATGACTATGTACATATATATATATGTGCTTACTCATATGCTCTTGTGAATTCATTATCCTGTGTGTTTGTTTGTGTATGTGTATGATGTGCATGTACATGTATCAACTGCCTAGCTTGTCCTGCATCAAATGGACGGCAGTTCTTGAGCAATATTTTCTACTCTGTTCATTTGATATGTAACCACACGGAGAAGTTCATATAGTTCACTTTTTGCAATAAGATGAGAACAATTACTAACATGCATTGCAGATTCTCATCAGATATGGGGCAAATAAACTCGAAAGAGACGGGAGATCAACGCGAGGCTTCTGCTCTTTGTGACGAAGTATGTTGATTACATACATTGAGTTTTCGTCTTTGTGTCTGTGTATTTTATGGTCAACATCTGAATATGCATCTGGAGTTTTTAATCTAGAGATGTAAGACGAGGGTGTTATATTGTTATGTTTTCATATGCTTGAAGATTCACTTTTAGGCTAATGTCTAATTGTTGTGCAGCTTGATATGCTACAAGAAGAGAATGAGAATATTGTTGAGAAGGTGCATCTCCCTCTCTCTCTCCACACACACACACACACACACACACACACACAAACACAATCCTCAACCCGGAAGGTGGGGTAGGGGGCCAAAATTTTCTGGCTTAATGTGATATTTATAGTTTGTGATCTGTTGTATGGCTCAGAGCTGTGGAAGAAGGTTGTGAAGAAGCACAAGCTAGAGTTTGTTGAGAAACAGGTCATATCTTTATTATTGTTTGTTGTACAGTAGAATGTAAAAGGATGTGCTTGGCTTCTAATTAGAATCTCTTGTTTAGGTCTTTTTACATGGATGAGGCCTCCATATCTTGTCTGGCTTGCTTGTAATTTTTCCTGATTGATTCCAAAGGGGATACTATAACTATAAACTGACATTTCGGGTTATGTAATGCTAGGCTTCTTGTGGTGATAAATTATACCCAACACTGGCATGTGTGAAAGATTATGTAAAACTCATTGATGTGGTTTTCCTACTTTTTCCCCAGGGAAATTAAGATTTCATAACATTGCCTAGGAGTAGGTGCATTACCAGCCTACCCCTCCCAACACCCTGCATTGGTGGATGAACAGTGGGTGAAGTTAAGCCACAAATATACTTCTGTCAATTACTTAGGGCTTTGTTTGGAAATATTTTGCATGAATAAAATTTTTGTTTGCATGTTGTATATGCCCGACAACAATGTGCTTCCAACCTATCTTAATACTTTTTTTTTTGATAAGTAACTTATCTTAATACTAAAACAACAACAACATACAAAGACCTTTTCTAACTATTTGGAGTCGGTTACACGAACCCCTATCTAAGGTCAAGAACTCAGTCAAACCACATGTTATTACATCTTCTCTTACTAACTCTACCCAAGTTAATTTTGTCTATCCCTCCTCTAGCATTATCATCAATGTGAACTATGTCATTGTTTTTAACCGGTGCACTTAATGGTCTTCTTTGTACATTCCAAGCCATCTTGATCAATTTCTTTCACTTTATCTACAATGAGTTTTACTTTAACCATCTCACGAACTGGTTCATTTCATTGTATCCTTTCTTGTCTTGACGCACATCCATCTCAACATTCGCATTTCCTGCACTCTCACTTTGTGCATATGTTAATTCTTAGTTGCCCATCATTCCGTCCCATAAATAATGGCTAGTCTAGTAGCTGTTTTATAGTCGATCACACTATTCCTGACACACTACTCCATTTAACCTACCCTGCCTTGATTCTACAATTAAAATCGTATACAATTTCTCTCCTTCATTGTGAAAAATTGAGCGTAATTGTGGAAATGTTCACTTTTTGGTATCTTTTGAATCTTCACTGCATCCCTCTTTGTATTTCTAGATTTACTAAAGTTTGCTAAACTTCTGTTATTGTGATAATGAAATCTTGCTGCTTGCTTTTGTTTTCTCAGGTAGCTGCTCTTGGAGAAGGGATATATTTGGAAGCTAAATTATTGAGCAGGTATGTTGTTAGAAAATGCCTCCAAGTCCACCATTTTTCATAGATTGTTCTGTTTATGGTAGTTTTTATGTCATGTTCTGATCATGATGTCTCCTGTCATTCATTTGCAGAAAGGAAGCCGCATTGCGACAAAGAGAGGTAATTTGGGAAATTTGAGTTATTCGTTGAGTTAATAAATGACTCATATAATAGTTAACTAGTGGTCTGTACATCCCTTTGCTTGAGTTTGACTTGGATGAGTGACGTCTTGGACTTAGGCCATGGAATGGCCTAAGTGAAACAATTCCTTGTGTTCGTTACAGAAATAAAGTTTTGGAATACATGAACAGATTGGAGTATGCCATTTTTATACATGGCATGGTATTTGAATTTTTTCCTATCTGCCATTCAAGTATGTTGAAATAATATTTATTATCACAGGTTGCACTTAGAGATGCAAAACAAACGAAAGATGGGGCGGATGAGGAAATTGCATCCCTTCGATCTGAAGTTAAGGTAAAGTATGATACTAACTGGACATTAATGTGTCTCTATTTTTTAGTTTTATATTACTGCTTAACTTAATGTTTATCGTTCTGCTGTTGGTGCTGCTGTTGCGTTATTATGGTTTGATATTTTTGCTTGATTCAGAATGCAAAAAGTGAGGCTGCAGTTGCTGTGGATCAGCTGCAGGGAACTGAATCTGAAGTTAAAGCTCTTCGTTCAATGACACAAAGAATGGTTTTGACTCAGAGTGAAATGTTATGTATTTATATAGTTGCACAGAGCTTAGAAATTTCATATGTGGATTAATTGTATTCACCTATCTGCATTGCAGGAGGAAGTTGTGCTTAAGAGGTGGTGGCTTGCGCGCTATTGGGGCTTAGCTGCCCGGCATGGTAATCTACATGTTACAACTATGATGTGCTTAAGAAGGTCTTTTTTATTTTTATGATTTTTTATTTGATTAAATTACACTTGCACCCCCTGAGTCTTGCCCTAATTACACACGGTGGTTGAAAATGGCCTTCATTACACTTGCCTCCCTTACTGCCATCAAGCAGCTAATGGGCATCTAAAATGATATGGAAATGTCATTACCTCTCGTATATATTATGAACTTTTCTTTTCTTTTCTTCTTTCTCGTTTCTTTTTCTTATCTCTGTCTCTCTTTTTTCTCTCTCATCAATCATTATCCTCATAGTTTTTCCCTGATAAAGATTGAACCATACGAACCACAGTGAGGACACAACCTGCTTGACTCCATCCGATAGTTACTCGTTTATGTGATTGGACACAACGAGGTTCACACTGATGGCACTGTGCGCTATCCCTTACCGAGTACCCTGGCAGCTCAGTGAGGAGCCTATTTGTTTTTCTCGGGCTGTTCGGTTTCCCGAATGGCGCGCTGCTATGACTGATGAGTTTAATGCTCTCCTTAAATATCATACTTGGGCCTTGGTTCCTCCTTTGCCGCATCACAACACAGTGGTTTTCAAGTGGGTTTTTAAGGTTGAGCACCTAGCGGATGGCATGGTTGAACGTCACAAAGCCCGCCTTGTGGCTGAGGGCTTCTATCAACAACATGGTCTGGATTATGATGGGACTTTCAGCCCCGTGGTTAAGCCTACCACTATTCGTACTATTCTCAACATGGCAGTGTCTTCTGGATGGGATGACAGTTAGATGCCAAGAATGCCTTCTTGCATGGTTTTCTCCATGAGATAGTTTTTATGACTCCGCTCACAAGGTTTGTTGGTCCCCAGTGCCCTCTCCATGTTTATCAGCTTCAGAAGGCCACCTACGGGCTCAAACAGGCATCTCGTGCATGGTTCCAACGATTTAGTTCCTTCCTCGTCCGGTTTGGATTTACACAGTTGCGTCGACTACTCTATGTTTGTATTTCAACGCTCTTCTTAGATGATGATACTATTGGTGTATGTGGACAACATTGTGCACATTAGGAACACACCTTCATTGATCTCATCCTTTATCTCCACTCTTGGTATAGAGTTTGAGATAAAGAAGGATCTCTGTCCTCTTCATTACTTTCTTAGCTTTGAGGTGTCCCCCTTTGCGCTCTGGTCTGCATCTTTTCAGACTCGATACGCTGTTGATCTCTTACGCCGCAATTCTATGGTCGAGCGCAAACCATATAGAACCCTTATGAATGCCGCGACATAGCTCTCAGCCCTAGAGGGTGATCCACTTTTGGAATCTATTGAGTATCGCCGCTTGGTTAGATCTCTTCTCTAACCTGTCCAGACATTGCCTTTGTGGTTCATCACGTTGCTCAGTTCATGAGTGCCCATTGGACCACTCATCCTCCTATTGTTAAGTGCATTATGCGCTATCTCAATGGCACTTTGGATTTTGGATTGGTCTTTCACCCTTCCTTTTTCACCCTTCCTCTGGTGCTTTAGTCCTTCATGTCTTCTCTGATATTGATTGTGCCGGTTTTTCCTTATAGTCGGCGTTCCACTTCTGGGTACTATGTTTTCTTGGGTCCGAATCTCATTTCTTGGAGTGCTAAGAAACAACCTACTGTTTCTCATTCGAGTTTTGAGTCCAGTACTGCACACTCACTCATGTCGACACCTTTAACGTGAGCTTCATGTGCCCTTGTCCACACCTATCATTCTCTACTATGACAACCTCAGCACTACACACATGGCATCCATTCTTGACTTTCGTGCTCGTACCAGGCATATTGAGCTTGATTACTACTTCATTCGGGAACTAGTTCTCTCTGATAGCCATCGTGTTCAATTTGTTCCTTCTGCCAACCTATGTTACCTGGACTCGGGTACGGGTGTTGGACACGGGTGCGTGTCTAGAAGTCGGATCCTTTCATCTTTGAAATTATTGGATACGGAGACTTTGCTAAAAAGGGTCCAAAAGTTGGACACGGACACTTGGACATGGTTATAATTATTATATAGGGTTACAAAGTATAGGCCATTTGTGTATTATTTGAGGGTAGGATGGTATTTTGAAATAAAAACAAGACAATCTTGTAACATTTATTATTTATTTGAAAAGCAAGTAGTTGGAGTAAAAAGTAAATGTAAAAGTTAAAAAGTTAAGTAAAGGTAAAAGTTAAAAAAGTTAGGAGTCAAATGTAGATGTACAAGTTGCTAAGTAAAACAATCACAATGTGATAAGATTTATATTTTATAAGAAGACAACTGTCAGCCACAAATAAAAAGTGAAGACAGCTGGCAGCAGCAATCTATTAAATACTCTTTTAGATCTGAAAGGTTGCGTAAAAAACCATACCTCGGTCAGAAGAACAAGACTTGTGCATGAAGAACCCATCATCTTCAACCTTAAAAAACCCTAATGTCGAACCGGCAACCTCTATCAGTATAAACATACCAGAAGGCATTCGATTTAATAAAGAGACACGAAAAAAAAGTTCAGATCTTTGCCAGCCGTGTCCGATGGTGTGAAAGGTATGTCGGTGTCCGTGTCGTGTTGTGTCGACACGGACACCCTGGCCTGGTTAGGCGAGTCCAGGTAACATAGCCGCCAACCAAACTACAGATATCTTCACTAAGCTTCACAAACATTGCTTTGAGCTTCAGCGTTCCAAACTCCGCCTCCCTAGACCGTTGAGTTTGTGGGGGAGTATTAGACAACCCCCTTAGATTTAGGCTTAATATTAGCTTTTATAGTTGCATATATTCTATTACATATGTCTTAGGTTAACATTCATTTAGCATTAGATTTGGACTTACCTTTTATGTAAAACATATAAATACCAATATTAGGATGAATACAATGGTGTTAATTTTCCAGTTATTTAACTCTCACAGAAAAAGAAAGGGATGACTGAAAATCGCAGGTTTTGCCAGACTTATGTTAATAGGAATGTGGAGACTTACCTGATCGGGAATTCACTAGACAGTCATCGGGTCAGTGATCGGAGATGTTACTACAAATTTTGCGAACCAAAAACAAATCAATAAACACAATAGAAAAGGAAACACACCACACAAAGAATACAAATATTTCCGTGGTTTGCCAAAGCCTACGGGCCACAGTGTCAATTCGGTGAATGATCTCAATAGAAATATAAAAAGAAGAAAAATGAGAGAATTGTGTAAAGGCTTGAATGAGATAAATCACTCATTCACAGCTCTAGTATTTATAGATAAAAAGAGCCCATGCTCATATTATAAGAAAGGAAACTAAATCAAATTGAAATCAAATCACAACATATTCTATAGCATAATCTCTGCTAATATGGTAAGTCATTTCATAAATCGTGGCTATCATATATGCTAACACTCCTCCTTAAGTTGGTGGGTGGATATCTGAAACACCCAACTTGAACAATGCATTCTCAAACACAATCTTGCTGATACCCTCTGTAAGAATGTCTACAAGTTGTTGAGAGCTTATGACAAATGGAGTGCAAATATGACCAAAGTGACGGTCCACCTCTATATGCTTAGTCCTGTCATGCTGAACGAGATTTGCTGCTATGCTAATGGCAGACTTGTTGTCGCAGTAGAGTGAGAATGGAAGCGACACTGGAAGGCACAAGTCTGTTTTTAAGGTTTTCAGTCATAGCAACTCACATACCCCAAGAGCCATAGCCCTATACTCTTACCTCTGCACTAGATCGAGAGACAACATCCTGCTTCTTACTGCGCCAAGTAACCAAGTTACCACCAGTAGTAGTACAATAACCCGAAGTTGACCTCCTATCTGAAACTGGTCCCGCATAATCAACATTTGTCCAAGCCTCAACATGTAACTGACCATGATTGGCAAACAAAATACCACGACCCAGACACCCTTTTAAGTAGCGAAGGATCCGAATAGCTGCATCAAGGTGAGAGGTACGAAAAGAGTTCATGAATTGACTCACGACCCTAACGACATAAGCAATGTCAGGTCGAGTCAAGGATAAATAGATGAACTTCACCACAAGTTGTTGATACTGACCAACATTTGACAACAAATCCCCCTCATAATCAGCCAACCGATGATTTTGCTCAATCGGAGTATCAGCAGGACGAGCGCTAAGCTGACCAGAAGTAGAAATCAAGTCAAGAACACACTTGCGTTGAGAGATGCTAATTCTAGCCTTGGAGCGAGCCACCTCAATGCCCAAGAAGTATTGTAGGGGACTAAGATCCTTAATCTCAAACCGACGGCCAAGATAGCTCTTAATCTCAGTAATTCCGGTTGTATCATTTCCGGTAAGAACAATATCATCGACATACACAATGAGAGCAACTGTCTTATCGCCTGAATAACGTAAAAACAAGGTATGATCAGCTGCACTTTGATGGAAACCAAACTTGAGCATGGCAGTGCCAAAGCGATCAGACCAAGCTTGAGGAGACTACTTGCGGCTATACAAAGAACGACGAAGACGACATACCATACCAGAATGAGCAGGAGAACGAAAGCTCGGAGGAGGAACCATGTACACTTCCTCCTACAAACACCATTGAGAAAGGTATTTTTGACATCTATCTAAAATAGAGGCCAAGATCGAATCGCAGCAACAGAAAATGATACACGGATGGTATTCATCTTGGTAGTAGGGGCAAAAGTCTCTTGATAATCTATGCCATAAGTCTGAGCATAACCCTTGGCAACCAACTGGGCCTTGTAACGAGCAACTAACCCATCTGGATTATGCTTAACTGTAAACACTCAATGACAACCCACAACCTTTCGTCCAGTAGGAAGCGGAACCATGTCCCAAGTTTGATTTTTCTCAAGTGCTTGTAGTTCTTTGGCCGTAGCATCACGCCATTGAGGTTGTGCTAGTGCATCTGCAACAGTAGAAGGAAGAGGAACCGAGGCAACAAAAACAAGAAAACTCCGATAGGAGGGTGAGAGAGCACAATCAGAAACAAAATTAGAAATAGGGTATATACAAGAACGTTTACCCTTTCGAAGAGCAATGGAGCGATCATCAAGCGAAACAATAGCTTGAGAAGGCGGAGCTGGTGCCGAAAGAATAGGGCAGTCGATCATGGGAATAGAAGCTTGTACCTATTGTCTCCGACTATAAATCTGTGGAAAAGGAACAATTCCCTCTGCTAGAGGGGTATCACGTGGAGGAATCATAGAAGACGAAACAGGTAACGAAAGAGGAGTTGAAGACGGAAGAAGGTGATCATCCATTATATTCAACGGAAACCATTCACTTTGAGAACCAACTGAACCACTATAGTATAGTGTATGCTTAAAGAAAGAAACATCCATGGATATAAACTGCTGACGACTGGGAGGATGGTAATACCTATAACCTTTTTGAGAGTGAGAATAGCCCAAAAACACACACTTCAAAGACTTGGGGTCAAGCTTTGTACGAGTCTACCCCAATTGCTGAGCAAAGCACTCACACCCGAAGACTCTCGAAGGAATAAAAAAAAGAGATGAATTGGGATGTAAGATTGAGAGTGGGGCTGCAAAGTTAAGAACTCTAGAAGGAGTCCTATTAATGATGTAAACAGATGTAAGAACTGCATCTCCCCAAAATGACTGGGGAACATTTATGCCAATGCAGATTGCTTTGGCTAAGTCAAGGATGTGACGATTCTTTCTCTCAGAACGACCATTCTGTTGAGGAGTTTTAACATTAGCCATTTGATACTCAATTCCAAATTTTATACATAACCGTTGAGTGTACTCCGTACCATGGTCAGATCTGAATTTTTTAATGGTACAACCATATTGAGTCTGAACTATTGTCATAAAATTTTTAAAAATGGTGTACACCTCATTTTTGGTTTTCATAAGATAAACCCATGTAACATGACTATGATCATCAATGAACAACACAAAATATCGAAATCCAAGACTAGAAGTAACTGGGCAAGGACGCCACACATCTGAATGAACAAGATCAAAAGGTGTTAAAGCAAATTTATTACTACTAGCAGGATAATTGGAACGAACATGTTTAGCCATATAACATGTCTCACAGGATAAATATGTCACTGCCATGTTACAAAATAAGGAAGGAAATAAATGTTTTAAATAACCGAAAGAAATATGTCCTAAATGCATGTGCCAACGCATAAGTTGGGCTTTATTAGATGAAATAAAATTAGAAAATGAAGCTGAATTTGCTTGAGGTGACAAAGGAGCATCCAACATGTATAGACTGTCCACTTTATGCCCACTGCCAATTGTCCGTTTCGACACCAGATCCTGAAAAATACAATGAGAGGGAAAGAATGTTACACTATAATTTAATTGTTTGGTAACGCTACTAACAAAAATAAGATTTGTAGTCAACTGTGGAATAGGAATTGTATCTGACAAAGTAAATGAAGGAGTAACTGATATGTGACCTTCCCCAGCAATGGAAGATGGAGAGCTATCCATAAGGCGTATCTTGTGATGGCCAGAGCAGATACTATAAGATTGGAAGAATGAGGACATACTAGCATATTGTCTGAAGCACCAGAATCAATGATCTATGGTGTCGAAGACATAGATATGCTATGTGCAGACGCAATAGTACCTGAGTGGGCATAAGTGGAGGTTGGCTGAGAGAGTTGCAAGGAGTTGACAACAAGACTGGTTGTGTAACAGAATGTGTAGAGGATCGAGGTTGTTGTTTCTGTTGCGGTGGGCGTCTATATGGAGCATAATAATGAGATTTGATGTGACCAAATTTTCCGCAATGGTCACACCGTCCATGTTGTCATCCCAGAGGAGGACTGGTGGTAGAGATCTGCACTGACTAGAATGGTGCAGTTCCTGAAAGGTTTGGAACCCGAACTGTCATAGTAGAACAATCAACAGAAGCAACACTTAATGGATTAGTCCAACGGCTCTCATCTGACAACATATAGGAGTATGCATCCTCAAGAGTAGGGAATGAAGATAAGCCCAATAAATGAACACGAGCATACTCAAACTCGTCGTTCAACCCAGCAAGAAACTGAAACACTCGATTCTTCTCCACAATCCCTGCATATAAAACTGCATCATCTGGATCCTTCCAAGAGAGAAAGGAATCATAATGTGACATCTCCTCCCAAATAGCACAAAGCTTGGCGATGTAACCTGAAACTGTCAAGTCACCCTGAGAAATCCTGGTGATATCTCACCCCAACTGGAAAATTTGTGCATTATTCTGCCTCTAAGAATAAGTGCGTTGAACTAAATCCCAAATCTACTTAGCAGTCTTCATAAGCATATAGCCAACAACTATGTTTGGTTGCATCGAATTGAGTAGCCAAGACATAACTGTAGTGTTATCTGCAAACCACTGTGGATATGCCTTCTCTTACTCAACTGGCTCCTTTTCAGAACCAGTAATATAGTCAATCTTGCCTTTGCCACCAATGAACATTTTGGTAGACTGTGCCCTAATCAAATAGTTGGAACCATCCAACTTCACTGTGGTGATTTGAAGTCCTGATGAGTTGGTGGGAAAAATGGCACTATCACCCACAGAACTTGAGCCAAGAGAATTAACAGTCGAGGACCCTGAATTTGCCATAATCTGTCACACGACAATAAAAAACACCACCACAAATTCTGTTAATAAATCAAAGAGTCTCCCTCCTCAGTCCATTCCCGAAAAACCCAAATACATACTTTTTTTAAGGAGCGCTGCCCGCTTACATATAGCCTGACAACCTCCTTCTTAATATCCGGAACCTCTTTGTAGACTAATTTTTTTTTTTTACCCAAGCCCTTCTAGGTGTTGAAGACCAATTATCCCAATTTTTCCAACCCTAGAAGAGTAAAAAAGAAATTGTAAAACTTTGAAATACCTGTTTTTGATCACAAAATAGCAACACAGAAAAACATGTGTAGGCAAACAGCCTAAGGTGGCTGTCGCACAAATAGCAAGGCTGCTCAAAGGTGTGGAAAGGTGTTGGCTCTGATACGAAGTCGAAATATAAAAAGAAGAAAAATGAGATAATTGTGTAAAGGCTTGAATGAGATAAATCACTCATTCACAGCTTTAGTATTTATAGATAAAAAAATCACATGTTCATATTACAAGAAAGGAAACTAAATCAAACTTAAATCAAATTACAACATATTCTAAAGCATATTTTATAGCATAATCAAATCTCTGCTAATATGATAAGTCATTCCATAACTCGTGGCTATCATATATGCTAACAATCTCATTATGCAAAAAACAGGACATTACAAGTTTCAGCCCCCAAACCCTAACTTTGGCTCTCTCTTTCCAACGATTTTCAGTGTTCTCACGTTACCCATTCCAAACTCTAATGCCCTTGTATACTGGGCTACAAGAGAGTTCTAAATAGGGACCACGAACCGCAAGAGAAAACAAGACACATTTTTGGGTCGAAACTGAGTGGCAATGTGACCCGGGCTGAACAAAATTCGGACCACAACATCACAGGAGACTTACCTGACTTTTGTGAAAGTATATATATCTGGTAGGGATATAGCCCTTGTCCAACGTATTTGGAAATTATTAAAATATCCTTCACTCGCAAAAACCAAATTATTTATTTATTTTTTTAAAAACTAGACCTTTCACATACTATTCTGAAATAAACACTATAACACTTGAATCAACCCAAATTTTAATTGCAAAAGATCCAAATCATGCTTCATATTGCCCCTCAGTTTACAGTGTCACCATCCGGAACTTAATAGATTCTATAAAAAAACAAAAAAAACAAAAAAGTCAAAATTTCTGGATTCTAATTATTTTGAGTTTTTATTTTCTATTTTTGTTCAGATTCACGCACTCCGCTACCCTGACTTTATGATATCTAGGACTTCAAATAAATCTGCTCGCTGCTTTACTTGATTGTGTCATGTACTCTGTTTGATATTGTTTTATTATAGTTCTGTTTGGTTTTGATTTGTTTGAGTTATTGAGGTTACTTTCAAGCTTACTTGGGTTTTGGTTCAATGTGTCAATTTCTGCAGCTGACCCTCTCACACCAGATTAGTTCGATAATGATGTTCTGTTTGCTTTTTTAGGCATCTGTGCAGATATTGCAGTGTCGAAGCATGAGTACTGGTCTTCCTTAGCACCTCTTCCTTTTGAAGTAGTCATTTCTGCCGGACAAAAAGCTAAAGAGGAATGCTGGGAAAAAGGCTAGTAACAACTCTTTGAAAATTTATGTCATATCTATTTGTGTTTCCGGCATCCGGAAATTGTTGCCCCTGTGGTCATTTGGTTTAGGCAATATTTTTGTATTATTTGCAGTCCTTTTTTTTTTTTTTTTTTTTTTAATCAAACTGTGAAGCCTTTACATCTGCAACATCGAGCAGGTGAGGACAATCCTGAGAGGACGAACAAACTTGTTCTGGACTTGAGCGATCTAACTGGAGAAGGAAATATTGAGAGTATGCTTTCAGTTGAAATGGGCTTGAAAGAGCTTGCTTCTTGAAGGTTCCTCTTTAAATTTAAAGATCAAACTTTGTTTTATTTACATCAACATCTATCTTCGATCTTTCTCATGGTTATCCTCATTAGTCTTATCATTCAAACTGATGCAATCCTGCAATATTCTCTTAAATTTTCATCATCTTCATGCTCTTTAACTGCAGTTGCTTTATCAGTGATTTGGTATCTATTTCTTGGAAAGTGTTGCTCTATTTAACACTATAATTGCTGTTTTTCAGGTTGAAGGTGCAATTGTGCTTGCATTGGCCCAACAGCGACGTGCAAATGCTCTTCGACTATCCATCTCAGGTTTATTTTGTTTAGCTTCTTTTGGCTTGATTCCAATCTTTAGCTGCTTTAATTTAGAAATTTCCTTCTTGAATATATTTTGCCTTCTTTGAGATTACCAATGATTCCCATGATTTTGATGAATATTGTTTTCCCTCTTATACGGGGCACTCAAAAGTCATAAATATTATGTATGTATTATGAAGTCCAAGTTTTTGCATGAATGGTGATTTTTATGTTTACTCATTGGGATATCCCTTTTATCATAACTGGTTGTATCAAAATAAGTGGCCTCTTGAAATTAAGTGGGATTTTTTTGACCTGGTGCCCTACCTGTTTGCATTCATTTCCTAGGGTATAGCATTTTGCATTTACCTCCTTTTGTTGTCCTAATGACTCTGTTTATAAGACTATCATTGTCTTTTGAAAAAACCATCAATCTAAGTTATTGAAGGACAAAAGTTCTTGTGTCCAATAAAAACTCTCCTACTAACCTGGTTAACTAGATATGGTATGGTATGTGATGAGCCAATTGGCGTACTATTGATTTTTAAAAGCAGTGAGTATGAAAATTACTGGTGGAGACACATCCGAAAAAGTTGAATAATATGTGGGACTATCGTGATGTAGTTGATGGACAACAGGTGAAAATTCTTGTTGGTCCAATGCTTCAAGTTTGCCTAGCCACCGATTGGACCAGCATTTCGTTGAAGGCTTCTGCCTATTCTAAGCATTTTTCTTGTTTGGATGCTGAAGTCTTCTAGATTATATTTAAGGTTTGGTAATAGCTATTGGCAAAAATGGTTTTCTTCCTAAGCATATTTTGTTATTTAGCAGTTGTGGCATGGAAATAATCTTTGGCCTGAGACAAGTGGTGTTCTAATATTGAGGAACTTGGTTCTGGGAGGTCTTAGTTCAAGTCTTTCCATTTGCAACTGTTCTCTCGATTTGCACTCTATATGTTATCTCAAATTGCATTCTATATATTCTCACTGAGACGGATTGTACGTAAGGGAGGGTGTGAGGGCATGGGATAAATATGGGGTTCATTCCTTTTCAGCTTAAGTTTTTAGATTAATTAGTTATAAATATGGTATCAAAATGGGTAAGGTCTTGAGTTCGAATCTCACCATCATCCCTACTATATTTGATGAACATGTTTGGACAATTCATAACTGTGAGTCCGGTGTTAGAGGATATAAATACTTTATTAACATCTTTTCTAACAGAAGAATTTTTGGGTTTAGTGGTGTTCGAACATGATAGTAGAGTTTCGTTGTGTGAGGTTCGGGTACAAATCTTCCTATCTAACAGAAGCTGTTCACCTATACTGCAAGTTCGTACTTCACATCTGTTTGCCTCTCCACGTGCAAGATGCGGTCACAAGTAAGGGGGGATGTGAGAGAATGATTTACATTGTTATCCTATTCCTTAAGTATTATTAAATGAATAAAAAAGGAAAGAAAATTGTCAGGTTCAGTAATATGCACAAGAGTACTTATGTAATTCTGTTTATTTTGTGTGCAGATATTAAATCACCTGGAGATCCAAAGTATATTGACTCATTTGGTACGTTCCATTTGGATATTTTATTGCATTTTGCTTCAGGCTGATGCCAGATAGGTGGAATGAGAATTTGTTGTTGTTTTAGTATTGGCTATTAATTTAGAATCTATAATTGCACAAATTGCATTAGACTACTACTAAATTCAAAAGTGAGATGCAATTGCAAACCACAGGTTTTATCTAATGATGTTTAGTCGTCGAAGGTATATCTGATAGTGACCGCAGAGAGATTTGTTGATGTACCCCCCAAAAATCATATTTTGTATCCGTCATCTGTTTGCAGTTTGTTAGCTTCATTTCACTGTTTTGTGAGGAAAAGGATCCTCTCCTTGAGAATCTTTCTGCTGGACTCTGCAGTGCTCATCCCGCGGCTCAGATTTTAGCCACGTCATCCTCGATGTTCAAATCTACAACTTGCAATTTCAATTTTAAAAGAAATTTCAACACGGAGGATGACGTGGCTGAATTTGGGCCACACGATTGAACCCTGCGGAGTCCAAGAGAGAGATACTCAAGGAGAGGACCCGTTTCTGTTTTGTGATATTATATATATATATATTGGTTACTCTAATTTTTCTTGTAGATTGGTTCTGGACAAATTTTATTCGTATGGGTTGCAATCTTTCACTGCATTGAGGTCTTCTTTCAGCTAATCAAAACACCTACAATATTTAGAGCAAAGCTTCAACTATTTTTATAGGGTAAAGTGCAAGAAACCCCCTTCAACTATTACCCTATTAGCAAATAACCCCCCTCAATTATAAACGTGGCAACAAACCCCCTGAACTAACCATTTGGTTGCAATTTACCCAATCCGACGACCGGTGAATTGAATTTGACCATGAAGTTGTGCATGCTTGGTCACGTGATGACCCAATTTTATTTAAATGACCAAACTGCCCTTATGAAAACTAAAAGACCACAGTGCCCATCGTATAACACTCAAACGCACCCTACCCTAATTTCCTAAAAATCCCCAAATTCAAATGCGACTGAATCCTAATGGTATCAACTAATGTTTTATTGCAACAATGGCACTGCCCAGAAAAGCATATGCACTTAGCATCGTCCATGGAGTTCGCTTCCTCTTCAACGATGATGACAACTGGCGGAAGAGCGGTCGATGGCACCTGCGACAGATTCGTCATCTGAAACCCATCGCCATCGACTGTTGTAGACTGTTTGTCTGTAGTTAACGATGACGTGAATGAATTGGCGGACGACGTTTACTATCGTCTTTGGAAACTCAAGTAATTCATACTCAACCACACACCACCCCCAACATACATGCGTGATAAAACCAATTTAACTCTGCAAATCCACTGCCACCACCTGAACGTCAACAAATCAAACCACGACATTCTACTCTTAGAAACTCTAAACAATTTATACTGGATCACCCACAGCTATCCCAACATATAAACCCAATTGAAAGTGAGTTGTTTGGGTCTCTTTTTTGCTTTTCCTAATATTATTCAAACTGGAATCTCTTCGATTCTGAATAACAATAGATACTGATCCGAAACACAATTTCGAATTCAATATTAAATTTTTAATCGTTTTAAAAACGTCGAAGACATTGAACAGCCACTCCGACGCCTTCCAATCGGCATTGTGTTCTTCCCTGTTGATACCTTCCCCAGAAGTTGCAACTCATATTTATTTATTATTTTTAGATAGGTCTGTGGATAACTGATAAGGTTGGGCGAGTTGGCTGAGTTCTGTTGAGTTGTCTCATTTTGATTGATTGTTGAGATTGTTAGCTGCCACGTCATCAATTTAGTTGTATAACCCTTAAAACTACGTAGTTTTAAATAAGGGCAAATATGTCTTTTGATTTTTCTGACCAAGTCAACTGTCGGATTGTCCTTAAATTAAACAAAACCAATAGTTCAAGGGGGTTATTTGTAATTTCAGCGGGTTAGTTGCACTTGAGTAAGAGTTGGGGGTTTCTTGCACTTTACCCATTTTTATATAACATGTGCATTTATTTACACAGCAACTCCCAAATTTTGTTACTGTTCCATCTTTTTTTCTTTTTCTTTTTTTTTTTCGGTGTTCCATCTTATGTTTAAGCAGCCAGACAGTTGAAGCTTATTTGAAGCTTCTTATGTTTGTAGCATTATAGTTATCGATGTCTTGTTTATTGCAGAACTGAGTGCAGAGGAGTCTGAGGATGTTCTTTTCAAGGAGGTCTGGCTTTTCTTTCTTAGTTACCTCTACTTGTATCCATGTCACTCTTGATTTATGACATTTAACCAGTGAGTCTTATATATTTTATACATACACACACACACACACACACACACTCACACACACACACACACACATATATATATATCATGTTAGTTTATAGCTAATGGTAGCTGTTAGTCATATTTTCTTTTTCTGAAATTTTGTACAAAAACTGGGTTGGTGCACTTTTTCATGATTTTTATTAATGACATCATTACTTAGAAAACCCAACGAAAAATGATTAAGTAAACAAATTATCAACTTAATTAGTGATTTTCATTCAATTGTGCTCCACTGACTTCCAGTTTCGTCAAAGATCTGGAAAGTCTTTGTCCCTTGTTGGGAAGGTAACATGGCGCACATGGGGATTTTTTCTTTTCTTTTCATTTCTATTTTTATTCTTTGCCTCGATTTAACTTCATAGTAGAATTATGTCGTTTATTTATTTATTTATAGTGATGGTTAAAAATCACATCCATTCGCAGTACTCGGTAGTGGTTCTTTATAACTAGTTTTTTTAATCTTAAAGTGACCTGTTCATATCCTAATTATTTGATTTTTATTTACATCACATAACTTTAACAGGCATGGCTTACATATTTTTGGGGAAGAGCCAAAGCCAATTGTATAGAAGAGGAGATTGCCAAAAAACGACTTCAATTTTGGATTAGCCATAGCCGACAGTCACCAACTTCGCATGATGCTGTGGATGGTAATTTTTGCTTATTATAGTCCTCATGATTAACATAGAAATACCAATCCTTATTTCAGGAATACCATTTGGTAAGTTGATATTTGATATTGAATGATACTATGACAGAAATATATATATATATATTTTTTTGACCCTTAGATATCTTTGAGCATGTATTCATCAGTCATAACTAATAAAAAGGTAAACTTATACATAGGTGAATCTTATGTGAGACTGTATAAAAAGAGCAAACCCAATACACGAGGCTCCTGCCATTGTGGGGTCTGGGGAGGGTTAGATGTACGGTCTTATCTTCGCATGCGAAGAGACCGTTTCCTTGTGTCAAACCAGTCATAATGTGAAACTGAATATGATATCTAAAAGTTTATAAGAATACCCTCGATATATTAAGAGGGACAATTGTGCCGCCTCAGTAATTTTGAAAGAAAATTGTTAACAAATTGGGATTCATTTTTTTTGTTACTGATTTGTGCAATTAGTCTTAGCCTTGCTATTTTTCTTTCTGTTACTTGCTTTCAAGTGTATTGGAAGTGGCCTTTTTCAGTTTGCTATGGTGCTATGATGTATATTCCCCCTCTTTATCCATTGTACTAAGCACTTGGTTTTTTTCAATGGAAACAACCTCATTCATGAAAAAATAATAAATTTGGGATTCATATATCGACACCTTTTTTTTTCTTCCATTTGAACTCATTTCTATAATTCTTTTAGTTGCTTTAATAGGTGCAGTTGTAGCCCGTAAAAAATTTGTAGAACTAGGAATCGAAATCCAATTTTGTTCTAGGTTACACATTCATTTCCCTTCAATTCTATTTGAATTCGTGTATAAAATAGAAATGCTTTTAGGAAACTAGCACTCGAAAGTGTTTCTATAACATATACTTGTCCATTTTAATTGCGGAATCCCTAATTATGGCAGGCTTTGATTATTGTAGACTTGTAGTCATACACCAAGTATCCTAGCATTAGCAGCTCAATTCAGAGTTGCATGTTATGGTCTGTGTATCCGCTTTTTTTGTTTGTAGTTTAATCCATTATTTGCTCATTTATTTGGCAGACCAAATTTGAATTCAAGGACCATCGGATCACGTGTGTCTTGTTCTTTTAGTAAATTAAGTATTTTGGAAGTAATAAATTGTCCGTCGAGATATCTCTTCTCCGCCGCCGCAGCAAGAGGCCTTCTGCAACTCCAAGAATTAACTATATTTCACTGTGAAAACTTGGAAGAAATAGTTGGAGATGACAATGAAATCATGGATACAGTTACTTTTCATCAATTAAAGAAGTCTTCCAAAACTGAGAAGCTTCAATGCCAATACGAAGAAGACGTCAGCTGAAGAATGCAATGTGTCCGGCCTTGCACAACTGTTTAATGATAAGGTATGCTCCGCATTATCTATCCGCATTCCACCCTTATTTTTAATGATTTTGATGTGATTTCATCTTCTTTTTTTCTTTCTTCTTATTTTGTATATATAAGTATAATTTCATCTATTTCACACGAAAGTTTTTAACTTTTTGTATATACTTTTTATTTATCTTTCTATTTTATCAGATAAGAATTCAATTGAATAACTCTTACATGAATAGTCACGTGTAAGACGAAATCTCCACCCACACGTGCGAGTGGAGAAGGGAATAATATTGCAAGTTACAGCAATAGCGTGGTTCTTTCACAACATGGACGAAATCTAGTTTGATCTTATTTTATATATATATATAATTCTACAAATTATCAGAATTAAGCAGACTGCGTTTGTTATTGAAATGACAAAACATTCATGATCAAGATGATTGTATCACTTGTTAATTTAGATGATGATATCTATCTAAATTACAATTTATTATACAAAACATGCTCATCATAACTAGACAAGCATTGAAATTTATTAATATTATCTATTCTACCTTCACCGTTCAAAGTGAAAAACATAAGTTTGGTTATAATCTATATATATATATTTTAATCATGAGAATTGAATTTGGTTAGACAACTTGGGGTTGATTGGTACTGAATTTTCCAGATCCGAAGTTTGATGAAATAAGATGAATTGAAACGTTTGAATATACAAACTAATTTTTTTTTTTTTTTAAATTTTCGGTTTCCTAGAACAAATCAAGTAGAATATCTGAATGAAAATATTAGGAAACATACCTAAGATTGAATGAATTCTCCAGATAAAATTATTCCTGCTTGAAAACTAACATATCATAAATGGATCTTGACATTATTCTGTATAAAGTGGTCTAAAGTGTCTTTTTCAATTATTATTATTATTTTTTTGTAACTTCACTTTCCTACGTCTTTGACCCGAGAGTAGAGAACAAAGTTCAATGGGCACCTTTTTTGTTCATGACATTAACTATTTTCAACAATTATTTTTATTTTTATATCTGTTTTGGCTCTGCACAGATACACCATATAAATTCTCTCCGTGCGGCCAAAGAGCCACATTACCGGTCACATGTAGGGGTGCAACTTGGGCGGGCTAGCCCAGCCCAACCCGAGTCCAGCCCATAAATTTTAAAATCTGGACATATAAATTCACAATTCGGGTTTAAGTCGGGTTGGGTTTTTTCAAAATCCAATCTTATTCGGTTTGGGCTGGGTTCAACCCGAAAGCCCAAATTAAACATTTCATTAAAAAAAAAAAATCCACGAGGAAGATGAGGGTCAGGCGGTTGAGGAGCTCTTTGACCGGAACGGTCACTTCTCTAACGTCTTTGTCGCCAAGGGTACGCTCGCAACGGAGGTTGAAGACGAGGGTCAGGCTGTTTTGTCGGGCAGCCGACTCGTCTATGGTGAATTTCACGGGGAAGTTCCAAGTGGGGTTGTCGTCGCCGTCTCTGTCGACGATGGTCTTCTGCTTGGTGCTGTGGTCGCCGGCGATCGAAACGACGACGTACACGTCCATCTTGGTGATAAAGTTGACTTTCTTGAGGTCTTTTGTGGAGATCGACAACCTTGATTTCTAAGGTACGGTACTCCACATTGATTAGAAACAACAGATCGACGGAGAGAGATATACTAGAAGATATATACAGAGAGAGAAAGAGAGTTTTAGAGAGAGAGAGAGAGGCAGGCGGATGTAGCAGAGACGTAAACCATGTGGTCCGATTAATGCAATGAGACGTAAACCATGGTTGGGTTAACTTGATTGGTGGTTAATTACTAAGTTTTAACCATGGTTAAGGACTTCAAAGAATATTTAATTCGAAGTTTGAACAATTCTAATGAATTTAGGTACTAGAAACCTAATAGTCTAGACTAGACGTCGTTATATATATATATATATATATATATATACTTGATTTATATATATAAATCAAATATATATATATCATTACACTATTAAATTTATATATATATAAATCAAATATATATATATAAAATTACAAAATATATATCAACCCGTGAACTCGACCAGATCCGCCCGAACATATTTGGTTCGGGTTATAACCCAACCCATGTTGGGTGCAATTCGGGTTGAATCAACCCAACCTGATTCGGGTTGAGGTTGGGTTGGGGCTGGGCTGGGTTGGGCCAACCCAAGTTGCACCCCTAGTCACATGTCAAAATCTCATCTTGCAAAGCAATCTAATACTAATATATTGTTGATAAGTGAAAAAATATTTTAATGTTTATAATAGAGAAAACTTATCAGAAATCTGTCACCATAAGGAAATTTAAAATTTAACTCTCAAATTACTAAAAATAAAAAATAATAATAATAATAATTAAAAAAAAAAAAAGCATAATTACCTCCTCATAGTATAATTTGGATGGCTGGTTTTATTATCTTGATACACTTTTTTGTACAATTTTAATTAAATTATGAATTTCATTTGTTTTTCTTAAAACAATATAATTATGTATTTAAATCCTTCAATTGTATTAGCTTTTTCTGTTCCTGTGTTTTGGTGGAGCTTGTTACCTACAAATTCTTTCAATAAACTAAAAGCATCAACACTGACAGTTTTGAAGTACAACATTTCTTTATTAAAATGAGATTTCAGATCATCAACAATATTACAGTTTTTTTGAAGTATAGTATTTCTTTTTTAAAATGTGATTTCAGATTATCAACATTAATAAATATGTTAAGTGCAATAATATTAAAGCATCAACCCATAAATTTTTGAAGGACAATAAACTAAAAGCATTCTAGTAAGTCTAATATCTATTCTAACCTTTTTTTGACCTTGTGCTATTTTTCCTTAAAAAATGTTAATGAATTTCAATTAGATTTCAACTGAGCCTTCCATTGAATGTTGTGTTTTGGTGGCTTTTTGTTATTGCATCCACATGTCCTTGAAATCAGTAATAAACTTTATTATTGTTTTCCTTAAAAAATGTTAAACCATTAATTTGGCAGATTGCGTTATTTTCAAGAGAAAGAAAGGAATATTATCAGCAGCAAGCTGATGTTTTGCAGGTTAAATTTCCTTGCTTGGAGGAGTTGGTTATTGATGGAATGAACAAGTTATTAAATGTTGCTTCAACAGAATCACTTACAAGTTTCCAGAACCTAAAAGAGCTCCATGTGAGACGGTGTGACTCCCTGCAAGAGGTATTTAAAGTTGAAGGGTCAAAAGGAGCAGAAGAAACAGGTGCAAGCAATAAAGCTATGGGAAAAGAAGTGGAGAACAATCTTGTGTTCACTCGATTAAATAAAGTGAACTTTTGCGGTCTCTGCTGCAGTGGAGGGTCCAAAGAAGAAGAAGAAGCCAGTGATAAAGCACCAAATATCACATCTGGATTGCAGTCAAAGGGAAAAGAAGTGGAGAACAATATTGTGTTCCCTCAATTAAATAAACTGGTCTTAGAAAAGCTACCGTCCCTGATGAGCTTTTGCGGAAGGAATTGCATTTCTGAATTGCCATCCGTAATAAAAATAACAGTAGGATGTTGTCCCAAATTGGAGATGTTTCCTTGCCGATACCGAACAGTACTGAACCATTGCGGAACCTGAACATTGTGGAGCTAAATCTAGTGGATGCCCCATTACAACCATTGCCAAATGAAATGGTAAGTCCATTATTTCCTATTACAGTTATGAGGAAACTATTATTCCAGTTTTCTCTGGTGTTATTGAAAATTTGCACACCAATTTAAATCCATCTATTTATATACCAGAGCCTCAAAAATCATAACCAGATGGAGCCTCAAATGAATGCCACTAGCTGTGAGCAGGACGGGGGTTTTTCTTGTCAACAACCTAATATGCAGTTATATGTCTATAATTTGAGAAGAAATTGATGAATTTGTAGAGCATAAAAATGGATTTAGTACTGAAAATTAGAAGGTTCATTATTGCTTGGTTTGCTTTATTTTTTTAATCAGAATATTGTGGAGCTAAATACGGTGAGTGATTTCTGTGCGCAAGTTGAATTTCCTATCTTGGATACATTGATACTGAGTGATGAGAGCATCTTCGAAGGTACTTGCCATGTCCTTCCCTTTTGCAAAGTAATAAGATTCTTGGAGGTGCACTTCTGCAGCAACTTAGTAAATGCTTCTACTCTACTACAACGGTTTGAGAATATCCAAAAGCTCACTCTGCAACATTGTTTCTCATTGGAGGTTATCTTCAAACCTTGAAGGACTTTCGGTGTTTCACAGCCTAACATCTTTGACAGTTCGAAATTGCAACAGGCTGAAGTATCTATTCTCACTCTCAATAGCAAGAAGTCTCACACAACTCAGGGATCTAAGAATTGAATATTGTGATGTGATGGAAGAAATACTTAAAAACGAAGGAGGAGGAGGAGAAGATGCCACGGGTGAAATTGTGTTCTCTCGGCTAGGGTATCTGAAACTTTTTTCTGTACCAAACCTCACATGTTTTTGTCGGGCAAACGATGTTTTTCAATTCCCATCCTTGACAATGGTTAATATACACGAATGTCCGGAATTGAAGACTTTCACATTTGGATACTTAAGCACACTGGATGTAAAAGTAAGCACAGATTTGATGTCTAGCCGTGCAAGTGACCTTAATAATCATGTGCAGCAATCTCGGAAAGGAAAGGTAACTATATACACGTGCCTTTGTCCTTATTACAAGACATCACTTAGCGAATGCTTTTCATTTAATCCGTTCACCTTCTGTTTAATTTAGGGACTAGCGGTGGAGGAATATAATGATGAAAAAACAAGTTAAGAAGAAGAAGAAACCACGATGATCATATTCCACTAAATCAGTAAATAAGGTACCGACTGCTGCGTTTTCTTTTTCTTTACGTTTTTTTTTTTTTTCATCATCTAGTAATTTGTTTGGGGGTGGTGGTAGGGGTTGAGTAGATATTCCATAAGTTATGTTCGACCAATCAAAATATAATAATTAAGTTAGATGAGGGAAATTTAAATATTTAAGTATGACTTATTTAATTGAATTGTGTATTTTGATTGAAGAGCATACCAATGATATACTCTAATTACTCAATTTCTTCTAAGCTGTCCAATTTGTTAGTAGGATGTGAATTCTTTGTATTATTTATTTATTTATTTCCGTTTTCAATAACTATAACTAATTGTTTCTTTTCTCTGTTTCAAATTTCCTGTCTCAAAAGGCATTTACAAATATCTCTCCACAATTCAAAGTATGTTCATCTTTGTCTAACTTTTAGTCAATTTATTGACCCTAAGCCCCTCTTTTCACCAATTGTTGATCCTTTTGCAAAATTGAAATTTCCTTCAAAGAAAGCGGAAAAACGAGAGCAGAATTTCCTTAATATATTGTTGTAATGAGAAACATTTCTGGAAAATTATAAATGTATTAGTAATTTATTATCTATCAATATTTAAGTTTTTGCTTATATTATTTTGGTTAAGTTTTCCTATTATATACATTCTCATTTTTCAACATTGTCTACCCCTCTGACTGCCACCATGTGTGTATATATACGTATATATAATTTCATTAAATCAGTTATTTTTTATTTTATTCTTTCATGTATATCTTACGTAACCTTCATATTGGTGGTCCTGATTGTAGTAGGATGGAAGAGGTTTTCAATTTATAACAATTCTCATTTGGGTATTCCAGTCCACAAAAATAAAAGATACAAAAGTGTTAGGTTAGAATAAAAACACTTAACCATTTGGGGTTATTAAACTTCATAGCTTAAAGTTCATATGATTTAAAGAGACGTCGGTTTGATGATGATCCGTATAGCAAGTGGTTAGTAAAATTTAATTTTTTTCATTTTTATGGGAAAGAAAAAAAGTAATGGATGAAACAAATGCAAAATAGTGATGCTATCACTCATGGTGGCAATTGCAGTGCTGCCTTTGATGGTTGTGGTGAAAATGGAATTGAGATTTAAAACTCTTAATTAAAGGCTCTTTCTCATACTTAAATATAAATATATAGATATATATATATAAATTTTCCCCCTTCTCAATAATTCATTAGTTATAGTTTCCATTTTGAATTTCTGACCAATCAGCCTCTATTATTTGCAGGTGGATCTAAATTCTCATGGGACCCAATCTAAATCAATGGGAGGTGATTGAAACGTTCCAATAAAATGTGTTTTGTCTCTTACAATTCCTAAGAACATACTGCGACTTTTCATTATTATTATTATTATTATTGACAACTCTTAGCAGCACGAAAAAATGAAAAACGCCTAAAAGACAACAAAATCTAATAATACGTAAGCATAAACCAGTATGCAGGTATTGATAGTATTGCTCTTTCTTTTTTTCTTTTTTTTCTTCTTTGTCTCTCAGCCATTCCTTCCATGGAGGAAATACAAGAGTGTTTTTTCTCATTGAGATCAAATAAATCCCCTGGGCCTGATGGATACTTTAAGAAGGCATGGCCAATAAGAGAGTTCTTTATTAATGGACAACTTCTTAAGGAAATTAGTTGCACATACCTTGCTTTGGTCCCCAAGTCCTCAAATCCTACTTGTATGGATTATTTTAGGCCCATAGTATGGCATGTTGTAACACAATTTATAAGATTATTTCAAAATTAATTGCTAAGAAGCTCCAATCAGTCCTCCCTAGTATCATTAGAGGCAACAAACTGCCTTCATCAAAAATAGAAGAATAGGTGATGGGATTTTCATTGCTCGGGAGCTCTTGAAGGGTTACTCCCAAGTGCGCTATGAAGGTTGACTTACAAAAGGCTTACGACTCTGTTAATCGTACCTTCTCTGGTAAGAGAGCTACCGTTGAGATGGTTCAGTGATGGAAGATCTCGAGGGAAATTGCGGCCGATTGGAGCCTCTCAAGCTGTCTTCACCACTGATCCCACGAATTTTCATTAGCCCTTTCTTCTTCCTCTCTGTTGATGGTTGCCCAGCTTCGTTTTGGTGTGATGCTGGTTCAACGATCTATAGTGGTGAATGGGCTGGGCTTGTGTTTTTTGGGTTGCCTTCGGGCTTCTTGATTGGACCTTTTGGCCTTGTGTTGCTTTGTACATTTTTTTTGTTTAATGAAATTGATTTACCCAAAAAAAAAATGATTCTTTAAAAAAAGGTTTAATAAGGTTTAAAATCAAGATCACCACACCTACCTTTAAAAAAGTTGTATTACCACATTTTGAAATAGAATAATGTTTGTCCACTTGTCGGTGAGTAAAAACTTTTTCATCATCATTGACTTAACACAATGATTAGCAAACCTATTTAGCCCATTTTTTTTTGTTCCAAATTGTTGTTCAGTTAAAATTAAGCTTTAAAAATCAAGATCAATATTATTCTGCTCTGTAGCTCCCACATTGATGATGGTGTTTTGTTGTGTTTGTTGTATTCTATCCCAAAAGAATATGTCTTTTTAAGCTTTGTTTGAGAGAGAATGCCGAGTTAGAGATATAAAAATTTATTTATTTTTTATCATAAACCAAACACGCATCCTTTTACCTGAACCCTACTTTTCCATTTTGAGAATGAAAAAGTTAAACGCTAAAGATGTTTTAATATTAGAAGGTTATTCTTTCGGCCCAAGGACATTCTTAAAAAAACTTTAATTATACGAGAATTAAAAAGTTCATTGGTCTTTCACCAGAAGCTAACAACAAGAAGAACTCGATGTAATTCTTAAATACTAGAAATTCACAAGATTTCAAAATTAGTTATTATCACCAATTTTTTTCATTTTGTGAGATTCTCTAATCAAAATTTTGAGGTTAAATATATCATCTTAAGAAATTGGGTCAAGTGCAAAAAATACTCATAATGTATATTTTACGTAGCACTTTCACCACTTATTTGAAAAAGTGTGCTAAAAATAATCATATTCTTTTAAAATTGTGCGAAAACATCCCTCAATCAGAAAATCTGACATCTAAAAATGTCTAAGGGGTGTGTATGCTAATATTCTCATAATATGTAGGTGTTATGTGCACATTAATTATAATTAACCAACTTTTAAAGATTTTCTCTCACCTTTTTGAAAAAAAAAATTATCCTTATATATTTCCGCTAACAGTGTATTTATCTCTCTTTTAAAAAAGAAAAAAAAAATATTATCACAATTGTTAGATTAATGTACATTATATCATATGGAATGAAAACTTCAATTCCTTTTTATAATTATAAAAAAAAAAAAAAAAAAAAAAATTTATTTCCAATTAAATTATAGGGTTAATTACAATGACCCCCTGAGGTTTGCCATATTAACAGCTATATACAAGTTGGAGCTTTTTTGAACAATGACACCCCCTTATAAAAAAATTGCATCCAAACAACCCCTAAAAGGTTATGAAAAGTCGAAATTGTCCTTTAATATTTTATTACTATTAATGATAAAATATCAAAACTCTTTAAAGACCAAATTGCCCTTTGTGTAAGATCAATACCAGCCACCCATTTTTTCTTCCCTCATCACCTTCTGTCTACCCAAACCCACTAAATCACTCACCATCACAGCCACCACCGGACCACCACCTCTTCACCCACAACCTTTGGATTCAAAATTTTGATGGAAACATTCGTAGTTCATGAGATCGGTCGACATGAGAGAAGATTAGATCGTTTAGAACTTCTGCAAGTCTTTCTTTTGGGCTCCCGTGATGGTGATGACCAGGGCGACGAGATTGGGTTCTGATGAGGTGACTAGCTAGCAACGGGGATGACACGGCGGTGATGCATTTGCGACGTCGACGGAAACTAGGGTTATAAATATATATATGTGTGTGTGTGTGTGTGTGTGTGTGTGTGTGTGTGTGTGTAAAGAGAAGTGGTGGATGTGGCTGTGGGTAGCGGTGGAATGGTAGGTGCTTTTGGGAGGATGGAGAGAACAGGGTGAACTTAGGAAGAAAGGGAAAAAATTATTTGGTCACTTAATACACCTGTGGTATGGACGAGGGTGGCGCTGCCGAGGCCGATGCACTCGAGGCGGCCGCCAGTGTTTCAGGATAAGCGGTTGTTGGAGTTTTTGCAGCTAGTGCTAGGTCGGCATCGAGAAGGATCTCGTTCTTCGACTCACCGGATCTATTAGCGATGACTTTCGTCTCCGTGACGACCTCTTGATCTGCCATGGGTAACCACGCCTCAATTTGGGGTTTCACTGCCGCCGCCAACAACTCGACCTTTGCCTACGCAGACACGAGCGAAGCAATAACTTCTGTTGAAGATGATTCGCGAGATGCCGCTGGCGTTAACGACGTCAGGGAACCACCGGACCTGCGGTGAATGTGTCGGTGAAGAGGCAGTCGAGGCGGCAACTAAGGAGGAGCTACTTGATGGGTTCTTAGAGGATGGAGATGATGGAAAGCTGATGTGGTCGACGACGGGGATGTGACTGAGATTCCAATGGAGAATCCATGATCGCAGAGCTGATTGAATCTGTGTAGGGCTTCTCAGCTTTAGTGGTGGTTTGAGGGCTAAATTGGTCAATTGAAATGATTAGAAAGGTTTAAAAGGTAATTTTATAATTCAAATGGGTTAATTCACAAGTGAAAAGGCATTAAGGTCATTTTAGCTTGTGTAGGGGTGTCCTTGTTAATTTTATCAAACTTAAATGGGTCTTATTGTTCAAAAAGAGGTTAACTTGTATATGACTGTCATTAAGACAAATCTCAGGAGGTGTCATTGTAATTAACCCTAAATTATAATATAGTTATAAGTCTTCATTAAATATGTAATTACAAAATTTAAATTAAAGATACTTATTCATTATATATAAATAATATATATTTAATTTTTTAAACTTTAGAATTTATAATAAATTTTCTTAAAATATATATATATATATATATATATATATATATATATATATTCAATACATAACAAGAAATGGGTACTGACCGTCTCATACCCATTCAAATCGCAATAAAATTCCGTTACTACGACAAATTTGCCGCTCTAGTATTATTTCACTTTTATATTTCTAACCTTATCTCATCCGAGCCCTAGTTTCTCTTCAGCCTCCCCAATCGCCTCCATCTCTATTCTCGTTCTCAACTCTGAACTTGCCCCCATCTCCCTCTCTGCAACTCCCCAATCGCCTCCTTCTCTATTCTCGTTCTCAACTCTGAACTTGCCCTCCTCTCTCTCTCTGCAACTCTCCAATCGCGCGCCTGCATCTCTATTCTCGTTCTCAACTCTGAACTTGCCCTCCTCTCTCTCTCTGCAACTCTCCAATCGCGCGCCTGCATCTCTATTCTCGTTCTCAACTCTGAACTTGCCCCCTCTCTCTCTCTGCAACTCCCCAATCGCCTCCATCTCTATTAACTCTGAACTTACCCCATCTCTATCTCTGCAACTCACCAATTGCCTCCATCTCTATTCTCTTTTCTCAACTCTGAACTTGCCCCCTCTCTTTCTGTGCAACTGCTAACTAGAAAATCTACAAGAATCAGAAGTTCAAAACCCATATACTTCAGTTTATCTATCTGTCTGCAAGAATCAAAAGTTCAAAACCTATTACCTACTCAAAACCCATATCTGATATGCCAGATTGTTCAAAAAATCAAAACCCATATCTTTCAGTTTCCGTCGCCAGCTGTTCCAGTTCGGTTTCGCCGTTCGCATGCTTAAGCCGCTGTCTCTCAACTCTCAAGCTTGCCCCCCTCTCTCTCTCTGCAACTGCTAACTTTAACTTGTATGTATGGGTTTTGTTTTAATTTTTTTGATATTTATTATTGTTTGTGCCTATTGTGTTTTTCAGCGAGGAAGAAGCAAGGATGAAAATCTACTGTGTCTAAACTAGACACTATTATGCATTTGGAGCCCTTGTATCTGAAGAACTTTCATACAAGATCAAAGGTACTTCATGCACTTGATGCTTGGTTTCTGCTATTGTTTATTGAAATTGGGATTTCTAAGCATTGGTATGTATTCCTATTTCCTATCAATCTCGTTTTCTTTTGCAATGCGTTTCTTATGAATGTGTTTGATTTTCAGCTATGTGGAGTTCTAGTGAATTTGATGATAATCTAGTTTTGTTCTGTAATTCTGATTCAGAATGTTGTGAAATTTTATATCAAATTGGAGAATTTGCATTACCAAAAGAACCTTTTTCTGTGTTTATTAATTTGCCTAAACTTAATTGATATGCGAGTATATTTATTTTTTATGTCCTTCTCTTTCATGTCCACAATATGTTTGAATCTAGTTTTCTTTGAAAGTGGAGTTTTACTAAATTTTGCATATGGAAATTGTATGCTCCTATTCACAATTAAGATTCATTCAATTGTTGGCTACCAGAAGTGTGTGTGTGTTTTCTGCATATCAACATTGCTATAAAAAGAGAGGATCTTCATTACCCATTTCAAAAGCAATCAATTGTAGAAAAAGTGAAAGGTTATATTCCTGTAGTCCCAACCCTCTTTCTGTGTTTACTTGTCCTTTGATGTCTTACCTGTTATTTTGTTCTGTTCAGTGAGATGCTTGATGGTTGCCGTGCACTTCTGTCAATAGCAACTGTAACTAATCCCCTTGTATTTGACCAACTCTTGAAATCTATATGGTCAGCTTTGTAATATTCTCTTGTGGCCCTTCAATATATATCTTTAATTTAATGTTTTTTTGTTAATTATAGTTGCATTCACATTACAATGTCCTTTTATGACATAATTTATTTTGTTCACAATTTTACACAAGTCGACTCTTCACCTTGATGTTCAGCCCTTTTGGCCCTCTTAGCCTTGTTGTCTGGCTTTATGTGTGAAGTCATAAAAGTTCTTATGGTAAATTACACTGAAGAGGAGGAGACATGGAGTTGGGTGGCACGTGATATTTTATTAGATATCTGGACGGCACTTCTTGTGTTATATATTCCATTATTTACTTTTTCAGTATCTTGTCACGTGCATGAAATTCTAAAAGCACTCTCATTCCTTCATTTATCTGTATATTTAGAAAGAATCGTAGGGTAGCTTGATGGTTATTTTTTTCCAAATCCTCATTTTGCGTTAGAAGCATTGTTATTATAGGTAAATATTATCAAAATGTAAATGTAATGAGTACTAATGTCAAATAGCTAAGGTTGTATTGTAATTAACAGCCTTTCAACTTTCTGATATATAGATTAGGAGCATTCTTGAATAAACACATAGTGACATTTGGAAACAGATCATCTTCCTATTGTATACTGTATTAGCATGTGTTTTGCTGCCTCATATTTGGTCCAACAAAGTGTAGTTGATGTTATAGTCAACTCAACTTCGCTCCTGCTCCCACCTTTTTGTTACCTTGTGTTATTGAAATTATTATTATGGCAAGTGGACTTGTAGGGCTCTGAGAATCATCTAATGCCAAGGACTGACTCTTGATTACTTCATGACAACTTCATTTACATCCCCATCTGTGTACTTGAAAGCCTTGACTTTAATGTGTTTTAAGTACTATTTCCTTAATTTGTTGCATGTATTTTGTTTGTATTTTGTTCACAAATATTAGAAAAAAGAAAGTTTGAAGTTTGATGAGTTCTTTTGAAGAAACTTGTGATTGTGTTGCCTTTGGAATTGTATGGCTACATTTGTGAAAAATTCTTTTGATTGTACAATTTGGATGGTATTTTTAATTTGAACACGGATGCTACAATTTGGTGGTTGCCTAAATTTATTAGCACACATTTGTAGTTTTATAAATAAAATAAAAAACCCCTACCGGCATCATAACTGTTGTAGTGCGTTTTCAATTAGTAACCGTCATCATATTATACAAATCGCAATAAAACTATGTTTTTAATTAAATTTGACCGTTAATATCAAAATAACAATAGTTTATAGAGTGCTTCCTATAACGCTTATAATGCGTATCGCATCCCTCATATACTAAATGACCGATTTTACCATTTCATAAAATGATGCATTTTTAAATAATATGCTTCATATAGTTTTGTACTCCTTAGATCTTTGAATGAAGTGGGCATCCAAGTACGTTTTTACTTCTTAAAAGAATCATTTGTCAATTTGATTTCAATTATGATGTAACCATTAAAATTGGTAACTGCAATCCACGATTTTGTTTCAGTTTCATCTACTTTGAGTCTACTTTGCAGTGGACGGTGACCATTTTTTATTATTTTTTTTTTGGGATCAATGAAGGGTAAATATCATCATTTCATGTTTTATTTACACATGTCAGCAATGACATAAACCGGAGCATTAAATAAAGCTAAGAGAAAGATAATAAAATCATTTTTTTAATTTGAGAACAATAAATCAAAATATGAGGAAGTGTTACCCTTATTAAAAAGTTTTTCCTCTAAGCTTAATATCTTACACTTTAAAGTATTTAATTTAAAATTACACTAAATAGCTAATCACTGTTGATGAGAATAACTCTCTGCTAGGATTGAATTGTTGAGTCTTATCCAAAGAGTCAATAGCACACACCAACACCACATCTCAAATGGTTTCTTTTCAACATATATATGTAACTTTAGTCCACTACTTTGTGATAATAGTGTTTTTATTTTAAATTAATAAATATTATTTAATATTTCGCTTGTAATTATATGTGTATAATGTTGGGTACGACGGTACGACTCTTTATAGAAGTAGTCTTAATAATTGATATATATATATATATATATATATATATATATATATACTATAAAAAGGCACGTGCGATACATGTGGCGAATGTTTTGTCACTTATAGAATTTTTGTTTTCATATATATTTTTTTAATTGTTGATTGAAACCTTTTAACAATAAAACTTACAAAAAATTGCAATTTTTTTGTAACTTTTCTTATATTAATTAATAAAAATATTTTTATATTAATAAATAAATACTAAAATATTTTAAAATTTGTGGTAGAATTTGAGTTTTGTAAAGTAATAAATTCTTTTAGATTTTTATATTAATACTGAAATATTTATATATTTTTTTATTAATTAATAAAAAAATTATTTTAATACTGAAATTGGTGGTAGAGTTTGAGTTTTGCAAAGTAATAAATTCTTTTAGGTAATTTGAATTTTATGAGATAATTTGTAATTTGAATTTTATTAGATAATATTTTGAAAAATTATATATATATATATATATAATAATATAGATTTGAATTTTATTATGTAATTTGAAATTTAGTATAATTTTAAATTTAAAGTAGAAATTCAATTATATTAATTTTAATTAAATTTTAAAATAGAAATTCAATTATATTAATCGTACATTAGATTGAAATTGATATAAAAATTTATTATATGGAGTTTGTGGGTTTTTTTGGAAGACCCTAGTTATATTTTATTTTCTTTAAATATATCATTGTTTAATGTGACAGAGTTTTATAGAAAATAAAATAGATAATTTGTAATAGAGTTTTATAGAAATTATTTTATTTTATTTAAATATATTCAATTTGTGTACTCCCTCCTTCCTCCATACCTCTATTTATAGGCTTCTTAGATTAATAGGATGATGACATGTATATAATGACATAATCATAACTAGCTCGGGTTATATTGTGATAATTATTCATAAAAAATAACTATTCATTTTATATCAAAAAACAAAAATTTTATTATGATTGATTTTATTAAGTAATTTTTAGAGTCTTTAAAAATAGAAATTCAGTTATACTAATAGTACATTATATTGAAATTGATATAAAAATTTATTATATAGAGTTTATGGTTTTTGGAAGACCCTAGGTTATATTTTATTTTCTTTAAATATATCATTATCTAATATAATAGAGTTTTATAGAAAATAAAATAGTTAATTTGTGATAGAGTTTTATACAAATTATTTTATTTTATTTAAATATATTCTTCTAAAATTATATTTTCTTTTATTAAAAAACTCATTTTAAATAAATAAATACAAGGGTTATATGTGATAAAGTTCTCTTTTTATATCAATTAATAAATATATTTTATATTAAAAAATAAATACTGAAATGCTAAAATTCTTTACATTTTTATATTTTATATCTATATGTATTATTATATTATCATATATTTTCCTTAAATATATATATTTGTCTAATGTGATAGAGTTTAAAGAAAATAAAATAGGTAATTTATGGTGGAGTTTATAGAAATTATTTAATTTTCTTTAAATATATCTTTTTCTAATTAGATTTCCTTTTATTAAAAACTCATCATAAATAGATAAATACAGACTATATGTTATAAAATAGTTAATTTGTGGTAGAATTTAGGTAATTTGTGTTAGAGTTTAATAGAAATTCTTTAAAAATATCCTAGTCTAATGTGATAGAATTTTATTGAAAATAAAATAGGTAATATGTGGAAAAATTTTATATAAATTATTTATTTTCTTTAAATAGATATATATATATATACACACACACACACACTTGTCTAATTAGATTTTTTTATTTATTAAAAAACTCAAAATAAAAGGTAATTTGTAGTACAGTTTTAAAAATTATTTTTATTTTTTATATCAATTATTAAATATTTTTTACATTAATAATTTTGTCTAGTTTTATTTTCTTTTATTAAAAAACACATAATAAATAGATAAAAAGGCAATTTGTGTTAGAGTTTTATATAAACTTTTTTTTAAAATATTTTATTTTCTTTAAATATATCCTTGTCTAATTAGATTTCTCTCTATTAAAAAACTCATAATAAATAGATAAATACAAGTTATATGTGATAGAATTTTAAAGAAAATAAAATAGATAATTTTTGGTAAACTCTTTTTAAATGATTTTCTATAAAACTCTAACACATATTAACTATTTATCTACTTATTATGAGTTTTTTTAATTAATATTTTAATATATTAATAATTATTATCTAATTAGATTAGCTATTATTTAAAAAAAAAAAAAAACACTCATAATAAAAGGTAATTTGTGGTACAGTTTAGAAAAATTATTTAATTTATATTTTATATCAATTAAAAAGTATTTTTGATATTTATAATTCTTGTCTAATTAGATTTTATTTTATTAAAAAAATCATAATAAATAAATAAATAGGTAATTTGTAATAGAGTTTAATAGAAACTCTTTTAAAAAAAATTTTAAAATCAATTAATAAATATTTTTTATATTAATAATTCTTGTGTAATTAGATTTCTTTTTATTAAAAAAACTCATAATCAATAGATAAAAAGGTAATTTGTGTTAGAGTTTTATAGAAACTCTTTTAAAGACTCTTTTCATATCAATTAATAAATAATTTTTTATATTAATAATACTTGTTCAATTAGATTTCTTTTTATTAAAAAAGTCATAATAAATAAATGAATATGTAATTTGTGTTAGAGTTTTATAAAAATTCTTTAAATATATCATTCTTTGGTGTGATAGAATTCTATAGAAAAAATAAAATAGGTAATTTGTGATACAATTTTATAGAAACTATTTATTTTCTTTAAATATATCTTTGTCTAATTAGATTTTATTTTATTAAGAAACTTTTAATAAAAGTTAATTTGTAGTAGAGTTTTAAAAAAATTATTTTATTTTATATATCAATTAATAAATATTTTTTATATTAATAATTCTTATCTAATTAGATTTATTTTTATTAAAAAATTCATAATAATAAATATATAAATAGGTTAATTTGAATTTTATTAGTTAGATTTTAGAGTTTTATAGAGTTTTTTTTTTTTTAATAAAAAATATTTTCATATGAATTACTAAATATTTTTTATATATAAATAAATACTGAAACTCTTTAGTAGAGTTTCTGTATGTTTCTCTGAAATTCTGAATTTCTAAAATTCTTAATTTGTGTACCCCTTCCTACTCCTTTCATGCCTCTATTTATAGACTTTTTGAATTAATAGGATGATGGCATGTGTCATTGTGATAACGACATAATAATAAGCCGGTTATATTGTAATAATTATTCATAAAAAATAACTATTCTTTTTATATCAATTAATAAATATTTTATTGTGATTGTTTTATTAAGTAATTTTTAGAGTTTCATAGAAACTATTTTTATATCAATTAATAAATATTTTTTTCTATAAATAAATAAATAAATACTGAAATACTAAAACATTATATTTTATTTAAATATATCCTTGTCTAATATGATAGAGTTTTAAAGAAAATAAAATAAGTAATTTATGGTGAAGTTTTATACAAATTATTTTATTTTCTTTAAATATATTATTGTTTAATTAGATTTCTTTTTATTAAAAAACTCATCATAAATAGATAAATACAGATCATATGTGATAGAGTTTTAAAGAAAATAAAATAGTTAATTTGTGGTAGAGTTTAGGTAATTGGTGTTAGAGTTTAATAGAAATTCTTTAAATATATCATTGTCTAATGTGATAGAGTTTTATTGAAAATAAAATATGTAACTTGTGTTAGAATGTTATATAAATTATTTATTTTCTTTATATATATATATATATATATATATATATATATATCCTAGTCTAATTTGGTTTCTTTTACTAAAAAACTTATAATAAATAGATAAATAGGTAATTTGTGTTACAGTTTTATAGAAACTCTTTAAATATATCTTTATTTAGTGTGATAGAGTTTTATCGAAAATAGAAAAAGATAATTTGTGATAGAATTTTATATAAATGATTTTATTTTCTTTAAATATATCATTGTCTAATTAGATTTCTTTTTATTAAAAAACTCATAATAAAAGCTAATTTGTGATAGAGTTTTAAAAAAATTATTTTATTTTATATATCAATTAAGAAATATTTTTTAAATTAATAATTATTGTCTAATTACATTTATTTTTATTATAAAATTCATAATAATTTTATTATGAATTTTATTAGATAGATTTTAAATTTTTTTATTTTTTAAAAAAAATAAATAAATACTGGAACTCTTTGCACATTTAATAATAGTATAGATAAAAACTCTTTTTATACTAATTAATAAATATTTTTTTATATAAATAAATAAATACTGAAACTCTTTAGCAGAGCTTTTGTATTTTACTTAATTTACTGAAACTCTTTGGCATATCTTCTGTATTTTACTCTAAAATTTTATATTTCTAGAATTATCGATTATATAAATAAATGCTAAAACTCTTTGACAGAGCATAATATATATATATATAACTAATTAGATAACGTGTTAATAATGATGAGCACTGAAAAGTGCGCATTTAAACCCGTTAAGCTTAAGCATTCTAGTACCTTTATCTATCTTATTTTGCCGTTTTAGACTTATTACGTGTTATTTATATTTTCAGGCACTAATCCCAAAATTGAGCTAACTCAGCCAAATAAGAGCTTAATTGAAGCAATCCTGAGATAAACCAAAGGAGGGAGCAAAGTGGAGAAAGAAAGGAGCAAAAAGGAATCAAGTTGTGCAGCTGAAAAGTTCAATCGATCCAACTTAGAGTTCGATCGATCAAACATCTATGATCGATCACAGTACTTCTCGATAGATCCAACCTTGGCCTTTGCTGAAATTCCAAGTTCGATCGATCCAACATCACCTTCGATCGATCGAACCCTATTTTGTCCTATTCAAATGATTGATCTTATCCACAGCTGTACGCCTACCAACCACTTTTGTCTTTTTCCCCATAAATATCTTGAAAATATCCCAGCCTTGTCATCATCCGGAGGAGTCAGACCACTTCGATCGATCCAAGATGCAGTTCGATCGATCGAACCCATTTTCGATCGATCCAAGTTAAGGTTCGATCGATCGAACTTCCTCCAGCGAGAAAAAAGTTAAAGTCCAGCTCATCTATTCCGTCCTTCATCCAATCATTGGAGAATATGCCTTGCACGACCACAGCTCATCATGTGGTGTATTTGACCTACTTATATAAGAAATATGATACACTTTTTGAGGGAGAGTCTCTTGTCACACATTGAAAATCATCTAGGAAGCTATTCTTGGAGAGGAAGAAGGGAGGAAGCTAGAGCAACCTTTGGAGGAGATCTTCACCAACAAGGAGCAGCCATGGAGTTAGCCCTTGAGGGTTGGATCATCACTACCATGAGTGGCTAGACATCCTCTTGGGGCTAGAGTTAGCCCCAAACATGCTTTCTTTACCTAATCTTGTGTAATTTTGAGGGATTTGTGTTGTAATGCATATTTTGACTCTTAAACTTATGAAGATCTTGATTATTCATTGAGTTCTATGGATTAATGCTTCTAATTGATCATTTTCTCTATCTATATGTCTATGTATGCTAGAGTAGATGCTTACCTTTAGATTTAATGTTATTGATGCATGTCTATGTGTATTAATGCCTTTAATCTTGAGATTGACAAAATATAAAATTCTTAATGTAATACTCTTGTTATGTCTCTAGATGGTTCATACTTATTCCTTGATGGATTGTGCTTCTCTTTTAAGTAGTGTAGTGTTAGTTGGGGAAACAATTCATGCTTGTTCTTTGATGTTCCATGCTTTTGAATGCAAGAAGCATATGCTCTAATATTGTGGTGTAATGGAATTTTGAACTTAATGAAGGATTAATGACTAGTTATGATATGTTGTATCTTTCACATGTGTTTAGACAATTTATTCATCTCCCAATAGATATTTTGTACCTCTCACATGATGTTTAGATAATGCATGTTTAACTAAGTCATCCTTATGGATTGCTTGGACTATGAGCTTAATGAAAGGTTCAATGACTTGAATTGTTATTTTGTTATCTTCACATGATGTTTAGACAATATATTCCTCTACCAATAGATGCATTGTGGCCTCACACATGTTGATTGAGACAATTTGCACTTGTTGAGTCACCCTTACCAATTGAATGTCTTTTACACACACAACATTGTTGCAACACATTCATTTCCCTCATTAGTCACTTGATTATGGTTTGGAATAGTATTGTTTGGTGGTGATCTTTACACCCCAAGACCTTTCCTTCTTACTTACATCTTATCTTATTGCATTGCTTTATTATAGTTTAGCTCATTTAGTATAATCAACCAACCAATCAATTGTGTGATCATTCGACCTACTAACCCTAATTACCATAGTTTCACAATTCGATACACCATCAAATCTCTTGGGACGATCCCTACTCGCCCTATCTATATTTTATATAGAGAAATGTAGTAATATAGAGAAAGGTAGTAGTGGCTTTCTATAAATGTAAAACTTAGCCACCTCCTAACACACAACTCTTCAAACTTGACTTGGTATCACGACCCTTGTAAAGGACCGGTCAAATAACTTTTTTTCTAATTTTAATGTGCACACATGATAATTTGAAGGTTAAATTTTTGAATTTTTCAGAGCTACTCTCAAAGGATTTTTTTGATGCATGTAAAATAAAAGGCTTTCATATGCTCAGAAATAAATTATGGAATATTTAACTAGGCAAAAAAATTATTATAGAGTATTTTAAGACACCAACAGTCGACGCCAACATTTTTTACTAAAAAAATTTCACACTTTTTCACATCGAATTATTGACACAATTTTAATGAGAGTGTAATTTGTGGCGGTAAATTTGAAAGAGGTCAAAATTCTTTTTACTGTGTACAACTTTTACAATTAGAGATCCAAATTGTGTGGAGACCACTGATGCAAAAGCAAATCCAAAACGACTGACACAGATGGGGGACTTGTGACTGTATCATCTTTTTTTATATATTTGTTTAAATTTTAGTTGCTTAATAGTATTGTATTATGAGTTTAAATAATTATTAATGTAGCTTAAATTCAAGTAAAAAATTCTTGTGTTTAATACACGCTTTTTATAAAAGAAAAATTAATTATTTTGTGAAAAAATAATAAACTGTATTGTTTTTCATTTTATTCAAATTTAATTTCTAATTTTGTATAAATACATATATGAAAGTTTGAATTTAAATTTTATATCTAATATTCTAGCAAAAGTATATATATATATATATATATTATTTAATGCGAGTAAAAACATACAGTAATTAATTTTTTAAAAATTAAAGCAAATGGAGGAGAGGATCCAGCTATTGGAGACCCAAATTGTATGGAGACCATTGATGCAAAAGCAAATCCACCAATATTTGTTTTGTCCTTATTTTGTCGGTTCTAATTATACTACACACCCTCTCTCTCTCTCTCTCTCCCTCTCTCTTTCAAACTCATCTAAAATATCTCAGCTCAATCATTCATCTCAATATTTCAATATTGTATTTGCGATCCTAAAATCGGATCTTAAAATTAGAATAAAGAAATTTTAATATAATTTTTTAAAATTTTAATTTTAATGTGCCCATCTTATGATTCCTAAAGTAGATTATTTGTATTAAAAAAAAAAAAGAAGAAGAGAAAAGAAATAAAAGTATCTTTTATATAGAGCATAGACTGAATTTGGAAATCACTTATGATATTATAACTTTTTGTGAGACATGAAATAAATAAATGTATTGTCTCTCTTTAAAAGAATAATGATAAAATGTATCTAATTGATTGAGAATGATATCACTACGACGTCATTAAATATTATGATGCGCCCGACTTTAACTTTATATTGTTATTCTTTTTAAACTTAGCATGGTGCTTGTTTAAATTTAAATGATTATATTATTAGTAAGTTGAGTCAAAAGGTAATTACGAAAGAGTGGAGCATTTTTCTTTTAAGTATAAGCATAAGTACATAGACTTGCACATTGGGACAATTTTATATATTTTATTTTAATTTTTTGTGGTTCCATATTTTGCAAGTGAACTTTGTTGAACATTGTACTCAACATTTTATTTTGTTAAAATATTTGAGAGAAATTTCAATAGTTAATTTCTAACAAAAACATAATTAAAGCAATCTGAAATATTTTTGTGGCACTGTTTTTTGTGATCAAAGCTTTTAAATAAGCACTTTGAATCAGTTATGATTTATTCATTTGAACATAAAATTTTGATTTATGATGATTCTTCTATTTTTTTTTCAAGGGGCCAATATTGTATTGGACAGTACCTATTTGTAACCTTATTGCATTTTTTAAAAAAATATTATTTTATTCTTTACTTTATATATTACAAGCCAAACTCCTAACATTTTGGTTTTACTAGTTTTCTTCTTGTATTTGCCTTTTTCTAATTTGTTACCATTGTCTGGGGACATTTTCATGAAAGCTACATTAGCAATAGCTTTTTCTAATTTGTCAATGCATCCACCAATTCGGCCATTTTTCTTCTTATATTTGCCTTTTTCTAATTTGTTACATTGTCTCGGGACATTTTCATGAAAACTACTTTAGCAATAGCTTTTTCTAATTTGTCAATGCATCCACAGCGCGTCGGCCATTTTGCTTTAATAATGCAGTGACATGAAAATCACTTTGTTTTGTCTTTTTCTTATCCTTTTTTCTTTCTTTGTCGCTTGTAATCATTCTCTCTTTTGGGAACACTAAAAAAATATTTGTCCATGCATTCACACCCAATCCGGCTCTTCTAAGTTTGGCAATACCTGATCGCAAATCATAATTGTATCGTATCGACGTAAGAATATTCTAATAAATAGTTTAATCTGAACATGACTCGTTTAATATTCGTGTCAGAATCCATCAATCATAACCCAACTTGTTTAATAAACGAATTATACGTATAACCCTTTTAATGACCTATTTACTAAAACAAAAAAATATATATATTATTTGAATTATTAATAATAACTAATTAAAAAATAAATAATAGAAAATTATAAGTTTCAATGCAATCAAATTACTAAATAGTCTCTAGTTTATAAAAGAGTAAATTAAAAGACAAAAGTTTAGATACTTATTTTTCAAACTTAAATATAATTTTGATTATGATATGTATAGTTAAACGGGCATAAACAGGTTGAACTATCTTAACCGAAACACGACACAATTAGTTAAATGAGTTAATTGTATCGATCTGTTTATGACCCAAACCCATTTAACTCGTGTCGTGTTGACTGGTCGTGTCAAAATTTATCACCTCTATTATCGCAAATGAATATATAAATAAATTATTTATTTTGGCATTACCTTAAAATATAAAAAAAAAAAAAAAAAGTTACACCCCCGAATAAATTCTCTTTTGACAACACTAAAAAGGGTACTTTAAAAAAAAAAAAACAGAAAAAAAAAGGAAGCGAAAAACACGAACCAAAATTATGTAATTTCCGAAGCTCCTGTTATAGTGGGAAATGGTGAAGATTCACTTTTGCTTATTCTAATATGATTCCTATTTCTCCGAATTTTCCAACGAAGCTAGTATGATCTGACTTTACCATTTTATAAACAAAACCTAAATTATATTTCGATGGAAAATCACTTTTTTCCATCGAAATTTCCTCTTTTTTCCATCATTCTTAACCAATCAGATAAAATTCTTGATCATAGCTAAAATAGTTTCATCAAAAACTATTAACAAGCTTTTTTTCTCATTGAAACATCAATAAGTCCCACAAAGATAATTTTAAGACTAATAAATCATACTTTTAATATATAATTTATTTTGTATATATTTGTTTAAATTTTAGTTGCTTAATTATATTGCATTATGAGTTTAAATAATTATTAATGTAATTTAAATTCAACTAAAAAAATTCTTGTGTTTAATACACGCTTTTTATGAAAGAAAAATTAATTATTTTATATAAAAATAATAAAATGTATTGCTTTTCATTTTATTCAAATTTTATTTCTAATTATATATATATATATATATGAAAGTTTTAATTTAAATTTTATATCTAATATACTAGCAAGAGTATACATATATATATATATATATATATATATATATATATATATATATATTATTTATTTAATGCGAATAAAAACATAATTGTATATATATATATATATATATATATTCTTTATTTAATGCAGATCCAACTTGTGTGGAGACCATTGATGCAAAAGCAAATCGAAAAAGATTGACACAGAGTAAAATACAAAAGTTCTATCAAAAAATATATTTATTAATTGATATATAAAAAGTTTTTATCTATACTATTATTGGATGTGTAATGAGTTTCAGTATTTATATATTTATATAAAAAAAATATTTATTAAATGATATGAAAAGAGTGTAAAGAGTTTCAGTATTTATTTAGTTATATAAAAAAATATTTATTAAATGATATGAAAAGAGTTTTTTTTTTTAAAAAAAACTCTATAAAACACTAAAATCTACATAATAAAATTTAAATTAACCTATTTATCTATTTATTATTATCAATTTTTTAATATAAGAAAATCTAATTAGACAATAATTATTAATATAAAAAATATTTATTAATTGATATTTAAAATAAAATAATTTTTATAAAACTCTACCACAAATTAGCTTTTATTATGAGTTTCTTAATAAAATTAAATCTAATTAGACAAGTATATATTTAAAGAAAATAAAATAATTTCTATAAAACTCTATTACAAATTACCTATTTGATTTTCAATAAAACTCTATCAACAAAGATATATTTAAAGAGTTCTATAAAACTCTAACACAAATTACATGTTTATCTATTTATTATGAGTTTTTTTAATAAAAAGAAACCGAATTAGACAAGTATTATTAATATAAAAAATTATTTATTAACTGATACAAAAAGAGGTTTTAAAAGAGTTTTTAAAAAACTCTTAACACAAATTACTTATTTATCTATTTATTATGAGTTTTTAATAAAAGTAAATCTAATTAGACAATAATTATTAAAATAAAAAATATTTATTAATTGATATAAAAAGTGTTTTTAAAATGGTTTATATCAAACTCTAACACTAATTACTTATTTATTTATTTATTATAAGTTTTTTAATAAAAAAAATCTGATTGGCCACCAAGGGCATGACCACCATGAACCCACTTGCTTAAAGTGGTCCCTCTTGTTAGCTTCTGGAAAGGGACCCATAGGTTTTCGTGGGCCCACACGTATCGAACTAACCTGCAAAAGCTTACCATTAATTATTACACCATCACCAGTAAGGGTTACACGAAGACTTGTTTGCTATTGTGTGCCAATTTGATCTCTTTGGTAGGGGCCCTGTGGCAAGGGCAAATCTGAATTTTGGGTAGGGGCTTCTAGACAAAAGGTAAATTTCGTGTCTATTGCGAAATTTAAACAGGATCAGATGAATGTAATTTTATCATAAATTATTTTTTTATTTTAAACTCGTGAACTCCGAATTAGAAAAGATCAAATCCCTCTTTCGCCAAAGCTCCCAATCTTCCTGTAGCAATGAATATGTAACCTAGCCGACAAATATGGAATTTTTTATATAATGCCTCCTTTAAAATTATTTGTTTTAGAAATCCAGAATAAAATACAAAACTCTACCAAAGAGTTTTAGTATTTCTTTATTTATATTAAAAATATATTTATTAATTGATATAAAAAAGAGTTGAATTTCAGAGTAAAATACAGAAACTCTGTCAAATAGTTTCAGTATTTATTTATTTATATAAAAAAATATTTATTAATTGATATAAAAAAGAGTTGAATTCCAGAGTAAAATACCGAAGCTCTGTCAAATAATTTCAGTATTTATTTATTAATTAATATAAAAAAAGTTTTTATCTATACTATTATTAAAAAATATTTATTAATTGATATAAAAAGAGTTTTTATCTATACTATTATTAGATGTGTAAAGAGTTTCAATATTTATTTATTTATATAAAAAAATATTTATTAAATGATATGAAAAGAGTTTTTACAAAAAAAAAAAAAAAAAAAAAAAAAGCCTCTATAAAACACTAAAATCTACATAATAAAATTTAAATTAACATATTTATCTATTTATTATTATCAAATTTTTAATAAAAGAAATTTTAATTAGACAAGAATTATTAATATAAAAATATTTATTAATTGATATATAAAATAAAATAATTTTTCTAAAACTCTACCACAAATTAGCTTTTATTTAATAAAATTAAATCTAATTAGACAAGTATATATTTAATGAAAATAAAATAATTTCTATAAAACTTTATTACAAATTACCTATTTTATTTTCAATAAAACTCTATCAACAAAGATATATTTAAAGAGTTTCTATAAAACTCTAAAACAAATTACCTATTTATCTATTTATTATTAGTTTTTTTTAATAAAAGGAAACCGAATTAGACAAGTATTACAAATATAAAAAATTATTTATTAACTGATACAAAAAGAGGTTTTAAAAGAGTTTTTAAAAAAATCTAACACAAATTACCTATTTATTATGAGTTTTTTTTTTTTAATAAAAGTAAAAAATTCTAACACAAATAATTTATATAAAATTCTACCACAAATTATCTGTTTTATTTGTAATGAAATCTATCACATTAGACAATGATATATTTAAAGAGTTTTTATAAGACTCTAACACAAATTTCCAAAAATCAACTATTTTATTTTTTTTAAAACTCTATCACATATAACCTGTATTTATCTATTTATTATGAGTTTTCTAATAAAAGGAAATCTAATTAAATAAGGATATATTTGAAGAAAATAAAACAATTTCTATATCTCTGTCACATTAGACAAGGATATATTTAAAATATATATATAATAATATAATAATACATGTAAATAAAATATAAATGTTAAAGAATTTGATCATTTCAGTATTTATTTTTTAATATAATTTTTTTTAATTAATATAAAAAGAGAAATGTATCACATATAAGTATATAACCCTTGTATTTATCTATTTATTATGAGTTTTTTAATAAAAAAAATCTAATTTTACAAAGATATATCTAAATAAAATAAAATAATTTCTATAAAACTCTACTACAAATTAACTATTTTATTTTCTATAAAATTCTCTCACATTAGATAAGGATATATTTAAAGAAAATAAAATATAACCTAGGTCTTCCAAAAACCACAAACTCTATATAATAAATTTTTATATCAATTTCAATCTAATGTATGATTAGTATAATTGAATTTCTATTTTAAAATTTAATTAAAAATTAATATAATTGAATTTCTATTGTAAATTAAAAATTGTACTAAATTTCAAATTACCTAATAAAATTCAAATTACAAATTACCTAATAAAATTCAAATTACCTAAAAGAATTTGTTACTTTGCAAAACTTAAATATTTCACTATTAAAATAAAAAATTACTAATTAATAAAAATAAAATAAAATAAAAATATTTTAGTATTAATATTAAAACGTAAAAGAATTTATTAATTTACGAAACTTAAACTCTATCACCAATTTCAAAATATTTCAGTATTTATTTATTAGTATAAAATAAATATTTATTAATCAATATAAAAAGAGTTACAAAAAATTGCAATTTATTTGTAACGTTTATTGTTACAAGCTTTAAATCAACAATTAGAAAAAAAAAAATATAAAAACAAAAATTCTATAAGTTACAAAACATTCACCACGTGCATCGCACGTGCCTTTTCCTAATATATATATATATACTACTTTGATAACGTGTTATAACTTCTTTTCTAATTTTAAGGTGCACACATAATAATTTGAAGGTTAAAATTTTGAATTTTTCTAAGCTACTCTCAAAGGATTTTTTTGATGCATGTAAAATAAAAAGCTTTTATATGCTCAAAAATAAATTATGGAGTATTTAATTAGGCAAAAAAATTATCATAGAGTATTTTAAGACACAGACAGTCGACGCCAACATTATTTACTAAAAAAAATTCACACTTTTTCACATTGAAATCTTCGTTGAATTATTGACACAATTTTAATGAGAGTGTAATTTGTGTTGGTAAATTTGAAAGAGGTCAAAATTCTTTTTACTGTGTCAACTTTTACAATTAGAGATCCAAATTGTGTGGAGACCAATGATGCAAAAAGCAAATCCAAAAAGACTGACACAGATGGGGGACATGGGACTGTATCATCTTTTTTTTTTTTTATATATTTGTTTAAATTTCAGTTGCTTAATTATATTGTATTATGAGTTTAAATAATTGTTAATGTAATTTAAATTCAAGTAAAAAATTATTGTGTTTAATACACGCTTTTTATAAATAAATAAAAAAAAATTTAATTATTTTGTAAAATAATATAAAAATGTATTGTTTTTCATTTTATTCAAATTTTATTTCTAATTTTGTATAAACACATATATGAAAGTTTGAATTTAAATTTTATATCTAATATTCTAGCAAAAGTATATATATATATTTTATTTAATGCGAGTAAAAAACATACAGTAATTAATTTTTAAAAAATTAAAGCAATTGGAGGAGAGTATCCAGCTATTGGAGATCTAAATTGTGCGGAGACCATTGATGCAAAAGCAAATCCACCAATCGAGTTCATTTGTTTTGTCCTTTTGTCGGTTCTAATCATACTGCACACTCTCTCTCTCCCTCTCTTTCAAACTCATCTAAAATATCTCACCTCAATCATTCATCTCAATATTTCAGTATTCCATTTGCGATCCTAAAATGGGATCTTAAAATTAGAATAAAGAAATTTTAATTTAATTTTTTTAAATTTTAATTTTAATTTTAATGTGCCCATCTTGTGTTTCCTAATATAGATTATTTCTATTAAAAAAAGAAAAAAAGAAATAAAAGTATCTTTTATATAAAGCATATACTGAATTTGGAGACCACTTATGATATTATAACTTTTTGTGAGACATGAAATAAATAAATGTATTGTCTCTCGTTAAAAGAATAATGATAAAATGTATCTGATTGGTTGAGAATGATATCACTATGACGTTCATTAAATATTACGAGTACCCAGTGGACAAAATCTGGACCAAAGAAAAAGAGAACTATGTCGTGCTAGTAAGTTGACTGCAAATGCTATATCAGGTCGCAAGGTATATAAAAACACTGATTGCACTAAGATATAGTAATCCAACTTATTTCAGAATAGGTATGATTTAATATTTAAACTAATTCATATCTAATATGCCACTGTCCCATACTGGTGCATACAATCCACAATTAAAGAATTAATGTAATAAATGCTAAGTTTAATATAACATTATCTTTTATTCATATCAATTTAGTTAGATGTGTCTGACTTTAACTTTCTATTCTTTTTAAACTTAGCATGGTACTTATTTAAATTTAAATGATTATATTATTAGTAAGTTGTGTCAAGAGGTAATTATGAAAGAGTGGAGCATTTTTCTTTTAAGCATAAGTACATAGACTTGCACATTGGGTCAATTTTTTATATTTTATTTTAATTTTTTGTAGTTCCATATTTTGCAAGTGAACTTTGTTGAACATTGTACTCAACATTCTATTTTGTTAAAATATTTGAGAGAAATTGCAATATTTAATTTCCAATAAAAACATAATTAAAGCAATCTGAAATATTTTTGTGACACTGTTTTTTGTGATCAAAGTTTTTAAAGAAGCACTTTGAATCAGTTATGATTTATTCATTCGAACATAAAATTATGATTTATGATAAGTCTTCTATTTTTTATTTTCAACCTGAATATGTGTCTTTGAATATTCGTGTCAGAAACCCTTAACCCTAACCCAACTTATTTAATAAACGGATTATACGTATAACTCTTTTAATGACTTATTTATTAAAACAAAAAATATATATATATTATTTAAATTAATAATACTAATTAATTAAAAATAAATAATAGAAAATTATAAGTTTTACGAAAAACGTGTTACCTTTTTTCTTTGACATAATAATTATCATTTACTTTTCCTTATGATGACACACACTCTCTCTCTACCATCTGATTTTGCATCTCTCTCAATTTGCAATCCCTCAATCTCTATTCTCCCTCTCTCTACCATCTGAATTTGCATCTCTCTCTCTCTCTCAATCTGCAATCCGTCAATCTCTATTCTCTCTTATCTCACATCTACTGAATCTTCACTTTCCGTTCATCTATTTTATGTGTTTAATTTTATTCTTAAGTTTCCTCAACAACTTTTTAACCTCTGTGTTTTTCTGGTGCTCCCATTTTGCTCTCTTACATGCATCTGATTTTCCCTCACTTCTGTTAAATGTGAATTAGGCTCTGCGCTCCCCCCGCCCCCCCCCCCCCCCCCAAAAAAAAATATATTTTATTTCAATTCTTTGCGGTTCCCTATTATAAGTTTCAATTCAATTAAAATATATATATATATATTATTTAAGTTATTAATAATAATCAATTAAAAATAAATAATAGAAAATTATAAGTTTTAATTCAATCAAATTAATAAATAGTCTCTAATTTATAAAAAAGTAAATTATAAGACACAAGTTTAGATACTTATTTTTCGAACTTAAAAATAAATTTGTTTATGACATGTATAGTTAAACGAGTATAAATGGGTTACACGGGTTGAACTCTCTTAACCCAAACACGACACGATTAATTAAATGGATTAATCGTGTCGATCTATTTATGATCCGAACCCGTTTAAGGTAAACTTAAACCCGTTTAACCCGTGCTGTGTTCCAGTCGTGTCAAAATTTGTTACTCCTATTATCCCACATGAATATATAAATAAATTATTTGTTTTGGCATTAATTAAAAAAAAAAAAAAATTACACCTCTAGAATAAATTATCTCTTTTGACAAAACTAGAAAGGGCACTCAAAAAAAAAAAAACACATGTTATCTCGAATAAACTATATGTTTATGACGTTGGAATTATTGGAAGTGTCCATCAGCCGAGCCATTTTCTTTCTGATTTTTAATAATACAGTGTCATGACATAAAATCGTGTTAACTCTGTTTTTTCTTTGACATTTCTAATCTTCATCCTTTACCTTTTCTTTTGAAATATACTTTCTATTTTTTTCCTCTGGATTCAAATTATATGAAACAAACAAAAGGATTTTAAATTAGTGAATACATAAATCATGTTGTGGTATTTTGGTGATTGTTGTGGATGAAATATTACGTGTGTTATATTTTATATTGTTACTACATTAAACGGTTAGTAATAAACTATTTTAATACTTTATTAAGGATTTCATCTACCATTACTTGCAAAGTTGAGGGAGGAAGCAATCCGGCTGGCTCATAATTTATACTGTAGGGTTTGCGCTTTTTTTACACCTCAATTTGAATCTCTTTGTAAATTTCCTTACCAATTTTCAATTTTAGAGTTGCACATTGGGACAATTTTATTTTATTTTATTGTGATTCAATATTTTGCAAGTGAATTTTGTTGAGCATTGAACTCAACATTCTATTTTGTTAAAAATATTTGAGAGAAATTCCAGTGCCCAATTTTGAATAATACATGATTAAAGCAATGTGAAATATTTTTGTGACACTGTTTTTTGTGATAAGAGTTTTTTAGGAAGCAGTTGGAATCAATTTAAGTCAATTATGATTTATTCATTATAACATAAAATTATGATTTGCCATGAGTCTTCTATTTATTTTTTTTGAGAGAGACCAGTCTTGTATTGCACAGTATTTATTCCTAACTTTATCACAAATATTTTTTAAGAAATATTACTTTATATATTACTAGCTTTTATTAGTTTTCGTCTTTTATTTACCTTTTTTTAGTATGTTACCCATCTCTTCCGCATTTTCATGATTGCTATTATATTGCTTTACCAAAAACAAATCCAACATTAGGAATAGCTTTTTAATTTGTCAAATGCCATCGACCAATCAATCCATTTTTCTTTTTTGATGTTTCTTTAATAATGCAGTCCTAGTGCGCCATCACATGAAAATCACGTCCTTTTGCTTTTGCATTTTCCTTTATTAGTCGCTTTTAATCATTGTCAGAGTATTTTCAACTGTTGTGTGTGTATATATATATATATATTTGTATAAATATGATATGTGATAATAAATTCACACAAAAATTTTAGACTAATCATTTTTTAACTCCAGTTATTATTTTATATATTTGGTGTAAAAATGTATTTGCTCATAACAACCAATCAATCCCCAGGAGTATAGTGGCGTTGACAGGAATGTTGAAGGTAAATCCTTGAGATTTCGCTTTCGAACCGTACTCCTGACTGAATGGTACGTGTATTATAGGGCGGATACACGTGCTTTACGAAAAAAAATAAATAAATAACAACCAATCACGCGACACCACATAATTTTTACAAACTTATTTAATATATGGTTGATTTATTAATGGAATGAGAAAGAGGGAGGAGAAATGAAATATGCTAATGTGCGTGTGTAAAAGAGTTGTGCAAAATGCACAACAATTTTACACATTGAGGAGGTGGCAATGTATCTTAAGAGCATATCTCAAACGGTTGTATGTATGTATATATATATATATATATATATATATATATATATATATATATTGTATAAATTTGACGTGTCATAATAAATTTACACAAAAATTTTGGACTACTCATTTTTTGCTCTAACCATTATTTTATATCTTTTGTGTAAAAATGTATCTGCCAATAACAACAAAACCCACATAACTTTTGCAGAGTAATCTTTGCCTAATTACATTTGTGTAAAAAAAATAGTTCTCCTGATCACATTTGTCACTATCACAATTACATCTCTTAGATCTTTTGAGTCCTACAATGGGGCTCATTGATTTAATGATTACGATTTTAAATAATCAAGGGTTATTATTGAAGGTATTATACATATATATATATATATATATATATATACTGTATAAAATATGGATATATGTATAATTAAATTATTATTCTTATTTGATATATTATATTAGGCTGGTTATGAAATTAATCTTATGCATATAATATGCATAAAATGGTTATGTGTGAATTAATTTATTGTTAAGTTTAAAGTTGATACATAGTTGAATTGTATATATGGATGAATTGTCATAGGTGTAAATATATTGCCTAAATATTTGTATGAATAAAATACATACATAAAAAGTATGGTTAAGTTGTTAATTTAAAAGTATAAATATATATACTTAGAGGCATGGTTAAGTTGCCAATATATAAATAAATATATTTATAATGACATGATTGATTTGCCAAATGTATAAATAAATGAATTGCCAATGTATAAATAAATATATTTATAATGACATGTTTTATTTGTTAAAGCGTAATTAAATTGCTATGTGTTAGATGATTAAAATTCCATCTATGATTATTGAATGTGTAAGTTGGATTATGATTAGATATTCTTATATTAGAATAATCTAGTATTTAAAGGTTAATATAATATTTTTTATTTTAATATAAAATAATATTGGTACAGACATGAATGATTTCTCAAAGCTTGGGTATTGGATATGCGATTTAAATAATTACAATTATTATTTGGGATTGGATTAAATATATTATTCCTTTAATTACATTTTATTATTTAAATGGTTTAATAATTGTTTAGGATTGAATTAAGGTCAAAAGAATTTCTCTTTAAAAGAGATTGCAGATTGATTTAGGAATGATTATTAATTTAATCATTATTTAATAGTTTTAAATTTAATGAACTTATTAATGGATGTGATTAGTGTTTTATATATAATTATTTATATATATATGTGTGTGTGTATCATTATTTATTAAAGATAAAAACTTTAATAGGATTAGTTTTGGTGAGAGATGGTTTCTATCTGCCAATAACAATAAGTAAGGAGGCAAAGATTACTCTGCAAATTACTAAAAAAAAAAATTACAGATTATGTATATATTACACATTTTTTTTTAAAACGTAGATGCTTTCAGTTCCCTTTTATTATAGAAAAGAATCAAAAGATCTGCAAGATTTAGAAATCATTTGTGTAATGAGACTCCCCTAGAAAAATTTTGATGTAAGTTTTTGTAAAAAAAAAAAAAAAAAAGAAAAAAAAATGAATAATTTTGATGTAAAACATATGTTTCACATATCTTTGAGTTATAAAGTGTAGGGTTACATAAACTTAATTATAAACTTCTTTCCTAATTCTAATTGAACAGAATAATAATAATGTTTTTTTTTTTTGACACAACAACATAATAATAAGGTGCACACAAGATAAACTGAAGCTGGAAATTTTGAATTTTTCTGAGTTACTTTTAAGGAATTTTTCATAATTATTGTCTGTCGTATAAATTTTAAGTTTGTAATTTAGATTAAAAAATGATCACACAATCAAAAATTTTTTAGTGATAAATGTGTTGGTGACCAAAGTTTCTAAGAAAGCAATCCAAACCAATTTTACTCATTAAATTTACTGTCTACTTGTACACTTAAGTTTAAACCATTTAAGCCTAATTCTATAGATTTTGGACTGCAATTTTTTTGAGTTAAAGATGAAGTTTGTATAAGTATTTTTTTTTCCATCAAAACTAATTTTTTTTACCATATTCTTAACAAAATCAAAATCATATTTCGCAGAATTTCTTGTAAATTCATGTATTACATGATCCAATATCTAAAAACTGACATTAGAAGTTTTGTTTTTATTCTTGTAAAATTTTCTAGTGCCATGATGACTGACTGACATGAAAAACGTGTTCTCTTTTTTCTCATATCATTTACTTTACCTTCTCTCACTCTCTCTCTCTAACATCTGAATTTGCATCTCTCATCTCTCTCTCTCTCTCTCTCTCTCAATCTGCAATCCCTCTGTTCTCTCTTATATCACTGTCTCACCATCTCTCTCAATCTGCAATCCCTCTGTTCTCTCTTGTCTCACCATCTCTCTGTTCTACTGAATCGATCTTCCCTTTCCGTTCATCTAATTTATTTGTGTTGGATCAGACTTAATTGGAATTGAAATATTATGCCAGAGGTATGTCTTTAAATTAATCTCTTCTTTAGTTTTTTACCTTTCTGTTTTTCTGGTGCTCTCCCATTTCCTGCTTTGTATCTCTGTAATATCCCACATTCACTCTCTTAGTTTTTCCGTTAAATGTGAATTAGGCTGTCTTTTAGACCTGAATTTGTGTCTCTCTTGAGTGTCTCCTTGTGAATCTTCACTTTTCTTTCCAAAAAAAAAAAAAAAAAAAAAAAAACTTCACTTTTGTTTGTCATTTAAAATCAAACTCTCTGTATTTGTTAGCTTTCTCCTTGTTAAAGCTTCCTGTATTTCTGTTGCCATATATTTCCTTGTATTCTCTATTGCATCATACATCTCCTTAGAGAGACAAGAGACATTAAAAATGGAAGTGATTACTAAAATGGTGGAAAAGATGGTAGAGCCCATCATAGGCCGCTTGTACACATCCATCGGCCGTCAATTTGGTTATTTGTTTCACTGTAAGCAAAACATTCAGGATTATGCAGATGAAGTTGACAAACTCAGACGTGTGAAGGGAAGGGTCGATACCAAGGTTAAAGAAGCCTTGAACAATGCTCAAGTCATCGAGGATGATGTTTCGCAGTGGCAGACGAAAATGCAGAGTTCATTGCCGACTATGGTAGATGACATGAACAGATTGCTCCAAGGCAAAGAAAATCTCAGGTGTCTTGATGTTTGCTTACGTTACCGGTTGGGTAAGGAAGGGAAAAAGAAGAAGACTGATGTTACCAAGCTTATAGAGGAAGGCAACTTTGACTCTTTTGCACACCAACCTCCTCTCACTGGTATTTGGCGCTCAAACAGCATGAAGTATGAGAGTTTTGAATCCAGAGAGCGGGTTTTTAAGCAGATCATGGAGGCACTAAAAGATGATAGCAATTACAAGATTGGGATTCATGGGATGCCGGGCGTTGGAAAAACGAGAATGATGAAAGAAGTTGCCGAACAAGCTCAAAAATGTAAGCTCTTTGATGAGATCGCCCAAGTAGTTGTCACCCAAAATCCAAATTTAAAAGAAATTCAACAAAAACTTGCAGAAGGGTTGAATTGTAATTTAGAAGAAGAGACTGAAGATGCAAGAAAGGGGCGGCTATACCTTAGACTGAAAAATGGTAAAAAGATCCTTGTAATGGTGGATGACGTTTGGAATGATAAAATTAAGTTGGAGGGCATTGGAATTCCAGCTACAGATGATCATTTCACGGGTTGCAAAATTTTGTTAACCTCTCGGAGTAGAGATGTGTGCAAAGAGATGGGTGTTCAAGAAAAAGGTAACTTTCAAATTGGAGTCTTATCGGATGTTGAAGCATGGTCCCTTTTTAAGAAGAAGGTGGGAGATTCTTTTGAAACTCATGAAATGCAATCTGTAGCGGAAGAAGTGTGCAGAGAATGTGCATGTTTGCCATTGGCAATACTTGCAGTTGGTGGAGCACTACAGAATAAGAGTAAGCAGAAATGGAAAGATGCACTAAAACAACTAAGAAATTGTAGGGCAGATAACATTGGTGGATTGCAGGGAAAACTCTATTCACGCATAGAGTTGAGCTACGACTACCTGGAGTCTATTGATGCAAAGTCAATTTTTTTGCTCTGTTGTTTGTTCGGAGAAGATGCTGAGATTTTCATTGATGATTTGGTGATGTATGGCGTTGGATTGAGACTTCTCCAAGGCGTGGATACAATGGAAGAAGCACGGAATAGAACTCATGCGATCGTCGATACCCTAAAGATATCTTCTTTGTTGTTAGAAGGTAAAAGTGAAAACTATGTAAAAATGCACGATGTCATTCGAGATGTCGCCATTTCGATTGCATCAAAAGGGGAAGATGGCATGTTTATAGTGAAAGCCGGTGTTGAGAAGTGGCCAGAGGATGATGAATACAAAAGATGCAGAGCAATCTCATTAAGGTTGAGCAAAGATTGTGTGCTTCCCGATAATTCAGAATATCCTCAACTACGCACCTTAATGTTGGAAGGTTGCTATCGTTCACCAACTATTCCGAGTAACTTTTTTAAAGGGATGGAGAAGCTTGAAGTTTTACATTTGCGTGACATGGGCAACTTGACAGTACCATCGTCACTTCAAAATCTTCGGATGTTACGACTGTACCGGTGCAAATTGGTGAACCTAGCTTTTCTCAAGGAGTTGCGAAAACTTGAGATACTAAGCATTCAATATCCTAGTCTGGAAGAGTGGACTCTGGATATAGGGCAGTTGACTAGTCTACGGTCGTTGGATGTGAGAGGCTTTTCCAATCTCCAAATCCTTCCAGGTTTCATATCTAGTCTATCCCAGCTTGAGGAATTTCACATTCGAGACTTTGACCAATGGGAGATTGAAGGCAATGCAAGCCTGGTTGAACTAAATTCATTGACTCGCTTAATCAGTTTACAAGTTCAAGTGCCAAATGTCAAGTTACTGCCCATCAATGAGCTCCTGTCTAAGTCGTTAATCAGATTTCAAATATCCATTGGCCAGGGATTACACTTTTATGGTTTTGACGGTTCATCTACAGCAACAAGGATACTGAAACTAAAGGGAATTCCTTTGAAGAGGGAGCTTCACATTTTGATGGAGAAAGCTGAAGTGCTACATTTAGAAGAACTGGAAATTTTAAAGAATGTGAGTCAAGACACAGATGGTGAGGGGTTTCTAGACTTGAAGTATCTTAGAGTTTGGGATTGTAAGGGGATAGAACATTTATTTGGCAGACCAAATTGGAATTCACAGACCATCGGATCACGTGTGTCTTGTTCTTTTAGCAAATTAAGTATTTTGCGAGTATTCGAGTGTCCGTCGAGATATCTCTTCTCCGCAGCCGCAGCAAGAGGCCTTCTGCAACTCCAAGAATTAACTATAAGTTACTGTGAAAACTTGGAAGAAATAGTTGGAGATGACAATGAAATCATGGATAATGTTGTTACTTTTCATCAATTAAAGAAAATGAGGTTGGAGGATCTACCAAAACTGAGAAGCTTCAATGCCAATACGAAGAAGACGTCAGCTGAAGAATGCAATGTGTCCGGCCTTGCACAACTGTTTAATGATAAGGTATGCTCCGCATTATCTATCCACATTCCACATCATCAAAGCATCAGCACTTATCTTTTTCTTGCCAATATTTTATGTTATGTTCTATCTCATCCTTGGGTTTCTTTTGTACCTTTGTTTTTGTGGTTCATGTACTCTGTCAAACAAGCTTATCCTTGCTGGATAGAGTACATTGTAACTATTTTTCCTGTTCTTTTGTGGAAGGTTAGTGTTTGGTAATTCCAACTTTTTTCAACTTGATTATCGCTAAATAATAAATAGTAATAATTTTTGACAAAACATATAATTTATCATTACGGATTGAATTTTCTTTCTGGCTTTATTTTGGGATAGAATTTTGTGTTTGTGTGTTTGACAATAGCAATATACAGAATTTTAAATTAATTTTGATTTTTTTTTTTTTAATTTTTTTTTGAAGCACTAAACCTCTGTTTGCATGACATAACAAACAAGTTGGGTAAAGGGAACATGATAAAGTTCAGCAATTATGGCTTCTAATGAATTGAAATTGTAAGACCAAATTTTAATAGGTAAGAGAAAATGTGGAATTCAAATATAAGAAATTTGTTTCTTGTAATACATGAGCTCTTTAGTAATTTCATTCTAGGGAAAAAAAGAAATTGAAGCGCCGAAAGGATATTATTTAGGGAAAATAATTGACAAGGAAGGTTAATATATTTTATAATGCATTTAAAAAATATATGAAACATTATTGTAATTGAAGTATATGAAAATAATTGACAAGGAAGGTTAATATATTTTGTAATTGAAGATCAAATACTGAGTCAACCAGCTAATCAATTGAGACCAATGTCACGATCCGATTCCTCTCTAGGCCCGTGACACCATGCTGTCCTATTCATAACACTGAGTCAACCAGCTAATCAATCTCGACTCTTCTTGTGTCATTTACTAAATAAATTACCTTATGAGTTGTCTGTCAATGGTTGAAGCAGACAAGAGTCCTATGTTCTCTTCAGCTCTCCTCAGAAAGGTAAGGCAAAATTTGGTCTAGAGGTGCAAATGGCTAGTATTTAATTTTCGGATTCTTAGAACAAATCAATCTCGACTCTTCTTGTGCCATTTTTTTTTTTTTTTTTTTCGGATTCTTAGAACAAATCAAGTAGAATATCTGAACGAAAATATTAGAAACATACCGTAAAATTATTCCTACTTGAAAACTAACATATATTAAAATGTAATAAAATAACTATTTAATTTACGAACTCCTACCAAATGGATCTTGATATTATTTTGTATAAAGTGGTCTAAAGTGTCTTTTTCAATTAATTTTTTTTTTTTTTTTGTAACTTCACTTTCCTACGTCTTTGACCCGAGAATAGAGAACAAAGTTCAACTTTGATGGACTTGGGCCGTTGTTTTGGCAGCCTTGGGCTTGTCTGTTGTATTGGGCTTTTGCCTATTTGGATCTTGTTCAGTTACATAATCAATACACCTTATCTTTCAAAAAAAAAAAAAAAAAAAAAAAAAAATATTTATTTGTTTATTTTTTGTATCATTTTTGGCTCTGCACAAATACACCACATAAATTCTCTCTGGTGCGGGCAAAGCACCACATTACCCACTTGTCAAAATCTCATCTTGCAAAGCAATCGAATACTAATATATTGTTAATAAGTGAAAAAAATTTCAATGTTTATAATAGAGAACACTTACTAGAAATTTATTACCATAAGGAAATTTAAAATTTAATTCTCAAAATTACTAAAAATAGAAAAAAAAAATGCAAAATTACCTCTTCGTAATATAATTTGGATGACTGGTTTTATTATCTTGATAACACATTTTTGTGCAATTGTAATTAAATTAAGAATTTCATTTGTTTTTCTTAAAACAATATAATTATGTATTTAAATCCTTCAATTGTGTAAGCTTTTTCTATTCCTGTGCTTTGGTGAAGATTGTTACTTACAAATTCTTTCAATAAACTAAAAGCATCAACACTATGACAGTTTTTGAAGTACAATATTTCTTTGTTAAAATGTGATTTCAGATCATCAACACTATGACAGCTTTTTTGATGTGAAGTATTTCTTTTTTTAAATGTGATTTCAGATCATCAACATTAATAAATATGTTAAGTGCAATAATCTTAAAGCATCAACCCATAAATTTTTGAAGTACAATAAACTAAAAGCATTCTTGATTTCATATCTTTTCATTTCAATTAAATTATTACATTCTAGTAAGTCAAATATCTATTCTAACCTTTTTTTTTTTTGACCTTGTTCTATTTTTCCTTAAAAAATGTTAATGAATTTCAATTACATTTCCACTTTAGCCTTCCATTGAATGTTGTGTTTTGGTGGCTTTTTGTTACTGCATCCACATGTCCTTGAAATCAGTAATAAACTATCATATTTATTAATGTTGATGAATCTTCTTATCTACAAATTCTTTCAATAAACTAAACACAGCAAAAATATGACAATTTTTGAAGTACAAGATAATAAATGTGATTACAGATCATCAACACTACGACATTGCTATATTACTCTGCGATTGCAAATTCAATTTTCAAACCATTTCATTTACATTGCAATTCTTTTCTTTAGAAACTCCTTTTGGTCAACACTTTGTTTTCTCTTTAAAAAGAATTTTTCAATTACAATCGGGATTAGGAAGTTTTCTTAATTAAAAACAAATAGTTGTTTGCATGTCTATTTTGAAAAGTATCGACACTATGATAGTTTTTTGAAGTATAGTATTTCTTTTTTTATTTGTGATTTTAGATCATTAACACTAATAAATATGTTAAGTGCAATAATCTTAAAGCATTAACCCATAAATTTTTGAAGTACAATAAACCAAAGGCATCCTTGATTTCATATATTTTCATTTCAATTGAAATTCTAGTCAGTCTAATATCTATTCTGACCTTTTTTGACATTTGTGCTATTTTTCCAACATTAATTCATGAAATGTGACGTAATGAAATTTGCAGGTTAAGTTCCCAGCATTGGAGTTATTGGAGATTGGAGGTTTGGAAAGCCTCACAGCGATATGGGATAACCAATTATTCCTGGGTTCACAAGCAGAAGATTCCTTCCGGCAGCTGAGGTTCATTGAAGTGGATATGTGTGAGAAGCTAGTAAATGTCATTCCACCCAATGTACTCCCGTTGTTACAGAAACTTGAAAGCCTCATAGTTTGGTCATGTGATTCAATTGTATCTGGAGTTGAAGTGGTTGCTATTGAAGAAGGTGGTGATGAGATCGTCATGTTTCCTCAATTAAAGACCATGGAACTTTCAAATTTGCCAAAGCTCTGTAGTTTCTGTTGTAGTGGAGGATCCAAAGAAGAAGAAGAAGCAAGCGATAAGATCCTAGTGTTCCCTCAATTAAACAAAATGAAACTTTCAAGTTTGCCAAAGTTCAGTAGTTTCTGCTGCTTCAGAAATGAAAAAGAAAGCATATTGAAGGAGACTATTCCTCAACGAGATGCTCTCTTTAACCAAAAGGTATGTATGTTCATGTGTCCTTAAATTAATCCTAATTAACCTTGGGTGCACTGAACAACTGAAATTAATAAATGTCACCTAGATTTCCACAAGGTATGTACGTTCATGTGTCCTTAAATTAATCCTAATCCACACTTATTGATCCTATCACTTAACAAATCAGTTAATTTAGATGATGATATCTATCTAAATTACAATTTATCAAACAAGACATGATCATCATAACTAGACAAGCATTGAAATTTATTAATATCTATTTTACCTTCACGTTCAAAGAGAAAAAAATAAGTTTGGTTAGAATTTAATATATATTTTTTTAATCATGAGAATTGAATTTGGTTAGAGACTTTGGGGTTGATTGGTATTGAATTTTCCAGACACAAATCATCTCTCAATTTCTTATTTCTTTCTTTCTTTATTTATTTTTCTTTTTGTTAAAACGTAACTTATCACTCCTGAAATTTGATAAAATAAAATGAATTGAAACGTTTGAATATACAAACCAAATTTTTTTTTTTTTTAATAAAATTTTTGGATTCCTAGAACAAATCAAATAGACTGAATGAAAATATTAGAATCATACCTAACCTTGTCAAATGGATCTTGACATTATTTCGTATAAAGTGGACTAAAGTGTCTTTTTCAAATTTATTTATTTATTATTATTATATTTTCCTACGTCTTTTACTCGACTCTTGAGAACAAAGTTCAATGGGCACATTTTTTTTTTCTTTTAATTTTTTTTTTTTTTTTTTTTTTTTTTGGCTCTGCACAAATATACCACATAAATTCTCTCCAGTTCGAGCAAAGCGCCACATCACCCACTTGTCAAAACGTCATCTTGCAGAGCAATATAATACTAATATATTGTTGATAAGTGAAAAAATATTTTAATGTTTATAATAGGGAAAACATATCAAGAATCTATAACCATAAGGAAATTTAAAATTCAATTCTCTCAAAATTACTAAAAATAGAAGAAAAAAAAATACAAAATTACCTCCTCGTAATATGATTTTGATGGATGGATGGATGGTTTTATTATATTGATAGGTTTTTTATTTTTATTTTTATTTTTACAGTTTTAATGAAATTAAGAATTTCATTTTTTTTCTTAAAACATTATAATTATGTATTTAAATCCTTCAATTGTGTAAGCATTTTCTGTTCCTGTGTTTTGGTAAAGCTTTTATCTACAGTTTCTTTCAATAAACTAAATGTATGAATGACAGTTTTTTCAAGTACAATATATTTTTTTACAAATGTGATTTCAGATCAACAACACTAATAAATATGTTTCCTTAAAAAATGTTAATGAATTTCAATTAGATTTCCACTTAACCTTGCATTGAATGTTGTGTTTTGGTGGCTTTTTGTTATTGCATCCACACGTCCTTGAAATCAGTAATAAACTTTATTATTGTTTTCCTTAAAAAATGTTAAACCATTAATTTGGCAGATTGCGTTATTTTCAAGCAAAGAAAGGAATATTATCACCAGCAAGCTGATGTTTTGCAGGTTCAATTTCCTTGCTTGGAGAAGTTGGTTATTGAGAGAATGAACGAGTATAGGTGTCTCAAGCTATTAAATGTTGCTTCAACAGAATCACTTACAAGTTTTCAGAACCTTAAAGAGCTCCGTGTGAAAGAGTGCGACTCCCTGGAAGAGGTATTTAAAGTTAAAGGGTCAAAGGGAGCAGAAGAAACAGGTGCAAGCCATAAAGCTCTGGGAAAAGAAGTAGAGAACAATCTTGTGTTCCCTCAATTAAATGAAGTGGTCTTTAACAACCTACCGTCCCTGACGAGCTTTTGCGGAAGGAATTGCATTTCTGAATTGCCATCTGTAATAAAAATAACAGTAGAACGCTGTCCCAAATTGGAGATGTTTCCTTGCCGATACCTGAACAGTACTGAACCATTGCCAAATGAAATGGTAAGTCCATTAATTCCTATTACAGTTATGAGGAAACTATTATTCCAATTTTCTCTGGTGTTATTTGAAAATTTGCAAACCAATTTAAATCCATCTATTTATATACCAGAGCCTCAAAAATCAAAACAAGATAGAGCCTCAAATGAATCCACCAGCTGTGAGCAGGATGGGGGGTTTTCTTGTCAACAACCTAATATGCAGTTTTATATCTATAATTTGAGAAGAAATTGATTAATTTGTAGAGCATAAAAATGGAATTAGAACAGAAAATTAGAAGGTTCATTATTGCTTGGTTTGCTTTATTTTTTTAATCAGAATATTGTGGAGCTAAATACGGTGAGTGATTTCTGCGCGCAGGTTGAATTTCCTATCTTGGATAGATTGATACTGAGTGATGAGAGCATCTTCGAAGGTACATGCCATGTCCTTCCCTTTTGCAAAGTACCAAAATCCCTGGAGGTGAACAACTGCAGAAACTTAGTAAATGTTTATACCCTGCTACAGCGGTTTGAGACTACTCAATTGAGACTGGTGTATTTACCTAAATTGGAGCGTAATTGGATAATGGAACCCCAGGGGCATCTGGTATTTCACAACCTAACAAAATTGACAGTAGAACAATTGGAACTGAAGTATCTATTCTCACTCTCAATAGCAAAAAGTCTCACACAACTCAGGGATCTAAGAATTAAATATTGTGGTGTGATGGAAGAAATACTTAAAAATGAAGAACAAGATGCCACGGATGAAATTGTGTTCTCTCAGCTACAGCGTTTGATAGTAAAAAATTGCATCGGACTGAAGTATCTATTCTCACTCTCAATAGCAAAAAGTCTCACACAACTCAGGGATCTAACAATTGAAAATTGTGGTGTGATGGAAGAAATACTTAAAAACGAAGGAGGAGGAGGAGGAGAAAATGCCACGGATGAAATTGAGTTCTCTCAGCTAGGGCATCTGATACTTTCATATCTACCAAACCTCACATGTTTTTGTCAGGCAAACAATGCTTTTAAATTCCCATCCTTGACGCGTGTTGATATAACCAGGTGTCCGGAATTGAAGACTTTCACATCTGGATATTTAAGCACACCGGATATAGAAGTATTCAAAGATCAGTGGAAGTTAAGTCGTGTAAATGACCTTAATAATCATGTGCAACAATTTTGGGAAGGAAAGGTAACTAAGGTAACTACGAACATTTGCCTTTGTCCTTATTGGAAGACTTCACTTAGCCAATGCTTTCATTTAATTCGTTCACCTTCTGTTTAATTCAGGGAGTAGCAGTGGAGGATAATAATGATGCAGAAACAAGTTAAGAAGAGGGAGAAACCACGATGACCATATTCCGCTAAATCAGTAAATAAGGTATTGACTGCTGCCTTTTTTTTTTTTTTTTTTTATGTTTGACCAATCAAATTATAACAATTCTGTTAGTTGAGATAAATTTAAATACTTAGAGTGTGACCTATTTAATTGAATAGTGTATTTTGATTGAGGAGCATAGTAATTATATACTCGAATTACTGAATGTCTTCTCAGGATGTCCAATTTGTTTGTAGGATGTGAATTCTTTGTCATTTTTTTTTTTCGTTTCAAATTGTTTCTTTTCTCGGTTTCAGATTTCCTATCTTGAAAAACATCTACAAATCTCTCTCCACAATTCAAAGCAAGTTCATCTTTTTGTAGCTTTTAGTCAAATTATTGACCCTAAGCTAATGCACAAGAAATCCTAATCCCTCTTAACCAATTGTTGATCCTTTTGCAAAATTGAAATTTCCTTCAGAGAAAGCCGAAAAAACGAGAGTAGAATTTCCTTAATATATTGCTGTAATGAGATACAATTTCTAGAAAATTATAAATGTATTTGTAATTTATTATCTATCAATATTTAAGTTTTTGCTTATATTATTTTGTTTAAGTTTTTCTATTACATACATTCTCATTTTTCAACATTGCCGACCCCTCTGACTCTGCCACAGTGTGTTATATACGTATATATAATTTCATTAAATCAGTTATATTTTTTATTTTATTCTTACATAACCTGATATTGTTGGTGCTGATTGTAGTAGAATGGAAGAGGTTTTCAATTTATAACAATTCTCATTTGGGTCTTCCAGCCCACAAAAATAAAAGTTGTAGCAAGGTTGGGATTAGAATAAAAGCACTTGACCATTTGGATCTTCATGTACCTTAAAGTTCATATGATTTAAAGAGACGTCGGTTTGTTGATGATCCGTATAGCAAGTGGTTAGTAAAATTTAATATTTTTCATTTTTATGGGGAAAAAAACAGTAATGGATGAAACAAATTCAAAATAGTGATGCTATCACTCATGGTGGCAATTGCAGTGGTGCCTTTGATGGTTGCGGTGGAGATGAAACCGAGATTTAAAGTACTTTAAAGGATCTTTCTCAGACACTTATATATATATACACTAGTAAAACAGTAATTATATATATACAAGTAAAACAGTAAAACTGTACGTGAGTTGCACTTAAAATTAATTTTAAAATATTAATTAAATAATTATAAAATTTAAAACATAAAATTGACAGAAATATATAATTTTAAATTCAACTTTACAATAGGAATTCAATTATTGATAGGTGCATTTTCAAACTCATAAAACAATATCAAAATCAAGACTATTTTTTATTACAATCTACTAATATTTTGCTTATTTATATATTATTTATAAAATTAGAAAAGATGGGAAGACTAAATAGGCTAAATTATTTATATTTTTTCATATAGTTCCTTTATATATTTTCTTGTCTAATTAGAAAGACTAAATTATTTATTTTCTATATATATTCCCTAATCTAATTAGATTTCCTTTTATTAAAAAAAAAAAACTCATAATAAATAGATAATTTGTGTTATTCTAAAAGGAAACTTACATACTGAACATATAAATTTATTATTAAAAAATAATATACTATTGCATGTGAGTAAAATTTAATTTAATATCAATATTTAATAAAGTAATTAAATAATTATAAATTCTAAAATATCCATTAACATAAAATTGACACAAGGTAAAATAAAAATATAATTTTTAATTGAACTTTACAATAGAAATTTAATTATTGATAGATGTATTTTCAAACTCCTAAAATAATATCAAAATCAAAACTATGTTTTATTACAATTTATTAATATTTTATTTATTTATATATTAGAAAATTATTTATATATTATTTATAAAATTAGAAAATATATGGAGACTATATAGACTAAATTATTTATAGTTTTTATATATTTCCTTGTTTAAATAGAGAGACTAAATTATTTATTTTCTTTATATATTTCCTTAACTAATTAGATTTACTTTTATTAAAAAAAAAACCTCATAATAAATAGGTAATTTGAGTTTTATAAATAGACTAAATTATTTATATTTTTTTACGTATTTTCTTGTTTAATTAGAAAGACTAAATTATTTATTTTCTTTATATACTTCCTTATCTAGTTAGATTTCCTTTTATTTAAAAAACTCATAATAAATAGGTAATATGAGTCTTATCGAAACTCTTCTAAACACATTATATTAATTTTAAAATAAAAAATGGATATTTATTCATTTATATATTAAAAAATTATTTATATATTATTTATAAAAGTAGAAAAGATGTGTAGACTAAATAGACTAAATTATTTATATATTTTTATATATTTCATTGTCTCATTGAAAGACTAAATTATTTTTTTATGTTTTTTTATATACTTCCTTAACTAATTAGATTTACTTTTTTTTTAAAAAAAACTCATAATAAATAAGTAATTTAAATTGTCTAAATAGACTAAATTATTTATAGATTTTTATATATTTCCTTGTATAATTAGAAAAACTAAATTATTTATTTTCTATATATATATTCTTATCTAATTAGATTTTCTTTTATTAAAAAAAATCATAATAAATAGGTATTTTGACTTGTATAAAAAACTCATCTTCTAAGCACCTTATATTAATTTTAAAATAAAAACGGATAACAGACATGTAATTTGTGTTATTCTAAAATGAAACATACATACTGAACATATAAATTTATTATTAAAAATTAATGCATGGAAACAAATTAATGTACTAAAACTCATAATGATAAAAAATATATATTGTGGAAAAATAATTTTGCATTATTATTTATTATATATAAATAATATTATTAAAACTTATTATTTTTTGAAATAAAAATATTATAAAAAATTTAAATGAACTATAAATAAAAAATTAAATATAAAAATAATTTTGTATATAGAATTCTTAGTTTAAAGTTTTATGGGTATATTTTGATATAGAATTGTTGTTATGTATTTATTGAAATAAATTATATATTTATTTCCCTAATTAGATTTCGTTTTACGGAATTTCTATATTTCATACTACTATATTATTATTATTAGTATTTCTCCTCTAATAAGATTTCCTTTTATTGAATTAAAATAATAATTTATTTAATATTATATATTTTTCTTGTCTAATTAATATTCTTTTTATTGAATTTTAGTAATTCAGTATTAAATTATTTTATATTTTCTTATGTAATTAGATTTCCTACTACTAATATTATTATTAGTATTTTCTACTACTATATTATTAAAAAAATCATATAATACTTATATTTTATTTTATAATTAGATTTTTATTTATTGAATTTTAGTATTTCCTACTACTATATTATTATGATTATTTTATTCTCTAATTAGATTTTTCTTTATTGAATTAAATAAATAATTTTTTTTAATATTTTAAAATTCTTATTGAATTAGATTTTCTTTGATTGAATTTTAGTAGTTTGATTTTTTTTTTTTTTTTTAATTATATATTTCTGTAATGACCCGGATTTTTCGGAAATTTTTTTTCCGTTATCTTTTCCCTTCTGAGTTTGGTTTCTTGTCGATTAGTGTCATCTCGAGTGCTCTGAAATGATTTCTGAAACTCTTTTATTTGGATTGACAATTACCTTTGAGGATCGAGTCATTTCCATATTTTCACTTTTTAGACCCTATTCATTTTTCGTCCTTTCCTTATTTCGTCTTTTTCCCTATTTTGTCTTTTCTTCGTTTGTCACTTTGTTGGCGTAACCACGCTTCTTGTGTCCGGAGTTGGTTTTTGATTTCACGTACGTTCATCTTGAATGGTTTTCATGAAGTACGTATTTTTACTTTCGCAAGAAAGTATTCTGGTTACTCCCGGTGTCCATAGGGGTATGAATGCAAAGTTCTTTGGGAACTTTTTCCTTTCTTGGGGTATTTTTCGTAAATATCTTTTGAAGATATTTTATTTCAGGAGTTTTTAAAAAAATATTTTTTGGAAGATATTTTCATTATGGGCCATTAGTGGAGTTTTCACTTTTTGGAGGGGCCATTGTGCAATTAATGAAAGTTATTGCTAAATGTCTTATTTTGAGCCTGGATTCTCGTATGGGATTCATTTTCACTTTTCGTCGAGTCGTGGACTCTTAGAATTCCCTTCTGGTCGATGTTTTCCAGTTTCATGATTTTTGGCCCTAGTTTGCGCCAAACTTGTTTGGGGCATAACTTTCTACTTGGAACTCGATTTTCGACGTCGTTTCTTCCGTTATTCATATTTTCTCATTATGAATCTTTTTTGTTCACGGAGTTTTGCCGTTTGAGCGCGTCTATGCGAATTTGACTTTTCTGGATCCGGAGGGGCCCGTTCGGGGCACTTTTATGGTTTTTCAATAAATAGGGTGTGAGAAGAAAATATCTGAGTTTTCTCTCTCTCTCCTATCTTCTGGCCGGAATACATGGCAGCCATGGCTGCCATCTTCTCTCTTCTCTTTTGGTCCACTTTTCCTTGATGAAAAGTCTTCGGCCTTAACGTTTATTATTCCCCTCGACGTGCTCTACCATTCCCCCTTATTAGAATTCAGTTTTGGCCATTTCTTGAGTTCGAGTTTGGATTCAAGTTGTGAATTTGATAGGGCTTCCTTGGGGGTTATGTTCACAGTGTTGTCCCCGACAAAACCTAGAAGTTTCGTCGGATTCAGAGCACATTCATTTTGGTGGGGATTTGAGATTTCATCTCAAATGGAGGTAGGGAATGTTTTAGGATTATTTGTGTGTTGTATTATGTATTTCTCATGATTATACAATCTATACGTATGCCTTGTATCAAATCTAGAAAGTTAGTAATATTTAATTCTTTGTATAAGATTAAATTTTCATGATAAGATATAACTTGGATTTGAATTGTGGCATGCTAGAAAGTTTAGTTTTAATATTTTTATTAACATATATTTAATTGGAATTATTTGAATAAAAGTTGCATCTTTTATTTAATATTTTTCTTTGTGAAAGATTAATTCCCATGGCCATACTTTACATGAAATGGATATGTGTTATGCTTCTAAATTAAGTTTTGGTATGTTAGTAAACATACTTTAATTTGAGAGCATTTGGTTGAGTTTGAAAATCTAGAGACTTTAATTAAGAGAATTAATTAAAATCTATTTTGTGGTTTCATGGGCTTAATTAAGCGTTTGTGTGAATATATGTGATGACCATGATATGTCTTTTAACATATATTAAATTGAGACCATTTGAAAATGATTTGAAATCTAGAGAGTTTGATTATTTTGATGTAATTAAATTCTATCTTGTTTATCCATGGATTTAATCAAGTTTTAGGAATTGCTTCTACTTTAAGATCATGGATTTAGACTTGTGGTGTATTCACTTGATTATGTTTTAATCATTGAAAAGCGTTGTTGTTAAATTTATATTCATAAGAATATGTTTCTAATATGAATATATTGTTGACTTGTGATTTCATAGCATTATGAATATGAAATGTTTATTATGCACAATTGAGAGTTATATTGCTAACTTGTTACTATGTAGTAATAATATGTGTAGGTTGTGAACTTATTTGGTATATTTTGGATCCTCTTAGGACATTGTTGTTACATGTGACATGGCTAGAGTGTGACTCTAGTGCGGGAGGTATGAGTTCTCCCTAATTGAGATAGTGCGCACTTAGGGTGGTCTTCCCTACGGGTTAGTGCCTGGAATAACCATTGAGGTCTCGGCAGAATTCCGAGCGTGATATCCAAGTCTTCCACTATTTGTTTTCGCATTCAATTCCAAATTATCAATCATGTTTATATTGTGACTTGTTGTTTTGACTATTGGCGATTTGATGTTGTTAAGTACATACATATTAAATTGTTATATTTAGTCGATTTCACACTTTTAGATTTCTAGTTGATAGTCTAGAGAATCTATGTTTTGATGTGTGGTATTAGATATTCCAATTATACTAAATTGTTATATTTAGTTGATTTCGCATTTTTGATATTAAATTGGTTACCTTGAAAATCTATATCTAGTTGCTTTGTGTAAGCATGTTTCTATCTAGGTGCTTTGTGTAAGCATGTTTCTATCTAGTTGCTTTGTGTAAGTATGTTTCTATCTAGTTGCTTGGTGTAAGCATGTTATATCTTGTTGCTATGTGTAGCATGCTCTTGTGTTGTTGAAATCGCATAAAGGATATGTTTTATGCTAGTAATGATCTTAGGTAGTTAGGATGCTTCCTGAGTCTTACTTTTGACATAGACGTTAGGTGGAATGAACCACAATGATTAAATCATGCAAACTTGTAAAACTTAGGTCGATGCATGCTCATTTCCTACGAGTAGTTTTATATTGCTCACCCCTACGTTACTGGGGCATATTTCAGGTACAGGGTACGAGATTGGTGAGTTGCACATGCTTTGGGTGAATTGCAGTATTGAAGTTTCTTTAGAGGCTTTCTTGTTCACATGCAGGTGTTAGCATGTTTAGTTTTGCCTATGTAATGTAATGTTTCTAGTTTGGAGGTTTGACATGTGAAATTTTGTAAATGGAATGTAATGAGGCCGCAGACCATTGCAACATGTTTCAAATATTATATTACACTTGCGTGCATGTTCACATCATCACATACTTGCATATAATGCAAATTGAACATGCCATGGGGGATTCCAAGTGGACTTTCAGCCATGGATGCATAACAGGAGGTTTGTGCACTTTCTCGAGTCATTTCGGTCAACCAAAATGCCTTTTGGGTTTTGTTTGAACCTTGAAACTTCACTTTCCAGTAGCTAAAGTCAGCATTTAGGGTCATTTCGGTCGACCGATGGCTCATTTCGATCGACCGATGGTTCCTTTTGGTGTATCAAACCAACCAAGCCTTAAAGACTTGTTTTCAGCTGAAATTTTGTCCATTTCGGTCGTCCGATGGGTCATTTCGGTTGACCGAAATAGCTAGATCCCGAGAGTAGCTTCAGTCTAATTTCAGCACTGATCTTCCAACTTCAAAGAGTCATAACTCCTTCGTTTTAAATTCAAATGGGGTGATTCTTGAGCCTAAATTCATGGATTTTGAGTCAGCTTTCCAATGGTACCAATGCCATTCTCAGATTCCAATCACAGTGGGAGTTATTCATATTTTAGTGAAGTAGTGTTAGTTTTTACTTCGACCGGGATAGGGCATTTTGTGAGATTCTTGTCCAATGTTCTTAGAATCTCTTGGAAAGTCATGAAATGATTAAGTTAGGTTGTTTTCACCTTGTTTGACTTGTTTAGAGTCAAGTTTCTCTTTTTGGTTGTGAGTTGACCAATTTGCCCTTGGTTCATGGTGTTTGTCCATTTCGACCTTTGTTTTCGTTTTCGTTCTCCTTGAATTCCGTGACTTCTTAGAAGGTCACATTGGTGTCTTAGAGATGGTCTATATCTCTATAGACTTTAGTTCTATCTTTTGCTTCCGCATTTCGAACTCGTTATCGGGTTAACTTTCGGTTCATCACTAACGAACTGGGTTGAAAAACTCGGGTCGCTACAATTTCTTTCTCTAGTTAGATTTATTTATATCTATATATTTTCTTCTCTAATTAAAAATAAAACACTATAATGATTTAAAATAAAATAAAACACTACAATGATTCAATAAGATTTTCATAATAATTGCTACTCACCTCTGTGAAGATTACCAACTTCAACTTGTTCAATCTAGAAAAAGAAAAAAAAATACTCGTGCTTAAACAAATATATATTTATAGGTGAATTATTAATATAATTTGAATTTTTATATAGTGTATCATTGTACTATATATTGTGATTGTAGGATGAGAATCGTTTTTTCAAAGAAATGATCTCTGCTTGTGTAATCTCGTGTTACATGAGTTGCATGATTAATAATAATAAAAATTTGGCATTACAATTCCAAAATCTAGACAATGAACACACAGAAATATTGATAGATAAGAAAGGTTAATAAAGTATACAAGACTATCATAGAGTAAATTCTTTTAACATTAAAATTACAAAATTTATACAAGAAACAAATATTAAAAAATTAAAATATTCACACAACATAGGAGAACATATATTGAAAAATTAAAATTTATACACAGGATAGGAGGGATTTGGTTTTAGGGGAAATAGGACGGTAACTTTTAGTTGTTTAAGAATTTATTTGTAAATATAATTTGTGTTAAATTGAAAGTTAGAAAAGGAATTACGTTTCTCTGCGTGGCAAATAATTTTTTGAAGAATGTGGACCAATAAAAAAATGAACATATTTTCTTTCATTACTAAATGAGAGATGGTGGTGTATATACACTATCTCACCATCCTTAATTTAATAATTAAATAAGAGGTATCCATTTATTATTGGTTCACATCAGGACAATATACATCATCACTATTGAGGACCTAAGTATTCTTTTTTTAATATTTTAATATTAAATATTCTCTTCCCAAATCACCTTTCATTTTATATAATTAAATTTTATATATTAAAATATTTCCTTTTTTTTTTTTTTTTTTTTTTTTTTTTTTTTTTTTTTTTTTTTTTCTTCTAATTAGGTATTTTGTGATAGAGTTTTATGGAACTTTAAGATTTGAAAATATATTAAATAATATATATTAAAGTGTTACTATATATATATTTTTTATATATTTTCTTGTCTAATTAGAAAAACTAAATTATTTATTTTTTATATATATTTCCTTTTTATATTTCCTTTATATATTTTCTTGTCTAATTAGAAATGTAAGAAAATATATTAAATATTATATATTGAACTGTTTCATTTTCTAATTAGATTTTATTTCTAATTAAGTAATTTGTGATAGAGTTTTATAGAAACTTTTTGAAAGACTAAATTATTTATTTTCTTTATATATTTCCTTGTCTAATTAGAAAGACAAGAAATATATTAAATATTATATATTAAAGTGTTTCATTTTCTAATTAGGTAATTTGTGATAGAGTTTTATAGAAATTTTTTTTTTAAAAAAAAAAAAAAAAAAAAAAATTATTTGAGTTTTATAAAAACTCTTCCAAATCCCTTATATTAATTAAAATATTAAAAATTCATAATAAATAAGTAATTTGTATCAGAGTTTTATAGAAACTCTTTTACAAACTCTATTAAGACTTATATATTTCTTTTATATATTTTCTTATCTAATTAGAGAGAGTAAATTATTTATTTATTTTATTTATATATTTTCTTGTCATTAGAAAGACTAAATTATATATTTTCTCTATATATTTTCTTATCTAATTAAAGAATATGATATTGAAACACATTATTGGACTAAAAGTTTAAAACTCGTTGTACTTTTAATAATAGTGTGTGTATATATATATATATATATATATATATATATATATATATATATATATATATATTTTGTTCCTTTCTCAATAATTCATTGGTTATAGTTTCCATTTTCTGTTTCTGACCGATAAGCCTCTACTACTTGCAGGTGGGTCTAAATTCTTGTGGGACCAGTTTAAATCAATGGGAGGTGATTAAAAGTTGAAACCGGGAGCATTAATCAGAAAGTCTCAGAAAGACAGAGTTGGTGGATCCAATCAAATGGGTTGTCTTACAATTGCTAAGAACATGATGTAACCTTCAAACTGTCTTTTGAAATTACCAATTTGAATTACCAATGTGGTAGTTCATTATTTATTTATTTTTTGTTTGCCTTCTTTTTATATTATTATTTTTTGGTTCTAACAAAAAACTCACAACCTACAATGCTGTCGCAGAGATTAGTGCTCTCTTTCTTTCACTCTAAAAGTAAAGGTGATATCATAAAGCGGGTGCGGGAGCAAGTGTGAAGGCGGGAGCATGAAAGTAGTAAAAAATTAAATTAAGTGGGAAGGAACAATAACGAAAGCGCACAAAGCACGAGAATGACACCCATTTAAAAGAATTATATGACTTACATTATGATAATGATAATTCATTAAGAGCATCCGATTCTTATACATGTGTTCCTACAAATCATTCTAGTTAGTTACTCTTAAAATATTATGTGCATGATGTTAATACACTAGATTACTACTGAACTGTTCTAATATATTCACTGACGTTGGTCTATATAATTTTAAAAAAGGAAAAATCGCGACTATGATAATAATAAAAAAAAAATTTAGTGCCTTGTTGAAAAACATGTATGATAATAACCATTTCCCTATTCGGACCATTTCACCAGCACCCTAGAACATTCATTATAACATAGTTAGCTGATGCCAAGAAATATCATATCTACCATTCAAAAAAAAAAAAAAGAAATATCATATCTTCTTGAGTTAACATTAATTTTTAATTTTTCTTTTTTTTTTTTTTTTTTTTTTTTTTTTTTAACTCTTATGTTTGGATATATAACTCAAACTCACTCTCAACTCTGGGTCGACGCTCTCTCTTAGCATTGTTGTTACGATCAAAATCTAATCTCTCTTACCATTGTTGTTACGAAAGTATGTATATAACTATAAAGTAAAAAAATTATACAAGAATAAAAAAATGTATATAAGAATATTTTGTATATTTATTTACTATCTATATATATTACAAGAATATAATATTTATTAAAATGAATAACATAAAAAATAAAATAAATTGTAATAATTAAATTTGTTTATAGAATTCTTAGTTTATGATTTTATTGTTATATTTTGATATAGAATTATTGTTATGTATTTATTGAAATAAATTATATATTTCTTTCTCTATTAGATTTTCTTTTATTAAATTCTAGTATTTCCTATTACTATATTATTATTATTAGTGGTAGTATTAGTGATACGAAATATTTGACTAGATAAGAATTCCAAATGAGAGACTCAAAGGGTAGGGATAAACTTAAAGAGATAGAAATAACAACTACTACTCTTTCCAATGACTCTTACAATCCGTAATGGATAAGGAAAATAAATTTGTTTGATGACAGAAGACTATTACAATTAATGCTTTTATAAAATAAGTCATCCGTCAACCTAAAAAGGCAAGCAAAAAATCTCATATTTAATCATTTTTTAGATATTCAATCGTCAAGTACTAACTTAATCGTCGGAGTACACCTAGCTGGCACCACGCCGTTCATCACTTTTCTTGTCTTACAGGAATGGCCCTTAGCTCTGTACCGTGTGAATTTTTATATCAACAGTTGGCGCCGTCGGTAGGAACGTGTATTAGTCCCCCAAATAAATTCTAATCAAGAAATTCCTGATATTTTCACCAATTTTATTATTGCACTCTCACAAGGCTTAGGTACAATGCCAAAGAGGTCTCCGTCTACATTGACATTTATACTAAGGATCTGAATTGTCGTGAATCAAGTAGCTAGAGCCATTGACAAAGGAGTAATTGTTAAGTATGTATGGATTATAATAGTTAACACAAAAGGCGAAAAAAGCTCTATATCAAGGGCTTAGAACTCTGAATCATTCTCTCTCCAAAATAATTGTTTCTGACCCACTGAGCAATCCTCCTACAATGCAACTATATGGGCCAGATGGCCATTGCCATGAACAAGCTCTCCAAAACAATAGTTTTGTAAGACATGTATGAATGCTATTTTAATTAATTAATTAATTTATATCTGATTAATGCTAGTTCATTAATTAATTTATATCTGATTACACCAACATATATTTATACACACGCACATGCATATATGCATATATTTAAATATTTTGGTCTCATATATGGCCATGCAAAAAAAGATGAATATTTTACCCTGGTTAAGTAAACCACTCCACGTCTCCAAAAGAGATGATTTACTATGTACCCAGCTCATTTTAGTTCATTGAGTGTTGTGAGTCGTACGTAGCGGAATATTTAGAAAGTTTTGATTATTTTAAAACAGATTTGTGTTTTTCTAACTTTCTTTATTTTAGCAATTAATAAATTAATATCATGCAATATAAAATAAAGCAAAGTAAAGTTAGAAATGACACCAGGATTTTAGTGAGGAAACCCCAGTTAATAAAATACGTCAACTATTTGCGTGGGAAAAATCTTGTAGACTGTGCAGTCCAAAGTAAACCGATCCACTATGCTTGAAAATAGTACACTGAACTTTGACTCTGGCTTATAACCTATCGTTCTACCAAACACCAATTGCTGACAATCCTCTAACTTTGCGAGTCCTCGTCCAACAGCAACTTGACCTCAGGCTTATGCTCGATCTTTGTAGAAGAGTAGTAGGTAGATTAGACAGCATTCCTCGAATGCTCTAACCCTTTTAAAGTGTGATCGTTTTTACTTCTGTTCTTCAACTTCTGGATTTAATGTAGAAGTAGATCTGCTTTTGTTTAATCGATGTAGATACAACTGTATAATCACGACCAGGATTCGAACACCATAACTCTAAACTCACTACGTGTTTATGTGCATGTGTTCTAGAAAGACAAACAGAAAATTCTCTAAGAATTTCTAAGACAAAAATCTTCCTAAGGCTTTCTAAGAATAATAAACTGATAATACAAAGCCGTACCTAAACCTATGTGTATGACAAGGTCTATATAGAGCTTAGAATGTCCTAGTCCCTCTGAAAATATGGAAAACATCATGCATAGGACTTAGCATAATTCTAGAATAACTTAGAAACAAATCAGGATAAGGAAACTATCAGTTGGAATCTGATCAGGACACCTTGAACCGGTTTAGAGGGGTTGAACCGGTTCAAGTTTGGCAGTAAGAATTTTCAAAGCTAGCTTAAGTTCTTGAACCGGTTCAGAGGGGCTGAATCGGTTCAAGTTGTCTAGAACTTGATACCTTGGTTCAATCAGCCTAAAAACACTCTACAGGAAATTTTGAAAAATATAGTAAGTGTAGAATGTGTCCTAACTGGTTTAGAATCCTTCCTAATGTGTTGTTCTTACATTTTTCTTCAAATGAACTTTCCAATTCCGTAGTTGCTATCGATCTTGATAACTTGCATTATAAGTAACTGGAATTACAACTCAACTTGGACTTGTTTTGTTTACGATAATTGCCAAATACAAAATAATATCTCACAATCTCCCCCATTGGCAATTTCGTGACAAACTCTAAAAACAATTTGAACAATCTATTCAAAGCAGAAAAGTAAATTACAATTTTTTTTAAAGGTAAAACACAGAATAACTTTGTTCTCTTCTCTTCTTGGATATACGGCTTGACCTAAAATCCTGCACAATATCAAGTAACAACTATCATTAAAGTTTAATAAATAAAAATTTATAAAAACTCCCCCTTAAGTAAATATCCAAAAAAAAAATTTATCATCCCCTTAACATCACATTTGCTCTCCCCCTTTTTGTAACAAATTGACAAAGTATAGAGACAAATAAGAGAAGCAGAAATAACATTCAAACATGTCATTAAAACATATACCAAGAATATCCAAAAATAATGACCATGTTATCAAAAGTATGATGTCATGATGCATAATAAATAAACACAAAAGTCAGCATCATTATCTTTCCAACCACTATGTCAAAAAAACATCATCTTTAGTCTTTTCCACTATCCTCATCATCTTCCTTATCCTCATCCCTATTTGAATAAATATCCTCATCCTCATCTCTCAAAGACGGATCTGGAGGTGTAGGCCTGTAAACATCCTCACCTGGAACTCCTGAATGCTGTCCTCTCATCTGATTCATCTGTAGTTTGAGATATCGAATCTCAACCATCATTCTGTCAAACATAGAAGTTTGATGCTGAAGTAGATGAGAATAATTAAGTCCTTAGGGGTGTTCAACACCTAGTGCCCTAAAACTAACTGGTTTGGGAGTTATTAGCTGAAAGTTTGCTACATGAGTGATTTAGGTTGCCTAGAGTACTTGAGCAATTAGGTTCGTAGGGGTGTCTTGACACCTAATGCTCTAAAACCATCTGGTTTGGGGGTCATTGGTTGAAAACTCGTTACATGAGTAATTCAAAAAGCTTAATAGACCTCAACATTGCACAGTACCCTGTTTGAAAAAATGAGTGATGAATGAAAATAAAGCATACCAGAAAAGAAAAAAAATTACTTCGGGGATCAAAATTTGAAAAGTTTGCTTGTGATTTGAGGGATAACATGGAATAGAGATAAGTATGTGTTGACTATAGGGATTCTATCCAAGGACAATCTATGTGTTTTGATGATAACAAGCCATTAATGGTGTTTAAGGACTAATATTCACATTGAGTGTTATAAATGATTTACATTCAAAGAAAAACCTCAATGAAGATCATAAAGATCATTCCAAGTATTCCATTACTCAAGATCACATAAAGGAAAGAAATGGATACAAAGAAGACTTGAAGTTGCAAGGAAAGATAGCTTGGATTACAACGAGCAAGAAAGCAACTCTAAGATAGGTTAGTGAGTGTCTAGGATTCATTGTTAAGGTATTTATGAATTCATTTGAAACTCATCTCTATAGGACCATGCATATCATTTATTATTCATATATCCATTAGTAATAAACTATGCACTTCATTCATATACATTCAAGCTTTTTTAAGCTTTAAAAGAACTCATCACTTGTATTAGAAATGCTAAGACCATGCACATCAATCACATGATTCATATTGATTAAAGATTAAGGCACATGAAGCCTTTATTACCATGAGTTGGTAACGAATATTAGGACCCTAGAATGCGTGTCATGAAAAACTGTATTTTTGGCTAAATGTGAAAAATGAATTTTTGAAATAATGGTTATTTCAAAATAATTTTTTCCGGTAATAACTCCTTATACTTCAAATAGCCTAAATTGATTTTATCATAATTTATGACCAACTCTACATTGGTCTACATAAGAATCATTTTTACTAAAACGGTCAGAAATCCAATGTATTAAAACTGAATTTCTACATTTTGATTTAGTTGAATTTTAATTTTTTTATGTTTTGTTTATTAAATCCAAATGGGGGGTACTTCCTTATTTACATTGTAAACTTAAAGTAAACGGACATATAAATACTTTAAAGTCGTTTACTTTAATGTTTTCAATCCAAATAAGGTGTGTGCAAAAGTCCTGTGCAGAAGCCTATTGCAGACCATAAACAGTTCTTATTTTCTAGTTGTCAACAACGAAGCCTATTGCAGACAACAAACAATTCTGATTTTAAGTTCTGATTTTTTGGTTGTCAACAAATGTTGCTACTAATCTTTCTGCATTTTTGTTCATGTCTAATTATATGTGTCTAGACCCTAAACAGTTCTGATTTTAATTTGTGGTAGTCAACTAAAGTTGCTACTGATTTATTTTTTCTTCAGTCAATGTGTGATACCCCTGGATCTTCGGATGCGGGTTGCCCAGACCCATGCCTAAAACACCTGGAGATATCAAAAACAAATGGTAATAATCGAACACAGAGTACAAAATAGATAACAAGAATAAATAAATGACTGAAAGAAACTAAAATGATAATTCATTAATAAAACCTCAGAATAAATTTTCATTAATAAATTCTTCTGATACAAATAATCCTCTAACTTATACAACTCGGGAACTTATACTATGTGGACCCCTGGAAAACCAAACTAACCAAAAGACAGCAAAAACTGTCTACATCAGAAAATTAAAACATACAGAAACTTCTAAATAACATAGTCCGGAAGAATGAAGTAGACGATTCCTGCTCAGCACGAACAATCCTTACTCCTGACGAATACTTGAAAAATGATGGCGGGTCAGGCCTACAAACAAGTTCTATTCTACTACAGTCCAAGCAGAGACCTGATACGTAGATACATCCTAGATAACTCAACAATAACTGAATAATCCATATATGTATATATATACACAATATAGGACGCTTGCTAGCCCAATAGTTATGTCTCAGCCTGAATAGAATGTAACATACAAATCGCACATCACGTGGGTATGTATACCGGTGCATGTAATCCACAAATCGCACATCTAATCCGTACCTAATATGCCACCGTCCCATACCGATGCATGTAATCGACAAAACAAATCCAATAATTGACAAAATAGAATAAGCAGTTCATCAATTAAAATCCAGAATAAGCATAATAAAAATCTGATCATATTATGCATCCAAAACAAGATTTAAAAATCATGTCAAGTCCATTAAATTGCTAAAATAAAATGAAGCAATTAAATCATTTATATCCGTTAATACCATGCAAAATTTGTTTAAAATTTCGCATTGTTCTGTCCAAAAGCGTATTATGCATTCAATACAAAAATTGAAATTAGATCATAATCAAAGTCATTAGATTGCTAAAATAATATTTAAGCAATTAAATTTTCCTTATCCGATAACAATATGTAAACTTGTTTAAAATTTCATATTGTTCTAACTATTAGCATACAGATATAAATTATGCATAATAGGATATTAAAATGTCTTGAAAAAATTATTTAGAATCCCTACAACTAACCCAAATCCATTCTAGAACTCCAAAAATACCCAAACAATGCTTAAAATATCACTTGTACGCACCAAAATAAGAGAGCCTGCTCTCAAAAGTTGGGAGCAGGCTTAACCACACATGGAGCCGTCTCTATACACCTTGGAGCCGGCTTTAGATATGAGGGAGCCAGCTCCTTAAGCCCTGGAGCCGGCTCTTCACTTGAGGAAGCCGGTTCCCTCTTCCATGGAGCCGACTATTTACCCTTTGAGAGCCCTGGACCTGTTTTTAACCTTCTGCCTCATCTCTGGCAAGTTTCAACCCTTGTGAACTTCTCTGTTACAGTTACTATGATCTAATCCATGTCCAAAACTAACCCAGAAACTCATTAAAATAATAGTATGCATCAACTCAACAATTAACATACATAATGAAACAACTACTACAATAAATAAATTTCAATTTAACAACATGCAATCCAATTTAATCATTGAATTAACATGCATACAAGATTAACTTAAACGTCCGATTAAGTCCTGGAGACTCTCTAGGCATGCACAGAACACAGGTTAAAGAGAAAGAGAAAAAAATAGAACTTATTTCTTAAGGTTTCGGTTTGAAACCCTTAATCGTCTTCTTCCTAGACTTTCCGGTGACCTCTGATTGTCATCAAGCCTCCTACTGCTCTGGTTTTATTCCACAAGCAGACCCTCATCCTTCCTCCTTGGTCTGGCCTTTCAACCCTTGGCCAAAACCCTAGCTTCCTCCCTCAGTTTTTCTCTCAAACTCTCTGTCTCTAAAATGTGGGGTGAATAGGGTTTCTTCCAACCCTTAACAGACAAACCTAATATGTATATATAGGCTTATAGCAAACCCTAATCCTAAAAAAAGAAAAATAATAAAAGAAAAATAAAAACAAAACATAATATATACACTTGAAGTCGGTACGTATATATATATATATATATATAAATAAACTAACTATACTTATTAATATAATTATTTAATATACTAATAAGTACAAAATTCATAAATATATATATATATATATATACCCATATATATATGTACCAACATCCATGGGTAATATATCCGTACTCGTTACTCATCCTATCTAAGTAGTCCATGTGACCCAAGTGAGTGGTCAATTACTACTATCCCTTTAAAAAAATATAAAATAAAATAAAATCATAAATCAATTAAATAATTTAATCCTAACAAATAATTACAATTAATCCACACATCATTTAACACCAAAAAAAAATTAAATAAATCATATAAGCAATTAAAACAAAAAACATAAACATGAAGCCACATAAGCACATAGCCACGTAAACACCTAAAATACAATAAAATAAATAATTAAATCCCTTTTATATCCTTTTGGAAATTAGGGGTATTACATTCTTCCCCCCTAACAAAAGGAATTCATCCTCGGAATTCACGAAACTCTGAATTATTGTCTTTTAAAATTCATTTCCGTTCTTGTGTGGGCACGGCTTCTTTGTATGGGCTCCACCAAATTCCAACGCATCTAACAATATACAAGGTTCCTATATTTAAGAAACACCATAAATGTACAACTCTTAGGTTGTATCTAACAATGACCCAATCTTACCCAATATTTAGTTAAGGGTAACGATCCCTAATCCTCCAAGTTCCATAGAATATACGCACAAAATTCCTATGCATCCAGTGCTAACTAGTTGGTAACGCTAAGCTGTAGGCTACTACCTCAATTAATAAACACCATCTGTGAAAAGTCAATTTAATACATAAAAACTAACCTTCCTTTAAAATGCACATTGCTTCCTATATGTAAGACATCCCAAACAACCGATTCCTAATAGAAAACTTTAGTGGACGAGTTCAACTATTTACAAAATCGTACTGCCGCCCCCAAACCGCGCGTAATCCATTACAAAGGAGAGTATTTCCCTCTGATATATCCTTAAATGAAGTTAAGGTCTTATTGTACAACCCTTGCTTCCATTTCAAACAAACAAGTAAGAGGTTTGCACTATATAATATACAAAACCTCAAATATTGTCATACCAACCTCCTTATGCCAACAATCTGACAGACAAAAATTTGAAAAGCGAATTAAACATTTCCAATTATCCATGAAAACCTAGGGTATATATCCCAAGCATATCCTCTATGATCAAATTTTATGTTCTCGATCAAATCCTCCGTCTAGAGATATGAAGCACAATTGCTGCTCCAAAATCCTCATAAAGCTTCTTCTACATAGTAATTTTCATCCATTATAATGGACATCCACATGCTATAACACTACTATCAGTGCGATGTAGAACTGATATGAAGCCCTAAAGTGAACCCTACTCGAACAATGTCCGTAAGTGAACCTGTTCAATCCACCCTTCTTTAACCTATACGGAATTAAACCAATTCAATATCGATAATTCCTACCGACCATCTAATCCTGATTAGTCCTTCTCTTAATAAGAAGTGGCAAAGAGCTCCAATGATATCCGTTTATCAATTTTCCACCTTTCTAACAGGTGTTTCATTAATAAATTCTTCTGATACAAATAATCCTCCAACTTATACAACTCGGGAACCCATACTATGTGGACCCCTGGAAAACCAAACTAACCAAATGAGAGCGTCCACTTCCATATTTACTTCCACTAGACGGAACTTAATGCAAAGTGTGAATTACCACTTCTATCCATCTAAGCCGTCTCGTGATCCATTATATTTGTATGAACTAATATCTTACCAGTTCAAAATAGATAAAATGAAATTGATTTAATTTAATCGTTAACCAATGTCCTAACCAGAATCCTGATCCTTATGTAAAATCGGCAATCTCTCAACTAAATCTGTGAAAAATGCTCTATCATTTCCACTTCAGTATAGGAAATGACTGCAAGGATCTAGCGATCTCTAATGGTCCATCTTGATTATCTAATAGATATTAGACTTTGAGACAAAATCACTATGTCCCTCCTTCTGCCTGTCCTCCAAACATCTGCTTCATACCGTGAAACATCATATTTCCACCAGAATAAATAAATTATTAAGAGTTATGAACCTCAATCCTTACATCCTCCCTCCAATTTGTCTACAGAAAGTACCATTAGTCTGGTACCAATAGCTGTCATCTGCACCCAATGTTTAAATTGGAGTATCGTTAAAAGCGAACTCTACAACTTAATCCATGCACCATTGATCCGTGATAAACTTACCGATAAAGAAAATCACCTGGTAATTCTATTCATTGAAAGTCAACTAGCTATGACTTTTCCACACATAGTGTGCACCTCTTCCTTATATAAGTGTTCGGTCTAACCTGTATGTCTTTGACACACCCTAATTCTTTAACACATATGAGTGTCTATTATACTTCTTGTCTAACTTCAAAAGAATATGGAACTTTTTCCACCTTCCAAACAAGTCATTTTAATAAGTATCCAAAACAATACTAAATCCTCCTTTAGACTTGGTGACAACGTCTGGAATTTCCAAGAAAATGTTCTGCAACTCTGACACCTCTAATAAACCATCGCGACGTTGCAGTGGTTTTTATTTACCACAACCTCACGGATACCGAAATATTAACAACCACCATTATCATGGCATTGTAATATTATACGAATCTATACCTAATGTAAAATATATCAAATTAATTGTTCTAGATTATTTGACTCGTATTGATGGTTTAATTATCCCATCCTGAAAACATACTATAATGACGCATGTCCAGGTTCAATAGATTGGCTAGATTTATGTATATTTACCCAAATCCTATTACCACATACTCACAATCCTAGCATAATATAGCGTTATTAGTCCATGTTGTTAAAAACAGTAGTCGGCTGATCACACACTTGTGTCCCCAACTAAACCACATATCAAATCCTGCATAATTAACAAAAAAAAGAAAACCTGTATGATAAAATATAATAACACAAAACATAATCCTTTTTAAGACATCGTTTTATCCAGAAAAGAAAGTCTCCTCTGAAATCAACTTGCAAAAATTGTTTCACAAAAAATTTCCTTTTATAGTTTCGTAGATAATTATCTGACCTTGAAACATATCCTTTAAACATAGTTGAAAAACAACATTCATTTGCCTAAGCAAATACCAAGGGCTTAATCCCTCATCCTCCTTATACTCAGAATGCAAACCGTCTAACGTGGCTTTATAAAGCAACTTAGAACGTCATAACATAATCCCCATACTTTCCTGAACGTGATATAAAATTATGTATTTTGTTCTGATAAGAACTCCATCCGATCCCTAAACCCCTAAAGAGTACTTTTTTATCTACCTCTTTTAGAGATGATACGCAAGTTTAACTATATGTAAATTGATCCACACCAACTCTACTAGTATCATTTACTATACTACTAGTGAATAAAATCACCCTCGTGCGATCATTCATCTTCAAGATTTAATATCCTCTATCTTAGATATGCTGAAATCTCCTCCCTTAGGATCCTTTTCGGACCCCTACTCTTCGCTTGTCTCTTTTTTGAGATCAACTGAAGTTATGTTGGTCCCGATATGCGGTGACCTAACACATACACCTTAATCCTTCCTTGGCTTATACTTTCTAAGTAAGGCCAACCCCGGAACTAAACATTCCATCCCAAGTTCTTCTTTTGGCAAAGAACTCGATAACGTACGCCTTTACTCATTTGGGTCTCTATCGCTTTCACCCTAGACCCTATCCTTTTCCTACTGTCAACCATTCTGTAACTATAGAAAATAATTGACATCAACTCCTCCTAACGAATCGTAGATAGAGTACTACGAATCCTAATATGGGCTCTAAGTTTTAAGAGACGCAACGCGAAAGTCATATAACGAAAGACACTCCTAAGGAAAATTGAACCTGGAGTGCTCTGATACCAACTCTAATACCCCCAAATCTCTGGATGCGGGTTGGCCAGGCCTACGCCCGAAACACCCAGGGATATCAGAAACAAATTATAATAATCGAACACAAAGTACAAAATAGATAACAGGAATAAATAAATGACTGAAAGAAACTAAAATGATAATCCATTAATAAAATCTCAGAATAAATTTTTATTAATAAATTCTTCTGATACAAATAATCCTCCAACTTATACAACTCGGGAATCCATACTATATGGACACTTGGAAAACCAAACTAACCAAAAGACAGCAAAAACTGTCTACATCAGATTATTGAAACATATAGAACTCCTAAATAATATAGTCTGGAAGAATAAAGTAGACGATCCTTGCTCAGCACGAACAATCCCTACTCTTGACGAATACCTAAAAAATGATGGTGGGTCAGGCCCATAAACAAGTTCTACTCTACTACAGTCCAAGCATAAACCTGATACGCAGATATATCCTAGATAACTCAACAATAGCTAAGTAATCTATATATGTATATATATACACACAATAAGACACTCGCTAGCCCAATAGTTCTGTCTTAGCTTGAATAGAAGGTAATATGCAAATCGCACATCACGTGGGCATGTATACCAAGACCTACCAGGGAATATCAATTATGTCCAGTTATCCATCCTAGGTGATATACGCACCCTAACCATGATTCTGAGACTCAAACTCATATCACGGTACTATAATCATATATTTAAAATCTATTCAAAACTAAAATATGTCATTCAGCTGTTTAGTGACCTAACATAAATATTGGTAGGACTTAACTTTTATAGTTAATCCATTCCCTATTCTAGAATAGGTAAGAATTAGCGTTTTGATCTAATTCGTACCTAATATGCCACCGTCCCATACCGGTGCTTGTAATCCACAAAACAAATCCAATAATTGATAAAACAGAATAAGCAGTTCATCAATTAAAATCTAGAATAAGCATAATAAAAATTTGATCATATTATGCATCCAAAACAAGATTTAAAAATCATGTCAAGTCCGTTAAATTGCTAAAATAAAATGAAGCAATTAAATCATTTATATCCGTTAACAGCATCCAAAATTTGTTTAAAATTTCACATTGTTTTATCCAAAAGCGTATTATGCATCCAATACAAAATTAAAATCAGATCACAATCATAGTAATTAGATTACTAAAATAATATTTAAGCAATTAAATTCTCCTCATCCGATAACAATATGTAAACTTGTTTAAAATTTCATATTGTTCTAACTATTAGCATACAGATATAAATTATGCATAATAGGACATTAAAATGTCTTGAAAAAATTATTTAGAATCCCTACAACTAACCCAAATCCATTCTGAACCTCCAAAAACACCCAAACAGTGCCTAAAATATCACCTGTATGCACCAAAACAAGAGAGCCTGTTCTCAAAAGTTGGGAGTAGGCTCAACCACACATGGAGCCAGCTCTATACACCTTGAAGCTGGCTCTAGATATGAGGGAGCCGGCTCCCTAACCCCTAGAGCAGGCTCTTCACTTAAGGGAGCTAGCTCCCTCTTCCATAAAGCCAACTCTCTCCCCCTCTGAGAGCCCTGAACCTGTTTTTAACCTTCTGCCTCATCTCCAGCAAGTTCCAACCCTTCTGAACTTCTCTGTTACAGTTACTAGGATCTAATCCATGTCCAAAACCAACCTAGAAACTCATTAAAACAATAGTATGCATCAACACAACAATTAACATACATAATGAAACAATTGCTACAATAAATAAATTTCAATTTAACAACACGCAATCCAGTTTAATTATTGAATTAACATGCATACAAGATTAACTTAAACGTCTGATTAAGTCTTGGAGACTTTCTAGGCATGCACAGAACACAGGTCAAAGAGAAAGAGCAAGAAAAAAACTTGTCTCTTTAGGTTTCGGTTTGAAACCCTTAATCGTCTTCTTCCTAGACTTTTCGGCGACCTCTGATTGTCATCAAGCCTCCTACTGCTCTGGTTCTATTCCACAAGCAGACCCTTATCCTTCCTCCTTGGTCCGGCCATTCAACCCTTGGCCAAAACCTAGCTTCCTCTCTTAGTTTTTCTCTTAAACTCTCTGTCTCTAAAAAGTGGCGTGAATAGGGTTTCTTTCAACCTTGACAGACAAACCTAATATGTATATAGAGGCTTATAGCAAACCCTAATCCTATTCATAACCTACGTTTAATAATAAAAGAAGAAAAATAATAAAAGAAAAATAAAAACAAAACATAATACATACATTTGAAGTCGGTACGTAAATATATATATATATATACATACATTTGAAGTCGGTACGTAAATATATATATATATATATATATATATATATATATATATATAAATTTCACTTATACTATATATATGTATAAATAAACTAACTATACTTATTAATATAATTATTTAATATACTAATACGTACAAAATCCATAAATATATATATATATATACTTATATATATAAATATATATATATATATACCAACATCTATGGGTAATATATCTGTACCCGTTACTCATCCTATCCAAGTAGTCCATGTAACCCAAGTCAGTGGTGCATTACTACTATCCCAATCCATCCTTTTAAAAAATATAAAATAAAATAAAATCATAAACCAATTAAATCATTTAATCCTAACAAATAATTACAATTAATCCAAACATCATTTAACACCAAAAAAAAAAATCAAATAAATCATATAAGCAATTAAAACAAAAAACATAAACATGAAGCCACACAAGCACATAGCCACGTAAGCACCTAAAATACAATAAAATAATTAATTAAATCCCTTTTATATCCTTTTGGAAACTAGGGGTATTACACAATGCTTCTGCAGTTTCTCACCTGTACGCATACTGATATATTGGCTGTTCTTTAGCTATATTAAATTAAATTGTTTTGAAGTTAACAACTATTTTGTCTTTAAAAGGGACATATGCATTACACATATTTCCAACTTTGAAATCTGCCAAATGCACCGATATTCTTTTCAAAAAGTATTGATGTGTCCCAATCATGGAGAAGATTTCATAACGGCTATTTGCAACAAGAAAGTCTATATATGCTTAGATATGTTGTCTGCAAAGGGGTTGCTTGAGCCTTAATTTACAGAACTTTTGTTCTGGTATAATTCATCTTCAGAGGAGCTTTTGTTCCTAGCTTGAGTTAATATTAAACAAAACTTTTGTTCTGATATTTTACAGAACTTGTGTTTTGTTTGTTTCCTCATCATCTCTCATACATTTCATACTTAGATTTTGATCTTCACTTTATTTCATATATTCTCTATTGTGAGGTTTGATTTGTATCAGTTCTTGAGAGGATTTCTTGTACTATAAATTCTATCTACAAATCTGCTCTAAGCCTAAGAGGAGGAGTTTCTCTTAGCAAAGAAATTGTAATGGCTAGTGTAGCCTAAGTAAGTCTAAGAGAAGGAGGTTCTTTTAACAAAGAAATTGTAAAGGCTAGTTTAGCCTAAAGAAAGACTAAGAGAGGTTGTCTCTAAGCAAGAAGAAGCAAAGAGTTGCTTCAAGTCAAGGTTTGCTCTCTATCCGTAAGGAGGAGCCATAGTGGATTGGGAAGTCTCAAGAGGGGTCTTGAGCTGAGGAGTAGGAGTTTCCGAACTCGCTAAAATCGTTGTGTCTATGTTTATAATTTCTCTTCCCTTATTTCTCTTATAATTGTGCCATTATATTATTGAATTTATATATCTATTGTTACACAATTGCTATAAGATACTTGTTGAAAATTGGAGTTCTATAAACTTAAAATCAGCCACTGCTAGTTTCTACATTTATATGTTGATTTTGTTTAGCTCATACTGGTAAAACTAAAATAGCATATTATTTGTATACTTAGTTTTTAAATCTGCCATTATTAGACAAGGACTCTATTCACCGCCCTTCAGAGTCCATTCTTGGGCAACAATATGGATAGTAAACCACATGTTCAAAACTGTAAGTTCACTTTAAAAAGGATTTTAGGGATTGGGATTGCGAGATATGTGATTAAATTAACATATGGGGACCATGGCTGTTGATATGATGTCAAGAGTTTGAAATTCTTCCTATTTAATTTAGTTCCTTATACTTATCATAATTGATTAATTGATGCATTGCTAGGACATTATAATGTGAAAACAGGCTTGAATGAGCTTACCATGCAATTAAGGCACTAATTTGAGATGTCTGTGGGTACCATCACTAGAAACCCTCACGAGACTACAACTTGTCCACTAGGGGTAACCTTGAGGTTTAAAGGCTTGTTGCATAGGCTAAATACAACCGTGATTTCTACGAAAGCGGCTTTATAGTTCTGTATTGCTAAGGGACTAGCAATATGTAAGTTTGGAGGTGTGATGAGCACTGAATATTACATATTCGAGCCCCTAAATACGCATTTGTTAAGACCTAAAGTGATACTTCTATCCAGTTTTAGATTGATTTATGTTTATTTCATGTTTTTAGGTACTTTCCCAAAGAAATGGTTAAAACCGAGATTTTATGATGAAAAGACTGACATCACCTTGATTGGCAAACTGGATTTGTCAAGAGGTATGCACTCATTGAATATAAAACTGACATTAAAGACTATAGAGTCGTTGCCGATCATTTGAAGCAAGCCAAGAGTCAAAAAGGGTAAGTTTGGAAAAGTTTAAGTGTCAAGCTCGAGCCTATGTTCCTAAGGCTCGAGCCTATGTTCCTAAAGCTCGAGCCCCAAACCAATAAAAGTAAGAATTCCAACCAAGGCTTGAGCTTAGCTCTTAAGGCTCGAGCCTAAATTCAAGGTGCTCAAGCCATAGAAAGAGTGCTCGAACCTAAATTACATTGGAATCTTAAGAGTCACTTTGACAACCACCAGAGTTGCCAGAGCTCGAGCCTTTGTTTTCAAGGCTCGAGCCCAACTCCCGAGGATCGAGCCCCAATGCATGGTGATTGAGCACTGTTAAAGATTCATCCCCTAAATATTCTAAGTGTTAAAGAAAATGACACTTCAAAAATTATTTAAAGAAAAATGGCTAAGTGTTGAAGTCAAGCTCGAGTCCTACCTCATGAGGCTCGAGCTCAAGCCTTAAGGCTCGAGCCCTTGTTGTTTAGTCAAACTTAATTGATGCAGGATTTGTCTTATTAAAGTCCTTTTTCATCCCAGATGGGCCCAAAAACCCTAAAGCATCTTTAATCCTTATCAGAAGTTATTCCTTTTCTATAAAAAGAGGCTAAAGGCCACAAAGCAAAGGGTCCTCTTCAAGTTTTTCTTCTTAGTTTTAGATCTCTCAGTTTGTGATGGCTTTTAGGGTTTTGAAGGGAAGTCCCCAAGAGAGAAGTGCAAACCTTAACGATGAAGACTACACCAACACAGATGATTTCTAGTGTCGTCATGGGTAGTTAATTCCTCTCTTAGGGCATTGATGTAGCCCGAATTCAGGTATTATGGTTTGATTATTTCAACTTTGTGATTTATATATTTATGTATCTTGATTACATAGTTATGAGCAACTAATTACGGATCAATTGGTGTTTTAATGAATTAATGGTTTTTAAAGAATTAATACCTTATCTTAGACTTAATTATTCTTGATGAGTGCTGAAAAGTGCGCATTTAAACCCCTTAAACTTAGGTATTCTAGAAGCTTTATCTATCTTATTTTCCTACTTTAGATTGATTTTGTATTATTTCCATTTTCAGTTACTTATCTCCAAAATAAGCTAACTCAGCTAAATAAGAGCATAATTGAAGTAATCTTGAGATGAATAAAAGAAAGGAGCAAAGTGGATGCAAAAGGAAGCAAGTGGTGGAAATTTAGCAAGTTCGATCGATTTCAGCAAAAATTCGATTGATTGAAAGTTCATCGATCTCAGCATTCCAAGATGGATCCAAGCTCTTTTGTCCTTATCCAAAGATCCCACAAAGTTCGATCGATCCAACTTTCTTCCGATCGATTGAAAAGATTCCATCTTATCCATTTATACCACCCTACCTACCACATTTGTTTCTTTCTCAAAAATATCTTCAAAATATCTCAGATTTGTTTTTATCCAAAAAAACGTCGCCATAGAGGATCGATTCAGCTTAAATTCGATAGATCTCAGCCATGTTCGATCGATCTCACCATAAGTTCGATCGATCAAACTCCCCAAATCCCGAGAAAATCCAAATTCCAGCTCATTAAAAGTTGTCTCATATCCAATCATTGGGAGGAATATTGGTGTACGAGCCCGGCTCATTTGGGGTGATATTTAACCTACCTATATAATGAATATGAGTCACTTTTGAGAGGAGATACTTGATAAGCTTGAGAGTAGATAGAGGCACAATTTTGATATTCTTAGTGAAGAAGAAAAGAAAGGAGGAGGCTAGAGACACAAGCTTGGAGTTCTTCCATCAACAAAGAAGAGGAGCAATCTCTACCATGGAGTTAGTCCTTGAGGGTTGGAGGGCACCATCCATGAGTGGCTAGACATTCTCTTGGGGCTAGAGTTAGCCCTAAGCATGCTTTCTACATCTTGATTTATGTATTTTTGAGGGGATTTGTATTGTGATACATGTTTTGACACTTTTATATATATAGATCTTGTTTATTCAATGATTTGTGTGGTTTAATGCTTCCAATTGATTATTTCATTCTATCCATATGTCTATGTATGCTAGAATAAATGTTTATGTATTTATCTCTATTTCTTGTGTTATTGATGCATGTCTATGTGTATTAACGCTATAGATCTAGAGATTGTCATGACATAGTGCTTAATGGGATGCTCTTGTGGTTTATTTGATGGTTCATACTCATTTCTTGATGGATTTTGGCTCTTCCTTAGTTTAACTAGTTTAATTTCATGTCATTAACTTAATTGTAGTGTAGTTGTAGTTTAGATGTTAAATGGGAGGATAATCCATGCTTATTAAAACAACCACACACACACACTATGTTGCAATACATGTTTTCCCCCTTATTAATCATTCATTAAGGGTGTACAAAAGCTATACTTAGAGGTGATCTCTAAACCCCAAGATCTCTCTCTCTTATTTTCTCTCCATTACATTTAATTGACTACTTTAGTTTACATTACATCTTAGTGTAATTCAACCACCAACTAATCTTTTGATCACTAGACCTACTAACCCTAATCTCGATTCCACAACCTTGTACAACCCACCAATCCCTTGGGACGATCCGTACTTACCCTAACTATATTTTTAGTGAAAGGTAGTAGTGGCAATTTCTAAATGAAAAACTTGGCCACATTCATCATAGCTTTACACCATTATCTTTTGGTGCACAAACTGTGGGTTTGGGTTGATGCCCCGAGCCACACCAAGTTTTTGGTGCCGTTGCTGGGGATTGATTGAAGGCAACGTCGTATTTGTGGAATCAATTAGGAATTAGTACTCTTTTGATCGTGTCTTTACTTTGTTTTCATTTTGGTTATTTATTGTGTTGGTTCTTGTTTGACTAGGTGCATTGAAAAGAAGGTAAGCAAAGGAGCATTCCAAGCTAGGAGCTAAGCAAAGCAAAGGAAAAGGCTAAGAATTCTAAAAATTTGCAAGGCTAAAAACTAAAAAATAAATTGAAGTGCTAAAGGACCCTTTGTGAGCTCTTTCTTAACTCAATCTCTAGTTAAATCGTCGGTCCACGTGGAGGCTTGTATTTCAATTCTTAGATAAATCGTGAGCCCACGTGGAGGCAATTTATTTTTCCTTGCATATTGTTGATAGCATGGGAGTATGGGATCATTGTATGTGGAGATTTGTTGATTGATTTGTTGCGGGGGCGAAATGTTTGCTTAGTTGTTTTCATTGTTGTTGATCCTTAAATTTCATGCGGCCTTAACCAACCCCATCACAACCAATGGAAAATCTAGAGGGTCATCTTGGTTATTTAGACCCAAACTTCATGGAGCATCCTCCTTTCAATCAATTTCCTCCCGGAGTTCAAGCTCCAATTCCTCCGATGATCCTTCGTGATCATTATAATCTTCATGAATACCATGCACCAACTTGCATCATGCTTCCTAATTTTGAGGCCAATCAATATGAAATTGAGCCCGAGACCATTTAAATGTGTCCACTATTTTATGGCTTAGATGGTGAGGAACCGTACAAACATCTCAATGAATTTCTAGAAATATGCTCCACCATGAAGTACATGAATGTCCCTGAAGAAGTTCTTAGACTACTTCTCTTCCCTTTCACACTAAAAAACAAAGCAAAGCATTGGTTTAATACTTTGGGGGCAAATTCAATAACATCTTGGATGCAAATGCAAAATGAGTTTTTAAAAAATTTTTACCCTGTAAGCTTGACCAATGTAATGCGAGCTTCGATTAGAGAATTTTCTCAAAGGGAAGGGGAGTTGTTGCATGAGGCTTGGGAGAGATTGAACGACTTGCTAAGAAATGTCTACATCATGGTATTCCAAAATGGCAAATCGTCCAATATTTCTATGAAAGTCTATCCGACATGCATAAGGACATAGTTGATACATCATATGGAGGCTCATATTTTGGAAAACATGAAGATGATATTTGCCACCTTTTTGAGAAAATGAGTGAAAACTCTTTGCACAAATATCACACTTCTCGGTTTGACCATGATTCTAATAAAAAGGAGAAAAATGTAAAAGTGTGTCAAATTAAAGAATCAAAAGAAATTGTAGCCGAAGTTAAGACTCTTTCTAAAAAACTTGATCAATTCTTGTTGAGTCGAAGACCGGCTATCAACTCATCTTCTCTTCATCATGTTTCTCATCCTTGTGAGCCTTGCATGACATGCTCAAGTGTTCTACATACTACTTCCAATTGTCCCCATGGACATGTGTTTAATAAACATTTTGAACAAGTCAATGCTACATTTGCTCATCCTTATTCAAGTGCATATGTTCCAATATGGAATGAAACCTCAAGTTCTTATCAAGCTAAAAATTTTCAAAGCAAATACATTCCACCTCATAAAAGGAATGGAAGTTCTGAAGGATTTGTTTTTTCTTCTCATCACCAAAGAATGAATCACTTCTCACATCCTTAAATATATGATTCCCAAGTTTGTTCTCATTATCCTTATGCACTTTCTAGCAATCCTACATTCGAAGATAAAGTTTTTGTGGCTTTGGGCAGTTTACAAATGAACAGAAATTTGTTGCATTCTCATTCTCAATCCATATCAAAGCTTGAATCCCAAATTGGGACCATAGCTAACGTATTGAATGCAAGAGAAGTGGGTAGATTACCTAGTCAACCTGAAAGGAACCCAAAAGCTCAAAATTTTGTGGAAGCAAACTCCACATCGGGGTGTTCTTCCTAGGCACAAGTGCAAGCCATTACCACTTTGAGAAGTGGTAGACAAGTTGACAATAGGGTTGAACAACCAAAGGAAGATAGTGAATCGGTGTAACCAAAAGTTGTCACCCGTCCCGTTTCCAATCCTAGTCCTACTTCCTTGGATGAAAATGTCCCTAATCGGAATTCTCAAGCTTCTTCATCAATTCCTTTAGTTGCAATGTCCTATGAGCCAAAAGCTCCCTTCCCTTATGCTTTAAAAGAGACTTCGCCTTTTGGGAGGCAAGAAGGAAAAATTCATGACATGATGGAAATTTTTAAGCAAGTTAACATAAATCTTCCTCTCTTGGATGCAATTAGGCAAATTCCGCCTTATGCAAAATTTTTGAAAGATCTTTGCACACAAAAGAGGAAGAGCAAGGGACAAAGCCCTAAAAAAGTATTTCTCACGGAGCAAGTAAGCTCCATCATTCAACATAACACTCCATCTAAGTTCAAAGATCCTGGTACTCCGACTATTTCTTATGTGATTGGAAACCATGAAGTTCGTAGAGCTCTTCTTGACTTAGGAGCGAGTGTTAATTTGATTCTTTACTCTGTGTATGTCCAACTAGGTTTAAATAAGTTGAAGCCAACTTCGGTGGTGCTTTAATTAGCCGATCGATCTGTCAAAACACCTAGGGGCATGGTTGAGGATATTCTCATCAAAGTTGATAAGTTCTACTTCTCGGTTGATTTTGTAGTTCTTGACACCGAACCGGTTGCCAATCCTACCAACCACATCCCAATTATCTTGGGAAGGCCATTTCTTAACATCTCAAATGCAACCATCAATTGTAGATTCGGGGTTATGGACCTTTCTTTTGGTAATATGATGGTCAAGCTTAATGTTTTCAACGCAAGTCGACATCCCATAGATGAAGACGAGTGTTGTCTTATAGATGTGTTGGATGAGGTTGTTGAAGAATCAATTCCAACCATGGTTATGAAACAACCAATTGAGGATAACCTTTCATCTCTCCTATCCGATGATCCTCTTGCTTCTTGTCTTCTTGAAATGTATGGCAATTATGGGTTTAATGTTGAAAAATCAATGAATGAAGTAAGCTTGGAATGTATGGGTTTCTTGTCTTCTTGAAATGTATGGCAATCATGGAATCTGCTGCAAGCTTGGATTTTCCACCTTGGAAAACTCCAATAGAACCTCTTCCTCCACTCTCTAGCACTCCACCAGTCCTATCTCTAGTCTCTCTACCAACTCTTGAGCTTAAAACTCTACCTTCCAATCTCAAGTATGCATTCCTTGGCCCAAAAGACACTCTTCCGATCATCATCTCTTCAAGTCTTGAAAAGGACCAAGAAGATGTGCTCTTAAATGTGTTTAAAGAGAATAAAGAAGCCATAGGATGGAGTGTGATGGATTTTTAAGGGAATTAATCCTTCTATTTGCATGCATCGCATACTTATGGAAGATGATGCAAAACCTTTTAGGGATGCCCAAAGGAGACTTAATCCAAACATGAAAGAAGTGGTTAAGAAATAGGTAGTTAAGCTTTTAGATGCCGGTATTATTTATCCAATCTCTGATAGCAAATGGGTGAGTCCAACTCAAGTAGTTCCTAAGAAATCAGGAATTACAGTGATTGAAAATGCAAAAGGTGACGCAATATCTAAGCGTACCGCCAATTCATGGCGAGTATGCATTGATTACCGAAAATTAAATGCCACCACTAGGAAAGATCACTTCCCTTTGCCATTTATTGATCAAATCCTAGAGAGATTGCCCGAGCAACAATTCTATTGCTTTCTTGATGGCAATTCGGGTTATAATCAAGTAGCCTTTGACCCCTTAGACCAAGAGAAAACCACATTTACTTGTCCTTTCGGCACATTTGTTTATAGACGGATGCCATTTGGTTTGTGCAATGCTCCTGCCACATTTCAAATGTGTATGATGTCAATTTTCTCAGACATGGTGGAAGAGTATCTAGAGGTCTTTATGGACGATTTTTCTGTCTTCGGGTCTTCATTTGATGCATGCCTCAAGAATCTAAACTTGGTACTTAAAAGATGTCGTGAAACAAACCTTGTTCTTAGTTGGGAAAAGAGCCATTTTATGGTTCAAGAAGGTATTGTTTTGGGTCACGTCATCTCAAAAAGGGGAATTGAGGTGGATAAAGCGAAAGTTGAGCTTATTTTTAAATTACCTCCACTATCTACAGTGAGAGAAGTTCGCTCCTTTCTAGGTCATGCCGACTTCTATCGTCGTTTCATCAAAGATTTTAGCAAAATTGCTAAACCCTTGTGCAATCTTCTCGCCGAAGAAACTCCTTTGTCTTTGATCAAGCATGCCTTGACACTTTCAATAAATTGTGTGACATGTTATCATCCGCTCCTATCATGCAGCCTCCCAATTGGTCATTACCGTTTGAAATAATGTGTGATGCTTCAGATTATGCCATGGGAGCAGTTTTGGGACAAAGAGTAGGAAAGCTTCCATGTGCCATATACTATGCAAGCAAAATTTTCTTGGGAGCTCAATTGAACTACTCCACTACCGAGAAAGAGTTACTTGCAGTAGTATATGCACTTCATAAATTTTGGTCCTATCTCTTAGGGTCTAAGGTTATTGTCTACTCTGATCATGCTGCCTTGAGACATCTTTTGACAAAAAAAGAAACAAAACCTAGATTGATTAGATGGATTTTGCTTTTTCAGGAATTCAATTTTGAAATCAAGGACAAAAAAGGCACCGAAAATGTGGTTGCCAATCATCTTTCAAGGTTATTGATAGAACCTTCCCCTAGCCCACATATTCATGATTTTTTTCCGGATGAACAGCTTTTTCAAATCTCTAATGGGCAAATGCCTTGGTTTGTCGACATTGTGAATTATTTGGCAATTGGCAAGCTTCCAACTTCTTGGTCAAAGAACGAGAAGAATTGTTTCTTTGCCAACATTCGAAATTATTATTAGGAAGACCCTATCTTGTACCGTTATTGTCCGTATCAAATTGTGAGGAGATGCATTCCGGAGAGCGATATTCCAAGTGTTCTTGTGTTTTGTCACACGCTTGCATGTGGTGGGCATTTTATTACAAAGAAGAATGCCTTGAAGGTTCTTCAAAGTGGGCTCTTTTGGCCCACTATCCATAGAGATGCTGATAACTTTTGTAAGTCGTGTGAGAGATGTCAAAAGATGGGATCAATGTCGAGGAGAGATATGATGCCCTTGACCAATATCCTTGTTGTAGAAATTTTTGACATATGGGGCATTGATTTTATGGGTTCATTTCCTATATCCTATGGTTTTCAATATATTCTCCTTGCCGTTGGTTATGTTTCCAAGTGGGTGGAAGCATGTGCTACCAAAACAAATGACCATTCCTTGGTTATTCAATTCATCAAATCCAATATCTTTGCTCGTTTTGGTATGCCTAGGGCTATGATAAGTGACGGAGGAAAGCATTTTTGTAACCAATTCTTAAGGCATTTATTTCTTAAGTACTCCGTTACTCATAAAGTGGCCACTCCTTACCATCCTCAAACAATTAGGCAAGTAGAAGTGTTTAACCGGGAAATTAAGCATATTCTTGAGAAGACGATTAACACCACCTGGAAAGATTGGTCACAGAAGTTAAATGATGCTTTGTGGGCTTACCGGACGGCATATAAAACTCCCATTGGCATGTCTCCCTATAGACTTGTATATGGAAAGCCTTGCCATCTTCCGGTTGAGTTAGAGCATAAAGCCTTGTGGGCGGTTAAAAAGCTCAATCTTGACCTTGATAAAGCCGGAGAAAACCGATTATTACAATTGAGTGGGTTGGAAGAGTTAAGACATAATGCTTATGATAATGCCAAACTTTACAAAGAAAGAACTAAAGCTTTTTCATGATAAGCATATTGTGAAGAAGTCTTTCGAACCCGGGTAAAAAGTTTGGCTCTTCAATTCTAGATTGAAACTCTTTCCGGGGAAGTTGAGAACCAAATGGGAGGGTCCTTATGAAGTCATCTCTGTTGCACCGCATGGGGTGGTTGAAATTCAAAATTTGAAAAAGGAGAACATTTTCAAGGTTAATGGACAGAGATTAAAACCCTACATTGAGGGACAGGTCTTCTAAAGACATTTGGAAGCTGCACATCTAATAGACCCTGTGTATGAAGACATCTAGGGATGTGTAACACCCTTAATTTCAAAAGGATAGTTCTAGTATTTCCTTTATTGTTTAAATTTAAATTTTTAATTGTTTAAATGTATATGTGTTTATTTAATTTTAAATGTATATGTGTTTATTTAATTGCTTGAACTGTAGTACCTTATTTAATTGCTTTAATTATTGACATAGTGTATTAGTTACTTAATTGTTATTTAAATTGTGTTTTTTTAATTAGTTGATTAAATGGTATGAATTTAATTAATTAAATTTATTTTAGTTTTAACGTGACTATAGGATTAGATGCATGCGTTAGGTTTATAGTTCACAGCCGTCATTGAATTTAACCTAGATTTCTTTATGGGCTTAGTAAATCCAGTTAGGGTTTGAGAGAGCCTAGGATTGGTTTGGCCTATAAATACTCACCTAGGATGTTTGCCTAGGGTTTTAAAGATATACTACGACATAGTAAGGCTCAGAGAAGTTTTGGAGACGGTTGGGAAATAACGAAGAACAAACAAAGGATTCGCCAGAGAATTGAGACGGACATCGGTGTAAGGCAAGTTCTATCCTTACTTTCTCCCTTAGGCTTCGTGTTTTTTGCATTCCTAAATAATTCTAGGATTGATTTAATCAATAAAAACATTTTTTGTTTGTGCTAAAACTGAAACATATTTGTATGTGTTGTATGCTTGTAAACCTGTTAAAACGTGAAATTTAATTGCATAATTCTCTGTTTAAACCTATGTATGGAATGTAATAAAGACTTAAACATGGACTGGGAACATACTGGGATTGGGTTACAGTATCTGGAAGCCATGGCAGTGAGGTTTAAAGGCTGCAGAAGTCATCGGAAGGAAAGGAGACGAGGCAGAGAGGAAGAGAGCCGGCTCTCCCTTGGAGAGAGCCGGCTCCCTTTGATATAGAGGCGGCTCCCAAGTGTGGGAGCCAGCTCCAAGGTCTAAAGGAGGTGGCTCCACATTTTGGGAGACGTCTCCTTTGGTGAATTTTCATTTTTCTTCGTTCTCCAGTCAGTTTTGCATGCAGTAGTTGATTTTGGAGTTTTCAGTTGAGTGCAGAATTGAATATGGAAGGTCTAATTGGTGTATATGGTTAGATTAAAGCTTCATATGTGGTGTTAATTACCACTGCTAGTATCAATTGCTGGAAGGATGGATTTAGTTGATAGTTATCTTAACTGACTGTAATATCAACTGCTGAATGTTGAATGCTATTAAGATTTAAACTTAGCACTATACCGGATTTTATGAAACACTATACATTAAGTGTGTTTGTGAAAATACTGTAATACTGTTTTGATGTTTTCATGATCACTGTTAGTATTTAATTGTTGGAAGCATGGATTTAGTTGATATTTACCTTAAGTGTCTGTTTTATCAACTGCTGGATGGTTGGGTAGTATACACCGGTATGGGATGGTGGTATACTAGGGACGGTTTGGTTTCAAAATACCAAAACCTACCTACTCTGGATTTAGAATTGGATTAACTAAAAGTTAAGTCTTATTGATTGTAGTGTCATGGCAACGACTAGTTGAGCGCCACTATTAGGATACAGGATGGATTTTAAATATATTGTTATGGTACCTCAATATGAGCTTGAGTCTCAGGATCGACGGTTAGGGAGTGTTTATGCATTGGGATGCATAGCTGGATACGATGGTTGGAGGTGTACCCTGTTTAGGTTTAGGTACACATGCCCACTTCGTGTGCGTTTTAGCATGTTACCTCTATTCAGGTTGAGACCGGCCTGTAGTCCAGTGAGAGTCCTTTAGTGTGACTATATATATATTTACGGACTATTAGCTATTGTGGAATTGTTTAGGGTGTACATGCGTATCGGGCCTCTGTTTGGATTATAGTAGTATAAAACTTGTGCGTGGGCCTGACCCACTTCTATTTTTCAGGTACACAACAGTTCCAGACTTAGACGTGTTCGTGCTGAGCAAAGGTTTCTACTCACTTTACCGACGATGTAGGATTTCTCTCCATAGCTTATATCAGGATATTCTTTCAGTTGTTTTAATTCAGTTTAGATTTTTATTAGGGGTCCACTAGAAATGGATTCCCAAGTTGTTAAACTTATGGAGTTTGGATTATTAGATTTTAACAATTATATTATTGAGGATTTTTAATTTTATTGTTTTAGTTTCTTCCAGCTTATTATATTTTTCTTATTCACTTTGTATTCTGTGTTCACATTAAATATTAATTGTTTGATACGTCCCTCTTGTTTGGGCCTGGGCCTGGGCCTGATCAACCTATGTCTCGGATCCGAGGGATATCACAGGATGTAATGCAAAATGGAAGAGTTTTTGCCTGTTCGATCGATCTCAATGGAAGTTCGATCTATCGAACATCATGCCTGTATCCAATCACCTCTCTGTCCAATCGTTCGAAGAAAACCTGCATATTTCAGCTCTTTGTCCCGTTGTTCGAACTTATTCCCAGATCGATCTTTAGTTCTTCGATCGATCCAACTTCATCTTGGATCGATCTGCAGTCTCAAAATTTTGAACCTGCATCCACCTGCATCCAAAGACCTCTCTGTCTTATTGTTTGTACATATCTGCAGGTTCATGCATGTTCGATCGATCAAAATGTTTTTGAGATCAATCTGAACTTGTTCGATCTGAGCATCTTTGGTTTGACCTTTTTTTTCCCTTTTTGGATTTCAGGCTTATTTATTCAAAATAGCATTACGTCTAGCTAGAGACGTTAAACTTAGCAATCATTGTTCATACTCTCTTAAATTTCATTTTGTTTATTTAAAAAAAAAATCTCTATTGTCCCCTTATGTGTAGTTATGCTACTTTTCTTTTGGGCTTGCTCTCATATCTCTCTTTCATCTTGTGTTGTATTGCTTTCGAATGCATGATTTAATCATTCTTATCCCATTTGAAATTTGATGTGAATTTGCTAGTGTGGTTATTCAAGTAGGTTGTTGATTCCAAGTTTGGGGGAGACGTCTTTCGAATTGGATCATTGTCGGGCTTCATGTCTTTGCCATCATGGTATACTCTTTCCATCATTTTCATTGTTCTCATTGCACATTGAGAACAATGTGTGGTTTAAGTTTGGGAGTAAGGTGTCTTTGTTGCATTCTACTTAAGTTGAGCTTTAATTGCATGATTGAGATTGGAGATCCATGTTAGCGATGATTTTGATCTTTTGAGTACTACATTGTTTAAAATTTAAAAATTGCTTGACTTGAGGGTCCAATACTCCTTGTATGTTTTGTGGATGCCATTTAGGGGTAAATTTTTTGAAAGATTGATATCTTGCTTGCGCTTGTGGTCCACATCATCTTGATTTTATGATTGTTTTGAGATTCACTCTAGGATTCTATATTAGCACAGGCGTACACTAGCATTCATTTGTGGGGTACATGCTTTGTTGATTATTGAATTGGTTATATCCCAATTGGGCTAGTAGTGCATTGAAAGCTTTCATTCTTGATAAAGGTGGATAACAACCCCTTTTCACTAAGTACCCGGGATTCTAGCCTCATCAAGCACTGAACTTCTCGCGCCGAAAGGTGGAGGGCCCAAACTCTAGGTTAATAAATGAATTAAAAAAAAGAGAGGTGAGAAGTGGGAAATGATTAGATGGAGGTTGTCTTGATTTATAGCCTACTTGATTTGAGCTTGTAAGTCCTTAGGGGTGTTTGAACACCTAGTGCCCTAAAGCCGTCTAGTTTGGGAGTCATTGACCTAATGTTCGACCTCATGGATCGTTAGAAAGCTTAATAGATCAACACATTACACCATGCTTCCATCTTTGATCCTAAAAATAAAAAAATAAAAATCGATTGAAAATAATAAGTGCACCTAGAACAATAAAGCTTTAATAAAAGGTCCACTTTTTGTCTTGATGATTTGTACTAGATTTGTGTGCTAGTTTGAGGGTAAGGATGTGATCATTTCTTTAGTTAGCTAAGATAGCAACATACTTGATACCGGTCCACTCAAAAAGGATTCTAGAGTTGTTTTGATTTGCATGATCATTTCCTTGATGTGTGGAGGACCATATTTGCTTACTTGATGTTGAAATTTTGGGAGATTGCTTGGAAAGGGTTGAAAAATTACATACTTGAGGTAGTTTCTCCCGATGCTTGTTTGCAATATTGGTGCCTCTTTTGAAAGAATAAGCTTAATGTTTGTGGGTATCATTTCTGGAAACCCTCGCGAGACTTCACTCGTCCACTAGGGGTAACCTAGGGGTTTAAAAGGCTTGTTGTATATGCTAAATGTAATCGTGTTCCCTACGAAAGTGGCGTTATCCATTTATTGCTTTCTAGTTCATAGTTGTATAGTTGTTCATTTCATTACTTTTCTTTCTAGTTCATTGCTAGGGACTAACAATATTTAAGTTTGGGGGTATGATGAGCGCTGAAAAGTACGCATTTAAACCTCTTAAGCTTAGATATTCTAGAACCTTTATCTCTTTTATTTTCCCGCTTTAGATTGATTTTGTATTATTTCCATTTTCAGGTACTTATCTCTAAAATAAGCTAACTGAGTTAAATAAGAGCATAATTGAAGTAATCTTGAGATGAATCAAAGAAATGAGCAAAGTGGGAGCAAAATGAAGCAAGTGGTAGAAATTCAGCAAGTTCGATCGATCTCAGCAAATATTCGATCGATCGAAAGTTCATCGATCTCAGCATTCCAAGATGGATCCAAGCTCTTTTGTCCTTATTCAAAGATCCCACAAAGTTAGATCGATCCAACTTTCTTCCGATCGATTGAAAAGATTCCATCTTATCCACTTATACCACCTTACCTACCACATTTGTCTCTTTCCCAAAAATATCTTCAAAATATCTCAGATTTGTTTTTATCCAAAAAAACGCCGCCATAGAGGATCGATCCAGCTTAAATTCGATAGATCTCAGTCATGTTTGATCGATCTCACCATAAGTTCGATCGATCGAACTCCCCAAATCCTGAGAAAATCTAAATTCTAGCTCATTAAAAGTTGTCTCATATCCAATCATTGGGAGGAATATTGGTGTACGAGCTTAACTCATTTGGGGTGATATTTAACCTACCTATATAAGGAATATGAGCCACTTTTTGAGAGGAGATACTTGATATGCTTGAGAGTAGATAGAGGCACAATTTTGATATTCTTAGTGGAGAAGAAAAGAAAGGAGGAGGCTAGAGACAGAAGCTTGGAGTTCTTCCATCAACAAAAAAGAGGAGCAATCTCTACCATAGAGTTAGCTCTTGAGGTTGGAAGACACCATCCATGAGTGGCTAGACATCCTCTTAGGGCTAGAGTTAGCCCTAAGCATGCTTTCTACATCTTGATTTATGTATTTTTGAGGGGATTTGTGTTGTGATACATGTTTTGGTACTTATATATATATAGATCTTATTTATTCAATGATTTGTGTGGTTTAATATTTCCAATTGATCATTTCATTCTATCCATATGTCTATGTATGCTAGAATAGATGTTCATGTGTTTATCTCTATTTCTTGTGTTATTGATGCATGTCTATGTATATTAATGCTATAGATCTAGAGATTGTTAAGACATAGTGCTTAATAGAATGCTCTTGTGGTTTATTTGATGGTTCATACTCATTTCTTGATGGATTGTGCCTCTTCCTTAGTTTAATTAGTTTAATTTCATGTCATTAGCTTAATTGTAGTGTAGTTGTAGTTTAGATGTTAAATGGGAGGATAATCTATGCTTGTTGTTTGATGTTCCATACTTATGAAAACAAGTAGAACATATCTCTAACCTTGTGATGTGTTTGGATTGTGAGCTTAAAGAAAGAATTAATGGCTTAGTTTGATATATTGTGCTATCCACTATATTACTTAGACAATATATGCTTAATTTGTCATTCATGCTTGTTGAAACAACCACACACACACACTATGTTACAATACATGTTTTCCCCCTCATTAGTCATTCATTAAGGGTGTAGAAAAGCTATGCTTAGAGGTGATCTCTAAACCCCAAGACCTCTCTTTCTTATTTTCTCTCCATTACATTTAATTGCCTACTTTAGTTTACATTGCATCTCAGTGTAATTCAACTACCAACCAATCTTTTGATCACTCGACCTAGTAACCCTAATCTCGATTCCACAACCTTATACAACCCACTAATCCCTTGGGACGATCCGTACTTGCCCTAACTATATTTTTAGTGAAAAGTAGTAGTGGCAATTTCTAAATGTAAAACTTGGCCAGATTCATCATAGCTCTACACCATTATCTTTTGGTGCACAAACTGTGGGTTTAGGTTGACGCTCCGAACCACGCCAATTCTCAAACTATTCTCAACCCATCCTTATTAGACGGTATTGGTGGAGGCCTATCGGACATAAGGATGGAGATTATGTAATGGTGTTCCAACATTTTTCATGAATGTAACTCTTTCATAATCTATGCTTAGGTAAGACGAGTTATACTGTAACATTAATTAGAAGTAGGTAGGTCGATAATTCGTGCCAACCGAAGATATGTTATAGTTAGATAAGTTCAATGAAACATCTTTCTTTAAAACCCGAATTAAATAATTTTTTTTGAGTTTAATCCATATGATACATAAATTGTGAATTCCCAAGGTTGAATGGTTGACTATAATACGAGATTCGTGGTGAAATCAATCCCTAAGTATCTTTATCCTTGATCTTCTCCTTTTTAATTTAATTTGTTTTGTTTTTATGTTCATGACAATTAAACAATCAAAATAACTTTTCCTTTAATCAAAATAATATTAATTAGACACTTGAATAACCAACAGTCCCTGTGGTTTGACGCCCTCTATAGAGCCCTATCCTATAAAGATTCGTGTTATTGCGAGTGGTTATAATTGACACATATGAGAGGGGATTTAACTCATCCTAGTGGTGGTTGAAGCTTTAATGGTTGAAGAAGAAGCCTCCATCTTCAGCTTCATAGTAGCCATGCCCAAGAACATTCAAGAACCCTAACTTTTTCATCACTTTCTCTCTCTAAAAGCATACAAAATTTGAATCCCTAAAATGATATATGATATGTATTACAACATTAGAGAAGTATATATAACCTCCTTTGCCAAAATCAGGTTCAAAACCCCTAAAAATCGTGCATTCAAGTGGAAAAGAGAGAAAAATTAATTGAAAATTCAAATTAGCCATTAATTCGCAGGTGGGTATTCGAACGCCAAGATAAGAGTTCGGACGCTGGGTGCCCTTCTGGCTTGTCAAGGTGCGCGCTGGTGCTGGTGTGTAGGCCTGTGGCACTTGCCGTCTAGACACTAGAAATGCACTTGGAGTTTTCATTCGGATGCCAAGCCTTGTTCTTCAAGGTTGACTTCTTCTTTTTACCTTAGTTTCCTGGGTCTGACTTCTTTCTCAAGCTGAGCATGCTCTTAGACTTAGGTCCATTTTGCCGAGTTCCATTACTCGCCATGCACCTTGCTCATTAAAAGCCTCTAAAAAACTGCTTTTACACCATTTTGGAGATAAACCATGAAAATAACAAATATACAAGAAAGCCTGTAAAACATACTTTATTAACACGCTAAATAGATTAAACCATGCAATTAAGGGTACTTGAATATGCAATATTTGACGCTTATAAATGTGCACGTGTGGCTAACTCTTCAAAGGTATGGGGTTTGATACCTTGAAGAATATAAAGAAGTCCCCAATGCATACCTTGCATGTACATCTCAACAGCAGAGATTTCTGAGAGTTGGTTTTTGTAGTCCAGGCTAAGTGCACACCATATGTTAATGTAGTCTATAACAGGTTCATCCTTCTATTGCTTGGTGTTGGTAACTTCTATTATGTTCACGATACGACGGGTATTGTAGAAGCGATTTAAGAACACATGCTCCATCTGGTCCCAGCCATCTATCGACTTATCCTCTAAGTCAGTGTACCAATCAAAGGCATTTCCCTTAAGGGAACGAATGAATTATTTCACCAAAAGATCACCATCTGTTTCGGTGTTGTTACAAGTTTCAACAAAATGGGCGATTTGTTGCTTAGGGTTCCCCTTCCCATCAAACTATTATAACTTGGGGGGTTGGTATCTAACTGGCATTCTCATATTTTCGATTTGCCTTGTGTAGGGTTTTAAATACATTAGAGAACTGTGAGTTTTCCCGCCATATTTTGTCCTAATCGTGTTACTGATCATATCTTGAAGTTGTTGAACAGAGAATGAAGTGATGGAGGGAACAAAGTTGGTTTAGTTTGCCCCCTGTTTAGATGTGGCTATATGGTGAGTCTTGTTCGCCATGGTTGCTTGTGGCATAAAACTAGAGGGTGCGTGGGTCCTTGACTTGACTGGTTGGACTTTTGTTCTTTAAACTTATTTATTAATGAAGCAATTTGCAAGTATTTTTCTTCCACAGTCTTGGTGAACTTCTTAATAGCATGGGCCATAGGCGTAAGTTGTTCTTCTACTGATGTTATGTCGGTCATCATAACTTGCATATTGGTTAACTATGAAGGAGTAAGAAAATCAACATACCTTGGTAAAGTCAAACCTCCTGGAGATACGGGGGATGAGGCTGAGTGTGAGCCCGTACTTGAGTTGGAATCCAAAATGGATCGAGATAAATGTGGTTGCATACTTTTCGAAGAAAAGCCTTCCATACCAGTGAGGTCCTCCTCTGGGCTCGTGATGTTGATCTTCATGGCTCTTAATGATTCAAGGGTGATGAACGGTTGAGCCTTTGAATTCACAGGTTCAGTGGAGTTGACACGCATCGTGCTTGCTTTTGTACCAGAGAAGTGGCTGCCATCGCTCTGTTGCCGGTTATTGGTCCCATGGAGGTAATGCTATCACTTAATGGAGCAGCAGTGTTCTTGGCAGCCTTCAAGGTGAGAGCCTTGCTGGTCATTGTAACCACGACATTCTTACCAGTATTCTTTGAGCCATGAATGATTTAAATCTTCTTGGAGGCCATTGATGCGAGTAGGAGTTCGTATCCAGAAATCCGGGAATGAAAATAAATGCAACAAACAACAATTTTATTAATAATCAGAACATGGGTACAATTCAAGGTTAAAGAAGACAAATGGATTTCCGAACGAGGGCTGGCAGGGCTTGATCTTAGACAGTGTGTTGAAGGCCTTTGATGAAGAATGGCATAGGTGTAGTACGCTTATTGTTCTTCTTCTTTAGAAACTTCGGAGTTTTTTTTTGTTGAGTCAGAGCTTCAGTAGGGCTTCGGTGTTCTGTTCATCTCTTTGTGTAATATTTATGAAATGTGTAGGGTGGCCTTATATTTATAGGCCAAAGAATGAGTCGTTTAATTTGGAAACTCCCCAATGATTGTGCAGTTTTTCCAAAAATAAGGGATTCATTTCCTTTTATATGGAAATCAATTCAAATTCAAATTTGAATTAAACTGTCATTTTTCTTTAAAGGCCTGGACCTTTAGGATTTTGACATGTGTCCATTGATGGGACCCGTATTTGTGGAATTTAATTAATCAAGAAATATTTGATTTCTCAACCAATCTGCGGTGATTAGACACCATCACAAATTTTAGGCCTCTATAAATACTTTGAACCGTCAAAGACTGACTTGGTCTTAGTTGTTAAGTCTCCCAAGGAAGTTGAGATTGAAGGATGCTCCTCTTAGTCCAGTTTGCTTGTAGGTTACTTTGCTTATAGAAAGCTAGCTTTTAGTATGGTGCACGAGGAAGCCGTAAAGTTATGGAAGAAAAAAGGCCTACACTAGGTCTACGTGGATGGGAATGGCTTCTTCTACTTCAAATTTGCAAATAAATATTCAATGGCATCCATCATTGCTTCTGGGCCACATTTCATTGCCAAGAAACCTTTGAACCTTCAGAGATGGCACCCTAACCAGTCAAATGAGAAAAAGAGCAGTCACTTAATCCATGTATGGGTAAAAAATTTCAATGTTTTAATGCGTTTGTGGATGGCCAAAGGGCTAAGCCATATAATAAGCGCAATTGGCCACCCATTATGTGCTGACTATGCCACAGAGAGCAAGGAAAAACTGAGATTTGCTAGGATTTATGTCGATATTGACTTGAACTTATCACTGTTGAAGTCCTTCCCTCTAATGAATGGAGATGGAAACACTGTAAAGGTTTATGTTAAATATCAAGGCATCCTAAATTATGTACCTCCTGCAAGATGGTTGGGCACCCCTCATCCATTTATCCTCTGAAGAATGGATCCTCATCTCATGGTCAATCCCCATAGGCCCCAATAGAATGGAAAGTTGTAGCCCTAAGAAGGAAAAAAACATCTCCTCATAGCCCATAACATTCTGGAACCAACAAGGATCATGCTCCTGCAACCCATCACACTTTCCACTATCATAAGTAAACAACCCCTTGATCTTGTACCCTTTACAAACACCTCCACAGGCACTGCAATTATCCCTTATGCTGATTTCCCATAATGCCCAACACACTCCCCCACAATTAAGATACATCCTAGCTCACCATCCAAAAGCTTACCTCTCATCCAAGCCAAAAAGATAGCAAGAGCTAACCTGGACAATAAGCTCAAGATATGTGATCCTCAGAGCTCAGATAGAGGATAGGGTTTTAAACCTTTGGCACTACTAAACAAGTTCAGCCCTTTTGTTGAGGACGATCCCCACGGTTCCACTGACCATTTCCATGAAGATTCTGAACAGCTTACCACCTCCTCATCCTCATCTCTAAGCATGACATTTTCAAGCATCTCAAAGGGAAAGAAAAGCACTGGTAAGAAGAAGAAGGCCATAAATGGGTTGCATATGCATGTCTTTCCCTTCAAAGGGATTAGGCACGTAAATGGAGCTCTTAAGTCTCTCTTTAATGGTTAGTTTAGCTGCTTGGTATAAAAGAGGCTTGAACAACCTCCCAAAGCAGCTTGAGCTGCAAGACATAATTAGGTCCCACAAGTTGGACCTTCCGGCTATGTTGGAAACTAGGGTTTCCCTTGATAATATGGCATCTAGTCATAAGTTTATAGCTCCTAATTGGTCCATCGTTCACAACTATGATCACTATATCCTGGTAAGATTTGGATTATGTGGAATCCAAATAAGATTAAAATCTTAGTGGTGTTAGCCACTAGACAAGTTATTCACTGCTCTATGCTCCTTGATAATCAGCATTGTTTCATCTCTTTTGTGTATAGTGGAGATACCTATATTGACAGAAGGGATTTATTGTCCTCCATCAAGCACCATTCAAACCTATTTTGTGATGCCCCTTAGCTTGTCCTATGGGATTTTAATGTAATCATTAACTGCCATGAGAATTTTGGGGGTTCTCTTAGACAGTCATGTGTTATTGTTGAATTCAATGATTGTGTGATGGATTTTAAGTTAGATGATCTGAGGTACACAAGTATTCACTACACCTGGAACAATCAAAGCTTGGGATATGCCAATATTGTGAAAAAACTTTACAGAGCATTTACTAATGAAGAGTAGTCAAGGGCCTTCTCTATGTCCAATTGTATTTTTCTTCCCCCCAGTTTATCAGACCACAACCCAATCCTTATTAGGCTTAGCCCACCCACCCCAAGGAGGAAATTACCCTTCAAATATTTTAATGCTTGGGCCTCTAGCCCTCATTTCATGCCTACTGTTAAGCCGATCTAGACATCCTATATTAGAGGAACACCTATGTTTCAGGTGGTGCAGAAATTGAAGACCCTTAAAGGGATTCTTAAGCAAAGATGCAAGGTGGAGATTTCATAGGCATTTGTAGAGGTCAATTAGGCTAGACAAGCTTTATCTTCATGTCAACAGCTGCTGGACTCTAATCCTATGGATGTGAGTCTTAAGTTACATGAGAAGGCTCTAATGCAGCAGCTCACTGCACTTACTCTATCTGAGGTGCATTTTATCATGCAAAAATCAAGGATCAGATGGTTGAAGGATGGGGATAGTAACACAACCTTCTTTTTTAGGTATTCAACTTTAAGGCAACATGAGGAAGATCACATGTTTGACATCAGCTAATGGTACTACCATTGACCATGTACACCTTATTAATTATGAGATTGTGTCCCATTTTAAGACTTTATTGGGCTCTTCTCCACCCTCTTATCATGGGATTTCACACTTACAACCACTAATCACTAAAACCATCCCATTGCACTTGCATTCCCTGCTTGTCTCTATGCCCATAGAGGAGGAAATTCAAACATGCTTCTTTTCTCTAAACAAGGAGAAATCACCAGGCCCAGATGGTTATAATGCACACTTCTACCATATTGTCTGGCTAATTGTTGGTAGGGTTATTATTGATAGCATTAAATTTTTTTTTCTTAAGTGGGAAGTTGCTAAGGAAAATTAACAACTCATATATTGCCCTAGTCCCTAAAGTACCTGAAGATGCAAGAATTTTCTCTCCCTATTTTGACAGAGTTTCATTACACTTCAAGAATTTTTCGATCCCTTTTCCCCCCTATTTTTAGTCTATTTATGAACCGTTTCTAGTTTTCTAGAAGATTCCTAACTAACTTCTTCCATTGGGCTCATCCTCCAGGCTTTTACAATCATGGGCCTGATGACCTTCAGGGGCCTTCAGCTTCACTCTTCAACATTGGGCCTATCTTATGAAAGCTTGGTTCGGACCCAGGTCAATTACCATACCCATTGTTCATCATGTGGGTTGGATCCAGCCCGTGCCGCCTTTGGTATCCTCAACTGCCCCCATAATCACTCCCTTATTAATTAGGGTGTGATTATTTACTGAGCTAATGATGATTTGACGGCTCAAGGCAATCACGTGGGGCGTGGAGCGGTCGGCCTCGGAATTAATGTTTTTGAAATTTGAATCTCTTTAACTTCCTGACGTCTCGGTTAATATGACCACTTTCCCTTTATAAACCGCTCTTTCACATCCACAGCGTTCCTTGTCGTACATATCACATCTTACTGTCAATCAATCCACAGTCCGTTCTCTCTAGGTAAATCGAATCTTCTCCTGCAAACCAAATCTTCTCCGACAAATCCTGTGAAAGGTCATACACTCTTAGTTTTCCTTACAGCATTCTTTGCAGCTCTTAATTCTCTCAAGGTTAGTTTTGCTTCTTTCTTCTTCTTAAAATCCCTACATACTTCCCCTAGGGATCGTATTCGTTCTTATCATGCCCATAGATTTGGATGTTCTTCGCATGAAACTCCAACTCCCTACCAATATTCATCTTAGGGAATACCCCAAAAGTGTAAATATCAAAACTGGTGTCGGCCTTCTTCCCAGTGAAACCTTGTTTTTCCTTCACCACCTAAACATTATTAGATTCCCTCTACATCCTTTCTTCTGTTATGTATTCAATAGGTTGAATCTTTCTCCTCTCCAAGTTAACCCCAATTTTTTTAGGGTTATATCCGTTCTGCTGCTTCTGAACCGTGATAAAGGCCCAGATCTTAACTTAATTGATCTTCTCCTTTGTTACATGGTCAGCAAGATCAGGTTGGAAGATGTGTATTACCATTTTTACCCTATCGGGAAAAGATCCATCTGTACGGACAAACTTAAGTCTGAGAAAGGGTGAAAGAAGGGCATTGTTGGGGTTCGGGTGGCTTGGTTTACTCCAGCTGCCAAGGACTACCCTATCCCGAACGCCTTTGGCGAATACTCTGTTTCCTCTTATAAAAAATTCAAAACCCATAAAACAGACTGCCCTTATGAAACTTGCATCCCTCGCTTCTGTTCCTTTCTTTGCAATTCTTTGGGTATCCCGCAGAATAACGAACTTACATCTAACAATCTTAGCGACATCTCATTCCTCGGCACCACTATGAGTCAACTTCGGATTCATTCCTTCAGCAGGAAGAAAGATCCTCCCCAGGTTGTTACTGCTTCCGCAGCTGCTTCTTCTTCAGCCTTGGCATCTTCATCTGCCACTACCTCCAACACCACTCCGAACGTAGTGGTCAGCACCACTCCGAACGTAGTGGTTGCTTCTCCAACTGTGACTGCCTCGCCGGCCAACCCGAATGCCACTACTCAAGCCAGAAATTCCTCTGCCATCACGGTATCCGTTCAGGACAAGGAACGTTGGAAAAGACCACTGCCTGACGGTGGGTCCAGTCCAAATGACGTTCCTCTGATGAGGAGGATTCGAACTTCTGGGCTGAGCGTGCCTATACCTCCACGGATCAGACCAACCGCTCCCTCTGGGTCCGACATAGCTGCCGCCTCTCCCTCTGGTGAGGTTGCATGGACCCCTCGGTTCGTCCGAGCGGATGGATCAGTGGTTAAACCCAACGAGATCATGTTCAAGGAAGGTCCGACCGTTATGGCCTATTACAAGAACATGTGGTCCCCCAAGGACATCGAGGTGGCCAAATCACTGTCTCAGAAAGAGATATTCAGCCGTTTTCCGTTAGCTGCTATGGAGGTAATTTTAAATCTATCTTTTGGTTGAACTAAATGAATCTTCATACCTTAATTACTTTGAATATACGCTCGGCTCAATTAGTATTCATGCATTGCTTTGTAGACCCTGTTTAGTATGATGGCGATGTAGAAGCAAGTTGAGTCATCCACCGCTAAAGCACGCACCGCTAAAGCACGCAAGGCTGCAACTATGCTTGATTCGGTAACCAAGGAGAACAAAATTATAAGTACCAGGAATGCTGAGCTGATGGTGAAGCTCAATGATGCTGAAAAAGAGAGAGACGCTTTGAAAAAAGAAGCGGACTCCCTCCAGGATGAGAATGATGCCTTTCAGATCGAGAAAAGCGTCTGGCAGACCGAGCGTGAAGCACTCAAGGCTGAAAGAGACAATCTTCAGCGCTTGCTTTATGATGAACAGGCAGAGCGCATGGCTTTTGAGAAGAGGGCTCTGGATGAGCGCAATGCCTTGCTTGGCGTCATTGGCAAAGTTAATGGCGCAGTGATGGCTCTGTATGGTCACTTCTCCAGGATCGGAGCCCTTAGATATGCTAACGGGTACAGGGAGGGCTACAGTGACCGCATTCCTGCTGAGGGTCAGACCAGTTCAAGTGCCAATCCTGATGATATTAACAAGGAACTGGAGATTGATCTCCCAGGAGTTTATGCTGACCCGGAGTCCATTCCTGCCGAACATATTTTTGATGAATGTCAGGAGATTGCTTCCTCAGGAGTTCTTCCTATCCCCTCAGCTACTCAACCCCTGAACGTTCCCCCTCTTTCCACCATGGTTCCTCCTGCACCTATGCTGAGGGTGGAACCCAACCGTACGGAACTATCATTCAACTTGACTCTCCGCCCCGAGGGGAGAGTACAGCCAACGAAGGTGAAGGGAACTCCGAGCACGGGCAGGAGACCGAAGGTGTAGATAGGGATGAATAATTACCTGCAGATGCATTATCTTCTTTTGTATACTGTATTCATTCCACCAGAACCATCCTTGTAAATGTTTGATGAACATGAGTTTAATGGAATGAAATATTTTTGTCTAATTCTTATTTCATAGTGCTTGTCTCATGGAGCTTTTGAATTATCATTTATCATTTATCACAAGTGTTTGGCGTTCGGCTCGTAGTGCCAGTTGCCACTTACTTTGCTAAGTGCCTGGCGCTCGGCTTGAATGCCACTTGCCACTTGGCTTTCTCTCTTTTTTCTTTTCATTTTTAGCAAGTGTTTGGCGTTCGGCTCGTAGTGCCAGTTGCTACTTACTTTGCTAAGTGCCTGGCGCTCGGCTTGAATGCCACTTACCACTTAGCTTTTTTTTTTTTTTTTAGCAAGTGTTTGGCGTTCGGCTCGTAGTGCCAGTTACCACTTACTTTGCTAAGTGTTTGGCACTCAGCTTGAATGCCACTTGCCACTTGGCTTTCTCTCTTTTTTCTTTTTCTTTTTAGCAAATGTTTGGCGTTCGGCTTGTAGTGCCAATTGCCACTTACTTTGCTAAGTGCCTGGCGCTCGACTTGAATGCCACTTGCCACTTAGCTTTTTTTTTTTACTAAGTGTTTAGCGTTTGGCTCGTAGTGCCAGTTGCCACTTACTTTGCTAATTGCCTAGCGCTCGGCTTGAATGCCACTTGCCACTTGGCTTTTTTTAGCAAGTGTTTAGCGTTCGGCTTCATAGTGCCAGTTGCCACTTGGCTAAGCAGGAAGAGTGCTAATCCAAAAGGATTTTTTTTTTTTTTTTTAGCAGAATAAACTTCTTTCATAAATCTCAGGAATCTTGTACATTTGCAAATATTAAAATCATAACGAACGTTGTTCAGAGCAGAATTCAACTTCTACTAGAAGTACTTTTTCAGAGATGTGGCATTCCATGGTTTATTGACCAGCCTTCTTGCCATGGTTTCCAGAACGTATGTCCCATTTCCTATGGCTTCTGCAACCCTGTATGGACCTTCCCATAGTGAAAACATCTTTTTGACTATCCCCACTTTCTTTTTCAGAACCAGATCGCCGAGGGCAAAGTCTCTATGCTTCACCTTTTTGTTATGGCTATTCACAAGCGTCTGTTGATAAGATGCAAGCCTTATCGCCGCTGTATCTCTCTTCTCCTCCAGCAGATCAAGATTAAACCTTAACATGCTATCATTCTATTCTTGATTCCAGGCTAAGCTTCTGACAGTTGGGACTAAGTGCTCGACTGGTATTACTGCCTCGGTACCATACACCAAAGCAAATAGGCTCTCCCCGGTAGGCCGTCTCGGGGTTCTGTAAGCCCACAAGACGTTCGGAAGCTCGTCTAACCATTTTCCTTTTTCATTTTCGAGCTTCTTTTTTATGCAGGCAAAGATTGTTCTGTTCGTAATCTCAGCTTGACCATTCACCTGTGGATGGTTAACTGCTGCCAACTTCTGATTAATTCCATACTCTTCCAGTAATTCCCTCACTTGCTTGCTATCGAGATTAGTCCTATTATCCATAACAATTGACCTTGGAATGCCAAAATGACAAATGATATTGCTCTAGATAAAGCGTCTTACTTGAGTTTGGGTCACACTTGGGTACGGATCTGCCTCCACCTATTTGGTAAAGCAATCTGTAGCCAGCAGAACGTATTTGTTCTATGACCTTGCGGTCAGCAGAGGGCTAACCATATCCATCCCCCATTGCGCGAAAGGCCATGGTGTGGCCATTACGTGCAAGTCTTCAGGTGGTTAATGTATCAATCGTCCGAACCTTTGGCATTTATCGCACCTTCTAGAGAATTCTTCTGCATCTCTTAACATATTCGGCCAAAAATACCCCTGCGTCATTGCTTTATGCGCTAGAGATCTTCCCCCTGAGTGATTGCCACACACACCCTCATGAATGGTTCGCAAGATCTATGCAGCTTCCGTGGGGGTAACACATTTTAAGTATGGCCCTAAGTAAGACCTCCTGTATAACTGGTTGTGCACTATGGTGTACTTCGCAGCATTCAATTTGATCTTCCTTACTTCATCCCTCTGCTCAGGCAAAACACCATCCTGTATGTATCTCATAATTGTATCTATCCAACTTGGCTCATATGGTATGACATTTACTTGCCAAGGATCCGACCTCGATGGTTTCTTAAGTATAGATGGCTGATACAACACACCAACTGGAACCACCTTTGCCAGAGTCTCCCCAGAACTCGACGCACTGCATTCCAACCGATTGGCATCCTCATTACGCTCCTTTGGCAACTGTATAAACTTGACTTGATCAAAACTCTCTACCTCGCGCATAACGGCTGAACGGTATGCCTCCATTGTTTCATCCTTGGTTTCATACTCCCTAGTCACTTGTCGAATGATCAGTTGTGAATCGCTAAAAGTAACTAAACTTTTGACCTTTAGCTCCTTGGCCAGCTTCAACCCAGCCAGTAGTGCTTCATATTCTGCCTCATTATTGGTCGTCCTGAACTCAAGTCTGATTGCTTGGCTCAAAATGGTGCCTTCTGGTGTCTGTAACTTGACCCCAATTCCTGCCCCCATCTGATTCGAAGAACCATCAACGAAAAGCTTCCATGAAGAGTTTGCAGGACTTCCCTCCGGCTCTTCCACATCACACTCTAGTAAGAAATCAGCCACAGCTTGACCTTTGATGGATGTTCTGGGTTCATAAGTTATGTCAAATGAACTCAACTCTATGGCCCACTTTGTCATTCTTCCCGACAGATCTGGCTTGTGTAGGATCGTCCTTATAGGAGGTGGTCAAAATGACAACAGGCTGGGACTCAAAATAATGCCTGAGTTTCCTTTTGGCATTAACCAATGCCAGTATCACTCGTTCGGCTTTTGAATACCTTCTTCTAGCTCGGCATTGTTTTGCTAACATAGAACACCAGGAACTATTTTCCTTCCTTACAGCGAATCAAAACGGCATTTGTAGCAATGCTGGACAGGCCGAGGTATATAAAAAGTTTTTCACCTGGCTCAGGAGCAGATAAGATTGGAGGATTCTGCATATACGCCTTCAAGTTGGTCAGTGCCTGTCTTTGTTCATCCCCTCATGCTTGCCTTGCATGGCCTCGTATTATATCAAAGAACGGCTTGCAGCGATCTGACAATTTAGAAATGAACTGACTTAGTACGGCTATTCTTCCTGTGAGTGCTTGCACCTCTCTGACCATTGTTGGCTCTGCGTTGCTAATCAGAGCTTCTGCTTGGGTTGGGCTGGCTTCAATTCCTCTTTGGTTGACCACGTGTCCTAAGAATTGGCCAAAGGTCACGCCAAATGAGCACTTGGTTGGATTAAGCTTCATTCCATACCTCTTTAGCACGCTAAACACGTCTTGCAGGTGTTGCAGGTGATCGTCCTTCTTCTTACTCTTTACCACCATGTCATCAATGTATGCTTCCACAGTCTTCCCCCTTTGATTTTTGAAAATCTTGGTGATCAATCTTTGATAAGTAGTTCCAAGATTCTTTAGGCCGAATGGCATGACCTTATAGCAATAAGTTCCTCATTCGGTGACAAAATAAGTTTTCTTTTCATCAATAGGGTCCATAGGGATTTGATTATAGCTGGAGTACCCATCCAGGAATGTTAGCCGTTCATATCCAGTAGTGGCATCCACCATCTAATCAATCTTTGGCAACAGGAAGCTGTCCTTTGGGCAAACTTTGTTCAGATTAGTGAAATCAATACATACTCTCCATTTCCCATTCGTTTTCTGCATAACAATGACATTTGAGAGCCAAACTGGGTATTGGACCTATCTAATGAACCCTGCATTAAGCAATCGATCGATTTCTTCAGCAATAATTTGATTGCGCTCTAGACCGAATCTTCTCTACTTCTTCCTTACAGGCTTTGTGTTTGGATCTACGTTGAGAGAATGACAAGAAATAGCAGGACTGATTCCTGGCATGTTTGAATGGCTCCACGCGAACACATTTGCATTATGAGATAAGAAATCAACCAACCCTTATTTTTCCCCTTTTGTAAGTTTTGTTCCCACTCTTGTGGTTCGGTCTGGCTTCTCATGGTCGATCTGTACGTCAACAAGAGGTTCTTCGGTCAAGACCGAAGGCTCCTCTTCCCCATTGTTGCTATGTAGAGGACCCTGTAATTGCTATCTGGGGCTAGCAGAACGGATGGGTGTTTTTCCTTTTCCAGCAGACTTCAGAGTTACAGAGTAGCATTCCTGGGCAACGACCTGATCTCCATAAATGTCAATCATTTTGTTCCCATCTGGGTCCAAACATCTCATCACTTGATGCAAAGTTGATGGAACACCCTAGACTCTGTGGATCCACCCTCTTCCCATTAAGAGGTTGTAGGAGGGATGGATCTCAACGACTACAAATGTCTCTGTCAAAACTCTTTCAGCAGCTTACACAATCAATTCTACCATGCCAATGGACTCCATCCGCTTCCCATCGAACCCCAGCAATGAATTTCCTGTGGGTTTGAGCCTCTCCTGCTTGATTTCAAGCCGGTCAAATGTTACTCTGGGTATGACATTCGCACTGCTTCCTGGATCAATTAGAACTCTTCATACCAGGCACTCTGCTACAATCAAACTGACTACCAGTGGATCTTCATGGGGGGTTTGAACGCGTAGCAGGTCCGTTCTGTCAAACTTTATTAGTGCAGATGCGTTCTGCTGATGCAAAGCATACATACTGCCAATTTTCCTATTCATTTATGCTTGGCGTAATCGTGTTCTGAACAGTTCCTCTGACTCTGTTGTCTATTCAGGTCGCCCATGAATTGCATTTATGATCCGAACGGGCTGGGTGCCATGGTTACTCTGCTTCTGAGTTCTCTTGATCTACTTAGCCGGTCGGTTCTGCTCCTGTGCTGGCCCTTGAATATATCCTGCAAATTCCCCCCATTGCGATTAGCATCTCCACTTGCCTCCTTAGGTTCCTGCATTCATCAGTCTGATGACCAAAGTCACTATGGAAAGCATAATGTTTAGATTGATCCCTCTGTTCAAGAGGTTGTCGGATTGGTAAGGGAGGGCAAAACTTATCTTTGTTCTCTTGATACAGCCTTGCCAGAGTAACTCTGAGTGGAGTAACTAACTCTTCCTCTTTGGGCCTCTTCTCGGCCTTCCAGGAGGTCTGATGTTGTGGCTGAGCTTGTTTTTGTCGGATCTTGGCTTTAGATTTCTTCTCTGTTGAGATAATCGATGTCTTCGCACAAAGCCATCAGCTCTCTCGTTATGCTCGTCCTTGGTCTTTGGCGTATTCACCACCAAGCTTGTGTGGAACGGTGTCCCTCGGTTCATTGCAAATTTGAACGCTTGAACTACCATGGACAGATGGCATTCCATTACGATACTCTTGACAAGGTTAAACCTGGTGAGGAAAGCTTTAAGTCGTTCATCTTCGTGCTGCTTCATTGTAAAGAGGCTTGAAACGTCCTTTGCCGGATGCTTATTCCCATAGTACTGGCTTATGAACTTGTCACACAAGTCCTGGAAACTACCAATTGAGAGGGCTAGACCAGCCAAACTCGTAGGGAAACACTTGCACATCAAAGGATCATTGTTCGTGTTCAAAACCATTTTCAACTGAATGTGGTAGATATGATCAATCAGGTCGGTTGTTCCATTAAACAGAATGAAGATCGGCATAGAAAACTTCCTTGGATTTGGAGCGTTCAAGATTTCGTCCGTGAATGGAGATGCAACCATTCTTGCAGACGAATGGAGTGCTTCATTCTCCCTTGAAAACCGTGATAGAATCCTCGGATCTGCAGATCTCCTGTCGGAATTTCTGTAATCGTAGGTTACAATTGAAGGGTGGTAGGGTGGATCGAATGATCTATCATCCGTGAACCCCCTCTGCCATGGTGATGGAGCTCCATATTGGCCACACTCCATTGCTTTATCTCGCCGCAATCTTCCCTGACTTGGATCAAATGTTGCGGCTTCCTCTCGCATGATTTGCTCGCGGCGCGGATCCTGGTGGATAGATCCCTCCCGATCCTCCATTTGACGGATGTTTGGAGGCAGATCGCCTAGCACCATCTCCTTGCGATGAGGATCCACGCGATGTTCTCCCTCCGGATCATCGTGATGAACAACATTAGGTGGAAAAACTCCTTCTCCTACCAGAGGTGGCCTCGAAATAGCAGGAGCCTCACGACGCTCCACTCCAGCTCGTAATTCTGCATTTTCTCTTCTCAAGGCTTCGATCATACACATCAACTCATCGATTTTCGACTGCTGGCCATTCTCCAATGGATTTGAACTCTCTCCTCTGATTATCATTCTGGATCAGAGCAAAGTCATTAACCGCAAATTTCTGATCAAATCTGAGCTTCGCTAATGCGAATGTACTAAATCTGGACTCGAACTTAGCTGAATTCCGACCGTGATTGGCCGGATCTGAATTGCTCGGGTGACGAACTCGCTAAATTCAGTAATCTCAACAAATCTTAACTACGCAGCTCACTGGAACAAACACAAATCAGAGCTGCATAGATCGAACACCAATCTCTCAAAATCAATTGGAATCGAGATTCGACAAGACAGACCATGAGCACCGATCTTGATTCAGCTTTCAGCGATCAAGCCATTTCTTCACGAACTACTCTGGATCGAATCAATCTGAATCAAACATCAATCAATCTTGATCGCTTCCCACAGACGGCGCCATTGAAGATGCAAGAATTTTCACTCCCTATTTTGACAGAGTTTCATTACACTTCAAGAATTTTTCAATCCTTTTTTCCCCCTATTTTCAGTCTATTTATAGATAGTTTCCAGTTTTCTAGAAGATTCCTAACTAACTTCTTCCATTGGGCTCATCCTCCAGGCTTTTACAATCATGGGCCTGATGACTTTCAGGGGCCTTCAGCTTCACTCTTCAGCATTGGGCCTGTCTTATGAAAGCTTGGTTCGGGCCCAGGTCAATTACCAGGCCCATTATTCATCATGTGGGTTGGATCCGGCCCGTGCCGCCTTTGGTATCCTTAGTACCCAACCCAACAACTCTTAATGATTTCGCCCTATCTCATGTTGTAACATAATTTACATATGCATTGCTAAGCTTATTGCTAATAGACTTAAGCAAGTTCTACCTTCATTAATTAATCCATGCTATAATGCATTCATCAAGGGTAGACACATTGGGATAGTGTCCTTTTAGCTCAAGAATTATTTCAAGGTTACCGCAATCACCTTGTTCCCCCCAAATGTGCTATCAATGTTGACCTAATGAAAGCATTCGACTCAATTGGGTGGGACTCATACTTGACTCATTAACACTCTTTGGTTTCCAACTACCTTTGTTGATTGGGTTATGGCTTGTATCACTACCCTATCTTTCACCATTTCTGTAAATGGTGAGTTCTAAGGTCACTTTTGTAGGGTTAAAGGACTTCATTGTTAATGATAAGGAAAACAGATAACTCGATAGCTCAGCGGATTAGTGACTTCGGTGGACTTTAGAGTATCATGGTTCGACTCTCTACATCTATTAATTTAATATCTAATACTTCTTGTCTCGTAAAAAAAAATTAATGATAATTCAATGGACTCTAGAAATGTATTAGTGAATAATTATTTAAATATGTGAATTAATATTAATAAATTAAAATTTTATTCATTCGGTTATGATTAAAAAATAAATAATATTAATTATAAAAATAATAATAAATAATTTTGATGAAATTGCGAATTGAATCCAATCCAATCATATATGTTATTATACGGATCCTATCTATCCCCACGTATCGTGTCAGATTAAGATTTATCAAATTTAGATTAAGATTGATAGGTAATCTGATCGGATCAGTCGCACCCTGTGTTAATCACGCGTGTGACTTTTCAAAGACGACAAAAGCAATTCTTCTAAGTTCACAGGTGTTATATCGTGTGTGGATCAATGTTTCTCTTTCTGGTACCACTCCAGTCAAACGCTCAACTATGCATACGACTTTCTGGTATTTGTAACATCGCCGGCACATTTTCTATAAAAATTTCAAGAATTGGAGTAATATCTCGTTCTTATTGCTTTCTCACAGCCTGGGGAAAAAGTTAAGAGTAAAAAAAAAAAAAATGGCCGAAACCACGGTACGTTTCGGAATCTTGGGCTGCGCTAACATAGCACGCAAAGTATCGAAGGCCATTACGCTCGCGCCCAACGCCACCATCTGGGCCATCGGTAGCCGTTCGATCGAAAAAGCCTCGAGATACGCTGCCGAGAACGGCTTCCCGGCGTCGGCTAAATTGTACGGCAGCTACGAGGCCGTGCTGGATGACCCAGAGGTGGACGCTGTGTACGTGCCACTCCCGACCAGCCTGCACGTGCGCTGGGCAGTCTTGGCCGCCGAGAAGAAGAAGCACGTACTGCTGGAGAAGCCGGTGGCTTTGCACGTGACGGAGCTGGACACGATCCTTGAGGCATGCGAATCCAACGGTGTGCAGTTCATGGACGCCACCATGTGGATGCATCATCCTCGGACGGCTAAGATGACAGAATTTATTTCCGATAAGCTCCATTTCGGAAAACTCAAATCGGTATGTCTACACACACTCATTTACTTTGTTTTATTATTTGTTTTTTTCTTAATTTGATGAATTTAACTCATTACTGATTGCAGTTGACCATGTTGCTGTTTGGGTGTCAGCTAGTGATAGACCCGCTACCATCTAATAAATTTTTTTTACTCTGGAATGTAAAATAATAAATTTATGTTTTGGTTGTTTTATTTATTTATTTTTCAATCACTTAAAATTGATTGAGTTTGTCATATTTTGATTTTTGAAATTTGGGGATTGTTTATTTTGGAATCAATCGCTTGATCCGCAATTTTTGGTTATTCTTATATCGGTTCGTGCATCTGAGCTCTATAATCGCATCAAACATTGATCCCTAAGAAATGAAAAACATGAGAACAGAGTGTTGTAAATAAACATATTTTTGATGTATTAAATGACGACACAGTTTTACATTTCAACAATTGCTGTTTTGTTCTATTTTTCTATTTCGGTTTTATTATTATTAGTATTAATATTTATTTATTTTTTTGGTTGTCCTTTTGGTGCAGTCAAAATTGTGATATAGTTTGTGTAATGGACGAGACTGAAATGATAGCCTTCTTGCTGATGACTGCATTTCATATTTCTTGGAAGTTCTAACTTACCGTTTCATCTCACTATGCCACTGTAAAAAAATTTCTATTAATTATATGTGGATGATGTATAATGAAAACAAATAAGCCACCAATAGCTTAGCAATCACGTTTTGTGCTTCAATTCTTCTCTCTCACGCTAGCTCAATTTTAAGCTAGCATTTCCTCTGCAATCTCGGATTCTCTGAAGAAGATTATTTTTTATTTTCATAGGTACACAGCACCTTCACATTCGATGCTGGTCCAGACTTTCTCAAGAATGACATTCGCGTGAAGCCTGATCTCGATGCTCTAGGGGCTCTTGGTGATGCCGGATGGTACTACATCAGGGCGACCCTTTGGGCTGCGGACTATGAGCTGCCCAAAACAGTAACAGCTTTGCGCGAACCGGACTTGAACGAAGCAGGGGTGATTCTATCATGCGGAGCTTCTCTATGGTGGGAGGACGGGAGAGTAGCAACCTTCTATTGCTCTTTCCTTGCCAATTTGAGCACGGACCTAACGCTCTCGGAACAAAGGGTTATTTGCGTGTTCATGACTTCGTTGGTCCTTTTCAAGATAATGTTGGGCGGTTTTTCATAGCTTCGAATTCCAAGTTTGGGGAACGCGCTCTAGGGTGTGAACCAATACCGGGGGAGCACACTGTCACGACAGATCTTCCTCAGGATGCTCTCATGGTGAGGGAATTTGCTACTCTGGTTAATGGTATTAAGAGTAATGGCTTGAAGCCGGAGAAGAAGTGGCCAACCCTCAGTAGGAAGACACAATTGGTTCTTGATGCAGTCAAGGGATCGATCGCCAAGGGTTTCGAGCCCGTTGGGATTGTGAACTAATCTATTGGAGATAATTGTGTGATCACGTACTTGTTTTGCAGGCTGCAGTTTTTATACTACTATTAGATTATTGACACTGTAGTGCTTGTACTATGGTTTTGGACTTCGAATGGTTTGCTCAAAATAAATGAACTTATGCTTTTCTGGTTTGATGAATTTGTGGACTCTGAAGGATTTCAGAAAAAGAAATAAAAGGAAAAATTAGAAACATTTGAAAAGACTGTTGTAAGTGATTCCATATTGATGTATCCACGTAAAATATCTTTTTCAAAAATTACTTTTTATTAAAACTTTTTTAAGTAAAATATTTTTTTTTCTATTGAAACAATCAAACGCTCTAATCTCTCTAGGGTTTGTGGAAGATGTTATATATATAGTACATAGTCTTTACAATGTGTAAAGAAGAGTTTTTAAAATCATGCAATGACTAACCTACAAGTTTGGAAAAAATATAAATATAAAAAGTTATCGATTTTTCGTAGGCAAATACAGCTGGTCTACTTCAAAGTGAAACCGGCTAGAAAAGTGTAACCGGTTCTATTTGTCCTGAGAGCTGATTTTGTGTAAGAAATGCAACAAGTTCTAAATTGATTGAAATGCAACCGGTTGGACTTTGTTGAATGTTATATTTCCAACATAAGCACTTATACCCAACTTTATAGATACTCACAAGTGTTCCTCACTCACTAAATGATGTTCTCAATGGATTCAACGGTAAGAGGCACTTGCACTTCAAATTCAAAAAATCGAGACTTGAGATTAAAAAAGAATTACAACTCTATTGTCAAATTTTGACTTCAAAATTTGCTTACATTACAAATATATATCTCTTATTGAAAGTTCCACTTTGAATCCAAATAATAATAAGGCAAAAGTGTGAAATACCCCCCTAGACTTTTAACAAATGAACAAAATACCCCCTGAACAAAAAAAATGAGCAAGTCACTCATGGTACTTCCAAAACTGAACAACTTGCCCCTTTTGTAGAGACCGCCGATGGCTTTCCGATGATGGTTGTGAAGCAATCTTGCATTGCAGACTCCACTATGGAGGCCGAGCACATAGCAGCTTCTCCAATCTTGCATTGCATTGCAGACTCCACCATGGAGGCCAAGTACGTAGACACCTCTTCCATTCCTATGGCAACTGACTCTCCGTCACGAGTGGAACCAATTGTTTATCCTTCTATTTCAAGCACGGGAAGAATTGAGCTTGAAGAAGCACACATCTACAATGATCTTGCTTGGAAAGCTTATGTTGACATCTACAAGGATGGTTCGATTAAGACTGAAAGGAATATGAATCTACAAAAGCTTCGTGGCACAGCTGGACAGAAGCTTGTGACATACATTGAGAAGAATAAATGAATTTTCTTTACCAAGCTCGGTAAAAGCTACTTTTCTCCGGATATGGTTCATTATTTTTATGTCAATATTCGAAAGCTCAAGGATACATACTTCATTGTGTCGCTCTTTGGAATTGATTATATGGTTGATGAAGAAGCCATTCAAACCATCTTGGCCATTCCTGATAGAGATAAGATGGCAGGACAAGTATTACCATTGGAAGTTTCGGGTTTAGAATTACCTTGAATTGCTTCACAAATTTATGTTCCGAAACTCCGAGGAATGAAGATAGTATTCTAGCTCGTTTTCTAACAGATGAAGTGGTGTTCTTCAATTTGTTTGCCATAGCTAATCTGGGATATTTCCAAGAAGGACGAGATCACTCTCGAGTAAGCACAGGTTCTATACTTTCTTACTATAGATGAGCACTGGTATGGTCGTGGGTAAGGCAACCAAATTGTGCAATAAAGTGTGGCCAAGTTTAAATTTATAAAATGCCACTACTACCTCTAATTACTAATATAGCTAGGGTGAGTAAGGATCGTTCCAAGGGATTAGCTGCGTATTTGAAATGGAAACAAGATTGGATTAGTAGGTCGAATGATCAAAAGGTGGTTTGATTGGTTAATTAAATTACTATGTAAACAAATTCAATACAAAGCAACTAAAGTAAATAAAGGAAAGAGAACAATAGAGAAGGGTCTTGGGATTTAAAGGTCACCACTAAATATCACCATTCTAGATACTCAATGTGTAATGAATGAGGGGAAATATGTGTTGCAATACAAAGAGGTGTGATTAATTGAATCAACAAACATGGATGACTAATTAAGTATACATTGTCTAGACAACCTAATGAATAGTACAATACATCAAACTAAACCATTATTCATTCCTTTAAGCTTACAATCAACACATTAAAAAGTTAGAGAATTATACTATTTGCATTCATAAGTATGGAACATCAAACAATAGCATGGATTGTTCTCACATCTAAGAAGGTAAGACAACTACACTACAACTAAGCTAAGGGCATGAAAATTAAACTAATTAAACTAAGGTAGAGGCACAATCCATCAAGAAATGAGTATGAACCATCAAACAAACAACAAGAGTATTCTATTAAAGCACTATGCCTTGACAATCTCTAGATTCATAGCATCAACACACGTAGACATGCATCAATAACACAAAACCTAGAGATAAACCCATGAACATTTATTCTAGCATACATAGACATATGAGTAGAATAAAATGATCAATTGGAAGTATTAAACAACACAAATCATTGTAGAAACAAGATTCATATATAAATCAAATGTCAAGACAAGATTACAACATAAATCCCCTTAAAATACAAAACATCAAGATCTAGAAGGCATGCTTAGGGCTAACTGTAGCCCCAAGAAGATGTTTAGCCACTCATTGATGTAGTTATCCAACCCTCAAGGGCCATCTCCATGGTAGGAATGATCTTCTTCTTGATGGAAACCATAGATGAATAGAAGAACTCCCAAATGGTGTATGTCTCTCTAATCTCTAGCCTTCTCTCTAAGATTGTGTAAATGTCTAAAGTTATATATGTGTAAAATGGCCCAAAATTCTTATATAGGTAGCTCAAGTGTCACACCCAATGGTCAGGTCTCGTGCACTAGGGCCATTTCAATGATTGTACCACGAGCCATCTTTTAATGAGCTGGACTCTGTTTTATTTCGAATTTGAGGAGGTTCGATCGATCAAATTCTGATGAGATCAATCGAAGAATAACTAGATCGATCAAAATATGACCAGATCGATTAAACTTTGGCGGCGCCTTTTTGGAATAAGACAAATCTGAGATATTTTTGGGATATTTTGGGAAAAAGACAAAAGTGGTAGGTAGGGATAAGATCAAAGAAGTTCGATCGATCTGAAGGTAAGTTGGATCGATCGAAGATGGAAATTCTTGAGGATAAGAACAAGGGGTTTGATCCATCTTGATGAGGCTGGATCAATCACTGTGAGATCGATCTAGGATATGTCTGATCGATTGAAACTTGCTGTTTTTCCACCACTTTACTCCTTTTTGCTCATTTCTTCCATTCAGCTTGAGATAACTTCTTTTATGCTCTAATTTAGCTGAATTGACTTATTTTAGGGATAAACGTCTGAAAAGGGCAATAACATAAAATTAGTCTAAGACGGGAAAATAAGATAGATAAAGATTCTAGAATACTCAAGCTTAAGGGGTTAAAATACGCACTTTTCAGCGCTCATCAAGCACAAACAACTTGCACCATCCGTTATGCAGTTAATGATGGCTCATTACAAAAAGAACTCGCGTTGCAATTTGATCATCTCCTTTTTCCAATGATAATCATGAATTTCTACAAGCTCAAGAATATTCAGATTCCTCCAAGAACATACCATCAGCGTATTGTGACTAAGTTAGACATTCATGCTCTGGATAAGTCCAAATCAGCTAGGAAGAATGCTAGAAAGACACGGAGAGGTGCAGATGAGGGTTCTTCACAGGCTCCGGAGATTATACAACTATTTCCTTCCAAAGGAAAATTTTCTAGAGCTGATGTAAACATGATGTACTCTCTTCTTCTTCACCATCAGACTACTATATTTGATAAGATGATGGATAGATATGAGATCTCAAGGTTCATATAAGACAACTTAGAGGACAGCAACCAGGAGGTTCTTCAGAGGATGTTTACCGACCTACACGTCCAGATCCATCTTTGAGAGCTAAGGATGATGGTGCTGAGTATTCAGATGGGGATGAGGTTGAAAATGATGAGAGTGGTGAAGATTAGAGTATTGATGAATTTCTAACTTTCTGTTTGGGGAGACAATGATGCTGACATTTTTGTGTTCATTTATCTTACATCATGACATCATACTTTTGTTTAACATGGTCATTACTTTTGGATATTAACTTATATGTTTAAATGATATGTTTAACTGAATTAATCTATTTCTCTTATTTCTCTCTGCTCTGCAATTATATTCTTTGTCAATTTGTTTCAAAAAGGGGGACAACAATGTTATTTTCATGGGGAGTAATTTGAAAGATAATTGGATATTTACTAAGGGGGAGTTTTTATAAATTTGATTTATTAAACTTCACTGGTAGTTTTCCTTGATATTGTGCAGGAAATCAGGTCAAATCGTTTATCCAAGAAGAGAAGAGAACAGTGATAAAATTTCGTGTTTTCCTTTGAACAAAATTGTAATTTACTTTTCTGCTTGGGTAGATTGCTTAAATGTTTTTAGGGTTTTGTCACGAAATTGTCAAAGGGGGAGATTATTGGATATAAATTCTGTAATTGGCAATTATCATTAACAAAACAAGTCCTAGTCAAGTTGTGTGATGGCCCGAATTTCAAAGAACCCGATGCGTCAGCGAGTAAACCAAAAACTGACCTGATAACGAGTCCCAAACGCGGAAGTAAGAAAAAGAAAAGAGGTCTCTAGAGATGAACACCACATCTAAGATGCCAAAGTGACCTCCCGAGAAGTCACGAGACTCAAAAAAGAAACAAATGCGGAAGCTAAGATTTAAAAAGGGACAAGAATGCCATAAGGGCTAAAATGGTCATTTAAAATAGAAATGGATGCTATCGTGCATACCATTAGATAGATAACGAAAAATTAATAAATTTAGACTAAAAAATTACTTGATTTGAAGTTAGAACGAAAAATATATGAAATTCCAAAATTTTACAAAAAAATTACCAAAAATGTGCACACGTGCGATTGATCGCACTTCAGGTGTGATCGGTCATAAAATGTACGAAAGATTAAGGGAAAAAAAAATGGTTCCAGGTGCGATCGATCGCACTAAGGAGCGATCGATCGTAAAGGGTAAACTTTTGGCCTAAAAATGAGGTGCCAGGTGCTATCGATCGCACTACAGGTACGATCAGTTGTAAGGTCAATGAATGATGGAAAAACTCAAAATTTCACAGGTGCGATCGGTCGCAACCATTTGCGGCCGATCGTGATGAATCACGATCGATGGGCTGCAACCTAACAAATTTTGAAATTCAAGGGGTAAATGGGACTTTTTGGGAAAAGTTTCTGAAGCAACCCCTATCCCAATGTGATTATAAGATCAACTATTATCCAAACCAAGAATTAAAAACAAAGTGAAATGACAAAAATGCCCCCAATTTAGTGCATGCAATACCAAAGAAATAAAAACATGTTATAAAATGAAATACTTTGCACACTTTAACGTGTTTGGCCCTTGGCCTCATTACACACAAGTTAAATTACACCAAAAGAGAATGTTTAAGTACATATTACACACCCAAAAGAGGAAGCAAAGCATACTTCTAATTACATTACACATTGTCAACTTCAAAAGACAACTATATCATTCTAACATTTGCATGCCAAAAATATACAAAACATGTTCAAGATGTAAATACAAGCCAAGCTATGGATGGTTCGCATCCAAAAAGATTATCTCCTTGCCTAAAAAACAATAATCAACTAGGGTGAGTGATCGAATTACTCAGTAGGACGATGCATATGTGTATACCCTAAAGTTTCGATGGTTTTTTGCAAGTGTAATATAAACAAACACATGTGGATCATGCCTCCTAACATCTAGTTTCAAGGGGAAGCTAAGGGATCATCCTAAAGCTGTATTTGAAAACATTTTGAAAGCATTCCATAATAGGTAATATACTTAACGATATTGGAACATCAAATATAAAACAAAAAGTAATGCATTTGAACAGTATTGGAACATCCAATGTAAAACAGTAAGTTACAATCGTAAAGTAATGTCAACTTGGAAAATGAAACGCAAAATCAAACAATAGGAATATCTTAGACACGACATTCGGTTATGAACATCACAACCAAGACAATTAGTTGTTTTGGGTTACTAACCCGTAAGGAACTACCTAAATGCGCATTATTTTGGGGAGAACTCGTACCTCCCGCACTAGAGCTGTACTCTAGCAATGTCACGAAACTAATGTCTCAAGTATTTCCAAAACCAATAATAGTGTCACAACAACCACATAGGTATACAATGCATTTAATCACCTTCCATGCACACCCAATATTCGAAACCACACAAACCATGCTCTAAGTCTTCAAGTTACAATGGCATTTGTAATGTCAAGTTCATAATGTGAATACAACTATGCTACTACAAGGTTGTAAAATTAGGAAATCCATTCATACTAACATAGTAAACCTCAAATCCTTAATTTAAACAACAACATAGTAATAATTTCACAATATAGTCATTGGCAAGAATCATTCTAGAATTTCATAGTTTCAACAACAAGATATTACTTGAATTTAATTCTACACCAAATAAAATAACAACTATACAATAGATGCATCATATACAAGCCTTGAACAATATGAAACCCTAAGTTAGATATATACAATATTCATCTATATGCAACCCCAAAATTTAAATAACATGCATACAATGTATATTAACTTCAAATAACATAATAAACACTTAGAAAATAAACATAAAACACCCCCTACCTCACTAAAAAATTGTATCTCTAAAAACCAAGGAAAAATGGAATCCAAGACAAGGTGTTCTAGAGGAAGGTGAGGGCAAGCTTTTTTCTTCCAAGTGCAAGACCAAAAGCTTAGTGGCAAAGGGTTAGATTCAAGCTTTCAAGCCTAGGTTTTCAAGCTTCAATGGTGGCTTAGGTGAAAGGTGAGGAAGACAAAGTGATTTTACTATAATTTCCACTAACTAATGAAGTTGATAATCACAAATACTATACTAACACTACCTCTCTCTCACACACACACATCACACCCCTCCACTTGTGACCATCCAATGCACCCTCACTAGGTTAAATCTGTACCTTACACTTGTTACAATCCTAAGCTTCCAAGTGTCTCTAACCAAAAGTCCACAAATGCTCCAAGGAAAAGGTGACACTTGTCACACTTTTCAAAATTGTAAAATGGTCCCTCTTCTAAATATCTCACAAAAATAATTGCAAAAAGGTCTCTACGACAAAATATCTTAAAAAGTTAATTACACAAATAACCCCAAAAAATTAAAATGTTTCCGAAGAAACTATGCATTCATACCCCTAGGAAATGAAATTAAATAAACATGATTTTCTACACAATTTAATTAGGCATTAACAATAAATTAAATTAAAGTGAATGCATGCGATGTCAGAAAAAAAAAAAAATTGAACACAAAACCCTAAGGTAACAAGAAAAGAAATGAACAAATAAATAAATAAAATAAAAAATTAAATAAAAAAAATTTTGAATGTCGGAAAAAAGACAAAGATGATATGGTTATCACAAGTTGTAATTTCAAGTTACCATATCGGGATCGACAGCGACTGCAGAATTGGAAGTTATTCAAATATACCATAACTAGGATCATCGAGAAAAGAAAGAACAACACTTTAGGAAGAAATCTAAAAAGGTTAGGGCACATTCCATACTTGGTATATTTTTAGAAATTTCCAAAATAGTATTTTTAACCAAGTTCAGCTTTAAGATTCAAGTCTTATAGACTTGAACCGGTTCAAGCTTTTCTGAACTGGCTCAAGCCCTTCAAGTTTGGCCTCAAATTCATTCTTCCATACTTGAACTGGTTCAAGGGTTTGTTACAGGTTTTTGGAAACTTGCAATCCTGTTCTGATTTCTTTCCTAAGTGGTTTATAATTGTACAAAGTCCTATGCACGAAATTTTCCTATATTTTCAGAGGGATTAGGTCTTTGTAAATTATATATAAACTATGATAGTCATTTGGGTTTATTGGCAGCTTTTGCACTACAACTTCATTATTTATAAAAGCCTCAGGAATATTATTTTGCAGAAAATCTAAGAGATTTCTCTGTCAGTGTTTCTAGAACACACACATGAACACATAGTGAGTTTAAGAGTGTTATTTAAATCTTGATCGTGATCATACAGTTGCATCTACAATGATCAGAGAAAAACAAATCTACTTCTACATCAAATTCAGATATTGAAGAACAGAAGTAAAAACGATCACACTTTAAAAGGGTCAAACCATTCGTGGAGTGTTGTTTAATCTACCTGCTACTCTTCTACAAAGATCAAGCATAAGCTTGAGGTTAAGTTATTATTGGACGGGACGTCGCAAAGCTAGGGGATTGTCAACTATTGGTCTTTGGTAAAATGATTGCGTGTGAGCCAAAATCAAAGTTCAGTGTACTTTGTTTTAAACATAGTGGATCGGTTTACTTTAAACTGCACAGTCCACGAGGTTTTCCCGCGCAAACAGTTGATGTATTTTATCAATTGGGTTTCCTCACCAAAAATTCTGGTATCATCTCTAACTCTTATTTTGCTTTATTTTATCTTGCATGAAATTAATTATTTAATTGCTAAAATAAGTAAAATTGGAAAGACACAGATCTGTTTTTAAAAATACAAAACTTTCTAAACATTTCGCTGCGTACAACTCACAGATTTGATGTGCTTGTTGTTGATCACCGTGGAATGTTGATGAAGAACGGCACGATTTGATGTGCTTGTTACTCTTCGCCTTCAAGTTTGGGTGTTAGGGATGAATGCAGACACAACTTCTGTATTTTTCTTAAGAATTCTGAATTTCTAGAATTCTAAATTTCTGTACCCCTTCCTCCTTCCTCTATACCACTATTTATAGGCTTCTTAGATTAGTAAGATGATGACATGTGTCCTTTCTTGATAAGGGCATAATTATAATTGGGTCGGCTGGTTATATTGTGATAATTATTCATAAAAATAATTATTCCAAATATATTTTATTAAGAATAATTATCTTTTTATTTAATCACCTGGGCTAGGCTAATTAAATAATTTAAGTTGACCAAGTTTGGAGTAATTAAATAATTTAATTAAACATGAGACCCATATTTGATGAGTCAATTTATTTAAACAAAAACTCATAAAATTTTAATGTCTACAAGCTCCATAATACATGTGTTTTTTTTTTTTTTTTTGCCATCTCTTTATGATTGTATATGTATGTGTGTTTGTTTTTGTATTGATTTGCATATACATGTTTAGAGGTTTTTATTAATATGATTTATAAGGAACATATATATCATGGATATCTCAAATCTCTCCCTTATATTTTACATATTATAAGATGTGGATGAAAATTTTAAGTTGGCTGACTTGTATTATCTGATTGAAACAAATAGATTCAAAAAAATTCTTTTTAATAGAGGGTATATGTGATACCCCTTGATTCTAGAGTTACGGGTGATCAAGTCCGAACACAGAATATAAGGGATATCAAATAATTAATATTTAAACACGCATAAAATACAAGAAGAATTTAAAGAATAAAGGATAAATAAGCTGAAAGAAATCTAAATAATAAATCCTTGAAATGCGAATAAAATAATCCAATAATCCAAAACCTCCAATATTATTACAACTCGAGAATCCATCTAATGGACCCCTAATAATATCCTAACTGAAATAACTAAACTAAAAAAAAAAAAAAACATTAAGAAGAGTCCTACGTAGAGTTGGAAGAGTAAATGACTGTCTCTGCTCGGCACGAACAATCTCTAAGACTGGAACTGACGAACACCTGAAAAATAATGGTGGGTCAGGCCCACAAACAAGTTCTAATATACTACATCCCAAACAAAGACCCGATACACACACACATCCTAATTAATTCAACAATAACTAAATAGTCCATATATAGATATGTACACACTAAAGGAACCTCACTAGACTATAGAGTTGTCTTAACCTGAATAGTAGGCAACATGCAAAACGCACATATAGTGGGCATGAGTACCTAGACCTACTAGGGTACATAACTACACTATATCTAACTACACATCCCTGGCAATATACGCACCCTAACCACTAATCCTAAGACTCAAGCTTAGATCATGACGTATAATTATATATGTAAAATCTGTCCCATCCAACCATCAAAATAAACTATTTAATTATAATTTTAATAATATGTCATCCAACTATTCTGTTGACCTGACACGAATAAGTAGGACTTAACACTATAGTTAATCCATTCCCTTATTAAAAATAGGTAGGACTTAACTATTAAGTTAATCCGTCCCTAATACGCCCCCATCCGATAATGGTGCGTTAATCCATATCATAACCAAATTAAAGTTTTCAATCCAAGGATAATGTAAATAATATTTACATCTAATAATCCAAATAAACATGATATAAATCATATACACATCTTTTGCATTTACTTAAGCAAAAATATCAATTCTAAGTAGCATGCATTTAATTTACATCACAAGAAATCAGCATGCATCTCAACTAAATTGTACATCTCCATGTTTTGATTAAATTAATTTAAATCTAAACAATTGATTAAAATAATTTAATCCAACAATATTTAATTAATTTATCCTTTTAAAATTAATTAAATTCCATACTTAGCATGTAAACTTAAATCATGCATTTCAATCCTTAATGAATCTATTTAAATTAAATAAATATTTAATTAAGATCCATCAATCAAAAATAATAAATATTAATTTAATATAAAAATTATCTAATCAAAACAAAATAAATAAATAAATAAATAAAAACATATACAAGATAAGTTAAAGAATATATATTTACCAATCATTATATCAATCATCTTACCCATCATTATATCAATCATGCATTACATAACAGATTCATTATATAATAATATTAATGTATTTTCCTTAAATGACTTCTTCGTTCGGCATGCTACTTTAGGAAAACTAAATTCTGGCTTCTCTCACATATTGCACAACTGATTCATGCTACCAATTTCATGTGTTTTTTTCCTCGTTCGACGTATATAGATTATAAAGGCAAAATACAAATTATGACTTAATTTATACCAATACAGACTTTTGGAGCCCTCCTCATTCAACGTGCCTATTTATGAAGTATCACAATTGTTTTTTTTTTTTTTTTAACTTTAGTTATTGTATACAAAGATACAAACATGCAAACCTGTTGACCTTAAGGATTTCATCCAATGACAATCTAGTTGTTTTGATGATAAAAAATCATTAATGGTGTTTAAGGATTAATGTTCACATTGAGTGTTAAAGATGACTTATATTCAATGAAGAACCTCAATAAAGATCATAAAGACCATTCTAAGTATTCTATTATTCAAGATAACATCAAGGAAAGAAATGGATACAAAGAAGAGTTGAAGTTGCAAAGAAAGATAGCTTAGACATCAATGATTAAGAAAGCAACTCAAAGTAAGGAACAAAACAAGAATACCTCAAAGCCTAAACGATCATGGACAAAGAATGAAGAAAGGGGTAGATAGGATGGTGAGTGTTTAGGATTCAATGTCAAGGTATTTATGAATATATTTGAAGCTCGTCTCTATAGAATCATGCATATCATATCATCATCTATATGCTCCCATATACATTAGCAATAAACTATGCACTTCATTCATAAACAATTAACACATGAAGTCATTGCTAAAGAGTAAGTTAGTTTAAGTTTGCATAAGCTTTGAAAGAACTCATCACTTATGCTAGAAATGCTAAGACCATGCATATCAATTATAAAATTCATATTGGTCAACAATTAAGGCATGAGAAGCCTTCATTACCATGAGTTGGTAACGAACATTAAGACCCCTGAATGTGCGTCATGAAAAACTGTGTTTTTGGCTAAGTGTGAAAAATAGATTTTTGAAATAATGATTATTTCAAAATAATTTTCCTCGGTAATAATTCTTTATACTTCAACTAGCCTAAACTGATTTTATAAGAATTTTTGACCAAGTCTACATTGGTCTACACAAGGATTCATTTTTACCAAAACTGTCGGAAATCCAAATTTGTACTAAAACTAAATTTCTACATTTTGATTTAGTTGGATTTCAATTTTTTGGTATTTTTTATTGAAATAAGCTGTGTGCAGATGTCCTGTACTGAAAGTCCTATGCATAAGCTGTCATCTGTCAAAACTGTTAATGCATACGTCAACTAGCTTGATGTATACGTCGACCGGTATCTAGGCAGTACTGAAATTTTAGGAACATAACTTATACGTCGACCGGTATCTAGCATACATCAACCGGTTCATGCAAAGATGTCGACCGGTTCCTGTCGAATCTGCAGATTTCAAAATACAACGGCTCTTTCCTCCTCGACCTTTGTGCATTCAACTCCTAACAGCTATATTGAGCTTGCAAACTCTATAAATAGAGTGGGGAATGTCTAAATAATCAAGAGACATCATTTGAAAGACTTTATATTGCATTAGAGAGAGCTTCTATTCTCAAATCTTCTCTTCATCTCTCTCATTCACTCTTATTCTATCTTGAGAGATTCTAGTAAAGATTAAAAGGGCTTTTGCTCTTGTTTTAATCTTCATAGAGTTTTTGCTCTATTATACACTTAAGAGATTCTATTGAATTCATAAGATCTTATATTCTTTACATATTTCATCTTCTCTCATTCATTTCATTCATAGAGTTTGAGCTTCACTTATATTCATCAATACTCTAATTGTGAGCTAAAATTTGTACATCTATCTTTGAGAGATTTCTTATACTTCATTGTTCTTGTTACTATCTATTGTAAGGGTTGGTTTGACCCACCGGGTTGGTGTGACCCAAAGGAAAACTAGTGTGACCCAAAGGAAAACTAAGAGAAGGTTGTTCTCTTAGTAAGGAAAAGAAACAAGGTCTTACTTCATGTAAAGGTTTGCTCTCCACCCGTAAGGAGAAGTCATAATGGATTGGGAAGTCTCAAGAGGAGTCTTGAGCCGAGGAGTAAGAGTTTCTGAACCTCGCTAAAATCGCCGAGTCAATGTTTACAATTTCTCTCCCCTTATCTCTCTTATATTTGTGCTATTTAATTGCTTATTTCATATCTTTATAATTACGCAATTATGTTAAGTACTTTGCTTGAAATTATTTTTCTATACTGTAAAAATTATTCATTATTTGTCATTGACTCTATTCACCCACCCTCTAGAGTCAATACTTAGGTAACAATTGGTATCAGAGCCTAAACTCTATTAAAGGACTTAACCATCTGAAAGTACGATCATAGCCAACAATGGTAGTATCACACTCTTAGAAGGACAACCCAAAGATAAACCTCCTTGTTTTGATGGAAATGATTATATTTATTGGAAAATTAGAATGAGGGCCTTCTTAAAAAGTATTGATATTGATTTATGGAAAGTTGTAGAAAATGGTGGTTATATCCCAACCAAAGTTATTGAAGGGAATGAAATTCCAAAATTAAAAAGTGAATGGGATGAAAATGATCATAGATTAATTCAATGTAATGCTTTAGCCATATGTTATCTTTATTGTGCATTGAGCAAAAATGAGTTCAACAAAATTATCTTTTGTAAAACGGCTAAAGAAATTTGGGACTTGCTTGAATTAGCCTATATTGAATCAAGTCATGATAAGGAATCAAATATAAATGAATCCTCTAGCATAAATGAGATACATTATGGTTTTAATAACATTACTAATCATTTGAATGTTCTTGGTAGAACTAACTCATCTACTTATAGTGAAGAACGTGACATAATGTAAAAGAAGAGTATATCTCTCCAAGCTTCTACCAAAGAAGCAAGTAACATCAAAGAGTTGGTTAATCATTGTCTCATGGCCAATGAAGATGAGGTAAATTCTAATCATGAATCTTTTGATTTAGAAACTCCCTATAATGAATTAGTTGATGAGCATAATGATTTGCATAATGCGTTTAAAGAGTTACATGGTGTGTTAGAAACAATGCTTGTGCAATGTGCTTCTTTTAAAAAGGAAAACCATGATCTCTCTCAAAGTCATGAAAAAGTTCAAATAAAATATGACTCTTTGAAAAAGGAAAATCATTATCTTGTGCAAAAATTAGAAAAGATTCAAATTGAAAGTGAGTCATTGAAAAATGAAATGAAATGTGTACTCTCTAAAGAGACATCATCAATTGATTTTGTTTCCGAAAATGAGTCTCTAAAGAAAATCATTGATGATCAAAATAACATTTTAGCAAAGTTTATTGAAGAAAAAAAGAACTTGAGTATTATGCTTGGTAATCAAGGAAGTATCTTTTTTCAAAAATGAGATAGGGTATCATCCTCATATTAAAGATGCATGCTTATTGAGAAAAAGAAAGCCTTTGTATGATCACTTTGTCAAGAGTGGTACCCAATCCTCTAAATGCAATTATTGTAAAAGATTAGGACATAAGATTCATGATTATCCATTTTAAAAGAAGTTAAGGTCAAAGAAGATTTGGGTTCCAAAAGGAACTTATGTTTCATTGCCTAACTCATATGGACCCAGGAAAATTTGGGTACCAAAAGGAGAATTTGTAACATTTTCTTATAGGGTTACTTGATGGATAATGAAAAAAGCATTATACTTGGGAAAAATCCCAAGGGCAAGGTATTTGGTGAACTCCACATAATATTTCCATGATATGAATTGCTTAATTATTTATTTCATGATTTATTGTTATCATTCATATATTGTGGAAATTTTCTTTTATTGTAATGCAAGTATTCATCAATTATGCAAATTATTTTTAATGCATGATTTTTAAAGATTGAAAAATTATTTTTCATGTATTACATTCTGGTGGCCGGTCGTAAGGACACCGCAAGCTTAAGAGTGTGCATTAAGGCGAGGGCCAAGAGTTTTACATTTATAGAAGCCACTACTACCTTTCACTAAAAATATAGCTAGGGCGAGTAGGGATCGTCCCAAGGGACTGTGAGGATCGAACAATGTCATGGAATCACAATTAGGGCTAGTAGGTCGAGTGATCAAACAATTGATTGATTAGTTGATTAAAGAGCAACTAAATTAAACTAAGTAATAGCAAAAAAAGTGCAATTAAGAGTAAATAAAAGAGAGAGAGATATATCTTGGGGTTTAGAGATCACCACCAAGCAATGCATTTCTATATCATTGACAAGTGATTAATGAGGGCAATTAGGGTGTTGCAATATTGGTGTGTGTGTATTTGGTTGATTCAACAAGTAAGGATGACTAGTTAAGCATGTATTGTCTAAATATCATGTGAAAGGCACAATATATCTAAGCTATGAACCATATATTGTCTAAATAACATGTGAAAGACATAATAAATCAAAACAAATCATTAATCATTTCATTAAACTCACAATCCAAATACAACACAAGGATAGAGACATATGCTAATTGCATTCAAAAGCTTGGATCATCAAACAACAAGCATAGATTGTCCTCCTATTTAACACTACACTACAACTATACTACATCTACACTACTAGCATGAAAATAAACTAGGGGAGAGGCACAACCCATCAAGAGATAAGCATGAACCATCAAGAAAATCACAAAAGCATTCTTTTAAGCACAATGTTTTGACAATCTCTAAATGTATAGTATCAATACACATAGACATGCATCAATAACACAAAATCTAGAGATAAGCACATGAATATCTATTCTAGCATACATAGACATATAGATAGAATGAAATAACCAATTGGAAGCATTAAACCACATAAATCATTGAATAAACAAAATCTATATATATCAAAGTGTCAAAACATCAATTACAACACTAATCTCTCAATAATACACAAGATTAAGATATAGAAAGCATGCTTGGGGCTAACTCTAGCCCCAAGAGGATGTCTAGCCACTTATGGTGATGATGCTCCAACCCTCAAGGGCTAATTCCATGGAAGAGGTTTGTTCCTTGTTGATGAAGATCTCCAATGGTGTCTCTAGCCTCCTCCTCCTCAAAGCTTCCTCTCCAAGAGATGATATGAATGTCTAATAATTCCTCCTCTCTTTTGAAAAAGCAATCCTTATCCTTATATAGGTAGGTCAAAATGACACCCAAAATGAGTTAGGGTCGTGCACACAATATTCTCCAATGATTGGATAAAGGACAACTTTTAATGAGCTGGAATTTTAACTTTTTGCACTTTGGAGGAAGTTCGATCGATCGAACCTTGGACTTGAATCGATCGAACTGGCTGAGATCGATCGAACTGGCTGAGATCGATCAAACTAAAGCTGGATCGATCCAATTGGCTGAGCTTTTTGGAAAAAGACAAATCCGAGATATTTTAGGAGATATTTTTAGGAAAAAGACAAAAGGTGGTTAGTGGGTGGACAGCTATGGATAGGATCAATCATTTGAATAAGGACAAAAGTGTTCGATCGATCGAAGGATGGTGTTGGATCGATCGAACTTTTGGAACTTTATGCTTTTGGATCAAGGTTTGGATCTGTCTTAAAGTGTTGAGATCGATCATTGTTCGATCGATCGAACCTTGAACTTGGATCGATCGAACTTCCTGCTTTGCTTCTTTCTTCCTCCACTTTGCTCCTTTCTTTGTTTAATTTTAGAATTGCTTCAATTAAGCTCTTATTTGGCTGAGTTAGCTTATTTTCGGGATAAATGCCTGAAAATGGAAATAATACGAAATCAATCTAAAACGGTAAAGTAAGATAGATAAAGGTACTAGAATGCCTAAGCTTAAAGGGTTTAAATACGCAATTTTCAGTGCTCATCACATTCATATGAATTACTATTATATGTGGAATGATACATTTTAAATAAGAAGAAATTTTTTTTGAAAAAGGGACTTCACTTTCCAATGAGCTAGCATTCCCTATAAATGTAAATTTGTCTATGGAAATAAGTGCATCTTCTTCCAAATTGTTGAATCCTTAAGGATTTCTAAAAAGGGGTACTTTATTCAGTTTTGCTCATCTTGAAAAATCTCATTGTCATTTCTTGAATTTGATCATGGATAATGCACATGGAATTACATTATGATCCATATATAAAATTATGCTTTCCACTTAATTCTTATTCATTTCATATGGATCCATTGAATTGAATGTTATCACAAGCTTGTCTATTCCTTAAATTGTCAAATGCATTAGCATGCTAGATCCGCTAAAATTGCAAATTAAAATTTTAAGCATGTTAATTAAGGTGAGTACCACATTTGTGCATTTTATTAAGTTCCAAAAGGAGCCTTATCATTATGTGTTAACTCACAAGGACCCTAAAAGAATAGGGTACCAAAGAATTCCACTTGAGCATATTTGGAGGTTAAAAACCTCTTCAATCAAGAACAAGTGAATTCAAATATGGATGATTTAAGCATATAAGGAGAAATTAAACCAAGATTTCTTCTATCTCACAAAAGGATGAAGGATACACTACATTGAGAAACCGTGCCAAAACTAATGGAATTATTTGCTTCGATAAATATCCTATTGTTCATCACAAATGTGCTTTTAATTGATAAGCTTAAATGTTACTTGATTATGCTATGTGATAAGTACTATATTATCATTTCTATATCTAATCATGGCATAATTAATATGGGTGGTGATCTTGACATGAATACTACTTGTTGCAAAAAATGCCTAAGGTATAGATTTTATTAATCTATATGAAAATAGTTTGTTAAGACACATTGTTAATCCTTAAAGCTACTTCATTTAAAGTTATTCAAATCTATTAAAGTAGCATGTCTTGGATTATGTGACTTGAACATGCTCGCATAAATTTATTGTCAACCAAGACTAAATTTGTAAATGATATTTGCAATTACATGCCATTAAAGAAAGTCATTTAAAGATTTTTAAAGCTACTTCATTTGGATTTATTTAAAGTAGCTATGTCTAGAAAGTCATTTATGTATCTTTGTGTTTTTAAATGTTTCATTTACATTTTTTTGACATCACTTGCACATAAAATATGATTATTTGAACTAGAAAATGTTAGTTCAAATTTGGATAGGAAGAAAACTCCATGGAAGAGCCATACCATGAGATTTAAGAATAACAACTTATAATGCCTTCCTAAGAATTGAAGAATTGTCCACTACCATCCAATTGATCAATCATTGGTGAACATTTTATATGTGCTAGATAAAGGAACTAATTATTTCTTAAAAGTTGATATACTTTTAACCATATTTCTTTACCATGTGATCATGCAAAGACGTCGACCGGTTTATGCCATACGTCGACCGGTTCTTGTCGAATCTGCAGATTTCAAAATGCAACGGCTTTTTCTTCCTCGACCTTCGTGTATTTAACTCCTAACAGCTATATTGAGCTTGCAAACTCTATAAATAGAGTGGGGAATGTCTAAATAATCAAGAGACATCATTTGAAAGACTTTATATTGCATTAAAGAGAGTTTCTATTCTCAAATCTTCTCTTCATCTCTCTTATTCACTCTTATTCTATCTTGAGAGATTCTAGTAAAGATTAAAAGGGCTTTTGCTCTTATTTTAATCTTCATAGAGTTTTTACTCTATTATACACTTGAGAGATTTTATTGAATTCATAAGATCTTATATTCTTCACATATTTCATCTTCTCTCATTCATTTCATTCATAGAGTTTGAGCTTCACTTATATTCATCAATACTCTAGTTGTGAGCTAAAATTTGTACATCTATCTTTGAGAGATTTCTTGTACTTCATTGTTCTTGTTACTATCTATTGTAAAGGTTGGTTTGACCCACTGGGTTGGTGTGACCCAAAGGAAAACTAAGAGAAGGTTGTTCTCTTAGCAAGGAAAAGAAGCAAGGTCTTGCTTCATGTAAAGGTTTGCTCTCCACCCGTAAGGAGAAGCCATAGTGGATTGGGAAGTCTCAAGAGGAGTCTTGAGCCGAGGAGTAGGAGTTTTCGAACCTAGCTAAAATCGCCGAGTCAATGTTTGCAATTTCTCTTCCCTTCTCTCTTATAATTGTGTTATTTAATTGCTTATTTCATATCTTTATAATTGCACAATTGTGTTAAGTACTTTGTTTGAAATTATTTTTCTATATTGCAAAAATTATCCATTGTTTGTCATTGACTCTATTCACCCCCCTGTAGAGTTAATACTTAAGTAACAAAACCAAATATTAACAAAATAACAGCCTTTGACTTTTGTTTTGCCTTCCTCGTCCGGCGTGTCTATGTTTCCCACATAAACATACAAACTGATTCATGCAAACTAATTCATGCGAATTGGTACATGCTAATTTCTTTATTATTATTATTATTATTATTATTATTATTATTATTCTTTCATCATTGTTAATTATTCTATGAATTAATCTATGTTCTAGAATTATCCCAATACTAATTAAACATTATATAAATACACCTTGAATATCATAACCACAACATATGTATTTTTTTATCAAGATATAAAAATTCATTATAACCCATTATTAAACCACATGAATTGAAATTTTCAAATCAACCCATGTAATTAGATCTAATTAATTTATTTCAAGAACCTAGAATTAATCTAGCATGCATAGGGTATGAATCAAAGGAGAAGAGAAGAATTAAAACTTGCCTTTAGAAATTTGATAAAAACTCTAGCCTCCTTCTTTCTCTTTCTCTTCCTTCTTCTTTCTTTTTTCTCTCTCTAAAATATATTACGTGATATATTTCTAACCCCCCTTTCCAACCTTATAATTATATATTTATAGGCTAAATAATAAATCTACTCATTTTCCCAATCCAAGTCAAACTAATAAAAATAAAAATAAATTTTAAATACTAAAAAGGTAACTAAAATATATGTTACGTATAATCTATGTATATCTTTTTTTATATATAATATATAAATATACATCAGATTATTATTAAATGATTTTCCTTATGTGTGTGTGTGTGTGTGTGTGTATTTATTTATTATATATGCATATACAAGTATCCATGGATAATTATCCGTACCCATTAAACCCCTTATTCAAGTAGTCTATGGGACCCAATTAGTTGGTTCATTACTACTATCCAGATCCAATTCCTTAAAATTTATATATAAAAATAAAACAAAACAATTAAATTTCTAAACAAATACACATCATCACACACAATTTTTTTTAAACAAATAATTCAATTAACACAGAAATAATTAAATCAATTAAACAAGTAAACAATTAGCCAAGAAATCAAATAAATAATTAAAACGCAATTAAAATAATATCAAGACTATCCTTTTGAAATTAGGGTATTACATTCTTCTCCCCTGACAAAAGGAATTCCGTCCTTGGAATTCACCCTTACCTTCTTCCATTATATCTGGAAACTGTGAGCGAATGACATCCTCTCGTTCCCAAGTAGACTCGGCCTCATTATGGTGACTCCACTGGACACGTACTAACGATATGACATTATGGCAAAGAACATGATCCTTATGGTTTATAATGTGACACGGTGGCTCCACATATGTTTCATCCGGTTGCAACTCAATCCTACCAACATCTATATGCTGATAACGATCCTCATCTCGCAAAAATTTCCGCAACATGAAAACATGAAAAACATTGTGGACGTGATGTAAGTGGTCCGGAAGTGCTAACTGATAAGCTACATCTCCAACCCGATTCGTAATCATAAAAGGACCAACAAAACACAGTGGCAACTTCCTTTTCTTCCCAAAGCGCATTACTCCCTTCATGGGAGACACTTTGAGTAGAACCTAATCTCCAACCTGAAACTCCAATACACGAGTACGATAATCTGCATAACTCTTCTGCCTACTCTAGGCATTGCGCATATGATCCCTAATAAGAGCGATCTTTTAAGAAGTGTCCTTAATGAACTCAAAACCCAAAAATCTACTCTCACCAACCTCCATCCAACAAACAGGAGATCGACATGGTCAGCCATATAATGCCTCAAACGGTGCCATACCAATAGTCTTCTGAAAGCTATTATTATATGCAAACTCCACAAGTGGCAAATACTCCTCCCAGTGGCCCTTAAAGTCAAGGACACAAGAACGAAACATATCATCCATTATCTGATTAACCCTCTCGGTTTATCCATTAGTCTAAGGATGATAAGCAGTGTTAAGATGCAACTCTGTACCCAAAGCTTTTTGAAAACTCTTCCAAAATCCTAATACAAAGCTCGAATCCCTATCCAATATAATAGATAACGGAATGCCATGCAACTTCACAATCTCTGTAATGTAAAGTCTCACCAACTGTTCCGAAGTGTAACCAGTGCAAATAGGTAAGAAATGAGCTAATTTGGTCAACCTATCAATGATGACCCAAATGGAATTGTGATTCTTGAACGAATTATGTAATCCCTCCACAAAATCCATAGAAATGCTTTCCCACTTCCACTCCGGTATAGGTAGTGGCTGTAGAGAACCTGGTGGTCTCCGGTGATCGATCTTGACCATCTGGCAAGTACTACACTTAGAGACAAAGATAGAAATATCTTTCTTCATACCTACCCACCAAAACTGTTGTTTCATATCCTGATACATCTTGTCTCCTCCTGGATGAACGAAAAACTCAGAATGGTGAGTCTTAGTCATCACATCCTTCCTTAAGTCATCAGCAGAAGGTACTACTAAACGCCCTTTATACCTCAAGCCTCCATCAGTCCCTACATAATAAAATGGAACCTCCCCAGAAGCTATCTCTGCAACCTTATCAATGCACTGCTGATCTGTGAGTTGTGCCTTCAGTACCTTGTAAATGATTAAAGGTGTAACTACTATATAAGCCATAAAAGCATCGGACAACTCATCAACTATCTTTAAAGCATCCTACTCAGTAGCGAATAATGCAGAAAGGCTAACATAGGGTCGGCGACTGAGCGCATCTGCCACTAAATTCGCTTTCCCTGGATGGTACTATATAGAGAAATTATAGTCTTTCACAAACTCTAACCATCAGCGCTGTCTCATATTCAGCTCCCACTGAGTGAACAAATACTGCAGACTCTTGTGATTACTAAATAATCTAAAGGACTCTCCCAACAGATAATGCCTCCAAATACGTAAGGCAAAGACCACAGCTGCCAACTCCAAATCATGTGTTGAATAATTAAGCTCATGAGGCTTAAGCTTACGAGATCCATACGAAATTGGTTGTTCCTCCTGCATCAAAACACACCCAAGACCTTGCAAAGAAGCATCTATATAGATAAGATACTCTATCCCGCTCTGTAGCGTAGACAGAACCGGTGCAGAAGTCAACTTACTCTTTAGCTCCTCAAAAGCTCCTGGCAGTGTTCATCCCATACAAACCGTACACATTTCTTAGTCAAATGAGTGAGTGGTCCTGCTATCTTTGAGAACCCCTAAATGAATCTATGATAGTAGCCTGTCAGTCCCAGAAAACTCTGAATCTCCGTAGGTGAAGTAGGTTGTCCCTAATCTACCACTGTTGAGACCTTGGTTGGATCTACTGCTATCCCCTTCTTTGACACTACATGACCCAGAAACTTCACTTTTCGCTGCCAAAATTCACACTTCTCAAATTTGGCATATAACTGGTGTTCAAGAAGCATCTACAACATAGTACGAAGATGTCTAGCATTATCTTCCTCTGTCTTAGAATAAATCAAAATATCATCAATAAATACGATGACAAACTGATCTAAGTAAGCCCTAAAGACTCTATTCATTAAATCCATGAAGACTGCTAGTGCGTTAGTTAATCCAAAAGGCATGACACGAAACTAATAAGAACCATATCTAGTGAGAAACGCTGTCCTAGGAACATCTTGCTCCCTAACCCGAAGTTGATGATATCCAGAACGCAAATCAATTTTTGAGAAATAAGTAGCTCCCTTCAATTGATCCAAAAGATCATCAATTTTGGGTAACGGGTACTTGTTACGAATAGTAACCTTGTTCAACTCCCTATAATCTATACACAGATGAAGTGAACCATCCTTCTTCTTCACAAACAAAACTGGCGCTTCCCAAGGTGAAGTACTCCTACGAATAAAACCCTGACTGAGTAATTGCTTAATCTGATCCCTTAGCTCTCGCATCTCCACTGGTGCCATCCTGTATGGTGCTCTAGCAATAGGCGTAGTGCCTGGAGCTAAATCAATAACAAAGTTTATTACTTGACTAGGTGGCAACCCTGGAATCTCTTGAAATACATCCAGAAATTCCTGTAGGTATATTATCCAGTGACACAATAATCTCCTCCTCATTCTCCTTCTCCACATAGAACAAATAAGTGTTAGAAGCCCGTTAGAACGTGGCATAATGACGACGTATATGTCCTGACCAGGTATGGTGAATATAACAAACCTATCATAACAGTTAACTTGGGCATGGTAGTGAGCTAACCAATCTATCCAGAGTATCACGTCATAAGTGTGCATGTCCAGGACCAATAGATTGGTTAGAAATCTAACTCTACCAATATCTAGTGTCACAGGCCTATCACTCTCATGTAAGATGGCAGTATCACCTATAGGTGTAGAAATACCATGAGGTCTATCGCATACTTGCATTGTCATCCCAAATAATGCGACAAATGATTTAGACACGAATGAATGTGTAGTACCCGTATTAAATAAAACATAACCATGTGTACCATAAATAAGAAACATACCATCAACAGCCTGAGGTGCCTGAACATCCTGTGGACTAGGGTTATATAACCTACCATAATGCAACTGCTGCGATGCCTGTCCTTGTGGTTGCGGCAGTGCTGGTAAAGCCGGATATGTCTGTCCCTAAATCAGTGGAATCTGTGGAACAAGGAAAGGTACTGCTGCCCTCCGTCCTTGCTGCACATGTTGTCCACGTCCCTGTCCTTCTTTAGGACACTACCTGGAAGTGTGACCAAACTCTCCACAAGTGTAGTAACTACCTTGGAAAGTACCAAATGGCCTCCTTTGTCGGTTAGCCTATGGCTGACCCTGTCCAGCCTTTGACCCCCCATCCTGATGCTTCTGAACAGGTGCCCCATTCCTGTGAGCATCTGAACCACCTTTGTGCTTCTTCCAAGACTGTTGTCCCTAGAATTTGCCCGTATCATTGTGTCAGTGTCCATTGCCATTCCGTTTCTCAGCTGACTGATTAGCAGAGTCTCTGTCACCCCGCTTCTCACCCCTAGCCTGTCTGAAGTCCACGGTCAACTGATACTACTATAAAGCGGCGTCTACCTCCTGAGCATAAGTAGTGTGGGATGAACTACTTGTAATAGCTCGCTTAATAGACCACATAAGTCCCTTAACAAAATTATTACATTTCTTCTCCTTTGTATCCACCTCCTCTGGAGCAAAAAGAGATAAGCGCGTGAACTACTACTTATATTCTACCACTGTCATGTTCCCCTGCTGTAGATTAAGGAACTGTCTTCACAATTGTCCTGACTGCATATGGAAAGTACTTATCATCGAAGCGAGTACTGAATTGATTATAAGTTAATGAAGTCCTCTCCTCCGTGGAAGTGGATAATAGGTACATCTTCTATCCAATACGTACATCTTCTATCCCAAAATAAATGACATTCTTTCTTAAATGGGGGAGAGTGTGAATTGTTCCATTGGTCCCAATTGTTGAGGGTGAATGCTTTCATTCAAGATCTTAGAGTCCTATCAATACTATAGTACGAGACACTAGATCCAACGGTTAAGATTAAACCACCTCATTTAATTATTCACAAAATTTTACCGCTTCATCCTCTGAAATTTTAGTCACTTTTTCCATCTCATCAAAAAAGCAATTTGAACTTTAGAAACACAGAGAAACCGATGGAGATTGAAACATATAGGGAAGAAAATTTCGATACTAATGTTGATCCAGATATGTCTGATGCGTTGTAGTAAAGGAGGTGGTTTAACCTTAACCGTTGAATAAAGTTTTGGAGAAAGCAGTAGAAAGATATCTACAGAGAGGATTCAAATCCAAACAAGAACACGTTGCTGCATAAATACACAAAAAACACACAATTTAGCATATATACATGTCACAATTTTGAAATTAGGGGTATTACAGTATAACAGTCATGTTGGAGGATAGTTTTAAAATTAGTTAAAAAAATATCAGTCACGTGCATCACTATTTCGACGGAAGTGGATGGACGTTCACACTAGAGGACAAGTTACTGAGGGTGTGTTTGGTAGGGTTGATTTGGAGGGATAGGAAGAGAAAAGAAAAGAAAAGGAAAGAAAAGATAGGGTGAGAGTATGTTTGGGTTAGTTAAGTGGAGAGAAAAGAGAGAAAATAAAGGATATGGAGAGAGCTATCCCTCACTATCCCTCATTTGTTTTCTCTCTTAATTTGAGAAGATAGGAAGAGAAATGATAGTAGAGTAAGTGATGAATTGCTAATACCAAAAATACCCTCTACAAATCAATATACAGAAAAGTTATTTTATTTATGTCCCAATTAGGATATTCTTCTTGAGAGTGAACTCATCAGCCTTTGCTGAGCTGATTGACTGCGCCAACAAACACAGTGAAAGAAATATCATCAGATTTGTAACACTCAAACACCATTTTAAAGATACACTGGCTCAATGGCAAGCATGCCTTTAAGAATCCATCACCAAATTTTCTGGAACAAAATATTTAAAGAAATATTCTTCTTACAAAAGAAAAATAAACAAGGCTTGATTTTCAAAAAGAAAATATTTAAAGAAATATTCTTAAAAAACAATTAGCTTGGTCAAGTAGCTTGGTTTTCCTTTTCATATTGATTGAATAGAGGGAGCTGCCAGTGGAAGCAAATTTGTTTTCACCCATTATTTTTATTTTTTTCTTTTTTCTTTTTCTTTTTTATTTTTATTTTTACCCATTGCATTGAACTAACAGAAGGAAACATTCCAAAATATCCTAATGTGTGAAGTGGTTGTGAAAGGGTGGGACAATAATGTAGTCACTATCTTTTCTTTTCTCTCCTCTATCATATCCAAACAAGAATAACTATCATTTCTTTTCTTTTTTCTTACCTATCTATCCAAACATAAATAGAAATTATTACTATCATTTCTCTTCTTTTCTTTTTCCTCCTAATTTATACTATTCTTCTTTTTCTTTTTTCCCCTGTCTATCCAAACACACCATAAATTTTGAAAGTAATCTGAATGACTTACTTAAGGCCCGTTTACTAACGCTTTCACTTTCTTGTTTTTACTTTCTCAAAAAGTAAAATCATGATTTTGATTTCTTAAACTGAAATTAAAAGTGAAATAATGTTCAATAATTTATTTTACTTTCAAAATTTTGAAATTAAAAAATAGGAAGTAAGTTTAATAATTTTAATTTTATTTTCCTGTTATATTTGTCTCTCTAATTTTTTGTATCTTTCTCTCTCTAAATTGATTACTATGTTTACTTTGCTTGCTGCAACTTCCATCTCATCTCCAAGAAGAAGAAAAACATAATACGAGTAATAGAATAAAGGAGAAAGAGAGAGAGAAAGAAAAAGAGAAAGAGGAAGAGGAAGAATAGAGAAGAAAAAGAAAGAGGAAGAGAGAGAATTCCCGATACATCATTCTTTCTTTGGTCATCTTCTTTTTTTTTTTTTTCGAAAATTCTTTCTTTGGTCATCTTGTGTGTAAGAGATGGGTAACACATAAAGGCTTCTTGCGTCTGACATGGGAATTATTGTGTGCCGATGCTGGAATCCATGGAAACCAGAGCCTTGAATTTGGGTCTCCCTTTCGGATGCCGGAATCCACAGACAAACTTACTGGGACTAGAATTTTGGAGTATGAATTGCTTGTGGATGCGAATTTCGGTCTCCCTCTCCGATGCCCAATTGCCAGATTCTTTGTTCATATCGTCACAGCCTCATCACTGTTCGATCCGCCGATAAGTTCAGTCTGGCCTCATCTTGGAGATATTCCTCGTTGCTTCAACACCTCCACCATCGCAAAACCCTGACTCACCATCACCCCTCTTTGCGAATCCCATGCCGGCCCCGTCGTGCTTGTGCCAAAATTCTGCGGAGCTTGCAAAAACCAAAGAAGATTTCGGATGTGGCGATGATGGCGGTGGTTGTCGACGGCGAGGGTCTGCTTTCAATTTTTTTTTTTTGACTGAAGTTGATTTGGGTATATTATTGATGGTTTTTAATGTGTATGAGAGAGAAGAGAGATGGTTGTGGCAGTAGCTATAGTGGGAGGAGGTGGTAGTGGCAATGACCATAGCGGAGGAGATGGGGAGGAGATGGTGGTGAGAGATTTTTAGAATATTTTTTTTGTTTTTATAAATAGTGTTACAGTAGAGAAAGTAATTTCCGTGAACAGTGTAGAAAATAGAGAAAGTAAGAATTTTTCACTTTCTCTTTTCTTTATAAAATTAGAAAATGTTTTCTTAAAGTAAGAAAGTAAAAATATTTTATTGACCATGATTTTTACTTTTACTTCATAATTTTAGGAATTGACAGTAAAAATCAAGAATAATAGTAAACGCTAAATTTTTTATTTTTTATTTTGAAAGTAATCATGCATGTGACGTTTCAAAGACGACAAAAGCTTCTTGTTAGTTCACATCTGTTATATCCTGTGTGGAGCAATGTTTCTCTTTCTGGTACCTTCAAGGCAACCATGACTTTCTAGTAATTTTTTTTTTTTTTTTTGCTAAGGTGACTTTCTGGTATTTGTCATCGTCAGCGGCATATTTTCTATAAAAATTTCAACAATTGGAGTTATATCTCGTTGTATATATATATATTGCTTTAATTTCTCAGAGTCTGGGAAAAAAACATAAAGAGTAAGAAAAAAAATGGCCGACACCACGGTACGTTTCGGAATCTTGGGCTGCGCTAACATAGCACGCAAAGTATCGAGGGCCATTACGCTCGCGCCCAACGCCACCATCTGGGCCATCGGCAGCCGTTCGATCGAAAAGGCCTCGAGATTCGCGTCCGAGAACGACGTCCCGGCGTCGGCTAAATTGTACGGCAGCTACGAGGCCGTGCTGGATGACCCAGAGGTGGACGCTGTGTACGTGCCACTCCCGACGAGCCTGCACGTGCGCTGGGCAGTCTTGGCCGCCGAGAAGAAGAAGCACGTGCTTCTGGAGAAACCGGTGGCTCTGCACGTGACGGAGCTGGACACCATTCTCGAGGCATGCGAAGCCAACGGCGTGCAGTTCATGGACGCCACCATGTGGATGCATCATCCTCGGACGGCTAAGATGACGGAATTTATTTCCGATAAGCTCCATTTCGGAAAACTCAAATCGGTATGTCTACACACACTCACTCACTTGTTTTATTATTTGTTTTTTCTGTAATTTGATGAATTTAACTCGTTTAATTTTTTTTATCACAATTTCCTGAGAAATTATTGTAGGAAAATGAATTATTTTATGGTACTTTTCAATTACTAATTGAAATTCACCTTTACCGTTTGGGTGTCAGTAAAATAATAAATTTATGTTTCCGTTGTTTTATTTATTTATTTTTCAATTACCTAAAATTGATTGAGTTTATGTCACATTTTGATTTTTGATATTTGGGAATTTTTTGGTATCAATTGTTTGATCCTCAAAACTTAGTGAACTTTTTTTTTGCACAAACTGGTTGTTGTTATACCCGTTTCTGAATTTGAGTTCTAGAATCGCATCAAACATAATGAAACATTGATCCCTAAGAAATGATCAAACATGAGACAAGGAGTTGTAAATATACTTATCAATTTCAATTCAAGAAAGCGTTTTCCTATTAAGCGTTTTTGCAGGCCCTTTAGGAACGAGTTTTAATAAGAGATTCAAAAGATGGAACTACTTAGAACCCAACCCAATTAGTAATATATGTCTATGAATGTATTTTCAATTAATTATAGGGCAAATTGCATAAAACCCTCTCTACTTTCAATTTTTGGCAAGAAACCTCCCTGAAGGAAAACGTTGACATAAAACCCCCTTGACTATCCAATTTGTCGGCAAAGTAGTGTTATAACGTCTAAAAAGCCCCTTAATACAAATTTAATAAAAGGGTGCCCCTTAATATGAAATTAAAATTCTTAAAAATAACTCATTTGTCACAGTGTTATTAGAAAATATATTTAAATTTTTAATGGTGCATCTATAAGAAAATGATAATTCCTGGAAATAAATTTTCAAAATTTTCTTAAATTTTTATTTTTAAAAAATAAAAAAGGAAAGGAAAACCTAAAATGAAAATCTTTTAAAAGTAAACTTAATTTTTTTAAAATTTATATTAAGGGATATTTTCGTTATTATAACATCTCTTTAATGGTGTGTAATTTTCAAATATATATATATATATATATATATATATATATATATATATTCAAAGTTAAATTAAAATAAATTAGGAATAAAAACCTAAAATGAAAATATTTCTTAAATTTATATTAGGGTGCATTTTTGTCATTATAAAATTAGTTTGCAGCAAATTTGATAGTTAAGTGGGTTTTATGTAGGGCTGCAACTTGGGTGGGCCAACCTAAGCCCAACCCATAAATTTTGAAATTGGGGCTTATATTCACAAATCAGATTCATGTTTGGGTTGGGTTTTGCCAAAACCTAGACATATTCGGCTCGAGCTCGAGCTCGGGCTCGGGCTCGGGCTCGGGCTCGGGCTCGGGCTCAACCCGAACCCAACCCAAAACCCAAAATAAAAAAATAATAATAATAATAAATTTTTTTTTTTTTTTTTCTACTTTCTCTCTCCTCTCTCTTCTTTCTCTCTCTTCTTTCTCTGCCGCCGTCCATACACTTTTCTGTAATCCTAAAACGAACGGTGAAGCTTGAGAGTTGAGAAGGGGTGGCTGAAGCTTGCGAACGGTGAACCCGAACTAGAACAGCGGGCGATGGAAACTGAAAGAAATGGGTTTTGATTTTTTGAACAATCTGAAATGATATGCCGATATGGGTTTTGATATAGGTAATAGGTAAATAAATTTAAGGAAGTGCTTTGAGGAAAGAAAGAAACAGATAAAAATAAAATAGAGAGAGGAGGCACGGAGCATTAGGGTATTATTAATACAAGAATTTGAGCTCTAGTAAGAAAAGAAAAGGTGCCTGTAATAGGAAAAAGAAAGCCAAAGAGAAACTGAACTTTTGATTCTTGCAGACAGATAGATAAACTGAAATATATGGGTTTTGAACTTCTGATTCTTGTTGATTTTATAGTTTGCAGTTGCACAGAGAGAGAGGGGGGCAATTTCAGAGTTGAGAACAAGAATAGAAATGGAGGCAATTTGGGAGGCTGAAATGATTTGCCCTAAAAATATATATATTTTTAATAATAATATAATCAAATATATATGATATATAATATATATAAATTAATAAAAAAAAAAAAAAAAACTCAACCTGTCAACCCGACCCAATCGGCCCAAAAATATTCGGTTCGGGTTATGACCACAACCCATGTTGGGTACAATTCGGGCTGGGCTAACCCAACCCGATTCAGGTTGAGGTTGGGTGGGGGCTAGGCTGGGTTGAGTCAGCCCAACTTGCAGCCCTAGTTTTATGTCAATTTTTTTCTTCAGGGAGTTTCTTGCGAAAAATTGAAAGTAAAAGGGGGCTTTATGCAATTTTCCCTTAGTTACAAGTTAGTTGGAGCCTTTACTTTTCATTGTTTATAATGGTAATTTAAAGTTTTTAACTACAAAATTAAGAGAATGATTGTTAAGTACTAGTTTATGGTCAGATTTTTGTAAGAAATTACCACATATTTATCCAAGATCCATTTTTCTTTCTCAAAAAAGTATTCGTTGTACTATCCTAAATCTGTCTGTTCTCAAATACAGGAGGCGGATTTGAAAATGAATAATGTTACAAAAAAAAAAAAAAAAAAAAAAAACTTCATGACAAGACCCATGAGCTCTCTATATTTAATCGTGAAATTGAAAGATATATTAAATGATTTATTTAACTTTTTAAATATCTCAAAAAACTATCTCAATCAAGTAGTTAAATATGAAGAAACTCATACTCTTGTCATAAAGAAGCTTTATTTTTTTTCTTTGCAGGGCGGGCTTAGGATAGGGTGCCCCGCCCGTTTTGACATCCCTAGTTCTGATGTATAAGGGTATCATCAAGTAAGAGGCCGTAATGGAAGGACTTAAATCTCTTGGTGTGTAGACAAAAAAAGAGAGAAATGAAGAACTATGTTGCAGTCTTCGCACCTCATGAATAGTCTACATCAGTTATCTTGCAGAAACATTCTTGGGACTGCATCCAACCATAATCTAACATTCTTATGATTTATAATTGTTATATCATGTGAACGAAAAGTGATTTATAATTGTTATAACATGTGACCGAAAAGTACATTTGTCTCGAGTCAAAATCGAAGTTTAATAAATGAATTTGACAATAATGTTGTCCATCGGTTTCTGTCCTTCTGTCTAATTGCTACTGAAATACTATATAATTTATTCATATAAATGGCTGATTCTTAAGAGGCTATGCGGAAAGATATTGCTATTAAGATCTATTGTTACTCTCTCTTTCTAATAGTTTAAGCATTTAAACACCATTAGTGGCATATGATTGTTATCACTTGCTTTTATAACCTCTCAATGATTTAAAATTAATTTGGTTGGGAAGACTGAACATTTCTCACAACCAATATGACATTTGAAGCAGAGAGATATCATCTTTAATTCCTCTTTATATCTTCCCTTTTGTTAAATTCTTTCTTTTGGGGGGAGAAAAAGTTATTTGAAACTAAATCTCATTTCTGTTTACAAAATAGTTCAGAAACTCTAAACATCTGGAGTTGATCTATAAATTCATATTTCTCGTCAATATATCATATTTAATTAGCTTTCTTATTCCAGGGTGGTAGTCTGCTAAGTTTTTGGTGGATTAAATGATGACCCAGTTTTGCATTTCAACAATTTGGGGTTTTGTTAGTTATTTATTTATTATTTAAGGCGAATTGCAAGAAGCTCCCCTCTAGTTTCATTTTGTGGCAAGGTACCCCCTAAAAAAATTGTTGCCATAAAGCCCCTGGGACACAATTGCCCCTCCCTTTCTCTCTCCATATCACTATCTGCAATCTCACCCCTCACTTTCTCTCTCTAAAACTATTATCTTTCTCTCTCTACATCATCTGCAATCTCACTCTCTTGAAAGATGTTGAGGGATGAAACATGATTCCTATGTCTCCACCACCATAACCACCTCCATCACTGCCACTCTATCTTCCGGTGACTGACTGAACCCCACCACCCTTGGTCCATCTCCACCCCAAACCACCTCACAGTTACGTCTTCCACAAACACCAACACACCAGCGGCAACACCAACACAGCCAGCTATGCCACCATCACCATAACCGGCGATGCCACCACCACCATCCACATCCCTTAACCACCATCATTAACTAAAAAAAAATTCAAAAACACAATCTTCATCGATCCACCGCCATCGCCGCTGCATTGACTAGAAAAACGATGGCTCATTGTTTAGATTCGCCATCGATGAGCAAGACTGCCTCTCCAACATTGTTGTCGTGGATGCATTGTATAAACTTGAAAGGAAAGAAATATGGAATAAATATTTTCTCTGTATTAGCTCACAATTCACAAGTTTACATGGGTTCTCTTTATATGAGAGAATACACGCACAAAATCAGAAAACTGATTACAATAACTAGCTGGCCTAATTAATAATTTCCTAATTTATAGCATTTGACCAATATTCTATTTATAGCAAATATCCTCCAAATATTATATTTACAGCTAATAATATTTGGTAGTATTATTACCGAATCTTTCCTTTTCAACACTCCCCCTCAAGCTAGTTTGAAGATATCCTCCATAGCCAGCTTGCCAATTAGTCTGTCGAACTATCTTATAGGAAGTCCCTTTGTAAGCACATCTACAACTTGCTCGGTAGTAGGAATGTATGGCATACAAATCAATCCGTTTTCGAGCTTTTCCTTGATGAAGTGTTTGGCTACCTCCATGTGCTTTGTTCTGTCATGAAGCACTGGATTGTGAGCAATCGAAATAACAGCTTTATTGTCACAGTACAATTTCATAGGTAATGGATTAGAGACCTTTAATTCTTCCAATAGTCTCTTAATTCATAACACCTCACAAATTCCATGAGCAACTGATCTAAACTCGGCCTCTGTGCTGCTTCTTGTTACCATATTCTGTTTTTTACTCCGCCAAGTGACAAGGTTACCTCCTACAAAGGTGCAGTAGCCAAAAGTTGACCGTCTATCAATTGCACTCCCAGCCCAATCCGCATCAGTATAGGCTTCAACTTACAAATGCCCACGGTTTTTTAACAGTCGACCTCTTTTAGGGGTTCCCTTTAGGTATCTGAGAATTCTGTAGACTGCATCAAAGTGTTCTCGTCGAGGTGAATGCATGAACTGGTTAACCATGCTGATTGCAAAAGCTATATCTGGACGTATATGTGACAAGTAGATCAGTCTTCCAACAAGTCTTTGATACTACTCTCTATTCAGAACTTCTTTATCTTTAGAAGGCTGCAGCTTAAAGTTGGGCTCAATGGGTGTCTCGGCTGGTTTACATCTGTCTCACTAAGTAAATCAAGAACACATTTACGCTGATTCACAAATATACCTTCTTTGGATCTAGCAAAATTTATTCTAAGAAATTATTTTAATGCACCCAAATCCTTGATCTCAAAGTCAAATACAAGTCTCTTTTTCAGTCTCTCGAATTCTTCATTGTCATTACCTGTCAAGACTATATCATCCACATAGATAATTAAGACTGCAACCTTGCCTTCTCTACTGTATTTATAAAATATGGTATGGTCAGCTTGGCTCTGACAATAGCTACAATTCTTCACAGCTCTCCCAAATCTCTCAAACCAAGCTCTAGGGGACTGTTTGAGACCATATAATTTTTTTTTAGTCTGCAGACTTTATCAGGTCCCAATTTTCCCTTAAACCCAGGTGGTAGATTCATAAAGACCTCCTCCTCAAGATCTATATTTAAAAAGGCATTTTTTACATCTAACTGGTGTAATGGCCAGCTAAAATTCATAGTCAAAGATAAAAAAATTTCTGATTGAGTTTATATTGGCTACAGGAGCAAAAGTTTCCTGATAATCAATTCCAAAGGTTTGGGTGAACCCTTTTGCTACTAGTCTTGCCTTGTACCTCTCTATGCTATCATCAGCTTTACATTTCACAATAAAGACTCACTTGCAGCCTACTGTTCTTTTCTTCTTAGGTAAATCAACTATCTCCCTAGTACCACTTCTTCTAAGAGCATTCATCTCTTCTATCACTGCTAACTTCCAATTCGGATCATCAAGAGCTTCCTGAATGTTTCTCGGAACAAACAAGTGTGAGATTTTTTAGGTAAAAGCCCTATGAGTATGAGAGAGTTTTTAATAAGAAAGGTATTTGGCAATAGGATATTTTGGATTTGGATATTTGATTCGAATACCTTTCCTAACAGCTGTAGGAATATCAAAGTCTGATGGTTCTTGGTTAGGAGAAGCAACAGAAACTGAAGATGAGTTAGGAACAAAATTACCTGTGATATCTGGTCCAGTTCCCGGAGGTCGAGATTGATCATTTCGAAGATGAATAGGCTGACTTTGACTCTTTGGATGAGGTATTCTCCGAGTATAAACCAGAGGCTTAATATTGGGAACTTTTGTGCCCGGTTGTAGTGATTCTTCCCCTGTTTCAGATACAGTAATGTTTGGCACTATATGACTAGGATTCCCTTCATTGTTTTCATTGGTTTTATCACATTGTTCCTGACTTTGAATTTCGAGAATAACAGCAGGATGAGGTGAAGTAGTCAAAATCACATTTGGTAAAGGAGTAAGAGATAAATCCCAAAAAATTTCTTCTATCACCTCATTCTCCCCCTGAAGAGAATTTTTGTAAAAGTAGGATTTATTTTCAAAGAAAGAGACATCCATACTCATATAAAATTTTCTTGTTTAGGGATTATAGCACTTATATCCCTTTTGATTAGAAGCATACCCTATGAAAACACAATTTTCAGCTCGAGGATCAAGTTTGGACCGAGAATTATTGAGTATATGAACAAAAGCTCTGCAGCCAAAAACCTTTAGAGGTAAATCTGAGTAAATCCTTGATAATGGAAAAATTCTTTTGAAACATTCTAATGGCGTGCTATATTTTAAAACACGTGTAGGCATTCTGTTAATCAAATACGAAGCTGTTAAAACAGCTTCCCCCCAAAGATATTTTGGAACATTCATTGAAAACATTATAGCACGAGCCACTTTAAGTAAATGTTTATTTTTTCTTTCAGTTTTTGTTGAGGGGTATCCACACAAGTAGACTGATGATGGATATCCTTTTCTTTCAAAAAACTCCCCAAAATTTCATTAAAATACTCGATTCCATTATCGGTGTGAAAAATGCTAATTTTTGCTTGAAACTAAGTTTCAACCATTGTGTAAAAATTCTTAAAAATTTTTTCAACCTCAGACTTTTCATTCATCAAATAAATCCAACATAAACGGGTATGATCATCTATAAAAGTAGCAAACCATTTTTTCCTAGAGATAGTAGTGACTCTTGAAGGTCCCCAAACATCACTATATATTAAATAAAATGGTTTTGAAGAAGTATAAGGTTTTGGCAAATAAATAGTACGACGACTCTTAGATAAGCAACAACTTTCACAATAGAATGATGAACAATCCAAACCTTTAAATAAAGTAGGAAACAAATGTTTAGATATGGAAAGTTAGGATGTCCTAGTCTTAAATGTCAAAACATTATTTGTTCATAAACAGAGTTAGAACGAATACTACTAAGGTCCTGAGCCTTTTTATTACTGGAGAAGTCCCCATCAAAGTAGTAAAGTCCATATATTATCTTAGCACTGTCAATCTTCTTCCTCGAGCTCCGGTCCTGAAATTCACAGTAAGAATCACATAAAATTGTACGACAATTAGATTTTTTGGTTAGTTTACTCATAGACAAAAGGTTACAGGCTAGTTTAGGGACATAGAGAACAGATTTAAGATCTATATTCTTGGATAATTTTATCAAACCTTTTCCTGCAATAGGTGAGAAACTACCATCTGCAATTCTAATTTTTTCAAGGCCAGAACATGGTGAGTAAGAGCTAAAAAGATTGGAAAGGCTGGTTATATGATCAGAGGCTCCAGAATCGATGATCCATGGAGTAGAATTTAAACAACAAAAAAGGGCATTAAGTGCATTACCTGTTTGTGCAAGAGAAACACTAGGAATACCAGATGAGGAATTAAATTTTAGCAGCTTCAGAAAGTGATCCATCTGCTCCTTGCTTAAGAAACTTGTCTCAGCTTCATTCGCAGTAGGAACCGCACGCCTATTTATGTCACCAGGCTTGCTACTTTTTCAATTCGCTGGTTTTTCGTGGATTTTCCAGCAGTTCTCCCGAGTATGGCGCGGTTTGTTGCAAAAGTCACACCAGACCTGTGGCTTCTCTTCAGGTTTTCGTTGAAAATTGACTGCTTTGTTAGCAGCAGTCTTGGCAACAATAAGGGCAGAACTCTCAACAGGTCCGTTGGTAGTCTTCTTCCCCAACATTACATGTCTGCGGCTCTCTTCTCTTCGAACCTTAGCAAACACCTCACCAATTGGAGAAAGTGGAGTCCTGCCAATGATTTGTCCCCGTACTTCATCAAATTCCACGTTGAGCCCAGCAAGGAATTTGTAAATGCGATAAGCCTCCACGGTCCGTTTGTAGTGATTGGCATCTTCAGTGGATTTCCATTCATAATCATTGAACAGATCCATGTCCATCCAAAGGCGCTTCAATGAATTGAAATACTTGGTGACCGAGTCTTCTCCCTGTCGAATCTCACCGAGTTTTATAGTCAATTCGTAGATCTGAGACTGATTTCCCAAATCAGAGTACATCTAATTCACGTTGTCCCAGAGCTCCTTGGTTGTAGAGTAGCACATATAGTTAGAGCTAATATCCTCGTTTATGGAGTTCACAAGCCAAGTCATCACCATTGAATTTTCTGCATCTTAGGTCACGTACGTTGGGTCCTCCGATGCTGGTGCCTTTTTGTCTCCTGTCAGGTACCTGATCTTTCCCCGCCATCTGATGTACATCCGAACGGACTGAGACCACCGTAAATAATTGTCACCATTAAGGCAAATATTAGTGATCTGAATCGAGTGACAATCGATATTGGGGGCTTGGGTTGCAGGATTGGTTGGCTGGGTTGTTACAGGCGAGGTTGATATGAAGGAAACGTTAGACATGACTGATCAGTGAAGAAATTGTGCAGAAAAGAAAATTAGGGTTTTTTTTTTTTTTTTTTTTCAGGGTGGCTCTGGTACCATATAAACTTGAAAGGAAAGAAATATAGAATAAACATTTTCTCTGTATTAACTCACAATTCACAAGTTTACACGAGTTCTCTTTATAGAAGAGAGTACACGCACAAAATCAGAAAACTGATTACAATAACTAGCTGGCCTAATTAATAATTTCCTAATTTACAGCATTTAACCAATATTCTAATTACAGCAAATATTCTCCAAATATTATATTTATCGCTAATAATATTTGGTAGTATTACTACTGAATCTTTCCTTTTCAACACATTGTGTATTCCGGCAAATGGTCATCAGAGTGAAGCTTCGTAGTTCACGGTGGCGGCAGCGGAAGCGGCTTGCTCTACAGTGACGAGGTGGAGGACAACGAGGCTGAAGTTCCACTCTCCATATAGCTCCAAAATTTTAACGTGTAGCCAAACATAAGGTTAATTACTCTAATACCTAAGGATTGATGTTCCAAAAATAACATCAGAGCTAATGCAATTGTCGTTGAAAAATGTGGGTTGGTATATAAAAAGCTGAACATTTGTTCCTCCATCAAGAACTTCACAGTGTTCAAGTCTTGAATGGCATGATCGATCAAGTCTATTCGACGAATCTAAGCTGACAGAAACCTCTTTCTCAACAAATATGTCATCATGTTTTTGTGATTCTAAGCAAGTGTTTTTTGGATTCAATTAACATCTACATCAACAATTTATTAGAATAGATTGTTCTAAAAAAATTATCTTAGTTGCTGTCAAACATCTACTGTGAGCAGTAATTGGGATGTTAAAGGGACGGACGTGAGACCTTGGGAAAAAAAAAATCTAAGGAAATCACTTACCTTCACTGGTGACTCCCCAAATTGGAAGCTTCAGTTACGGCAACCTCCAAGGTCACCGAATGGAGTCTTCAATCGATGAACAAGGATAGCACATCCCTTAGTATAGTTTAGGGGATTTTAAATAGGGTAAGAAGGTCATTTGCAAATTCTTTATTTTATACATATATATTTTTTTTATTTCAGCAAATAAGGGCAGTTTAGTACTTGCAATCGGATGATAATATGCATACCCTCTTAGTATACTTTAGGGGGTTTTATGGCAACAATTTTTTTGGGGGGGTTTCTTGCCACAAAATGAAACTAGAGGGGGTTTTCTTGCAATTTGCCCTGTTATTTATTTATTTATTTATTTTTGTTGTCATATTTGGTGCTGTCGAAATTGTGATATAGTTTGTGTAGCGCACGAGATTGAAATCATCGCCTTCTTGTTGATGACTGCACTTCACCTAAATATCCATTTCTTGGAAGTTCTAGTTTACTTGCTACTTGATCTCACTATGCCACAGTTAAAATTTTCTATTAATTATATGTAGTCGATGATGTATAACGAAAACAAATTAGCATGGCTAATAGTTTAGCAATCATGGTCAGAAGCTGGAACAATGAATATAAACTTTTTCACGTTTTGTGCAATTCTTCTTTCTCACGCTAGCTCAATTTTAAGCTAGCATTTCCTCTGCATTCTGGAATTCTCTGAAGATGATTATTTTTTATTTCCGCAGTTACACAGCTCCTTCACATACGATGCTGGTGCAGACTTTCTTATGAATGACATTCGCGTTAAGCCTGATCTCGATGCTCATGGAGCTCTTGGTGATGCTGGATGGTACTGCATCAGGGCAAGTCTTTGGGCTGCAGACTATGACCTGCCCAAAACAGTAACAGCTTTGCGTGAACCGGACTTCAATGAAGCAGGGGTGATTCTTTCATGCGGAGCTTCTCTACGGTGGGAGGACGGGAGAGTAGCAACCTTCTATTGCTCTTTCCTTACCAATTTGAGCATGGACATAACTGCTCTGGGCACAAAGGGTTATTTGCGTGTTCATGACTTTGTTGTTCCCTTTCAAGAGAATGTTGGGCCATTTTTCACAGCTTCGAATTCCAAGTTTGGGCAACGCGCTCTAGGCTGTGAACCGATACCGGGTGAGCAAACTGTCACGACGGATCTTCCTCAGGAAGCTCTCATGGTGACGGAATTTGCTACTCTGGTTAATGGTATTAAGAGTAATGGCTTGAAGCCGGAGAAGAAGTGGCCAACCCTCAGTAGGAAGACACAATTGGTTCTTGATGCGGTAGAGGGATCGATTGCGAAGGGCTTTGAGCCTGTTGAGATTGTGAATTAGTTGGAGATGGTTGTGCGATCACTTGTTTTGCAGCTATGTTCAACTGCAGTTCTTATATTAGATCATTGACTGTTGTGGTTGTTCTTTATGGTTTTGGATCTTGAATTGTTGCTCAAAATAAATGACTTAGGCTTGTCTGGTTTGATGAATTTGTAGGGCAATGAAGGGTTTCTATATTTACACAAGGCTCGGTTTGTTTGGATGTAAAATATGTTCTTCTAAATATGTTTTCTATTTAAGCTTTGTTTATTTGGATGTAAAATATTTTTAAAAAATAAGTTTTTTTAATCTTTGTCAAATATATATTAAAACATAACACAAATAACTTATCTATCAATTTTTAGTAAAATATTTTACATGTTCCATCCGATAGATTCAACCGCAATCTCGATTTAAACTTTTGCCAAATTTCGAAAAATAAAAATAAAAATATATTTTAGCTGAACAAGGAAAATATTTTTCGAAAATGATATTTTAAATCGAAACAAGAAGAGTCTAAAACTTTTTAAAGTAAAATTTTGTTTTATTTTTATTTTTAGTTGTTCCGCAAAGGTGTTGAAAAAAATTTCACAACAAAAATGCAAGATATTTTTGTTAGGTTTTGATAAAAAAATATATATATATTTTAAATCCAAACAACCTGAGCCAACCAAGTTTTTCTTTAATACATCTATTATGCTTGGTTTTGAACATGTTTTTGGGAATTAGGGTTTTTGATCAAATTTTTTTTTGTAAGAGATCAATTGAAAATTTGAATGAGAAATTTTCACAAAAACTTAATGTTTTCAATCCATCAAAGATTAAGCAATCATGGACAACAAAATTGTGATCGCTACAAAATTCAAATGTCAACAAAGTATGAGAAGGTTTGTCACGCAACTCTGGGTGTTTTACGTCTGCATGTGCCAAATCACCGTACCAGGTCTAAATGGTCAGAAAGTTCTTCAAACTGTACGACATAAGTAAAAAAAAAAAAAACCTTTGTATTTTGCTTATTTTAATAAATAATAATAATAATAAGTTGTAGGTAGGTTTTTAGATGATGCGAGAGATGGATTGAATACATATATATTAAAAACTTTTGCATTATTTAAAAAAATTGAATGCTTGTACCTAGGCACGGATCTGCACTCCCACTGAAATTTTTTATTTTTATATTTTTACTCTTAAATTTATATTTTTTTGCATTTATACCGATAAAATTTTGAAAATGCTCCCACTAAAATTATGAAAAAATTTCTCCATATAAATTTGTCACACATATGAATCCCTAAATCTGTCCTGTACACAAATCTGCATTCTCATATTTTTATCACCGAGTCCTCTGGGGGTGTGTGTCACGCAGTCTATTGAGCATCATCCAATGCAACTACACGGAGGATTGTCTGGATTCAACTGTCAAGTAACATTAGCCTTTTGGAGTTGGTTTGCCACCATAATTTCAAATATATACTCTAGTATGATGTTACATCAGCAAGAGAAAATTCAAGAAGAGAAAATTAGACAAGTTAGGAAAGTGAAATGCAATATAGGTTCTAGTCGTTTGTTTGACCATTAGTATTGAGATTTTTAAGATTATATTGATCCATCTACCTCCAATTATGAAATTGCAAGTTTCTAAAAAACAATACAATTTTCTTTAGCCTTCACCAATTTAGGATGAGTTCCCCTCGACCCAATGGCACAAAATTTAGTATGTATGTTTGTCCCATTTATTATTTAATACCATCCTGGCACAAAAAAATTTAAGGGAAAGTTTAAGATTCGATTTTGGATTCTTCCATAGACCAGAATATAAGTGTGGTTGAGAGATTCAAAGCAATGAGTCATAATCAATCAAACCACAAATCAATGGGCAAATTAATAATGATCAAAGATTGAGCAATGAGAACGTGTTTGTGGGATCAAGTTTGTTGACTCAAAATTACGGAGAAATATCTATTGATCCGGTCCTATTGGTGACATGCATCACCAACTGATCAAACACCGTCACGTAATAGTTGCTTGATAATTCAATTCAATACTTAATTCTAAAGAGATCAATTAAGTGTGTTATCATGCGTTTTATAACGCAATTTGAATATCGCTCAAAACGTAAGCATCATTTAAAATAGAATAAAAATTTAAGTGATAAGGACATCGCTTATCATTGAATACTAAAAATTAAAAAAAGATATCAAAATATATTTAATTTTTAATTACCACTTAAAAACTTCAGTCTTTAAAATCTAGCTCTTAAATTTTTCACAACTTAATCTGTCACAGGAAAAAATAAACACTTTTTACATATGTGACAAGATATAATTGGTAGTGTCAACGATGCAGAGAAGTCTATCTCCAACACAACATAGATCATGGAGGATCTTCTAACGTGACTAATTTGGGTCAAAGGTAACTAGGGTTGCTTATAGTAGAGACGTGTTAACCTATGTCTCAGTCCAATTTTTCCCTATAACATCTTCATGGAACGGCTCTTTTCAAAAGGCGTGAATGCAAATAAAAAACTTCCCTTGGATAAGCTTTGCGACTAGGTGGTCATCGTAATAGAAGCGACATTTGGTGATAACCTTGCGTTTGTTTGGAGAGATCATCATAAATTATTGAAATGTGTCGGGCTTTACCACATCCCTATGTCCAAAGGCTCTTTCATTCCGACAGGTAACCTGTACCTGTAGGCGTCAAACCTTTCTTCCCCGCGGCACCTTTTGCTTTGCCCAATATTGCTAGATTGTTAATACGATATAGAAGGACCGTTATACCCTTGATCGTGAAATATCGATTGCTTGTTGAACCCTGTGAATTCTTTATTATTATTATTTTTGCATTCTTTCATAACATAAATATCGTTAAGAGCATTCGGGTGTGAAAACAAAAAAAAATTTTATGCCACTGAATTGGACTTGTGATAGATAAGATAAATTTAGGTATAAGCGGATGATCAGTCCAAGACTCAGTCGTGGTCCATATTTTCAATGTCGTGCTCATTAACCTGCCCTTTTTTTTTTCGATTTTTGGAAATAAATACTAGCCCAGACTAATATGCCTCCTCTTTAAGGTTTGGAAAGGTGTAGGGAATCGTGCTTATCGTTTGAAGCTGCCGGATTTCTTATAGTTCTCAAATTTCTATTTTTTGGGAGTCTAATATGTCTATGCCTCACTCGGTAGACTTTTTCTTTCCCGTGCAAAATTATAGAAGATCTCCTTTAAGATTAAATAATTCCATCTATATATAATAATTTTACCTCATGAACAACTTAGCCATAAGTTGAACCGAAGCGGTTCTGGCACACCCAGTCGGACCAATGTTTGTGTTACTCAAGCTGACATTCTCACTTCCATTTCATCCATCACTGCTCACGCAGGGGCTTCCCTCTAGGCGGAACGCTCCCCTGCCAATGTATTTTTACATCCCACAACTTCCGCAGATCATTTAGCCCCGTTCATCTTCGGCATTAGCATTGAGTTGTAATGTGCTATGTCACAAAAATGGTAACAACAACAATTATATCATATATTCTAATATTTAATGAAATAATAATAACAACAATTACATGAAACTCTATATAGACTTGCATTCTGTATCTTGATATTTATAAGTACAATGTTACAAAACGGATGGAGTTTGTTACAAGTTTAAACACTAGATTAAAATTCAATATATGCAAGATACTAAATTCTGATAACCTTTTGTATATAACAACCATATATCCTTAACTCTCATTTGTCAAGATTGTCATTTCTAACATGCCCCTTAAGCTCGGTGGTATATTCAACACTGTGAGCTTGCCACGCAGAAAAATAAATCATTTGCCACCTAAACTCTTTGTCATACTAAAACCAATTTGATATTGGGAAGGAATAAATCGAACATCAAGATCCTTTTGGGCTACATTTTTGGAACCAAAATGAAAATTAGTTTCACATGCTTGTTAATTACATACATGGAATATAGGATTGATAGTTACATAAGTTCCATTAAGGTTATCATACCATAATACAGAAGAATGGGGAAAAAAAAGTACCCGAACTCTCGAAATAACAATTACAACCACACCAATTCAGCTGAAGGATTAGCAAGGCCACGATATTTTGATTCTGTACTAGATCGAGCAGCAGTATGTTGCTTTTCCAAATTCCAAGAGATTAAGTTGGAACCCTAGAAACCACAAAAGGAACTAGTCGATCGCTTATTATAATACCCCCTACTTTCCATATATAAGTTGGCCAGGTTTATACATAAAAATTAAGAGACATCAAGCATCTAGTAATAAACAAGCACAAAATACAAAATACAATAATGAAATAAATAACGGTGGAAGGAAATATTATCATTCAATGAAGCTTAAATACGTAATCTTATTTACTACAACTTGGGAAAATCGTAAACCAAGGACCACCCCTAAATCCAAATCCATAATATCCATCATCCATAAAGTTTGAAAAAGTTATGGACCTATATTGAAACAAAATTGGAAAATAGTGGATGATCACAACCATACTATGGTGAGCTGAGTCTTAAACCCTATAGCTAAAACTATCTGGGACCTAAAATGTCAATAAAAGGTGGGTTAATCTCATGAGCAAGGTCCCTCTACTGCAGCCCAACAGAGAACCCTTAAACCCAACTTCTTTAATGATACAACACGGATAATCCAAAATACGAACCCCAGATACCAAGGAGTGATCTACTACGTACTGCAATACCCCTAGAAGATCACCTCATTTAGATAAACATGAAAGCAACATTTAAATACATAAGGAAATAGGCAACTCAACCACGCCTACAACCAAACCACGTACCCGACAACTCAACCATGCCAATAAGTACTTGTAAGACTACGTTAATAGTCAGCCCACGGTGATTCCATAACACATTCACATACTCATAGACATAGTAGACTTATTTTTATATCAAGCCACTAAATCAAACCATACAAAGTGTGATAAATATCAATTATAACACAAATAACATGAAATTAATTAAACCATTCCCATCAATAATTTCGGTGTGGCACTAAAGTTCGCGCAATTAATTTAACATCGAGCCTGGGGTCTAATTTTACCAATAATTGTTATGTCAATTCCTAACATTTTGGGAATTTTAACTAAGTTTCAGTGTACCAAATTAAATTCCTAGTTGCAGGTAATCGTATTATGTAATAAGGTTATGCTCATTTAAAGCTTAACAATTACAAACGACAACCTAAAGAAAATAATGCATTACAAGAAAAGTCATTTTTTGTAACACGTTATTTACGAGGTACCTATGCGTTGCCTCGTAAAAATCTTCGTTTACGGGGTTCTTTTTGTACACCTCATGACTGTTGTTGCTTTTACGGGGATTTTATGAGAAACTCATGAATATTAATATTTACGGACAACATTGGCTCTTTGTTAATAATATTACAACGTAAACAGGGAATCTAGTCGCTCATTAATAACTATACCTTTAGCAAGATATTCTGTTTCCCGTTAATAACATATTAAACCTCCCAATTTGTATTTTTATTACCTGTCTTTGCCAAAAAGAATCGCGCTTTTTGTTTTTATTTTTAATTTCATTTTTGCAAAGCTTAGGTTAGTCCCACCAAAACCCATTTCCCTCTCTTTCACACGCCATTCCCCATCATTCTAATTTTATTTCTAATCACTCACTCGAATCTTTCTGTTCTAATTCTCTCGTATTATTACCCATCTTTATGGCATTCCACCTTCACTGTTAGTCTTGTTAACATAATTAGATTATATTATAGTTGTTGTATAGATTGTTAACATAATTAGATTATATTATAGCAGTTGTATAGATTGTTGCCGTAATTGTTGTATAGCCGTTGGGGATCTCTAACCTATTTATATCTTTCCTTGTACATGATTCATACACACTTGGAGAGTTTTGATGGTAAGGGTAGCTTCACTCTTTGGCAAAGTAAAGTGAAGGACATCCTAGTTCAACAAGGCTTACATCGAGCTTTGAAGGGAAAGGATGGAAATCCGAAAAATATGGTAAATCTTGAGTGGGAAGATGTAGAGTTGCGATGTTTTAGCATGATTCGGCTCTGTATTAGAGATAATATCATTGACAATGTTAATGGAGAGGATTCGACACCGAAATTGTGGAAGGAGCTTGAAAAGCTGCATTTAGCGAAGAGTATTACCACAAAACTCAATCTAAAGCGTGATCTGTATAAGCTGAAGATAAAGGAAGGTGGAAATCTTTTGTTGAACTTGAGTTCATTTCACAGTATCATTGATAAACTTGCAAAAGTTTACGTGAAAATTGAGGAAGAAGACAAAGCCCTATTACTTCTTACCTTCTGGATTCGAATAAGCAAATTTTGATTACCATCTTATATGGAAAGGAAAGATTGAAGATGAAGGAAGTTGAGCCTACTCTCTTGTCTAATGATAAGAAGAGGGACATTGGTGATGGAGCCATGACTCAGCCATGGTTACTCATAGTCAAAATAGGGGAAGGTAGGATACCTGTGGATCTAACAACAGCAAGTCTTGATCAACTGGAGGAAAGGGCAAGCAGTGCCATAGATGCCGTGAATGGGGCCACATCAGAAAGTACTGTCCACTTGGAAAGGGAAAGGAAGATGAGGGCAAGAATAACGTATCTATCGCATATGCTTCAGACTTTGGAGATGTACTCAAAATTTTCAAAGGTAACACTCTTACTCGATATGACTGGATATTAGATTTGGGTTCCACAAACTATATTTGCTCCGTGAAGGAATATTTTGATTCATTTCAAGTACTTGAGAACAATTGTTTTACTATTCTTAATTGTAATACATGTATTGTTAATGCTTTGGGTTTAGTAAAAATCAAGATGTTTGATGAAGTAGAACGCACTTTGGAGAACGTTGCCTACTTACAAAAGTTGCGATGTAATTTGATATCCTTGAGCCGGTTGGATTCCATAGACTACAAGTGTTCCATTGCAAGGGCAGTCATGAAGATTACAAAAGGCTGTATGGTGTTGATACAAGGAGAAAAAAGAGGTGATTCATATCATTTGGTAAGGGGTACCAATGGTACTTGAATTTCAATTGTTGATTGGAAACGGGAACGTGTGATGTGTTTCCAGACAAATAATGATGAGTTGAAAATTCCTGCTTGTGAAGAGGTCTCTTCGATGTCCCATTTCAGAGTCACTTGATCATATTGACTTGGTTTAGTTGCACGTATGTATTAGGCATGGAATCAATGTGTTTAGACTTAGTTCATTTATATATAGCTGGTATACGGAAGGATAATGGACTGCTTTTGGATTTGCATGTAGAAGTCTCGTGCATTGAGACTTGTGAACTCTTGTGAAGGGGGAGCCAAGTACTTGGAAAAATTTTGGACTCTGCGGGTGTGCTCAGTGATTTATCTTCCTCATAGCGAAGGGGGATGGGCCTAAGGTGGTGGATAACTTTCATTGTTTATTTGAAAGGGTTATAACCCTAAACGAGATTACTATTTTTATTGTATATAAAAGAACACGTTGTGTGAAGAATGTAGAGGTTATGAGATTTTAGATTTTCCTTGTGAGTGATTGGGGGTACAAAAGGATTGAGAGTGGTGAATCATAACTCTGGGTAATCCTCTATTATTTTGTAAGGTTTTTATAAAAATATTGTTCTTTGTTGATGTAACTCTGATTTTGAGTGAACCATGTATATCTCTGATTTATTTTTCTTGAATGGTTGGTTGTTTGTTGTATGGGTAATTATGTTTTATTTGTTAACACAAGTGTATTCTCATTGAGTGTACCACGAGAGTCGAGTATAACACGAGAGTAAGAACACAGGTATGAGAGTGAGAGGCATGAGTGTTCTGAGAAGGAATGTTAATATATACATGAGAGAATTACAAAGAGAATCAAAACTGTAATGTTTCGGATTTTTCCTATAATGACCCATTTTCAGGGATTTTTCAAGTTTTCGAGATTTTTTTTTTATTTTTGCCTTGTTTTGCGTGTTGGACACTGTAGGGTGTGCCGGGTGAGTCCCGAGAGTTAGTTGAGACATTTCTTCGAGTCCATGAATTTTAGAAATGCATTGTTTGCCATTTCGACATTTTTTAATTTTTCGGACCGGGAGGTCCCATGTGGGACCAGCAACCAGAGTTGTTGAATACAAGGATTATTTTTTGAGATTGTTGCATTTCATACATTATTATTTTATACTTAATTACATGGTTGTATGTTTAAATGGGTGGTTGTAACGTGTTAGTGTATATATATATATATATATATATATATATTTAATAACAAATGATTTTTTTTATTCAAAGTCGTGGGACCCGCATTACATTAACCATTATAATGACCAAAGGGGCCATTACAGACCCATTTCCTTCATCTTTTCTTCTCAAGCAGCCCTCTTCTCTCTCTATTTCTATTTTTCTTTTTCTTTTCTCCACCATTTCAAGCTTAGATCTAGGCTTAACCTTTGGAATTTTGACTTTGCCACTGAAGGCAAAGTCGATGAACATGACAAGTGTTTCGTTTTGATCGGAGCCAATTCTCGATTAGAGCACTTGGGATTTTACAGCTTGGGCTGAAATTTGGGTTTTTTTTTTCATATTAAGGTAGGGGTTCTCCTAATGCCTCAAGTTTTGTCTTTTATTTGAGAAAATTCTATAGACGTTGTGGTAGTTAACAATCGGGGAAAAAGGGTAGCTAGTGTAGGTAGTGCTAGTGTCAATTCCTTAAAGAGGCAAAAGCAAAAAGGACCAATTGATTTATATTTTAGTTCCAGACCAGAAATTGTGGTAGAAAAAAGAAAAAAGGGGGGAAAATAGACAACCATTAATGTTACATGCAAGAAAGAGTTGAGAGGAAGAGCATGTCCTGTTTTTGCAAGGTGGATGTATGATGTAAGAATTGCATTCAATGTTGTTAAGTATGATAGTTTTGCCGAGGTTGTTGAAGCATTTGGACAATATGATCCTGGCATGAAACCACCTAGTTATCATGAGGTGAGAGTTTTTTTGCTTAGGAAGGAATTGGATAGCACCAACGCTTCGATGAATGACCATAGAGAAGAGTGGTCAAAATTTGGATGCTCATTAATGGCAGATGGGTGGACAGACAAAAGAGGGAGAACATTGCTTAATTTCCTAGTAAATAGTCTAAGGGGAACCATGTTTATTGAATCGATAGATACTTCTTCTTTTTCAAAGGATGGTGAAAAGATATTTAACTTACTTAATAAATTTGTGAACCGCATTGGAGTAGCAAATGTTGTCCAAGTCGTCACAAATAGTGAATCAAGCAATAAATATGCCGGTAAGAATGTTCAATGTTTTATATATTTTTAGAGTTTAGATTCTTTACAAATATATAATTTAATTCAATTTTGATTTACTCATTCTCTTTATATTATTTTTTTCCGTTTGGTTTCAAATAGGGAGGATGTTAGAGAAAGAACACACACATTTGTATTGGACACCATGTGCTACTCATTGCTTAAACTTGATGTTGGAAGATATTGGAAAAATACCGTCCATCTCTAGAACAATGAAGGGGGCAATGGAGTTGAATAGTTATATTTATATGCGTCCAAAGTTGTTGAATATTATAAGGCACTTTACTCATAAAAAGGAGTTGCTGAGGTCCGCTAAGACTCAATTTGTTACTTGTTTCATCACATTATCAAGTATTCACGAGCAAAAGAATAACTTGAGAAAGATGTTTACTTCGGAAGAATGGAGTCGTAATAAATGGGCGAAAGAGCAAGCCGGTAAAAGAGTTACTTCTTATGTTTTGATGTCTGCCTTTTGGAACACCATTGTCTTTAGCCTTAAGGTTTCCAGTCCTCTTATTCTAGTTTTGAGATTAGTTGATGGCGAGAGAAAGCCTCCCATGGGATACATCTATGCGGCTATGGATACGGCTAAAAAAGCCATTGCAAAATCATTTGGGGAAGTAAAAGATAAATACAAGGAAATTTTTGAAATAACTGATAAGAGGTGGAATGTTCAACTTCATCGGCCTTTGCACACAGCAGGTTATTATTTGAACCCAGAGTTCTTTTATTCAAATTCGAAAATTGAAGAAGATGAAGACATTGCAAAGGGTTTGTATGAATGCATTGCAAGGTTAGTTTTTGACGTCAAAGAACAAGACAAAATTACCGAGGAGCTGTCCTTATATTCTAAAGCTGAGGGCCTCTTTGGTAATGCCTTTGCTATTAGACAGAGACGTGTACGGGGACCAGGTACAGTGGTAAAGTATATTAAGTTAGTATAACTAAGTTTTAAAATTATTTTGACAATAGAGTCGATACAAAGATGAAGCTAAAGTTGTTAAACATCATTACTAATTTTTTTTAATAGCTAATTGGTGGGAAGCTTATGGCAAGTCAACAAAACATCTCCAAAAGTTTGCTATAAAGGTTTTAAGCCTTACTTACAGTTCTTCTGGTTGTGAATGAAATTGGAGTGTGTTTGAGCATGTATATACTATCTATTAACTAGGTTTATAATTTAATTGTTGAAAATTAAATTTTTAATTTTTTATACTTACTAGTTAAAGTTGAATATATTGTAGCTTCATAACAAGAAAAGAAATAGGCTCGTTCAAACAACTTTGAATGATTTAGTGTTCATCAAATATAATAGGGCATTGAGGCGTCGATATAATATGCGTGACACTCTTGATCCCATTTTACTCGATGACATTAATGAGAGCAACGAGTGGTTGACGGGGAGGATAAATGATGATTCTGATACAGAAGATGATCTAGTCTTTGAAGATGATTCCTTGACATGGGGTTATGTTGCTAGTGTTGCTGGTATTAGAGAGGATAGTAGGCCGCGCCAGTCTAGATCAAAAGCTAGTTCTAGTTCTCGGTTACCAACATAGGGAGTAGAAATTTCTTCAGTTCGACTTGTGGATGAGGATGAGGAAGAGGAAGATGAAGAGGCAGATTCAGATGAGATGGAAGAGGATCCTGAGAATTATGAATCATTTAGTGACGATCAAGATGATATTATACTTATTGATGACAAGGATATTTAGATTTGTTGGTGTTGTCTTCATAGGAAGAAATGATGTCTATGTTTGTTTTAGTTATATCTCATAATTCTCTTTAGTTGACTTTTGCATCTTTATATTAATATGTTTGATTATTCACTGTTGAACTCAAGTACTTGATTTAGTTGGCTTTGGCATCTTTATATTGAATATTGAACTTAAGTAATTAATTTAGTTGACTTTTGCATCTTTTTATATACTATTGCATCTTTATTGGGTGGGTTTTTTTTTTTTTTTTTCAACGTGCGCCCTGCTTCAGTCGGGCGCGCACCTCGCCATGCGCCTCAGGCTCCAGGAGGCCTTTGCATTTTTGTGCGCATTGAGCCTTTAACAACTATGGTCAAGGTATATGTTCCAGTTATTATATACATATGTATGTATGTATAGGAATATGCGGTTGAGCACGGGATGGTTGCTAGTACGGTAGAGCACTTATTGCGACATAAATGGTTGTTTCAGTTTTTACCTGGGTAGACGAGGAGCTCGGTTGCTCCAGAACTGTTGGGTGCTAGTTCTTATCGAACGAATAGCTTGGACTTCTAGCTCGTGGATTGAGTTACTCAGTGTGTGGCCATTTTAACCTTCTTGTTGTATTTTAGTACGGTGTTTAGAGCACAATCTTAGAATGGGTTCATATTTCATGGCACGGTGTCTATGTTGTATGTGAGTTTCATGCATTAGTGTATGGGTTCTTATGACCATGAAGGTCAGGTGTACGAGATGGAGTTTTCGTGGGGGAAAGGTATGACCTTAGGAGGTTAACGCGACTTAGGTCACGGTTTAGTGTGGATATTCTTTTCAAACGAGTTTGCGATAGGTGTAATTAGGATTGGCAGAGTCTTGAGCATGGTCTAGTGATTGTGGACGTATATTTCGGGTATTCTGGTATAGTTTAAGGAAGCGTGTTGGTTATGATTGTTAAGGGGACTTGTTAGACTTTGTGAGTCTAGGGTGGCGTAAGTGGTTAATTTTGGCAGAGTAGTGTAGGATTGCATGATAAGGCAGGTAGCATAGGATCATTGAAGTGCTTAGTTGTTGCGGATGAAGTGATAGATGGTATGTACTGTGTTTTAGAATTTGAAAGTTGTGAACTGGGGCAATATTTCAATTGCGTCTGGAGTATCAGGAGGTGGTACTTGTTTTTTGAGGATCCAATAAGATAGACTGTCGATTTGGAGTGATTTGGGATGTGGGTGATTTTATAGGTTTAGCTGGTAGCCCCATTTGACTTTTGTCGGGGCCAAGGGTGTTAGAAGGAACAGTGAAGAGGAGAGGTAATGATGTTAAACCTAGAGCGTGAAGATATCTTAACTGGGTGCGTAGATTGCCTTGGGAAGAGTGGCTTGAGTAACCGATTATATGTTAGTGACTGATTGTGTTGTAGATGGTTTTGAGGAGACAGTTGGGCGTTGAGCGTTCTGGTTTCGGTGCTCATTTTTCCTTTTAGAAATTATCAGCATGGTATTATCGTTTAAAGGTTATTTTTTAGTGGCAAATTGTGGTTGTTCTGGGGAGTATCGAGAGTGAGGCATACTCTCTTGTTTGTGATAGTGTTATCCTATAGAGACTTGAGGGGGATCACTTGGCGGTAGTCTGTTGAGTTGGTGGGACGTGAGTCCAAGTTGTCATTTGAGGATGATGGTAGTAGAGACGTTATGGCATGATGTTTAGTACTAATGGGTAAAGCGGTTTAAGGTGTGGTCCAAATGTAGTTTAGAGAGGTGAGTTGTTTGTTATACGTTGTCAGACAGGTGATGGGGTTGTGCACCATTCAAAGCAATTGTGAACGGTTTAGTTTTTAGAGCTAGTGAGGACGATGTTTCCATATAAGCACTTCTTTTTTTCTTCTTCTTTTGACGAGTTAGTGGGTTGCTGTGACTGAAGTCACGAATCTTGTGTGCATGGTGTTTGAGGTAGTGTCACCTGGGAAGGTAGAGATGGAATAGGTGTCAAAGTGTTATTTCACGACATGGAGGTTATCGATTGGGAATGACGGGTTCCAGGTAGAACGGGACGCAGTGTCTGACGGGCTGTGATCTTTCCTAGTGATAGTATGCTATGAGTATTGATGCTCTTGTCTGATGGTCGTGTTGTGACCTGTATCCTAATACTTGACGAGAAAGTGGTATGGGTCTTATTTATTTTGGCTAGCATGGGTATCACGGTGTAGCTTATGCGAGGTTCCAGTATTCATATTATATGACTGTCTGTTAGTGGCGAGATCGCCTAGATTCGTGTTCATAATTCTGTATGGGTATCCGATTGGTTCTCATCCTTATATGTAAGGAGTTCAGTTCATATTGGGTGAGATTGAGTGTCCACAATTGGGCATTTGGCGAGTGGCGTGTGACAGGGCGTTAAGTATGCCTGGATTCAAGTTATCGGTCTCTTGTGAGTGTAGGGTTCGTTACCCTTCCATTTGTTCTGGTCCTGACAGGGACGTCATTTGTTGTGAGTCTTGTTCTCCATTTAGGAGTTATGCGCGTCCGCGAATGGGCTGACCCGTGTGTGGTTTATTATACTGTTAGAGTTCACCGGTAAAGGATTGGTTGTATTGGTCGACTCACTCCCACGGAGGGAAGTGGGGTCTTTGGTTTTAGTGGTGCTTGTTCTGAGAGTGGTTTTGTCTGGTGATGTGTGAGGCACAAGTTGCCAAATAGGGATTATATGTTTCCAGTGTCTGATACTAGTGGTGATGACTAGGGGATGTGTCGTGAACTGGAAGTTCGAGGACGATTAGGTGATGTAATGTGAGTCATGTACTTGGATGTTTTTATAGATATTTGATTCGAGCAATGCCTTAAGGACAAGTGTTGGTGTTGTTTGAGTGCTGGCAGCTAGAGATGTGAATGTGGGATTTCGTAGAGGAATAATGGGAATGATTGATTTTGGTTTTGAGGTTTTAGGTATGAGATATCGTCGTATTGTGTGTTTTGAAGAAGTAAGAATGGAATCGATTGATGTTATGGAGTTGTCTACCTGGTATGAGTGTTATGAGGAGATCGGAGAGCTTTTATTCTGGTTGATGATTGTGGTATTTGATATTGTGTTGCTTTTAGCTTGCTATGGGTTGTGTGATTAAGACATGATTGGGATTTTTAAAGCAGGTGTGTGACTGTATAGTTGTTGAGGTTACGTAGAGTGATGCATTGATAGTGAGTGGATCTCATGGTTATCTTGTGAACTGTGTGAGTTTGTGTTTGAGGTTTGGACCTAAGGATAGGAACGACGTCTGTGTTGAGACCGGATCAATGATGAGAATGGCCTGGCCAACTATTTCTCCTAAATCAGTTCCTCTTTAACACGATGTCGGGTCAAAGGTCAATGATTGTTTCGATTTGTCAAGGACAGTGAGAGTATGGTATTATACGTTATGTCGGTGTGACAGTGTGGATTCGGGTGGTTTGAAATGAGGAGTATTAAGTAGGACCAAGTGTCGGATAAAGGTTTTTGGTGCGATCATTTGATTATCGAGGATCATGTTTTACGGAATTGTGTCTGGAGTAATTGATAGTACTCTTTGTGATTGTGTGACTCATATTTATATAGTCATTGGGAGATTTACCATTTAGCCATCTTGGGAGGCGCTAAGTGTAATTATTATAGAGTAAAGTAACTGGAAATCGCTTGTACGGTTATGTGATAATGTAGCTGTGTATTAAGTCACGTGAGTGTGGTTATCGGGAATGTGTTCACCTGGATTGGGACATAGTGTATGGTGGACGGGATTCCTTGTCTAGGGTTTTGTGTGTTCTTCAAAGGATGAGTTGTGATTGGATGTTGTCATTTTCGATGGTCTAGTGACCGTTCTTCTTTCAAGCTTTGGATTCTTACGTAGCGATGTAAAGTGGACCGATGTCAGTTTTTAGTCGGGTATAGAATCCATCTGGTTTTGTGTTATGATGTGGTAAGTGATGAGTACCCTTATAAGGTGGTGAGCATTGTGTTTTAGTGGCAGTGGTGTCTGATTGCCTGGTGACATCCGGTGTCAAAGGTAATAAGGTTGGTGAGCTCAAAGTCTTATGGTTTTGTAAGGTGTTTCTTGGGAAGGTCTGTGACTGTGGGCCTCTTTCTTTAAGGAAGGTAGATTTCGAGGACGAAATCTCTTTAAGGAGGGTAGATTGTAATGTTTCGAATTTTTCCTATTTTCCATTTTCAAGGATTTTTTTTTTCGTTTTAGCCTCGTTTTACGTGACAGACACCGTAGAGTATACTGGGTGAGTCTTGAGAGTTAGTTGGGACATTTCTTCGAGTCTAGGACTCTTCGAAATACATTGTTTGCCATTTCGGCATTTTTCAGTTTTTCGAGCCGGGAGGTCCCAAGTGGGACCTGCAACAAGAGTTGTTAAGCACGGGGATTATTTTTCATGATTGTTGCATTTCATACATTATTATTTTGTGCTTAATTATATGATTGTAAGTTTAAATGGATGGTTGTAATGTGTTAGTGTATATATATATATATAAATATATATATTTAATGACAAAGAATTTTTTTTTTTTTAAAGTCGTGGGACTAGCCATTACATTAACCATTATAATGACCAAAGGGGTCATTACAAACCAATTTCCTTCATCTTTCTTCTCACGTAGCCCTCCTCTCTCTCTATTTCTATTTTTCTTTTTCTTTTCTCCACTATTTCAAGCTCAGATCTGGGCTTAACCTTTAAAATTTTGACTTTGCCACTGAAGGCAAAGTCGACGAACTCGACGAGGGCTTTGTGTTGACCAGAACCAATTCTCGATTGGAGCACTTGGGATTTTCGAGCTTAGGCTGAAATTTGGGAGTTTTCTTCCATATTGAGGTAGGGATTTTCGAGTTTTTTCTTTTATTTGAGCAAATTCTATATTTTTTTTTTTATATTTTGAGATTTGCAAATTATGATATGAAATTGATGCCTTATGAATATGCTTAGGTGTTAAAGCATGACTTGTTTTAAATTTTGTGTCAAAGGCATGCATGATTTTGTTATATGGAAGTTGTGTTGATGTATAAGTGATAGCATGTCATTGGTGTGTATATGATTCTATGTTGAGCATGCCTACGGATAAATCTTGTAAATGTCTTAGTTGAAATGCCATGTAAATGATATTATTGCCATATTGTTGAGTTCATGTTAAGAGGATGAAAAGTGGTGCATTTCACGACATAGCAAGAAAGGGGATTTGAAAAAGGGTTTGAAGAAGAAAGTTTTTATAAAAGAAATGTTTTAATTTAAGATGGAAAGGTTTTATAAAATGAACCTGATTTCGCGAGTCTGGGGCTAACTTGACCTAAAGGGAGCGCGGCCTGGTGTAAGGCGTGAAAAAGTTGATACTAGACCACACATGGTTGCCGTATTTTGAACTAGGGATAGCTATCAATCTCGCCTTGTTAAAGTCGGTTAGCAGTTTTCGAAAAGTGAGAATTGGGTCAGTAGAGACCAAGCATAGGACAAAGTGCATTACATTTCATATCATGACATTTTGCTAAAATGTAGTGTGTAGTTGATGAGATGCTTATTTGTGCTATGATTATTGTATGGACTCCCAATCCATGACCCCGATTTCTTTTCCATCCCTATTATGTGTTACATAGCTCTAGGGAGTCCAAAGTTGACACCTTAGGCGACTTCTACTGAGCCGTTGTACTCCCCCCTTCTTTACTATTTTCAGGTTACGGGAAGGAAGACGTAGCCTTATTCACCTGTATTTGTGAGGTTTTCTGTGATGTTAGAGATATAATGTACTATGAGTCTTGGGATCACGTATATATATTATGTATTGATATTGGATAGGACTTCGATACCTTTAGATGACCTCAAGTTTAGGTAAGGATCCGATTATCGATTCGAACCTCGAGTTCAGGTCGTTACAAAAACGATGATTTCTAAGACGAGTATGAGTATGAGTATGAGAGTGAGAGTGAGATTGTTGTGAGAAGGAATGTTAATATGTATGAGAGAATTACAAAGGGCCCGTTTACTAACGCTTTCACTTTTTTATTTTTGCTTTCACCATAAGTAAAATCATAATTTTCATTCCTAAAGCTGAAATATAAAGTAAAATTATGTTTACTAATTTTTTATGCTTTCAATATTTTCAAAGTAAGAAATTAGAAAGTAAGTTTAATAATTATAATTTTGATTTTGCTTTCTATTTGACAATCAATGTTATATATATATATATCATCTCTGCTGCAATTGATGCCGGGAATAGACCGCCACCAGCCACCAAGAGATTGGGATAAAGATAACAAAATTTCAGATTTGCCTTCTAGAATGAGAGAGTTCACTCTATGTGTATATATATATATATATGAAGAATCATGTTCTATATATATATATATATGTCATCACTCTGTAAAACAAAATTTTCCAGAGAGAAAAAGAACCAGACCCAACAGCCCAACCAAACACAGACTCAACCCCACTCATCCACAAACCCACCTCACCCCCAACCCCATCTCAGTCTCTCTCATCACTCTCCTCTTTGTCTCTCTTTCTCACCTCACCCCACAAGACCCCAAAACCTGGTTCCTCACTCTCCCCACCACTCTCCGCCACCACTACTCCACCAGTCGAACCATCAAGGTCCAGACCACCCCAAATCACCCCCAATTGAAATCTTCGCCATTCAAGATGGACCCATCAAATCCAATAACATACTCATTGTACATGGGTTAGGTTGTAGTTCTTACTCTTTTCGCAAAATTGTCGAGTATCTGGGCTTCAGAGGGCTCCACGCCGTCGCTATCGATCTACCAGGTTCTGGGTTTTCCGATAAGTTGATGATTATGGTAGAAGAGAGCTCCGGTTTTTTTTTTTTTTTTTTTTTTTTTTTTTCTTTCTGTGACTGGTTGAAGTTGATTTGGGTATATTGTTGATAGGTTTTGATGTGTATAAGAGAGGAGAGAGATAGTCGTGGCAGGGGCTATGGTGGGAGGAGGTGGCAGCGGCGATTACATGGTGGGGAGGAGGTGGGTGGAGAAGATGGGGGGAGGAGATGGTGGTGAGAGATTTCATAATTGTGAGGTACCAACCGTTGAGTTTTCATAATTGTTCATTGTGAGGGTACCAACCGATGAGACACTCATGGTATTGTATGGTATCATCGCCTAATTCACAATTTTCCGTGTTTCAAGGCAAATTAAAAAAATTTATAGCCATGCATTGGGCGGTTAGCCCTTGTAAATTCCTTCTTGAGCCCTAAACCAATCCAAACATTTTGTTTGAATAGTGAGGAAAGAGTGAAATAAGGTAGATGAAGGAATAGTGAGGAAAGAGTGAAATAAGAGTGTTATATATCCGTGAATTGACGATAGTTTTCCTACATACAATATAAGGTGACAGAGGGCTATATTAGTATTTTGTTGTTTTAGTGATGAGATGTGATAACTTTTTCTAAGCACAATATTGTGCTATTTTTTTTTTTATGCGGCATGTTGGATTAAGTTTGATTCTATTGAATGGTTTAGGATTAAGTTTGATTCTATTGAATGGTTTACTTCTACGGTATTTAGAAAATACTTATATTAAAAACAATTAACCACTTTATGTTGCCAAACAATATAAATAATAAATAAATAAATAAATAAACCTCCTGCTAACGACAAAATAGTTATTTTATCATAAAAGGTCTTCTGAAATTGGATGGTCTTCAAAACTATAATTCGCAAATCGATGCATAAGCCAAACAACAGTTCTTCTTCTTCTTCTTCTTGAGTAAAATTAAAAACTACTCCCATGTTAAACGAACACTATGTAGTCTGAGAAGCAAACAATTATACTGTCATTAAAAAAAATAAACATTTCATAAAAGTGATTATTAATTAAAAGATAAAGGGCCAATATGTAAAAAAAAATTAGTCCAGACAATCATCACCACGAGAATATTAGGTGAGCGAAACATGTCATGTCATTGACTCATTGGTGTGACTTGCAATAAAAATTCAGCATACAAAAAGAAAAGGCCCTAGCACTTTAAAAAAAAAAAAAAAAAAAAAAAAAAGGCTATAAACTGCTCTCACAAACAGACATTCTAGCATGCCATGAAACTCCCTGCTGCTGCAATCCGAATTATATATTCACATTAATCTTTTGTGGTAGAATAAACACAAACAAGACTAGGATATAGAGCATCTTACCATAGTCCATAAGTTTAAAAATAAATATAAAAAAATAAGAAGGAAAAAATTAAGCCATAAGACTACGGAGAAAAAAAAAAAAAAAAAAACCTTTGTTTCGGGCGCTTGTTATAAAATTGTTCTTGGAGCTCACGAGCCAACATCTCATCCGCTTCTACCTGTCTTGCCCTGGCATTTGAGTCAACATTTCTACTGCAACCTATATATGGAGAGGCAATATTTCTTATTCCAACTAGATCCGAAATGCCCAGACACTGCCGATTCTGAATTCTATTTGAGCCAAGAAATGTGATTTGTCCCGCTAGAGAGGATTCACCACGATTTCCGAAAGTAGAGCCTGCCTGAATTCTTTCCAATCGTGACATTGCCGCATCACAACACTAATCAAATTTGTCCAAATAAGACATAAAGCGCGATGCTGTTTGAGCAATAGGTGAAGCAGACCCATGCTGACATGAGCCTTCATCCCAATCTCTGAGGGAACTGTTACTCATTCCATCCCCATTATCCCTTCTCAACTGATCACTGTTTTCAAGTGATTGATAGATAGAACTTGATGTAGAGCATTCATTGTGATCACTTGAAGTGGAGTGCTCGAGTCTTTTATTAAGTGAGATTGCAACCCAACAATGCTCAACAGTTGGAGTAGACCCATGCTGACAGGTTGCGTCCCGGTCTTTGGGAAAATCGTGACCAGTTCTGTTACAAATTACATCCTCATTATCACTACAATTTTTATTGACGACAGATAATATTGATGCACCAAAATATCTACAAACAATAAAAAAAATAAAAGCACAAAGGCCCATGTCACATTTTCAGACTTTAACTTAAACTACTATCCATGCAAGGATTCCAAAAGGTTTGGACATAACTATTGCACATAAATACAGAATAAAAGTTTGAAAGCATCATAATGCCACTACAACCATGTGCAGCAGTCACTTTGAGCATAATGATGCCACGGTTTAGGCATGTACCTAATCCATCCCAACCAAAGGTCTAGAACCCTTAACTGGTGTGAGAATACAGAATTACCAATGGACAGTAACCTAGCGGTATCAGCCTCTTACTTCCCAAAGGGAGGTTAGGGATTCAAGTCTCAGAAGAGATATGTATGTGTGAGTACCAACTAGGAAAAAAAAAAAATTACAGAATTGGCAAACTCAAATAAAAATATATGATAAGTTCTTCTCTGCACATAAGTAGAGGCAGCAATGGCTTTGGTAAAGTCTAAAGAAACACATCATCAAGAATGTCCATGTACATGTGTGTGGAAGAATGCAAACATGTGTGTGTCTAATTATCATAACTGATTAAATCATCCTATCTCCAGAAACCTAGAGAAGGGATGTCATCTTTTGTGATAATTAAATGTGATGGGCACAGAGAAAATAAAGAACCAAAAAAAATTATAACTGCATATTATTGCACATATGAGTGTCTTTATTACCCAACTCATTTCAAATGATTTTTCTTTTTTCCTTCCTTTTTGAACAAAAAAATGAGTTCTTTTGCAGAGGTCATCACTTGGCAAGAGTGTGTGAGTGTGTGAGAGAGAGAGATGCAAAGGAAACCGGTAAATTAAAGATTAAAAAGAGGCAGCATTTCATTTGTAATTTAAATAATGAACGAAATGTAAGCTCTAAAACAAAAGTAAAAACCTACAGTTTAAACAGAGTAAACCAGTACCCGTCTTGCTATTAAATTGTCTGGGAGTCTTAGGAAGGGGCATTGTGATGGTTCATTGATTTCTTTCAGTTTCCAGTCATCAGAAATACTGGAGTTTTCTTCATCTGCCGGACTTTTATATCAGCTATTCTACATGAATTCAAAAGGAAAAAGTTAATCACTAAATGCACCCGTGTTTAGTAAATCTACATCTGACATCTAAGCATAAGTTGCACAGATACAACAAAATCAGATAAAATCATATGCAATAATTACATCGACAACATTTTTTTTCTTTTCATAAATGAACATGGACAACATTAATATACAGGTTAATAAATAAAATGTTCTCTTGATGGAGCCCGTGACACTCACCAATGCAAACACTGATGCTCTAATTGGAGCGGTTTGATATGAAATGCTTGATCCAGTTGCCCAAGTTTGTTCCAAATAAATATAGTAGCATTCAAAATAAATTTACTATAAAGTTGATAATTATTTTTAAAAGGAAAAAAAAAAAGAAGTAAACATGTGCAAAAACACACTGAAATCCTAAACATATCAATTGTCCCTCATGTCAGAAAACCGAATATAAAGAGGGTTCATTATGGCATATATTAGGTTACACCTCCTCGACGGAGAGGTTTTTTTTAGGTACATACAACCTGACCTCAGATCAAAAGCCTTTCCCTGCAAATTTATTCAGTACACAAAATCAAACAATCCATAAAAATTCCTTCAACTACACTCAAAGAAATAGGCCGGTCCAAATAGCATTACTCATCCATAGAAGACACACTCACAGAGAATTATACATATGTATATCTAGTTGTGTCACCATATCTTTGGGTTTGGATATTTAGTAAGCCCAACTTTGGAGCTTCTAGCATCGATCAACAAACCGGGCCAGCAACAGAAACCACCTAAAAATCATGGCAAATACTGGTAAAAAAGCTTAGATCACTGATTGTCTCAAATTCACCACACGTGTTATGCAAACACCATCGAAGACAAATGCATTATGATGATCACATTACACAAAACTGTTTATCAATCCACTTAAAGCTCACCTGAGTTCACTAGAATAGTGTTGATTTGCAATGAAGGGACACTAAACAAGGAAAAACAATATAAATAGAACTCTTAAAAACCGTAATATATACAACAAAACACCGATCAAACACATTACGAATTACTTCATCAACGTTTGATACCTTTATGTAGGGGTTTAAGCCATGAGAGACGCTTAAGCGAACAAATGGTCACCGACGAAGAACAACAGATCAGATTGAAGGCAATCACTGAATCGATGACGACACAGAGACGCCATTGACAATGCGACACCAATCGATCTCGAACAAAAATATACATATGTCAATGCGGCATCAATCGCTAAGATTTAGAGCTCTTCGAGGGTTTGGCAGAGAAATCGAAGGGGCTCTGCATTTTATAGGTCCACGTCAGAGTGTGTGGAGATAGAGAGAAATGGACTCTCCGGCGTGTATCTTTTTTAAAAAAAATTTGAGAAGAGGAGAGAGAAATGAAAGGAGCATACACGAGTGGAAAGGGTAAAAAATTGTTTAGGTGGACTAAATTTTAGCCTTTATAGGGCTTTTTTTCTTGTAGTGAATGGCCTTTACAGATGTACAGAAACAGATTAGAATCAATAAATAACTTTAATTATCCTACAGAATTTGGCAGCAACTTTGCATCACAACTACCACAACCAAACATCAAAAACTTGCAAATCCTGATAACAAAAATAAAAAAATTAGAATACCTGGTAGACAAATGCATAGTTTTTCTACCCGGCTCTTTCACTTAAAAAGATGACCCATAATTCCTTTTGGCTCTCGGAGAATCATAGTCGTCAAAAACCAAATCAATCTGAATTGTACGACTATCCACTGTATTTTCTTTACAAGCATCCACTGCTTTTTCTTTACCTCTACCTTTACAATCGTTGCCTGACGTCATTGAAGGGCATGCCATGCCATTTAAAGAAGAATTTCCTAATGCTCCACATGGGAAGGCCAAACTTCTGCTGTGCCCGTTATAAATGACCACGTTACCCCTATCTCTTAAACAGTTTCTAACCCCTTCATCGGAAGAATTAGTGTTTCCCGAACCACCGGTCACTGATGAATTACCGCCATTTTCGATACAATGCTTGCCATCAACATTCTTCTCAGCTGATCTGCCGGGGGTTTCAAGAACCTCTAGTTCCTCATCAATGTTAATGTAATCCATATTCTGCATAACAAAGTTCCAACAGGTCATATGCAACAAATAAAATCAGTAACAGCCGTAACAAAGCATTAATTCATACTTCATACTCGTGAAAATGGTATTAATACTGTCACCCAAAAAACAAAAACAAAAAATGACATTGAAGAAGAAGAAAGAAATCATATAATTATAATATAAGAAAGACAATTGTAAAACAGAGAGCAAAAAGTACATGCATTAACACATTTCTCCATGATAAATTACATACATATACTAGAAAAATGATATTTTCACACCAAATATTGTTGTAATCTTGCACTCCCCTTATTTATTTATTTATTACAAGAAAAATGAAATTTGCTAAAGCTTTGATTCATCAACTATAAGAGAGACATTACAATGTTTTCCACATAAACCACCAATCTCTACACTATAATAATTAAGAGGAGATATTATATTATAATGTTTTCCACATAAAGTGATGTAAACATAAAAAAAAAAAATTATTTGACAACATAGAACAGAAACACTAGTATGAGTTTCATTCTCCAAAATACTGGTACTTGAAGCTATTAGTTACCACTTCATCTAAAAAATTCACAATTGAAGCTATTCGTCATCACTTCATCACAAATCAAATCCATAGATTGGAAAGATATCACTTGATTCTTGACATAAATTCACCATATATACCTTTCCACAAAAAATAATAATAAAAATAAAAATAAAAATAAAAAATCACCATATATGTTCCTAGCAAAATAACTTGAGAACAATTAAAACATTATCAATATTAAACATAAGAAGGAATGAATGAGACCATAAACAAATCAAACTTTAAAAATATTTCAAGGATCTGAGTCGATATCTCAACCTAAAAAATTCAAATCATAATAAATTCATCTAAAAAATTCACAATTGAAGCTATTAGTTATCACTTCATAATAAATCAAATCCATAGATTGGAAAGATATCACTTGATTCTTGACATAACTTCAGCAAATTGCCATGGAAAAAAAGAACTCAATCATATCTAATGAAGAAATCACCGGATCTATTAAAAAAAAATAGAATTTGAAGCTATTAGTTACCACTTCATCTAAAAAATTCACAATTGAAGCTATTAGTTATCACTTCATAACAAATCAAATCCATAGATTGGAAAGATATCACTTGATTCTTGACATAAATTCACCATATATACCTTTCCAAAAATAATAATAATAATAATAAAATAATAATAATAAAAAATCACCATATATGTTCCTAGCAAAATAACTTGAGAACAATTAAAACATTATCAATATTAAACATGAGAAGGAATGAATGAGACCATAAAGAAATCAAACTTTAAAAATATTTCAAGGATCTGAGTCGATATCTCAACCTACATCATATTTTGTTCTCTCATTTAGATAAAGTACATTCTTTTTAAGATTAGGAGGAGGAAGAGGAGGGGGAGGGGGGGGGGGGTGCGACATCGTTACATTAAGTCTGCGGCAACATAGAAGAGGTTGGAGAGTGAGAGTAGGCTAGAAGGGAGAAGGGAAGGTGGCTAGGTGCCCCAAAGATAGAGATGGTGCAGCATCGCTACAATTCATCTCGTTGAACCATAGTCTCATTGTTGGGTTTCACTATGTATTTGTGTTTTTGGGAGAGGAGTGAGAGTACACTTTTTAATTTAGATGGGCTCATAAAATTTCAAAAGAAGAGTGGTGAATATACTAATAAAATTAACACTTCTTACTAAAGTAGTTTTGGAATTTAATTCATGGTTAAATGGTTATAAAGAACTAAACTGGTATTTTCATTAGTCATGGGTCCACCCCAGATTAATGGCAGTTCTTTTGGAGAATAGTTATATCTAGCCAATGTTTAAGAGGCACACAAATATATAGTGAGTCCTTCACCTATAAACTCCAATTATCTGCTAATTTCTTAATCACCATAGCCCAACAACAATTAATCTACCAGGGGCTTTAGGAGTAATAAACCCTACTTTTTAACTCACAATGTTTAAGGATATGATTAGATATGTATAGTCCAACATAGAATTTTTTTCTACCATCAGGGCACACAAGTATAATAAAAAAAAGATGGTTAACATTCATAAAGACATTAATTGAAATAGCTTACTATTCATACCAACTGTTTGATCAAATACATCATAGAATGAAACAAAAGAAAGAAAATTTGAGGACCCATAAATTAGTGATTAGATCAAAGAATCAAATTATGAAAATAATATATAAATAAGGAAACAACTCAAAGTCATGCACCAAATAATAAATCTATACCAATCCAAGATGCAGTCTAGATAAAGAAATAATAGTTAGCTAATTATTCAACCAAATGCATCAATTAAAGAACAAGAACAACATTCACATATGGAAAACCCAGAAATAATTAGAGTAGGGAAACAATTACCTTGCCATAATTTGCTTATAGTGGAGTTTTGACTGCAACCCAAGCAAATCTGAACCTAACAAGTCGCTTAAAACTTATCATCAGAGTGTGGAGAGAGAATTCAAAGATACAGGGAACTTTAGATGTATATCTATTCAAACCATATATAATCGTAAGCACCAAAGATGAGGAAGTAATGGATACCTTCCATAATTAGGGCTTTGGTGGAGAGTAAAGATTTTATATTACAGTAACAAAAAAGGAAATTAACAACAAAATATGCATAAATTCACATTATGCGTATGATAGAAAATACCAGAGTCATCAAATATATACATATATAAACACACACATCTGTGTGTAATACATACCAGAACTTTGACTTTGCCCGAACCTCGTTGGTGGCCGTAGGAAGATCTCTTGCCACAACCTGGTACCGATGAAACTACACAAACAATTGATGAAATTAGCAATCTGGTGGGGATTTGATTCAATGAGAGAAGACAAAGCCCATCAGAAGTGAGGAACTAATAAAAACCCTAAAAAATTAGGGCAATGTGATTAGGACTTTGGTGGAGAGAAAAGAAATCAGTGAATGGGCAATTTGAGAGACCGAGTATGGGATTCGTCAGCCATTAGAGCATTTTGAGCAGGGCTTTGGTGGAGCAAAAACTGTAAGGGCCATGGGAGAGTGACTTAGGGAGAGTGTTTGTGGGTAGGAATGAGGGAGAGTGTTTTTTTTTTAAATCGATTCTGAGAAGGTGTGGTGTGGTGTCTTTGATTGATGAATAAGTATTTGAGTTTGAGGCGGGAGTGAAAAATTTGTGGGCGGCAAACTTTATTCTATTCACGAGGCAAAAAAATCCCTTTAAAAGTGTAATTATTTGTAGTTATTAACGAAAAAATTTGTATCCCCGTTAAAGTATAACAAAACGAAAAAATTTGTATCCCCGTTAAAGTATAACAAATACGCCGTTAATTGATGTCTTCATCTACGAGGTTTAAAACACACCGTAAAAATGTGTTTTTACGAGGAACTTGTTTGATCCCCGTGGATGTCTAAAGTAATTACAAGGAACTTCTTATAAACTCCGTAAAAAATATTTTCTAGGAGGCAAAACAAAAAATCCTCGTAAATGTCATGTCGTAAAAGTCCATTTTTCTTGTAGTGACTAATGAGAAAAATGACATTTTGATATGCAACTTAAAAAATAATAGTAGATTCCCAGAATAATATTAATAATAACAATAATATTAAATAATAAAAAATCAAATATTTCCATTAAAATCTAAACAGATCTAAACACGCAGACTCATATAAGTTTTCAACCCACTTTCTCTCTCTACACCCCATCACCACTTTCTCTCTCTAAAAATTGAATCAAGAAAATAGGTGCAACTAAAATACACAAAGATTTGTACGAGTCTTCCATCATCATTTTCTTTCTCTCTGAAAATTGAACCAACGAAATATTATAATCCAATTATACAATATGAAAAATCATATGTTTCCATTCATTTTTTAAAAAAGAAGATAAATTTAAACACAAATAAAAACAAACTGATAAACAATCTATGTACATGCATGCATAGATACACACAGAAATAAGAAACAATCTATGTACATGCATGCATAGATACACACAGAAATAAGAAAGAGATAGGGATGCATATAATGAATCCAATTATACAATATGAAGAATCAAATACTTTCATTTAAATAAAAAAACATAAAATTTATCGGAAATAAAAACAAACTGATACACAATCTATAAACATATATGCATGCATACACACACAGAAAGAGAAAAATCCAATGCATGCATAGACAAACAGAAATCGAAATGCATGTAATCCAATTATACAATATGAAAAATCAAATATTCCATTTTTTTATATGAAAGAAGATAAATTTTAACACAAATAAAAAACAAACTGTAAGCAATCTATTTACATGCATGCATAGACACACACAGAAATAAGAAACAATGCAATGCATGCATAGAAAAGAGAGAAGATAAATCTTATCACAAATAAAAACATAGTGATAAACAATCTATATACATGCATGCATAGTCGCACACAGAAAGAAAAAATTATAATGCATGCATATATAGAAAGAAAAAAAGATATAGAAATGCATATAATCTAATTATACAATATGAAAAATCAGCTATTAACATGAAATTATATAAAATAAAAAATAATAATAATAAATTGCTCACAAAATAAACAGGCATTTTAGGAGAAAAATGAACATAAGTCCAAGATTGAACAAACAGAAAATAACAATGAGTGGAAATGAAAAGCCAAATCAAATTATTTAAAAAGTAGAAAAGGAATTTACCCAGTTCAGATGGAGCTTCAATAGAGAACCCAAATATGAATAATAGATGCCAATATAGTGAGTGAGAGAGAGAGAGAAAGAGAGAGAGAGAGTGTGTGTGTGTGTGTGTGTGTGTGAGGACTGAGGGGAGTTTGAACTCTTAATGGGTTTTCACTGTTGGGTCAAACCAACTACCGAGGCAGCAATAGCATATAAGGTCGAAACGTCCGAGAGAGGAGGGAGACAAGTGTTCCTTTGAGTTATTACATGCATGCGCTCTGACTGGTGGTGGGGTTCGTATATGCCCCGTTGAGAGCAATGAGAGAGAGAGAGAGAGAGAAATTTTATTTATTTGGTGGAAGTTCCAATAATTTGGTATAATAAATTACTTAAATAAAAATACCTTTTTTCACAGAATATATTTATGAGAAATTAAGAAATTAATTAAATTATTTTTAAGAAATTTATTTAAGATTTTTATTTAAATAATTAATTAAAAAAATTATAGGTAAATTGAAGCAATTTAATGGAGAATATGTCATTAAATTAGTGTAAATTTTTTTCATAATTTATTTCAATAAAAAAATAGATTAAGTTTAATTCAATAAAAAAATAAAAAAGGCATTATGGTCATTTAATGAAATATAGTATGGACATTGGGGCATTTTGTAACAAAATATGATAGTTAAAAGGGGTATTATGGATAAAATATAGTTTAGGAGAGTTATTTACAAATTCAAATATAGTTCAAGAATTTTTTTTTCTCTTTACCCATAAAAATAAGATTTAGTTATTATATTGTGACATATAACCAACTCGAGTTGAAAATATGTCATACAAACGTAATAGACAAGCTCGTAATACCTTTCTGACTTTCTTTTTTTTCCTTTTTTAATTTTTACTTTCTTCTTTTCCTCCGCAAGTTCAGTGGAAGGTCGTTCTTTGAGCAAATGAGAATTGAAAATGGAGAAGACCACACTACTTGATGGTGATGAACTGGCTCAAAAATAAAATGGTGCAATATATCTAGGTTTGGAGTTGCATTTAAAAAATACTATGTCTTACTTATGTGGTGTTGTACTAACGTCTGTCCCAGTCCTACCACATTGTTTGTGGGATAATGTTGTTATAAATAAATGATGTGATGTATAATTATGGTTTGGAGTTGAATCTCCCAAATGGTATGTCTTTGTATATATAATGTTATATTAGTCTCTATCCTACTATATTGCGTGTTCCAAGGCCTTAAATATAAATTAATTACCTTAACATTAACTTGGTAATCAAGTTAAAAAGAAACCAATAAATGGCGGTATGAATTTGAAAGTGAACATGATTAGGGGTGACAAAAATCTCCAACCCGGTGGGGAACCGCCCCGCCCCCGCCCCATTTAAAGCAGGTTTGGAGAACCGTTTACTTAAATAGGGTCGGGATGGGGGTTAAAAAAAAAAAAACCTGCCGATTGCGGGGCGGGGGCAGGGGACTAAAATCCCCGCCCCATAACCGCCCCGTTTGATATATTAAATTACTAATTTATCCTGCCATGTTAATATATTTACTAAATTAACCTTCATTATATATATATATATATATATATATATATATATTGGAAACCAGTTTCAAACCCTACTTCATTGCGGCAGCCGTGTCTCTCTCAAACCCAGAACCCAGAATGAATCCAAACAGAGTCTTAAGATTCGACCTATTTGAAAATTCACGTCTTCAACGTCAAAATCCCTAATCCCTAGCAAAATCACTATCCATTTCTCTCCACCAAAATCACAGTATCTATGGTTGTCCGCATTCGTCTTCAACGTCACATCCTCTCCGTCGATCGCCAAAGTTTTCATCAACATCCCCATCGATTTGATGTACTGGAACGCAAACATCAATTTTTCCGGCCGTCGGAGCTTCGGCTTCGGCGGATGATTTATCAAGACCGAAATGCAGAAGGGTTAGGGTTTGGAAATGGAAGAGGCGGCGAACACCAGAGGAGGTGGTGGAGGTCAGGTAAAGGAAGGGAAGGATGAAGGTTAGGGTTTTGGAAGGAGGTTGGGCTGCGGATCTATGGAGATTTGCAGATATTTGTGGATGGATAATATATTTTTTTAAAACTTTTGATTCTTGCAGACAATAGATAAACTGAAATATATGGGTTTTTAGCTTCTAATTCTTGTAGATTTTGTTGTTTGCAGTTGCAGAGAGAGGGTTTTCACCTTCTAATTCTTGTAGATTTGTTGTTTGCAGTTGCAGAGAGAGAGAGAGAAGGCAAGTTTAGAGTTGAGAACGAGAATAGAGATGGAGGCGACTGGAGAGGCTAACATGAGTTGCCCTAAAAATATAATCGGTTATGGGGCGGGGGATGGGGCGAGGGCGGGGCAAGTGGGGCAGGGACGGGGGCGGTTATGGGGATTAGAGGCAAAAAATTAACCAGTTATGGGGCAGTTTTGGGGGCACCAAAATTAAACGGGGGCGAGGATGGGGAATGGAAAACCCGCCCCAAACCGCCCCATTGCCATCCCTAAACATGATGCAAATTAGAGAACTTTATGGGGGTACTAATTTGATCCATTGGTATCAAAGCAAGCAGGTAATATATAACCAAATCAACGCATTAGAATTGAAATTAGAGAAAATTTAATTCAAAATTTGAACTAAATTTCTTCCGATTTCAATTTCAAAATGTTGATTCGATATTCCCACACACAGCTTAAAAACCATTGCAATCAGCTAATAAAGAGAATTGATACTGATAGATTGAAGTTTGAGTGTACTATCACTATTTAGCTCATGATCACCTTGAGACTGTGATTGACAGATAACGTTATGGAACAATTAAATTACTTCATCAATATTAATTTAAAAATTATTTCTAAACCAATCTCTAATATTAACAAAATCATTGTCATTTTATTTTGTTATCTAAAATAAAATTTTTATTTTGCACAAATAGTTGAGATTACATAGAGAAATAGGGTTTAAAAAAAATTCATACTAGATTAGGATCGAGAAATAAAATGAAAGAAGACTTATAATTTTCACTTCTTGCGACGACATTAGACTTCTATAATTTTCACTTCTTGATACGACATTAGATATCTATAAATTTCACCACCACATTTTTGTAAATACATTGTTAAAATTTCATCATATCAGATTCTAGATTTTTTTAATTTTTGTAAGCCATCTGCTCAACAACCCAAGTAATTGTGGAGTCTCATGCCAAAATAAGTATTTTATGATTCTAACTTAGGTTCTAACCCTGTAAACTCACATTATTTGATTGCTTGTCTTTCTATAATAACCCATTTTTCAATTTTTGAAAGCCATCTGCTCAACAACCCAAGTAATTGTTGGGTTTCATGCCAGAATAAGTATTTTATGATTCTAACTTAGGTTCTAACCCTATAAACTCACATTACTTGATTGCTTGTCTTTCTGTAATAACCCGCTTTGTTGTGTAGATATTGTAACACATATAAATGTCAACAACTTATTCTCAGGTGATGTACCGTCACACTTTCTTTCTTTGAGCTAGAATGGCATCATTCATATCCTTCCTTTTCTGAGGAGGATTGTTCATTTCCTACACATGTTTTTCTATCATTGAACTCATTTATGACAAATATACTCGGTTTGTTCTAGAGGACCTACATAATTTTCATTCATTATTTGCTCTTACCTCTAATCTTAATTTGAATATATCCCATGGTGACATGGCTACAACAATTTCTCTTTATAATGTGCACTTTCTTTCTTGAGTCATGTCAGTTCTTTAAAATTTTGCTCTAATTAAGTTGTTTGATAAACTTTGACTATGATTGTGACATTCCACATTGTTTGGGAGGAGATGTTAAATGATACATTTCTCAATTGTGTGGGCGTAGTTTGAGAAAAATCATGAGCACCGAGCGAAGTGAGCAAAACGGACTATCTACATTGTGCGAGGTACGTACGAGGATCCTGTCAAATTTTAAAAATCATGGTAATCGATTTTGCAGTTGTGATTGTGACATTCCACGTAGCATTGGTTGACAAGAGTTCCATACTTTTAAAATTCTTAAAAATATATCATACAGTTTTTATAAAAATATACTTTTATATTGCTTGTAATAATGAATACTTTTATATTTTTTGGTTAAATTACAGCATGATTTTCATGCATTACTGTGCTTCAATCTTAAATATTGAAGCTACACGAAGATCAAATTATGCCTTAAACATTACATCTCCTTCTTTGAAAACTCTAAACTCCATCGTTGACACCATCATATTACACCTAGGGCTGCAACTCGGGTAGGTTGGGCGGGTTGGAGACTTAATTCGAGCTCAGCCCATGTAGAAAATCTTTTGCCCAATCCCAGCCCGAGCCCGCCTAAAGCCCAATCCCAACCACCCAAGCCCAGCCCATAATTAACTTCCCCTGCCCAAGCCTGCCCATGAGCCCATGCCTCTGTATTCAGAATGTAAAAAATAAGAAATTTGTGCAGCTACGAGGACTCAAACAACATTCCTCCAAGAAAAATCCCAAACATACTACCAACTAAGCTATTATACACTTGTAAAATAACATAGTTTTAAAATAAATATACTCTTTCCGGGCTCGGGCTGGGCTTCTGGTTTTATATAATATCAACCCAAGCCCAGCCTGAATTTAATTCGGACTCAAAATATCTAGCCCAAGCCTAGACCTAGAACAGAAAAACACTGCCCAAGCCCTGAAAATTTCAGGCTGGGCTCAGATAAATTCGGGTTGGCCCAGCCTGAGTTGTAGCCCTAATAACACCTCGTCTTCCCAAGAAGAACCAAATGCCCCTTTGCCGAATCCATTACGAACATTGGAACTTGCCAAAATCTTTCTCTAATCCCTTGGAGAAGAATCTCTTCTTCTCCTTCAACCAACCCTACTTTTGGTCCATGTCATGCTACAGTTACATATGGAAACTCAAATTGGTGACAAAATCGAGTGGAAAAAAGCTTTCTTTTAAATGAACATTGTTGTGAAATTATATTTTTGACATTACATAATTTCAAATTAAAAAGATATATGAGAAAGGGAACTGAAAACTAAAATTGTTGGTGCTTTTTTCTTAGCTAACCTTTCTGGTGGACTCATATAATCTAATGGTATGCCATATTTGAAAATAACAATGACTTCTCAATTTTATTTCTTCTTTTTTTTTCAATTTCCCAATATTCTCTTTTGCTTAATTATAAGCTGGTAATTTCCTTGTTTCAGCATCTTGGTCTTTTGGTTTTAAATTTGTTTCTCACTCACACAATTCAAGGTATTAAAATGGTTGTTGAGACCAAACACTAACTGGCACTTGGATGCACAGTGCACCCACAGTCATATATATATATATATATATATAACCATCATTAAACTTAAGTTTTCTTTTTCCATTTTTAGAGCTCATTTTCTCTACTTCACCTCAAAGAACATGGATTAGATCATCTTGGCAAGTACAATCTAACAAATTGATTCAAAACATGTTAATATCATAAAATAAAATAATGTAAAAGCAAAACAGTTACCAAATGCATCACAAAGATCCATTAATTACATACTTTAATGAGGTGACCCCAAATAGCTTCTCCCTGAAAACAAGGTCTTAAGGCCAACCACACCTTAAAAAATACTCATCACCGAGATCTATCACGTACATTGAAGAAACTAATATTTACACAAAAATACACATGCATATATATAAAAACACAAACAACATATATATGTACATATACAAACACAGTGGCGGATCAAGAGGGGGCTTGGGTGGGCTTGAGTCCCCCGCAAATTTTTTTTTTTTAGTATAGATATATTTAGCCCAATGTTTTAAAAAACAAAAAAAATAGTAGTATTATTAGCCCCCTAATTTTAACCCATCCAAATAAGCATAATACCCAAGCCACAATTTTAAAATAAAGACCCAACTAAATAGGCCCAAGCCAAGCAAGTCCTAAACAATCACTAAGCCAAAGCACAGAGAACTCCTAAATTCATAATCTTGCACAAATCAGAGAGTTCACTCCTTCTCTTCCTCTAAAGTCTAACCCTATTTCCTCTAAAATATTCTAACTCTTTAATCTTTCGATCCCCAATTTTCTATTATTTAATATTAGCCCCTCCCATTAACAATTCCTGAATTCGCCCTTGTACAGACACATGTAATTAGACTTTGAATTGAAAATTTAGAAAAGTAAAATGGCTTTGAGAAAAAACTTTTTTTCTCTATCAAGAACTTTTTGAAGCAGAACTGGCATTTTAGCTATGCAACCATCACTACCATTGCGGAAATTAAATACAATAATTAAATTTAGATCATTAAAAAAATTTCTCACATACAATGACTGCAATATGTATAGAAGAAGGTCTCATATCAAGAAATTCAATCAAAGATTGTAGGAAGGGTGAAACTGACCTTGAGCTACAATTACATGAAGTAGAATGTTGATAAGTGCTCAAATATGCACATTTTAGCCCCTAATCTTGGGTATATTAGACCCTTCATCTATCCTTACCTTCCTATTTTAGTCTTAATGTGTTTTATTGTCGATTTCAGGTCAATAAGGTTCAAACGAACTAAATCCAGTTCATTAAAGTCTTTTTGGAGTCAAGCATATGCAAAAGAAGAAAATTCCAGAAATTGCCAAAGTGGAGTTCTACGATTGTTCCTGCACTTCTACGATTGATCCTGCATTCCCATGATCGACCCTAAAGAAGATAAGCCCAATCAGCAAGAATCATATATTGCGATCAATCCTGCAAATTTTGCGATCGATCCTACATTCCCATGATCGATCCTGATGAAGATAAGAACAAGCTTAACTGACATGGATTACGATCGGTACTGTTCAAATTGCGATCGATTGCAAGAAGCCACGATCGATCGTGACTTGAGCAGAGCCAGTTTTTTATTGCTCATTTCAGGCTCTAATTTGATGACCAAGGGGCTGCGTGATTAATTAATTTAAAGGTACAGGTCTGACTCATTTTGACCTCCAAAGGACACCTATAAATAGAGGATTGAACCATCTTTACAAAGGTTAGACATTTTAGAATAAAAGAGCTAAGAAGAATTTCTAGATCTACTATCTCTTTCTAGGGTTTCAACGAAAGAAGAAGAAGAAAAAGATGAACCCAAGCTTGGAAATGGATCTTGAGGACACCTTGATGACATCTACCTTCTCCATGAGTGGCTAGTCCTTCACTTAGAGCTTGAATAAACCCTAAGCTTGTGTAATTAAACTCTCGTCTTTCAATTTTTTGGGGAATTATATGTTTTAATTAGTACTATATGGTCTTGTGTAATCAAACTTGGTTATACCAAGGTTTTTATTGATAATTCTTCCTATTAATTCTCTATGTTGGGTGCATGTTATCTTATGTGTAATTAATTAAGGATTAATCTCTACGCTAAATGCTTTTTGTAATTGTGTTTAGTGATGGTCATGCATAGTTCTTATTGGATACAATTGTTAATTAGTTTGATGGATTATACTTAGTCTTGATGAGTTGCACTACACCATTAGGTTAATTGTAGTTAGGTAGATAATTCATACTTGAATTTGAAAGTCCATGCTTATTATTACAAATTGTATTATCCTCTTGATTTGATGTGTGCTTGTAGCCACATTTTGATTACAACAAGTTTTCCCCATTAATTGAAGGCAAGTGGTTTAATGCATGAGCTTAGTGGTGAATCATATACCCTAAGTCCCTCTTCCTACCTTTTAAACCCTCCTTACTCTAGTATTGATTTTAATTACATGCTTCATTTAATTGAAGCATAGATTAATCAACCAAACAAACTTCATTTCAATCTCACGTTCACTAACTTAAGTTAGATTCCATCCCATACTCCCTAAGGACGATCCATTCTCACTTCATATTCACGTATAAGTGTTTTGTGGCTTTTATAAATTTAAAAGTTGATGCCCACTTAGCACCTTTTCATATCAAAATATAACACATTTTTGTGGTACACACCAAAGTCACATCAAATGTTATAGGTGAATACATATGTAAATGAAGGAAAAGTCCACAAATAATGCACATGTTGTTGGACCAAGAAGGGGAGTTGACTTGGTCTTAGGTACTTTTTCTCTTTTTCACTTAAGAACAAACATACATAACATGGAAGGTAGAACCAGTACAATCAAGTAAACCAAATAGACACAAGATATACAAGGAAACCCTATCAATAGGGAAAAGCCTTGGTTCTTGGCCTCAGCCAATAAATGCCTCCACTAGTAATATGAACCTTGTTACACACTCAGCTATCTCGCTCTCTGCACACACCAAGGCACAAGAATAGACACTAGTTTTCACAACCAATCCACACTCACTAGTTCACCATCTTCACTTGTTGTATGTAAGCAGTTACTCACTCAGTTGCCCCACTTTCCAACCACCTTGTACTAACTAGGACACTGACTTTCACTCCACCTACACGCACACAAGATCAAACAATGTGCACACTGGCACTCTTCCAGTCCACAGCCCCTATGCTTAGACATACAAAACTCTCAGTAGCTTAATCAACAATGGGGTGAGGATGTAAAGCCTCACTACCATATACAATAAAGTTTTAATACACAAATACAATATACTCAAGCTGGAACACAAAATAAGAGTGAATACACACAGCCTTGAGTACCACACTACAAGAGACCCTAGCTTCACTTTTCTACAACAAGAGGGGTAGATCTATCATATCACTGTGCAGCTTCAGTTAATGATCAAACTAGGTTCCCATGGCCTTAAATCAATTAAATACACTTGCTTGAATGATGTACACAAGTAAATAAGCAAGGTAGAACAAAAACAGCTCCCAAAAGGCTAAAACCCTATAATCAAGGGTAAAGAAGTAACTTCCCAATATAGCTTCAAGAATGGCCTACAATGGACTCCCACAGCTCTGTATAGCTAATATACAATTGTATAGATGTCTTCCTCAATGAACACAGCAAGGTAGAATAGATTTAATGCACAATAGAGTAAAACCCCAAAACCAAGGGTAAAGAAGTAACTTCTAAATGCAGCTTCAGAATTGACCTGGACTTATCACTCGCAGCCTTAATATCTTCATATATCTTTGCTCAACAAGATTCACACTGATTAGAGCAATGCATTATACTTTCACTTCACAAAGGCTCAAAACCCCACAACTTAGGGCTGAAGGGTAAAAAGGTAATTCAGCTTCAAAGACACCCCAAAGTTCACTCCCCCAGTCTTCAATAGATAATGTACACTTGTTCAAATGATCAAATCAAATTATAAGGCAAGGTAAGACAATGTAAGTTCACAGCAACAACATTAAAGTTAGAAACCCCAAATCTCAGTTATGTCAAACACAGCCTTAAGAGGCTTCAATTCTTCAACTGCCAACAGCACTGTAATACCCCTAATTTTTAAAAGGATAGTCTTGGTATTTTGATTTTTTTTTTATTGGATTTTTATTTGTTTAATTGTTAATTATTTGTTTAATTGGTTATTCTGGTTGTTTAATTTATTACTTGCTTTTGTTTATTACTTTGGTGTGTTTAATTGATTAATTGATTAATTAGGTTATTAAATGGTATTTGAATTTAATTGTTAATGATATTATATTTTTATTTCATTCACTGTCTTATTTTATTTCTTTTAATATATTTCTGGTAATGATAATATTAGGTAATTAACTTAAGGACGTCGTCTGGTGTAGCCGACATAGAATTTTATCGTAGGTTTTGTTGTGGGCCGACTAGGATTAAGTTTAGCGCTCTATCTCTTTTATGACAAGGATTAGGGTTTTAATATCAAGCCTATAAATACACCATTATGCTCTGAGCCTAGGGTTTACGTTATATCACATAGCACATACACGTAGAATTATTTTGTAAACAGAGGGTAAAGGAACAGAGCATTGTAAGGATTGGCAAGGAGGAAATCAGATAGGACCAAGGAAGGATTGTGGTGAATTATCTCAGAGTACTAGGAGGCTTGACAATAGTTTGGTGTTGCCGGAACAGTGGACACGACGCCGGGATTTCATAACTGAAATCACAGGCAAGTTCTCTTCTTCCTCTCTCCAGTTGGCCTGTGTTATATGCACCTAGATAATTTCTAGGGTTTAATCAATCAGTAACTGGAATTTACCTATTTAACATATGCTATATTGATGATCTGTGGTGTTGAAAACAAATCTGTTACAGTGCATGCAAGTCTTGTTCCAGTTTTCTGTCTTTTAAGCATGTTGTTTCTGTTGTAACTTTGTTCTCTGCATTTGATTGCAACTACTGTAAAAAAAATATAGGAAAACCACTGGGGTTATATAAAACTCATAGGGTTGTTATTATTCTATTTTAAATATGTGTTGCAATTTGTTCCGTTTTAATTCGTGCATGTGGTTTCAGTTAGTACTAACGCATGTTAAGTTCAGTAGCAAGTTTAATCTTTGTAATTGATTCAAATTGCTGTAATCAAACCTTGGGGATGCTATTAGAGTGGTATTAAACCCTTAAGATCAGTTTAAGAAACCAACAAAGGGGTAGGAATTGACCAAAGAATGAGCAGACGGATTGAAACGGAGCAGAGATTGAACTGGAGGCTCTCAAGGGGGAGAGAGCCTACTCTGGAAGGCAAAAGCCGGCTTTCCTTCAGCAAGAGCCGGCTCCAAGTGAGAAAGAGCCTACTCTTTCATTTTTAGAGCAGGCTCCAACCTTTTATACGTTCTGAAATTGGTTTTTACGGCACTGTTTGGTACTTTTGACACTATTTGAGCATTTGGATGGTTCTGATGGGTTGTAGGGACTTCACAGAGGGTTTAAAGGGTTAACTTTAAGTAACATTAAACCTCTTGTTGCATGGTTTAAGTCTCTGTGATAAAGGAGGAAGCAGTGTAAAAATATACAACCGTACATGCTACTAACAAAAGAAAGGAACTGAATGGCTTGATTAAATTTCAGAAATTTAATGGAACTTCACAGAGGGATTAAATAGTTAATTTAGGGTGTGATTAAAACCTTGAATTGATTTAAGTTGATCCATGGGACAAACAGTATAAAATTTATAAATTTTCTACGCTGATAACGAGTGGAGGACGGATTAGTTGCTGAACTAAATTTTAGCAATTTAAAGAGATCCAGTATGCTAATAAAACTTATTTTAAATACATGATAGGGTCATTGATATATTAAATTTAAACTATGCATGTTTTGGATATTAATTGTTAGAATATTAAATTCTTTAATGCAATTACATGGATTAATACTGGATTTTAATTGCTAGATTGTTAATCTTCTTTCTGCAATTATTTGGATATTAGTTTTGGATTGTAAATTTCTAAACTGTTATATATATGATGTAATTTACAAGGATATGGAGGATTGTATGCACCGGTATGGGACGGTGACATACTAGGGACGGTTTAGCTTAAAACGCCTAAACCTAACCTAACGGATTAAAGGAATGGATTTATAAATATTGAATCCTAATTGTGTTTAAGTCAAATCAACTGCAACTAAGTTGAGTAACTTCCTGGATTAATGGATAATGGTTAAGTCATATCAACTGAATAAGTTGAGTGACTAACTAATTTGTTATTGTATGGCAGTTCGATAAATAATTGAACTACATACCCTGGTTTTGGACGGACTTTATATATATGTTTATGGTACCACGAGATGAGCTTGAGTCTCAGACTCATTGGTTAGGGTGCGTATATGCAGTGGATGCGTAGCTGGTTATAATAGGTTGAGGTGTACCCTGTTAGGTCTAGGTACTCATGCCCACCTTTGGGTGCGTTTTCGTATATTGCCTTCTATTCAGGTTGAGACCCCTATTATAGACCAGTGAATGTCCTTTAGTGTGGATATACTTATATGTATGGACTAAATAGATATTGTGAGGTGTCTATGGTGTATCTGCGTATCGGGGTCATTGTATGGATTGCAGTTAGATTAGAACTTGCTCGTGGGCCTGACCCACTCCTTTATTATTCTTTTCAGGTATCGGACGGTTCCAGTCTCAAGCTTGATCGTGTTAAGCAGGGACTCTCATTCATTCTACTGACGATGTAGGATTTCACTTCATAATTTAGTTTTGGAATATCTTTACTTTCAGTTACTCAGTTTCAGTTGGAGTTTGGTTTAGGGGTCCACTAGTTGGATTCCCAAGTTATAAACTTGAAGGTTTTTGGAGGATTAATTTATTATTTATCATTAAAGGATGTTATATTTAAATTCTTTATTTTTTTTATTTTGTGTTCGATTTAAAATACTTAAATTGTTTGATATATCCCTCGGGTTTGGGCCTGGGCCTGATCAACCCGTGTCTTGGATCTGAGGGGTATCATAAGCACCCTCAGCATAAAATAGATGAGTTACACTTGTTCTATAGATGGGACATGTTATCCATTCAATGGGACATCAATGCAGCTCTAATAACAGCAAAACAGCAGCTTGTAGCAGGCCTATATTATGCAATTGTAATTTTCTGATTTGAGGGGTAAATATATAATTCCGAGACTGAACCTTCTTGTTTCAAGTTCCCTCAGTTGTATTTCAATATACTACACTTGCTCACATCACTGCTTTTCAGGTTATAGCAAGTAAATAGCAAATTTCAGTTCAAATAAGGCTTCAAAAAATAGTTTCTGCTGTAGCAATGTTATGAGGGCAAATATGATATTTTGACACTACCAACTTCTGGATTTTAGCTCTCTCAAGTGTATTTTAACTATATGAATATGCTCAGATGGATAAACAGTAGTCACAGTAATGTATCCAATTTTCAACATCCAAATCAGCCTTGCAAAACTACTATAAGTTGAAGTAAGTGTGGTTCAAGATACAAAACTAGTGCAGGTCACTCCTCAGTTCAAAACTCAACATGGATAGCCTCAAAGCAACATTTTAATCATGCTTAGATGCTTAAACCAGAATACTAACCAAAACTTGAGGTTTGAGATATGGAAGATTGTACCAGCTGCTATATGAAGTCCTTAGCACCTTCAGCAGATGTATATCACTAAGTTATACGTGCTCAGACCTTATTCAACCTTTAGAAGTGTCCACAGCAAAATTTGAATCACCTCGGCCTCTCTTTTACCTGAAAATTAGCACTTGATAGCCTCAACCATCTTCACTGCAACTATGCTTCCTTTAGGCAAATTTCAGAGATTCATTGAAGCTCAACCATCATACAATTCTCTGAAATTGTTGTTCATTTTCAGCTTTTGAATAGGACTCTCTCTCAGCTACTGCAGCCTTACTTTTTTCACTCTTAGAGGCACACCTTGCTAAAGTCCATAACAGCATATTTATAGGGTCCTCATTTCAGCCCTACTATGGATAAGACCTTCTTGAATTAGCTAATGAATTCACTATACAGGTTTCTCTCTACAGGACCACTATGCCACGTGGCAGTGGTATATTCTAAGCACATTCGTAGCACACTTTGTACACAAGCCTTCCACAAATGCCCCTTATTGAATGAAATAAAATGATAACTTCCAGTATGAATACAAGGGCTATTTTTGCAATGCACCTTCACTACAGGGTTTCAAATTGTCTTAATAATTTGGATTGGCCATGATACCCTTGGACCATTGGCAGAACTTTGCTTATGTTGAACCATGAGCTTCATTACCCTGTAAGTGCTAAACTATGTACGTAATGAACCCTGTATGTGTTGAACCATGTAAGTGCTGAACCCTGTAAGTGCTGAACCATGAGCTTCATTACCATATAAGTGCTAAACTATGTACGTGCTGAACCCTGTATGTGCTGAACCATGTAAGTGCTGAACCCTGTAAGTGCTGAACCATGTAAGTGCTGAACCTTTATGTGCTGAACCTTTAAGTGCTGAAGCTACTTAGTAAGTGTTGAACCATAAGCTTTGCCGAAGCTTCATTACCCTGTGCTGAACCATGAGTAATGAACCTGTAATTACACTTGGTAACCCACTGAACCTGAGAATGTAGAATACTCTTGACATTGAAAGTGCAAAACACTTGATCAAACATGAATCAACACATGCCAATCAACAACTAGGAATTGAACAAGAGGCAAAGTTCTAGCAAGTCAAAACAACAACTAGCCAAAGCAACACCAAAAAATTGCATTGTAGTGGCAATACAAACTATATATCCGCTTATTGTTATACAAAACTACAAAACTTAAGTGAGTTGTAATCAAGTGCATAAGCACATCAGACAAACAATAAATCCATACCCCATATTCTTTGAGAACCTCTATGATGAGCTTGCAATCCAGTCTGGGGCAATCTTTCTATACATAAAGGCAAACTTTAGCCTAAGCAACAGTATACATCAAACTTCTCAATGTGACAATTTTTCTTTTACAATATTATAGAATGGCTTGATTATAATATACAATATCAAACTTCTATATGGCATGAGGAAGCACAAAAAAAAAATTGAAAAAAAATAAGATAAGCACAAACCTTCTGCAGAGAAAGCCGGGTAGCTTCTCTATTCCTCTCCCGCAACATTTGTCATACTTATGCTATTATTTGTGAAGCAGCTTCATCAACTCTTATTCGGGCTTTATTTCTGCCCTTATATGTAAACAATAAATTTACCAATTCAAATGTACATTAGAAACATTTTGATATTTCATTTTAGTTAGAGGAAGAGAAAAATAAACCTATTGTCATATAACAAAAACTTATCTATCTAAACCAAAAAATTAATACTAAGTTTGTCCATGGAACAGTATAGAATTTATAATCACCTTTATCCTGCAGCATTTCCCTGTCTTTCCTTTTCCTGCTCATTTTAATCCGATCAGCTTTACGAGCCTCAAGGAATAAACAACAAGCCTAATGAGAACATCTCAAACTTGATTATTACATAGTATACAAATTCTTAATCATTAGATGATAGCATCATATTTTTGCACTCTGAAATTTATATGAAAAGTTGATGTACATACCTGATTTAGCAATATCTCTTGTTGTGCTTTCAAGATAATGCTAGCAAACTATTTCTTTAGCATTGCAGCACGGATAACCGCATTTGGGGACAATTGAACATCTATAAGGGGAGCCCAATCAAAACCAAATAATCAAATGGAAGAATAAAATATCATAAATATTAAAAGTGTTGCTACACTATACATATTTAAGTCAAACATTACTGATAGACAAGTTATTCGGAGAGCCAAAATGCAGAAATCATGCATCCACCATTTCATACCTTTATGAACGATTTTCTATAAGGACCAACAACCATCAGTTTTTGTCCTTTTAGTAGGCTTTTCCCTGTGTAAGGAACAGGTACAATTCAACCAGTTAATACAAAGAAACCTAAAAATTCCACTAGCCTTAAGCTAAATTAGAATAAGAAAAAAGTGTAAAAGATATAACAAGTTTTACCACAAAAGTTATAAAATATGAACCTTAATGTTAGCACACAAATCCTACTATTCTCATGTCTACCACACAACTTTTTCTTGGCTCTGCCACTGGGATTTCTGTTATGTATGCAATCCCTAGACTATCTCTTGGGGATATTGCAGACATTTCCTTCTATAAAAAATTTTGAATTAGAGATATTTAACATTTCTCTTATCATGGCAAATTAATTTTTATTTCAATTAGATATGTACTCTTTTGCATTTTGTAAGAGAGTGGAATTCTCACTGGCACTCTATAAGAGCATTACGCATAACGCCTATATGATTTATATCCATTTCAGCGTCAGTCATACCTATATACTGAATGTTAATCACTGTGTATTCCTTCTATATGTTACATGATTCTTAGCATATACCAGTATCTTCTGGTTTTTTATTATGACAGTCTTAACCTATTAACTTCAGAAATTTCAAAATAATTATGTTCCTGATTAATTGCTATACTTGGCTAGGGAGGTTTAGAAATGACATAAATTGCTCTTCAAGATTGGCAACAAAATTGATTTCTAAATTAAATCAAGAGTCTTACAGTGTGCGTAGTGTCAGTTTTTCTATTCACCAAAAACCTGATTTTGTGAATGGTGATTTTAAAACTAAGGTGAGAATCCATTATAGCCTTGTATAGAAGATTTTGTGAGAACAAAATCATCTTGAAAGTATCCGAGTGAGGTTTTATTGATTCTTGAATTGTAGCTTCGAAAACTCAAGAAACATCTCGGCTCTGCTCTAATAGCTAGGAACTAGCTTGTACCTCCAACAGGGACAATAGTAATAATTTATGAAAACTGAACAACGTAGATGTGAAGTTTAAAATTTTGAATTACGGTTACATTTTTTCCCCCTTTTTCTTAGACTATGTATTTTATCGGGAAAAATAACCCAAGTAAACATAATGCAAGTAACATATATATACTAATCTATAACAGCAATCTCAGCCATAAAAGTATTTTTTTTTTCTCCATAAAAGTATTCAACCATACATGATTAATCCAATCAACAGAATGTCATAACAATATAAAAAATAGAGAGATAAACAAAGAAAATGTAAAATGAAGCGTTACATTAAAAGAGTAAATCATTAAAATTTTCTTAAAGAACATACAACTAAATCAAATATTAAATTTATATATAGAGAAAAAAATAGATTGTGATGACCATGTCATCTTTTTTCCTTTTTCTGACGTTTTATTTTATTTTATTTTATTTATTTATTTATTTGTTTATTCCTTTTCGTGTTACCTTAGGGTTTTGTAGGACCCGAGGTAGAGTTTGATGTCCGGACTTGGTTTCCGACATCTCATGCATTTATTTCATTTTATTTTATTTTATTGTCAATGCATAACTTAATTGTGTAGAAAAGCATGCTAGCTTATTTTCATTTCTTGGGGGTATGATTGCATTTTTCTTCAGGAAACATTTTCATTTTTGGGGGTCTTTGTGCGAATATCTTTTTAAGACATTTTGGCTTAGGAACCTTTTTGCAATTATTTTTGTGAGATATTTAGAAGGGAAACTTTTTTGTAATTTTTGAAAAGTGTGACAAGTGTCACCTTTTCCTTGGATCATGTGTTGACTTTTGTTTGAAGACAAGTGGAGGACTTGGATGATGCCAAGTGTTCGATGGATTTTAAATCTTGTGAGGGTGCATTAATTGCATTGTGACAAGTGGAGGGTGGAGATTGAAGTGTGTGTGTGAGAGGTTGTGCTAGCATTGTTTAAGTGTTTGTGTATCACATTTTTAGTGGAAAAACTAGAGATTTTCATTGTCTTCCTCATTCTCTCACCTAGCCACCATTAAACCCTAGTTTTACACCTTCAATCCAACCATCTTCCACTAACCTTTTGGCCTAAGACAAAAGCTACCCTTTACCGTCCTCTACAACACCTTGTTCTTGGATTTTATTTTGCACACCTTTCTTATGAATTCTAGAGATTCTCTTCTCTAGTGAGGTAGGAGGTGTTTTATGTTAATTTATATCCTTAGTGTTTTGTTGTGTTTTGAAGTTGATCTATATTGTCTGCATGTTATATGAATTGTAAGATTGTATATACATAAAGGTAGTATGTATTTGACTTAGGGTTTCATATTACTTAAGCATGTGTAGAATATAGTTCTTGTAAAGCTTTTTATTGTGATTGGTAGAGGATTAATTTCTAGTAATTTCATTTGGTTCTAATTATGAAATTCTTGCATTATTCTTGCCAATAGAATTGTTATAAGCTTGTATAGTGTGTATTGTAGTTTAACTAAGTGCTTAAGGCTTACTTGAATATCATGAATTGAATGCTTGAATTGAGATCACTATGTTAGTGTATTTTTATTCACATTATAAACTTGTCATTGCAAGTGCCTTTGTAGTCTTGAAGACTTAGAGCATGGATTGTGTGGTTTCAAACTTAATTATGCATGGAAGATGATTAAGTGCATTGTATACTTATGTGTACGTTGTTATATTACTTGTTGATTTTGAATTCTTAGGGTGTCGTTGTATGACATGGTTAGAGTACGACTCTAGTGCAGGAGGTACGAGTTCTCCCCAAAATAGTGGCCACTTGGGTAGTTAGTAACCCAAAATAGCTAATTGTTGTTTTAAATTGGTTGTTTCAATATTATTTAAATGCGTTACTTATTGTGGATTGCGTTTAAAATGCTTCAAAGTTAGTTTTAGGATGATTCCTTAACTTCACCTTGAAACTAGACGTTAGGAGGCATGATCCACATGTATTTGTCTATATTACACTTGCAAAACCTTTGAAACTTTAGGTCATACACAAACACATTTCCTATGGAGTAATTCAAATTACTCACCCTAGTTGATCATTATTTTTCAGGCAAGAAGGTACTCTTCTTGGATGCTCATCATCCTTAGCTCGGACTTGTGTTACGTTTTGAATATCTTTTGTATGTTATTAGCATGCAAGTGTTAGCATGTTGTACTTGTCTTTTGAAGTTGACAATGTGTAGTATAATTAGAAGCTTGCTTTACTTCCTTTTGTATGTGTAATATGTACCCAAGAACTCTTTTTGTGTAAATTTAATATGTATGTGAGGCCAAGGGCAAGAACTTTCAATGTATGTGAATTATGTCATTTTGTATCAAGTATTTATCTCTTTGGCGTCTCATGCACTTGGGAGCATTTCCGTCATTTTACTTTACTTATCATTCTTGGTTTGGGCCATAGAAGACCTAAGGATCAATTTTGAATGAGGGTTGCTTCACAAAATTTTTCCAAAAAGTCTCATTTTCACATATAATTTCAGGATTTTCAAAAGTTGCAGGTTGCAGTCCATCGTTCGCAGGTACCTGCAATCGATCGCAAGTGGGTGTGATCGATCGCACCTGAGAACATTTTTTGGTTTTCATTGATCATATACCTTGCGATCGATCGCATCCTTAGTGCGATAGATCACACCTGTAACATTTTTGGCATTTCAATCGTTCGTGTACCTCACGATCGATCGCACCTGAAACTTTTTTGTCACTTCATCGTTCGGTGCGATCGATCGCACCTGAGTAATTTTGGCAACTTCTCAACGAAACTTTGAAACTCCATACCTCATTCATTTTAGCTCCAAATTAAGTGATTTTTGAGTTTAAGTTTATTGATTTTTCGTTAGCTATCCAATGATATGCACAGTAGCATCTAGTTTTATTTTGAAATAATTATTTTACCCCTAATTCCATAGTTGTCCATTTAAACCTTAGCTTCCGTATTCATTTTCTATTTGAGTCTCATGACCTCTTAGAAGGTCATTTGGTTGTCTTAAAGGTGGTGTTTATCTCTAGAGACCTTTTCTCTTTTCTTGCTTCCAAGTTTTGGGACTCGTTTTTGGGTTAATTTTCAGGTTACTTGTTGATGCACCGGGTTTTGTAAATTCGGGCCGTCACATAGATAATAAAATAAAAAAGAAAATATAGCTTCCAATAATGTAAGCAAGCATATACTTACTTTCATAGCCCTTTGATAAGCGCCGAATATTGTATATTCAAGCGCCCTAAATTGCATTAGTAAAGTCCGTTGTATGTTAATTTAAGTAGATTATCTTCATTTGTGTGTATGTATATATTTTCAGGTCCATTTGCCAAAAAAGGAGCAAAATCAAGAGTTTGTGGAGTTTTGGCCATCAAAAGGCACAAGGCTGAATTTCTGGCAGCAGTGAATCCTGAACTTTGCTCGCCATTTTGACCTTGAAAACTTGAGAACTGGACTTCCCTCATAACATGAAAGATTTAGAGCTCTGAATTAGATTTCCAAATCTTCAAACAGTTTGTCATTCGGAGCTTGGAGCAGAGAGTTATGGCCTTGTTACCAGAGGTGCGCAGAACTACCTGGCAGCAATGAAATTCTATCTTGATCTTCATTTTAGACCAACCATCCTTGAGAATTGGATCTCCACCAAAACATGAAGTATTTAAAGCTCTGAATTAGCTCTCCAAATCTTCAAACGTTTCATCATTCGGAGTTTGGAGCGCAAAGTTATGGCCATTTCATCAAAGTAGGTCTGGGCGGAGCAAGTGAAGCATGGAGCTTTTTACACTAAATTTGAGTGCTCGAGGCCTTGCTTAGAGTGCTCGAATTTTGGGCAGAATGCCCTTCAGAAATGGCTCATTTCAGCCCACTTGCACCTTAGTTTCTTCATTTTGTTTTCCTCTTTAATGAAGTGGTTGGAGATGTTGGTTGGTAGCCTCTTGGAGTGGATAAGATATCTAATAAAGGGAAGCAAGGCCACACAAAATCATTAAGCTTCATTCTACAAGATTAGAGGAGGAAGAAGAGAGCAAAGAGGAGGAGTTCTTGAAGCTTCAAGGAGGAAGCTCGAAAATGGAGGGGAAAGCCTTGCTTCTTCCTTCATCTAGGGCCACCATGGGTAACTAAACCTCCTCTAGGGAGGTGATGAAGCTCCATTTTGTAAGCTTTGCTTTATTTTGATTTATATTTGGGGGTTAATATATGTATATAATCCTTCCATGAACTAGAGCTCCTCATTTGATGTAATGAATTTCAATACCTATACATAATCATCTTGAGTTAAATATCTTGTCTTAGATGGTTTTTCTCCTATGATTATATTGCTACATTTCATAGTGACAATGGAATGGAGTTTATGGAAGTGTTGTTAATGGCATGATATTTAGGAGATTTGATAATCTATTGCTTAGGATCTTCCTTTGATAGATTATTCTTGGATTCTATGTCATGTGCTTCTACTATGTGATTAAGGGCTTGATAACTCTATGATTAGTGAGTTTGTCTAAGGTTACAACCTAGTTTAGGTAACCAAAACATGCAATGCTTTGATAGGTTATTCTTACCTATTGATTTCATAAATTTCTTGAAGGGAATGTAATAATTTGTGTTGTTGCATCCCATGGTTATACATATATGTTTTTCCGCTAAGTAAATCATATCCTAGCATGTTTATTGATGGTTGTGGAGTCTCTTCCCTAGTCTCTTCTCTATTGTTCTATCTCATCTAATTCTTGCAAGTCACTATTGTTTTATGCACATTTGAATTCCTAGTTTAGTGGCCATCAAACAAACCCTTATTACCCATTATCATTCTAAGAACGATTCTAGACACTTAGGTCACCATAGACTAGCGCAGTCCCAGTGGTTCGACTTACCCGACCAATAGCCCTATTTTACAATGATTCGTGCTATTGCGAAGAGGGTTGATTTATAATTGATTTCGACCGTCAATCACCCTTACATCCAAACAACTTATGATCAGTCTTTCCAGCTCGCACAAAGTTTTATCATCTCATTCTTCAATATTCACTTTGATTTTTTCTGCTTTCTGATAGCTGAAACCAACCTTTTGAAGGAAACCCGGCAACTGTTGGGGCATATTTCCCCTTGATATCACAAACTTTTTACTTAGATTTTTCTTTTCGTTAGCTTACATCAATCTCTTACACTCAAATTTTGTGTTGTCATAATTCCAGTTCAAATTTCCAGATTTAATCCCAGACACCATTCTCTTTGATTACAATGACTAAAACAGTGTCACCAATAATGCATGAACAACAACAAAAGCAATGAATCACTGCACAAAATTTTGTAATGTATTAGCACCACAAACAAGTATTAATGTAAGACTAAATACATAAAAATAGAAAACTCTTTTTTTTTTTTTATTCAATGAAAAGATAGCATATAACACAAAAGTTATTAAAAAGCCTAATATCTAGTCCTACTAAATACCAAGGTAACTTCTAATTGCAACTTAAAAAAAAAAAAACACAAACAAACAAACAAACAATCTATATGAAACAATGAAAAGGCTACTTAATCAGCCATTGTCACCCAATTTTAAGTGAGTAATGATTGGAGTTCAATAAAATCAAAGTTTTGGAGCGTCTAATCAACAGTTTGTGGACACTGGTTGGAAATCCATCTAAATCAGCAAAAGTTTTTTACATAATAAATAAAACTTCATCTAACAAAATCAATAGTCAATCGAAATAAATGAAATAGTTTGGAAAAAAAAAAATCGATCATTAGCCCAAGAACATGAAATTAATATATAGATATATTACCAAAACTGAATAAGAACGACGGAACGTTTCGATGAAGGCTAGGATGATGATTGAAAGCTTGATGAGCACTGAAAAGTGCATTTTTAAACCCTTAAGCTTGAGTGTTCTAGGACCTTTATCTATCTTATTTTTCCGTTTTAGTACTTATTTGTGTTTTTGTCTATTTCAGGTCAATAATGTTAAAATGGGCTAAAAATGGTCTCTTAAGGCCTTTTTGGAGTCAAACGAAGTCTTAGTGAGGATCCGGAGCAAAATGAAGCTGATTTGGAGTAAAATGAGGCTAATGCTGAAAAACTGCCAAGTTAGATCGATCCAACTTTTCTGAGATCAATCGTTTTTTCTGAGATCGATCGAAGTTGGATCAATCGAAAATAAAAGTTGGATCAATAGAACTTTTCTCTGATCGATCGAAGAAAAAGTCTGATCGATCGAACCTTTGCTGGCAGCGAGCTGTCTTATTCTCGCGCGTGCCCAAAACTCCCACCTACCACATAGTACGGGATTAGATATTTGTGGAGCTATATTCATGACTTAGCGACTAAGAAAATGACCTTCTATATAAAGGGAAGTGACCCATTTTGTAAAGAAACTTTTATCTTTTTATTTTTACATTGTAATTTTATTTCTCTCTCTAGTAAAGTTAGAGATTAGGGTTAGAAGAAAAGAGGGAAATGGAGGCACATCTCAAGAACCCATCTCTAGACCCACTCTCTCTTTATCTCTAGAGCTTCAAAGAAGAAGAGGAAGATGAAAATGGAGCCATATTTGGAGCTTGATTTCATGACCACATCTACCTCCTCCATGATTGGCTAGATCTACACTTAGGGCTTGGATGAGTACTAAGTCTTGTGTAATCTAAACCCTTGTATTTCTATTTTTGGGGATTTATATATATTGTTGTGATTAGTGTTCTAGCCTTGTGAATTTCATGAATCTTAGTATATCTCTATGATTTCTATGGTTTAATTCTTCCTATTAATTCTCTAGTTTATTTACATGTCTATGTGTGATTAAATTAGGAATTATGTCTCACATGATTTATATGGTTTAATTCTTCCTATTGATTCTCTTTGTAATTACATGTTGTCTTATGTGTGATTATTTAGGAATTAATCTCTACACTAGATTCTCTATATTGGTTGCATGTCTATGTGTGATTAATTAAGGATTTAGTGATAGCTAAGCATGGGTTTTCATTGAATGGGTTTGTCAATTAATTTGATGGTTTATACTTATGCTTGATGGGTTGTTCTACAATTTAATTCATGCTTGTAGGTAGGTAGACAATCCATGCTTGATTTGATATTCCATGGCTTATTATTGCAAATTCCATGATTTTCTAGATTGATGTGTGCTACAATTGTTACTAATTTGATGGGTCATACTTAAAATTGATGGGTTGTGCTACACTTAGTTTAGGTAGACAATTCATTCTTTAATTTGATGATCCATGCTTAATATTGCAATTGGTAGTCGCATTTTGTTCACAATAATATATTCCCCATTAATGGAAAGCAAGTGGGTAATTACATGAGCTTAGTGGTGATTCCAACACCCTAAGACCTCTCTTCATATCTCTTAAATCCCTATCTCTCATTAATTTACTTTAATTGCATTTTAATTAATTATTTTCTAGTTTAATCAACCAATCTTTATCTTTTGCAATCTTTTGGTACGCTAGAGTTGAAGTTAAATTCTAACACGTATAATCCCTTGGGACGATCCCTACTTGCCCTAACTATATTTTTAGTGAAGGTAGTAATGGCTTTTATAAATGTAAAACTTGGCCCTCGCATTAATGCACACTCTTAAGCTTATGGTAAGACGACGACCAAAGCTCTTCCACCGGGATAGGAATGGCTATAGGATAGAACAACCGATAATTGAATCGGTGCAGTTTTGGTTGTGATAAATGAAATTGAATAGAGAAACAAACAAGGAAATATTAGGGTTTCAGAGAGCTTCGATAAATGCAAGAGATTAGGGTTTTATAGTATCACCGATTCACCGCACTTTTTTCTCTCAATGGATTTTATTATTTTGGCAAGTAATCCCAACAAGCAGTTCTTTGGCGCTATTTATTCAAAATAAATCTTGCTTCAAGTTAAAGCTAATAATACAAAAATGACCGTATTAATGCTTCTTTATTTTTTTAATTTTTATTTATCATTCATTTTATTTTGTTACGAGTAAGTTTGAGAATGAATCAAAATATATTCTAAAACATAAAAAATATACTCCCTCTGTCCCAATAAAAAATATATATATCCACATTTTTATTTTTGGGTGTCCAAAAATAAATGTCACAATTGAAGAGTCAAAGTACTATTTTTTTTTTTTTTGAAACATTGTTAATTTAATCTTCTTGCATTAAACTTATAAAAAGTAAATTATCACATGGATGGACCATTATGGATAGATTCGGTAATACATTTACTACCAATTCAATAAAAAATACTAAAATTCATCCACTTAAAAAGTTAGATTCCCATTGGCTTAAAAAGTTAGATTCCCAAAAAGGAACCTTATTTTTTTATTTTTTTTATTTTGTACGAATTTGATATATATATATGTTTTACCATACCTTATACCTTATTTAGTTTTTCGTTGTCACTCTCTCCAATCTATCAACACTTTACAAAAATAAAGTGTGTGAAATTGTCATTTAATTTTATAAGATGTGAGAGTAAGAAGTTTTAGGCGAAAAACCCTCAATGCTCCTTTATCATATAAAAGTAAGCAAATCAATCCCTATCGTTTCAAAAGTAAGAAAGTTGACCCTGAATTTGACTGCAAGGTGCTTTTCGGCCGATCTCATTATGCATTTATCAAACTACCCCTTATAATTAACTTTGTTTAAAAAACAAAAAATCTCAAAAAGCAAAATACCATAAATTAACTGAACCATTTTGCCTAAATTTACTAATGTTGTGTTCGGTAGGAAGGAAGGAAGATGTGTGGATAGAAAATATGAAGGAATGAACGAACTTTTTTTTATTCTGTAGAGATGACACAAGGAAAGAATGGAAAATAGAAAGAATGACCCATCCTTCTCTCTTTACAAATTTTCAACTGCCCAAAAATGGGCAGAATAAAGGAGGGAACATAAGTGGACTATTATATAAGTTTTAAATTAAATACTATCATAAATTATATAAGTTTTAAATTACAGTATTATGCTCTATAAATTACAATATAATAAATATTATTGAATGTAATAGTAAAAATAATTAATACTTTCTCTTTCTTTCTCTCTTAGTATGAGTTTATTCTCTTCTCTTCTATCCAACTTTAAAAAAAGAAAATACACAATCTCTTCTCTAGGGATGTCTCATCCATCCCTTCTTCTCTCCCTTCCATACAATTTTTTTCTTTCCTACCGAACAGAGCATAAGTGTTGGGTAGGGGTAGCAAATTTTGACACGACCCTCCAACACGACGTTAAACGGACCAATTTATTATATAGGACCCCTAACTTGATGTAAGTGTAGTTTTCCCTATTATTAACTTATTCCGAACAGTGATGTTATGACCTCTCACAACACTACCAACCACGTCCCCCACTAGCTAACATACATACATACATACATTTATACATACATATCTTTCTCCTCACCTTACTAGAAAAGCCACAATATCTCCGTCAATCTCTCTAATCACAAACATTGTGATCCAATGTCACACTCTTTATACGAAGATCTAGGCCTGAGAATTTTTAGTATTCATTATACATACACATAATGTGATGGATCTGATAGTCCAGTATATGCACACTAGTGGAGCAGCAAATCGAGCATTACCGCCGGCTCTTCCTCTCCAGCAATATAGCTAGTGCGCCAACCACACTCGCTGTCGTCGTCCACCACCAGCATTCCAACATCAAGCGGACTCAAAAATTCACTGCTAAGGCCACTGTTCAGATCATGGCTAATCAGACTCAGGCGGCCGACAATGACGAGGACGAGGATGATCAAGATTTAGGGTTTCGATTCACTACTCATCTGCTGCCATCTCTTCATCGAATAGTCAACGGCAACAACATGAAGCCAACGACTCATTTTCTAATTATTACTAAGAATAAAGATTTTTTTAATAAGAAACTCACATATTTATCTATTTTTAAATGAATTTTTAAATTAATGTGCTGCATTTTGAAAGGTAGATGAAATAGCGTTTAATTACACCTCCTTCATAATCAATTAATGCTACGTTTGGTATGCATGAATGGAATGGAATGCAAGTGGGAATGGAATGAGAATGAAAATGGAATGAAATAACTTTTCTCATTCTATTGGTTGGTTGTAAATATGAAATGTGTAGGAATAGAATGATAATAACCATTCTAGTGTTTGGTTGGACTAAATTTTAAATTGAATTCTCTAAAATATTACTCTTAGTAACAAATAAATTAAATTAACAAAATGATATTCTCTAATAATTTTTTTAAAATAACTGGTTGCAATGGCGGTGGTGGAGTAGGAAAGCGATAGTGGTGTATATGGTGGTGTTGGAAGGCGGCGACGGTGGTGGTGGCAGGTGACAGTGGTATTGGTGGAAGGTGGTGGCAGTAGTGTGGTGGTGGTGGTGATGGTGATGGAAGGAGATAGTGGTGTAAATGGCGGTGGTGGAAGCCAATGGAATGATTGTGGTGGTGGTGGTGATGGAAGGTGGTGGCAGTGGTGGCGGTGGAAGGAAGTGGGGGTGGCGGTGGCGATGGAAGGTGGTGGCAGTGGTGGCGGTGGAAGGGGGTGGCAGTGGTGGAAGGTGTGATACCCCTCGATTCTAGAGCCACGGGTGATCAAGTCCGAGCACAGATCCGAGGGATATCAGACAATCAATATATAAACAAGCAAGAATAAAAAACTGAATTAAGAATAAAATAATAATGCACTAAAAGAAATCTAAAATAAAAATCCTCAACCTTTAAATAATAAATTAATATTATTTAAATCCTTCAAAAAGTGTACAACTCGAGAATCCATCCAGTGAACCCCTAATAATTCTAACTGATAAATAAATTTACAAAATAAAAATCCAAAACTAATATAAGAAAAGAAATCTTATGTAGTCGGAAGAGTGAGTGACTGTATCTGCATCACCACGATCAAGCCCTAAGCCTGGTACTCACGAACACCTAAAAAATAAAAGTGGGTCAGGCCCACATGCAAGTTCCATCCTACTACAATCCGTACATAAACCCGATACGCAGATACATCCTAGATAGCTTGGCAATATCTAAAAATAGTCCATATATATATATACACACTATAGCATGCTCACTAGCCTATAGCATAGTTCAGCCAGGGTAGAAGGTGACATAAAAACACGCTTTCCAGGGACCAAGTACCTAGACCTACGAGGGAACATTAGCTATATCTAACTACCCAACCTTTGCGATATACACACCCTAACTATGATCAGGAGACTCAAGCTTGTATCACGGTACCATAAGCATAAATATAAATTCCTTCCTAGTGCAGAAAGATAAAATAAATATTTGTTATGTCGTTCAACTGTTTTAGTTGACAGGACATGCATCCATGTAGGAGTTAACTGTTTAGGTTAATCCATTCCGTATGTATGAAGGGGTAGGACTTAGCTTTTTGATCTAATCCATCCCTGATATGTCACCGTCCCATACCGGTACATATAATGCAAATGATTCATAAATGATGCACATTCATTAGAACATCAAATATATCCAGAAACCAGCATAATAGAAAACAGATATTATTAAGATCCCACCATGTATCCAGTATATGATTATAACCATAAATCCTCCAAATAAATTGTTAAAGTAGTGATAAACAATTTATAGTATTCACGTCCATATAATTGATAAAACAGAATTTAAACAGTTCATCAATTAACATCCACATCATGGTATAATGACTATCAGAAACATGACATGAGCACATTATACTAGACATCCCTAACCATACTTTCATACTAGTTGATTTAAATTATTAAACCAAAGACTAGTAATGAAAGTCCTCCTTAATCCCTGACGGCATGAAAATTATCGTTTCATTTCATGACGCCCTATATAATCCTCCATCTTAAAACATGTGCCTGACATAACATGTCAACTAAGAAATCTCACTGCAAATTCTATAAAACCCCAACGGTATTTTTTACTTACCCAAACAAACTGGTTAAAACAAACCGGCAAATAAAAGCTCATCCACTCCTGACAGCATGCAACCCTATAGTTAAATTACATGACATCCACATCCACAACCCAACCAACCCTCATGGAACTTAAATATATCATAATTATCTTTGATATAAAAGCCTAGAAATACCTATTATCTCAGTTCATTGAATTTGCTAAAACAACTGGCAATACGGTCCTCCTTCCTTCCGACGGCATTCACATTTAATATTTTATAATTCATACCGTCTTCTCCAGTTAACCCACCAACTTATACTATCTATTCTAAGGGTCTAACAGATTAATTTTAAGTATCTACAACTTCCCACAACTTTCCAGAAACTCTGTTGAAGCCCCTGAAGTCATAAAATTACCAAAATACCCCCGAAGGAGTTCTGTTCAAGGGAGCCGACTCCAATTTTAGGTTGAGCCGGCTCCACCCACATTGGAGCCGCCTCAACCTCTTGTGGAGCCGGCTCCACTTCAATGGAGCCGCCTCCATTGAAGGGTGGAGCCGCCTCCACTTCCCCAGCCTCCGTTTTTTCCTTCTCCACTTCTTCTGTTTGCCTTCTACGCTTCCGGCAATGTTTCTATCCTCTGTCCCACTTTTGTTAAAGATTTTTAAGGTTCAATTTAAGTCCTAACAATCCTAGAAACTTCTCTAATTCCAGTATGAATTACTTGACAAAAGCTTAAACCATGATCAGAACAGTTTATGTTTCTTCCATTTGTCTTTTTCGCTTCCGGCGAAGTTCAATCCTCTGTTCCAAATTTTCTTAAAGTTCTTAAGGTTCAATATAAGTCCCAACAACCCTAGAAACTCCTCAAGTTTCCATCTAGCATTGCTTGACAAAAATTAAAACCAAATCAATGCAATTTATGCAAGAAAATACAGTTCCAGTTTTAAAAGCATAACACAGATTACAACCTAATCTAATATGCATACAAGTCTGTTTTAAAAGTTAATTAGGTTCCTGGAGACTATTTAGAATGCACAGAACACAAGTTTACAGGAAAGGGATAGAATAAAACTTGCCTTTAGGTTTTGGTTTGAAACCTTTCAACGCCGTCTCAAGTTTCAGAATTCTCCAAGATCGTTCCTTCCTCTGATCACTGTTTCATCTCTCTGTTACTTCCTAATTCCATCCCAAAGCAACCCCTTCTTTCTCCTTGAACCTTACAAGTGATCTCTCACGACCCTCTCTGATTCCCTCTGCAGCTTCTCTCTATTTTTCCTCTCAAGACACTATATCGTGAATAGGGTTTTCAACCTAGCAGACCATACTGTCATATATATATATAGGTTCCCGCTAAACCCTAATCCTAATTTTACGACTCATTATAAGTCGGCTAACCTAATTATAACATAAACCCTAAACTTAATTATAACTCAAACGATGCATTAAACCAATGACTTAACAAATAAATAATTACAATTAAAACAAATAAATAAAGTCAAACAAATAAATAATTAACTACATAAGTCACTTACAACACATAGACAATTTCAAATCAAATAAATAATTAAAGAAAAACACAATTAATCAATTAAGAAAACAAAACAACCAAGTCACATAATTAAATCAATTAATCAATGAAAAACAAAATTAAATTCTCAATTCTATCCTTTTGAAAACTAGGGGTATTACATTATTCCCCCCTAACAAAGGGAATTCTGTCCTCGGAATTTACGAAACTCTGAATTAATATCTTTTCACAATTCATTTCCGTTATCGTGTGGCACTGCCTCTTTATAAGGCTCCACCAAATTCCAATACATCCAACAATATACCAAGTTTCTCTGTTTAAGAAAATTGTAAAAACATACAACTACTAGGTTGTAGCTATCAACGATCCAATCATACCCAATATTTAGTGAAGGGTAACAAATCCCTATTCCTCCAAGTTCTATAGAACAAACCCATAAAATTCCTATGCAACTAGCGCTTAACAAGTTGGTAACGCTATAGTATAGGCAACTGCCTAACTCGAGTAACAAAATCCGTGAAAAGTCAGTGTAATACGTAAAACGGACCTTCCTCCAAAACCCATTGCTTCCTATACAGAAAACCTCCCAAATAACCATTTCCTGAGAGAAAACTCCTATGTACGAGTTCAACTATCTACAATCTCCGACTGCCGCCTCTAACCCGCGTGCAACCATTACCAAAAGAGAGTATTTGTCTCCGTTGTATCCTTAAATAAAGACAAGGTCATATTATATAACCTCGCTTTTATGCTAGACCAACCAGTGAGAGATCCGTACAACATCCTATCCAAAATTTCCAAACATTGTCACATTAACCTCCTTGTGCCAACAATAGCACAGATAACAACTGAAAAGCTAAGTAATGCTTTCAATTACCTATGCCAACCTAGGATATATATCCTAAACATATTTGCCATGATCCAATTTTATATCGTGATTAAATTTCCCGTCTAGAGATGCGAAGCGTAGTTGTTACTCCAACACCTTCGAAACTCCGTTGACATAGCAGTGTTTAACTCCTATAAGAGATATCCACATACTATAACTCTGTTATCAGTGCAATGTAGAACTGACATAACCCGCCAAAACAAACACCACTAACAGTGATATCCACCATCGAACTTGCTTATCCATTACTCGTATTCCTTATGGAATTAAAAATTCCAACCAATGTCGGTACTTTCTACCAATCATCCCCTCCTGATTAGTCCTACTCCCATTTTGATATAGGAAGTGGCTAAACCGCCAATGATATCCAAGTATCAATTTCCCACCTTGTTAGCAGGTGATACACTTGGAGACAGTGATATACATGTCTCTATCTGTACCAGCTCACCAAGACGAACCTGGTAAGTCGTGTTGTAACTCCTATCCATTTGACTGTACCGTAAAATTTATGAATTTTACATCTTAGTCACTCCGACCTTCCTAAAATCAAAAAAACAACTACCAATCCTCCTCCAGTACCCTAAACTCATCTGAGTAAGATACTACCTCCTGTGGGGTCAGCCTAAATATCCCCAGTTGACCGCCTCCATTTCCCTGGTAATAACAAGTGTTATTATTTCCACATGCTAAAATACAACGGATTACGCAACAACCACCGCAGGTGCAATCACCACATCGATTGATAAGATCATCCTACTCCCCATTACTTCCACCTGACGAAACTTAATGCAAAGTGTGAATCACCACCTCTATCCATCTAAGTCGTCTCATGATTCGTGCTATTCGTAGGAACTGATATCTTACCAGTTCCAAAATAGACGAAGTGAAGCTGATTTAATTGTATCAGTCAAGCAAAACTCCCCACCAAAATCCCGACCCTTGTGTAGAACCAGCAATCCTTCATCTAGATCCGTGGAAACTACTCTGTCAGTCCCGCTCTAGTATAAGAAGTTGCTGCAAGGATCTAATGATCTATGACGGTCCATCTAGATTAACGACCATATCATTAGTCTGGTAACACCAGCTTCCATATTTAAATGTTTCGTCTCACCTTCAAGTCTTTGACATCCTACTTCTCTAACTCAAGTAAGTGTGTATTAGACTTCCTGTCTAACTTCAAATGCGGATGAAATCTTTCCATCCCCCAACCAGTCAACAATTTCCAAGCAACAATTATTTATTGCGAACTGTGACCTAAAAAAAAAAAAAATTCCATATTATTTGTGCAAATGAAGTGACTTGCTTCCCCTATGATATGCAACCCCAGCAACTCTTCCTAACGACACACCCTCATGAATCAAATTCTTAATGAAGGATAAACTGATGAATAGTTAATCCGTATACTATCCTCAGTCGGTGTCCTTCCAATAAGTACTTAAACCAGTACAAAATCCTCCTGCCGACTTAGGAACAACTTCTAAAATTTCCAAGAAGAAGTTCTACAAAGTCAGTACTTCCGATAAATCATCGTGGCGTTAAAACACATCAAACTAATCGTACTAGATCATTTGACTCATTATCCCATTCTGAAAACATACCATAATTACGCATGTCTAGGTTCAATAAATTGGCTAGAATTATGTATACCTACCAAATCCTATGACCACATGCTCACAATCCTAGCGTAATTAACGTTATTCCTCCAAAATAATAGTTGGTTGATCACATACTTGTGTCCCCAACTAAACCACATTCCCAATCCTGATTAATTAATAAAAAAGAAAACACATAATGCACACACATCATAGCTCACAACAAAATCCCTTTGCCTCAGCAAATTCCAAAAGACTTAACCCTCATCCTCCTTATACAAGGAATGCAAACCGTCTAATGTGGCTGTAAGGAAGAAACTTAGACCGTCACAACCTAATTCCTATACTCCCCGGAATGTGATATAAAATCATTTCCTTGTTCTGAGAAGCACTTCATCCGATTCCTGAACCCCTGAAGAGTTCATTTATCTACCTCTTTTAAAGGTAAAACGAAAGTCTACCCATATATAGGTCGATCCATACCAACTTTACAAGTATCATTCACTATACTTTTAGCGAACAAGATCACTCTCGCGTGATCCTTGATTTCCAATATTCAATACCCTCTTTCTTGGGTATGTTGAAATGTCCTCCACTAGAATCCTCTTTGGACTCCTTTTCCTCGGTTGTCTCCTTTATGAGAACAACTGAAATCGTGTTGGTCCCTTTATATGGTGACCTAAAACATACTCCTAAATTCTTCTTTGGCTTATACTTCTAAAGGTAGTGCCAACCGAAACTAAACCTTCGATCCCAAGTTCTGCTTCTGACAGAGAACTCGATAACGTACTCCTCCAGTCCTTTGGGTCTAAATTGATGTCACCGTAGACCCCATCTATGATACCCCCGGATTTTCGAATGTGGGTTGGCCAGGCCCACGCCCGAATACCCGAGGATATCAAAACAAATTAATAATAAACGAACACAGAGTACAAAAGAATAAAGAAGAATAAATAAAATGCTGACAAGAAACTAAAATAATAATCTAATAATAAACCTCAAAATATATTTCCATTAATTAATAAACTATTCTGATACAATTGATCCTCCAAAATACAATTCGGGAATCCATACTGTGTGGACCCCTAGAAAATTCAAACTAAACAAATGACAACAATAACTGTCTAAATCAGGAAACTGAATCATAAAGGAACTCCTATGTAGCATCGGAAGAATGAAGTAGACTGATCCCCGCTCAGCACGAACAACCTCTACTCCTGACGAACATCTAAAAAATAATGGTGGGTCAGGCCTACAAACAAGTTCTACTCTACTACAGTCCAAGCAGAGATCCGATACACGTATACATCCTAGTCAATCCAACAGTAACTAGTAGTCCGTATATATATATATATATATACACACACACACTAAAGGAACCTCACTAGGCTATAGGGTTGTCTCAACCTAAATAGTAGGCAACATGCAAAACGCACATATAGTGGGCATGAGTACCTAGACCTATCAAGGTACACAACTGCACTATATCTAGCTACACATCCCTGGCGATATACGCGCCCTAACCACTGATTCTGAGACTCAAGCTCATATCATGGCACCATACTTATACATATAAAATCTAGTAACTATCATATCCAATATAAATTAATCCTCCATAAGTCATTCAACTTGTTCAGCTGACCTGACTTGAATATAAGTAGGACTTAACATTTTAGTTAATCAATTCCCTTATATAATAAATTAATCCTCCATAAGTCATTCAACTTGTTCAGCTGACCTGACTTGAATATAAGTAGGACTTAACATTTTAGTTAATCCATTCCCTTATATAAAATAAGTAGGACTTAACTGATTAGTTAATCCGTCCCTAGAATGCCACCGTCCCATACCGGTGCATTAAACCATACAATCCAACAATTGATGTAACGATTAAGGAAATACATCAAACAATCCAGAAATAACTATGATAATATGATATCAAGTTATCACAAAATAGGAATAACTTATTATTTATTTAAGCTTCCTATATCATATGTCCTACACAAACTAAATCTTATACATGATGATATTTTATTATACCATCAAATAAGCATTCTTCATATCCAATTCATCTTACACATTTAATCTTAATTGCTAAAACATTTTAAAAGATAAATCTATTCGTTTGTTTAAAACATTCAAATAGCAAACATCATTATGATTGAGTCTATTTAAATTTATTTAAACCCAAACCTAGTTCCTATTTAATGTTCAGGAATCCTAGACATATTTCTACGTTCCATCATTCCACAGATATAAAAAAATACATAATGTAAACATATAAAAATTCACACTGGAAATCACATCAAAATCATGCATTTATCAATTCATAACACAAGAACAGATATGAACCAATTTCATAAAACCTATATTCTAATCCAATTAAACATGCATAATTATTTAATTTTATGTGTTTAATAAATCCTGGAACTTCCTAGGCATGCATAGAAACGCGAATCAAAGGGAAAGAGATAGAAGAAGAACTTGCCTTAAACTTTCGGATCGAAAGTTAAACTTCTTCTTCCTTGATCTTCTCTCTACAGGGTTTTTTTTTCCTCCTTTCCTCTCTAACTCTCTCTCTCTCTCTCTCTAGAATGTATCACGTGAATATTTCTAACCCCCTTTAACAACCTATAGCTATATATTTATAGGCTAAATAAAATAACCCTAACCCTTTTTCCAATCCAAGGCAACTTAAAAAAAATATATATTAAAATATTAAAAAGGCAAGTAAAATATGTAACGTATATAATTTATGTATATGTTTATTAAATAAATAAATTATACACATCCCATTATTTATTAATGGATTATCCAATAATACTTAAGTTACCATAATATTATAAAGTAACTTTAAACATAACACGTATCAAATCTATGTATATTTTTATTATTTAAATATAAAACATATACATCAGATTAAATATTACTACCCAAGTTACCATAAAAGTAATTAATAAATTACTTTCCCTTTTATATATATTAAAAAGGTAAGTAAAATATGTTACGTATATAATTTATGTAAATCTTTATTAAATAAATAAATTATACACATTCCATTATTTACTAATGGATTATCCAATAATATTTAAGTTACCACAATATTATAAAGTAACTTAAAACATAACATGTATCAAATCTATGTATATTTTTATTATTTAAATATAAAACATATACATCAGATTAAATGTTACTACCCAAGTTACCATAAAAGTAATTAATAAATTACTTTCCCTTTTATATATGTATATAATAAATATCTATGCACAACTATCAATGGGTAATAATTCATACACATCCAACCTCCTATCTAAGTAGTCCATGGGACCCAATTGGTTGACCCATTACTACTAACCATAACCATAAAAGAAAAATAAAATAAAATAATAAAAGAAAAGAAAATATTTAATTTACAATTAATCAAAACACTATTTAAGTACATAATCTAATTAAACAATTAGCACATAGACAAATACAAATAATACATAGACACGTAATCAAATAATCAAGTAATACCTAATTCAATTAAATACACAAGCAATTAGTCAAATAATCAATTAAATAATTAAAAATACAATTAAAACAAATAAATAAATACCGAGACATCCTTTTAAAATTAGAGGTATTACATTCTTCCCCTCTAATAAAAGGAATTCCGTCCTCGGAATTCGCCCTTACTTTCTTCCATTATGCTTGGAAACTGTGAGCAAAAAAAAAAGCCTCATATTCCCAAGTAGACGTAACCTCACTATGAGGGCTCCACTTAACTCCAATATACCAAGTGGTATACAGGGTTTCTATATTTTAAGAAACACAATAATCATACAATGCATAGGTTGTATCTAACAACAACGTAATCCTCCCATGTCGACAAGGGAATGATCTACATACCTTCAAGTGCCATAGAATATACACACAAACTCCTATGCACCTAGCACTAATAATTTGGTAACGCTAATTCAGAGGCGACTGCCTCAATTGCAAAACACAATCCTGTAAAAGTCAATGTAATAAGTAAAATTGACCTTTCTCCAAAAATCGTCTTTCTTCCTACATGGAAAACAGAACGAGCAAACTACTCCCTGATAGAAAAACTCTAGTATACGAGTTCAATTATTTACAACATCCCACTGTCGCTTCCCAACCGCGCGCAGTTCAATACAAAGGGAAGTATCTCTTTCCGACATATTTTTAAATGAAGTCGAGGTCTGATTGTACAACACTTACTTCCATTTCCAACCAACAAATGAGAGGTATGCATTGTGAAAGATACAAAACCTCCAAAGTTGTCACACTAACCTCCTTGTGCAAACAATATCACAGACAAAATTACAACAAGTGAAGTAAACACTTCCAACTGTCCATGAAAATCTAGGATATACGCCTCAAACATATCCTTTATGGTCTAATTTAATCTCTCGATTAATTCCTCCGTCTATAGATATGAAGTAGAGCTGCTGCTCCAAAAACTTCATAAAGCTCCTTCGAAATAACATTTTGCATCCACTAATATGGACATCCACATGCTATAATACCACTATCACTGAACTATAGAACTACTATGAAGTTCTAAAATAAGCATCACTTAAATTTATGTCCTTAAGCGATCTTTCTCAATCCACCACTCGGATTCCATATGGAAAATTAAAATTTCAAATCAATGTCGATCATTCCCATCGACCGTCACTCCTATTTAATTCAACTTCCATATTTGTTATAGGAAGTGACTAAAGATTCCTATGATATCCGATGATCAACTTTCCACGTTTGTAGCAGATTTTACACTTAGGGCAATTATATATGCATCCTTATCCGAATCTGTTCACCAAAACTGACATTTGATGTTATAATGTACCTTCTAACCGTTTGAGCAAACCGAGAAAAATTATAAACTTTCCAACTCAGTCGCTCGACCGTCATATCACTATTTACAGAAACTACTAAATCCTCCTCGAGTACCTTAAACTCCATCTGAGTAAGGTAACACCGTCCCAAGGTCAGCTCTAATATTCAAAGTTGACCTTCTCAACTACCGTAGTAATAACAAGTGTTATTATTACACCTGCTATAAATGCATCTGATAACTCAACAACTAACCAAAATATTTAAATATTCTATCGTTTGTTGAGAGCATCCATTTACATCATTGCTTCCACCAGACGGAACTTGATATAATGTGTGAATCACCATTGTAATTCATCTAAACCGTCTCATGATCTATTCTATTCGTATGAACTGAAGTCCTACCAGTTCGAACTAGACAAGAATCAAGCTGACCTAATGTATCAGTCAACCAATATCCCATCCATAATCCTGACCCTTGTGTAAAATCAGAAATCCCACAACTAAATCTGTAAAATGCTCTCTCATTTCCACTTTAGTATAGGAAATGGCTGGAAAAGATCTAGTGATCTTTAATGGTGTTTTCTTTTTCTTTTTCCTGAATGGGGTTTTTTTTTTTTTTTTTTTTTGATCTTTGATGGTCCATCTCTACTATCTAATAAATATTAGACTTGGAGAGAAATCACTATGTCCCTTCTCCTGCCTATCGTGAAGCATCATGTTTCCACCAGGATGAAGAACTAAAAGTTGTGAAACTCAGTCCGTGCATCCTCCATCCAATTTGTCTATAGAAAGTACCGTTAGTCCAGTACCACCAACTTTCGTCTGTACCCAATGTTTAAATTGGAGCATCTTCAAAAACGAATTCTGAAACTAAATTTATCCACCACTGATCCGTGATAAACTTGCCGATATTAAAAATCAATCGGTAATTCCATTTATCAATAGTCAATTATGACTTTAACTTAACAAAAGTTAACAAATTATGACCTTTCCATACATACCATGCACCTCATCTTTATATAGGTGTTTGGTCTCACCATTTTGTCTTTGACACACCCTGCTTCTTTAAGACAAGTTAATGACAATCCGACTTCTTTGTCTAACTTCAAAAGAATATTAAATCTTTCCATCATCTACATAAGTTATCAATTTCCTAGCAACAACTAATTGTTGCAAATTGTGACTAAAAAAATAATTCCATATTATTTATGGAAATGAAGAGACTTAGTTTCCTCCTCCATGTGCAACACCGGCAAATTCCTCCTAATGACACACCCTTGTGAATAAATTCTTGATTAAGAATTTACGGATGAATATTTATTCAGTCTCCAATCCTCACTCGGTGTCATTCCAATAAGTACTTAATCCAATACTAAATTTTCATTCCGACTTTGTAATAACTTCTAAAATTTTCAAAAAAATGTTCAGCAAATCCAGCACCTCTGATAAATCGTCATGGCGTTACAGTGATCTTTATTTGCCACTACCTCACGCATACCGAAACGTTAACAACCACCAATATCAAGTCCGAGCACAGATCCGAGGGATATCAGACAATCAATATATAAACAAGCAGGAATAAAAAACTGAATTAAGAATAAAATAATAATGTGCTGAAAGAAATCTAAAATAAAAATCCTCAACCTTTAAATAATAAATTAATATTATTTAAATCCTACAAATCCGTACAACTCGGGAATCCATCTAGTGGACCCCTAATAATTCTAACTGATAAATAAATTTACAGAATAAAAATCCAAAACTAAAATAAGAAAAGAAATCCTATGTAGTCGGAAGAGTGAATGACTGTATCTGCATCACCACGATCAAGCCCTAAGTCTGGTATTCACGAACACTTGAAAAATATTTTATTTTATTGTGTTTATCATAAGTGTTTTATATATATATTTTTTTTTTGTTAATTACTCGGGATTTGGTATGTGGTTTAGTTGGGGACACAAGTATGTGATCAGCCAACCATTGTTTTAATAACATGGAATAATAGCGTTATTAGCGCTATTTACGCTAGATTTGTGAGCGTACGGTAGTAGGATTTGGTAGATACACATAAATCTAGCCAATCTATTGGACATAGACATGTGTCATTATGGTGTGTTTTGAGATAGGATAATTAAACCATCACTACGAATCAAACAATTTAGAACGATTAGTTTGATATACTTTACGTTAGGTATGGATTCGTAACATATTACAACGTCATGATATTGGTGATTGTTAATGTTTCGGTATGCGTGAGGTAGTGGTAAATAAAGATCACTAAAACGCCATGATGATATATCAGAGGTGCTGGATTTGCTGAACATCTTCTTGAAAATTTTAGAAGTTGTTACCAAGTCAGAAGGAGGATTTAGTACTGGATTAAGTACTTATTGGAATAACACCGAGTGAGAATAGGAGACTGAATAAATATTCATCAGTAAATTCGTAATCAAGAATTTATTTAAGAGGGTGTGTCATTGGGAGGAATTTGCCGGTGTTGTACATGGAGGAGGAAACTAAGTCTCTTCATTTCCAAAAATAATATGGAATTATTTTTTTTAGTCACAATTTGCAACAATTAGCTGTTGCAAGGAAATTGATGACTTAGGTAGAGGATGGGAAGATTTCATATTCTTTTAAAGTTAGATAAAGAAGTCGGATTATCATTAACTTGTCTTAAAGAAGCAGAGTGTGTCAAAGACAAGATGGTAAGACCAAATACTTATATAAAGATGAGGTGCATGGGATATATGGAAAGGTCGTAGTTTGTTGACTTTTGTTGAGTTAAAGTCATAGTTAACTATTGATAAATTGAATTACTGATTGATTTTTAATATCGGCAAGTTTATCACGGATTAGTGGTGGATAGATTTAGTTACACAATTCGCTTTTGAAGATGTTCCAATTTAAACAATGGGTACAGACGAAAGCTGGTGGTACCAGACTAACGGTACTTTCTGTAGACAAATTTGATGGAGGATGCAAGGATTGAGTTTCACAACTCTTAGTTCTTTATTCACCCTAGTAGAAACATAATGCTTCACAGTATGAAGCAGATGTTTGGAGGACAAGCATGAACAGGAATATAGTGTTTTTCTCTAAGTCTAATATTTATTAAATAGTAGAGATGGACCATCAGAGATCACTGGATTCTTGCAGCTATTTTCTATACTGAAGTGGAAATGACAGAGCATTTTCACGGATTTAGTTGAGGGATTGCTGATTTAATGCAAGGGTCAGGATTCTAGATGGGATATTGGTTGACTGATAAAATTAAATCAATTTCATTTTGTCTATTTTGATCGAGTTGGTAAGATATCAGTTCATACGAATATAACGGATCACGAGACGGCTTAGATGGATGCAAAGTGTGAATAATAACACTTGTTTGTTCGTTCTGTTTTCCATGTAGGAAGAAAGATGATTTTTGGAGAAAGGTTAATTTTACTTATTACATTGACTTTTAGAGGATTATGTTTCGCAATTGAGGCAGTCGCCTCTGAATTAGCGTTACCAAATTATTAGCACTGGGTGCATAGGAGTTTGTGCGTATATTCTATGGCACTTGGAGGTATATAGATCATTCCTTTGTTGACATGGGAGGATTACGTTGTTATTTGATACAACCTACGCATTGTATGATTATTGTGTTTCTTAAAATATAGGAACTCTGTATATCACTTGGTATATTGGAGTTAAGTGGAGCCCTTATAGTGAGGTTGCGTCTATTTGGGAATATGAGGATGTTTTCGCTCACAGTTTCTAAGCATAATGGAAGAAAGTAAGGGCGAATTCCGAGGACGGAATTCCTTTTATTAGGGGGGAAGAATGTAATACCCCTAATTTTAAAAGAATAGTCTCGGTATTTATTTATTTGTTTTAATTGTATTTTTTAATTATTTAATTAATTATTTGACTAATTGCTTATGTGTTTAATTGAATTAGGTATTACTTGATTATTTGATTATGTGTCTATGTATAATTTGTATTTGTCTATGTGTTAATTGTTTAATTAGATTATGTGCTTAAATGGTGTTTTGATTAATTGTAAATTAAATGTTTTCTTTTCTTTTATTATTTTATTTTATTTTTCTTTTATGGTTATGGTTAATAGTAATGGGCCAACTAATTGGGTCCCATGGACTACTTGGATAGGAGGTTGGATGTGTATGGATTATTACCCATGGATAATGTATGTATATATATAGATATATATTATATACATATATAAAAAGGAAAGTAATTTATTAATTATTTTTATGGTAACTTGGGTAGTAATATTTAATCTGATGTATATGTTTTATATTTAAATAATAAAAATATACATAGATTTGATACGTGTTATGTTTTAAGTTACTTTATAATATTATGGTAACTTAAGTATTATTGGATAATCCATTAATAAATAATGGAATGTGTATAATTTATTTATTTAATAAACATATACATAAATTATATACGTAACATATTTTACTTACCTTTTTAATATATATATAAAAGAGAAAGTAATTTATTAATTACTTTTATGGTAATTTGGGTAGTAATATTTAATATGATGTATATGTTTATTTAAATAATAAAAATATACACAGATTTGATACGTGTTATATTTTAAGTTACTTTATAATATTATGATAACTTAAATATTATTGGATAATTCATTAATAAATAATGGAATGTGTATAATTTATTTATTTAATAAACATATACATAAATTATATACGTAACATATTTTGCTTACCTTTTTAATATTTTTATTTTCATTTTTTTTTTGTTGACTTGGATTGGGAAAAGGGTTAGGGTTATTTTATTTAGCCTATAAATATATAGCTATAGGTTGTAAAAGGGCGTTAGAAATATTCACGTGATATATACTGAAGAGATAGTGTTAGAGAGGGAAGGAGGAAAAGGAAGGAATGAGGAGAAAAACCCTATAGAGAGAAGATCAAGGAAGAAGAAGTTTAACTTTCGATCCGAAAGTTTAAGGCAAGTTTTTCTTCTATCTCTTTCCCTTTGATTCGTGTTTCTGTACATGCCTAGGAAATTCCAGAATTTATTAAACACATAAAATTAAATAATTATACATGTTTAATTGGGTTAGAACATAGGTTTTATGGAATTAGTTCATATCTGTTCTTGTGTTATGAATTGATAAAATGCATGATTTTGATTTGATTTCTTATATGAATTTTTACATGTTTAAATTATGTATTTTTCATATCTGTGGAATGATGGAACGTAGAAACATACCTAGGATTCCTGAACATTAAATAGGGACTAGGTTTGGGTTTTAATAAATTTAAATAGACTCAATCATAATGATGCTTGCTATTTGAATGTTTTAAACAAACGAATGGATTTAATCTTTTAAAATATTTTATCAATTGAGATTAAATGTGTAGGATGAATTGGATATAGAGAATCCTTATTTAACGGTATAATAAAATACCATCATGTATAAGATTCAGTTTGTGTAGGACATATGATATAGGAAGTTTAAAGAAATAATAAGTCATTCATATTATATGATAACTTGATATCATATTTATCATAGTTATTTATGGAATGTTTGATGTATTTCCTTAATTGTTACATCAATTGTTGGATTGTGTGGTTTAATGCACCGGTATGGGACGGTGGCATTCTAGGGGCGGATTAACTTATCAGTTAAGTCCTACCTATTTTATATGAGGGAATGGATTAACTAAAATGTTAAGTCCTACTTATATTCAAGTCAGGTCAACTGAACAAGTTGAATGACTTATAGAGGATTAATTTATTATATAAGGAAATTGATTAACTAAAATGTTAAGTCCTACTTATATTTAAGTCAGGTCAACTGAACAAGTTGAATGACTTATGGAGGATTAATTTATTATATAAGGGAATGGATTAACTAAAATGTTAAGTCATACTTATATTCAAGTCAGGTCAGCTGAACAAGTTAAATGACTTATGGAGGATTAATTTATACTGGATAGGATGGTTACTAGATTTTATATATATAAGTATGGTACCATGATATGAGCTTGAGTCTCAGGATCAATGGTTAGGGCACGTATATCGCCAGGGATGTGTAGCTAGATATAGTGTAATTGTGTACCCTGGTAGGTCTAGGTACTCATGCCCACTATATGTGCGTTTTGCATGTTGCCTACTATTCAGGTTGAAACAACCCTATAATCTAGTGAGGTTCCTTTAGTGTGTATATATATATATATACGGACTACTAGTTACTGTTGGATTGACTAGGATGTATACATATATCGGATCTCTACTTGGACTGTAGTAAAGTAGAACTTGTTTGTGGGCCTGACCCACCATTATTTTTCAGGTGTTCGTCACGAGTAGAGGTTGTTCGTGCTGAGCGGGGATCAGTCTACTTCATTCTGCCGATGTTACATAGGAGTTCCTTTATGATTCAGTTTCCTGTTTCAGATTACTGTCATTTGTTTAGTTTGAATTTTCTAGGGGTTCACATAGTATGGATTCCCGAGTTGTATTTTGGAGGATCAGTTGTGTCAGAAGAGTTTATTAATTAATGGAAATATATTATGAGGTTTATTATTAGATTATCATTTTAGTTTCTTGTCAGTATTTTATTTATTCTTCTTTATTCTTTTGTACTCTGTATTCGTTTATTATCAATTTGTTTTGATATCCCCAGGTATTCGGGCGTGGGCCTGGCCAACCCGCATTCGGAAATTCGGAGGTATCACAGTGGGTCAGGCACATATGCAAGTTCCATCCTACTACAATCCATACATAAACCCGATACGCAGATACATCCTAAATAGCTTGGCAATATCTAAACATAGTCCATATATATATATACACACTATAGCATGCTCACTAGCCTATAGCATAGTTCAGCCTGGGTAGAAGGTGACATAAAAACACGTTTTCCAGCAGCTAAGTACCTAGACCTACCAGGGAACATTAGCTATATCTAGCTACCCAACATTTGTGATATACGCACCCAAACCGTGATTAGGAAACTCAAGCTTGTATCACGGTACCATAAGTATATATATAAATTCCTTCCTAGTGTAGAAAGATAAAATAAATATTTGTTATGTCGTTCAACTGTTTTAGTTGACAGGACATGCATCCATGTAGGAGTTAACTGTTTAGGTTAATCCATTCCGTATGTATGAAGGGGTAGGACTTAGCTTTTTGATCTAATCCATCCCTGATATGTCATCGTCCCATACCGGTACATATAATACAAATGATTCACAAATGATGCACATTCATTAAAACATCAAATATATCCAGAAACAAGCATAATAGAAAACAGATATTATTAAGATCCCATCATCTATCCAGTATATGATTATAACCATAAATCCTACAAATAAATTGTAAAAGTAGTGATAAACAATTTATAGTATTCACGTCCATATAATTGATAAAACAGAACTTAAACAGTTCATCAATTAACATCCACATCATGGTATAATGACTATCAGAAACATGACCTGAGCATATTATACTAGACATCCCTAACCATACTCTCATATTAGTTCATTTAAATTATTAAAACAAAGACTAGTAATGAAAGTCCTCCTTAATCCTTGACGGCATGAAAATTATTGTTTCGTTACATGACGCCCTATATAATCCCCCAACTTAAAACCTGTGCCTGACATAACATGTCAACTAATAAATCTCACTGCATATTCTATAAAACCCCAATGGTATTTTATACTTACCCAAACAAACTGGTTAAAACAAACCGGCAAATAAAAGCTCATCCACTCCTGACAGCATGCAACCCTATAGTTAAATTACATGACATCCACATCCACAACCCAGCCAACCCTCATGGAACTTAAATATATCATAATTATCTTTGATATAAAAGCCTAGAAATACCTGTTATCTCAGTTTATTGAATTTGCTAAAACAACTGGTAATACGGTCCTTCTTCCTTCCGACGGCATTCACATTTAATATTTTATAATTCATACCGTCTTCTCCAGTTAACCCACCAACTTCTATTATCCGTTCTAAGGGTCTAACAGGTTAATTTTAAGTATCTACAACTTCCCACAACTTTTCAGAAACTCCGTTCAAGCCCCTGAAGTCAGAAAACTACCAAAATACCCCCGAAGGAGTTCTGTTCAAGGGAGCCGGCTCCAATTTTAGGTTAAGCCGGCTCCATCCACATTGGAGCTGCCTCAACCTCTTCTGGAGCCGGCTCTACTTCAATGGAGCCGCCTCCATTGAAGGGTGGAGCCGCCTCCACTTCCCCAGCCTCCGTTTTTTCCTTCTCCGCTTCCTCTGTTTGCCTTCTGCGCTTCCGGCAATGTTTCAATCCTCTGTCCCACTTTTGTTAAAGATTTTTAAGGTTCAATTTAAGTCCTAACAATCCTAGAAACTTCTCTAATTCCAGTATGAATTACTTGACAGAAGCTTAAACCATGATCGGAACAGTTTATGCTTCTTCCATTTGTCTTCTTTACTTCCGGCGAAGTTCAATCCTCTGTTCCAAATTTTCTTAAAGTTCTTAAGGTTCAATATAAGTCCCAACAACCCTAGAAACTCCTCAAGTTTCCATCTAGCATTGCTTGACAAAAATTAAAACCAAATCAATGCAATTTATGCAAGAAAATACAGTTCCAGTTTTAAAAGCATAACACAGATTACAACCTAATCTAATATGCATACAAGTCTGTTTTAAAAGTTAATTAGGTTCCTGGAGACTATTTAGAATGCACAGAACACAAGTTTACAGGAAAGAGATAGAATGAAACTTGCCTTTAGGTTTCGGTTTGAAACCTTTCAACGCCGTCTCAAGTTTCAGAATTCTCTAAGATCGTTCCTTCCTCTGATCACTGTTTCATCCCTCTGTTACTTCCTAATTCCATCCCAAAGTAACCCCTTCTTTCTCCTTGAGCCTTACAGGTGATCTCTCACAACCCTCTCTGATTCCCTCTACAGTTTCTCTCTGTTTTTCCTCTCAAGACTATGTCGTGAATAGGGTTTTTAACCTAGCAGACCATACTGTCATATATATATATATAGGTTCCTACTAAACCCTAATCCTAATTCCATGACTCGTTATAAGTCAGCTAACCTAATTATAACATAAACCCTAAACTTAATTATAACTCAAATGATGCATTAAACCAATGACTTAACAGATAAATAATTACAATTAAAATAAATAAATAAAGTCAAACAAATAAATAATTAACTACATAAGTCACTTACAACACATAGACAATTTCAAATCAAATAAATAATTAAAGAAAAACACAATTAATCAATTAAGAAAACAAAACAACCAAGTTACATAATTAAATCAATTAATTAATGAAAAACAAAATTAAATTCCCAATTCTATCCTTTTAAAAACTAAAGGTATTACAGAAGGCGATGGCGGTGGCGGTAGCGGTGGCGGTGGTGGTGGTGGAAAGTGGTGGCAGTGGTGGTGGTGTAATGCGGTGGCAGTGGAAGGGGGTGGCGACGGTGGAAGGCAATGGCGGTGGTGACAGTGGAAGGTGATTGCGGTGGAAGGCGATGGCAATGGTGTAAAGCGGCGGCGATGGTAGGGGTGGTGTAAGGCGATGGCAGTGGTGGTGGAAAGCGGTGGCTATGGTGAAAGGTGGTGGTGGTGGTGGTGGAAGGTTGCAGCGGTGATGATAGATAATGGTAGTGGTGATGGTGGAAGGCGGTAGCGGTGGTGGTGGAAGGTGGTGGCGGTGGTAGTGGTGGAAGGTGGTGGCGGTAGCCGTGGTGAAAAGCGGTGGTGATACGTGGTGGTGGTGAAAAACTGTGGGCAATGGTGAAAGTCGGTGGCAGTGATGGTGGAGGTGGTGAAAGGCAGTGACAGTGGTGGTGGTGGTGGTGGTGGTGAAAAGCGGAGTTGGTTGTGGTGGAAGGTAGTGGTGGTTTTTGGACTTTGAATATGAGGGTCTTTTGGAAAGTTGATTTTTTTAGAAAAAAAAATTACTTGGGAATGGAATGGTCATTCCAAGTTTAGTTGTGGAATGGATTTTCATTCCAATTGAATAGCCATTTCCACTTTAAATTACATACTAAATAAAAGAATGATTAGAATAAACATTTCATTCTATTCCATTCATGCACACCAAACGTGGTATAAATCACCATAATGTGTAAGAAAATGCTTCTTGAAATATTGTTTTATAACATTTTATGATAAATGAAGAACACATTAATGCATAAGAAAATACTTCGTGGGCCTAACATTTCAACGAAATATTTGGTCGCCAACATTTCGATTACCATGACTCTAATACATTAATAAAAGCCCTTTGAGAGAGAAACAAAAAAGACAAAATTAATACTTTTAATGAGAGAGAGAGACTAATTGTATTATGTTGACGGCTTTAATGGAATTTCGATAAACTTCATTTTTTGTTTTTTTGGAAGTCAAATTGTTTTCTTGAACAATTCAGCATATTTCTTCCTGGATTGTTATAGCTCCATAAAGAGATCTTCATCTTCTTCACAAAACATCCTCCACATTAATTACAACTCTTATCCAAAGCCTATGAATAAAAAAATAAAAATAAAAAATCTTAATGTCTATATAAATCATTAATCTAATAGGACATTAAGGTCATTTCAGATAATTAAGGTTAATAATGTCTTTACACTCATTCTAAAGGGAAATTTGGTATTATACAGTATTCATTTACTGAAATAAGCCCCAAAATTTTTAAAAAAAAAATGACATTGACTATGAACGGAAGGAAGAATTTTTTACCAAATAATGAATCTCCAACAAAAGTCAATGTTGTTTATGAAAATGTGATGGTGATCTTTATTCATGGTTACTCTCTCTGTTATAAAGAGAGTGTCTTGCGATTTTTCAAAAAAGACATTCGTTTTGGGAGGGATGAAATATTTAAATGCACTATTAATATAATAGAAAGAAAAGTATATTTAAAGATAAAATACAATTTTTCGGAGCAAGTTGTTCTTTAATCATAATAAATATAAATAAATTTTCATATTTTTATGTAACACCTTTTTAACCAAGGGCGTTGTGGCCCAATGGTATCTCCCCTACCTCCTAAATGAATGGTGAGGGTTCAATCTCTAAAGAAAGTGGGTGTGTGAGTTTCTTAGACCAAAAAAGAAAAAAAAAAATGTAACACCTTTTTACCAAATTTGCCTCTTTTTTTTTCAAAATGATTATTCCATTTTTAAAATATAAGTAAAATTGTGATTAAAAAGTCAAAGAGTGCCAAATCATAAATTTGACAATATTCTCTATGTAAATTTTATGAGCATTGATGTGGAAATAAGAATTTATACTATGGACAATACTTGCCTACTCACCTGTGAGTAGGAAATTTCTACTGACTAGGTAGGTGGCATGATAAAATTATAAAATATAAATATAACAAAAAATAAAATTAAAACTGATTTGACCCATTTTTAATTGGATTCACAATATCTTTTACAATTTCCTCTAGTACATGTATATATCCTTGACCACTATCCCTTTAAATATCAGAATATGTGTATGGACGTTATAAAAAAATAATTTAATTGAGATATAGCAATAGTGTTTTGAAGGGTTAGTTTTACTCTCTACCTTCTCAAAGTGGAAAGTATGTGATTGAAATGAAGAATCATTGCTAGAATCATAAAAAGTTTCCGGTTTGTGTTTTAAAAAAAAAAGTTCTTGCCCTTCTCTTGTCCAACTTAGGATTGTTGCAGTGAGAATGAAGATTACTTTGGAAGTGGAGGTAAATGGGCATTTTAATAACATGTTTTTGTTTGTTTATACATATATATGTATTTATATTTGTACAGTTATGGTGAAATCCAAATTTTGATCTTTCGATTCCGAAGAACAAAAATAATATATTGTTTTAGGAAGATCTTGTTTTTTGAATGTATTGTTTTAAGAAGCTTGAATCCTAATTTTTCTCTACTTTAAAAGGTAATTTTGTACCTATGTATGTATAAGTGTGTATAGATATATATGGAGAGAAAGATACGATTAACCCGATTAAAATGAATTAAATATGTTCTTGTTCTATTTTTGTTATATTTTATATTTTATAAAATTTGAAACACTTGTCATAATTTTATTATCCCACCTATTGAGTCAGTAGAAACTCCCTACTCACTAGTGAGTAGGCAAGTATTGTCCTTATACTATTATCTTACCAAGGAAAAAACAGAAGAATTTATACTACTATTAGTAGTGTGTAAATGTTATATTTTTTACATATATTTTCTGCATTTTTTTTTTTTTCCTACTTGGTACTTACACATACTTGTCTCTTCTGAGACTTGAACCTCTGACCTCCCTTTGAGAAGTAAGAGACTCATACCGCTAGGCCATCCGTTGGTATTTTTTATTTTTATTCCACTAGCCTAACAATTTGGGCAGAGTAATAAATATTGCAATCGTTACACCTCTTTGAATTGCATACTGAATATAATATCGAATAAGATGAAAATGAAATTAGAAGGGAAAAAAAAATCAAAATAAGATGCATCTCCTAAAATGTATAATATTTATAAATTTAATTTATTTATTTATTTATATCTATATCTATATACACTACTAAAGTGTGCAGATTTTTAAATGTTTTTATACATTTTCTATGCATTAATTATTTTATCAAACAATCTTTTTGGTATTTTATTCAAGAAGTTGGATAACCCAACAATTTGAATACACCGCATGAAATTTCCCACTTGAATAAGATGAAAATTATTTTGCAGAAAAAAAAAAAAAAACAACAACAACTTTTTATGTAATAAACTCATGTTCAATTACACCGTCAAGAGACACAAATAAGCAAATACAACATTTGGTTGGAGGAGCTTATAGGTCGAGGTGGGACTTGGGTGGGCCTAACCCGAGCAACCCGATTCCCGCCTGATAGTTATATGAGAATGGATAAGGTCATTTAGCGTAGGACGTGACTGGGTTTAAACTTTAGAGTCTAAATTTATTTTGGGCGGAATTTGAGCAAAGATTTTAATAACCCAAGAAACCCGAAGAATCCAAAAAAACGAAAATCTAATAATAGTTTATAAATTTTATACAAGCCTACAAGTAAAATAAAATTAATATTAGATTATTCACCTCACTTTGTTACTTTAACAGTTTATCTTTGTAAAATAAAAACATATAATAATTGAATTTTAGCTAAGGATACAAAATATTAAAGAATATCAAAATATTGATTTCTTTCCAAATTTTTATTATGAAAACTTGGAATGATTGATATATCTTTTATTAGAAATTATAAATTATGGTTATAACATCATATTACACATAATTTGGTTTTTTTCTTTTTTTAACATGATGTGAGAGGTTTTATTTTATGTCAAGTTTATGTTGTTATATACTTTAACATTTTATTTTTTACTATTTTATTTATTTATAGGTTATTAAAATTTTGGACGACCCGAGAAACCTATGCGATATGGGTGCAGGCTGAGATACAATGAGTTTTTCAAAATTTGGACTTCTGGCGGGCTAAGATATGAGAACCTTAGGTTTGGCATGGGCTAACTCCTTGGTCTGCCCAACTCGCCCAAGTCATATAATGTCTCGGATTTTCCTGGATTTTTTTTAAATTTTTTATTTAATTTATCTTCGTGCCTCATTTTGAGCGCCACGCGGGCCCCAAGGGCTGTTTAGGTCATTTTCTTGAGTCGGGAGTTTTATTAATGTATGTTTAATTATTTTAAGTCATTTAGAGGTAATGGTATATTTTTTAGAATTTTCTGGGAATCGGGACAACTTCCAGGTTTGGGAACTCCTCCCAGTTATGCTATTTTACATCAGGGGCATTATGGACTTTTCACCAGCATATGCATACTTGTGTATTTATATATTAGGAAGATATTTTGGGGACCTTGTTGGCATTGTAATAGTTATAGATGGACAAAATGGTAAACCAACCAAAAGTGACAATCACCCACATTTTGACAAATGGCAAACTAGGGATCACAAGGTCAAAAACTTAACCAACTCATTTCCTTCCTCCTTCCCACACTCGGAAGCATCTCCCTCTCCCTCTATGTTTGTATTTTCTCTCTCTATATCCGCATACACAAGTTGGAAAACCATATTTGAGGGGTTTAGAGGGTGATTTTGAAAAAGGTCGAGAAAAGAGTTTCGTTCTACTCGACAAGGGCTTTCATTTGAAACCAATCTTGCTACCATTTGGGGGATTTCAAATTTTGGTATGGCTTATGGCTTGTTATGTGAGTTGTACGCAGTAGAATGGTTGTGGAATTGTAATGTTACCGATTTTTTTTTTTTTCTAGAGTTTATTTGATTTTTTTGGATTATTTTAATCCTTACCTCGTTTTGCATGTCGCACGGGTCTCGAGGGTCGTTTTGGTCATTTTCTTGAGCCGAGAATTTTAGAAATGTAATTTTTAATTATTTTAAGTCATTTGGAGGCAACGGGACTATTTTTAGAAATTTCGGAAGTCAAAATGATTTTTGGGTTCGGGAACTTCTCCTAGTTTTCTTATTTTAAATGAGGGGCATTGTAGTCATTTCACATGCACATATATATATATGTGTGTGTGTGTGTGTGTGTGCGTGTATCTATTTTGGTGGGAGATATTTTAGGGACCTTGTTGGTATTGAAATGGATGTAGATGGGCAAAAAAGTAACTAACCAAAAAATGGAATTCGCACACATTTTGACAAGTGGCATGCTATTGACCACAAAGTCAATTGTTGATCAAACCATTTCCTTTCCTTTTTTCCTTCACTCGGCAGAATGCTCTCTCTCTCTAACCCTTCACTTTCTCACTCTATATCTATCTATATACACTAAACGTCTTCCAAACTTCAAGCTTGTTTTTGGAGAGATTAAAGTGAGATTTTGATGAAGCCATAGGTGAAAAAGTTAATGAGCTTGAGGAGAGTTTTCATTTGGGACCAATATTATAAGGGGTTAAGGATTTCAAAAATTTGGATGCCTTAGGGCTTGTTTGGCTTGGCTAACTTCCTTGAGGTAGGAATATTTTAATTCACAAGTTCTTTGGCTTTTGGTGAATTTTTTCTCTTTAATTTGATTGTAAGCATACTTAATTCAGTTATTTTGCCTATGACTTTGAGGATTTGTGTATAACTATCCTCTATGTGACTACGTGGTTAAAAATACATGATATTTGGAATAATATGATGAAGTATGCTAAACTGAAATCAATGTTTGCATTGTATGTGTATGAAGAATGCTGAAATTTTAAGTTTTGTCAAGTCATGAGATATACCTACATTGTTGGATGTATTGGAATTGTTATGTGGGAGTATGAGGTGTTTTACTTATAAAATTTCTGTAAAGGCATGCATTGAATTCACATGGTTGGATGGTTTGAATTAAAAATTGTAGTTGTTGTTGTTGCTGCTATATTTTTCCCCTGTGGCATGATCCCTTACTTCTTTATACAATGCTTTGTTTGGATTCACTAGGTCATTAAGAGGTGTATCTTAAACACCTTATACTGAGCTGTTGTGCTCACCCCTTCTTTTTTTTTTTTATCATTTCAGGGTTTTAGAAGTGGAGGAGTGGACGAGACACCTTCCTATGCTTGTACATAGTTAGAAAGTTTATAATTTGAAGTTAATGTATCCATATTCAATGTAATTGAATTTATTTTGATGTATAACGATGTAATTCAATCTCATTATGATGTAAGAATGTCATCTTATCAATGTGAGTATGTTTATGGATGTTTTGGAACAGATTTTAACCATTTTAGAAGTCACAAGTGAAGCTATAGGGTTACCAAATTGTTTAAGCACTTAAATAGTGAGAAACTCACATTTCTGGGCCAGTTCGGTCGACCGGTATCATTTAGGATTGCAACCAATAGCTTAGGGCACTCCAGAGCCTCAACTAAATGACCGGTGGGTCATTTCGGTTGACCGATGGGTTATTTCGGTTGACCGGAATAGAATGCAATGTCAGCCGAAATGTAAACAGTGACAGCTTTGAAATTTTAACTCCAAATGGGGTCAAATTTGAGTCCATTTTCAAGATTTTTGAGTCAGCTTTCCAATGAAACAAACTTCACTCAAAAAGTCCAATTTTAGAAAGAGTTATGCCCTTTTTAGTGTGGATTGCTCCAGAACTCTTTGGAAACGAAGGGGGGCAATGGTCTGAAATCCTCATTCTTATGTCCTGGACCTTGTGTCATGGGTTTAAATGACTCTTATGACTTATATATGTTGACCCATTTAGACTCATTCAAAGTTATTATGTTTTTTTACCACACCTTAGTTGACCGTTTTACCCTCGGATGTTTTCGGGTTCGGGTATGGATCCGGTTAGCGATTCGGACCCACGAGTTCGGGTCGTTACAGGAATATAATATGGATAAATAACCTAGAGGGGCTGAATATGTTCAACTTGCTCTTTTATTCGATTTTTGCTTAAATTAAATTTATCGAAAGAAAAATGAATTAATCAAACCACAAAGCAAAAATAAATGCAAGTAAAGTTAGAGTGACACCAGATTTTAGCGAGGAAACCAATTGGAAAACCTCATGGATTGTGCAGTCCAAAGTAAAATGATCCACTATGTTTGAAGTAAAGTACAGTGAATTTTGACTCGGACTCACGCCCTATCGTTCTATCAAAAACCAATCGCTGACAATCCCTGGCTTTGCTACTCCCTCGTCTAATAGCTCTCGACCTCAAGCTTACTCTTGATCTCTATAGAAGAGTTGCAGGTAGATAAAACAACACTCCATGAATATTGTAACCCCTTCAAAGTGTAATCGTTTCACCCATTTTCTTAAATATCTGAATTTGATGAAGAATGAATGAATTTTGCTTTTTGGAATTTTTGAATCTTCAATTATGCTCCAATTCTGATTAGATAGAGAACAACACTCCTAAATCACTCTTGTGTTTATTTGTGTGCTCTTAAAAATAAAATTAGAAAAATCAGATTGATTTTCTGAATAAAAATATCTTTAAAAAAGATGGCTTCAAATTAAATCTGAAATTTGTATGCAAAAAGCCGTACAAACCTAGATGAGAAAATATGTTTATATAGACTTTAAAAAACCTAGAGATATGCCTTGAAAATAAGGTAAATTTGTGCATAGGATTTTGGAAGGAAGTCTAGACTAAAAAGGAATCAAAACAGATCAGGAAACTAAAGTTATTTAAAAAATTTAGAAGCCTTGAACCAGTACTAGATTTGGCTACCGGTTCAGGATAAGCAAAGAAGAATCCGACGTAATTCTTGAACTGATAGAGAGATTGGCTACCGGTTCCCAAATGACAAAAGTGAGACCTTCTATTCGGCTACCTATTCCTTGATTTGGCTACCAGTTCGAAATAGGCAGAGTGTAAACTTCCTAAAAACTTCAACCTTCTAAAACTTCCTAAGTGTTCTCACACACTCACATACCTTTCTAAAGTATTGTTCTCATTATCCCGAAGTGTATTAAAGTATGAACACTTGAACTTCTTCAAATCCGCTTCCAATCTTCAATCTTGAAATTCTGAACCAAAATATTACAACTCGATCGGACTTATTTTGACAACGAAATTAGCTAATACAAAATACATATTTTTCACAATCTCCACCATATATATATATATATATATATATCACGTGTTTGGTTAGCTTCCTTTGAGGTAAGGGTTTTCTAAGACTTTAAACTTTGCCTTTCATTAAGGATTATTGTCTTTTTGAATTCTATGTTGTGATATCCCCGGATTTCCGGATGCAGGTTGGCCAGTCCCAAACCTGATTACCCGAAATCCAGGGGTATCACAGTTGGTATCAGAGCACTCCACATTCTAGTGTCCTTAGGAGTGTTTTCGTTATAAGACTTCTGCGTTGCGTCTCTTACAACCTTAGAGCCATATTAGGATTCGTTGTACTCTCTTTACGGTTCGTTAGGGGGAGCTGATGTCAATTATATTCCATAGTTATGGAATGGTTGACACTAGGAGGAGGATGGGGTTCACAGCGAAAGCGATACGGACCCAAAGGAGTAATAGTGTGCATTGTCGAGTTCATTGCCAGAAGCAGAACTTGGGATCGAAGGTAGTTCTGAGGTTGGCATTACTTAGAAAGTACACGCCAAAGAAGGAGTAAGGTGTAGGTGTTAGGTCACCGCATATTGGGGCCAACACAACTTCAGTTGTTCTCAAAAAGGAGACAAGCGAAGAGTAGGAGTCTGAAAAGGATCTTAAGGGAGGAGATTTCGGCGTATCCAAGAAAAGGAATATTAAAGTTTGAGGATGAAGGATCGCATGAGTATGTTTTCATTCACCAGTAGTATAGTGAATGATACTAATAGGGTTGGGGTGAACCAATCTACATATAGTTAAAGTTTCGTATCGTCTCTCCCGGAGTTATTTAAGAAGTACTCTTCTGAAGGGTCGGAATTGATGGAGTTCTTATCAGAACGAAGACGTGATTTTATATCACATTCTGGAGCGTATGGGGATTAGGTTGTGACATTCTAAGTTACTTTGTAAAGCCACGATAGACGGTTTGCATTCCGCGTATAAGGAGGATGAGGGTTAAGCCTTTGGATATTTGCTTAAGCAAATGATTGTGCAGTTAAGCTATGCTTAGCGAATAGGTTTCAAGGTTGGACGACTACCAACGAAACTATGGAATGAACTTTTGTGAACTTAAGTTCAAAGGAGGTTTTCTTCTCTGGAATAGAGGATATCTTAAGTAGAATTATATTTTGAATTATAATGTGTGTATTTATGTGTTTCATTTTGTTATTATGTGTTTCATTTTGTTATTACGTGTTTCATTTTTGTTAATTAGTTTGGATTGGGAGTATGGATTGGTTGGGGACACAAGTATGTGATCAGCCAACTATTATTTTGTTGACATGGGTAATAGCGCTGCGTACGCTAGGATTTGTGAATATATGGTCATAGGATTGGGTGGCAATACAAACTCCTAGCCAATCTATTAGACCTGGATATGCATCAATATGGTATATTACTTGGGATGGGATAGTTAAACTATCAATAAGAGGCAAATAATCTACAATGATTAGATTCATATGCTCTATGCTAGGTAAGGATTCGTTAGTACAACGCTATAAAAAAATGGTGGTTGTTAATGTTTTGAGGATTCGTGAGGTTGTGGTAGGTAAAGATCACTGTAATGTCATTATGGTTCGGATGGAGGATTTCGTGCTGGTAGGTACTTATTAGAATGACGCCGAGGGAGGATAGTGGACTGATGAAAGCTTTATCAGTCTATTCGTGATCTAGACATTATTTTACGAGGGTGTTATTTGGAGGAGTTGCTAGTGTTGCACTTGGAGGAGGAACCAAAGTTTCTACACTATATAAAATGTGGAATTTTTTTTTTTTTTTTTGGGTTATCTTTCACAATAATTAGCTGTTGCTCCGACCTTGATGACTATATGGAGGATGGGAAAGGTTTCATATTCATTTGAAGCGAGACAAGGAGTTAACTTGACACTCACCTACAATAGAGAAGTAGGGTGTGTTAAGGACAGGAAGGTGAGACCGAACACCTATATAAGGAAGCGGTGCACGGTGTGTGTGAAAAAGTCATAATGAGTTGACCTTCGATGAATGGAATTACCGGTTAATTTTATTATCGGTAAGTTTATCACTAACTAGTGATGCATAGATACAGTTGCAGGGTTAGCTTTTGACAATGCTTCAATGTAAGCAATGGGTGCAGATAGAAGCTAGTGGTACCAGATCAGTTGGTACTTTCTGTAGACAAACGGGAAGGGGGATATAAGGACTGAGATTCACATCTCTTAGTTCTTTATTCATCCCGGTGCAACATAAAATGCTTCATGGTATAAAGTAGTTGTTTGGAGGATCGGTAAGCAGAGGGACGTGGTGATTTGGATACCATTTCTAATATAATCAAGATGGACCATTCGAGATTACGAGACCCTTGTAGACATTTTCTATGTTCAACTGATAGACCCTTTTCACGAATTTGGATGAAGGGTTGCTAACTTTTACAAAGGGTCAGGATTTGGTTGGGATGTTGGTTCGTTTCTTTATTAAATCAGCTAAATTCTGGTTTATTGCGAACTGGTGGGTCATTAGTTCGTATGAATAGAGGGGATTACAAGACGACTTAGATGTCTCAATGTGGTGATTCACATTTTGCATTAAGTTCTATCCGGGAGAAAAGAATAGGGAGGTGGATGCTCTCAACAACCGATCGGATATTCATATCTTGCGATTCATTGTTGAGTTCATAGTGGCAGTTTCGCTTGTATAACAATGATACGGGCTGTTATCATAGGAAATAAGGAAGTCAACTGCACATATTGGGGTTGATCTTCGTGGAGGTGTTACTTTACTCAATTAGAGTTTAAGGTACTGACGGGCGATTTGTAGTTTTGTTAGTGCTGTCAGAATGAATGTGATTTCACAATCGACACTTCTTCTCAATGCACTCGGATGGTTATCAGGAACATCAAGACATCAACTGTCAGTTCTTGTTTGAAAGGTGGACGACGGATAATCGGAGCTCATTGGAGATTTTTGTCACTGCCTAAATCAAAATGGGAGTGGGAAACAGTTGATTTGGGGATGTCTTCTATATCAGAAGCAAGGTGCGTTACTGAGGAAGGTCAGTTTTTATATATTACATTGATGTTCATAGAGGGTGTTTCTCTATTTAGGCGGTAGCCTATCAATTCGTGATTTACAACGTTAGGATGAGACGCATAGAAGTTTTACACATTTATGCTATGTACCTTGGAGGAATGTGGATCTGTACCATATTTAAACAATTTGGGTAAGGATAGGAAGTTGCTCAATACAACTTACGTGTTGCATAACTTTTATGTTTCCTTGATATGGAACTCATAAGTTTCCTTGGAGGATTTGGAATTCAGTGGAGCTCCTACATAGCGGCAGCATCCACAATGGAATGGAAATGAATTTTAACAAAAATAATTCAGTATTTCGTGAATTCCAAGGACGGAATTTCGTTTGTTAGGGGGGAAGAATGTAATGCCCCTAGTTTTAAAAGGGATATAATCAAAATTTTATTTTTTATTTTATTGTTTTCAGTATTTATTTTATTATTTTTAGGTGCGTACGTGGCTATGTGTGAAATTTGTGAAATTTGCTTTACGTGTTGTTTGAATTGACTTGTTGGTTTAATGTAATTATATGTTTAATTGGTAAATTTAATTATTTGTTTTGATTGTGTTACATTTTAAATTTAATTATTTGTTTTGATTGTATTACATAATTAAGTGGCATTTGATTGTTGAATTAAATGTATTGTTTTTATATTTTTTTTTTACAAAACGAACTTGGGCTTGGATAGGATTAACGGACTATTTGGATAGTGTAAATGGGTGCAGCTTTTACCCATGGAGGTATATCCATGTATATATATGAGTATATATGTATTTAGAGTTAGTTTTAATTATTGGTATATATTAATAATTAAACTTGTTTTATTAATAATAATTTAATATATGTTATAATTTTAGGGTTACGTATATTCTCATGTATTTAGCCGACTGAGAATATAACTTTTGTGGTTGTTCTTTTCTTTCTCAGATTAAACTTAAAATTAAGGTTTTAGTTTTCTAAACCTATAAATACATCATTATGTTGGCTTAGGGTTGGAAAGATAGGTAAATCTTTTTCACGTACAGTTGATAGAGGGAAAACAGAGAGGAACAGAGAAAGGTTATGAGAAACAAACAGAGCCACTTTGGTGAGGATTTGGTCGTGGCTTAAAGGATGGACGTAGGAGAAGGGAAGATGGAGCAATAGGAGATTTAACAGTGAGTTGGATCGCTGAGAAAACTTAGAACGACGGCAACAGAGTTTTGCATCCAAAATTGTAAAGGCAAGTTCTATTATCTCTCTCTCTCCCTTTGGCCTATGCTCTGTGCATTCATAGATTTACTCTAGGATCTTAAACGGATATTAAACGGATCATGCATGCTTAGTATAGCTTAAATTAATTATCTGTATGCGTTGGTGTTAAACTGAAATTGTTCTTGTAAGTTTGATGTCACTTTATTCTTTGAGCATATGAAATCTGTAACGATCTTTATCTTTGTAATTGATCTAAAATTTTGTGAACAAGTCATGGGGATGAGATGGGGTATAAATAGGACTCTTAGGTTCAGTATTAAGGTGAACAGAGGGTCGAGAATGGTCGGAGACGAAGCTGGTAGTCAGACGGAGCAACAACGGAAGAGAGAAGGCTCTCAGAGAGGGAGAGCCGGCTCTGGAATGCAAAGAACCGGCTCCCCCCATTGTAGAGCCGGCTTTAGGAGAGGTAGAGTCAGCTCTACCCTTCTAGGAGGCGGCTCCAGAGTTTTTGTGAGCCTGCTCTCCAATTTTGAGAGCAGGCTCTCTTGCCTCAGTGTATTTATAGGGATTTTGCATACTGTTGGGACAAATGAGGTTCTAGAATTGTTGTTGGATGTTATTAGGTTCTAAACATTAAGTCATGATGTTTTAAAACCATTAGGAGGTATAATCTGAACTTTATACTAAGGATCTTGAACAGTATAGCAGATTAAGAACAAGTCGTATACCGATAACGAACAGAGAGAATTTAATTGCTTAGTTTGATGTAGCAATGCTTATAACTGATTTATGATTTAAAAATCTATTTTCAGATGTGTAATAGGGTCATGTATTGATTAGACCTTATCTGTGCATAGGTTGGATCTTAATTAAGGAACCAGTAAATTCAGTTTCATTAATTAAATGGGGGTTGTAATTTTAATTGTTAAACTATTCTGTCTGTTTTAGCAACTATGGATTAGAGCTGTGGATTTTCTGAGTTATATTTTATCATTCTCAGATGTGTAAATTGACACTTTACTATTGTTAAGATTGTTATCTGCTGGACTGTAATAGGGGTTAATTGAACTTTAAATTATATGAACTAAAGTATCAATGACAGGGATGGTTTCTGGATTTTAACGTGAGGAACTATTAAACTTTGCCTCAATAATTACATGGATTGGAGCTTAGGTGTTAATTGCTGTAATATTAAGCACTACCCTGAAATTATTTGGATTATGGTTTGGACTTAAATTGCTGAACTAATACTTAAGTTCTGTCAATCTAATTAGATGTTGGCCTGGACTTAATTGAAGAATTAATTATATATTTTCTGTCAATTACCTGGATGGATGCTGGACTTCAACTTGGTGAACTATTAAACTTTGTCTCGTTAAGTTACGTGAATGGATTCTAGATTTGTAGTTGACGAACTGTTTACATTCTGCATTTATCAACTATTTGGATTATGTGGACTGTGTATGATGTATTGTATAAAATGTTGCATTAGTTACGGATCATTTGCATGTATGCATCGGTATGGGACGGTGGCATATAGAGGGACGGATTAGATCAAAACGCTAATCCCTACCCAATCATACATACGGAATGGATTAACTAAAACAGTTAACTCCTACATGGTTTCATGTCCTGTCAACTAAAACAGTTGAACGACATATTAGATGGTTGTTTATATTTCTGTATTAGGAAGGATATGGATTTATTTAAAACGTTTAAATCCTGATTATATGTTGTGTCTTGAACGACAAACAGTTGACTGGCATAACATTGTATTTGGATGGAATTTATATATATAACTATGGTACTGCGATCTGAGCTTGAGTCTCACAGTCGACAGTTAGGGAGCGTATATGCAGTAGGATGCGTAGCTAGCTATATTGGTTGAGGTATACCCTATTAGGCTTAGGTAGTCATGCCCACTCAGGTGCGTTTTGCATGTTGCCTTCTATTTAGGTTGAGACCCTCAGCACAGTCTAGTGAGAGTCATGTAGTGTGGATATATATTTATCTATTTACGGACTATATAGATATGGTTGAGACATCTATGATGTATCTGCGTATCGGGTCTCTGTTTGGATTATAGTTAGGATAGAACTTGTTCGTGGGCCTGACCCACTATTATTTTTCAGGTAACGGATGGTATCAGGTCTTAGAGCTTGTTCGTGCTGAGCAGAGACGACTACTCACTCTACCGACGACGTAGGCGGTTACTGTATGATTTAGCATTGGATTCCTTTCCGGTGTTTCATTTCTCAGTATTGGTTTTATTAGGGGTCCACCAGATGGATTCTCGAGTTGTATTAGAATTGGAAAAGTTGGATGTATCAGATTAATACTTTATTTATAAAATTTTATTCTGAGGTTTTTAGTTTTGGTTTATCGTTCTAGTTTCTTTTCAGCAGGTTTGTTTATTCCTGTTTTATTAATTATATTCTGTGTTCGTTTATTGTTAATTGGTTTGATATCCTCGGGTAATCGGGTTTGGGACTGGCCAACCCGCATCCGGAAATCCTGGGGTATCACATATGTTGAGGCCATACTATGAAAATGTTGATAGTGAGGTGTTAATAAGATGATATGTGTTAAAGTATACTTATGTGAAAGGAACGTACCATTGTACTATTTTATGTTGAATTTAAATGCTAGCTTAATTGTGTTACCATGACTTGTGTGAAGAGCATGCTTGTTGTAAAATGATGGAGTAGTGTCATGTTTATAGTTGATTTGCAAACAAATGTATTGCTTATGATTATATTATGAGAATGTCATGCTTATATTGAATGTCTTGAGAATGCCATGTTATGCCATTATTGTTATATAGGCGGATTGGAAGTTTAATTGATGAAAAGGATATGCATTAGCATGAAATGATAGGAAAAGGGAATAAGAAAGGGTTTGAAATCAAATTTTATAAAAAGAACCGGATTTCGCTAGTCCGGTGCTAACTATGACCTAGAGAGAGCACGTACGGGTTTAGGACGCGTAAAGTTGATTACTAGGCCCAAAATGATCGTCGGTTTAAAGGCCAGGGATAGCTAATCAATCTCACCTCGGTAAAGTCAGTTAGCAATTTTCGGTATGAGTTAGGGTCGGTAGAGATCAAGTTGGGGACATGGTGTATTGCATAGCATTTTTATGTTATGATAAGTTGTATATTTGTCATGATGAGAATAATTATATGACATAAATGTTATAGAAACCCCAATGCATGACCCCGCTTCCTTTTTATTCCCATTATATGTTTTGTGGCTCAAGGGAATCCAAAGTTAACGCCTTAGGCAACTTCTACTGAGCTTCTGTGCTCACCCCTTCCTTTAACATTTTTCAGGTCATGTCAAGGAGGTAGTCGACGATGTTCCTCCTCAAGGGTACTTAGAGTTGAAGAATCCCTTTTTTTGTAATTTTTGTACTAAATGACATTTTTTGTAAACTTTGGGCCAAACATGTCATTCTTTTGTAATCGCCTAAACGGCAATGTAATCTATTCTTCTGGAGTATGTAATTATTAATCCCAAATGTTATTTTGAACTATAAGTCATGGATGAATGCTTGTAAAAGGTGGGGTAGTTAAGGGGCTTTTATGTCATTTCTCGTCATGAATGGTTATCTATGATTTATTCTATCTCTGTTCTCTGTTCATGTATGTTTTCGGGGCAGGTTTGCATCACAAGAATGCCCACAAATGAACCAAAGAAGTCGCCAATGGCCTGGACACTCAAAAGGCCTTAGAACCAGCCCCAACAGAGAACAGGTTGACGTGTGGCACTGTTCACGTCAACCGGTATATCAACAGTAGGAACCATCATTGTACAACCCAAACCGATCCCACACATCGACCGAAACCTGTAGCTTCACTGCTTCTTTTTCTGCCTTTGCGCTTTTGTCTACTGTTTCCAATAGCCAGCAGACAATCTGCACCTTCCACTCTATTCTAATGTAAAGTCAGGGAATTTACAAGAAAAAAGTATACTACATAGGGCCTCGTTTCTTTTGACCTCATTCTTTTATTCTCTTACATAATGAAATGGATTGAATATTCATTTCACATTCCTGGTTCACCAGGTTTGACTACGTACTATCAGGAATCGTATATTTAATTTTTTAGGCCGGATATAGAGAAAATTGGTTCGACTTACATGTGTTAAGCATTGCGCTAGCGATCCTTCTGAGGAAAAAGAGTGCTCTTTCTAAGAGTAGGCGAGGATCGAACCATTTCTTCTGACTATTTTTCAAATTTGATAAATGTTGGTTGATCGTATATTTCATTATAGGTCTATGATTCAGAGTATCCTTTCTTATTTGATCCTTTTGAATTCCATATTCGAAGTTGCGATCGAATATATTCATTAAAAAGAATCGATTTAATACATTTCTTATGTACCCATAGATGCTATATTAGATTTGAATCAGATTTTGGATCAACCTATATTGCTTGACTGGCTCCATTATGTTGTTGCTAGCAAATACCATTCTTTTTGGTTTTGGATCTTCCAAATCATTTTTGCAGGAGATCCGGACCCATTTTTTTTATGATTCTTCACTCCTTGGGCCCTGGAAAAAAGAAAGAAACCCAAAATCAAAAAGAAATAAGAGAAATTGGGCCATGTTTCCCGAGAGAGGCCATCTTCTCTCAGGCCAGCAGTCTTTTACTTCTAGTCGACTGCTCTATGAAGGTCTTCCCTGTTTTCTGGGCTCTGCTCACTCGTCTACGCTCCGACCCCTAGCAAGTCATAATCAGAATTAAAAATCAATGTTGGGAATGATGACCTTGGGTTATACTAAACACCATATCTCAATGGATTGACGTAAATTTTCTACCGCATGTACATTCCCATAATGATGGTGTTTTTCCAAAATCTAAATTTGTTGTTCAGCATCTTGAACTAGCCATCCCTTAGAAGGTATTATTAAAAGATCATCAATTCCTAATGAAATGGATGTAGCGATGGCTTGTTGAAAACCCAGAGTTCTTACTTGATATAGGATGTATGATTGAAATACCTATAAATGGCATTTTCCGTAGAAATAGTTTCTTTATCCATAGGCAATGAGTTTCGATGTATTGGGTGCATCTGTATTTATAGAAGCTTTAATTTTCGTGCTTATCTTAATTGTTGGTTCAATTTATACATGGGGAAATAAGGCATTGGAATGGTCTTAGCTCCTGAATATTCAGACAATAAAAAAGAAAAAAAAAATATGATCGACTTTATCAAGAAAGATACTTTTTTTAGGCCAAGAGGTCGTTAACCTCCTCCTCGCATAAGCCTTTATGATCATATTTTCCATTAGCTGTAGCCTGTGATCGCACTAGGGAGAGGAAAGAGGAAAGCTTGCCCCCTATTTTGTTACCTTGGGCCGATCCCCTTGCTCAGCAGCATGGGAAGGCGTACGAAAAAAAAAAAAGAATCGACCGTTCAAGTATTCTAAATTGCATGGAAAAGTTAAAAGAAAGTGCGAGTAACATTTCCTGCTGCAGTTTAAGCAGCAAAAGGTGTCCCCCGTCTTGTACCGCTAAACCCACAACTACCGGCAGAGGACCAAGAAACTACCCTAACCATGTACATGTGTAACAGTCACAATGGTATTATTGAAACTTGCTTAAACATGAATAACCCGCTTTGGTATTCTACGCGCATTCTTACGTGAACCAATACGTGCATTTTTACATAAAGTAGGGGTAGAGAACATACCTCGAGCCAATGATCGAGTACTAGGCGTTACGACGTTGAACTAACCCATGCCATACTCCCAGGAAAAGCTCGAACGACCTTCAACAAAAGGGTACCTGTACCAGAAACCGACACAGGTGGGCAGGTAGAGGTTGGCCACCTATCCTATTCTTATGGTTTAATCAATTACTTCTTCATAATGCTAAAAACAAATTAGGATTCATGTTGGAAATAATAAAAAATCTAGGATTTAGAAGCATAAGAATAAGAGTTGTCTTTCGATTATCTTCTTTTAAAAATGAAACTCTTTTTGAATCACTATGGAATAAAATTGGAAAATCATTTCTATTTTGATCATTTTTTTTTTCTCCCGTTTTTGAATTGTATTGAATCTATTTTCAATTTTAGAATGAACCGCAACCTTATAAAACTTTTTTCCTTACTTCCATTTTAACTCATTAGATTCAGTAGTAGGTTCATTCACATAGTATCTTAAATGAATTTGATTCTCTTTGATCAGTGAACAAAGACCGAAGAAGCAAGAATCAACAAAGGCAAGCCCCTTCACATCCATTTCTGGGCATAGCAAGTCAAGAAAATGACTACTTCCTGGCTCCAGGCACAAAATCCTCAAACCATCCTTCGAAAAGGCAAGGACTTCCTTTATTTGGACATCACCTCAACCATCCCCCATAAACTTCATGCAATAGCAAACCCGGGAACGCCCTAACTCTATAGTGCTTCCGTTTCAAGCTCAGCGTTCCCTTTTTTCGGATACTAAGCGAGCCTCATCTCTTCGATCTGGTGCTTACTTTCCATTAATCCCATCTCCATCCTCAATCATGCAGCTCCTGTGTTTCCCCTTTCCTTCTTTGTTGCGGTTATCTGTCAGTTGTGATCTTCACTGTTTGGTGTCGGGTGTTCTCTACTTCTTTCTCCTTTCTTGCTATCCCTTTTGTTTTTGAGTCCTTTTATTGGTAAGCGTGATCCGTTGGACATAAATTCAATTTTTCAATTTTTTGGATTCCGTGGAATTTATTTTTCTCATTCCTGGTGGTATCAAGATGCCAGTATGTCGGGATATCTTATCTGTCTCTCCCAGAAAATGGATATCTCTAGAAAAGATTTTAAGTTCAATTTTTTTTTTTTTTTTTTTTTATTATTATTTTTTTTTCTCTCCACTCGCACCAACCCGCCTACTCGGCTTCTTGTATTGGAAGCGATTTGTGTTGATTTTCCAATTTTATTCCATAGTGATTCAAAAAAAGTTTCATTTTTGAATGAAGTTCCACGACATAATTCTTATTATTAATAGTTTACCCAAGAGTTGTTGAGGATACCAAAATGACCCGGGTTTGGAGTGATCCACATTGCATAGGATGGGTCGGGTGTGGACGAACGGGATGAAGCCAGTTCGCGCCGTATGGGCCCAGGTCCATAAAGCCATTTCAGAAGCCCATGATAAAATGAGAGAAATCAAGTCCAGCCAAAGGAGAACAAGATAGGACCAGCTCAGTGGAGGTTGTAACCGTCTATAAATAAAAGGGATTGAGAGGGAAAAAGGGGTTTAAAAAAATCATTGAGGGTGTAAAGTTTCTCTCTCTACAATTAGGGAAAAATTCTTTGTACTTTCAATTGGCGCCGTCTATGGGAAGAACGGGAAGGATTGATTGATATCATTCCAGATCGGACTGATTCAACGCATTCTGCGAGGAAGACGACTAATCTGTGAAAGCTGAATCAACATTGGTGATAATACGATTTGTCTTGACGAGTCCAGATCCGATTGATTTCGGAAAATTGGCGTCCAATCCAAGCAGATCAGATCCGTGCTTGATCCGGCGAACTGCGCGGTTGTGATCTATTGTGGTTACTGAATCTGGCCAGTAGTGGACTGAATTCGGCAAGCATAAGTTCAGATCTGGTGTGCGCGCGTTAGCGGAACTCCGATTTGATCAAGAAGCCTGCAGTTGATGACTTTGCTCCGATCTGGAATGATGATCGGAGAGGCGAACCCGAATTCTTTGGAGAACGGCCAGCAGACAAAGCTCGATGAGCTAATGAACATGATCGATGCTTTGAGGAAAGAAAATGCAGAGTTACGAGCTGGAATGGAACATCGAGAGGCTCCTGCAATTTCGAGGCCGCTTCCTGAAGGAGAGGGAGCTTTACCATCCGAAGCTGATCATCAAGGTGATCCAGAAGACGTCAATCGTGATGGTCAACGTCGTGATGAAGGTATAATCGGTAATCTACCTCCGAATGTCGGCCGAGTAGAGGATCGGGAAGGATCTGTTCGTCTAGAACCGCATCACAAACGGATTATGAGGGAGGAAGCACCGGCGTATGAACATCGGATTACGTCACCATGGCGGAGTGAATTTGCGGAGGATAGGTCGTTCGATCCGCCATACCGACCTTCATTAGCAACAGTTGATTACCATAGCTCGGAAAGGAGATCTGCCGATCGAGGATTTCCGTTACGGTTTTCAAGAGAAAACGAAGCACTGCGTTCCTCAGCAAGGACGGTCGCATCGCCGTTCACTGATGAAATTCTGAACGCGCCGAATCCGAAGAAGTTTTCCATGCCGATCTTCATTCTGTTTGACGAAACAACCGATCCGGTCGATCACATATACCATATTCAGTTGAAAATGGCTTTGAATACTAATAATGATCCTTTGATGTGCAAGTGTTTCCCTACGAGCTTGGCTGGACCAGCTCTCAATTGGTTCAAGAATCTGGCTCAAGGCTCAATCGTCAGTTTCCAGGACTTATGTGATTAGTTCAAAAGCCAGTATTACGGGAATAAGTGTTCGGCTAAGGATGTATCGAGCCTTTTTACAATGAAGCAGCATGAGGATGAGCGGCTCCAAGCTTTTCTCACCCAGTTCAACCTCGTTAAAAGCATGGTAATGGAGTGTCACCTGTCAACAGCAGTCCAAGCATTTAAACTCGCAATGAACCCGGGGACACCGTTCCATACCAGCTTGGTGGTTAATATGCCAAAGACAATGGACGAGCTGAACGAGAGAGCTGACGGTTTTGTTCGCCTCGAGGAGGAAGAAGCAGCTAATTCAAGGAAGACGTCAATTATTTCGACGGAGGAGAAGTCCAAAGCCAAGATCCGGTAAAAACAAGCTCAACCGTAACGTCACCCCTCATGGAAGGCGGAAAAGAGGCTCAGGGAGGAGGAATCAGTCACTTCACTCCGAGTCACCTTAGCAAGGCTATACCAGGAGAACAAAGATAAGTTTCGTCCTCCTCTGCCAATCAGGCAACCTCTTGAACAGAGGGATCAGACTAAACATTGTGCTTTCCATATGATTTTGGGCATCAGACTAACGAATGCAGGAACCTAAGGAGGCAGGTAGAGATGCTGATCGCAAAGGGGGAGTTTGCAAGCTATGTTCAGGGTCCGGCGCAAGAGCATAACCGCCCGACTGAACAAATCAAGCGGAACCAGAGGCCGAACCAACACAACTCCCAGCCCGTCCGAATTATAAATGCAATTCATGGCCGGCCTGAACAAACGACGGAGTTGCTCAGGACGAGGTTACGCCAGGCCCAGCTGAAAAGAAGAATTGGTAGTGTGCGCGCTTTACACCAGCAGAACACGTCCACGTCGATAAAGTTTGATAAAACGGACCTACTACGCGTTCAGATTCCTCATGAAGATCCACTAGTCGTTAGTCTAACGATTACAGAATGCCTAGTTCGGAGAGTCCTGATTGATCCAGGAAGTAGTGCGAATGTCATGCCCAGGGTGACGTTCGACCGACTGGAGATTGAACCCGAAAAACTCAAACCCACAGGGAATCCGTTGCTCGGATTTGATGGGAAGCAAGTGGAACTCATTGGAATAGTGGAATTGACAGTACAAGCCGCTGAGCGGGTTTTGACTGAAAGTTTCGTGGTAGTGGAAATTTATCCATCATACAACCTCTTGATGGGCAGAGGATGGATTCACAGAATTCAGGGCATTCCGTCAACCTTACATCAAGTGATGCGATGTTTGGGTCCGGATGGGACCAAAGTGATAGATATACACGGGGACCAGGTTGCGGCTAAAGAATGTTATTCAGTAACTTTAAAATCTGCTGGAAAAGGGAAAAATCCTATCCGTTCCGCCATTCTAAAATAGCAATTACAGAACCCTTCTCCCAACAAGGATGGGGGGGAGGAGCCACCAGTTCTGACCACATAACCCCTTCATGAAGTAAAGATTGACCATGAGAAACCAGACCGAACAACAAGGGTGGGCACCAAACTCACTGAAGAAGAGAGACTATAGTTGACTAATTTCCTGATTCGAAATGCAGATGTATTCGCATGGAGCCATTCAGATATGCCAGGGGTAAATCCTGCTGTATCCTTCCATTCCCTCAATGTGGATCTGAACGCAAAGCCAGTGAAGCAGAAGCAGAGAAGATTTGCTCCAGAACAAAACCAGATTATAGCTGAGGAGGTTGATCGGCTGCTTGAAGCCAGATTCATCAGAGAAGTTTAGTACCCGGCCTGGCTCTCTAACGTTGTTGTAGTGCAGAAGAGAATGGGAAATGGAGAGTGTGCATCGACTTCACCTACCTAAACAAAGCCTGCCCAAAGGATAGTTTCCCATTGCCCAGGATTGATCAAATGGTAGATGCCACCACAGGATATGAGCGGTTAACCTTCCTGGATGCTTATTCCGATTATAACCAAATTCCTATGGACCCAGTTGATGAAGAGAAAACTTCATTTGTTACTGAACGAGGGACTTATTGCTATAAAGTCATGCCATTCGGATTAAAAAACGCTGGAGCTACTTATCAGAGGCTGATCAGCAAGATTATTAAGGACCAGATGGGCAGCACTGTCGAGGCTTACATTGATGATATGGTGGTCAAGAGTAAGAAGAAGAGCGATCATTTAGCGCACCTGCAAGATGTGTTCGATGTGTTGCGCCAGTATGGGATGAAGCTTAATCCAGCCAAATGCTCATTCGGTGTAAGCTCCGGTCAATTCCTGGGACATGTGGTCAATCATAGAGGAATTGAGGTCAGCCCAGCACAGGCAGAAGCTTTGATCAGGAATGTAGAGCCGAAGACAATTAAAGAGGTGCAAGCACTCACAGGCAGGATAGCCGCACTGAGCCGGTTTATTTCCAAGCTTTCGGACCGCTGTAAACCTTTCTTTGATACAATACGAGGGCATGGAAGACAAACCTGGGGGGATGAGCAACGGCAGGCACTAACCAGCCTGAAGGAGTACATGCGTAATCCTCCGGTTCTGTCTGCTCCAGAACCGAATGAGAAACTTTTTCTATATCTCAGGGTGTCCAGTATAGCAACCAGTGCCATTCTGATTCATTGTAAAGAGGGCAAGCAGTTCCCGGTGTTTTATGTTAGCAAGACGATGTCTGAACCGGAGAGAAGGTACTCTAGGGCCGAACGAATGATCTTGTCGCTGGTCAACGCAAAAAGGAAGCTTAGACACTATTTTGAATCTCATCCAATCGTCGTTTTAACAACATTCCCTTTGAGAATGATCCTGCACAAACCGGACCTGTCGGGGAGAATGACCAAGTGGGCCATTGAATTGAGTTCATTTGATATCGCGTACGAGCTCAGGACGGCAATCAAAGGTCAAACGGTGGCGGATTTCCTACTTGATTATGATGCTGAAGATACGGTGGACGATTGTAATTGTTCCTGGTGGAAGCTTTTCGTAGACGGCTCCTCGAATCAAATGGGGGCCGGGATTGGAATTCAATTGCAAACACTAGAAGGAACTACGCTGAGCCAAGCGATAAGACTAGAGTTCAACGCGACTAACAATGAGGCAGAATACGAGGCGTTGATAGCTGGGCTGAAGTTGGCTAAAGAATTGAAGATCAAGAATCTGATGGCTTATAGTGATTCACAACTAGTCATTCGACAAGTCAATGGGGACTATGGGGCCAAGGATGAGACTATGGAAGCATACCGAACTGCGGTTCTGCGTGAGGCGAAAGCCTTTGATCAGATTAGGTTTATCCAATTGCCGAGAGAGTATAACGAAGATGCCGACCGCTTGGCTTGTAGTGCATCCAGTTCTAGAGATACTTTAGCTAAGGTCATCCCGGTCGACATACTGATCCAACCTTCCATTTTTGAAGAACTGCCTAATCCGAGCACTCAACATGTTAATGTTATACCATATGAGCCGAGCTGGATTGATCCAATCATGGCTTACATACGTAGTGGTACACTCCCCGAGAGTAAGGACGAGGCAAGAAGAATTAGGTCCAGCGCAGCAAAGTATGCCATTGTGCACGATCAGTTATATAGACGCTCCTTCTCGGGTCCATATTTGAAGTGTGCTACCCCTACAGAAGCTAGACAGATTATACGAACCATTCATGAGGGAGTATGCGGAAATCACTCAGGAGGAAGATCTTTAGCACACAAAGCAATGACACAGGGGTACTTCTGGCCAAACATGGCACGAGATGCAGAAGAATTCTCTAGAAGATGCGATAAATGCCAGAGGTTCGGGTCATTGATACATCAACCACCTGAAGACCTGCACGTAATGGCCACCCCATGGCCTTTCGCGCAGTGAGAGATGGACGTAGTTGGCCCTTTGCCGACTGCAAGATCGCAGAATAAGTACGTTCTGCTAGCTACTGATTACTTCACCAAATGGGTAAAAGCAGAGCCGTACCCTAGTGTCACCCAAACTCAAGTAAGACGCTTCATCTGGAATAATATTATCTGTCGTTTTGGCATACCAAGGTCAATCGTGATGGACAATGGAACCAACCTCGATAGCAAGTAAGTGAGAGAGCTGCTGGAGGAATATGGAATCAATCAGAAGTTAGCAACAGTCAGTCATCCTCAGGCTAATGGTCAAGCCGAAATCACAAACAGGACAATATTTGCTTGTATCAAGAAAAAGCTGGAGAATGAAAAAGGCAAATGGTTAGATGAGCTACCGAACGTCTTGTGGGCTTACAGAACAACCCCAAGACGGCCAACTGGAGAGAGCCCATTCGCTATGGCCTATGGCACCGAGGCAGTGATACTAGTCGAGCATTTGGTTCCAACTGTAAGGAGTTTGGCGTGGGATCAAGAGCAGAATGATAGAATGCTGAGGTTCAATCTTGATTTGTTGGAAGAAAAAAGGGATGCGGCTGCAGTGAGGCTCGCCTCTTATCAACAGACGCTCGTGAATAGCTATAACAAGAAGGTGAGGCACAGGGGTTTCGCTCCTAGCGATCTGGTTCTGAAAAGGAAGGTGGGAATAGTCAAAAAGATGTTCTCCCCATGGGAAGGTCTGTACAGAATAGCAGAAGTCATAGGGAAGGGGGCATACGTCCTAGAAACTATGACAGGAAGGGTAGTCAATAAGCCATGGAATGTTATGTCTCTGAAAAGGTATTACCAGTAAAAGTAGAGTTTAATTTCAAGCATATTGTACGTTCTAAATTGCATGCTTGCAATTGTACGAAATTTCCATGCTTTATAAAAAGCCTCTTCTTTGTTAAAAATCTACACTCTTCCCATTCAGCAAGTTAGTGGCAGCTGGCACTTCAAGCCGAACGCCAAACACTAGCTAAAAAATAAAAAAGCCAAGTGGCAAGAGGCGTTCAAGCCGAGCGCCAGGCATTCAGCAAATTAATAGCAGTTGGCACTTCAAGCCGAACGCCAAACACTTGCTAAAAAATAAAAAAGCTAAGTGGCAAGAGGCGTTCAAGCCCAGCGCCAGGCATCAGCAAATTAGTGGCAGCTGGCACTTCAAGCCGAACGCCAAACACTTGCTAAAAAATAAAAAAGCCAAGTGGCAAGAGGCATTCAAGCCGAGCGCTAGGCATTCAGCAAATTAGTGGCAGTTGGCACTTCAAGCCGAACGCCAAACACTTGCTAAAAAATAAAAAAAGCCAAGTGGCAAGAGGTGTTCAAGCCAAGCGCCAGGCATTCAGCAAATTAGTGGCAGCTGGCACTTCAAGCCGAACGCCAAACACTAGCTAAAAAATAAAAAAGCCAAGTGGCAAGAGGCATTCAAGCCGAGTGCTAGGCATTCAGCAAATTAGTGGCAGCTGGCACTTCAAGCCGAACGCCAAACACTTACTAAAAAATAAAAAGCCAAGTGGCAAGAGGCGTTCAAGCCGAGCGCTAGGCATCAGTAAATTAGTGGCAGCTGGCACTTCAAGCCGAACGCCAAACACTTGCTAAAAAATAAAAAAGCCAAGTGGCAAGAGGCATTCAAGCCGAGCGCCAGGCATTCAGCAAATTAGTGGCAGCTGGCACTTCAAGCCGAACACCAAACACTTACTAAAAAATAAAAAAGCCAAGTGGCAAGAGGCGTTCAAGCCGAGCGCCAGGCATTCAGCAAATTAGTGGCAGCTGGCACTTCAAGCCGAACGCCAAACACTTGCTAAAAAATAAAAAAGCCAAGTGGCAAGAGGCGTTTAAGCCGAGCGCCAGGCATTCAGCAAATTAGTGGCAGCTGGCACTTCAAGCCGAACGCCAAACACTTGCTAAAAAATAAAAAAGCCAAGTGGCAAGAGGCGTTCAAGCCGAGCGCCAGGCATTCAGCAAATTAGTGGCAGTTGGCACTCCAAGCCGAACGCCAAACACTTGCTCACAAATGAGTAAGAAAAGGACAGAATGGTGACATGGCCAAACGTTAAGCACTTGTGAAAATACACTACAAAGCTGGAAATAGAAAACTCAAAAGAGGAAAGGGATGCTGAGCAAAAACATTATCATTCATAACCAAAAAGGTCTCAAGGTACGTAGTACCATACATAAAATAAAAAAAAAAATAAAAAAAAAATAAAAAAAAAACTACTGCTATTGGATATCAGTTCTGATCTTCTCCAAGCTGTGACTTGTCATTTTCGCCACCATCTTCCTCTGGACCATCGAGATTTCCTCCATTCTCACCTGCCCCGTCATCTTTAGAAGGGGAGTCGAGATGAATCACCCCCTCAGCGGGTACAGGTCTGTCGGCAGCAACAGAGGAAGAGGGCACAATGGTAGAAAGAGGAAGAATGTTCAGGGGATGAAAAGGTGGGACAATTCCTGAAGAGGCGACCTCAATGCATTCAATAAAAATGTTCTCAGCTGGGTTGCATGGTGGATTTTGATAATTGTTTGGGGGGTGGATGTCCAGAGAAGCATCTAGTTCATCAGGACCAGCACAAGAGCTTGATTCACCTTCAGGGGGAGAACGGTCAACAAAACCGTCTCTGTACCCTTCAGCATACCGGATGGCACTAGTCCTGGTAAAGCGAGCAAGGAGAGCCCTCATCCCCCCTTCGACTCTGCTGATCATGTTCATCAGGGAAGACCGTTCATTCAGAAGTTTTTCTTGAGAATTCGCATACGATAACCGTTCAGCAATGAATGAGCGCTGAAGGTCTCCCTTTTCGGCTTTGAGAGAGTCCTTTTCTGTCAGAGCTACACTCTTCTCAGTTTTTAAGACGTTAACCTCATCATGAAGAGAATCCCGTTCGGTCTTCAGAGAATCCCGTTCAGCTCTGAGGGAATCCCTCTCGTTTGCCAGACTGTCTTTCTCTGGCTTTAGGTCAGCAACTTCCTTCTCTGAGTCCCTAAGCTTTGACTCCAGTTCAGCAACTCTGACCTCAAGAAGAGTCTCTGCTTCAACAGACCTTTTGAGGCCCATAGAGAGAGACTTAAGTTTTTTATTCAGAGTTTCAATTGTTTTCTGAAAGGTGAACATCCCGAACAGAGTCTGCATGAAGAAAAAGAAATTCAGGTCAGACTAAGTACAAAGGAATCATAACTGAAAAGGAACACAGTTCAGTGGAAGAAGGGTCACCTCCATAGCAGCGGTCGGGAACCGTTGGAACATCTCACCAAAGGACAGTTTGTTCTGGATTTCAAGGTCTTTGGGGGTCCAAAAGCCCTTATAGAAAGCAAACGAGGTGAGGGGTCTTTATATATTGAGTCAGTGGGGCCAATGGTTGATCCATCTTCACGGCTGAGCAAAGGTCGCCATGGAAGAACGGATGGAATTGGACCAGAGGTTCTGGCCGACTCGCCTTCAGGAATGAAGAACCGGGCAGGGGGCGATGGTTCAGTAACCCTGAAGGAAGTCATCCTTATCCTTCGGGTCGGTGGGATATCATTCTGATCATGACCGCCCTCAGGCATTGGCCTTTTTCCCAAACTTTTTTCCAACAGAGCAGCATTAGCTGGCCCCCCATTGTCCTCAGAATTTCCAGCATCCTGAGTGCTTTCTGAAGAAGTGTCGGACGAAATGTTTGATGGCATAATGACGGGGATAGCAGGACGGACTTCAGCAGTATGGCCCACAACAGGGTTCTCAGCATGGGTGAGCTCAAGGGGCGCATCAGCAGAACGGGTTGAGACTTGAGTCGCAGCTGGGGCAGCCACAACTTGCTCTGGGGCAGAGACAGCAGGAAGAGATGATGTGGAAGCAGGTGTAGGTGATGGAACAACGGCAGGAGCGTTAGAAGGGGTGGGAGCAAGACGCCTCCTCCTGCTGAACGATGGGATCTGAATGTTCTCCATTGTAGACCCTAAAGAGAGATATCAGAAAGATTATCAGATGTAAGCAAATCAGTAGCTGAAGGGACATCGTTCAGCACGTTTTCTTGCAAGGTATCTAGCCTAGCCCTGCAGATGCTATAAACTAGTTCATCATGGGGAATTTGAAGGCATCTACAAAGAAAAGTGCAAAAACAGGGAAGACAACTTTCACAGTGGCATTCAGAAGGATGTGTTTTCAGCTTTTTGTAGCCAGAGACAAAACAGGCTCCAAAGGAAGAAGGGATAGGGAAGGAATGGCTGAGCGGAGTCCGCCAATTCCCACCAACCACAATTAAATTCCGCCTCCAACCCTTTTCAAATGAGCTTTTATCAGTGCAGATTGACCGTTTGTCAATAGGAAAGAAGTGATAGTACAAGTCGTTTTGTGAAATCTTGTTAATCCGATAGCAGAGGAGAAGGTCAATAATGTCAAGATTGAGACCCCTGTCACGATTCAAGAGCAGGAGGACTGAAATTACCCTAAGAAAGTTTGGGTTAACTTGCAGGGGGCAGAGCCCCAATTTGTTGAAAGCATAACAAAAGAATGGGTGTACGGGGAACCTAATGACGTTCAAGTGAACGGCAGAGAATAAAACTTCCCCAGGAAGAAGACCCTCACCAGATCTCTCGTCTAAGTTTGTTGGGTAGACTCTAAGAGAAACGTCGCGAGGGATACAATTCTTGGATCGAATGGCATTCAGGTTAGGGGAAGCCATGAAAAAGGGGAAGAGTTCTAGGCAGTAAAGGCGTCTCTTAAGGAGAGGTTTCTTTTTAAAAAAAAAAACTAACCTTGAAAGTTTGTGATGAACTCAGCAACGGCACAGTAGCTAAAAATCGAAAAGGAAGGACTTGCCAGAGAAATTAAAAAGGATCGCCGGAATGTGCAGGAAAGCAACAGGGAGTAGAAGCAAGAGGTAAGAGAGAGGGTGAAGGAGAGAAAGATCAGAATTTATAAAGAGGAGAAGTAAAAGCGACATGGAACTCCAAAGGTCAAGGCAAAAAGTGGCGCTGCAGATCTCGAAACCTGGGTTCTTGTGCCAGCCGTTCGATTCCTCGAGTTATTGCTCCAAGCCGTCAGACCAAGATCGCGTCCTTTCAATAATCTCACCCTCATTAATGAGGAAAGAGATTATTGGGGGCAGATGAGGATACCAAAACGACCCGGGTTTGGAGTGATCCACATTGCATAGGATGGGTCGGGTGTGGACGAACGGGATGAAGCCAGTTCGCGCCGTATGGGCCCAGGTCCATAAAGCCATTTCAGAAGCCCATGATAAAATGAGAGAAATCAAGTCCAGCCAAAGGAGAACAAGATAGGAGTGGAGGTTGTAACCGTCTATAAATAGAAGGGATTGAGAGGGAAAAGGGGTTAAAAAAAATCATTGAGAGTGTAAAGTTTCTCTCTCTACAATTAGGGAAAAATTCTTTATACTTTCAGTTGTTCAACGAATCTGTTGGTTGGAATCACGGGATGGGTAGATGTCACAGATGATGATTTAAAAGTTTTCAATTGAACTTCTTCTTTTAATTGGTCTTTTTGCTTATCCTCTTATCTTGCAAAAACAGAAACTTAGGTAAATGCTTTATAAACATATGTATAAAAAGAACATATTTCATTTAGCTCTTTTATGCCTACTATAACTAGTTATTTTGGTTTTCTACTAGCGGCTTTAACTATAACCTTGGCTCTATTTATTGGTCTGAGCAAAATACGACTTATTTGAAATTAATTCAATGAACAATTCATAGTATTCTATAGTTACTTACCTCGTCAGTTGTCAAATTTTGGTTATTGAGATTTAGGGCAATTCGGATTAATATTTAGGAATAGATATTACCTCTTTTCTAGTCTTGACCCATCTAATGGTACTAAGGTGTATTATAATGACTTGTAAGGTGCATGGATCACATTCTAGCTATGGAAATCACCATGCTGCCCCACACGACCTCAGGTTCGGTTAAGGACCCGGATAATTATTCGGACTCCCGGGTTCGGGTCATTACAAGCCCCACCCCTAGCAAAGCAAAGCAGGTAAAGAGATTGTAAAAACAAGATGCTTACAAGTGTGATGTAGAATTGTAGAAGTTATATTCTTACATGCTTTCCAATGAAGTAATCATATTCGATGTGCACCAAGGGCCTTTTTTGGCCAATGACAAAAAAAAAAAAAAAAAAAAATTAAAATTGGATGTGCCTATCACTTGTGAAACCTTGATTTCTAGCACTAGTGTACAATTATTAATTATAATATAGTAGACATGATTTAGTAATTTACTTTGTTTATGATTACAAATGTACTATGGTCATAAATTCATAATATATTTGATTAATTAAATTAATTCAGTTTTGCTTTTATTTCTTTAAAATCAAACAGGATTTAGGCAATAATTTGAATTTCAAATTTATTATTAAGTTAATCTTTAACAGAATATAAGAATTCTTTTTTTTCTTTAAAGCCCTATATATTTTTACAAGATTTGAGAAAAATAATATCCAAGTATTTTTTTAAGAGGTGTGAACTTTTTACTAGGGTTATTAAAAGTACAACAATATTATAGTGAGGTAAAACTACAAAAGAATGATGAGTTTAAGATACTGGGGGATTTTTGTTAATAAACTTTAAATTGGGAAAAAAAATCCTTTTGAATAAATACAATTGTTGCTTTACTAACATCCTTAATATTAAGATTGTTGCTAACAACTTACTATAATAACTGAAAATAAAAGAATTACAAGTAAACAAGGGAAGAAATGATTGTCAGTTGCCTTATTAGTGCCTCACGCGCTTAATAGATTAGTATCTCCCGCAAACTTTAGAGTGTCATATTTTTTCACTCTCTGCATATACTAATCTAACCACTAACAATTCTTATCTTGAAAAAAAAAAAAAAAAAACATTGAAATGATTGTAATAGTAACAATTAAAATACACATCAATGATTCTTCTTTTTGCATTTTTCCTGGTAATAAATTATTATTTAATTTTTTTAACAACTTGACAATAAATTTATAAGTTTGTTTGTGACACTTGAACTCACTCACCTTTTATTTTTAAAAAAATAGATTGAAATACAAATCTCTTTAAATTTTAATTAAAAATGTGTAATCGTAATTAATGATTACTTATCATTAGTCGATATTACACTTCGTAATTTCTTTCCTAAAATTACATAAATGTCAAAGTCTAGAGTATTAACTTATACCCAACGGTGATGTTATGACCTCTCACAACACCACTGACATAGCATTCATACATACATCTGTACATACATCTCTCTCCCCTCACTCTACTAGAGAGTAGAAAAGCCACAATATCTCCGTCAATCTCTCTCATCACATTCCGAAAATCACAAACATTCTGATCCAATGTCACACTCTGTATACGGAGATCTAGGCCCTGAGAATTTCTAGTATTGTCTCTCATCATTAATTTTTTCTCTCTCTCTCTCTCTCTCTATATATATATATATATATATATATGATGGATCGTAGACGAACTGATAGTCCGGTTTACGCACGCCAGTGGAGCAGCGAATCGAGCGTTACCGCTGGCTCTCCGGCAATGTCGCCGGTGCGTCACCACCACTCGCGGTCGTCGTCCACCACCAGCATTTCCAACATCAAGCGGAATCAGAACTTCGCCGCCAAGGCCGCCGCTCAGCGGCTCGCTCAGGTCATGGCTACTCAGGCGGCCGACAATGATGACGACGAGGACGAGGACGATGAAGATTTAGGGTTTCGATTCGCTGCTCCTCTGCCGCCATCTCTTCCCCGAACAGTCAACGGCAACAACAACAGGCCGGCGATTCCCTCTTCAAAGATCAATAGATCTCCTTCACCAGCAGTAATTTCGATTGTCTTTAGTTTTGCTTCTCACTTCATTTTTAATTATTTGGTTTATTGCAATGAGGTCGAGTTTGAATTCAATTTTCAACAATGATAGTAACAGATTCAAAATTTGGTGCTGCATTCGGTTCTTGACTCTGTTCTTGCGCATTAAGCGGTTTGATGTTGATTGTTTACTGAACTCAAGTTTCAACTATTTGTTCAGTATAATGTAATGATTCTAATGAACGATTCATGTCATAGATCATAGTGTGAATTGTAATCAGGTGTAGGATCATCATTATGTGGATTGTATCTGTGGATATTGCTTTAACTGCATTAATAATTGTCAAAAGAAAAATAATAAAATAGAAGAAAGGTTCGATGACAATCATCTATCTGGAATTTATTCTGGTTTGGGAAAGATTTTGAGTTTTTTGACATGCAGTATAATTGATGCAGCTATATATATGTGTGTGTGGTGTTTAAATGGGTTTGAGTAGATGGTTTAAAATAGAATGCTAATTGTATTATCTGTTATTTTTATCAGTTAGCCCGGAACTTTGTAGAAGAAACTCCATCAGTTCGCTCAACTTCAGCTGGAAGGCTATCAATGTCTATTCGTACAACTCCATCATTACCACCTGCCAGAACATCTCTAAGGACTCAAATTCCTATACCACCAATTGATCCTCCTAGGCAACGAGAGAAAAGGTAAAGAAAATTCTCTGTTATTACTTTCTCAAGTACCATTAGTCTCACAAGTCAACATTAAAAAGGAAAAAAGAATTTGGGAAAAATTTGGTTACACGCAATTGGCACATTGGACATGTCTTAAGGTGTAACACCTCTAAAATTATATCATGCTGAAAAGGGAAAGGAGAAAAATATTTCACAAAATGTTGAATGGACTTGAAGAATTACTCCTCTCTTTTGTTTTTGCTTATTTGTTATTTAGGCTCAGTTATTCAGAATGAAAGAAAAAAAAAAAATGGTGATAATGTTAAACATACCTTCGAGGACGGATGGGTTAAATAGAGGAGTGCACGTAATATGTTGTGTGATTGGCATGTTCCGTTAAGATTGAAAAGCTAGTTATTTGAATAGTTATTAGAACAACCGTTCCTTATTGGACAAAATGCTGGATAGAAAAGCTAAGAATAACATATGCATAAAGTGAGTATGGAGGGAGTGCAAATGTTGAGATGGATTTGCGGCAAGATAAGAAATGATAGAATTAGAAACGAACACATTCTTGAGATGTTTGAAGTAACACCAATTGGAGATAAAATAAGCGAAAATTGATTATGATGGTTTGGACATGTGCAAAGAAGACCATCTAGTGTGCTAATTAGGAAAAATGACACTGTCCATAGCTGTGTTATGGGGATTCTTCAAAAGTATGTGAAATACTCGTATCGGACGCATGACATTTGGAAAAGGGAATGAAATATGGTTTGGTTGGACATTTGCCTAAAATGTATTACTTAGTATAATATACCCTCAAAATGATTTAAATGCCTATTTTGAACATTATGTTATTATATATATATATATTTTACTCTATAAGATAAAAGAATAATATAAATAGTATGGATATTTACTGGTGTACCTATTTCCTTTTATTTGGGGATTTGATCCATCCGACACTTGCACACATACCTGCACCTGACACAGTATCCGAGTCGAGGTAACATAGGTCCACATCGAGGGCAATGCTAAGGGAAGGGGACGATCAAATTTTACTTTGGTAGAGCTAGTAAGCGAGGAAATGGAAACATGTGGTTTGACTGAGTTTAGTTAAATTGGAGAGAAATATATACAACAAGCTGGCTGTAGGCACTGGAAATCATATCTCTCATGACAGTTACACCTGTCTGTAACAAACCAAACAAAAACAAAAAATCTAAGCTGAATTGGTGATGAAGAAAATGTTCAAAATTGTTGAAAAGACAAGGAGATTGTGACCATTACTCCCAGTCTTTGATTTCAGAAGATTTGGAGCTTCTTTCTTTGTTTAAAACATGGCTTCTTAGGCAGTTAGGCCTACAAAATAAGTTAGGAACCTAAGAAGCACGGAAACGGATATGACACGGACATGGCGACACAGTAAATCCTAAAAAATTAGGACACGGATATGGTGGGGACACGGCGAATAATAAATATATATTATATATATCATGTTATACTTTAAGAAATTAAGAGTAATATTATCTTTTATCAAACTACTAATGAATTGTTTTTTGTGTTTGCTGGGTAAAAGAAAGAGAGGAAGAAAGAAATAAAGAGGATTAGGGTATAGTTAGGGGTTTTTCATCATTGTTCATCTCCCCTTAAACTTCATCCTCATTTGTTTCATCATCTAGCATTTAAAGAGAAGTTGGAGCATTAAATGGACAGCATTAGCCCAGTCATTTCTTATAGTAATTTCAAGTCAAAATTTCATACAAATAATAAAAATACATTTGACTACTATTTAGAAAATAAAACTGAAGGTCTATATCTTATTTCTAATTAGAATTTTATGAACTATGTATTTACCTCTGGGCTGTTCCCACATGAAAATAAGGTTGTCTCATCCGCTGCTCTTCAAATAATGATTAATTTTTTGCTCAAGGGTCTTGTAAAGATGATCACCAAAGAAACTTGTCACTAGCTTTCTTGTGCATCCAGATTTGGTCCAAAATTGGGGACAAGAAAGCTAGTGACAAGTTTCTTTGGTGATCATCTTCACAAGACCCTTGAGTAAAAAATTAATCATTATTTGCAGAGCAGCGGACGAGACAACCTTATTTTCATTTGGAACCGGCTCAGAGGTAATACGTAGTTCACAAAATTTAGAAATATGATATAGACCTTCAGTTTTATTTTCTGAATGGTAGTCAACTGTATTTTTATTATTTGTATGAAATTTTAACCTGAAATTACTATAAGAAATGACTGGGCTAATGCTTTCCATTTACTGCGTCTACTTCTGTTTAATTGCTAGATGATGAATTCAGGAAGACTGACTTCGCTGGTACCAAGTGTCACCATCCAACTGGGCCATAAATCCTACTGACCTCCACAAATTCTTAGAAAATTGAAGCCCAACTTTAGCCCTCTTTGAGCATCTGTTCTTGTTTCGGTTGTTGAAGTATAGGCTTCCCCCTTGAACTATTCGCAGGATGAGCATTAGTTTGATTGAAGCAGTATTAACCAAGGTTGTTAAAATCGGGATTCTACGTAGGATCGTTGGGGATCGTAAGATTCTACCAAACTAGTAGAAAAACATTTCAAACTAATATCTCTAAGATATAGCAAAGATAAGTCCAAAACACAAAACTTGTATAGAAGTACCACTCCAAATATAATGTATAAGAGAATGAAGTGCTACTAATATATCCAAGTAATTCAACTAATCAAGTTTCAAACTTTCAACATCAATTCAATTATATATGAATTATATATATATATATATATAAAAGAATTATATATATATATATATATATATATAAAAGAATTATTACTAACTCAGATGCTAGTGCTACTAACTATATGAATTACTGAATTATGAACATGGTACAAACATCATACACTGACCAAAATTATCAAATTTATATCCAAAAACATAAATGGAACATAAACAGAACAGATTAACAAAGGTGCAACTGAACAAGAAATACCCATGCCTATCAATTAGGAACATCCGAACAAGAAACAAAGAAACCAAAAAAAGGCCTGATGTCGAAGACCAACTGAATTTGGAGTCTTCTATGTTCACCAAATTCAGAATTTCATCTTTATCTTTACTGTTTTGGGTCCCAAGATTGTTGGGATTTCTTGTTAAAAGAGCCCAACCCATCAAAACAGCGTGTCAGCGCAAAAATACAGGGCCAAACAAGGCACACAATAAAATCGTATAGAATCAGTAGAATCTTACTGTTCTACTGTACGATTCTACCATATGATTCTACGATTCTACCATACGATTCTACGTTTCTACCATACGGTCCATACGATTCTACGATTCTACCCCCATTCTACCCAAAGGAGTGATTTTCATGCGATTTAACTCGTTTTGGGGGTCTAGGATCGTAGAATCGCGATTTGAACAACTTTGGTATTAACAGGAACTTCACAGTGGAAAGAAAAGCAGGAACTGCATTGTTCTTGCATTTCTTCACTGGTGACTTCTTTTTCTTTCTTTTTGAGAGCTTTTCAAGCTTGAAACGTAAACTTGAACTCAGGCTAGGCTCTCCTCTTGAAACAAATGAGGATGAAGTTTAAGGGGAGGCGAACGATGATAAATCCATAAAAAGAGAAGAAATTCATGGAAACAACAGAAAATATTGTTGTGAAAGGAAAAAAAGAAGTATCAAGGGTTTGTGAAGAAAGAAAATAAGAACAAGAGGAGGAGAGAGAGGACCATCCACCGGCAGCAAAGCTTGGTCGGTGGGAGAACAAGAGAGAGCCAAAGTTGATTGTGCAAGAGTTTGAATCTTTGAACTAAAATATAAGCCTAAATATATGATTATTTTAATATAAAATGGTTTCATAAAAATTAACTTTTAAGTAATTATGTAATGACTACCATATTATGGGAAGTTATTAAACAATTCCTCATACTTACACTTCAACACAACTTTCTTAAAAGTCCCCAAGAATGCACTTATCAAAAAAAAAAAAAAAAAAAAAAAAAAAAACCAGACATATTTTGGCGTGTCCAACACATGTCGAGGCGTGTCCGGCGCGTTTCGGTGTCCAATACGGATTCTTTGCCCTTTTAGGTGTGTCAATGCTTCCTAGTTAGCAACTAATCTTTTTGTGTCTTCTTAAGCCTTTTTACCCAATGGATCTCTCCACTCTAGAACTCTCTAATTCCCTTAAACTTCTTTTGGTTCCTATATTTCTTTGGAATGAATATGTTATTATTGCTCTGAGTCTCCTTGAGGTTTCCTTCCTTTGAGGAGTTACCGAGCAATCGTAGTCAAAGAGAGGAGTTCCCAAGCAAGCATTATTATGGGTCTCCTTAATTGGAGCACAAGAATCAAGGACATCAAATATGTTAGAGCAACTAACAGTTCCCTTCCTCTTTACCTTTTGAAAATGAAGAGTGAACTATCTTTTTACCTTCTTTTAAGGAACCTAAATCTGCTCATTGGGTTGATTTTCTTCTCACAATCCATTGTTATTTAGTGGTTGGTTTCACTTTGTTTGGAACCAAATTCCTTTGGGATTTGAAATTGGAAATGGAAAAGGAATTGGACTGTAATTAAATAAAATTCTATTTTAATGTTTGGAAGTTGTAAAAAGGAATTTGAAATAAAATAAATTTTGTATCTGTTTGGGATAAAGAGATGTGGCAGTTATGAAGGAGGTTTGTAGAATTAGAGACCAGAAAACAGTTAATAAAAGGATAATTTTGTAATTACATTTCAAATCCCATCAAATCCTATAATTTTTCCTCGGATTTCTCCACCTTACCAATTTTCCTTTAGAATCCCATCAAATCCCTTTCCCTTTTAAAATCCCATCATTTGAAACAAGTGATTTTTAAATTCCAATTCCTATGAAATCCCAAGGTTCCAAACACAGTGTTAGGAGCGCTCAAAGGTCTCAAATATTCTATAATTTTTGAGATCTTCAAGAGAACTCCACCGTAATTTCAAGAGGTTCACCATAGTGGCATAGCCAAGATTTAAATTAAAAGCTGTTGTGATTTTTTGATTGGCTAGTATCCCCACACAAATTTGGGCAAAATCAAGTCTAGCCTTTTTGTCGAGTTTGGTCATTAACGTATAAAGTTTTATTTTTTTAACTAAAACAATCTTCCGTCAATGATTAGAGTAACGTTGTAAAATTTGACCAAACAGAAATGCAACAGAAATAACTGCATTCTGGGTTGCCATATCTTAGGTACAATAAGCTTGCCACCAAAATAATAGGGGCCACCATCAATGATTCTCTGAAGGGCAATTGCACTCTTGCACTTGAACAAGGGTTCAATGACCCATTATCAGTGCTACACACAAATTGGAAAGGAACATTTTGTCTAAAAGTACCCAGCTAATTTGATAATTTGGGAGATCTTGGAGGGGCATGAACAGTTGGTTCCTTGTACCCAAGGTCAGTTTCATGGCCTTTGCTTTGGCTTGAGGGAAGAATCCTTTTCTGAATGTTACACTAAGCTGTTGCATGTAATTGGGGAATTCTAGGCTTACCCAGTATTTTTGGATCGTATCCATCTTAGCTAGACTGGTGGATGGTCCAGACGGTTAAGATGCCTCAATCTGGTCATGTTGGCTGGATCAGCTAGTTGGATGCTTTGGTCATGTCGGCCAATTCATTTAAGTAACTGAACCCACCAGGTTGGGAGCCAAGCCAGTAGGGCGAGCAGCACAGTGGTGAATGTGCCTCCATTGTACTAAAGCAGTTGGAACCAGTTTCAAATTTGAATCCAAATCCACTTATATAAAATAAAAAAACAAAAAATTGAATCCAAATCCAAATACAAATATTGCTTTTGATACCAAGAGTTAGTGCCTCTTGTCATTGTGGTTGCACTTGCCCAGATTAGCTGGAGTTCTACTCAGTAAGCAAACTAACAGCCTCCAGGATCAGGAGAGGAACACGCCTCTAGAGAAGCATTATCTGTTACCATATGGAAAAGATGACTGTGTACATTTATGTGCTTACTCAATGCTCTTGTGAATTCATTATCCTTTGTGTTTGTTTGTCTATGTGTATGATGTGCATGTAAATGTATCAACTGCCTAGCTTGTCCTACATCAAATGGACGGCAGTTCTTGAGCAATATTTTCTACTCTGTTCATTTGATATGTAACCACACGGAGAAGTTCATATAGTTCACTTTTTGTAATAAGATGAGAACAAATACTAACATGCATTGCAGATTCTCATCAGATATGGGGCAAATAAACTTGAAAGAGACGGGAGATCAACGCGAGGCTTCTGCTCTTCGTGATGAAGTATGTTAATTACATACATTCAGTTTTCAATGGTCTACATCTGAATATGCATATGGAGTTTTTAATCTAGAGATGTAAGATGAGGGTGTTATATTGTTATGTTTTCATATGCTTGAAGATTCACTTTTAGGCTAATGTCTAATTGTTATGCAGCTTGATATGCTACAAGAAGAGAATGAGAATATTGTTGAGAAGGTGCATCTCCCTCTCTCTCTCCACGCGCGCACGCGCGCGCGCACACACACACACACACAATCCTCAACCCCGGAAGGGGGTAGGGGGCCAAATTTTCCTGGCTTAATGTGATATTTATAGTTTGTGATCTGTTGTACAGCTCAGAGCTGTGGAAGAAGGTTGTGAAGAAGCACAAGCTAGAGTTAGGGAGCTTGAGAAACAGGTCATATCTTTATTATTGTTTGTTGTACAGTAGAATGTAAAAGGATGTGCTTGGCTTCTAATTAGAATCTCTTGTTTAGGTCTTTTTACATGGATGAGGCCTCCATATCTTGTCTGGCTTGCTTGTAATTTTTCTTGATTGATTCCAAAGGGGATACTATAACAATAAACTGACATTTCGGGTTATGTAATGCTAGGCTTCTTGTGGTGATAAATTATACCCAACACTGGCATGTGTGGAGGATTATGTTAAACTCATTGATGTGGTTTTCCTACTTTTCCTCCAGGGAAATTAAGATTTCATAAAATTGCCTAGGAGTAGATGCATTACCAGCCTACCCCTCCCAACACTGCATTGGTGGATGAACAGTGGGTGATGTTATCTGAGGCTGCCCTACTTTTCCTCCCAAAAGATAGAAGCTCTTTTCCCGAATCTTTCTGATATCCTAGAGCAAAGACTTTACATGAGGTTGCCACTTAGTTCTTATAGAGAACTTATTATTTTTTTAAATAAATAAAAAATTTGTGAAGTTAAGCCACAAATATACTTCTATCAATTACTTATGGCTTCATTTGGAAATATATTGCATGAATATCATTTTTGTTTGCGTGTTGTATATGCCCGACAACAATGTGCTTCCAACCTATCTTAATACTTTTTTTTGATAAGTAACTTATCTTAATACTAAAACACCAACAACAAACAAAGACTTTTTCAAACTATTTGGAGTCGGTTACACGAAGCCCTATCTAAGGTGAAGAACTCAGTCAAGCCACATGTTATTACATCTTCTCTTGCTAACTCTACCCAAGTTAATTTTGTCTATCCCTTCCTCTAGCATTATCATCAACGTGAACCATGTCATTGTTTTTAACCGGTGCACTTAATGGTCTTCTTTGTACATTCCAAGCCATCTAGAAAAATTTTCTTTCACTTTATCTACAATGAGTTTTACTTTAACCATCTCACGAACTCGTTCATTTCATTGTATCCGTTCTTGTCTTGATGCACATCCATCTCAACATTCACATTTCCTGCACTCTCGCTTTGTGCATATGTTAATTCTTAGTTGCCCATCATTCCGTCCCATAAATAATGGCTAGTCTAGTAGCTGTTTTATAGTCGATCACACTATTCCTGACACACTACTCCATTTAACCCACCCTGCCTTGATTCTACAATTAAAATCATATACAATTTCTCCTTCATTGTGAAAAATTGAGCGTAATTGTGGAAATGTTCACTTTTTGGTTTTGAATCTTCACTACATCCCTCTTTGTATTTCTAGATTTACTAAAGTTTGCTAAACTTCTGTAATTGTGATAATGAAATCTTGCTGCTTGCTTTTGTTTTCTCAGGTAGCTTCTCTTGGAGAAGGGATATCTTTGGAAGCTAAATTATTGAGCAGGTATGTTGTTAGAAAATGCCTCCAAGTCCACCATTTTGTATAGGTTGTTCTGTTTATGGTAGTTTTTATGTCATGTTCTGATCGTGATGTCTCCTGTCATTCATTTGCAGAAAGGAAGCCTCATTGCGACAAAGAGAGGTAATTTGGGAAATTTGAGTTATTCGTTTTGAGTTAATAAATGACTCATATAATAGTTAACTAGTGGTCTGTACATCCCTTTGGCTTGAGTTTGACTTCGATGAGTGACATCTTGGACTTAGGCCATGGAATGGCCTAAGTGAAACAATTCCTTGTGTTCGTTACAGAAATAAAGTTTTGGAATACATGAACAGATTGGAGAATGTCATTTTTATATATGGCATGGTATTCCAATTTTTTCCTATCTGCCATTCAAGTATGTTGAAATAATATTTATTATCACAGGTTGCACTTAGAGATGCAAAACAAACGAAAGATGGGGCGGATGAGGAAATTGCATCCCTTCGATCTGAAGTTAAGGTAAAGTATGATACTAACTGGACATTAATGTCTCTCTATTTTTTAGTTTTATATTACTGCTTAATTTAATGTTTATCGTTCTGCTGTTGGTGCTGCTGCTGCGTTATTATGGTTTGATATTTTTGCTTGATTCAGAATGCAAAAAGTGAGGCTGCCGTTGCTGTGGATCAGCTGCAGGGAACTGAATCTGAAGTTAAAGCTCTTCGTTCAATGACACAAAGAATGGTTCTGACTCAGAGTGAAATGGTGTGTATTCATATAGTTGCACAGAGCTTAGAAATATCATATGTGGATTAATTGTATTCACCTATCTGCATTGCAGGAGGAAGTTGTGCTTAAGAGATGTTGGCTTGCGCGCTATTGGGGCTTAGCTGCCCGGCATGGTAATCTATATGTTACAACTATGATGTGCTTAAGAAGGTCTTTTTTATTTTTATGATTTTTTATTTGAGTAAATTACACTTGCACCCCCTGAGGCTTGCCCTAATTACACACAGTGGTTGAAAATGGCCTTCATTACACTTGCCTCCCTTATTGCCATCAAGCAGCTAATGTGCATCTAAAATGATATGGAAATGTCATTACCTCTCTCGTTTCTTTTTCTCATCTCTGTCTCTCTTTTTTCTCTCTCGTCAATCATTATCCTCATAGTTTCTTCCCTGATAAAGATTGAACCATACCAACCATAGTGAGGACACAACCTGCTTGACTCCATCCGATAGTTACTCGTTTATGTGATTGGACACAATGAGGTTCACACTGATGGCACTGTGCGCAATCCCTTACCGAGTACCTTGGCAGCTCAGTGAGGAGCCTATTTGTTTTTCTCAGGCTGTTCGGTTTCCCGAATGGCGCGCTGCTATGATTGATGAGTTTAATGCTCTCCTTAAAAATCGTACTTGGGCCCTGGTTCCTCCTTTGCCTCATCACAACACTGGTTTTCAAGCGTTTTTAAGGTTAAGCATCTAGCGGATGGCATGGTTGAACGTCACAAAGCCCGCCTTGTGGCTAAGGGCTTCTATCAACAACATGGTCTGGATTATGATGGGACTTTCAGCCCTGTGGTTAAGCCTACCACTGTTCGTACTATTCTCAACATGGCAGTGTCTTCTGGATGGGACAACATTTAGATGCCAAGAATGCCTTCTTGCATGGTTTTCTCCATGAGATAGTTTTTATGACTCCGCTCACAAGGTTTGTTGGTCCCCAGTGCCCTCACCATGTTTGTCAGCTTCAGAAGGCCACCTACGGGCTCAAACAGGCACCTCGTGCATGGTTCCAACGATTTAGCTCCTTCCTCGTCCGGTTTGGATTTACACAGTTGCGTCGACTACTCTATGTTTGTATTTCAACACTCTTCTTAGATGATGATACTATTGGTGTATGTGGACGACATCGTGCACATTAGGAACACACCTTCATTGATCTCATCCTTTATCTCCACTTTTGGTATAGAGTTTGAGATAAAGAAGGATCTCTGTCCTCTTCATTACTTTCTTAGCTTTGAGGTGTCCCCCTTTGCGCTCTGGTCTACATCTTTTCAGACTCGATACGCTGTTGATCTCTTACGCCGCAGTTCTATGGTCGATTGCAAACCATATGGTATCCTAATGAGTGCCACGACATAGCTCTCAGCCCTAGAGGGTGATCCACTTTTGAACTCTGTTGAGTATGGCCGCTTTGTTGGATCTCTTCTCTAACCTGTCCAGACATTGCCTCTGTGGTTCATCATATTGCTCAGTTCATGAGTGCTCATCAGACCACTCATCCTGCTGTTGTTAAGTGCATTATGCACTATCTCAATGGCACTTTGGATTTTGGATTGGTCTTTCACCCTTCCTCTGGTGCTGTAGTCCTTCATGTCTTCTTTGATACTGATTGTGCTGGTTTTCCTTATAGTTGGTGTTCCACTTCTGGGTACTATGTTTTCTTGGGTCCGAATCTCATTTCTTGGAGTGCCAAGAAACAACCTACTGTTTCTCATTCGAGTTTTGAGTCCAGTACTGCGCACTCGCTCATGTCAACACCTTTAACATGAGCTTCATGTGCCCTTCTCCACACGTGTCATTCTCTACTGTGACAACCTCAGCACTACATACATGGCATCCATTCTTGACTTCCGTGCTCGTACTAGGCATATTGAGCTTGATTACTACGTCATTCGGGAACTAGTTCTCTTTGATGGCCATCGTGTTCAATTTGTTCCTTCCGCCAACCTATGTTACCTGGATTCGGGTTCGGGTGTCGGACTAGAAGTCGGATCCTTTCATCTTTGAAATTATTGGATACAGATACTCGGCTAAAAAGGGTCCAAAAGTTGGACACGGTTATAATTATTATATAGGGTTACAAAGTATAGGTCATTTATGTATTATTTGAGGGTAGGATGGTATTTTGAAATAAAAACAAGACAATCTTGTAACATTTATTATTTATTTGAAAAGCAAGTAGTTGGAGTAAAAAGTAAATGTAAAAGTTAAAAAGTTAAGTCAAGGTAAAAGTTAAAAAGTTATGAGTCAAATGTAAATGTACAAGTTGCTGAGTAAAACAATCACAATGTGATAAGATTTATATTTTATAAGAAGACTGTCAGCCACAAATAAAAAGTGACGGTAGCTGGCAGCAACAATCTATTAAATACACTAGGGGTGGCAAAAGTTGACACGACTCGCCAACACGACTCAAACACGACACGAGTTGAACGGATTTGGGTTGACCTTAAATGGATCAACACGATTAACCCGTTTAATTAATGTCGTGTTTGGGTTAAAGGGTTCAACCCGTGTAACCCGTTTATACACGTTTAACTATATATGTCGTAAATAAATTTGTATTTAAGTTCTAAAATTACTATATAAACTTGTGTCTTATAATTTAATCTTTTGTAAACTAGAAACTATTTAGTAATTTGGTTGATTAAAACTTATATTTTTTTTTAGTATTTATTATTTTATTGAGTAATATTAATAATTTAAATAATATAATTTTTTTTTTTTTTTGTAAATAAGTCATTAAACGGGTTACACATGTAACCCGTTTAATAAACAAGTCGGGTTAGTGTTGAGAGCTCCTAACACGATTATTAAACGGGTCGGGTTCGGGTTGAGCTGTTTAGTATAATACCCTTAAGTTGACATGACACGATTACGATCCGCGAACACGAATTGCCACCCCTAAAATACACTTTTAGATCTGAAAGGTTGCATAAAAAACCATACCTCGATCAGAAGAACAAGACTTGCGCGTGAAGAACCTGTCATCTTCAACCTTAAAAGACCCTAATGTCGAACCAGCAACCTCTATAAACATGCTAGAAGGCATTCGATCTAATAAAGAGACATGAAAAAAAAAATTCAGATCCTTCACAAGCATCGACCAATACAATCTTTTGTGAGCATGTCTTCATCAATCGTTCGCCAGTTGTGTCCGATGGTGCGAAAGGGTGTCCGACCCATATCCAATGTCGGTGTCTATTTCGTGTCATGTCGACACGGACACCCTGGGCTGGTTAGGCGAGTCCAGGTAACATAGCCGCCAACCAAACTACAGATATCTTCACCGGCTTCACAAACATTGCTTTGAGCTTCAGCATTCCAAACTCCTCCTCCCTAGACCGTTGAGTTTGTGGGGGAGTATTAGACAGCCCCCTTAGATTTAGGTTTGATATTAGCTTTTATATTTGCATATATTCTATTACATATGTCTTAGGTTAGCTTGCATTTAGCATTAGATTTGGCTTGCCTTTCATGTAAAACACATATAAATACCCATATTAGGATGAATACAATGGTGTTAATTTTTCCAATTATTTAACTCTCGTAGAAAAAGAAAGGGATGACTGAAAATCGTAGGTTTTGCCAGACAGTTATGTTAATAGGAATGTGGAGACTTACCTGATCGGGAATTCACTAGATAGTCATCGGGTCAGTGATTGGAGATGTTACGACAAACGTTGTGAACCAAAAACAAATCAAGAAACACAATAGTAAAGGAAACACACCACACAAAGAACACAAATATTTTCGTGGTTTGCCAAAGCCTACGGCCACGGTAATGATTCGGTGAATGATCTCAGTAGAAATATAAAAAGAAGAAAAATGAGAGAATTGTGTAAAGGCTTGAATGAGATAAATCACTCATTCAAAGCTCTAGTATTTATAGATAAAAAGAGCACATGTTCATATTACAAGAAAGGAAACTAAATATAATCTAAATCAAATCACAGCATATTCTATGGCATATTCTATAGCATAATCAAATCTCTGCTAATATGGTAAGTCATTCCATAAATCGTGGCTATCATACATGCTAACACTCCACCTCAAGTTGGTGCGTGGATATCTGAAATACCCACCTTGGATAATGCATTCTCAAACACAATCTTACTGACGCCCTCTGTAAGAATGTCTACAAGATGCTGAGAGCTTGTGACAAATGGAGTGCAAATTTGACTAAAGATGATTTCTCTCGAATGAAGTGACGGTCCACCTCTATATGCTTAAACTGTCATGCTGAACGGGATTTGCTGCTATGCTAATGGCAGACTTGTTGTCGTAGTAGAGTGAGAATGGAAGCGACAAGGCACAAGTCTGTCGTCAAGGTTTTCATTCATAACAACTCACATACCCAAGAGCCATAGCCCTATACTCTACCTCTACATTAGATCGACTCTACCTCTACACTAGATCGAGAGATAACGTCTTGCTTCTTACTGCGCCAAGTAACCAAGTTACCACCAATAGTGGTACAATTACCTGAAGTTGAACTCCTATTTGAAATTGATCCTGCTGCATAATCAACATCTGTCCAAGCCTCAACACGTAAGTGACCATGATTGGCAAACAAAATACTGCAGCCTGAACACCCTTTTAAGTAACAAAGGATCTGAATAGTTGCATCAAGGTGAGGAGTACCAGGAGAGTGCATGAATTAACTTACGACACTCACGGCATACGCAATGTCAGGTCGAGTCATGGATAAATAGATGAGCTTCCCCACAAGTCGTTGATATTGACCAACATCTGACAACAACTCCCCCTCAGAATCAGCCAATTGATGATTCTACTCAATCGGAGTATCAGCAGGACGAGCGCCAAGCTGACCAAAAGTAGAAAGCAAGTCAAGAACATACTTGCGTTGAGAGATGAAAATTCCAGCCTTAGAGCGAGCCACCTCAATGCCCAATTAGTACTGTAGGGGACTAAGATCCTTAATCTCAAACTGAAGGCCAAGATAACTCTTAACCTAAGCAATTCCGGTAGTATCATCTCCGATAAGAACAATATCATTGACATACACAATGAGAGCAACTGTCTTACGGCTTGAATGATGTAAAAACAAGGTATGATCAGCTGCCCTTTGATGGAAACCAAACTTGAGCAAGGCAGTGCCAAAGCGATCAGACTAAGCTCGAGGAGACTGCTTGAGGCCATACAGAGAACGACGAAGACGACATACCATACCAGAATGAGCTGGAGAATGAAAGCCCGGAGGAGGAACCATGTACACCTCCTCTTGCAAATCACCATTGAGAAAGACATTCTTGACATCTAACTGAAATAGAGGCCAAAATCAAATCCTAGCAACAGAAAATGATACACGGATGGTATTCATCTTGGCAACAGGGGCAAAAGTCTCTTGATGATCTATGCCATGAGTCTAAGCATAACGCTTGGCAACCAACCGGGCCTTGTAACGAACAACTGACCCATCTGGATTATGCTTAACTATAAACACCCAACGACAACCAACAACCTTTCGTTCAATAGGAAGCGGAACCATGTCCCTAGTATGATTTTTCGCAAGTGCTTGTAGTTCTTCTGTCATAGCATCACGCCATTGAGGTTGTGCTAGTGCTTCTGCAACACTAAAAGGAAGAGGAACCGAGGCAACAGAAACAAGAAAACTCCAATAGGAGGGTGAGAGAGCACAATCAGAAACAAAATTAGAAATAGGGTATGTACAAGAACATTTACCCTTTCGAAGAGCAATGGGGTGATCATCAAGCGAAACACTAGCTTGAGAAGGCGGAGCTACTGCCGAAGGAACAGGGTAGCCGATCGTGGGAGTAGAAGTTTGTACCTTGTTAGAATGTTTATGTATATATATATATATATATATATATATATTTATGTTGGGTCATTATGTAATTACATATAGTTGGTGGGGTCATTATGTAATTAGCTCATTCCTTGTATCTTTATATAAGCTTCTGATGGCTTAGGGTTGAGATATATGAAATATATGAATTGCAGCCTCCATCATCTCTCTCATCTCATCAGTTTGAACATGGTATCAGAGCCATACGAAATCGTGGGTGTGGGAAACTACAATTGTGTTGTTCTTGTATAGATCGGAATCGCGATTGAGGTCAAACCTATTCTTTGCCAAAAGTTTGGTCGCTAGTCTGTTCAGAGCTCCTCGTTTATCGTCCTTAGATCTGAAGCCCGTTTGGTTGCTCGTGTTGTTGCCGCTTTGGTTGTCGCCGAGCTCGCCGCCTTCTACTGTTGTTGTTTGCAGAGGCGAGACTTCATCGATTTGTGTTTTCTTTTGGCCGAAAGTTGCTGAGGTTCTGATTCGGTGTGGTGTCATTGCTTGTTGATTCTGTTGTTGCTTGTGATTGGATTGTCGTCGCCGCCGCTATGTGCTTGTCGACATCTGTGAGGTTGTAAAGAAGAACAGTTGTGTTTGGCTACGCGGTTATGCTATTCCAACCCTGGTTTACTAAGACCGGGGTTGCAGAGATCTGGTTCTGATTCGAACCATTTGCCCGGATTCGACCTGTTTGCCCGGATTCGGCCCGTTTGCCCAGATTCGGCCCGAATACAGATTCAACAATTTTTTTTCCAGGATCAATAATTTTTTTTTTTTTGTTCTCTTCTCCATGGCTGCCCGTTCGGAACTGTTATCTTCCGCTTCCTTCAATCCTCCCATGATTTCAGTAAAGCTCAATGGCAAGAATTACGTTTTATAGGCCAAGTCGGTAGCAATTTTCCTGAAAGCCAAAGGCTTTGACACTCATTTGGTTAAGGATAAACCTAAAGACAGTGATGTTGATTTCAGTTCATGGGAACAAAGGGATGCTGTGATACCCCTCGGATCCGAGACGCCGGTTGATCAGGCCCAGGCCCAAACCCGAGGGAATATCAAACAATTAATATTTTATAACAAACATAGATGACAAAATGAAATAAGAATAAATATTAAAACCTGAAAAGAATACTAATATAAAATCCTCAACCGATAAAATTTAATAAAATCCAACATCCAAAACCTCCATGATTACAATTCGGGAATCCATCTAGTAGACCCCTAAATAAAATCCCATCTGAACTGAAAACTGAAAGTAAATAAAACTGTAATATCGTGAGAAGTCCTACGTAATCTAACGAATGGAAACTGTCCTCGAACAGCACGATCAAGCTCTAAGGCTGGAACCGTCCTGTACCTGAAAAGAATAATAGAAGTGTGGGTCAAGTGCACGAGCAAGTTCTAAACTAACTGCAATCCATACAGTGACCCGATACGCAGATACACTGTAGATACCTCACAATATCTATCTAGTCCATACATATATATATATATATATCCACACTAAGGGACATTTACTGGACTACAGCAGGGTTCTCAACCTGAATAGAAGGCAACATGCGAAAACGCACCCAAGGGTGGGCATGAGTACCTAGACCTAACAGGGTACACCTATCTACTATATCCAGCTACGCATCCACTGCATATACGCACCCTAACCAACGACTCTGAGACTCAAGCTCATATCGTGGTACCATAATCATATATCTAAAATCCGTCCAAAACCATAATATGTCATTCAATTATTTATTGAGGAGACATACAAAACATACTAGTTAGTCACTCAACTTATTCAGTTGATATGACTTAACCACCATCCATTAATCCAGGAAGCCATTCAACTTAGTCACAGTTGATCTGACTTGGTCACAGTTAGGATTCAATATTTTCCAATCCATTCCTTCAATCCGATAGGTTAGGTTTAAGCGTTCTGAGCTGAACCATCCCTAGTATGTCACCGTCCCATACTGGTGCATACAATCCTCCATATCCATGTAAATTACAGCACATAAATAATAGGCTAGTAATTTACAGTCGAAAACCAATATTCAAAACATTGTAGAAAAGTGTTTAAAGTTTCAGCAATTAAATCCGAGAGTTAAACCTTGTAATTGCAGGAAAACAGTTTAATAGTTCAACAACTAGCATCCAAAGCATGCATAGATCAAATCTAATAAATCAATGACTCTTTCATGCATTCAAAATAAATTCTATAATCATATTATAGTCCAATAAATTGCTAAAATTAATTTAAGCAATTTAGTTCTTTCCATCCAGTAACAGCATACTAAGTTGTATACTTGTATTCTGTTTTATCTTTTAGCACAGAGCCATGCGCTATGCCACAAGTCCAATTCGTTAATTAAAAGACTTCACCGTGCATTCAAAACTTAATTTAGAATCATGTTTTGGCACCTTCAATTGTCAAATTAAAATTAGACTATAAATTTCCTTCCAGCCGTTAACCGCATGTAAAGTCGTTAATTAGCGCACTGTTAATTCTATTAAAACAAAAGGGGGTATTTTATGAAAATCAAGACCTTGATTACATGTTAAATTAATTATTGAAAACCCCATTAAAGTTTTAGAACTGTACAGAAACCCCAAGTGCCCAAACAGTAGCTGAAAAATCACAGTACGCATCAAATTGGAAGGAGCCTGCTCTAAAAAAAATTTAGAGCAGGCTCAAATCAGCATAGAGCCGGCTCCATACAACCTTGGAGCCGGCTCTAAACAGGTGGGAGCCGGCTCCAACATTCCAGAGCAGGCTCTCTTTCCCCTTGTGAGCCTTCTCTCCGTTCTAGCTTCGTTTCTGACCTCTACTCCCACTCCGGCCAGTTGCAACCTTTCTGTTTGGTTTTTTTAAAACTAATCTTAGAACCTTATGTAAGCCTAAAAGCATCCCCATGACTTATTTACAGTGGTTGCAAGCAAGTAAAATAACTAAAATTACAACCGGATTAACATGCTTAAATAAACAAAACTTGAAATAATCAGGCACGAATTTGTAATAGATTCGATTACAACACAAACAGAGCATTAATAAATCATACAATAAACATGTAAGTTCCAGTTTATGATTTATTTAACCCTAGAGACTACCTAGGTGCACAGAAAACGAGCCAAAGGGAAGGAGAAAGTAAAAGAACTTGCCTGCAGTTTTGGTCTCAAAACTTTGTCGCCGTCTTCCTAATTTCCGGCAAACACTGACCACCTTCAAGCCTCCTATGGTTTTGGTTTAATCCACCACAACTCTCCCTTGGTCCTCTCTGTTCTCCTCCTAAGCCTTGTTCTATTTTCTCTCGCTCAGTTCTCTCACAAGTCTCTGTTATCGCTGTATCTTTGGTACGTGAATAGGGGTTGTGTATTCTCAAAACCCTAAGTTGACATACTGTTCTATATATATATATATAGACTTAACTAAACCCTATTCCCTGTATGTGTAGAGACAGAGCCCTAATCCTAATCCTTGTCGGCCCATAACAAAACCTACGTTTTAAAACAGTGACGGCTACACACGTGAATTCCATTCTCCAGTTAAAACTATAACCTAATTTAATAAATAAAACATTTAACTTAATCCAATTAAAATAAACCATGAAATTAAAATAAATATACAAATAATAATTAACTAAAATAATTAACCAATTTAAATAAAATAATTAATCAATTAAAGCAAAACAAAATCCAATTTAAATAACCATTAAATAAACACACATACAAATAACCAATTAAATAAAATAAAAAAAATGCAATTAAACAATTAAATAAATACCAGGGCTATCTTTTTAAAATTAGGGGTATTACAGATGCTCAGATCATTTCTTTAATGCTGAATTGTATCGAACCCCATATTAGCTCCAACTTCTTGTATTTGGACACTGCCAAGGAGATATGGAACCAACTCCAACTGTTATATTCGGGTACTGGTAATATCACCATAATTTATGAGGTGTGCAGACAATTCTTTGACCTCCAGCAAGGAACTCACAGTCTAGAAGAATACTTCTCACGAGCAATGGGAATTTGTGAAGAAATGAACTTGTTTTAGCCCATCACCTCTTATGTGAAGAGCATACAACAACAACGTGAGGATTTTAATGTTGTTCTTGTTCTCACAGGGTTGTCACCAGAGTATGAACCCGTTCAAGCACAGATTTTGGGTAGCCCTGCACTTCCTTCTCTTCCTGATATGTTATCCAAACTCCAGCGTGCTACTCTATCTAGTGGCGCTTCAGGGTGTGCTTCAAGTGGTGTCACTGCTCCTCCTAGCAGTGAACGTTCTACTTTAGTTGTTAACCAGGGTGGCTTTCATTCTTCCCGTGGCGGTGGTAGTCGTTTTACCCGTGGTAGTGGCAGAGGCAGAGACTCGAAACTTTGTACTCTCTGCGGTCTTACTAATCACACTGTCAATTACTGTTGGGATTTTCATGGGAAACCACCACCTTCTCCCCATGCACATCACGTGACCTCTAATAAAAGGGATTCTTCTTTCTCTGCCACACCAACTGCTCCACACGTGGCTGTTGAGCTTGCCATGGGCACGATTCCCCGCAATGAGTATGCTTAGTTTATGTCTCAACAACGGCCTTCCACCTCATCTTCCATGGTTTCCTTTGCCCAATCAGGTAGTGCACCTGTATGTCTCTTGTCCTCTCGTCAGAGTCCCTGGATTCTTGACTCTGGCGCATCCGATTACACAACTGGTAGTTCTCATTTCTTATTTGATTTTTAGTCTGTTCCTTCCTCTTAAAGTGTTACTCTTGCTAATGGCTCATCAACTAAAGTTTTGGGTTTAGGGACCACTCATCTCACCTCTTCTATGTCCCTCTCCTCTGTATTATATGTTCCTCAATTCCCTTTTAATTTGATGTTAATTAGTAAAATTACTAAATCTCTTAACTGCTCCGTTACATTTTATCCCACATGTATTTTTCAAGATCTCGCGACGAAGAAGAAGATTGGTACGGGACATGAAGTAGGTGGCTTGTATTACTTTGATTTTGCACCATCTCCCACGGCTCTTCAATCATCTTTGTCTTCTTTTCAGTGGCACTGTCGTCTCGGCCACCCATCATTATCAGTTTTGCAGCGTCAAGTCCCTAGTCTTAGTCGTGTTGAGTCCATGTCTTGTGAAGCATGTTAGCTTAGTAAGCATTGTCGTGTATCCTTCAAACCGAGAGCTACTAATCGTGTTGTTAGTTCTTTTTAGTTAGTTCATTCAGATGTTTGGGGACCAATAAAACATATTTCTATTAATGGATTTCGTTATTTTGTGACATTTGTGGACGATCATTCTTGTATGACTTGGTTGTTTTTAATGAAAAATCGTTTCGAGTTATACTCTATTTTTCAAATATTTCGCAAAGAAATAAAAACTCAATTTGGGTGTTCCTTCAAAATTTTATGTTCTAACAACGCCAAAGAATATTTCTCGGACCCTTTTGAGACTTATTTTCATGCTAAAGGCATCACTCATCAATCATTTTGTACTTATACTCCTTAACAAAACGGAGTAATTGAATGTAAAAATCGTCATCTCCTGGAAGTATGTCGTGCCCCTTTATTTCATATGCATGTTCCCAAACGTTTTTGGAGTGATGCTGTTCTTATGGCCTGTCATCTTATTAATCGGATGCCCTTGTCGGTGTTACATGGGAAATCTCCTCATTCTGTTCTATTTCCCAACTTTGTATCGTTTAATCTTACTCCTTGGGTCTTTAGATGCGTGTGTTATGTCCATAACCTTGGACCCGGTCTTGACAAACTCGACCCTCGTGCCACTAAGTGTGTTTTTCTTGGGTATTCTCGCACTTAGAAGGGTTATCGTTGCTACAGTCCTCATTTTCAACGCTATTTCACTAGTGCTGATGTCTCCTTTTCTTAGACTCTCCCATATTTTTCTGATTCTACTACTCCTCTCGATATTACTCCTGAGCCACCTATGCCAATTGTTCCCTCTGTATTCCCTGCTCCCGCACCTCCTCGCTCCATTGTCCCATTGCAGGTTTATACTCGACGACCTCGACCGCCTACTTCGCTCCCTCCATCTCCTTCAGAGTCTTAGGATCCGACGCCATCTACTATGCTTGATGATTTGCCTATTGCTCTCCGTAAGGGTTCTCGGTCGTGTGTTACTGCACATCCCATTTCTAACTTCGTCTCCTACTATAATGTTTCATCGTCTTTATCTTGTTTTTTATCCAAAGTGTCTGCTACTTTTGTTCCCAAAACTTTGCAGGATGCTCTCTCTAATTTGGGTTGGCGCCAAGCCATGGTAGATGAAATGGATGCCCTTCACCCTAATTGGACATGGGATCTTGTTCCCTTACCTCCGGGCTCCAAAACGGTTGGTTGTAAGTGGGTCTACACTGTTAAATATCTTCACGATGGGTCTATTGAGCGGTTGAAGGCTTGTCTAGTGGCAAAAGGGTACACTCAGACTTATAGTGTTGATTATGATGAGACTTTCTCCCCTGTTGCTAAGATTTCTTCTATTCGGGTACTTTTTTTTATTGCTACCAATTGTAACTGGCCGTTGTTTGGTGACTTGGTTGAAGAAGTTTATATAGAGCAACCACCTAGCCCACCTGGGTTTGTTGCTCTAGGGGAGAATCGTCACACTGTTTGTCGCCTTAAAAAGACCCTGCATGGATTGAAATAATCACCACGAGCTTGGTTTGGAAAATTCTCTGAGGCGGCATTAGAATTTGGTCTTAGCAGATGCCAGACCGATCATTCAGTATTTCACCAGCGCACTAAAATTGGCTTCATTTTTCTTGTGGTGTATGTAAATGATATTGTGATCACAGGTGATTTTTTTAAAGGCATTGCTAAGTTGAAGTTGTTTCTGCAAAATCGATTCCACACTAAAGACTTGGGTAAACTTAGGTATTTTTTGGGTATCGAAGTTGCAAGATCCAAGGAGGGTATAAGTTTATCTCAACGAAAATATGTGTTGGACTTATTAAAAGAAACGGGTATGTTAAGTGGTCGTCTGGTTGATGCTCCTATGGATTCAAATACAAAACTTACGTCTGATGAGGGTGGTCTATTTAATGACCCGGGCAGATTTCGTCGCCTTGTTGGGAAATTAATTTATCTCACTATCACTGACGTGATATTTCATATGCAGTTAGTGTTGTAAGTCAGTTCATTGGAGCTCCTAGAATGCCACATTGGATTGATGTTATTCGGATTATCCGATATCTCAAGCAAGCTCCAGGTTTTGGGTTACTATATAAATGAAATTGTCATCTCAGGGTGGAAAGTTTTACAGATGCTGACTGGGATAGTTCTCCTTCAAATATGAGACATACTACAGGCTACTGCATATTTGTAGGAGGAAATCTTGTTACATAGAGAAGTAAAAAGCAAAACGGTGGTACCTCGATCTAGTGCTAAAGCTGAGTACAGGGCAATGGCCCATACCACTAGTGAGTTGACATGGATACAACATTTTTTAAAAGAACTTGGGTTGAGCATTGAAGCTCCTATTCCATTGTTCTGTGATAATCAAGCAGTTGTATATATTGCATCAAATCCTGTGTTTCATGAGAGAACCAAACATATTGAAGTTGATTGTCACTTTATTCGAGAAAAAATATTATGTGGGAGCATTTCTACTCCATTTGTGAAGTCTGAAGGTCAATTAGCTAATATGTTTACCAAAGCGTTAGGTCATAACCAGTTAAGGACTATCTGTTCCAAGCTGGGATTATTTGATATATATTATCCAGCTTGAGGGGGAGTGTTAGAATGTTTATGTGTGTGTGTGTGTGTGTGTATATATATATATATATATGTTGGGTCACTATGTAATTGCACATAGTTGGTAGGGTCATTATGTAATTAGCTCATTCCTTGTATCTTTATATAAGCTTTTGATGGCTTAGGGTTGAGATATATGAAATATACGAATTGCAGCCTCCATCATCTCTCTCTCTCTCTCTCTCTCTCTCTCATTTCATCAGTTTGAACATACCTATTGTCTCCGACTATAAACCTGTGGAAAAGGAACGATTCCCCCTGTTGGAGGGGTATCACGAGGAGGAATCATAGAAAACGAAACAGGTAATAGTAGAGGAGTTGAAGACGGAAGAAGGTGATCATTCATTATATTAAATGGGAACCATTCACTTTGAGAACCAACTGAACCATTATAGTATGGTGTATGCTCAAAGAAAGAAACATCCATGGATATAAACCGCCAATGACTGGGAGGATGGTAACACCTATAACCTTTTTGAGAGTGAGAATAGCCCAAAAACACACACTTCAAAGCCTTGGGGTCAAGCTTTGTACGAGTTTGCCCCAATTGCTGAACAAAGCATACACACCCAAAGACTCGCGGAGGAATAAAAAAAAGAAATGAATTGGGACGTAAGATTGAGAGTGGGGCAGCAAAGTTAAGAACCCTAGAGGGAGTCCTATTAATGATGTAAGCAGCTGTAAGAACTGTATCTCTTTAAAATGACTGTCATGCGAATGCAAATTGCTCTGGCTAAGTCAAGGATGTGGCGATTCTTTCTCTAAGAACGGCCATTCTGTTGAGGAGTTTTAACATTAGCCATTTGATGCTTAATCCCAAATTCTGTACATAACCGTTGTTCCTCTCCATAAGTGTACTCCGTACCTTGGTCAGATCTGAATTTTTTAATGTTACAACCATATTGAGTCTGAACTATTGTCATAAATTTTTTAAAAATGTTGTACACATCATTTTTGGTTTTTATAAGATAAATCCATGTAACACGACTATGATCATCAATGAACAATATAAAATATCGAAATCCAAGACTAGAAGTAACTGGGTAAGGACCCCACACATTTGAATGAACAAGATCAAAAGGTGTTAAAGTAGATTTATTACTACTAGCAGGATAATTGGAACGAACATGTTTAGTCATATAAAATGTCCTACAGGATAAATCTGACACTGCCAAGTTACAAAATAAGGAAATAAATATTTTAAATAACCGAAAGAAATATGTCCTAAACGCATAAGCTGGTCTTTATTAGATGAAACAAAATTAGAAAATTAAGCTAAATGTGCTTGAGGTGACCAAGGAGCATCCAACATGTATAGACCGTCCACGTCACGCCCACTGCCAATCGTCCGCTTTGACACCAGATCCGGAAAAATAGAATGAGAGGGAAAGAACGTTACACTACAATTTAATTGTTTGGTAACGCTACTAACAAAAATAAGATTCGTAGTCAACTATGGAACATGAAGTTATCTGACAAAGTTAATGAAGGTATAACGGATATGTGACCCTTCCCAACAATGGAAGATGGAGAGCCATCCGCAAGGCATATCTTGCGATGGCCAGAGCAGATAATATATTTTTTTTTGATAAGTAAGTCAATAAATAAAAACCGCTCAAAAGGGGAGCGGATCCCAAACAAACAAAAAGGCCCAAAAAAACAACTCAAGCCTTCAAAGAGGCTAAAAAAAGAACAATCTCCTCAATAGATCTATAATCTCTCCCCGAAACCCAACAAAAAAGAGTGAAAATAATGGAGAACTTAAGCATAGCAATAGGCTTCTCCTTTCTGTCAAAATATCTTATATTCCTCTCGAGCCAAATGCACCACCAACTACAGAGAGGCGTAGCCTTCCAAGCATCCCGAATGAGAGCTCCAGCTGAGAAATCTCTCCAAGCCTCAATCAACCCAAGGAACCCCAAACAAACCAAGCATCAAATCCCAACAAGCTCTGGCATGCTGCAATGTAACAAAAGGTGATCAACTGTCTCCTCATCGCAAAGGCACAAGTAACAACGATTGACCACCACCTGATTCCTCTTCCTCAAATTATTTTGGGTTAAAATCCTACCCAAGACAGAAGTCCTAGCAAAGAAGGCCACCTTAAGGGGAGCCTTAGAGCGCCAACTAGATCTCCAAGGGAAAGGACCACCATCACCAACCGTAAGGCACCTAAAAAAGGACCTCACCTCAAACCGACCCTGAGAATTAGGATTCCAAAGCCAACAATCAGACTCCCCATGAGAAATCACCTGATGATACAGTAACTCCAAAAAATGAGTGACCTCCTCAATCTCTCAATCATGAAAGTGCCTCCAAAACTGAACATCCCAAGATTGTCTTCTGTTATCAAGATGATAACAGTCAACCACTAAGGCCTGCCTAACAGAAGCAATCTTGAAGAGCCGTGGGAAAGAAAGAGCCAGGGGAATCTCCCCACACCAAGTATCCTCCCAAAATCTGATCCTCCTACCATCCCTGATCCGAAAACGAATATGTTTGCAAAAATCATCTCACCCCTTCCGAATGACAGTCCAGACCCCCCACTCCCCTAGGACCATGCACCTCAAGAGAGCTCCACCCACCACTACTCTCCCCAAATTTGCTCGCAATAACTCTCCTCCAAAGCCACTGCCTCTCAACCCCAAACCTGCAAAACCATTTCCCAAGGAGAGCCTTATTGAAGGGTAACAACCTTCTAATACCTAAGCCTCCACTCCGAACTGGGCAACACACTTGCTCCCTTCGAACCAGATGATACTTGAACTCCTCATCCCTCCCCTCCCAAAAAGAAAATTGCGCTGCAATCTCTCAATTCTCTTAGCTACAGGGGAAGGAATCTGAAAGAGCGAGATGAAATAAATGGGGAGGCAAGAAAGGGTACTCTTAATCAGAGTAAACCCCCCCCCCCCCCCCCCCCCCGCGGAGAGGAATTGCTTCTTCCAACCTGCCAGCCTCTTCTCAAATTTGTCCAAAGGCAATCCTAAATAAGAAATAGGGAATGACCCAGTGCGACATCCAAGAATCTGAGCAAACCTCTTAATATCAGGAACATCCCCAACCGGCACTAAGACACTCTTACCGACATTCACCTTGAGCCCCGAGACAACTTGGAACCAAACTAAAACGCATCTCAAATGTCTCAATTGGGACTCGTCAGCATCACAAAGAACAAGAGTATCATCTGCAAACATCAAATGAGAAATTTTTATCTAATTGGCAACATCCCTGCCCACCCGAAAACCACTCAAAAGACCCAACTTAACAGCACTTTTCAACAATCTGCTAAGCGCCTCCATCACAAAAAGGAACAGGAAAGGAGAAAACGGATCCCCCTGTCTCAAACCCCTCGAGCTAGAGAAAAAACCCGTCGGAGCACCGTTCACAAGAACAGAAAAACGAACACTAGAAATGCAAAAAAGAATCCATTTCCTCCATCTCCCCCCAAACCCCATCCTTTCCATCAAGTAGATAAGGAAGCTCCAACTCACATGGTTGTACGCCCTTTCAATGTCCAACTTTCACAAAACGCCCGGAACCCCACTGTTAAATCTGGAGTCCACACATTCACTGGCAATAAGAGCTGAATCCAAAATCTGACGACCTCCCACAAAAGCATTCTGAGAATCCGAAATGACACCATCCAAAACCTTCCTCAGCCTAGAGGCTAAGAATTTGGCAATCAACTTATAAAAGCAACTCACCAAGCAAATGGGGAGAAAATCTTTAACATCAAGCGCCCTTCCCTTTTTCGGAATGAGGGCAGTGAAAGTGTCATTCAAACTCTTCTCAAAAGAGCCTTGAGCATGGAAAGCATGAAAAGAGCTCATCACCTCCTCACAGACCACCTCCCAACACTCCAAAAGGAATCTCATGGAAAAACCATCAGGGCCTAGGGATTTATCCCCGTTACAGCTCTTCAAAGCAGACAAAACTTCCTCTTCAGAAAAAGGCTCCTCCAGAGTAGAGCCCTCATCACTCGAAATAGAATCAAAATGAAGCCCTGCAAGCAACGGTCTCTAACTAACTGGTTTTGTGAACAACAAAGAAAAGAAGTCAACAAAACCCTTACAAATCTCCTCCTCCTTTCTCACAACCTCCCCATCCACCCGAATTCTCCCAATGTGATTGCCCCTTCTATGAGCATTGGCAAAACGATGAAATTTTTTTGTGTTATTGTCACCTTCCTTGAGCGACAAAGCTCTAGATTTTTGCCTCCACGAGATCTCCTCCATGACAGCAATCTCAGCAAACTCCGTCTAACACTCCACTGAATCCGTCAAAAACCCCTGACCTTCCATTCTATCAATATCTGCAATCTCAGAGAAAACCCAATTCTTGCTCTATACTAGATTTCCGAAGACCTCCTTGTTCCAAACTTTCAGATCATTCTTCAAAAAACGCAACTTACCTGCGAGGGAATGACTTGGGGAACCAACCACTTCATACACCACCCACCAGGAGAAAACCCTCAGCCCGAAGCCACATATTCTCAAATCTGAATGGGGATCTTCGACTACGCAACCCACCACAATCCAACATCAATGGAACATGGTCAGATAACGGACGAGCCAAAGTGGCCTGAACAACATCTGAAAAATGTTCCTCCCAATCACTCTACACTAGGAATCTGTCAAGTCGAGAGAGAGTAAAAAGAGAGCGACCGCTGGACCAAGTAAAGGGCCCACCAACCAAAGGCAAATCAATCAACCTAAACACATCAATGAACTCCAAAAAAGACTCCATCTCAGCCGTCCACTTGCCCCCCGAAGACCTCTCAAAAAGAGATCACACAACATTAAAATCCCCTCCAATACACCAAGGCAGCGACCATCTCCTACGGACCTCACCCAGCTCTTCCCAAAGCAAATGACGAACACTATCCTCTGTAGGACCATAAATACCAGAAAAAACCCACCGAAAATCATCATCCATCATAGAGAAGATACATGAAGCAGAGCAAATCCCAACCTGAGACTACAACATAGAAACCCACCAGTTATCCCACATAACAAGAACACCACCCGAAGAGCCAACCGCATCCAAAGCAAACCATTCCCCAAATCCATCCCCCCCCCCCCCCCCCCCCCCCCCCTCCCCAACCCCACACACACACACACACACTACGCACAATCAAATCCATTATCTCTGCAATTTTTGTTTCTTGAAGACACAAAATATGCCCACCCCCTTTCCGAATCACCAACTAACCACTTTTCTTCGAACTAGGTCATTGAGACCTTGGACATTCCATGAAAGAATTTTTAGCTTCATAAGGAAACAATTAGGTTAACATTCTCTCCTCTCCCTAGATCCCTTATTTCTCCTTTCATAAGTGACAAGAGTCATTGGGCTCAAAAGCCCCCTCTCATCCACCCCCATTGGAAAACCTCCTCTACTCCCCCTGCACCCCATTCTCACCATGTGCTGAGAATTAAGAACTTCAAGAAACAAATTTGTCGCCTCCTCCATACGACCGTCGAAAGAAACTCCCAACCGAGAGCCCACCTCAACCCCTTTTTCTCTCAACCAAACATCTTCCACATCAGCCACTCCTGTAGCAAAACCAACCCCATCCGCCCCCTCCTCATCAGGTCTAATAATAGCTAAAGGAGTAAAAAAAATCAAAATCAGTGTCATCCCCATTCCATTGAACCAACCCCAATTCCTCAAGGAGAGAAGAACACAACCCATCCTCTCCCTCCTCGGGAACCGACGAACATGGTGAGCTGCAAGCAAGTGGAGTTCCACAAACCTCTGCAGCCACAGGATCACTCGGCTCACTTTGAAGGCCTTTCAAGACTAAATGAGACCGCAAATCACTCAACAACACAGCAGCAGTAGCATCATCCAGACAAATCTTCACATCCCTGCCCACACACACTGTGACGCTCTCCCCTTTCTGAACAACAGATCTTGAGGGTCCCAACCCATCAACTAGAGAACCCTTACCCACCTTCAGTCCGCTCTCCAACTCATTCTCTAAAACTGCGGCCAAGTTTCTGGAAATCGAGCCTTTCAACGACTCTCCAGAAGAGAGAGATGGGGGAACAAAAGAGGAAAAAGACAACGAAGAGCAATGCAAAGAAACATTCTTTCCCGGATTAAAGGCAACACGAGGAACCCATTTTTGTTTCTCCTTACGAGTCCGCCTTCTACGAATGGTAGGGAGAAGGATTCGCTTCTTTGATCGCAGACGGTGTCCCTGTGCAGGCAACAAAACTCGTCGTCCCTCTTTGAGAGATGGCGCACCAGGCAACTGAGATGGATCAACCAAAGAGAGCGGGGGAAACCGATTGTTCACCACAAGATCATAACAATACGGCCCAGAAACAACCGGCTCGGAGCCTCGCCCAGTCAAAAATCCGCAACCTAGCTCAGCAGAAGAAGCTTCCGTGCACACAGACACCTTTGATTGGGCCACCTTACCTTTATCCAGCCCACTCAAAACATGGTCATGCACTTCATTGAAAATAGGCCCAGAAACCGGAAAAGTGCCATGACTCTTCTCCACCGTGGCCCCATTCATTGCCCAATACCAAGCCCATCTCCTACCGAATCCATCTTAGCCTTCCTCATCCATTTGAAATGATTCAAATTGGAGATAGCTGGAATCCACTTCGAACGACTCTCTCCCCTGTGCCAACCATGTGGATGATCACCTCTACTCCCCCACCCACGCGCTGGATGCGCATGAACCACACCTTGATGGGATCGTGGTTCCCATCCCTGCAAAAACGCCTGACGGCCAAACCTCCACCCCTCTGTAAATCCCGCCGACCAAAGTTTTGGCCACCAACCGTCGAAGACACAGTACTCACCCTCCTTCGCTGAGTGAAGATCCTTTTGAAGCAAGCTATGTTCCGTTCCCAAAGCTTATCCCTCCACTCCTTCCACCTCTGAAATTCCTCCATCCCTTTCTTACCCATGGATTCCCATCTCAACCACTCCTTCTCCTTAAGCAAGTGGGACCCATCCCCCCCTTCCAAACTGTCAGTTGTTGGAACGAGCTGAGGATGTGTATCCTCCCAAACAGCTACCTTGTAGCAAAAACGATCATCATGAACAAAAATGAACGACGTGCAAGCATGGCCATCCGACACAGTGATGCGAACCTTCTCAGCATCAATAGTATCATCAGCGTCAACCCAAATGAAACCTCCACACAAATCCCCAACCGTCACGAAGAGAGCGTGGTTCCACAGGTGAAGAGGAAGGCCGTACAATGTTACCTTCTTCAGCCTTTTCTCTTTCAAAACCTCATAGCATCCCACCCTAAAATTCCACAAATCCAAGTGAAGAGAAGCCTTGCCCCAGTCACGACGTCCCTTCTTAAGCACTCTCTCTGCCTTTGCCTTAGAAGGAAAGCGAAAAAGAAGCAAAGAATCCGGCAGGGGCGCCACAACTATCGCCGGCGAGACCTTCCAAACATGTGAACCCAAGCTACAATCTGAGCACAATCACCTACATCTTTATCGAAATTTCCCACCAAACATGATTTCAGATCATCTCCTCTTATCGACCGAGTCATCATCCAAGAAAATTGAAAACCCTCTGTACGTAGAAGCAGATCTTGCGAACCCACCCTGAAACAGTCGTGGAAGACGAGCCACGTCTAAGAAAGACCGCATAACAAGAGAGAAAAAAGAAAAGCCAAGGAAAGTAGCAGAGGATTTCACCAGAATCAATGATTCATGGTGTCGAAGATGTAGATACGCTATGTGCAGACGCAATAGTACCTGAGTGGGCATAAATGGAGGTTAGCTGAGATGATGCCTCCATATGGTTGAAGAATTGTTTGAACTTGAGTCAAGCTAACTATGGCAGAAGATGTAAAGGAGTTGTCAGGAGTTAACAACGAGACTGGTTGTGTAACATAATGTGCAGAGGATCGAGGCTGTTGTTTCTGTTGCGGTGGGTGTCCATGTAGAGCATAACAACGAGATTTGATGTGACCAATTTTTTGGCAATGGTCATACTGTCCACGTTGTCGTCCCAGAAGAGGACCGGTGGTAAAGCTCTGCACCGACTGGGATGGTGCAGTTCCTGAAAGGTTAGGAACCCGAACTGCCATATCAGAACGATCAACAGAAGCAACACCTAATGGATGAGTCCAACGGCTCTCATCTAACAACATATAGGAGTATGCATCCTTAAGAGTAGGGAATGAAGATAAGCCCAATAAATGAACACAAGCATACTCAAACTCGTCGGTCAACCCAACAAGAAATTGACACACTCGATTTTTTTCCACAATCCCTGCATATAAAACTGCATCATCTGGATCCATCAAAGAGTGGAAGGAATCATAATATGACATCTCCTCCTAAATAGCACGAGATGTAACCTAAAACTGTCAAGTCAACCTAAGAAATCCTGGTGATATCTCGCCCTAGCTGGAAAATCCGTGCATTATTTTGCCTTTGAGAGTAAGTGCGTTGAACTGAATCCTAAATCTGCTTAGCAGTCTTCATACACATATAGCCAACAACTATGTTTGGTTGCATCGAATTGACTAGCTAAGACATAACCATAGCGTTATCTACAAACCACTGTGGACATGCCTTCTTTGACTCAGCTGGCTCTTTTTCAGAACCAGTAATATAACCAATCTTGCCTTTGCCACCAATGAACATCTTGGCAGACTGTGCCCAAATCAAATAGTTGGAACCATCCAACTTCATTGTGGTGATTTGAAGTCCTAGATTTTCTGATGAGTTGGTAGGAAAAATGGCACTACCACCCATATAACTTGAGCCAAGTGAATTAACAGTCGAGGACCTTGAATCTGCAATAATCTGTCACACGACAATAAAAAAACTCCAATAACACCACAAATTCTGTTAATAAATCAAAGAGTCTCTTTAGACCATAAACAATAATAAAGTCTTCTCAGACCATTTCCAAAAAATCCAAATACATACCTTTTTTAAGGAGCGCTGTCCGCTTACATATAGCCAGACAACTTCTTTCTTAATATTCGGAACCTCTTTGTAGACTAAATTTTTTTTTACCCAAGCCCTTTTAGGTGTTGGAGACCAATTATCCCAATTAATCAAACCCTAGAAGAGTAAAAAAGAAATTGTAAAACTTAAAAATACTTGTTTTCGATCACAAGATAGCAACACAGAAAAACATGTGTAGGCAACGTCACACGATGTCACAAACAACCTAAGGTGGCTGTTGCACAAGTAGAAAGACTGCTCAAAGGTGTGGAAAGGCATTGGCTCTGATACCAAGTAGAAATATAAAAAGAAGAAAAAGGAGAGAATTGTGTAAAGGCTTGAATGGGATAAATCACTTATTCACAGCTCTAGTATTTATAGATAAAAAGAGCACATGCTCATATTACAAGAAAGGAAACTAGATCAAATCTAAATCAAATCACAGCATATTCTAAAGCATAATCAAATCTCTACCAATATGGTAAGTCATATGATAAATCGTAGTTATCATATATGCTAACAATCTCACAATGCAAAAAACAGGACATTACAAGTTTCAGCCCCCAAACTCTAGCTCTGGCTCTCACTCTTTCCTAAGATTTCCAGTGTTCTCACGATACCCATTCCAAGCTCTAATGCCCTTGTATACTGGGCTACAAGAGAGTTCTAAATAGGGTCCACGACCCGCAAGAGAAAACGGGACACATTTTTGGGTCAAAACTGAGTGGCAATGTGACCCGAGCTGAACAAAATTCAGACCACAACATCACAGGAGACTTACCTGACTGTTGTGAAAGTATTTATATCTGGTAGTGATATAGCCCTTGTCCAACATATTTGGAAATTATTAAAATATCCTTAACTCGCAAAAACCTAGTTATTTATTTATTTATTTATTTTTTGAAAACTAGACCTTTCACATACTATTCTGAAATAAACACTATAACACTTAAATCAACCCAAATTTTAATTGCAAAAGATCCAAATCATGCTTCATATTGCCCCAGTTTACAATGTCACCATCCAGAACTTAATAGATTCTATTAAAAAAATAAAAAAGAAAACAAAAAAAAAAAAGACAAAATTTTTGGATTCTAATTATTTTGAGTTTTTATTTTTTATTTTTGTTCAGATTCACGCACTCCGCTACCCTGACTTTATGATATCTAGGACTTAAGATAAATCTGCTCGCTGCTTTACTTGATTGTGTCATGTACTCTGTTTGATATTGTTTTATTGTTCTGTTTAGTTTTGATTTGTTTGAGTTATTGAGGTTACTTTCAAGCTTACTTGGGTTTTGGTTCAATGTGTCAATTTCTGCAGCTGACCCTCTCAAACCAGATTAGTTCGATAATGATGTTCTGTTTGCTTTTTGTAGGCATCTGTGCAGATATTGCAGTGTCGAAGCATGAGTACTGGTCCTCCTTAGCACCTCTTCCTTTTGAAGTAGTCATTTCTGCCGGACAAAAAGCTAAAGAGGAATGCTGGGAAAAAGGCTAGTAACAACTCTTTGAAAATTTATGTCATATCTATTTGTGTTTCCGGCATCCAGAAATTGTTGCCCCCGTGGTCATTTGGTTTAGGCAATATTTTTGTATTATTTGCAGTCCCTCTTTTTTTTTTTTTTTTTCAAACTGAGAAGCCTTTACGTCTGCAACATTGAGCAGGTGAGGACAATACTGAGAGGACGAACAAACTTGTTCTGGACATAAGCGATCTAACTGGAGAAGGAAATATTGAGAGTATGCTTTCAGTTGAAATGGGCTTGAAAGAGCTTGCTTCCTTGAAGGTTCCTTTTTAAATTTAAAGATCAAACTTTGTTTTATTTACATCAACATCTGTCTTCGATCTTTCGCATGAGTCATGGTTATCCTCATTAGTCTTATCATTCAAGCTGATGCAATCCCTGCAATATTCTCTTAAATTTTCATCATCTTCATGCTCTTTAACTGCAGTTGCTTTATCAGTGATTTGGTATCTATTTCTTGGAAAGTGTTGCTCTATTTAACACTATAATTGTCTGTTTTCCAGGTTGAAGGTGCAATTGTGCTTGCATTGGCCCAACAGCGACGTGCAAATGCTCTTCGACTATCCGTCTCAGGTTTATTTTGTTTAGCTTCTTTTGGCTTGATTCCCTTTTTTAGCTGCTTTAATTTAGAAATTTCCTTGTTGAATATATTTTGCCTTCTTTGAGATTACCAATGATTCCCATGATTTTGATGAATATTGTTTTCCCTTTTATACGGGGCACTCAAAAGTCATAAATATTATGTATGTATTATGAAGTCCAAGTTTTTGCATGAATGGTGATTTTTATGTTTACTCATTTGGACATCCCTTTTATCATAACTGGTTGTATCAAAATAAGTGGCCTCTTGAAATGAAGTGGGCTTTTTTTGACCTGGTGCCCTACCTGTTTGCATTCATTTCCTAGGGTTTAGCGTTTTGCATTTGCCTCCTTTTGTTGTCCTAGTGACTGTGTTTACAAGACTATCATTGTCCTTTGAAAAAACCATCAATCTAAGTTATTGAAGGACAAAAGTTCTTGTGTCCAATAAAAACTCTCCTGGTAACCTGAACTAGATATGGTATGTGATGAGCCAATTGGCGTACTATTGATTTTTAAAAGCAGTGAGTATGAAAATTACTGGTGGAGACGCATCCGAAAAAGTTGAATAATATGTGGGACTATCGTGATGTATTTGATGGACAACAGGTGAAAATTCTTGTTGGTCCAATGCTTCAAGTTTGCCGAGCCACCGATTGGACCATCATTTCCTTGAAGGCTTCTGCCTATTCTATGCATTTTTCTTGTTTGGTTGCTGAAGTCTTCTAGATTATATTTAAGGTTTGGTAATAGCTATTGGCAAAAATGGTTTTCTTCCTAAGCATATTTTGTTATTTAGCAGTTGTGGCATGGAAATAATCGTTGGCCTGAGACAATTGGTGTTCTAATATTGAGGAACTTGGTTCTGGGAGGTCTTAGTTCAAGTCTTTCCATTTGCATCTGTTCTCTCGATTTGCACTCTATATGTTCTCTCAAATTGCATTCTATATGTTCTCACTGAGACGGATTGTATGTAAGGGAGGGTGTGAGAGCATGGGATAAATATGGGGTTCATTCCTTTTCAGCTTAAGTTTTTAGATTAATTAGTTATAAATATGGTATCAAAGTGGGTAAGGTCTTGAGTTCTAATCTCACCATCATCCCTACTATATTTGATGAACATGTTTGGACAATTCATAACTGTGAGTCCGGTGTTAGAGGATATAAATACTTTATTAACATCTTTTCTAACAGAAGAATTTTTGGGTTTAGTGGTGTTCGAACATGATTGTAGAGTTTCGTTGTGTGAGGTTCGGGTACAAATCTTCCTATCTAACTAACAGAAGCTGTTCACCTATACTGCAAGTTTGTACTTCGCATCTGTTTGCCTCTCCATGTGCAAGATGCGGTCACAAGTAAGGGGGGATGTGAGAGAATGATTTACATTGTTATCCTATTCCTTATGTATTAACGCCATGAAATAAAATGAATAAAAAAAGGAAAGAAAATCGTCAGGTTCAGTAATATGCACAAGAATACTTATGTAATTCTGTTTATTTTGTGTGCAGATATTAAATCACCTGGAGATCCAAAGTATATGGACGCGTTTGGTACGTTCCATTTGGATATTTTATTGCATTTTGCTTTAGGCTGATGCCAGATAGGTGGAATGAGGATTTTGTTGTTGTTTTAGTATTGACTATTAATTTAGAATCTATAATTGCGCAAATTGCATTAGACTACTACTAAAGTCAAAAGTGAGATGCAATTGCAAACCACAGGTTTTATCTAATGTTGTTTTAGTCGTCAAAGGTATATCTGATAGTGACCCCAAAGAGATTTGTTGATATACCCCCCAAAAATCATATTTTGTATCCGTTGTCTGTTTGCAGTTTGTTAGCTTCATCTCACTGTTTTGTGAGGAAAAGGATCCTCTCCGTGAGAATCTCTCTGCTGGACTCTGCAGTGCTCATCCTGCGGCTCAGATTTAGCCACATCATCCTCCATGTTCAAATCTACAACTTGCAATTTCAATTTTAAAAGAAATTTCAACGCGACTCAGATTTAGCCACGTCATCCTCCATGTTCAAATCTACAAGACTACAACTTGCAATTTCAATTTTAAAAGAAATTTCAACATGGACGATGACGTGGCTGAATCTGGGCCACGATTAAACCCTGCGGAGTCCAGGAGAGAGATACTCAAGGAGAGGACCCATTTCCGCTTTGTGATATTATATATATATATATATATATATTGGTTACTCTAAGTTTTCTTGTAGATTGGTTCTGGACAAATTTTATTCGTACGGGTTGCAATCTTTCACTGCATTGAGGTCTTCTTTCAGCTAATCAAAACACCTTTGACAATATTTAGAGCAAAGTTTCAACTAGTTTTATAGGGTAAAGTGCAAGAAACCCCCTTCAACTATTACCCTATTAGCAAATAACCCCCCTCAATTATAAAAGTGGCAACAAACCCCCTGAACTAACCATTTGGTTGCAATTTACCCAATCCGACGACCGGTGAATTGAATTTGACCGTGAAGTTGTGCATGCTTGGTCGCGTGATGACCCAATTTTATTTAAATGACCAAACTGCCCTTATGAAAACTAAAAGACCACAGTGCCCATCGTATAACACTCAAACGCACCCAACACTAATTTCATAAAAATCCCCAAATTCAAATGCGACTGAATCCTAATGGTATCAACTAATGTTTTCTTGCAACAATGGCACGGCCCAGAAAAGCATATGCACTTAGCATCGTTCATGGAGTTCACTTCCTCTTCAACGATGATGACAACTGGCGGAAGAGCGGTCGATGGCACCTGCGACAGATTCGTCATCTGAAACCCAACGCCATCGACTGTTGTAGACTGTTTGTCTGTAGTTAATGATGACGTGAATGAATTGGTGGACCATGTTTTCTATCGTCTTTGGAAACTCAAGTAATTAATGCTCAACCACACACCACCCCCAACATACATGCGTGATAAAACCAATTTAACACTGCAAATCCACTGCCACCACCTCAACGTCAACAAATCAAACCACGACATTCTACTCTTAGAAACTCAAACAATTTATACTGAATCACCCACAGCTATCCCAACATATAAACCCAATCGAGAGTGAGTTGTTTGGGTCTCTTTTTTGCTTTTACTAATATTCTTCAAACTGGAATCTCTTCGATTCTGAATAACAATTGATACTGAACCGAAACACAATGTCGAATTCAATATTAAATTTTTAATCGTTATAAAAACGTTCGGTGACATCGAACAGCCACTCCGACGCCTTCCAATTGGCATTGTTCCCCAGAAGTTGCAACTCATATTTATTTATTATTTTTAGAAAGGTCTGTGGATAACTGATAAGGTTGGGTGAGTTGGCTGAGTTCTGTTGAGTTGTCCCATTTTGATTGATTGTTGAGATTGTTAGCTGCCACGTCATCATTTTAGTTGTATAACCCTTAAAACTACATAGTTTTAAATAAGGGCAAATATGTCTTTTGATTTTTCCGACCAAGTCAACTGTCGGATTGTCCTTAAATTAAACAAAATCAATAGTTCAGGGGGGTTATTTGTAATTCCAGGGGGTTAGTTGCACTTGAGTAATAGTTGGGGGTTTCTTGCACTTTACCCATTTTTATGTAACATGTGCATTTATTTACACAGCTACTCCAGATTTTTGTTACTGTTCCATCTTCTTTTTTTTTTTTTTTTCGGTGTTCCATCTTATGTTTAAGCAGCCTGAAAGTTGAAGCTTATTTGAAGCTTCTTATTTTTGTAGCATTATAGTCATCGATGTCCTTGTTTATTGCAGAACTGAGTGCAGAGGAGTCTGAGGATGTTCTTTTCAAGGAGGTCTGGCTTTTCTTTCTTAGTTAATCCATGTCACTCTTGATTTATGACACTTAACCAGTGAGTCTTAAATATTACATACATACATACATATACATACATACATACATACATATGTATATATATATATATATATATATCATGTTAGTTTATAGCTAATGGTAGCTGTTAGTCATATTTTCTTTTTCTGAAATTTTGTACAAAAACTGGGTTGGTGCACTTCTTCATGACTTTTATTAATGACATCATTACGTAGAAAACCCAATGAAAAATGATTAAGTAAACAAATTATGAACTAAATTCGTGATTTTCATTCAATTGTGCTCCACTGACTTCCAGTTTTGTCAAAGATCTGGAAAGTCTTTGTGCTTTGTTGGGAAGGTAACATGTCGCACATTGGGATTTTTTCTTTTCTTTTCATAGGAGAATTATGTTGTTTATTTATAGTGATGGTTAAAAATCACATCCATTTGCAGTACTCGGAAGTGGTTCTTTATAACTGGTTTTTTTAATCTTAAAGTGACCTGTTCATATGCTAATGATTTGATTTTTATTTACATCACATAACTTTAACAGGCATGGCTTACATATTTTTGGGGAAGAGCCAAAGCCCATGGTATAGAAGAGGAGATTGCCAAAAAACGACTTCAATTTTGGATTAGCCGTAGCCGACAGTCACCAACTTCGCATGATGCTGTGGATGGTAATTTTTGCTTATTATAGTCCTCATGATTAACGTAGAGATACCAATCCTTATTTCAGGAATACCATTTGGTAAGTTGATATTTGATATTGAATGAAACTACAACAGAAATAATTTTTTTTTTTTACCCTTAGATATCTTTGAGCATATATTCATCAGTCGTAACTAAACTAATAAAAAGGTAAACTTATACATAGGTGAATCTTATGTGAAACTGCATAAAAAGGGCAAACCCAGTACACAAGGCTCCTGCCATTGCGGGGTCTGGGGAGGGTTAGATGTACGGTCTTACCTTCGCATGCGAAGAGGCTGTTTCCTTGTGTCAAACCCAGTCATAATGTGAAACTGCATATGATATCTAAAAGTTTATATGAATACCCTCTATATATAAAGAGGGACAATTGTGCCTACTCTGTACTTTTGAAAGAAAATAGTTTAGCAAATTGGGATTCATTTTTTTTGTTACTGATTTGTGCAATCAGTCTTAGGCGTGCTATTTTTCTTTCTGTTACTTGCTTTCAAGTGTATTGGAAGTGGCTTTTTCAGTTTGCTATGGTGCTATGATGTATATTCCCCCTTTTTATCCATTGTACTAAGCACTTGTTTTTTTAATGGAAACAAGCTCATTCATGAAAAAAATAATAAATTTGGGATTCATTTATCGCCAAGGTATTGCTGAAAGAGAAATTTGGCTTTCCCCTAAGGTGTCGTTGAAAGAAAAAAATTTTGCCCGCCGCCGGTGTGTTGTTGAAAGAGAAATTTGGCTTAACAGGATTCAACATACCAAAGAGTATAGGCTACCGAATTGGCTATAAATATGGGATTATAGCCAGTCTAGGTTATGAAATAATAAAGCCTTGATAGACACATTTTTTTCTTCCATTTGAACTCATTTCTATAATTCTTTTAGTTGCTTTAATAGGTGCAGTTGTAGCCCATAAAAAATTTGTAGAACTAGGAATCCAAATCCAATTTTGTTCTAGGTTACACATTCATTTCCCTTCAATTCTATTTGAATTTGTGTATAAAATAGAAATGCTTTTAAGAAACTAGCACTGGAAAGTGTTTCTATAACATATACTTGTCCATTTTAATTGTGGAAGCCCGAATTATGACAGGCTTCGAGTATTGTAGACTCGTAGTCATGCACCGAGTATCCTAGCATTAGCAGCTCAATTCAGAGTTGCATGTTATGGTTCTGTATATCCGCTTTTTCTGTTTGTATTTTAATCCATTATTTGCTCATTTTTTTTCGTGTTTCACGTGTTAGTGGAGCAAGGTCTGGTGGAGCTGAGGAAATTGGGTATTGAGCAACAACTCTGGGAAGCATCCCGCAAGGAAATCGACTCTTCCAGTTCTACAGCACAAAAATCTACGAGAAGATGAAAGAATGCTTTTTAAAAGCATGCGGCGGCGTTGAAGCTTCTTCATTTGGCTCTTTCACAGGTTGTGTTACCACATATATATAGTACTGGCTTTGTCCTAGATCACATCAGTTGAACTATTGAATGTAACTCTTACCCTTTTAAGTTGTTTACTTGATGTATCATATAACCCGAGAGATATTAAAATGTCAAATTTTGATTAAAAGTTTGTTGTGTTTAAAACTAGTTGAAATTAGTCACTCAAATTTGAATGCTATGGGCCTGAAACATACTCATTTGCTTCTACGGGGATTTGAGCTTTACGTTCACTGTGAGTTAAATGAAATACCACTAAAATGTTTACTTGAATGAGCATTGAATATGCTTGTCGAGCTTGTGAGCATTGCAAGGGCCAAGGAGCGAATGACTGCACAAGCACAATATCTTTTTCTTTTTCTTTTTTTTTTTTTAATTTTATTTATTTATTTATTATTATTTTTTCAGTTAAAAATAATCTGTTATGTTATAATTAAGTTACATAAAGTGGGAGCGAAAACGAAATCAAGAGGGGGAGCGTGAGAGCGACAAAATTAAGTCATAAATGGTATTTGAGTAGCGAGAGCGAATTCAAGAGTAAGAGTGTAAGAGCGACAAAATTAAGTCATAAATGGTATTTGAGTGAAGAGTGCGCTATTATGGCCACACATCAATCTTGCTCTAGAATCGCTCCGCGCACATTCTTTTTCAACCATTACCTCCACATTCTTCTCTCTTCTGACAACTCTCCACTGCTTGCTTCTTATCCTTTTTAGTTTCTTCAGTGTCTTGTAGTATCAATTGAAACCCCCTTTTATAAAATTACCTCCATTAAAACATAGCTCCATCAAGACCTAACTCCGTCAAACGATACCTTGAAAATTATTTTATTAGAGCAACTACTAAGAATAGAAGAGGAAGGGGAAAAAAACCTTTGAAGGTAAAGTCACCCCATACATTCTCTGATAATAACCCTTATATATATATATATATAACTCATATCAACCGACATAGAATGAAATGAGAATGGGAATGGAACGGTGATTCTCATTCTCTAATTTAGTTGCAAATATAAAATGATGTTGGAATGAATTGATAATCACAATTCTAAGTGGTGGTGGTGGTGGAAGGAGATGGTGGTGGTGGTGGCGACGGAGGGTAGCGGCGGTGACAAAAGATGGTGGCGACGGAGAGTAGCGGCGGAAGGCGATGGTGGCGGCGGCAGTGGCAAAAGGCGATAGTGGTGGTGGTGGTGGTTGTGTTGGTGATGGCCAAGAATTTTATTCCTTGTAATGAATTTTCATTCCATCCATTTTGCAGCGGAATGAATTTTTAGAGCAATACTTGAGTCCAATTCAAGTTGGATGAACTTCATCCAACCGTCTAATGTGACCCAATAAAATTGCAACGAGTGTTCAACAATCCACAAAGGCCATTTCCATTCCCTTACCATAAAACCCAGCAAAAAACAAATTTATGAAGCACAAAGTAATGACTAACTCGAATGCATACTAACAAAAGCAATTACGTGTTATTTGTCTCCTAACACTGTTTTACACCTCATTCAAATTCTCAGTCATCAATCAAAATTAATCTCATAAAACATTAAGCCAATTTTAAGGAGCAAAATAGGATTCAAACATGCCAGCATTGAAGGTGACAACTTCCCCAAAACCGAAGTAACGAGAACTTTCAGTAATCAAGATCATATATCTTTTAACTACAAGAAAATTGTTTCAACAGAAAGAGCATGTCGCATATTATAAGACAAAATCTTTAATCTTCTTTCCTCCTTCCATCCCCAAACCTTATAATATAATAATAATTATTCCATGTATACAATAAGTCCACTACATGTGAATTACAATTTGTCACCTAATAATGGTAAAGAGAAGTCTATAATGATAGTGCTCTCATTCATAAACTCACGGTCACAACTCACGTCAAGTGTGTGGCATAAAAGGAAAGTCGATCAAATGAACAAGGACGAGGACTCACACGAGAGTCCGTGTATACGGCTAGAAGGTGAGAACTTAATAGTGGCCTTAGCAATTGCAATGTAACTTCATAAAACACAACAGTGTTGTAGACAATATTAAAGAGATCAACTCTTATCTCAAGATATATATAGGCCAATTCATTTGAAGAATCAAAATGTCTATAAATAATTATAAAGAAATTAGGCATAACAATAAGAACACAATGACTTACTTTTTCTTTCTATTGTTTTGCTTCGTCGTCTTCTTTCGCGCTTGCTGCTTCTTACCATCTCTTCCTTTCTATTGCTTTGCTTCATCATCTTCTTTCGTGTTTGCTGCTTCTTACCATCCCTTCCACCATCACCATGTAGCTGAACAAGGCTTTCAACACGAATATAAGCTTCTACAAAATCCTCTAAACCATGAGTTCGAATGTTTGTTACTTTTTCCCTTTTTAAGAGCGCATCCAACCCTCTCAAATGTCTTCTCAAACTCAAAACATAGAAGACTTTGTTTTTTTTATACACTATGATGTGCCAGTGGCAGAGCCAACATGGGCCTCGGGCGCCGAGGGGGGGGGGGGGGGGGCGCATGCCCCCGGGCCCATGCTATCCCATTAATTACAAATTGGCTTATGATTTATAAAAGTTCTCAAAATCCCCACCCCCCCAAAAATAATTTTTTTATAGAAAATGGCCATTAATTTTTATTACACATAGGCCGATAATTTATAAAAAAGTGAAAAATGCCCCCTGAAATAATTATTTACTCTTGGTCCAATTAATTTTTATTGCAAATAGGCCTATAATTTATAAAATTTTACAAAAAAAGCCCACTAAAATAATTATTTTTAAAAAATAACTTTAATTTTTCCTTTCACCTCCTCCTCCTCCTTTATTCAGACTCTTTTTTTTTTCTCTTTAAAGTTTGGCAATTAAATTTGTTGCTAAAAGGACTCTTAAGGTCGGTATTTTATGTTTCTATTTATTTTAAAGCAATTGATTTTCAAATTATTAAATGTTATTATTCCAACATTATTATAGTTCTATTTTTCACTATTCGCGTGAAAAAAAAAAATATAATTTATCCACTTTAATCCTAAAATGAATTCCTGACTCTGCCCTTGGTGCTATACAGCGTCTTAAAATATAAGGTTTTCAAAACTATTATCATATATAGCAATTTACTATAAGTTGAGATGTTGAACATTTTTTTAGATTTTTGTACAACGTGCTGAAAAGTCAAAAAAACTGATTAAAATAAGAAAAGTAAGATGAAAAGTACGTTATGTCAAAAAATAATATTTTGGATAAAATGTACCATTAATTACTAAAATATAGCATTTTGATAGTGTAACTCGTCTCAAAATATAACTTTATTATGGAGAAATATCATTTTGCATAAGAGGTGCTCTAAGTCATACTAGAAAAGACTTTCATTGTCCTTTTGCAGAAGTACTTCCCCACCACTCTTTGAATAGGCCAAAGGCATCACATAAAATAATGAACTAATCATAATTGATTGAGCAACAGAAAACAATTTCAAACAGCACAAGGGCATCAACATTCATTAGAACAAAATCATTCATATAATCAGGTTTAATAGTTGGTCCATTCTCAGCCTCAGTAAAGTTCATCTTTTTCTTTTCTTTGTGTTTTTTTTTTTTTTTGGGAAAGGTAAATGATAAGGATTAGTTAGTGCTAAGACTAGAATGTTGGGTTTAATTAACAAACAACAAGTAGAAATCAAAATTGATCATCAATTAAAGAGAGGGTTTGATCTCATACCTGCTTAAAAAATTAAACTTGAGATACCTTTTGAAAATTCTTTATCGCCCTTTGAGAGATTTGAAAAATAGAGCGCTTCACCCCCTTTTGAAAGTTGTCGATACGATAGGACTGAATAAGAGTTTTAAAACCCTTATATATAACAACAACAGAGGGGGATGGCTTCTCTACAAACAAGCATACCTAAGTTTCCCTTCCTATCATGGAAATTTAGATATCAATGGTTAAAAATAAATCACACCAAATAAGTTAGAAAACCACAATCCAACGGTATAAAACCATACTCCCAATTAGACCACCAAATTGGAAAGTACAAACCCAATCCATCAAGTATCAATAATCACATTGCAATCCTATTTTAGAAAACGTAGTGCATAGGACCATAAAATAATTTTCATTATTTATATATATATAAATTCCAACAATCTCCCACTTGGTCCATGCACTCTAAGTTTTATAAAATGACACTATGGATTGCAACACACTTTATAAAAGTCGAGTGGTCACTCATTTTTATTTAGAAAACACAATTATCGAAATTGATGGATTGAAACTTTAGAACACTCTCCTCCATAAATTTCCTCAATAGTGGATCATGAATGCGTAGACAAGTAATATATTAGTCTAAACAGTTCCATGGTCTCAAAACCGATTCCATCTAGGATTCAAGCAAATATAGTGGTTTTACTATATTTCATGAGATAGGCAAACTGCATGTGGTCTAAACGCACACCTCACTATCCTTCCTGCTTCATACCATCGCGGTATGTCATCTGAACATATTACAGCAAACCGCCAACCTTCTGTTCAGTGTGAGGGTTTATCGATATGGAGCCAATCTCATATCTAGCCCAAGCTATCCTCATAGAGCGTTAACACTCCCACAGGCAAACTTTAGTAGTTATATTTGGATCTACCAATATGGTGCCAATTTCACATATAGCCCAAACAACTTCATGAGTGCAATACCACTCTCAGGCAACAAGAATAATACGTGCACATATCATATACAACAATGTAATAATAATATTGATGATGATGCATCATAACTTTATTTTCATGCAAACAACTATCACCATAAGGTGTAAATAAACTGGAAAAAAAAACAACTGCAATGTAACATGATATAATAGAGAAATCAGACATCATAACACAATGACTCTTGAATACCCATCCGAATCACGTGCTCTTTAAATATTTTTGGCTGAAAACCTTTAGTGAGAGGATCTACAATCATCCTTGCTGTATCTATATGGGGAACCTCAATAATACCTTGTTTAACCTTCTCGTACACGTAAAGGTTACGCTTGGTCAATTTTTCATTTTTCACATATTTTGTGACAGCTTCATTATCACAGAAATTTATCAAAGGCTTGTGTATGGAGTCCACAACCTTTAAATCCGCAATAAACTGTTTCAACCACATGGCATGTTTGGTCGCTTCATAACAACTAATCAACTCTGCATACATAGTTGAATCTGCGATAATGGATTGCTTAGAGCTTTTCAATAATACTGCTCCCTGAGCCAACATAAAAATATATTCAGAAGTGAATTTTCTACTACTCGAACAACCTGCATAGTCCGAATCAGAATAACCAACTATCTCCAAACAATCTGATTTCTTGTACACCAAGACAAACTCTTTTGTTCTCTGAAGATACCTCGAAACTTTTTTCACCGCCCTCCAATGAGCAATACCTGGGTTTTGCTAAAATCTTCCAAGCATCCCAACCACATAACTAATATCTAGTCTAATGCACATCACAGACTTCCAACTGCAGACGCATTTGCGATGATATCAATTTTACTTCTCTCAATCTCATTCTTAAGACATTGTTCCTCTGAAAAAATATCCCCTTTTACAACTGGAACCTCACCAGGTGCACAATTTTCCATCCCAAAAGTTTTTAAAATTTTATTAATATATGCCTTTTGAGATAAACCAAGTGTGCCTGTCGTGCGATCTCTATGAATCCTAATACCCAAGACAAACTCAGCATTGCCCATATCCTTCATATCAAAATGACTTGATAAAAAATTCTTCGTATCATGTATCACATGAATGTCATTGCTAGCTAGTAAGATATCATCAACATATAAAACAAGAATAATAAAACGACTCCCACTGACCTCGAGATATATGCATTTGTCTCCAACATTCTTCTTAAACCCATAGCTAGTAATTACTTTATCAAATTTCAAGTACCACTGTCGTGAAGCTTGTTTAAGCCCATAAATTGATTTCTTTAACTTACACACTTGATGTTCATGTCCCTTAACCACAAAACCTTCAGGTTGAGACATGTATATCTCTTCCTCAAGGTCTCCATTAAGGAATATTGTCTTCACATCCATCTGATGCAACTCAAGATCATAATGTGCAACAATAGCAAGAATGATTCTTAAAGAATTCTTTGATGAAACTGGAGAGAAAGTCTCAGAGAAATCAACACCTGGCTTCTGCTTGAAACCTTTAACCACCAATCTAGCTTTATATCTATCAACATTTCCAAGTGAATCCCTTTTGGTCTTAAAGACCCATTTGCACTCCACCGCATTACGATCTGTAGGTAAATCAGCAAGCTCCCACACCCCATTAATATCCATAGAGTGCATTTCATCTTTCATAGCATCTATCCAACTAGAAGATTCATGACTCTCCATGGCTTCATTAAATGAAGTTGGATCCTCATGCTCGCCAATGTCAACCTCACTAACATACACCTCAAAGTCATCAGGTATAGCGGATCTTCGAGTTCTAGAAGATCTTCTAAGTTGATCAGGCTTAGAAAGTGGATTAAAAGGTGAAATAAAAGGCTGCATATGAGGAATAACTGAAGGGGTGGAATTAGGAGCTTTGAATGGAATCACTGAAGTTGGAATTAAAGCTGTAGTAAATGGAATAGACACAGAAGATTGCTCCTCTGTAAAAGAGAAAGTACGATGATCCAAACTCCCACTGGATTCGTCATTCTCAATAAATTTTGTATGACTGGTCTCAACAATCTCCATAGGTCTAGAGGGACAATAAAATCTGTAACCAAATGATCTCTCAGGATACCCAATGAAATGACAAGTAATAGTGCGAGGATCAAGCTTCTTAATATCAGGATTGTACAACTTTGCCTCTGCAAGACATTCCCACACATGCAAATGTCGAAGACTAGGTCTACGACCTGTCCAAAGCTTGTAACGTATTTCAGGAGCTGCTTTACATGGCACCCTATTAAGAATATAAACTGCCGTTTTAAGAACTTCTCCCCAAAAATTCTCAGGTAGTGAAGAATGGCTCATCATACTGCGAACAACATCTTGATAGGTGCGGTTTCTCCTCTCTGCAACTCCATTTTGTTCAGGAGAACCAGGTGTGGTATACTGTGGCACTATACCTTGCTCCTTGAAGTACGAGACGAAAGGACCATGATTCACACCCTCCTGGTCCATTCTCCTATAATACTCACCACTTCGGTCCGATCTTACAATTTTAATCTTTTTGCCCAACTGTTTTTCAACTTCAGTCTAATAGATCTTAAACATGTTAAGTGCATCAGACTTTTGGTGTATTAGGTACAAATAAGCATACCTTGAGAAATCATCTATAAAGGTAATAAAATACCTTTGTCCTCCTCGAGAAGCGGTAGGAAACGGACCACAAATATCTGTGTGAATAAGGCCTAAAAGACTAGATGACCGACTAGCCTCAAAATTACATTTCTTCTGCATCTTCCCATTGACACAGTTAACACATAAATCAAAATCTGAAAAATTTAGTGGTCTTATAATCTCATCCTTGACCAAGCGTTCAAGTCTCTTTCGAGAGACATGCCCCAATCTCTTATGCCACAACATAGATGAATCCTCTCTAATAAAAGCACATTTTGATCCGGAAGGTATCGAATCCACGAAAAATAGGAAGTAGGTATATGAGAATCATCCAACAATAACTGATATAAACCATCAATTAAACTACCATGTCCAACTATATTATTACCATAATGAATAGTAACCAATCCATCACCAAAAGAAAACCGAAAACCCAAAGCATTAAGTCTTGAAACTGAAAGTAAATTACGCCTAATAGTAGGAACATAAAAAACATCCTGAAGTTCTAAGGAAAAACTAGTGTGTAACACTATCGAAATCATCCCAACAGCTGCAACATGAACCACATCAGCTTTACCCAACACCAATTTCTCCTCAGCCCTGGGTTTTCTCTGGCTTCGAAGTCCCTATGATGAACAAGAGATATGAACAGCACCCGTATCAATCCACCATGTATGATTAGGCACATTTACTAAGTTGGATTCAAATATTACCATAGCAATTCCCATACTTGTTTTGTTTTTCTTTAACCAATTTTTGTAGCTGTAGCAGTCTTTCCTTTGATATCCTTTCTTCTTATAGATCCAACATTTATCTTTCGCATTTGCATGCTCAATGCCTTTTCCTTTGTTGTCCTGCTTTCCATTTTTCTGAATTGTCTGATTCCCTTTCTTGCCGCCTTTCAACTTGAAGTTATACCTACTTTTACTGTTTATAGCAGGATGAACTGACTCAAATTTAGCACCCTTGAGCCGCTCTTCCTCGGTCACACAAAGTGCTAATAGCTGATTAATGTCCCATTTTGTCTCTTGTGAATTATAATTTACCCTGAAAGCATCGAAAGATCTAGGCAGAGAATAGATCACCATGTGGACCAATAATTCATCATCAAATGTGATTCCCTGCTCCCTGAGACCATTAACCAACTTGCATATCTTATAGATATGCTCCCTTACTGAACCACTGCCATCATAACTGGTTGATATAAGTTGTGTCAAATAATAATACTGAAGTTGTTTCTTGGTACCCATGAACTGCTTCTTAAGTAAATCAAGAAGCGCCTTGGCAGTATCAAATACAGGAATACCACCACGAATAGTCTCACCAATAGAAGCACGGATCAACCTAATGGCCATGGTATTAGCTTTAGCATGCAACAACTTTATTGCTTCAGAAGACTCTTCAGTGATTGCAGCGGGTTTCTCCTCATAAAGTACAAACTCATAGTCCAAGAAACCCAACATAATATCAACACTTGTCCTCCAAGTAGTATAGTTCGAACCATTCAATGGTTCAATCCCTGTGAGCTGTCTTTAAATAGCGGAAGCGTCCATAACTGTAATACATGTTATATCAAATAACATATAAAATGAACATATAAAATAATATGTTATAGCTTTATGGATTATAACTTTAATTCGTGCTTGAGGTTTTAAGCCGAATTTATCAAGGTGTTCTACTATATGCAAAACTATCCACCCTGCGGGAACATTTAAAAAATGCCATCTAAAAAACACCTTTTGGTATAATTTTAGATTTTATTTTATCCCAAACTTGCGATCAAATCACACATAGACCTATTTGATTATACTCGAATTGTTGCTAAACACTTCCACTACCTTTTGGTAAGAGAGTTATTTAGTTATAATCCAAGCACTCTCAAATATTCTACTCACGTATCCCACACTAAGACATTGATCACCTTTTGGCAGAACAAATACCCTCATGTGGATAAGTGCACTATGAGACATTAATAAAACCAATGCTTTAAAATTTCAAAAAATAATAACCTCCATGAGCGTGTCACTTTTAGCAGGCATCACTCACTTTGATTATTAATTTTTGAAACGGTCACTTTACCGGTCCTCATAAACCCAATGAATGACCTTATCTTTAGAAATTCCATTAAAATTATATTTATAGCACACTCGGGAGGTCAAGCAATTTCATCATCATTATATAGGAATTCTATCAATAAGTCAGTGAGCAATTTAATAAACAATATATGAAATTAATACCTCACATATATATAATAATTTAAAGAAATAATTAAATATTGAAAACATATATATATAATACACAGTATGTTTTTCTACAATTAGACTTATTGACTTTTGTTTTGTTTCCTTGTTCGGTGTGCATAACTTATAAAGGAAACAAATTATTTAATTGCATAACAAATTCATTGTTTAAAAACCCTCGTTCGGCGTGCATAAGAAATTTCATACAAACTGATTGCATAAAACAAACTCCAAGAATCTGTATACAAACTGATTAATTGCAAAACAAAGTCATGCAATTAACAAAATCGGCGTGTACCACTTAATAACATCATACAAAGAATCCAATTGACATATTTATATACATGAATCAGTTAATTGCTTAAATTATTTTAACACCTCGTTCCGCGTGCACTCATGATAACAACATAGAAACTCCAACTTATATATGTATATACATCTATCCACGCATCAATTTATTACTTATAGAACAATTATTATATTATGCAATTAATTTATACCCAAATATCCGGAAAACAAAGACAGAATCCAATACAAACAGTACAAAACACATGTACACAATTTGCAATCAAATATAAATTTATTTATTTATTTATCCTGCCCTTAAATTAAATAATATATATGTATTTTCAATTCACAATTTTGATTTCTACAAACCCTAACCTTACTCTGATACCAATTGTTGGGTTTAATTAACTAACAACAAGTAGAAATCAAAATTGATCATCAATTAAAGAGAGAGTTTGATCTCATACCTGATTAAAAAATTAAACTTGAGATACATTTTGAGAATTCTTTATCGCCCTTTGAGAGATCTGAAAAATAGAGCGCTTTACTCCCTTCTGAAAGTTGTCGATACGATAGGATTGAATAAGGGTTTTAAAACCCTTATATATAACAACAACAGGGGGAGGCGGCTTCTCTACAAACAAGCATACCTAAGTTTCTTTTCCTATCATGGAAACTTAGATATCAATGGTTAGAAATAAATCACACCAAATAAGTTGGAAAACCACAATCCAACGGTATAAAACTATACTCCCAATTAGACCACCAAATTGGAAAATACAAACTCAATCCATCAAGTATCAATAATCACATTGCAATCCTATTTTAGAAAACGTAGTGCATAGGACCATAAAATAATTTTTATTATTTATATATATATAAATTTCAACATAGAATCCATAAGCTCCAAGAGCCAACAGGAGGCATCTTACCAACTAGGCTAGAAGACTTTGACAAGTCCATCTTGTAGTGATAAAAATGAACAAGAACAAATAAGTTTTAGTTAATGTAATAAAGATGCTAATTATTGTTCCAAAGACTATACCTGCTTTATTTATTTCAAAAAGCTCAGCAACGAATATGTACCGAATAAAAAGATTTCAACCGCCCAAGTAAAGAACTGTTGCAAATAATGAAGAAACTAGTATATAGTGGCACCAATAGGTATTCCTCAACCCTAACATCGAAAGCAGCAATCAAAATGGACATATCGGACTTGGGTTTTGGAGTCACAAGCCAGTGCAGAGACCCATTAAAGGTCATAACAGATGAAGCCTCGTGTACAAGGTTCGCCATATATTGAATTTTAGACTATATATAAACTTCAACTCTAGAATGAAATGAATCATCATCGTTGGCAATATTCAATTTTAGACTATATATAAACTTCAACTCCAACTCTAAAGATGAAGCTGCGATTCGTGTTTGTTTTCATTGATTGATCGATTTAAAAAAACCAAAAATCATGTTTAATAATATGTTTTTATTTTTCTATAATAGAAAAGGTATTTTTTATTTTTTGTGAAAAAATGAGAAAGATGTTTCTCATGTTTTTGACACTATTGAGGAAAAACTTTTTCACTAGAATTACTACATATACGCTGCTCATTTCAAATAAAATGTGTGTTATTCGTCTTATATACTAATGCTACATATTAAATACTAATAAAATTTATATTTTTAATATATAATTATATTATAAATTAGTGTAATATTTTTTTTCTTTAACAAGAATATATTTTTAAAATATAATATATTATATATTACTGTAAATTATTTTTCGGGACAAATTTTTTTATTTTTTATATATTTATTATTTATTTTATATAATATTATTAAATTATTATCAAACATATATAATAAATTATTATATACCATATCTATATTATTTTATAGATATATTATTTAATATTTTTTATTTATTATAATATACTATGTGTTAAATATAATATATATTGTATAATAAATGTATAAATGATGTATATGCATGAACTTATATACATAATTGGTGTGAGTGTTTTTGTCCTACTATATCTTATTTTGTATTTATGTATTGAGTATTATTAGATTTGTGATTTTAAATTGAATATTATAGATTATTCTTGAGTATTTTTAATATGTGTGAAATAATTTAATTGCATACATATTTAAGGTTTTTTGGGACTAATGAAAAAAATGAAAAATAAATTAAAATAATTAAAAAATGTTATGTGCATATGTAACAAATATTTATTATTAAACATTGTTATTATTTTTTGCTTTCAAAATTTTGTCAATATTAATAAACATTATTTTTTTTTTTATTATTGTCAGTCAAGAAAATAAAATTATATTTTTGCTTTCTTAAGACTGTAAAAACAGAAAACGAAAACATTATTGAACACAATTTTTCAAATTGATAGATCACATGTATGTATTGAAAAGGGACCTGTTATTTAAACTCACACCTTTAGGGGGAACCTAACAAAAGTGATGGAAGAACAGAGAGCATATTGTGCTTACAAAAGAATTTCACCGTGTCTTAGATTCTTAAGATTTAATGGAAATTGAATTTTATAAGGATGTTTGGAACCTTATGATTTTAAAAAAGAATGAATTTTAAGTGAAATATTGCAAGGATGAAAAAAATTTAGTACCCAACTACTTAACTTATTAAAAGTAACCTTCAAAAAACTGCTACAAACTGTTTTAATATCCCTCTTTCTATAAAAGCTCTTTCACATCTTTAATAACTCTTATTCTAAACAGTAAAAATGTATTTTTTTTCAGATTTCTTTTTTATAAATTTCAATTTATTCCGCAAAAAGAATCGTATTTTAATTGTAATTCAACTCCAAATTCTAAAATGAATTTGATTTCAAACACAAGATTGAAATAGAGAGAGCATATACTGCTTTCCGAAGAATTGAAGAAACAAATAGAATATAGTGTGTAGGGGTTCATTTTCGTAACACAATAAAATACATATAAATGGTGATATCATACACAATTTGCGTGATTCCGACAACAAAATAGAATCTGAGGTGGACTAAGAGAGGTGGAAGCACAGGCAAACTCGAGAAAAAGGGTGAAGATAGATGGCAATGTATTAGTACACCATTGACTCCCTTGATGAAGTTGTATGGAGGAAGTATGAGAGGTTATTTTTTCATCCCTTTTTGTTCTACCTTCTACTTGGCCTTAGATCACCTCTTTATATAGGCCAAAAGAGAGGTTGGTGATGTCACATGACATCACATGTGGGTCCATTAGCATTATAAAATAATATTAATTAAAATGGATCAAAACTGTACGGGAGTCAAAATGGTATCTCTCTCTCTACAAGTTAGGTCGAGGGTCAACTCGATAAGCCCTGAACTTTATCTACCAAACCAAGAACCTCCTCGGATCCCAAGTAATCCTGAATCCTGCTCCCAACTCAGGTCTTCAAGTCTTCGATCTTCTATTCAAGGTATACTGACGTGGAAGTGTCACGTAACTTATACCATTTTGACTTGTAGGCCATCATTTCTGATTTGGCGTTGCTTGTTGACCATTTGACCAACCTTTGTGGGCCATTATTGATGATGTGGCATAATCCGTTGACTATTTAACCAACATTTGTGGGCCATTGTTGATGGTGTGGCATAGTCCGTTGACTATTTAACCAAGAAATGTGGGCCATGTGAAGTGAGATATATTCAATACCTACATAATGCTTACAAAAGAATTCAAGAAACAGAGAGCATATGGTGATGGCAGAGAAATAGAAAATGTGGGAAAGAGACAGACGAATTTTCCTAAGAAAATTGGTGTTTGTCCCCCTCTCACCACACTCCTCTCCTCACTTCCTTGAAGATTGTAGGGGTTTGTTTTAGTTAGGACAATAGACAAATGGTGTAACGGTGATATCAAAGGTAAAACTGCGAGGGAAACAAAGAAGATACTTGAAGAAGGAGGATGAGAAGAAGACCAACTCTCAAGACTAAAATGGTGGTAGGGCCAGTATACAGTTTCTCTATGACAGCTTCCTTTTTCAAGTTGCCCATTTCCTCATGGGACAGTGTTATTTATAGACTCGGATTCCATCAGTTATTAACTAGTGGTCCCTTTCATGCATGGCTCCTAGTTAGGATCACACGGGTAGTCCTGGTGGTCCTAAGAGCCTGAGGGGTCCAATCCCCCTCATCGAGCCTTGCACTATATCACTGTGTTACTTCTCCCCTAATTGGAGCATTAAATGTTGCTTGGCCGCCAATTGGTCAAGCCTAACACAGCATTAAATATGATTTTAAGGTTTGTTGTCATAACACGTATAGTCCCATCGTCTTGTTAATTGGGTCTTGCTAAGGGCGAAGGCGCTTCTTGACTTCTCATCAACCAATCCAAGATCCTCCTAAGTTTCCCAATTCTTAGGTCCCTCGCAGCTGCGAAGGCCCTACCTTCGTTTCGCGCCGTGCAAGGACCTGTGGTCTTTTGATGGCTAGCTCTCTGGGGCTCTGCTCCGGCGTGGTACCAGGGCTTGCAATTACTCGAGGTCTCGAGGCTTAGTAGGCCTGGTTGGTACCAGGGCTTGCAGGTGCTCAAGGATTAACCCTGGAGGCTTAGTGGGCCTGGTTGATACCAGGGTTTGTAGATGCTCGAGGATTAGTCCTCGAGGCTTAGTGGACCTGGTTGATACCAGGGTTTGTAGATGCTCAAGGATTAAACCTCGGGGCTCAGTGGGCCTGGCTGGTACCAGGGCTTGTGAGTGCTCGAGGTCTTTGCTTTCGAGGCTTAGTGGGCCTGGTTGATACCAGGGTTTGTAGATGCTCAAGGATTAGTCCCCGAGGCTTAGTGGACTTGGTTGATACCAGGGTTTGTAGATGCTCAAGGATTAAACCTCGGGGTTTAGTGGCCTGGCTGGTACCAAGGCTTGTGAGTGCTCGAGATCTTTGCTTTCAAGGCTTAGTGGGCCTGGTTAATGCAAGGGCTTGTGAATGCTCGAGGTCTTTGTTTTTTGAGGCTTAGTGGGCCTGGTTGGTACTAGGCCTTGTCGTGGCTCTCTTGTTTTTCAACTTTGCCATGAGGTCTTGTATTGACTTTTCTTCTTGCCATGTCAGCGATTGATGATCAACACCTACATTTAGTCCCCCTGCACGTGAGACGATTCGAAGATTATGGTCACGCGTGCAAGATCTGAAGGGTTAGGTATGCATTTATTCGAGGGGAGTGGAAAGTCATAATATGTGAAAAGACGGGACAAGCTATTAATGCGCCATTTTGGCGTCACTTCAATCGTAGCATTTCCTGAGGTGTGCATCTTTAAAAGGGGCTTTGGTGGACTTGTAACAGTTCACCATTGAAATCCTTTTGAGTTAAAGACGGAGGCTTTCTGAACGCCATTGTTTTTGGCTGAGAGTTCTTTAGAAAACCTAAACGATTTAGTTCCGTTGAAGTGACATAATGGTGCAAAAGAAGAAGGAATTGAGTAAGAAAGACATGCTACCCCCACGGGTGCCAGTAGACACTGAATGGCGACGGGCGCCCTTTTTTGGGAAGAGTGATATGTTTTGGTGGTGGGTGGACAGGAGTGGTGGCACTAGCGAGCCGCTTGAGGTGGTGAAGCTTATAGAAGAAGAGAGTGCAGATATCGCTCTAGCTGCGCGCATACCGGCATATACTATTTTAAGATTTTGCGTGGAACAAGGTAGATATCCTTGGTCCTTTGTAAAATTCGAGAACCACACAAGCCCTTGCCATGGCTGGGAAGGATGGACAGATGCAATACTCGCAAACGCAGAGTACAAGCGCATCCTTGAGTTGGTAGGGCTTCTTTCTACCATCAAGTTATTTCGCCGCTTGAGCATTCCTCGTGATGTTGTGGGGATGTGGGAGTTGATCTCGAGGTGGAGTACAAGCTCTCATACCTTTGTTACGGTGTGGGGGGAATTTACCCCCACAATTGAAGATGTTAGCCAATTATTGGGTTTGCTTTTTCAAGGCACAGAAAACCCTGGCGCATGGTTACTGAACTAGGACGAGGCGACATTAAATGATAATTTGGAAGAAGCACTAGAGAATTCCAAGTGTTTTGGGACTCTGTGGGGCAGCAAAGGTGCCCGTCGTGAAGCTAGGGGTACCAAGGCTTGCAAAAGCAGAATTGGCTCTTGGGTTCATTTTTACTTTAGGGACTATCCCTTAAGTCAAAAGAACTTATCGCAGGAGGGGAGGAAAGGTATTGCTGGTCTTGTGTGGCTCACCCTTCGAACCTTACAGCCCATTTGCTGTGTTGGCTATAAAGCTATATTGTGGAAGGGACCCCAGAGGATGCCCCCTTACCCCGTTTGCAGAGCCTCGCAGTGAAGTTGGCTAGAGGCGTTAAAGTGTTTCTCGCGCCATTATTTTTGGGCACGCTATATCATCGATTAAACATGGTAACGGAAGACTACGCGCGTTTTGTAGGGCGCTACGTGCACGACTCATATGTCTCAACTTCCTTCTCGCAGATGTTTCTTTATGAAAGATTCAAGTATTATGCTCTAGCGCCCCTAGACTTGAACTTTGGGGAGGACGTTGTGCGGGGATGAAGGTGGCATGGTCGAGCTCCATAAAGGCGGCTGAGTTACTCGATTGACCAGAGTTTCCAGTTTATTGCGCGCCCTTATGCTGCCTCTTTGCCTAGTGCCTTAACCATGGCGATGTACTTTGAGAGGGATGAGCATATCCCCAGTGGTGCCTTTCGACTACAGGTTAGCAAGGTGCTGGTGTTTTTGATGTGTACCACCCTTGGGTACTTACCAGCCATGTGGGAAGGGGGGAACCTGGTGAAGACCTACAACCCACGAAGGGTGCCCCTGCAATTCGGTTATGATCGTGGGGTACCCTTCGATTACATCTTAGTGGGAGGCGAAGAGTCCTTCGAGGGGAGCTTTTTGAGATTTGTGGCAACACACATAGGGTTGTTGATAGAGGGAATTAGGGCCTTGTTCCTACCGGGGAAAGATAGGTTCCCTGTGTGCACAGAGTTGGCACGCTTCTACTGGGCTATTCATCTTACACAATGGAAGGATTTCGTTGCAAGTCCAGCAGAGCAGGTAAAAGAGCGTGTAATTTATACAGGGGATTATTCCCTGAGACCTCCTGTGGATTTCGACAGGGGTGACTATTGCTCCTTCGTGCCTATTGTTGAGGTGGGCGTGGGGGAAACGCAAGTGGGTCCCTCAGAGCCTTCGCAGACAGAGGAAATGCTAGCGTCTGCGATGACCCCAAGGGTTAGTATACGAAAGCACAAGACAAGGGCGACGTCTCGCGCGAAGGGTGGGCCTCCCTTGAAACGAGCAGCCGTAGCTGCTGCTGCTCCCTCGAGGGCTAGCACAGTTGAGGCAGCTGCGAGACCCTCTATTGAGAGAGTACCTCGCCCATCACAACATCCTATGCCTCTTCCATCCACACAACATCCTCAGCCTCTACTGGTGGACTATGAGTCTGATAGTGTAGACACAGATACCACTGATGTGGATACTAAGACACAATCATTTATTGGGGAACACAGCTCCATGGCTACTGCCTTTGGACCCACAATTGTTGGGGGGCACCTGTTTCGTCGTGTGCGCGAGGCGGGCCCGGACACTACAGTGTATACTGTGAGCTCTGGCGAGGTACTCCCTGATGATAGTGACTTTGCTAATTTGCCTCATTTTAACTTTATGCGCGCATTAGGGGAAAGTACACTAAATTATTGTGTTCAGGATGATGCGCTGGCACAGTTGAGGATGGAGGAAGAAGGGATTCTAAGCCCACTAGACATCTCGCAACTTGTGACCATTCGAGATACCCTTGTTCGTGAGCATGCAGCAGTCATGGCAGAGATAATGCAAGATTATTCTCGCGGGGCAGAATTGTCCGTTAAGGATGCATGCGTTAGCGAAGAAACTTGTGCACGAGAGGACCCCACTACTGAGGAGAATGAAGCTGAGTCAACATCCTCTTCGCACAAGACCTCAGAGAATTCAGCTGAAGAATCTAATGAAGTAGTGGGAGGAGACACTCTGAGAGCACAAGCCACTCCTTCAGTGCACAATACTCATTCCGTGGAGCGCGAGACTCAAGAGGGGGAGATTTCTTTAGAGGATGAAATGAGGCGTTCCTCACCTATGGTGGAAGTGAGGGACTTGCACGAGACAGAGAATGATGTTCGCACTGACGTGGTGCTCAAGGACGAAGCAAGGCAGGTTTTACCCTCAAATGTGATGCAAGATTCCACGCCCTTACCTTCACATGAGGAAGAGCTAGTGACTGGAAATGTGGTCGAGGAGAGAGCTCAAACTTCGCCAGTAATTATGGCAGAAACGATTTCTTGCTGGGTTGAGTGAGGTGAGATTGAAAGGGGGGAAAACGCTACTCTTAATACTGAGTCTTACAAAGCTAATATCACAAGGCGGGGGATTGCCAGTCTGGAAGTGACATGGATGGGTATGCGATTGCCTCGTGCTTATGCTCGTCTGTTAGAGTCAGTTTTAGCGCACTATCCCGAGGTGTTGCAATTCTTGTGCTAGCGTCACATACTTGTTCAACAATCAATGTATATATGCCTTGGGCAAAATTGTGGAGATTTTTGTGGAGATCGAGTAAGGTTCAACAAACGAGGACTTGGTAAAGGAGGCTGCACTCTTACTAGAAGACGTGATAAGGCTTAAGGTGCCTATATCGTGGCTGTGAAGACGACTTGTTGTGGCTGACAAGTGTATGAGACAGCGGTTGCTCATGTCTGCGCATTCAAGCAGTGCGAGATCGCATCGCACAGTTGGAGAGTGAGATTGCGCGAGAGCGGAAGGATTTAGCAATGATGGTTGCACATTTGCAAGAGCTTGATAATGATTACTCTCTGCTTTCCTTATATATAGGGTAAATTTGTACTAGCTTTGCTTGTCTCTTTTTTTTTCTTTTTCTTTTTTCTTTTTTCTTTTTTTTTGTTTGTAATGTACTCTGTGAAGTATCAAGAGTAAATGAAAGAACCATTTATTTTGTGCCTCTTTCTATGAATGCATGCCTTTGCCAAAAAAATTCCATTATATATATTAAATCAGCTAAAATAAGTCAACAGAAGTAATGCTTAAGCCAGACATTGTTAACTGGGCTAGTATCAGATCCCTCGAGGATGCAGTAACCACTATCACTTGCTGACTTAACAATGTAAGGACCCTCCCAATTAGGTGTGAACTTTGGGGCTAAGTGGCCTCACATGACGTGGGTTGCTGCCTTAAGTACTAGTTCGCCTGCCCTAAATTGACGAGGTTGGACATGTTTGTTGTATGCCCAAGCTATGTTGCACTGGTACTGTTGCAGGTAGTGATGGGTTTCCTCGCGTCTTTCGTTGAGTGCCTATAGTTTGTTGTCTCGAGGTGTGTGAACTTCACTTCGCAAGGCGAGCTGAGTTGCAGGGATTGCTATGTCCATTGGCAAGACAGCTTCAATTCCATAAACAAGGGAGAATGGAGTTTGTCCTGTTGAACGCTTGGTAGACGTGCGATAGGCCCAGAGTGCGAGGGGTAACTGATCGACCCATGTGGTGGGGCTTTCTTCGAGAGTACAGCTCAGGATGCGGATGATATTTTTGTTTGAGGCCTTAGCCTAGCCGTTGCCTTGTGGGTAGTAAGGGGATGACCGTTTGTGTTAGATATTGTACTATGCGAGAAGCCCTCTGACTTTGTGATTGACAAAAGGGGTGCCGTTATCAGTGAGGAAGCAATGCGGAATCCCAAAGCAACAGATGATGTATTCCTGTAAGAAAGTAGTAACAGCCCATCCTATTGCACCCTTGAGAGGGATGGCCTTAATCTATTTGGTGAAACACTCGGTTGCGACGAGGATCCACATGTGGCCGCACACCGGTGGGTGAATTGGGCCAATGAGATCCAGCCCCCATGTATGGAATGCCCAAGGGACCTCGATAAGATGAAGAGGCGTAGCTGGGGTATGGATTTAATGGTGGTGATGCTGACAAGGCCTGCACTTTTGCACGTAGGTTGTAGCGTCACACTCCATAGTGGGCCACTAGAAACCTTTGGCCAACAAATGGGAGAAAAGCTTGCATGCCCCTTGGTGCTCAAAGTTATGGCAGCTTTTGAGCGCTTCTTTACACTCACCGTGAGACAAGCATTGGAGGAATGTACCATTGAGAGCTTGACGGAATAGTCTACCATTTCTGAGCTCGAACCGTGCAGCCTTCCGTTTAACCTTCGCAGTGGCCTGCTTGTCTTCCGAGAGAGCACCATGTGATAGGAATTTGATGTAGGGGGGGCTACGTCAATCAACAATGTCTAAGATGTAAGCCTCAGCTTCATCGAACATAGTTTGACACCGTGGGCAGGTGCGTTGTAAAGTGTTGGCCTGTGTGGCCATTTTAGGCTAGTAATACCCCTGGCGCTAGAAGGGTCTGTATAATGCGAGAGGGGTGGCACAATGTTGTTCATGAGCTACCTCGAGTACCTTAACAACCTCACTAGGAGCAAGGCATCTGGCCAAAGTGCTGCACGGAAGACGAAAGTACAGTAGACCCTGTAACAACTGGAACTGCTTTAAATGCGCAATAGGCATAGAGCCCACTATATGTTTGAGTTGCTTAATGATTGGAGTTCGCCAATCTGGTGTCGCGACGGTCTTAGAAAGGAAAAGCTCGGCAATTGTGGCTGGGCCAATACGCTTCGTAATCTGGACTTGGGCTGCGTCATCTGCAATCTTGAGTTTGGAGGCCGAGGTTGCCAGTGCATCTGGGTACCAATTGCTCGAGCGAGGCACATGAATGAAACGTACAGAAAGTAACTTTACAAGGAGTCGCTGGATGATGGTGCGATATGATGCGAGCAAAGGTTCGTGTATAGCGAACTCGCTAGTTACCTGTTTGATTACTAGTTTAGAGTCTCTGCAGATGCAGAGACTAGAGATGCCCTTATCCAAAGCGGCAAGAAACCCAAGGATTAATGCCTCGTATTCGGCCTCATTGTTGGAACACTGAAAAACAAGCTTAAAGGCTGCAACAATTTGTTGAGTAGGGGATGTGAGGACAATACCTGCTCCTCCTCCCACACTCGTTGAGGAGCCATCAAAAGCAAGTTGTCATTCATCCTGAATGTGTTGCGTTGCGGCTACTTGAAAATCAACGAAGGGGTAAGGTGTCGGCTAGGGGTTCGTGCTTTTACTCAAGGAACTGAGAGAGCAAGCCGGCCAATACTTGGCTTTTGATTCCTTGTGGTGTATGGCATGTGATATCAAACTCGGCGATAACGAGCAGCCAGCGTGACATTTTTCCAGAAATTATTGGTTTAGTGAGCAGATGTCAATATGGATCACACTGCGTGATGAGTTAGATAGGGTAAGCCATGAAGTAGTATCTAAACTTCTGTGCCACGAAAACAAGCGCAAGGCAATGGTGCTCAATGGATGAGTATCAAGTCTCAGCATCACGAACAAGGCGGCTGAGATAATAGATTGGGCGTTCCTGTCCTTCGACCACCTACGCGAGGAGTGGACCAATGGATTTGTCAGTAGAAGTGAGATAGAGCAGTAAAGGTTGATCCTTTATGGGCAGATGCATTGTTGTTGGTGAACAGAGGACTGACTTGATCTTTTCAAAAGTTGCTTGATGGTTGCTGGTCCAAACAAACTTCATATTGCCTTTGGTTAATGAACTAAAAGAATGAGAGACCTGTGCCAGAGCTGGAATAAAACGCCGTAAATACGAGACTTTTCCCAAGAAGCTCTTAAGCTGTTTGAAAGAGCATGGAACAGGCATGCCCGTGATTACGTAGGCCTTAGTTGGGTCGAGATCGATTCCCTGACAATGAACCGAGAAACCCAAAAAATTGCCCCGGCTAACCCCAAAAGCGCATTTGAGAGGATTCATGCGTAGGTTGTACATGCGGCAACGTACGAACACTTGGCGCAAATCCTGAATGTGATCCTCCTGTTGTTTTGATTTTACCACTAAATCATCAACATAGTTTTCTACTGTGCGATGCAACATGTCATGAAAAATAGCGGTCATAGCCCGTTGATAGGTCGCACCTGCATTTTTCAATCCAAAAGGCATGACAGTGTAGTGGAAGTTGCCAAGCGGTGTCTGAAATGCGGTCTTTTGGGTGTCCTTCTCAGCCATACGTATCTGGTTGTCCCCACTGTAACCGTTCATGAAAGAAAAGAGAGAGTGGCCAGTAGTTGCATCTACCAACATGTCAATAATTGGTAGGGGAAAATTGTCCTTTGGGCACACTTTGTTAAGGTCGCAGAAATCGACACAGACAAGTATTTGCCCGTTCTTCTTTTTTACTGGAACAATGTTAGCAATCCAGGTGGGGTGCAAGATTGGCTTGATGAAACCTGTAAGGAGTAGATTTTCAACTTCAATTTTGATTTGGAGCTCGAGTTCTGGACGAAAGACTCGAGAGGCCTGCTTGACAGGACATGATCCTGGCATAATACTGAGATGGTGTGTTACGAGTTGTGGGTCCAAACCCGGCATCTCGTTGTAAATTCAAGTGAAAATACCTGAAAACTCTTTTAAAAGACAAATAAGGCTGTTTCGTAGTGATAGGTACAACTGCGAGGAGATGAAAGTAGTCCGTGGCGCTTATCCAGTAGGGGCAAGATTAACTTCCTCGAGGTCTGGAGGCTGGCGCTTTGCTTCTGTAGACGTGGGCTCAACAGCTGGGCTAGTGGAAGCTGAGCCCGTGCACCGTCATAAACGGTAGACATAACGTCCATCTGGCAACCTGACCCGCTTGCACTCGCGAGGAGCCGTAGTTTCTGTGTTACGGCGAGGCACATATTGCAGAGGGTAAAAGATCCCTTGTTGTACTTCTTCCCATTTAGGCAGGGGTGTGCGAATGATGTTAGCTTCGCCCTCCTCGTCCTCGTCCTCCAGTTCGTCAAAAAATAGTGCTTCTACAAAGTGAACTCCGTGCTTGGCGAAGGGCTTATCTGAACAGGGGATTGTGATAACTTTGTTACCCAAAATTCCTTTGAAGCATTGATGATAGGTTGAAGCGACGATGCCAAAGCGATGTATCCATACGTGCCCTAGGAGGACATGATATGAGGTGTCAGCCTTAATGACGAGGAACTTTGTGGGAGCGCGGAATTCGCTAACTGCGAGATCGATATTCACATAGCCGAGGGTCTGGTGGGACTCATTACGGAACCCATAGACCTCGATGGCCTCATTTATAAGGTGATCATGAGGCAAACCGGCCTTCTGGAAGGTTGCCCAAGGCATGACATTGATGGAAGAGCCATTATCCAGGAAAGCACGTCGAAACTCTATGCCGTTGATATATGCAGTAACATAGAGGGGGCGATTCTAAGGGGTAGAGACTCGCTTATCAGATTCAAAGAAAGAAATAGTTAACAGGACCTATCGGGACATAGGCTGAGTTGGTGAAGTGGCTGCGCAGCATTCATCCTCCTGTTGTCTCAACTCAACCTTTGAGAGTGGGGGATTAGTTTCTGCTATTTCATCATAGTAGGAAATCATGGCCACTCCGTGGTGGCGAGGATAAGGGTTGCGACGGACGTCCTTTGGCGTTGTTACCTCAAGGTTACTATGCTCCAATCGTTGCTGAAAGATTCGTCTTAGAGTTTGACACACGTTGGTTGGGTGTGAAGTAGTTTGATGGTAGATGCAAAAGTTGGGATTAGCCCACTTTTGCGCTGTTGGCTCCTTAGGAGGGGTGGGTAGTACCACTACATCATATTTGACCCATTGCTCGAGGGTGCTAGCAACCTCCTCCATGCGAACTGGGAAAGGGGGAGGGTCATTGGGTCGGTCTGCAAGAGGGGTCTTAGCTTTGGTACTGTTTTCCCGGTGCTTCTTAACCTTGTCTTTATGGACTGGGGCCGATGAGTCTTTGTGAGTGGCTTGTCGGGCAACCTTGACATTTGGAGGCGCGAGATCTTTGCAGATATTTCTTACTACTGTAGTGAGATCACTGAAGCTGTTTAGCCTTAGATTGACCAAGTGTACCCTATAGGTCCTATTCATGCCCTGGATGTCAATGTCGACCAAATCTCTTTCACTACTTCCTTCGAAACATTCCCTTGCGCGGGTTTGGAACCTAGCAATGAACTTGAGAGGCTCCTCGCTTAGCTCTTACATCTCTTTTATGAGGGAGAGGGTAGTTACACGTTCCACAGCCTGGCTGAATTTAGCATGGAATCGTTAGGAAAGCTACTGCCACGTAGTGATCGAGTCTGGCTCGAGACTCCTGAACCACCTGTAAGTAAGACCCGCGAGGGACTTGGAGAATTCCCTAAGGCGCAGGATCTCGTCATGGCTATGCTGATCTAAAAACTCGACAAACCGCTGTAAATGCTCATCAGCATCTCCTTTAATGCCGTCATATTTGGGAAATTTGGGAATGATGTACCCTAGTGGGTACGGAGTCTGAGCAAGACTTTTTGGGTATGGCGGTTCGGTGCGTAGAACTAATGCACGGGCAGCAGATGGGGCATGTTTCATAAAAAAGTCCCGTAACATGGATTCGGTGATGTATTCTGGGGAAGGGGTGGGTGGAACTTGCGCCGGGGCGGGCTATGGGGCTACCTGAGCTTGCGTTGGTGGGTACATCAATGGTGGTACATGTGTGGATGAACTGTCTGGCCAGCTTTGTTCAGGCAGTGATGCTCTGACGGGAGAGGCAGCTCTGGCTCGCGCGTTTTCCATAATCATGGCCTCCAGTTTGTCTAAGCGGTCGTTGAGTTGTTGATTAGATCGCAACAGTTCCTCATGAAAAGAATAGGTGGTTGAGTCTTCCGGCAGTATAATGTGAGGTATTCCGGTATTAGAAGCATGTGATGGCACCTGAGATTGGATGGGAATGCCACCACCTCCCCCCATAGAGGGTTCCGAATGGTGGGTCTGCATATTCTGTGATTCCATCTTCTTGCACTGATATCCCCAGCAGAGTAGCCAAAATGTAAGGATTCGTTTTAGTTAAGACAATAGACAAATGGTATAATAGCAATATCAAAGGTACAACTACGAGGGAAACAGAGAAGATGCTTGAAGAAGGAGGATGAGAAGAAGACCAACTCTCAAGACTAAGATAGTGGTAGGGCCAGTATATAGTTTCTCTATGACAGCTTCCTTTTTCAGGTTGCCCATTTCCTCATGGGATACTGCTATTTATAGACTCGGATTCCATCAGTAATTAACTAGTGGTCCCTTTCATGCATGGCTCCTAGTTAGGATCACACGGGTAGTCCTGGTGGTCCTATGAGCCTGAGGGGTCCAATCCCCCTCATCAAGCCTTGCACTGTATCAATGTTACTTGGCCGCCGGTTGGTCAAGCCTGACATAGCATTAAATGTGATTTTAAGTTTTGCTGTCATAGCACATATAATCCCATCATCTTGTTAATTGGGCCTTGCTAAGGGCGAAAACGCTTCTTGACTTCTCATCCACCAATCCGAGATCCTCCTAAGTTTCCCAATTCTTAGGTCCCTCAAAGCTGCGAAGGCCCTACCTTTGTTTCGTGCCGTGCAGGGAACTGTGGTCTTTTGATAGCGAGCTCTCTGGGGTTTGTAGATGCTCGAGGATTAGTCCTCGAGGCTTAGTGGACCTGGTTGATACCAGGGTTTGTAAATGCTCAAGGATTAAACCTCGGGGCTTAGTGGGCCTGGCTGGTACTAGGGCTTGTGAGTGCTCGAGATATTTGCTTTTGAGGCTTAGTGGGCCTGGTTGATACCAGGGTTTGTAGATGCTCGAAGATTAGTCCTCGAGGCTTAGTGGACCTGGTTGATACCAGGGTTTGTAGATGCTCAAGGATTAAACCTCAGGGCTTAGTGGGCCTAGCTGGTACCAGGGCTTGTGAGTGCTCGAGGTCTTTGCTTTCGAGGCTTAATAGGCCTGGTTGATGCCAAGGCTTGTGAATGCTCGAGGTCTTTGTTTTTCGAGGCTTAGTGGGCCTAGTTGGTACTAGGCCTTGTCGTGGCTCTCTTGACTTTTCAACTTTGCCACGAGGTCTTGCATTGACTTTTCTTCTTACCATGTCAGCGATTGATGATCGACACGCACAAAGATTTTCCAAAGAAACTTGAAATTGTTCTCTTCCATATTTGCCCTCACCACCCTCCCACCTCCTCTGTTCCCACCCCATGATGTCCTAAATCTACCATCTCGAGCCATCTGGCCATGGTAGCCCCACACGTACGGCAAATGTGGAAACAGTCACGTGAGGAAGCTCTCTCTCTCTCGCTCTTCCGCCTCATGACCCTCTACTTCGTCCCATGCTACGTTCTCTCACTCATCGCCACCGTAATGGCCGTCAGCTCCACCGCGGTGTCATTATCCGGAAAGCTCCCGAGCCTCTCCACGAACGTGGAGGAGGGCGCCGGCAACCTCGATATGCGTGTACGATATCATGCTGGTGTGCATTCACGTACCGCGCACGTTAGCAGCGCAGCTTGGCACGACGGTTGACTCCTTGCGGTGGTGGTCGAGGCGGTTCTTGAGGTGTACTTGATGGCAATTGTTAGCTTAGGCCAGGGTTTGTTTCGATGCAGTCTAGGCCAGGTCGGGCCTTAAGGAAGGCATGAAGTTTTGTGGGTGGGTCTTGTCACGTTTGTTTGTTCATTTTGGTGTCGGGTGCAATCAGTGGTGAAGATTTGCTGTCCATCCTATGGACGGTGGTTATAAGTTCGGGAACAAAGCGGGTATGATTTGTTTCATTGTTTGTTTTGGGTAGATGATGATACAGTAGCTTTGTGTCAACTTCTTGCATCTTAAAACATGCTTATTTTTCTTTTTGTTTTTCTTTTTTTCTCTTATCTTATTTGTGAAATATTATTTATGATTAATTTAGTTGTTCAATTAGCTCAATTTAATGCAGGGGACTAAGGAAGTCTTTTTCTTTTTTTTTTCTTTCCTTCTTATTATATATCCAAAAATTAAAGAATGAAACGCTAACATTTGCTTCATAATAATAATTTGGATGTAGTATTTCAATCACAACTACTTGCAAGGGTATAATATCAAAAGCTCATTGAACCAACAAAATATATACTATATTTATAAGATTATGTCCCAGTCCACTACTTTTACATTCTATTTTCGTCTTTTTCTCTCATTTTTTGACCCAAAAATAATAATTAAATTCTATGTGCTATAAAGTCGAGGAAAAGGTACATAGTACAAAACTTACATGGTAGAGACATGTAATATTCCTGCAATCCCAAAGATTTGAAAAATTTTGACCATGATTGAAAAGGTATGAAATTGGTTTCAAAACAATTTGGGTCAAAATTTTTAATATTTAAATTTAACCGTTGATGGGTGAAACAAAATCAAACTTAAATCTGAATTAAGTCAGACATAACAAAATCTGGACCAAGCAAAATTTGGACTGTCTACCAAGTGAACTGGACTCAACTGAATCTATGTCCAACACAAGCCACCTAAAGTGCAAAACATGAATTTGGATACTTTGCAACGTGTTAAAATCCGACCCCTCTTTGCTTTTATCATTAGTTGCTTCTTTTAAAAGATCAAGGCTACGTTTGGGGAGCTTTTTGAATTTTAAAAACTCATTCTATTTTAAACGACGGACTTTGAAGAATGCCTTTCAATATACAAACTTAAAAGAAAAAAGTTATTTGGTGGATGTAATAGATCAAATTTCTTCTACAATTATTATAATTTTAACTTGACAATTTTATCCATAACATCTACCCTTAAAACAATTTTCAGGAAGATTTTGAAGAAGAGTACAAACCTGTTAGCAATTGAATTAGCATATAGCAAGAATGAAGAAAATGAAAAAGTGAAAAATAAATAAATAAAGTGATGCCGTACTAAATATCAGCAGATGATGGATTCATAATTTTATTATTGTTGTGCTAATCAATTATTAATAACAACTTGATAAACAGAAGATCTCTCTATTATAAAATCAACTTTTATTCCTGAAATTCTTCTCTGGAGATTGTTGGCAAACAATCTTTATATGACAAGAAAATGATGAGTGACACAATTAGTAAGTGTAAGATAATTCATAGAGAGAGAAATACAGGTGAAGAGAGATTAGAGTTTTCAAAAGTAGATAGTGAGAATTAAAAATTTAAGGTTAACCTATGGTTAAAAATTTAGCAATATGTTTGAAGAATTGCAACCTATCTAGAATTCTTAGAGAAATAATTAAAATAGAAAAAATATCAAAGTATTGGAATTTGGTTGAGAGTAGAAGACTATGAATCTCTCATCGTTCTGGTTTATAGAGTGATATAAATTGATTAATTTCAAGGAATATAAAGGGACAAACTTGTCTATAAAATTTGTTACTTAAAATTAGTTTGGCTTCCGATGAATTAAGTTTTAAAAGCAAGTATTCCTAACTTCACTTGAACGGACTTTTTAAGACTTCCGCATTTGCTAGAATTCCTTTTTTATTATTTCACCAAGCATCAACGTTGTTTAAGAAAGGCCTTCATGGGCTTGGAAGCCGGTTTCAAGCCTTTAGGAAGCTCCCCCAAATAGGCACCAAATCACAGATATTTAACAATTCACAATGTGGGTCCCACCTCTCAACAGCTCTTGCTTGAGTATGTATGTGGTGGTTAACTACAATCTTTAATCTGCATCAAGTCCACAATATTATGTTCCTTTGGTGTGGTTAAGGGATGTCAAATTAGTACACGACCCACCAGCGAAACGAGTTTGGATGGACTTTAAAACACAATTCGAGAAACAAATTTGGATGGACCTTAAAATAATTCGAATAATAAACGGGTTGACACAATTAAACCATTTACTTTATCTTGTCCGATTAAAGTTAAAAGATTCAATCTACATAACCCATTTAACTCAACACATTATAATCGTAAATATACCTTATGAATTTTCTTATGTAATATATTACATATTTAAACCCAATTATTATCAATCATTTCAACATAAACCTTATTTACACCTTATGAATTTTCTTCTTATTTTGAATAATTAGAATAATTATGAAAACTTTTCTATTATTTATTATTTAATTAAATATTAAATATCTGATTTTAATAAATAAATCATTAAATAAATTAATACGTTTACCCGTTTAATAAACAAGTCAGGTCAAGTTACTGTTAATAATTATTGACATGATTATTAAATGGGTCAAATTTAAGACATAGTTATAACCCACGAGCACAAATTGCCACCACATCTAGGTCTGATCATATTATAGCTTATAGCTTCAAAACGAATCAAATGGCTATATTAAATACTATGAAACATAAATGAACTTTTACCTGGTTAGGATGTCACTTGATGATTGAAAACAAAAAAAAAAAAATTCACTTTTTACCGTCTAAAAAAACACTGTAGGATTAAAGAATAAGAATAACAGTATTGTATCTTTGCGGGTTGGAGTTGGGTTTGTCTGTCCATTTACTGACTTGACAGACCCACCCTAGTTTGCCCACTTGCAAACCCTATTAAAAACGAATATTGAACCTGGTCGAATTGCAAATCTCTGGAAAAAAAAAAAAAGAAAAAAAAAAAAAACGACTGGTAAAGAACATGATGCCATCAACCTAGAATAAAAACAATTTCCCATCAAAGGAATTTAACAAAATAAAGAAAAACTAATCTACTTGTATGAACGTCATTAACAAAAAAACACCATGAGAACCAAACTTCAATTGTTGTGCAAATCTTCTACTGTTGTACAAATTCCCAAACTTCAACTAATTTGACAAAACTAATGCAAAGGATACGTTCTACGTTAATGATTTGATGTACGAGTTCCCTTAAACCCGAAAAGGGAAGGAAAGATACCACAATTACCTTCGAAAATGGTGCTTAGGCAAATCATATGCGCGTTAACCCTCTCTTGATTGCTAATCCAAAGGCTGCAAAATCTTTTAGAGTCAGAAAAAATGAAGGTGGAATTTTCATAGCTCTGTTCGCCGCCGGTCCCATCTTCTTCGTCAATGGAAACCGATAAAAAGGTATCACGGATGTGAATTTATCCGTCAACTCGAATGTATAGTCCGGTCGTGCCAGTGTTAAAACAGGCGATGCTAATGGAAGAAATTTATACATAGCCCACCTTTTCTCATTAATTTTGTTGGTAACTCGATTCTGCACAAAACAAGTCAGAACTTGAGTTACTTGTGCAACCAAATAATAAGAAATTATAAGAAAAAAAAAAAAATTTCTACATCGCTTCTTTGCTTTAGTGTCTTATATCCTTCAAGAAACCTAAAATCAAGCTTCTACAACAAGATGAAAAGGGATTCCAAGTGTATACAACACTAGCAAGTTTTGAGGCCACTAGAAAGCAGTCTGATGCAAACGACAAGCTGTAATTTTGTTTTATTTATTTATTCTTGTTTTAATGAAAAGACTTCACGAACATAGTTCCGACTGTTTTAGTTGCTTATGGAAAAGCACTCATGCTGCACGAGAGATTCCCTTACAGTAGTAAATTCATCATCATCATCATCATCCTTGCCTTTATCACATACGGATGGAGTCAGCCCTTCAGTAGTAAATTAATTTTTTTTTACTAACTATAAAAATCAAACAGCTCTATAACACAAGTTGCTGGCATATACATTTATAATTACAATTATTATAAAAATCAAACAGCTCTATAACACAAGTTGCTGGCATATACATTTATAATTACAATTATGATGTTGAAATGAGTACAGGTAAGTGACACGCCACCCTAAAAAATCAAGAAACAAAAACAGAACTGTATACGTGCAATAATATATGCACAAACTACCTTGCATATTCTATGTTAATGATTATTATTCGAGTAATTTGACAAAACTACGCTATTCTCAAGGTCAAGGGCAAGGTGCATTGATAAAGCACATCAATATCAAGGATCAGATAGAAATTAACTGAGAACATAAGGATTACTTCAAGAATTGTCTTGAACACGAGTAGTCCATGATGCACTTAGAGAATAGAAAGAAAGAAGATGTTTATCCAAAACTCGATATTTTAAGCAGCAAAACCCCAAATACAATACACTTAAACATGCAAATGTAAGCAAGTTAATGCGCCTACAAACCTAAAAAAACGTAAGAGAGTTGGGGCACTCTGCCACCCAATCTACATCATAGACCACGTCAATACAACATGCAGACAATAATGCATTTAGTAATAATTCAATGCTCATAAAGATGTCCATATAAAAAAACAGGTATAACACAGAACAAATACATGCATAATCTATAGAACTAATATGAATAATATTGTATAACAAACTTTATAAAACCATTAGCACATACAAAAATCAAACAAAAAGACAGACATTCTGAAAATCAAGAATAGCTACAAAATAGGAAATTATTGTTTTCTTGGCCTCTCTGAAGGTCTAAGCCCTTTGGCCCTTTTGTTCCTTTTGTTTCTTTGGGCTTCGCTCCCCTTTTTGAGCGTTTTTAATAAATTCTTACTTATCAAAAATAAAAAAAATAAATAGCTACAAAATATTTTTCAAATTGAATCACGCAATCCCTAAATTCCATTTGCACCATTGAATTTGAAAGCCCGATACCTGTTGTAACAGATTAACTGCAAATATGTCTCCTGACATCTCCACCATTGAACAAATGTCACCATCATCAATTCCAATTTATTCCATATTTCATCGAATGAGATGGAATAGGAAGTACAATTTATTTTTCTAAAAGGTTTTTAACACACATCCGCCACCTTAGACATACAAGTCCAATTTTCACTTAGTTTGAAATAATAATTTCAAAATGCATCATGTCCAGAATGCCCTCGGTCCAGCTCTCATTTTGAAATTACCAAACTAAAACTAGTTCGTTTATGTACAAAAAAAACAGTAACTAAAGTACAAAATGTGGTATTGTATTTCTTTTTTTTGATACAAAATGTGGTATTGTATTTCATCGTTTAAAACTATTTTGTACTAGCACAAAACTCTAAGGTACCCCTTCTAGAAAACAAACATATCATTTCTAGCATATGCTACGAGCACCCTAAAAAGTACGATTTGTTGTGCGCTACTTAACTGAGGCTAGTTTGGTAATTTCACAATCAAAGTTCGAGAGCATTCTAAACATTAAAGAAGAGTTAATAGTGATTCTCCATGCATTTGAAAATAATTTGCTAACTCAACCAAAGTGAAAAAATCAACACACAGTCCACGATTTGGGTATTTGAGACTACCAAGTCCATCTATATGCAGTTTCCCTATTATAAATTTGTTTTCATTAAAGCTGTGGAGAATTCGAGTTTGGTTCCACAAAGCTTCTAAGTGTCTTTCAAAAGTAACAGATGACTTAACATCCCTATCAGAAACTTTGGAAGTAGGTAACCCATTCCTAAAAAACAATTTTGTATATTCGAGGAATAGCCAATTTTGCTACAGAAAATGAAGCATGCCATCTTAGAGAATCTGTCCACAACAACTAAAGATAAAGAATCAGTGTCCGACACATGTCAGACACCGACACGCATCGGACATGTTTTTCCCCGAATATTTGGACATGGTACGGACACGTCGTGGACACATTTCCAACACGCCATGGATATGTGTCCAACACACATGTCCCATTCTTCAGGACATGTCGGACACCGACACGCATAGGATATGCCAAAAAACGTCTTGCCTCTTTTTTTTCCCGAATATTTGGACATGGTACGAACACGTCATGGACACATTTCCAACACGCCATGGATATGTGTCCGACACACGCGTCCCATTCTTCGGGTATATTGGAGATTTTCAATAAAGCATTAGAAAAAAAAGTTGGGTTGAAGTGTAAATATGAAGTGTTTAATAACTTTTAGTAATATGACGTAATTACATAATTGCTTAAAAAGTAGTAGTTTTATAAAATAATTTTATATTAAAAAAATCAGATATTTAGGCTTATATTTTAGTTCAAATGTTCAAGCATGCTTTGCTGGGCCAGTGGCTGCGTCCTCAGCATCTGATGCTGGTGTTGGGCCTGATAGGCCCAACTTTAATGGACGTTTGGGCCAGACTGGACTTGTTGATCTTCAAGGTAGAAAGAGGGTGGTCCAGTGGGGATCCAATAATAAGGGACTATCCATTTCATTACTAGGGATGCCCACCTCTTATGCTGATACGAAAGATAGAGAAAGGAGAGGTGTTAAGTATAAAGTGTATACATCCTCACAGAGAGACAAGAGGACATCGGCATCTCCGCTGCAACATGGGTCTAAGTGTAGACATTGGTCTGCGGCAGAGAAGAGTAACTGGGTGAAGGTTAGTAGACAAGAAATACTGGGTTGGGTGCAAGAGGGAAGAATTTTCGGCATGATAAGTGTTGTAAGAGTGTTCCAGAGAACAGCTTCGGGCCTCTCTCTTCAGTGGCTGAGTTTCCTGATGGTAATGGCCAATCCAATGCTTCACAGTGGCGTCATGAAAGGCGATGGTCACGTCATGAAAAACAAAAATGGGTAATTCGTAATCATACGGAATGCGGACCTGGTATGTATCATTCTCTGCAATCTCAAAAAATTCTCTCTACCCCTTCTTCTACTCCTTGTTGGGTGTTGAGGGGGGCAGTGGGGGAGAAAAATCGGAGACTTTCGCCTGTAATGGAAGGGGTGGCTGATGATGAGGAGAAGGATGGGAGGATGAACGAAAGTGGGTGCCCCGGTTTGTCAAAAAGGAATGCGACGCCCTGGGGGGATGGTTCTAGAGGTCTGATTGTGGAGATGTTGATGGGGTGACGGTTTGTGTGGGAAGAAATATGAGGTTCAAACTTGGTAATGAAGCTACATGCTTACAAGGCGCTGAATGGACTGAACCGAATTTTGGATTTTAGTTCTGATGCAAATGGGGAGGACTTGGATGGTAATTTAGGCACTCCTACTTGTACTGGAGTGGGTAGCACTGCTGATGAAGACAGTACTAGGGATATAGAGGACAATGCGCTCGTTGACAGGGAGTTGTTGGTTTCATGGGAGGAGGTTGAGGTCCTGCAGTTCATTGAACCACTTTCTGAGATACAACCAGAGGGGAGTTGGAGGGGTTTTCCTGTTGCAGCTCATGAGGATAGTGGGGTGGATTGGGTAAAGGAGAATATTGATAGTGTGAGTAGTTCGTTGGGGATTTCCTTTGAGCCAAAGGAAGAGGCTCGTATGATTTGCATTCAATTGCCAAGGGGAAGACTGGGGAGGAAAGGGTAGCAGGAAATGGACAGTGAGTAAGGAAAAGAGGTTGACTCCGTGGAGAGGGGGAAGGGAGGTTCACAGCTTGTTTTCCGGTGTGAATTATGAGGGAAGTAATGGAGCTGAGAGGAAGAGGAGCCATGAAAGGGGTAGAGGGAGAAGGAAAGGGGAAGGGTTATCCATTTTTTCTTGATGAAGTGCCGAATTATTTCTTGGAATGTCCGAGGACTCAATAACCCAGACAAAAGAAAAGTGGTGAAGACGGCGGTGAAGAAGTGGGGTGTACATGCAAGAGACAAAGATGGCTTCCATGTCAGATAGGGTTGTGAGGAGTTTTTTTTTTTTTTTTTTTTTTTTGTTGGGTGGGAGATTTTAGATGCCTTGGGAACGTCTGGGGGTATTTTGTTGATGTGGGATAGGAGATGGGTTTCTGTTGGATGTTTTCTGGTGTGTATGGCCCAGTTGAGGATGGGGAGAGGCACATTTTGTGGGAGGAGTTAGGGACGGTGAAGGATTAATGGTGTTTGCCGTGGTGTGTGTGTGTAGGTGGGGGGGATTTCAATATTGTCAGATCCCCTATGGAGAGATCAACAGGAGGAAGATGGACATCGGCTATAGAGTAGTTTTCTGAGTTCATTGACGGTTACCACCTGCATGATTTATCACTGGAGGGAGCTATGTTTACATGGGGGAGTTGTAGAGAGTCTCCTACTTTGGTGTGATTGGATCATTTTCTTTTCTCGGGAGACTGGGAAGAGAAGTTTCCGGACATGGTACATGCAGCTTTGGCTAGACCGACATCTGATCATATTCCTGTGGTTTTAGACTTTGGTGGATTAAGGATGATGAATGCTCCTTTTCGTTTTGATAATATGCGGTTACGGGATAAGGATTTCCAGGGATGTGTGAGGTCTTGGTGGGAGGGTATTAGGGTGGACGGTAACCTGAGCTTTATTCTTGCGAAAAAGCTTAAGGGATTAAAACATGATATTAAAAGGTGGAATAAGGAGGTGTTTGGGAATCTGGAGTGGAGGAAGAATAAGGCATTTGCGGAGATTGCCGAGATTGATCGGCGGGAAGGTGTGGGTGGCATTGATAAGGGCCAAAAAAGTAGGAGGGATGCGTGCCAGGAGGAGATTGGTGAGATTGCAGTGGCGGAGTAAATCTCTTGGAGGTAGAAATCTAGAGCCATATGGCTTAAAGAAGGCAATAAGAATACTAAGTTTTTCCATTGGCTTGCAAATGCTTATAGGAGAGGCAATCACATTAGGAGGATTACCATTGATGGGGGAGGGTCTGGTTAGGGAGGAGGATGGATGCAGGGGGATTCTCTCTTTTTATCATGGTTTGTTTACAGAGCCTTATTTATGGAGACCCCGGCTTGATGGTTTGCACTTTAACGCCGTTTCTAAAATTAGTAGGGTTGGTTTGGAGATTCCGTTTTCTAAAGAGGAAGTGTTGAAGACGCTAAGGAGTTGTAACGGGGACAAAGCTCTAGGCCGGATGGATTTACTATGAGATTTCTACTGGAGAGTTGGGATGTGGTTAGGGGAGAGGTGATGGCTACGTTTCATGCCTTCCATATTCAGGAGAGGTTTGAGAGTTCCTTGAATACATCGTTCATTGCACTTATTCCAAAGGAGGGAACTTCGGATGTTAAGGATTTTACACCTATTAGTTTGTTGGGCTACACCTATAAATTAATAGCTAAAGTTCTAGTATTGAGGTTGAGAATTGTTCTGGATGATATCATATCCGAGTCTCAAAACGCCTTTATTGGTGGGCGTCAGATTCTTGATTCAGCTCTTATCGTTAGTGAATGTGTGGACACGAGGTTGAGGAGTGGTGTCCCAGGGGTTCTTTATAAGCTTGATGTTGAGAAAGCTTATGATCATGTGAGTTCGAAGTTCTTGTTATACTTGATGGAGAGATTGGGTTTTGGGGATAAATGGAGGAGTTGGATTGAGGCCTGCATATCTTCAGCCAGATTTTCGGTGACGGTTAATGGGCCTCCAACCGGTTTCTTTGGTAGCTCGCGAGCTTTGCGCCAAGGGGATCCTTTGTCTCCTTTCTTGTTTATTATTGTTATGGAGGCTCTTAGTAGGTTGTTAGGGTTGGGGAGGGTGGTGGAGTTGGGTTTTATTAAGGGGTTCATGGTGGGTGGGGGTGATGCTCATCAAATGGAGATATTTCGTTTATTGTTTGCGGATAACACGTTGGTGTTTTGTGAGGCCGAGGTGTTCGAGATGAGGTACCTGAGATCGGTGCTAATTTGTTTTCAGGCGATTTCAGGCTTGAAAGTGAATGTAGGGAAGAGTGCCTTGATTCCAGTGGGGGAGGTGCAGAATATTGGTGAGTTAGCTTCTTTGCTTGGATGTGGAATCAGTAGCTTTCTGATTATATACTTGGGGCTACCTTTGGGAGTTTCTTCGAGGACTATGGGTGTTTGGGTTCCGGTGGTTGAGAGGGTTCAGAGGAGACTTGTAGGATGGACGAAGCAGAATTTATCGAAAGGTGGGAAGGTCAATCTTTTGAAAAGCACACTATCAAGCCTACCTACTTATTTTTTATCTCTCTTCCAGATTCTATCTGTGGTTGCTAGTTCGATTAAGAGGCTTCAGAGGAATTTTCTATAAGGTGGATTGCAAAGAGAATATAAGTATCATCTTGTTCGTTGGGAGCAGGTTTGTAGGCCGATTCAGGCCGAAGGCCTAGGGATAAGGAGGTTGGTGCCATTTAGTAAGGATCTCCTTGGTAAGTGGTTGTGGAGATTTGGAGTGGAACGTCATAAGTTGGAAATCCATTAAGAAATGATGGAATGAGTTCTCCAAACACATCAGATTCAGAGTTCAGGATGGTAGGGACGTGAGGTTTTGGAAGAATCTTTGGTGTGGTGATTATACCCTTGCTTGTTCATTTCCCAGATTGTTTAGGATTGCTGTTGATAGGCATGCCTCAGTTGCTGACTGCTATCGACTTGATAGCGGGAGGTTGACTTGGGATGTGCGGTTTGTGTGAGCGTTTCAGGATTGAGAGTTGGACGATATTTGCAAGTTGTTAGATCGTTTGAATCGGCATGAGACCAATGGAAGAGATAGAGATTCGCTAGCTTGGGTGCCTGCTTCTCAGGGAATGTTTGAAGTGAGATCATTTTTTCAAGACCTCTCAGATATTACGGGGATTGTGTTTCCGTGGAAACCAATGTGGAGATCTAAGATGCCACTCAAAGTGGCGTTCTTTACTTAGACAATGGTGTGGGGCAAGATCTTGACGCTTGATAATTTGAGGAGGTGAAGACAAATCACAGTTAACTGGTGTTGTATGTGCAAGTGCAATGGGGAATCGGTGGATCATCTTCTTTTGCATTGTCCAGTGGCTTTGGATTGTTGGTGTCTTTTGTTAGGAATGTTTGGGGTTTCGTGGGAAATGCCTCCATCTATGAGAGGATTGATGGAGGCTTGGAGACGGTGCTATGTGGGAGGTCAAGCTCGTGGGTTTTGGAGAATGGTGCCCTTGTGTTTATGGTGGTGTTTGTGGAGGGAGCGGAATAATAGATGCTTTGAAGGAAAGGAATCCTCGATTGTTGTTCTTAAGTCAGCTTTTATTCAGCTTTTATTACATCTTTATATTTTTGGGGTTCGGGTAGGCTTTGATCCTCCCCGGAGGAGATGATTGATTTTATTTCTTCTTTGGGGCCATAAGATCCCTTTGTTGTTTCTGGGACATGTTCCCCTTTTGAACCTTTTTTGAATGAATTTGTTTAATTATAAAAAATAAAAATAAAAAAGGTTTTGTTATAGAGTTTAGTGTTCTGGAATTCTTGTGTTGTGGGCCTTAGACATTTTGGGCAGCTTAGCGGGGCTTTTGAACTGGGTTCACGTAGTTCTTCAAGTGACATTTGGTCACATTTGTTTTTGATAAGTGGCATTTGATCACATAATGTGTCCAGCTCTCTTTCACTTTCCAAGTGGCATTTGATCACGTAATGTTGTTCTTATCTCTCTCTCTCTCTCTCTCTCTGCTGGTTTCTTTTGATTGTAACCATCAACAACAAATATTGTTGGGAATTATGTCCTAAATTCCAATCTAATTAGGTTTCTATTTTAGAATTGTATTTTGTTAGGAATTTCTTCTTGAAAGTCTTGGCTCCAAGAAATTGTAATCCTTGTCCAATAAGGAATTGGATTTAGGATTCTATACATAGGTACCTAGGTTATGAGTAGAGACCTATGAGATTGAAAGAGATACTCTACTGTTGTAACATATCTATGGAATCATAGTGAAATCTTCTCATCCGTGGACGTAGGTCGGTATTGGCCGAACCACGTTATATCTTGTCTTTGTGGCGATTGCTTTATTGGCTTCCATTGGATCTCCATGTTCGTACGCTTCCACTGCCTCCAACAGATACGGACTTTCTCAGTGCAGGGGACACATGCAAGCCCACAGGCAACAAATGGACAGCAGGTAGCCTACCCCGCAACAGCGTCTTCTTTGATATCTAAATTTCCAATGTCCTCATCAACTCCAGCAATGTCATACTGGGTTGCCAGCTAACCCACCACCATATCCAAATCCAATGGTAACATAATAGGTAAAATGCCACTGTCACATTTAAGGCTATTCTTGCTTCACGTTTTATATAGTTTCCTTTTTCTTTTCTTTTTCCTTTTTACGTGTCAAAATCGACAATTTATTTTACGGTAACGGCAAGTTAATAACGCGGCCTAGCGAGCAATCATCGTACGAAAACGAACCAACTACACCTTCGTTCTTTGTTATAACCTAGGGAGTTATTTGCAACAGTGGGAGTTTTCTACAATTTGTGAAAAGTTTAGGGGATTACTGCAATTAACTCTAAAATGTACTGAATGAGACTAATTATAATCATAAGCAGCGATCTAATTTGGAGCCGTAGGCGAAAAATAAAAAGTGACCTTTCAACAATATAAGTAAAAATAGTCGCAATTCACAAACAAATTATACAAATATATGAAATATATATATATATAAATTTATAAAAACAAAAGTTAATTAAATTAAAAAATAATTAAAGAAAAAGAACAATGGAACCTTATTTAGAAAACCCCAATCCAATGCTCCTACAACTTCTTCAATATAATAAAAGTGTGTTCAAATTGAAAGTAATGAGTATTGAAAGAAGAAGAAAGAGAATTATAAACTTGTAATGAGAGAGGGAGGAGAAGACTTGTTGAAACTTGAAAGAGGAGAGAGTCGGTGAGGAATAAGAAAAAAAAAATATAGATAAAGATACAAGCTAGAAGAAGAATATGAATAAGTTTTCACCACTACCTCAAACAACATAAGGTTAAATACATTTTATAATATTTTAATGTTGGTGTAACTTATAAAGAAAAAATTTTAGTGCTGGTGTTATAAATGTGAATGAGAGAGAAAAAGAAAGAAGGGCGGAAAAAAAGAAGTTATTTAAGGATATAAATTTTTAGGCCGAATATTAAATTTCTGTATTGGTTAGGGTTTAATAAAAGGAAGGAGGAGAGAGAGAGAGAGAGAGAGAGAGAGAGAGAGAGAGAGAGAGAGAAGTCATTTAAGGATATAAATCTTGGGGCCCAATATTAAATGTGTATTGGTTAGAGTTCAATTGAAAAACAAAATGAGGGAGGAGAGAGAAAAAGAAAGAAAAAATATATTTTAGGATATATATCTTTGAGGCCTAATATTAAATTTTTATATGGATTAGGATTAAATAATATTAGGAAATAATTATAGTATAACCTGTATTAGGAAATTTTAAAATTTTGGGCCTTCCTATTGGCTGGGGCCTTAGGCGACCACCTAAGTCGCCCAAGGCTCCAGCCAACCCTGATCATAAGTTTATTTAGGCTTATTCAACTAACATAAATTTCAACCAACAGACAAGCATTTGCTCGTTGGGTTGGCTAAGTGAGGAAAATATATTGTAATCTCTGTGATCAAATTTTACAATGCTTAGAATTATATGAGAACATTGTTTCTTCCAAACAAACCAACTTTTTATTGTTGCAAGGACATGCTTATTCTACAAGTAATCAAACATGAGATTTCCTTATTATAAACTATTCAGGTAAGAATTAATGTTTGTTAAAATATTTTTTCTACATTATCATGGGTGTGGCAATACCATATCAGAAAGAGGGAAAAATTAACAATGACATTTATACTGGCTACGGTTCTCACCTTTGTCGGGCACCAACTGCACGACGATGAGGGGAGTGGCATGCCGAGATCCTGAAATTGAGACCTAAATGATGTTCTCTTTTCTGTGAAAAAGAAGAGATGGTGTAATCAGACAAGTGGAATATAATTCTTTTGTAAATATGCTTTTCTTTGTATCTCTGAAGCAAGGAAGACTTTTATTGAAGAAATATCAATAAATCACCTAACACTTCTGTTGCCAGCATGATCTCTTCACTTTCACTATTCATTATCATATAATGCCACAAGAAAATAAACATGAATTAGAGTACTCCAGCTTATTTAAAAAAAGATGAAACTCAAGAATGGGAAAAAAAAAATAGCATAAAATTTTCAGATTAATTAATTTAAGAAATTAAAATGCATCAAACCAGTCTATGTCACTCAAGTCTATGTCTTTGTCCTTCACAACAATCCCCGATTCTTGAAGCAGCGCTTTGATGTCTTTCACCACCTTTTCTTTTGACATCTGTAATGAAGGAAAAAAGAACTTCAGGGAAGTGTCATGTCAAAATCAAAATGACTCATAGAAATATAAGTTCTGATCTTGGGGGGGTGGGGTTTTTTTTTTTTTTTTTAGTTAGAAGAGGGAGGGGGGGGGGGGGGGGGGGGGTTTTGGTTAAGTACGGGAAAGTAACCACTTTCAACAAAAAAACCAACACTCAAAATTAGTAGTAAACATCCAGCTGGTCCAACCATAATGAGGGTTGAAGTGAACCCCAAGAAGCAATCACAAAGATCAAAAAACAAGTATACGAACAGCTTACATGATATCGTACAGACTGCCTATATGTTTCAATAGCATCACCAGCCCTATCAAAAACTTCAAGCAACAGCAGAGCCATTTTCATCACTTCCTTCTTATCCTTAAGACTATGAGTAGGCAACGGCAGAGACTTCTGCATCACTTCCTTCTTATTCTCAAGACTATGAGTAGAATTTTTAACATTGCACATTAATTCCACCTCCTCGTCAGTTAGTAATGCAATCTCTTTAAGGATGCATTGTCGGATCATCATGCCTCCTTCTACACCAGTACTATCTTTGCTCTGCAGCGTGCTCGGAGCCATAATCTTTTCTCGAGCCACCATCAGCAGAGCAGCCATTGGAATAAGTTCTCCCTCCATAGCATAATCATAAAATATATTACTGACATCCTTTGTGTTCCATGCAAGCAACCTATTGGTTTCTAATGGTACTTTCTGCACAAGCATTATTAAAATATCATAAGCAATCATTCATATACTCCCAATCACATGCATATATAAGCTAAAATATTCTTTCAAGACAAATTAAATCTGTAGCAAGAACAAACCATTTGTGGCAGGGAAAGAATAACAATCAACTTGAAAATAGACTGCTTTGGAGTCCAATCAGACAGGTATTGATGATAACTGCTCCAGCCAAACAAAAAGTACAATCAAGTAAGGAAAAAAGAAGTAGATATAGTGTGTGGACCAAATGGCTTATATTTCATGGGCTCTATCAAACAACTCAGAAATAAAAATAAAACATAACATCTACCTTAACATTTGCAGTGCTATATCAAGAGGCAGCAAGTCACCCTTGTATTCACCTTCTATGGTGCTGACATCAGTCCAAGCCCCGTGGCGAAGTAACAAGTCAATCATATCATATGAGAAATCTTCAGCGGCAATGTGCAATGGATATAATCCAACTTTAAAGGGGACATTAGGATCTACTATGAAAGGGTCTCCTTCAAGTAAAGCTTTGGTGCAATCTACTGCACCATATATACAGACCCAATCAAAAATATCGGGTGGACAATATGTAGCAAAAATAGTCTCTGGTGAATCTTTCAGCAATCGACTCTTTCTTGCTAATTGTTCTCCATATAGGGATTTCATTAGGGTAACAAATCCAGGCCTGTCATCCACGTTAACGACTTCTCTGATCTCAATTTCCAGCTCTAAATCCATATTTTCATCAAAACAAATATCTGGCAAATCCATCTGTCATTGTCAAGAGGTAGCATCAGTACACATGAGCATAGATAAACAAAGAAATAGAGGTTAGCAAAATTTTAAAAATAGAATTTGTAAGTACAAATACAACTTGAGACAAAATAAAGCAAAATGAAGCACGAGAATCATTTCAAAATAGCAGAAAAGATTATAAACAGTAATATATTACAAGTGAACAAAACGGAAGATGATAATGTAACAAGCAATGATGTGAAGTTCTAGAGCAAGACTCCACTTTATTTAAAAAAAAGATTGCAGCAAAGGCCAAATAAGTTATATGGTCAAGCTGTGAAAACAGCTCAATAAGTTATATAAACAAGCTGCAGAAATTTTTGATTGCAGCCGCATCGCTGGCATGTGAACCAAATGCATAGCTTAATTACATGATAAATAGATATAACATTTAAGATTGAATCCACACCTGAAGCATTTTGATCCGATTTGAATTTTTGCACTCAGCTCCTTGCACAACCATTTGGTATCAGGAAAACCTTCATACACGGACAGAAACAACATCCTCTGAGAAATTCTATAATAAAAAATTATGACACAATTGAGAGCCAAAAGGATTATATACTACAAGACTCAATTGTTTCCGGTGCACCCAAAAAAAAAAAAAAAAACCTTCTTCAGGCACTAAATACCAAACAAGAAAGACTGCAGTGCATACTAAAAAAGAGGTTCACATTTGATATGTATCAATAGACGATTGTGTTCTGACCTATTTTACATGGTATTAGTACATGATTTCAAAGGGACACAGCTAAATATTCATATAGTTTCACATCCTTCTATTTTTCAAGAGTAAAATAAAGTTTTTATGGAACAAAGAATGCTCGACATAGAATACTCACTCACTTTGAAACAAAAATGTATGCAAAAGGAACATAATAATACGATTTTATGTACAATCACATAATAAACTTGAATCATTGCAAATCCTTATTAGATACATGTCCATGTATCCACATGCGCATGCCTATATATTCATGATGCATATGCACACATAATTATATATCTATTCTCTATTTAAATGTTTGAAGCCCCATGATTATTTCTAACATTTAACAATTTATTTTAAAATTAAAATGCTTTATTTCCTCCATCATGATTGCCTTTGTCTTTGTGAATCATTGTTTTGTGTGCACTATGTTTTCTATTATATAAATTTTCATATGTGGACACAATGTCACAGGATTTTCAAGAAAAAAAAAAGTTAAGTGGGTTATCTTCGTTGCCCTTCATGCTTTAAGAGACATAAATTACACTTTTATCAGCTTTGTTGTGCTTCCAACTCCTTCTTCAACGCCTCACATAAATTACACCTGCGCTGGCCTCACATTAATTACACTTGCACGTCCTTTTCTTCGGCTAGCTCCGTACGGAAACAGCACAACAACGATTAGGTAACCAATTTAATGTCCTCATAAATGTATTTTCAAACTTTAAAAATATTGAATTCTTTTATAGACCAATTTAATGTCATCATCAATGTATTTTCAACTTTGAAAAATATTGAAGTGGTTTTATCAACATTTACAGAAAAAACACAAGTGATTAATCTGCCCAACCAAAATTTGGCAAGTCATTCAAGTTGGACAAAGGTATGTGTCCAAAAAAATATTGAACTGCTTTTATTTTTTGAATTAAATTTGTTATATGTGCATGCAAATCACATCTAAATTTAAAAAAACTAATTTCGCATTTGTAAATGTCGAAATTAATTTATATTGGGACTACCACAGATTGCAAGTGAAAGGTCCAATGACTTCTTCTTTACGGTAATTAATTATATACAGGCATAATAAATATATAGACAACGTGATACCAAAATTAAAACAAAAAACAAAAAATTAAATAATTGTACCACAAATAACTGAAACCAAGCAATAACTTGAAGGGGGGTTGCAATAGATATAAATGGAGAATAGATATACAGCAGATAAACATAGAAACTCAACTAAAATGTTTAATTAAAAAAATATATAGAAAAAAACAGCATAGCTACGAAACAACATAAACTAAAAACACAAGCAGGAACAAAAAAACAGAAAACAAAACAAAACAAAAACATAAAATCAAATAATAGTACCACAAATAACTCAAACCAAGCAATAATTTGAAGGGATTTGATATAAATATAAAGGGAGAACAGATCTACAGCAGATAAAACATACAAAATTCAACTAAAATCTTGAATTAATAAAAATATAAAAAAATAACATAGCAGGAACAAAAACAATAGTATTTTTGTCAACAAAGACACCTTTATCAAATGATAATACAAGCAGGAAGAAAAATATTGGTCATGTAATTGGCCAAGAAAAGTTAGAAAAATAATGTCATAAATCTATTTCCAAACTTCAAAAATATTAAATTGCTTTTATCAACCAATTTAATGTATCTCCAAACTTGAAAAATATTGAACCATTAACTCCACACACCCAGAAGTAAAAAAAAAAAAAAAAATGAAGATCATCATCATCCAACATAGAACTCAACAAACCCGGAACTAAAAAAAATTCTATTTCTAACATTTAACGATTTATTTGAAAATGAAAATTCCTTATTTCCTCGACGTGTTCCCAATACAAATATTACTGATTTATTTAAAAAATGCGCATGCACTGGAATTGTCACTGATTGGCTTTTTCCATTGTGCAGTTGTCACTGGTTGCTTGTTTTACTTCATGCTTCTCAGTAATTGGTTGTTATGATTTTTATTTTATTTTTTTAAATGCAAAATTGTGAATGATTGGGTGTGCATGAATCCCAGAAAAGTTGACCTGACCCATTTTTCTTTTCAGCAACCGTGTGGCAGGATTTCCGGAAAAAGAAAGTGAGTGGGTTGTCACCAGGTGAGAAGAAATGAAAAAATAAATAAATAAATAAAAACAATGAGATATATTTTCTCTATATGTGTAATATGTAGACACAATGTCAAGTTAGTGGGTTATCTTCGTTTGGCTTCATGCTTCAAGAGATATAAATTAAACTTATCCACTTTGTTGTGCTTAACTTCTTCCTTCATGGCCTAACATAAATTACACATGCGTCCGTAAGGAAACAGCACAACAACCATTAGGTAACTTTAACGTCCTCATAAATGTATTTTCAAACTTTTCAAAAAAAAAAAAAGAAAAAAAAAAAAGAAAGAAAGAATTCTTTTATCGACCAATTTAATGTCATAGTGAATGTAATATTTGTTGAATTGAATTTCTTATATTGCATGCAAATCACTTTTTACTCCGCGTTTGTAATAATGTCAAAATCAATTTATGTTGGGGCTACCACATTATGAAAGTGAAAGGTACAATGAATTCATCTTTATGTAAATACAGACATAATAAATATACAGACAACGCGACACAAAAAAATGAAAAAGTAAATAAATAATAAATAATAGTGCCACAAATAACTCAAACCAAGCAATAATTTGAAGGGAGTTGATATAGATAAAAAGGGAGAATAGATATACAGCAGATAAACATACAAAAATCAACTAAAATTTTGAATTAAAAAAAAATACAGAAAAACAACCTATCGACGAAACCACAAACTAAAAACACAAGCAGGAACAAAAACAATAGTATTTTAGTCAACAAAGACACATTTATCAAATGAAAACACAAGCAAGGACAAAAATATTGGTCATGTAATTGGCCAAAGAAAAGTTATAAAAATAATGAGTTTGTTGCAATATTTGGTGCATACTTCCAACCAAGTCCTGATTTTCATAAATCAGACAATGCCTCACTTGAGAGAAGAAATTCGAAAAGAGCCCAAAACATAGTATCCTCAAAATCAAACCAACAATTAAATCATGCCCAAAACATGTAAACCAACACCAACAGTCTCCCAAAAGACATCTGAAATGCTAATTGAAGAACATGAACATCCATTAACAAAAACCTAAAACTTGAAATAAATCTTACCGATTTTGGAAAGGATGATGAATCAGAAGTTGAGATGTTGGCTTGTTGTGGGTTAGTCGGTTGTACCCGAATGAGACAGATCTGCAATTTTGGTGTGAACTGTGAAGTTTAACTCGGGGTGTAGGCTGTGTAGCTAAGCCAGCGATGGCAAGGGAAGAGGAAGATTTCTTAGGCAGCGTGAGAGAGAGGACGGTGGAGGAAGGCGGTTCCACAGGGAGATTTTATCCCCGGTTGTGTTGTGAAACTGACAACCATACGGTGTTGATAGTGATATACAACTCTAGAAAAAGAGCTGTGGCGGGACGCCGAGAGTGAAATGGGAACTTAGGGTATGAATAATATATGTGTGCGTGTGTGGGCTGGGTTTTTTTTGTTTATGGGCCTCAGTTGGTCTAATCTAAACATTTAATGGACATACGTAATCCAATTGGGATTTTTTACTCTTTTTTTTTCAGTCCATGATATTTTACTTACTAAGACGAGCAAACTGCTGATTTAGGTTTTAAATATTTATGTTTTGATAAATAAAAAAAATGTTATTCTTATATGGTAGATGAAGATGCTTTGTAAAATTTCAATTTAAATAAGGTGGTTGATTGAATTATGAATTTAACTTTCTCTAATATTTGAAGTAGCATACAAATAATATTGTTGTTGATCGAATAAAAATTTGAAGTTATAGTTTCAATTAATTAAATACACAATGATACAAATATTTTATTATTAAAGGCATATTGTTTAGTTAATATCGATGGCATAAAAAAATGGACACCAACAATTAAATAAATACCCAAAAAATAGATATATGAATTTGATGTGAGAGCAAATAGATAAGAGAATCATCCTTCATGATCGTCACTTACTTTTAAGATTTTTAAACTAGCAATTTGAAATAAAATTGGCAACGTGGTAAAGAGTGGCAGCAAACAATCTCAAATTCAAGTAGGGTAATCTACACAAACTTTTATGATGGTTTGTCATAATTACGCGAATCCCTTTTATGGTTTGGTAATTTACTCGAACCTTTCTTGATAATGAAAATATTTTACACGGACATTCCTTATGTATGATGGACGGTCAAATACACTAACGGATCTGTCAAAATTACTAAAATACCCCACATTGTTATCTTAAATTACTAAAATATCCATAAACTTTTTATAAGAGTGACGTCATATCTATATACTATTCTAAAAGTGTAAGGAATTTCTTAACACTTTTAGATTTCTTAAAAATACAAAATAATTAAAAATAAAAATAAATGATATTAAAAGAGAGTAATTAATTTAAAATTTAAATTCACTTTAAATATGAAGAGAATATTTAATATAGAACTTGAAGGACCAAACCAAATTTGAATTTTTTTTGGTATTTTGTTTTCTTGTTTTATAATGACATAGTTTATCACTTTTAGATTTCTTAAAAATATATTAAAATCTAAAAGTGTAAGGAATTTCTTAACACTTTTAGATTTCTTAAAAATACAAAATAATTAAAAATAAAAATAAATGATATTAAAAGATATATTAAAAGAGAGTAATTTTTTTAAAATTTAAATTCACTTTAAATATGAAGAGAATATTTAATATATAAGTTGAAGGACCAAACCAAATTTGACTTTTTTTTGGTATTTTGTTTTCTTGTTTTATACTGATGTAGTTTATCACTTTTAGATTTCTTAAAAATACAAAATAATAAATAAAAAAAATGATATTAAAAGAGATATTAAAAGAGAGTAATTAATTTAAAATTTAAATTCACTTTAAATATGAAGAGAATATTTAATATAGAAGTTGAAGGACCAAACCAAATTTGACTTTTTTTTGGTATTTTGTTTTCTTGTTTTATATTGACGTAGTTTATTTAGTCTCTTGTGATTTCAATTTTTAAAAAATTAAAAAATATATGAAATTGGGAAAATAGTATTTAATATAGAATTTGAAGGGGCAACCTTCCCAATTTCAGTTTTTATTCATTCTTTAAACATGATACACCAATGGACCATTTTAATCATTGTACTAATTGTTGTTTCACTATTCAAATTTTAGTTATATTTGAAAATTTAATTAATTTCAGTTTTTATTCATTCTTGAAAGAAGATATCCCTTAATGGGTGGACCAAACCAAATTGCACTTTTTTTTTTTGGTATTTTGTTTTCTTGTTTTATACTGACGAAGTTTATTTAGTCTCTTGTGATTCCAATTTTTTAAAAATAAAAAAATATATGAAATTGGAAAAATAGTATTTAATATAGAATTTGAAGGGACAACCTTCCCAATTTCAGTTTTTATTCATTCTTTAAAGATGATACACCAATGGACCATTTTAATCATTGTACTAATTGTTGCTTCACTATTCAAATTTCAGTTATATTTGAAAATTTAATTAATTTTATGATTGTATGTTCATTTCTAACTCATGCAATCTGCATTGCAAACCTTCGTACTGTTATTCATGGTTTATTTCCTTCCAAAGAGCTCGAAAAGGTTAGTTTCTTTTGCTTCTATGTTGATACAATAATTTTTATTCAAAAAAAAAAAAAAAGAAGGTATTTTGTTGTTAATATTCTTTAATTTCCAAATTTTATTTGTTAAAAACCTCAACCTCTTAGATTTGGCTGTGTTGCAACAATTACAATATTGCCTTTGACATTTTGCTATCAAGGTAAATTTTCCTTTTGATTTTCGTTGATTTGTAATATAGATTTTCATTGAACTGTGTTATAAAGTTGTTGAGTTATTATGTATGTTTGTTTCCTTTGTATACGTTTGTTTGCCGAGAATAAACAAGGTAAAAAGTTCAAAAACTAACACAAGATTTGATTTTTTTTTTTTTTTTCCCTTTTATAATCGTGCTCCAATGATCGCTTGTGACATTTTCCTATCAGGGTAACTTTTTTCCCTGGTAAACGTGAATAACTGTTGCCACAATAATTACAATATTGCTTTTGACATTTTGTTCATTTCCATTCTTTACTTGTTTGGCGAGACTATCTACAAAAAAGATTTTACTCGTGGTGTATGCTTGTTTTCATTCTTTGCTTGTTTGGTGAGAATATCTGCAAAAAAAATTCACTCGTGGCTGTAATATTCGGTTTTTATTTTTTTCACTTATGTTTTTTTTCTCAATCTTCCATCTTTTTTTCACCTTTTTTATAAAAAGAATGTAATTATTACTTATTCCTAAACGTTTCCTTTTCATGGAAGACGTTAATTAAGAGTTTTTATAGTCCAAATTAAATTATCTATAAATATAAACGAGTATAAACTTTTTTTATTGTTTTTATACATTTTTCACCTTTTTAAAAAAGAGTTTGTATATATTTTGGACTCTTTAGAAACCTCTAAAAATGATAATTATAAATAAGACAATAAAAACGTAATAGTAATAATTATAAATAGGTTTTTATGAATTTTGGACTCTATGTTTCTTTAAAAAAAAAAAAATTTAAATTTAGGTTTCTAATTTATTATTTGTTTCTATTCATTTTTTTTTTTTTTTTTGGGGGGGACTCTTTAGTTATTTATTATTTTAAAAAAAATAGTTTGTATAAATTTTGAAATCTTTAGTTATTTATTATTGTTTTTATCCTTCCATCTTTTTCACCTTTTTTTATAAAAGAATGTAATTATTACCTATTCCTAAACGTTTCCTTTTCATGGAAGACGTTAATTAATAGTTTTTATGGTCCGAATTAAATTATCTATAAATATAATCGACGTATAGACTTTTTTTATTTATTGTTTTTATATATTTTTCACCTTTTTAAAAAAGAGTTTGTATATATTTTGGACTCTTTAGAAACCTCTAAAAATGATAATTATAAATAAGTTTCTATGATTTTTAGCCTCTACATTTCTGCTTGAAAAAAACTAAATTTATATTTCTAATTTATTATTTGTAGTTTTTATAAATTTTGGACTCTTTAGTACTATTTACTATTTTCTAAAAAGAGTTTTTATAAAACTATTTGGACTCTACGTTCCTTTTTCAAAAATTCTGTATTTACCTTTCTAATTTTATTATTTGAAAAGAGTTTCTATAAATTTTGGACTCTTTAGTTATTTAATATTTATTGAAAAGATTTTCTATAAATTCTAGACTCTTTAATTATTTATTATTTTTTTCAAAGAGTTTTTATCAATTTTGGACTCTTTAGAAACCTATAACAATCAAAACATAATAGTAATAATTATAAATAAGTTTTTATGAATTTTGGCCTCTATGTTTTTTTTCTTTTTCTTTTTTAAATTAAATTTAGGTTTCTAATTTATTATTTGTTTCTATTCCCTCCTTCTTTCTTTTTTTTTTTTTTTTTTTTTTTTTTTTTTTTTTTTTTTGGGACTCTTTAGTTATTTATTATTTTTTTAAAAATAGTTTGTATAAATTTTGAAATCTTTAGTTATTTATTATTGTTTTTATCATATTTTGACTTTCTATTAATTGTAAATAAATAGTTATTTGGACATCCTTCAAGTAAAGTTGCCAACAAAATAATAATTGTATTTGGAAACTACTAAAAATATCTGGTTTTTTCTATTTACTGAGAACTCCTGCGCAAAAAATGGGATTTTTTATTTTTTATTTGGAATATTGTGGATTGGGCATGGAATATTGTGAATTTTTTTATAAGGAAATTGGTTGTTTTTTTTTTTATAAGAAGTGGGGAGACAAAAATGTTTTTTTTTTTTTTTTTTCTTGGAATATTGATTAGGGTATGTGTGTTTAACCTTTGGAAAAATGTTTGAATTCAAAATTGTTAAAAATGTAGAGAAATAATGAAAAAAACATGCACTGATTAATCCTATATGACTATTAGATTTTTTTTTAACTTTTATATGTAGAGAGATGACTCATTTAACTATTTAATTACATGTGACTATTGGATTTTTTAAAATTCTATATATAAAGAGAGGACTTATTTAACTCACGTGACAATTGAATTTTTTAAAACTTTTATATATGGAGAGATGACTCATTTAATCATATGTGGCTATTAGAATTCTAAGTAATATATATATAAGTTTATGATATAATGTAAAGTATTTAATGAAAACTATTTTGTATTTTATCATCTTAAATGAGTTTCTATAAATTCTTCTATTAGTTAAAAATAAATAGTTATTTGGACTCATATATTTATATATTATTTTTTTCTAAAATATATAAAATTTGGACACTGTTGAATCCTACAATAATCAAAACATTATTTATTTTGAGTTATTTACGTCCCTTTTCCTCAATTCTAAATTTACCTTTATAACATCTATTTATATCTATCTATATCTATACTATTCCTAAAAGTGTAAGGAATTTCTTAACACTTTTAGATTTCTTAAAAATACAAAATAATTAAAAATAAAAATAAATGATATTAAAAGAGATATTAAAAGAGAGTAATTAATTTAAATTTTAAATTCACTTTAAATATGAAGAGAATATTTAATATAGAACTTGAAGGACCAAACCAAATTTGACTTTTTTTTGGTATTTTGTTTTCTTGTTTTATACCGACGTAGTTTATCACTTTTAGATTTCTTAAAAATATATTAAAATCTAAAAGTATAAGGAATTTCTTAACACTTTTAGATTTCTTAAAAATGCAAAATAATAATAAAAAAAATGATATTAAAAGAGATATTAAAAGTGAGTAATTAATTTAAAATTTAAATTCATTTTAAATATGAAGAGAATATTTAATATAGAACTTGAAGGACCAAACCAAATTTGACTTTTTTTTGGTATTTTGTTTTCTTGTTTTATACTGATTTCTTAACAATTTTAGATTTAAAAAAATATAAAATAAGTTTCATTAAATATTTTACATTAAATTTGTTTTTCTAACAATTATTATAATTTTTAATTCGAATTCTGTTTGGAATTCTAAAAAGTACCAAATTAATCACACTAAAAGACACCAGATTATTATAATTGTTAACAATTTTGTATATTCATCTATCTATAGCTATACTATTCTAAGAAATTTTATATTTTTAAAAAATATAAAATAATTTTCATTAACTACTTTATATAAAATTTGTTTACTAAAAATTATTATAATTTTTAATTCGAATTTTGTTTGGAATTCTAAAAAGTACCAAATTAATCACACTAAAAAATACAAGATTATTATTATTGTTAACAATTTTGTATCTATATCTACACTTAATTGTTAACTTTTATTTAGTTTGGAATTTTTTTTTTTTTTTTTTTTTTTTTTTTTTTTTTTTTTACTTTAATTAAAAGTGTACTAAATTTTTTATACCACAATTATTATTTCATTGGTTATTGATGGCATGTTTTTTTATCCTTTTATTTTTAAAATTTTCTATTCTAAAAGTGTTAAAGCTATTTTTTTATTATTTCATGTTATAATTTTTAAACTCATTAAAACACACGTTCTCTGTGATATTAAAACAATATTATCGGTTACATTTTAGGACCCCACTTCAAATCACTTCAAATCATTCCCTTCAACCACCTTGAAAACCCTAATTCCACTAAAACATGTCCTCAATCTTATTAGATGTGTTACATTAAATTTGTTTTTCTAACAATTATTATAATTGTTAATTCAAATTTTGTTTGGAATTCTAAAAAGTACCAAATTAATCACACTAAAAGACACCAGATTATTATAATTGTTAACAATTTTGTATCTGTATCTACAGTTCATTGTTAACTTCTATTTAGTTTGGAATTTTTTTTATTTTTTGCTTTAATTAAAAGTGTACTAAATTTTTTCTAACACAATTATTATTTCATTGGTTATTAATGGCATGTTTTTTAATCCTTTTATTTTTAAAATTTTCTATTCTAAAAGTGTAAGTTATTTTTTATTTATTTATTTCTTAGCATGTTATAATTTGTTTTGCTGTTTTCATAATGTGTGTTTAAGGACTTCAAAGGTTTCATCATGTTGGGTTCATCCTTTTTGGCCTGCCAATGGAGTTTCAAACCATTAGAAGAAATCTTGAGTTGCAAATATATGTTTCAAAAATTCATCCACCAATACCTTCAAAAACTCCTATCAAGAAACATTGGATTTTCAAATGGGTTTAAGATTCAAATGGATTATCCCGTGAAGAATGAGACCAAAGAAGGATGACGAGTTGAGTTGTGAAGGGAAAGCAAGTAATTTGGAAAAATGGATAGTTTGATTGTAGGAAGAAAGAGAGACAAATTATTGGAAGAAGCCCGAATAGCGTGTCTGAACCTAGATCGATCTCGAAGATTGGTGCATCTGGTTAAGGCGAATTGGAATAACTCAAATCAAAATGATGAGAAGCAAATCACAATAAGACAATAGAATGGGCGCGCATTGCCAGGATTGCAGACCAATCCGTCTAGAGAGTTTTGGTTGGTGAGAATGATGATTTTCAAAATTGTACTTTTTTTTTTTTTTCTTTTGTTTTGTTTTTTTTTTTCTTTTACAGTTTCCTTGATTTGAGTTTTTGACTCCTTTGGAGACTAGCAAATAGGACCTCTACGGTGGTGGTGAAAAAAAGAAGCAAAATGTAAATTTTATTATTAGTTCTCTTGCCAGAGGTGATTGTATATATTTATATATATATTTATCTGGTTTATTGTTGTATATATCTATATATCATACCATCTTACTGCAAGATCCTTCAATTAAGTCAGCCAACTAGCATACTTTTTCATGTAAAACAAGTTTCCCTACATCATGATCCGGCTCAGGGCATCCATTTCATTTTCATAATAAATTTTTTTCTATAATGTGACATATACTAGCTTATTATGCCTAATGTTTAAATTTTGATATCTTAAGAATCATAAATTAATTTTGTTTATAGTATTACCAAAACAAAGATATCCACTTGGCAATACAAAATGTTAGAGGAGACTAAGTTTTGAGAAGCTACCACACTATCGACAAAGGAACTCCAATTAGTGTTGAACTCCAATTAGTGCTGAAACAATTTAAAATTTTGAATTCATGGCAAAGAAAAGGTTAAAGGAGATCAAGTTAATGGTGTGATTTCATTCTTGTGTTCCTCCAATGAGGGAAAGAGTTACTCGATCTTGAAGTTTTTTTTTAAGGTATAAGAGGTACTGCATATGTTGACCTTGGAAATTTTTATAGATATTTTTTATTATTTATATTTTCTCTTTAAGTATGTTTTTTTTTTTTTGGTTTGTGTTCTCGTATGCTTTAGAACTTTGCATATTTTTGTTCACAAATTGAATTTAATTAATCAAATATATGGCTCGTATGGATAGTTTCAAAAAATATGATATTACAAATTATACTTTAAATTTGAGTTTATTAGAGATTTTTAAAAGTGGTTTTGATCTTGCATCATAGAAATAAAAAAAATATATGATTTATAGAAATTTTTTGGTTTATACATGTACACTTTTGATTTATAAACTAAATTTTCTATTAAAATTTTTATCAAAGATTTTAATCACGTGTATAAGTAACTGATGGAATAGCAAAAAAAAAAAATGTTTTGTATCTAAATCATAGAATATTAAGAACCAAAATTTGGTTCCAATTAATCCGTAACTGATGGAATGTTAACTAATGCACATATAATTTTCATATTAAAATCATAGACTGTTAAAAACCAAAAATTGATTGCCATTAATATGATTCACTTAATAATAATTGTATTAGAAAATTTTAGTGTCAAAAATACAAATAGACAAAGTTGGAAAGAATATTTTAATTGAAGTAATACAATAAGAGCATTTAATGTAAACTATTTAATATAAATGATTTTGTAATTTTAGAAATATAAAAATGTTAATAAATAGAGACTTTTACCATAATTCATATATTGAAAGAATGTTTTAATTGAAGTAATACAAATATTGTACCAAAAATAAGAATAGACAAAGGTGGGCCTTTTGCCACAATTCTTCGAAAGACAATGTTCATCAATTGTGGAGAGAATGCCCATTCAATCTTTTGGACAAAGATCTCGAAAGAGTTTACAAACACAAATATTTTTTGCTAAATTTTTTTTAAAAAAATATTTACAAACTTTAGTTATAAATCAAGAGTTTCATTAAACACCAACTCATCATTTTTAAAATTTTTCATTAATGTATTCTCTATTTTTTAAAAAATTACAAACTATATTTATAAATAAATAGTTTCATTAATGTATTTTCTATTTCATAGTCATTATTGTGAACCTAATTTTTATAATAATTTATATACTGTATGTTTTAATTATTTTTAGTTTAATTACTTAATATTTATTTTTATGATTTTGTAATACATAAATGAACATTATTATTATTAATATTATTAGATTATATATAATAGTTTTATATATGGCTGTATTATTACTGGTGAGTGGTGAATCAAAAGAACTGCCTCTGCACATGCCATTAGAGCATGGACGAGTCGGACACCGTTTTCTTGCGAGTCAACCAAATTGTACTCAATCGGCGGAGAACCCAAGCCCCCAACCGCCGCCGCCGGCATCGACGAAGCAGTAGAGGATGAAGACCCAGAATAGAGCTTCAACCGTTTGTTTAAATTTGACGTCTGCGAATGAGACGATTGGATTTGGGAGTAGACTGTTTTACCTGGAATCGCTTTGAGATCGTAGTCTAAAGATGGGTCTTCGAAAATTAGAGAGCAATTATTGTCGAGTGAGGTGATAGTGGATGATTCGGCTGGGCCAAGAAATGGGTCATCGATCGCCAGAAGTGGAGACGGAATGGAATCAAAATTGGGGAAATTGGGGAGAGGGAGAGGGTTGAGTTCGAAAATCATGGATGCGAGCCAAGAAGAGAGATCAGAATCAGAAGGGCTATAGTGAACTGTGTCCAAAGCCAGGTGAGATAACAATTCATTTTGGTCACTGGTATTCGAGCTTTTGGGCCACCGCAACCATGTCTAAGGACTTGACCTTGTAACTCAAAACCGCCAGAAGCTCATCGTCCTGTTCAGTTTCCTCCCACATCTTAGCTTTTCCATCCGCCGCCATTGAATTAGAATAACTGCCGCCGCCATCGCCGCTGGATTGTTCTTGATAAGGAGGAAGACAGTGGTCTCGCTTCGTGATATGGTTGGTATTGGGGAGGGGAGGGGAGGTTGGTTTGTTGGGTTTGTGATGGACTCAGGAATCAAAGGAGGGTTTCAATAGGTGAAGAATCTGAGCATCGGGGATTGGGTGAGCTTTGCTTGGTTTTTCACTACTCTCTCAGTTCTTTGTAATTGCAGCTCATAGAAAGAAAGAAAAAAAAGAGGAGGAGGTGGAGGAAACTTCTAGATCTCTGATAAAAATCCCCTTTTAGTTGTTTTCCCCCCTTTATTCCTTTTTTCTTCTCCCTTGTTCTTTCTCTCTATCCTCCACCTCCTATCACAATCGCCACCAAGCAACACCATCACCACCATTCAACCACAGCCATAGAATGATATATATACATATATAATATATATAGAGAGAAACATAGAACAAAGCAAAGAGGGGACTGGTTTTGGTGGTGAGTGAACTTACAGCGCCGACTTCGTCGCCGGGACCAGGGTTTTGGTGGTGAGTGAATTTGCAGCGCCGACTTCGTTGTCGGGACAAGGGTTTGTGTGTGTGTATATATATATATATATATCAATCGGTAGGGACAAGGTATTACGGGAATTTTAGTAAAATTTGAACATAAAGTCAGCCAGTTCCATCTACGTTAACTCTAACAAAAAAAAAGTCTATGCAGAATATTTTCATCTGCATATTTTCATTGCTAGGGGCAGTCTCAAATCATATAAAAGGTCAATATAATTATAACAAATCATAAAAAAATATTTATAAATGTCCCAAGTTGTAACGCAGTTACTTTTAAATTTAATACTAATACTAGTTAAATTTAGATTAAAAATAATAATAATAAAGAATATAAGCTTTCGAATCAATTGTTAGTGATTTTATTTCATGTAAGCATTTAGTGCATATATCTTAGCATTTGCTTTTTGTTATTTCCTATTTATTAGCATGTTACTAATATTTTGGACAAAGTTGAGATGTAATAAGTTCTTCGAGACCTATGCTTCTCAAAAAGACTATAACCTTTGGAAGCAATTGTTAATGATTTTATTTAATGTAAATTGTATATTGATATTTAATGCATATTTTAATATTATATTGGTATTTATTATCAAATTACTAATATTTTGGACAATTCAATAAATTCGTACAATATAGTTGAGATGTACGTAATAAATTTCTCGAGACTTGAGCTTGTTAGAGGCCGAGGTTTTCCAGACTTGGGTTTGTAACAAACTGAAGTGGTACTACCTTGAGTCTAGCATGGGCATCACCCTTGCCCAAGTCACACCCCTAATGGAATCCATGATTACAACATTCTTAAATTATATTCCCTTTTTTATTCACACTTCAAATTTTCTTATAAATTGTATTTTATTCATGAGAAAAAATGAGTCTTTGGGTGGTTTAGAAAACAAATGTGAACACCTAAAAACATTTAAAACAACATCAACCAAAATGCATTTGGAATTAAATATATAAAATTTAGATAGTGATTGGGTGAGCTTCTTAATATCAAAAGGCCTCCACTAAGAAGGCATTTATAGATGGAACCTATTTTTTTGTAGTTGATGTATAGTTTTGCCTTTACTCTTTCTCTAGAGTATTAGTTAAGTGCTAGCTATCTCTTCCTTCAAAATCCTCAAAGAGGCCGCCGGGTTGCTTTACCGCAAGGGAGATTGAATAACGAAATCGTCCGAAAACCAGTTGAGATTTGTGTTATATGCTCTTCTTTTGGGCTTCCTATGTTTGATGTGCAGTAATGGAATAGAATGCCTATTTCAATCATTCATTTATTTTGTGTGCAAGAATGGAATGTAATGACCATTTCATTAGAATAAAAATTCATTTCAGAGAATGAAAATCAATTTCATTAGTAAATCTATGGAATGGCCATTCCATTCTATATTAAGATTAAATATTTTTGCTATATTCCCAATAAGCCCTTCATCACTTTCCAATAAGGCAAAAAAATTTCGCATGGACAAAAAATCTTTCGCAAGCTTCTTTATTTTTCACTGATTAGTTCTCTCTCTCTCTCTCTTTATTTATTTATTTATTTTTTTGGCTTCAAATAATTTATATATATATATTATTGAAATTGATATATCATTAAAAAAAGTATATATTTTTTATTTTTTGGCCTTTACATAAGTTTCTTAGGTTAAGTATTCAACCCCTTTTTGAATAAAATTGTACTGACAAATTTATTTGTGTGTCTTCAATCATGGTGGATTGGTTTAGTTGTAAAACTTGAATCTGTCCAAGATTTAAAGTCAATTGTAGGATACTATTGTGACCATGGGGATGGAAAGTGGCTAAGGTTTTGTGCTTGCGTCTTTTGAGAATTCATATATTTTCTCTTGTACAGTCATTTATTAAGATTAATATCTTATTAAAAATAATATTTTATTTTATTTTATTTTATTTTATTTATTTTTTGTTTTTTAATGGCAATATTGGGCAGCTCATAACAATCTTATAACATCCCATAATTTATCGTCAGAATATTAATTAGATTGATTTTATTAAAAAGTAATGTAAGTCAATGAAAGGGGTATTTTTGAAAAAAATCATTTCATCCCAGATTTAATGATAGTTAACCAAATAATAGAATGGTAATAATCATTCCATTCCATAATGATTCATAGTGTTACACCAAACAATGGAATGAGTCTCAATTCCATTCTCATTCCATTTTATTCTTGCACACCAAACGTAGCCTTAAGGACTTGAATAAGAAAAATTGTTTGGTGCGTATAACGGTTTGATGTCCTTTAGCTAGAAGAACAACATACACACTTCATTACAATACACGCTACTTAAAAGCCTAAAAGTGTCACTTAAATTTACATTTAGTTGCACCAGCTCAATCAAACCCATACATCAAATTTCTTTTATTTCCTCTCTTAACACCACTTCTTCAATAGGGCCATTTTGGACATGAAATAATTCTGAATGGTGATTCTAAAGTGCATTTGTATAATTCAACTTAGGCGAAAAGCTTTGAAGCACGAACACTTCTACGAAAGAGTTATACTCATATCGTGTCTGTGTCGATACCGATACTCGTTGGACACTCCTCGGATACGTGTCCGACACTTCATATACGTGTCCGTAAATAAAAATAAATATTTATAATTTTGGACACTTGACCGACACTTTCAAACTTTTCTAACATAAGCCTATCCGGTAATATGATGATTATATTCTAAAGTGTTCAATTTTTTTTTTTTAAAGAAAATTTGACACACATATGATCACAAACGAAGTATTAAATGATATTTGTTCATTTAAAATAAAAGCACTATTAGATAAAGTAGTGGAATACTATATATATAAAATAAAAGTCATAACAACTCTTAGTATAAAAATAAAAAATGAATTAAAGTTTTATAATACTATTATTTAATACATGCATATAAATAAAAATTCATATTTATATAGCCGTGTCCAAGCCGTACCCATTTCATACTTTCTAAAATTTTGGCGTGTCGACATATTCGTGTCGTTTCCGTATCCCATGTCCATGTGAATGCTACATAGGTGAAAAGTGAAATTTAAAAAATACACTACTTTGTTACGCAATATTGCTTCCGTATGTAGAAAAATTGTTTCCTTATTTTGAACCAGTAACCTCCGAATTACAATGGAACAACCTTATCCTCACGCTTAGACCCTCTCTCAAGTGGTTAAGACCTATTATTATATCAATACCATCACCGAGTTAGAATATTCATGCATCTACCTACTCATAATTTCTTTTCTAGTTGGTACTCACACATCCCCTCCAAAGAATTGTTTGCACTTGATAGGAATCGAACTGAGGCCTGATTCCAACCACCCATAATTAATCAGGTATGATTTTGTGTGGCCAGACCTAGTTATAAACATTGCCAGCTCTCTTGTAGAATTGCTTTTCCACTGTCCACATAATCCACTGAAGTATAAACTAGTACTCCTATGACTTAACCAGATATGACTTAACACAGCCAACCTCTCCCAAAGATGCAAGACATTGGTTTCAGGTCCCAAGGGTCACTATTCATGCTTGTTCCCTAATAAGTATATGGGAATTCATATCATAATCTCAGCTCTGGCTGTAGAGAGTTGGTATATTGGACTAAACAAGAACAAGTTGGAGATAAGGGTGTATGAAATAGCTAGCTTAGAACCAAGGGCCTTCTGGTATCTCCTCTACCTTCCAAAGTGGATGGTGAGGGTTCGAGTCCCCAAATGGACAAAGTGCGTGTGTGAGTTTCTTGCCAAAAAATAAAAAATAATAATAATAAAAAACTAGCTTAGAGACAAATTTAGCTCAACATAAATTTTCCATTACATTATTGGTCCTTTTTTGGTACAAAATGCAATATAATTTACACTAACATCATCAGATAGAGCCCATCCTCCTGTCAAGGGTTTATACACAATTCCAGCCATCTCTTGGACCTGGCAAACCCAATCAGAGAGCAAACAAATTTACCAAAAAGGGAAGATTCAACATTGTAAAATTTGAATTTTACTAATGCTCCAAGGATATCACAGATTAGTATAATGAAAGTACGTATTTTGCTTACAGTAATGGAAGCACGCTGTAGGATCAAGACTAGTTCTTCAGGGGTAAGAAAGCTCGACCACTGATGTGTACCTTTAGGGAGCTGCAGAGTACAAAAATATTATGTGCATAACTACAGAAAACATTAAAGCATGCAGAGTTCAAGGACAAAATCTTGTTAAACAAACGAGTGACACTAGCCCAGGAAAAAAAAAAAACAAGAGAGTGACACTCAATATCAACAAGCATAGCAGCAACGGTTACCACAATAAAATTCCCAACAAAACAGTAAGATCACTTAATATTACAAAAATGCTTTACTAAGGAAAATCCTTGTATGCATACTAATGCTTAGGAAAACCTAGATTAATTGCTTTTATGTAAAATCAATCTGTAACATCAGGAAAACTGGTTTTAGAGCCTTTTCTTTCCCTAAAATATAAAAAATTTAATATGTTTCCATACCTTTATTCATTCAAAACAGTATCTGATTAAGTTTCCATTCCTCCAAATTTTGTTTTCGATTTAGTAATGTTTCCCAAAAGTACATGTATAAGATTTTTGGCTCCATTTTTCATTTTCATGTCATTTTACCAATGCAAACAAAACCTTTGGTTTGGTCACATTAAAAGCTATTCCAGGAGATTCGAGGTAAATAGAATTACATCATGCTGTATTGTGATCCATCTAGAGTGCCTTTCAAGTACAATGCACTTGATTTTTTTTTTAGTTAGTAAAGAAAGAAATGATAGCATGTGGATTGACTGAGGCTATTGTCTTTAAATAAAGCAGAATGAAAACATGGGATTCATGTGGCTGACTCCAAGTAATTGGAAAAAGGTTTGGTTGTTGTTGTTGTCCTGAAATAAAAATAAATAAATAAAAATTATAAATAAATCTCTATGGAATTGTTTTTTGATATGTAGAAGTTTATTAAAAAACGTTCAGAAGGAGAACGCATCCCGAAAGCTATAAGGACCAAAGCCAATCGAAAGATAATGCCTCGTCCACCAAGCCAATCTTCTCTCAAACCACTCAAGCACCAGATCCCAACCTCCCACCCTCCTCGACAAAGCACCCAAAGGCAAACCCAGGTAAGAAATTGGGAAAGAACTCATCCCACACCCGAGAACCGCAACAAGAGAAGCAACATCCTGAACCTCCCCCACGGGAACAAGCACACTCTTACCCACATTAACTTTAACTTTCAGATCTTAGACTGCCTAAAAACAAACCAGACCACACCTCAAATATCTCAATTGAGACACATCCACATCACAGAATACCAAGGTATCATCTGCAAACAGAAAATTTAGAGCAGGATTTGGCCTAGCACTGTGGTTGAACAATTCCTTGCCCAAAGTGTAGTGAGAGAATTCGATCAAAGTAGACTTGCCCTAAGGATGAGTTACCTCCCCCTATCTAATATTATGATCCCACCTTAAAGCCCCTGATAAAGCCTAAATCCACTGCCCTCCTCATCAATCTACTACGGTGCTATTTGATAAAACTGGAAATTAAGTACTGAAAAATTTTAAGTACTGAATTTTAAGTGCTAAAGTTTTTTAGTAGTTAAAAATATATATATATATATATATTTATATTTACATCTTTTTGTTTTTCAGCGTAGCATTCAGTGAAAAGTGATATCCCTGTCACTTAAAATTGTACTCCATTTTAAGTGGCGCTTATCATTTTCAGTGATATTCAAATTACTTTATCAAATGCACTTGTTCAGAATTAAGTGCTGAAATGAGTTATCAAACAACACCATAACAATAATGAACAAAAATAGATAAAGGGGATCCCCCTGTCTCAAGCCTCGAGAACTGCCAATAAAACAATAAAATTGACAGAGGAAATAAAAGCCTCAATCCATCTCCATTTCTCTTCACAGCCCAACCTCCCTGGCAGATACAGTAGGAAGCTCCAACTAACATGATCGTAAACTTTCTCAATTTCGAGCTTACACAAAACTCTAGGAACGCCACTACTCAATCCGGAGTCCACACACTCGCTGGTAATAAGAGCGGAATCCAAAATCTTCCTGCCACCAACATAAGCATTCTGGGACTCTGAAATAACACCATCCAAGACCTCCCTCAATCTGACTTTAGCAATAAGCTTATAAATACACCACAACAGACTTGTTGGTCTAAAATCCTTGATATTGGAAGCTCCACCCCTCTTAGCGATGAGGGCAATGAAAGGCGCGTTCAACGACGTTTCGAACCTCCCATTAGAGACTCATGAAAAGTGCCCATCACCTCATTCCTTCCCACATCCCAGCTTTCCAGCAAAAACCTAAAAGTAAAGCCATCAGGATCCACAGCTTTGTCACCATTACAGCTCTTCAGCCTTCAAAACTTCCTCCTCTGAAACAGGAATCACGAGCCCATCCCTATCCATCGCTGGAATTGTGTGAAAGTGAAGGCCATCAAGCCAAGGTCTACAACCTAAAGTCTCACAGTGGAGCCTCTGATAAAAGGAAACAATCCCCATGCACACCTCCTCCTCCCTACACAACTTTGCCACATCCTCTTGAATCCGCCCAAAATGATTGCCCCTCTTGTGGGCATTAGCAAGCCTATGAAATAACTTCATATTGCGGTCTCATTCTTTAAGCCATAAAGCCCGGGATTTCTGTCGCCACAAAATATCCTCCATAAAGCTCAGCAATCTCTGTCTGGCAATTTGCTCTCCTAATCCACCGAGCCTCCACAATACCACCCACCCCTTCCAGCCAATCAATCTTTGCAAAAGCCTTATTCTTCCTCCACTACAAGTTCCCGAAAACTTCCTTATTCCATCTTTTAAGCTCAGTTTTCAGGAGACAAAGCTTTCCCGCTAAAATGAAGCTTGAGGTACCCACCACCGTGGCTTTCTCCCACCAAAACCAAACTCTCCCTTGAAAATCTTCCACTCTAAGCTATACATTCTCGAATCTGAAAGGGGTACTTCGAGATCTCAAACCTTATAGTCCAATACCAATGGGATGTGGTCAGAAGTCACCTTAACCAAAGCCACCTAAACGACATCTGGGAATTTCTCCTCTCAATCCCCAGAAATCAAGAATGTGTCCGGTCGGAAAAGAGTGACCGAAGCCCTACAACTGGACCATGTAAAGGCAGCACCCTCCAGCGGTAAGTCAATAAGATGATGTCCATAATGAACTCTGAGAACCGCGTCATAGCCAAAGACCATCTACCACCTAAAGATCTTTCCGACTGGGACCCAACCACGTTGAAATCCCCACCCAAACACCAAGGAAGAGACCACATCCCCTTCACAACATTAAGCTCCTCCCACAAGTTTAAAATATACAAAGTGTGGGGATACTATTGGATGAATCTCTAATTCTCACCATCAGATAGGATTAATATTTATTTGTTTTAATTTGTTAATTTTTTTTTTTGGTAAGTAATAATTGAATTAAAAAGACGTTCAATAGGAGAACGCATCTCTTATACAAAAGTGGAACCGGGGTTTAAGGCCCCAAAGAATCCAAAAAAATAATTAAATCATCGGGAGAGGAACAAGACTTCCTCTTCATGTAACTGAAAAGAGAGCGAATGATATGAAGTTTCAAGATCGCCGTGGACGACTCTTTCCCTTCGAACATTCTACTATTCCTCTCCTTCCATATGCACCACCAGACACAATGTGGTACAACTCTCCAATAATCGCGAACAACACTACTCACACAGCATCCTCTCCAAATACGAATCAAATCCTTAGGATAACGAGGCATAACCCAACGCATACCAAACAGACAAAAGATAAGATTCCAACAATCCCTCGCCACAGGACAATGCATGAGAATATGAGCAACTGACTCACCGTCTTGTTTGCATAGGCAACACCAGTTAACAAGACAGTTGCCCCTTTTCCTTAGATTATCAATCGTCAGGATCTTACCCCATACAACGGTCCAAACAAAGAATGTCACCCTAGTTGGAGCCATAGAACGCCATATAGTCTTCCAACGATATCAAAATAAAAAAGACAAAAGAAAAAGGATTGAACTTCGAAGCGACCATGGGAAGAGGGAATCTATGTCATGTCGTCACAACCTCTGCTAACTGCCTCCTGTCGATCCAGCAAATCCAAAAAAACACATACCTCGTCTATCTCCTAATCCTAAAAAGAGCGTTGAAAGTGCATGTCCCACGTAATCCCACTACTATCAAGCCGATAATAGTCAGCTACGTAGGTATGTCTATCCACTGCAATACTGTATAATCTGGGAAATAAACAAGATAAAGGCCGGTCTCTACACCAAAGATACTCCCAAAAGCGAACACATCTGCTATCACGATCTTTGAATTTGATATGAGTAGAAAAAACATCCCATCCCTTCCGGATGGATATCCACGCCCCTACTCCTCCCACAAGAGAAATCGGACGAATAGACCAACCACCACTCTCGTCCTCATACCGGCATGAAACAAGCCTTCGCCAAGGGCGATGTCTTTCCCCCCCATAACTCCACAACCATTTTCCCAAAAGTGCTTGGTTGAAGGGCACCAGTCTTCTAATACCAATTTGAATTTGTTAATTTTATTATCAATTTATTTTAATTATGAAATTTTTAATAACTTCTTTGAGAGTTACAATAACATTGTGTCCTCGAACTCCAATTTTTTTTTTTTCAATCCAAAAGTGAATTCTCTATTTAAACATTATGTGTACTCATAGCTTTCACTAAATCTAATATTACCATTTTGATCTATATTTCTATTAATCTTGCATCATAAGACTTCAATACTAGTTTGGAAAAGAATGGAAAGATACCTAAGCGAGATTATGGCGTAACCTTTCTATCATTGCGCTTCACAATATAAAAGATACACATACCCATGTATGAGTGTGAACATACATTTTTTTTTTTTTTTGATAAGTAAGAATGTATTAGAAAGCGTTCAAAAGGAGAACGCATCCCAATAACTATATAGCGACAAAAGCCAAAAGGCCCTAAAGACTCAAAGAGCCCAAAAAATCAACTATCTCCTATAAAGATTTACAATTTCTCCCCATAACCCAACAAAAAAGAGAGCAAACAATGGAAAACTTTAAAACCCCAAAAGGAGATTCCTTTCCGTCGAAGGATCTCCTATTCCGTTCCTCCTTCCAAATGCACCACCAAACACAAGAGGGAGTCATTCTCCAAAACTCTCGGATGTGAGGGCCCACATGACAGTCTCTCCAAGCATCAATCAATCCTCTCGTAGACCCAGGCATAACCCACTCAACATCAAACAAGCCAAGAATAAGACTCCAACAGTAGTGAGCCACGGGGCAATGCAATATAAGGTGATCAAGTGACTCCCCATTCCGTTTGTATTCAGTGTGCACATACATGAATTCAATGAAGTTTGATGCATGAAAAACATGTTCAATACTGGGGCAGGTAACTTGAGGAACATGCATTTGAAGCCATTATATTATTTAAGAATTGTATAAATTTGATATAGGTATCTTTTAAGATCTAAATTATACATAATCTCCAAGGAAGAAAATGAAAGGCATAGACACCAATTCAATAATATTGTGGGAATTCATATAACAAATGCATAATGTGCTTCAGAGGATATTAACAACAGATGTAAAGTGTTAGAATGTTATATATATATATATATATATATATATATATGTTGGGCCATTATGTAATTACATTATGTTAGTAGGGCCCTTGTGTTATTAAGGTGACTTGTATCATTTATATAAGCCTATGTAGGCTTATTAGGTTTTCTAGTGTGTGAAATATAGTACAAGTTCTCTCTCTCTTTCTCTCTATCTCTCATGATAAAGAACATGGTATTAGAGCTCTACGAATTCATGGGTGTGAGGGTTTGTAATTGTGTGGTTTAAGATCGGAATCACGATCGGAATCGCGATTGTGGTGTTGGTGTTCCTGTTTTCTTCATTCGTCGCTGGCGGCTCCTAGTTCACCGTCATCAGATCTGCATCGTCATTCGTCGTCGTCAGATCTGCATCATTCGTCATCGTCGTTGCCGACAGCTTCTTTTTGGTTGTCAGCGAGCTCGTCATCAGATCTGCCGTCTTGATTTACAGAGGTGAGGTTCATCGAATTGTTTTTTTTTTTGGCTGGAAGTTGCAGAGGTAGCTTCCTCTTGATTCGGCCGTTGCTTGTGACTGGGTCGCCATTGTCTCTGCTGCTTTGTTCACCGGCGTTTGTGAAGGCGTGAAGAAGAAGACCGTTGTTTGGCTACACTGTTATGCTATTCCAATCCTTATTTACTAAACCTGGAATAACTATTCCAACCCCGGTTTACTAAACCTGGGATAGCCCAGATCTGGCCCGTTTGACCAGATCCGGCCCGTTCGGCCAGAATACCAATTCTGCTTCTTTTTCTTCTCTGTTTTGCTAGGTTCAACATGGCATCCAGTTCAGATTTGTTTTCTCCCACATCCGGTCTTCATTCTCTCATGACTTTCGTTAAACTCAATGGGAATAATTACATACTGTGGGCTAAATCTATTAAAAATTTTCTCAAACGTAGAGGCCTTGGTACTCATCTGACTAAAGAGAAACTCAAGGAAACTGAAGCTTCTTTTGATGCATGGGAAAAGGAAGATGCTCAGATCATCTCTATGATGATAAACGGTATTGAACCCCAAATCAGTTCAACTTTACTTTATTTGGATACTGCTAAGGAGATATGGGACAGATTGCAGCAACTGCATTCTGGGAAAGGTAATATCACTCGTGTTTATGAGCTCTGTAAGCAGTATTTCAATCTTGAACAAGGTAATCATAGTATAAAAGAGTATTATTCCAAAGTTATGGGAGTTTGTGAGGAGCTGAATATGTATCAGCCCATTACTGCTGATGTTCGAAGTATGCAACAACAACGTGATGACTTTAATGTTGTCCGTTTTCTTACTGGTTTGTCATCAGCTTATGAGTCTTTTCGTTCACAGATTATGGGCAGTCCCACACTTCTGTCTCTTGCTGATGTGTTTTCTAGACTTCATTGCGCTACACTTGTCAGTGATACCTCAACTTTGAATACTGGGCAGAGTGGTGAGCGTTCAGCATTGATCGTTTCAAAGGGTGAAAATACTGCTTTCCGTGGAGGTCGTGGGGGATGCTCCACACGTGGCGTTCGTGATTCACGGGGAGGACGTGGCCGTGGCAAGGAATCACGAAAATGTACTCATTGTGACCTTTCTAATCATACTGTGAATTAATGTTGGGACCTTCATGGCAAACCATCTAGTTATGCAAATCAAGTTTCCTCCTCTCCGAATGATGTTGCTTCTGGATCTCACAATTTAGCTAAATCAGATATGGTCCCTGTCCCACGTGATGAGTATACTCAGTTTTTGTCTTATAAGCAAGCATCTAATTCATCTTCCACGGCTACCTTTGCCGAGTCAGGTACTGCACACACATGTCTATTGTCTTCCACTCGCAGTCCTTGGATCATAGACACTGGAGCATCCGATCATATGACTGGATGTTCTTCTCTTCTATTTGATTTTAATTCTGTAAATCCTTCTCAAAGAGTTACCCTTGCTAATGGTTCCTCCGCTAAGGTTTCAAGTTTGGGGACAACTCAACTTAGTGATTCCTCGTCTCTCTCGTCTATTTTATATGTTCCTCAGTTTCCCTTTAATTTAATGTCTATCAGTAAGCTTACTAAATCTCTTCAGTGCTCTGTTACATTTTATCCTACTTTGTGTGTGTTTTAGGATCTCAAGACGAAGAAGAAGATTGGTACGGGGTATGAAGCTGGTGGCTTATATTACTTTGATTTGGCACCTTATCTTGTGGCTCTTCAATCTTCTCTGTCTCCATTCCAGTGGCACTGTCGTCTTGGTCACCCGTCACTTTAAGTTTTGCAGCGTCAAGTTCCTAGTCTTAGTAATTTGAAATTCTTGTCATGTGAAGTTTGTAAACTTAGTAAGCACCATCGCATGTCTTTCAAGTCTAGGGTTAATAATCGTGTCTCTAGTCCTTTTCATTTGGTTCATTCAGACGTATGGGGTCCAATAAAGCATTCTTCAATCAATAAATTTCATTATTTTGTGACATTTGTGGATGATTATTCTCGCCTGACTTGGTTTTTTCTGATGAAAGATCGTTCTGAGTTATTTTTAATTTTTCAAAAATTTCAAAAAGAAATCAAAACTCAGTTTGGCTGCCCAATTCGTATTTTACGTTCTGATAATGCTAAGGAATATTCTTCAACCTCCTTTGATACATATCTTAGTGATAAAGGAATTATTCATCAAAATTCATGCGTTTATACTCCTCAACAAAATGGAGTTGCAGAACGCAAGAATCGACACCTCTTAAAAGTAACCAGTGCTTTTTTGTTTCATATGCGCATGCCTAAACGGTTTTGGGGTGATGCTGTTCTTACTGCCTGTCATCTTATTAACCGTATGCCGTCATCTATATTAGATGGCAAATCTCCACATCCTATTTTATTTCCTGATTCTCCTTTATTTTCTCTTACTCCTAGAGTTTTTGGATGTGTATGTTATGTCCACAATCTTGGTCCTGGTTTTGATAAACTTGACCCACGTGCCACAAAGTGTGTATTTCTTGGATACTCTCGTTCTCATAAAGGTTATCGCTGCTATAGTCCTGTTTCTCAACGGTACTTTATTAGCGCGGATGTGACCTTTTGTGAGTCCGTCCCATATTTTTCAGATAATGATTCAATTCTTGATATTACTCTTGAGTCGCCTCTTCCTGCGGTTCCACTTCCCTCACTTTCTCTTCAACCTAGATCTCCTTTGCCAGCCCCGTTACAGGTGTACACTCGAAGACTAAAGCCATCTGCTGTCGTGCCTCCTCCATCGTCTTCAGAGTCTTTGGATCCAACACAGTCCATTGTGTCTGATTCCTTGCCTATTGCACTTCGTAAAGGTACTCGCTCGTGTGTCACTAATCATCCCATTGCTCATTATGTCTCTTATAATTCCTTATTGCCATCCTTCTTATGTTTTTCCTCTCAATTGTCTACTACGTTTGTTCCTAAGACTGTGCAGGATGCTTTGTTTGATTCGGGCGGGAGGAAAGCAATGTAAGATGAAATGGATGTTTTGCATCAGAATGGCACGTGGAATCTTGTTCCATTACCTCCAGGTGTCAAACCGGTTGGTTGTTGCTAGGTATACACTGTGAAGTATCTTCCACATGGGTCCGTTGAGCGTTTAAAAGCCCGTCTTGTTGCCAAAGGTTATACCCAAACTTATGGTATTGACTATGATGAGACGTTTGCCCCTGTTGCTAAGATTTCTTCTATTCGTGTTTTGATTTCTCTTGCTGCTAATAGACATTGGCCTCTGTTTCAGTTAGACGTTAAAAATGCTTTTTTGCATGATGACTTAGCAGAAGAGGTTTATATGGAGCAACCACCTGGGTTTGTTACTCAGGGGGAGTATCTTCACACTGTTTGTCGCCTTAAAAAGGCCCTATATGGATTGAAACAATCTCCACGGGCTTGGTTTGGAAAATTCTCTGAGGCGGCATTAAAATTTGGTCTTAACAGATGTCAGACCGACCATTCGGTATTTCACCAGCGCACTAAAGCTGGCTTCATCTTTCTTGTAGTATATGTAGATGATATCGTGATCACAGGTGATGATTCTGAAGGCATTACTAAGTTGAAGTTGTTTCTGCAATATTGATTCCACCCTAAAGACTTGGGCAAACTTAGGTATTTCTTGGGTATTGAAGTTGCTAGATCCAAGAAGGGTATAAGTTTATCCCAACGAAAATATGTGTTGGATTTATTAGAAGAAACAGGTATATTGGGTGGTCGCCCGGTTGATGCTCCTATGGATTCGAATACAAAACTTGTGTCTGATGAGGGTGATCTATTTAATAATCCGGGTAGATTTCGTCGCCTTGTTGGGAAATTAATTTATCCCACTATCACTCGACCTGATATTTCATATGCAGTTAGTGTTGTAAGTCAGTTCATGGGAGCTCCTACAATGCCACATTGGATTGCTGTTCTTTGGATTATCCGATATCTCAAGCAAGCTCCAGGTGTTGGGTTACTATATAAATTTAATGGTCATCTCAGGGTAGGAGGTTTTACAGATGCCAACCGGGCTGGTTCTCCTTCAGATAGGAGATCTACTACAGGCTACTGCACATTTGTAGGAGGAAATCTTGTTACATGGCGAAGTAAAAAGCAAACGGTGGTAGCTCGATCTAGTGTTAAAGCTGAGTATAGGGCAATGGCCCATACTACAAGTGGGTTGACCTAGATACAACATTTTCTAAAAGAACTTGGGTTGACAGTTGAAGCTCCTACTCCATTGTTCTGTGATAATCAAGCAGCAGTTCACATTGCCTCAAATCCTGTGTTTCATGAGAGGACCAAACATATTGAAGTTGATTATCACTTCATTCGAGAAAAGATATTACGTGGGAGCATCTCTACTCCATTCGTGAAGTCTGAAGATCAATTAGCTGATATGTTTACCAAAGCATTGAGTCATAACTGGTTAAGAACTATCTGTTCCAAGCTGGGATTATTTGATATATATTCTCCAGCTTGAGGGGGAGTGTTAGAATGTTATATATATATATATATATATATATATATGTTGGGCCATTATGTAATTACATTATGTTAGTAGGGCCCTTGTGTTATTAAGGTGACTTGTATCATTTATATAAGCCTATGTAGGCTTATTAGGTTTTCTAGTGTGTGAAATATAGTACAAGTTCTCTCTCTCTCTCTCTGTGTCTCTCATGATAAAGAACATAAAGCAACAAAATGAAATAAATAACCATACCCAATGGAGGAGGTACTCTGCTGCAATGATGGCAGTTGCATATGATCTCATTGAACGATTTAATGTTGAAATCACAGTGGCTCCACTAGAAACAGTTAATGATGCCAATGATTTGCAGAATTCAGCAGGATTTGCTACGTGCTCAATTACCTAAGAGAAATACAAACAATTCGATGGATAACCAAATGAGTACATGTTTGGAATTTCATGTATGTAACTTTCAGACGACCAGACATTGCCTATGTTGTTGGAGTCGGGATTCGTGAGTCAGTTTATGCAGAAGCCAAGAGTGATGAATATACAAATAAGAAGCAAAAAAGAAAATCGAGAATCAAGAAATTCACTACAATATCAGTATATGTTAGGCAAACTACTTTACGAATCATAATACAATACTTCCATACATATTCAATTCTGTAACCGATAAGTTACTGAAGTCAGGAAAGCTGAAAAAAGTAATTCAGGCTTTTTTTATATCTGATACATTCAAGGCTTTTGCACTTAAAGCCAGGAATGCAACTTGCCCAGAGTCTAACTGAAGCCAAACAACCTAAATTGACTAGTCAACATTTAAGCTTTAACCAAACCAATCTGAGAATCAACCTCAGTTCACACATGATTAAAATAATTACATCCATACACATACATATATACAGACAAACAAAGTTTTATTGTATAGGGAAATAATATAGGATGGTTATAAGGCCTGTATGGAGCATAGTGTTGAGCATTGAAAAAGAAACAAGAACAACATGTTCATGTAGTGAAAATGAGGATGCTGTGATGGATGACAGGAGTGAGTAGAAGAGATAAGATTACTAATGGACGATTGAAGGGAAAACAAGGATAGCGCCTATTAATAATAAAATTAGATAAAGTAGACTCAGGTGGGATGGTCATATCCAACGTACATCTGAAGATGCACCGGTTAGAAGAGGAAGATTTGTTTACCTAGAATGTAAGTGAAAAGAAGCCCACCAAAACTTACATGGGATGAAGTAATTGAAAATGATTTTTAAAATAAATGTTAGAGGAAACAAGATTGGAAAAGAGAGTTCATGTGGCCAACTCCATCCATACGGAGTAAAGGCAAGGATGATGATGATGATGATGGACATTGTAGCTTTAAGAATTCAAGTTGCATAGAAGGCCATTATTAGTGCCTAATGCCTGTCTTGCCTGGAGGGTTGCTGAGAAGAAAGGCTAGAGAGTGACCTGACCTTTATATTTTTTCACAAAGTGGTTGCTCTCAGACTCTGAATATGCATCCTCACCTTTCGCTTTTACCATTTGACCATAAAATAACCCCTAAGATGATATTTGTGATCTTTAAGATTAAAAAGAGATCAGGGTTCTGGCGATGAAATAATTATGTAGATTCACAATCTCATAGAATGATTCTCTGTTGAGATATTCATACCCAGTGGAATAAGACTGATGCGAGACGTTACTTGGATTTTGAAATAACGATGTCTACAGTATTTATTTGGTGGGCAATGACTTATAAGTGTTTAAGATTTGGGTTCACAAAGACATCAGTGATGAGAAATTTGCCTCCTGATTTTCTGGACTTGCTTAATTCTATAACCAGAAATCAAGGAAGCCAGCAGTTTAGTTGCAGTTTCTAAATGACAATATATATGTATTAGCACTGTATAAGCATGCATGCATGTTAGCCGAGTTATGATAGCCATGAATTATGGAAGGACTTACCATATTAGCAGAGATATGATAACCACAAATCATGGAGTTTGACTTTATTTACGCATATGTCTAGCCATAGAATCTGCTGTGATTTGATTTAATTTCCTTTCTTATAATATATATATATATATATTTGTTTTGATAAGTAAGAATATATTAGAAAGTGTTCAAAAGGGCAACGCATCCTAGAAACTATACAAGGGAAAAAGCCCCAAAGAGGATCCTAAAGACCCAAGGAACCCAAAAAATCAACAATTTCCTCTATAGATTTACAATTTCTCCCCATAACCCAACTAAAAAGAGAGCTAATCCACGGTGGATATGATAGAGACTTGGATAGTGTGTATAGTGGAGAGCCGAGTCCGAGATGCTTGGAGGGCCACTCCCCTTTGTTTATGGTGGGGTTCATGGCGCAAGAGAAATAGAAGATCTTTTGATGGAGAGGAATCTCCAATTGGTCTATCAAATACACCAATACTTTATTTTTATTTTTGGATTTTTGGGCGAAATTGTAAATTTTTGGGGGATCTTTTGGAGTTCGTGGATAGCTTAAAATTTTAGTGTCGCCTTGGGTGTCCTTGGGTTCGCTCCCCTTTTTGAGGGCCTTTAATAATATCTTACTTATAATAAGGGTAAAATGCAAAAAACCCCCCTGAACTATTAGTAAACATGCAAACAACCCCCTGTACTACAAAAAATGCATAAAACCCCCCGAACTAGTCAAATTTGTTGCAGATTGCCCCCTCCGGCAATAATCCGGCCAAAAAGTCCCTAATTTGAGCGCGTGTGACACCTGATATAGGAATTAATTTTGATGGACAATAATGCCCTTACAAATATGAAAGGACCAATTCGCCCATGTATATATATATAATTATATATAGTTACAGACTATATATAATTATATATATATATATATATATATATATATATATATATATATATATATCACATTCGTACCAGAGAATCCCCAAAATTTGAAGCGCTAACTTTCGGTCTCAGTAATTCCTCTTGTTTAGCATCGATTTTCAGTAATTCCCACTCAAATCTCCATATCCAGGTGACTCTATCTATCCATCCGGCCATGTCCATGTCCATCCGGCCACCACCATCCCTCCTCTCTCTCTCTCTCCACTTCTTCACTAGTATTTCTTGGCGCCAACAAGAAATTGGAAGAGATGAGGGAAAAGTGTTGAGTAATACCATCATAATATCAAAATGTGTTCCAATTTAAAACAGGTTGTAAATTGGGGTTGATCGGATTTGGTGCATGATGGGTCTCTCTCCATTGATGGTGATTTTTGCAATTAAGATCGCCTTTCTCCATTGACGACATCATATGCTTAGAACGAGCCTATAAATTGCAAGCAAGGAATCGGTCTTGAGTTTGGCGAAGAACAATGATCTTAGGGTTGATTTGAATCAAGATGTGAGTTTGTTGTAAAAGATGATGATGATTGAAGGAACGGAATTACAGACACATGGTGGATTTTTTAAATTTTTTTCCTGATCATATGCTTAAGTTACTTTTACAGGAAATGGGTTTTCAAACCCTAGGCTTCAACGGTCGTTGCCATATCTTTCGCGTCGGATTGGAGGTCTATGGATCTCGTCAACAAAAAGAAAATCTCCCGTTGAATGATTTTCCACCCCTTCGAAGTTCTTGCCGTCGCCAGAGTTGGAGGAATTATTTAGAGAGAGAGAGGGTTTACAGATTCAGGAATTATTTGATGCTAATTTAGAGAGATGGAGTGGGTTTACAGACAGAGACCTTTGATCCATCTCTGGGGAATCAAACCCAGTTTTTAGCTAATCGATATCTTCGTTCGTGACGCTCTTGCTCCGTCTGCTCCGATGGCCGTAATAGCCCTCTGCTTTAGCCACGCCTACATATTCGGCGACTAAGAATTCTTGTTGCAGGCATGGATTTGATTGCAGTACAAATTTCCCTCTCTAAAACTCTCACCCAGTCTCTTTCTCTCTCTATTGTAAAGTATATATATATATATATATATATGTAAGGTAAATACATATATGCATATATGTATATATGTATACGGGAGAGAGACTGGGTTCGTCGGCGCCGTTTCTGGGTTCATCATGTATATATATATATATATATATATATATATATATATACATACATATATGCATATATGTATATTGGAAAGAGTCGTCGGCACGTTTTCTGGGTTATATACAGAGATTTTGATATTTTTGTGTGCCTGTGCGTGTGTGAAAAAGCTGGACAAAGGAAACAAGTCGGCTGTGGAGTAGGGTGGTGGTGAATACTGTACTAAAACTTTAATTTTGAGTTTGGTATATAGTGAAAAGGTGTTTAGGAGAGTAATTTAATAATTAAAATTATAATAGGTAAACTAAAAAAAAATTTAATTGTTGTCGCCTTTTAATTGGTCCTTTAGATTTCACTTTCACATCATCAGCTGCAAATTTCCTTAGCCTTAAACTGTGTTGTTTTATTTAGGGTACAATGGTCTTTTGGCATTTCCGGTACCGGAATGTTGACTCAGGGAGTAAACTGCAACACATGCATAGTTTGAGGGGGTTTTTTGTAGTTCAAGGGGTTAGTTGCAATACCTCAATAATTTAGCGTTTTTTTTTTGCATTTTACCCTAATAATAATAATAACATGAGAAATAATTAATACTATTAAAACATACATATTTTAATTATACATACTGACAGAATTACTGAAATTGGTAATCGAATCAATTGATTAAAGAATTGGGAATACATTGCTATATGTACATCAGAATAACGCTATTCTAGGAAACTAACTAATCCTAAAGATACACATTAATACATATAAAAAACTGATCCTTAGAAATCAGGGATTACAATAACTAATAAATCCCTAGCTATTGACAGCCTGTACAAGATTTCCTTATACAAGGAAAGAAATTAAAGAATCGTATTTTCCCACACATACATATATATATATATATATATGCCTAAATACAATCTATACCTATATACCAACAGGCCTGTGGCCTAGCGGTATAAGACTCCTACTTCCCAAAAGGAGGTTAGGGGTTCGAACCTCAGTGGAGGCAGTGTGTGTGAGTTTCCCAACTAGGAAAAAAAAAAAAAAAAACTATACCTATATATCGTCATGTCCTCGCCCTATCTGTATCACATTTCTTAAACATTTGACGTATCATTGTGTATGTACAATGTTTATAAAATCCTATTGTACATTAAATTTCCTAAACATAACCACTTATCATTCAGCTCTTGCACCTAGAGGTACTAAGCAGGTTAAAAATAAAATAGAGTTGTCACCGTTGTTATGGAATTCAGACTCAGTAGATCATTTGTTTGTTCTCCGTCCTTTTGCTAAAGAAGTTGGGAAAGGGTGTTCCAGTTGTTGAGTATTAATGTTCCTTCATTTCATCTCAGTGGGTGCAGTGGTTCTTGGATCACGTTAGGGGGTCTTCTATGCAGGGGTAAATTGGTTCAATGTCTCATGCCTACTGTCATATGGGCTGTTTGGAGGCACAAATGCTGCATTGCATGAAGAGTATAAATAATATACTCAAGAGGTTGCTGTCTTGTTTATGGGAGTGTCTGCAGCTTCTAGGCTTATCCTTGCAGGACTTTCTTGCACTTGATTTTAGCTCTTGATGTTTATGCCGGTGGCTTTTGTTAATTTTTTCCTTTCTTGCTTTATTTTGGCTATCTATTGGAAGTGGTTCTATTCCATAGTGGCCTTGTACATGGGGATATGCCCCCATTAGTCATTGTACTCTTTTGAGTTCTATTTTTTTTATATACAACAACCCCATTCAAGGAAGAAAAAAAGAAAGAAAGAAAGAAAAGAAAAGAAATTGTTGCCCATTGTTGAAGGATTTAAATATTAAAGTTACACTCTCTCTAACAGCTTAAGCTTTTGGAGTAGATGGTAGTTAACTTGGTATAGATTCCACACAAAATATGCAATAATATCAGCATACCTCTGAAGCAATCACAGCATCAAACTCTCTCTGTTCTTCAACCAGTTTTTCTGCCCACATAATTGCATACATGTGAGCTTGGGGATAATGAACTAGAACTTCACAAAAGGTAAATGCAAAAACACAAAGATTAAGGCAAACATTGATGAAAAAACCAGAACCAGTCATTTGCCAGTAAAATTACAAAGTCGACTGCAGATTTACCAAAATCATGTAAAGATGGGAAAGTTCCCCCCCCCCCCCCCCCAAGCAGTACAATAGTTTCCCAGTTTCCCCAGTTTCCATTGCCAGTAAAATTACAAAGTCGACTGCAGATTTACCAAAATCATGTAAAGATGGGAAAGTTCCCCCCCCCCCCCCCCCCCCCAAAAAGGTTTGAGAAATCATAGATTTTCTGCCTTGGACCGAACAAAAAAGAGGGAAATTCTATGATTTCTCAAACATTGAGAGTTTAGAAGCCCTATTTGGCCTTGTGTAGCTTTTGAGGGATGTGTTCCCCTTTTGAACACTTTTTATACAATCTTTAATTATCAAAAAAAAAAAAAAAAAAAATTATAGATTTTAATAATACATTGATAATAACAAAAGTTTTGAATGTTCAAAGCTTTGAGAGTTTAGGGGCACTATCAGGCCTTGTGTAGCTTTAATGGGTTGTGTTCCCCATTTGAAATATATATATATATATATATATATACACGTATTTTATCAAATATTAACTACCTCTTGCCTGTTTCCAATGTCAAAAAATTGATTGCTATGCCAAAACCAATTGATAAGAATTAAGAACACTATATACAACAACAACCAAGCCTTTTCCCAATTACTTGGGGTCGGCTACATGACTCCTATATATTTTTTTTTATTTTATTTTTATAAGTAAAAATGTATTAGAAAGCGTTCAAAAGGGGAACGCATCCCAAAAAAACAACACAAAGGCCAAAGCCAAAAAGAACCTAAGGGCTCAAGGAACCCAAAAAATCAACTATCCCCTCTATAGATTTACAGTAACTCCCCATAACCCAACAAAAAAAAGAGCTAACAAGAAGAAACTTTAGGGCCCCTAAAGAAGATTCCACTCCATCAAAAGATTTACTATTCCGCTCCTTCCAAATGCACCACCAAACACAAAAGGGTGTCGCTGTCCAGAAATCACGGGCAAGGGGCCCCACAAGGCATCCTATCCAAGCATCAATCAATCCTCTCGTAGACCTAGGCATAACCCACTTAACACCAAACAAGCCAAGGATAACACACCAACAGTCGTGAGCCACAGGTAATGCAAAAGAAGGTGATCAGTCAATCCACATGGTATCATATCTTTCTTTAGTAACTCTATCCACATTAACTTTGGTCTTCCTCTTCCCCTAATATCACCCTCAATGTGGACTATGCCACTTTCCCGAACCGGCGCACTTAAAGTGTTGACTTTAAGAGAAAATCGAAACAAGAGTAAAGAAGAAGAAGAAGAAGAAGAAGAAGGAGGAGGAGGAAGAGAGAAAGAGATGGGGAAAGAGAAAATGAATGAAAGAATAATTTCATCCTTCCACCACATTCTATTAATACTAACAAGTTTCAAAAATTACACATAAGAATCCAACATTATATAGTTAATAACAAATAAGCCCCTGACAACACTCTCTCTCAAGCTGGTGCAAAGATATCTATCATGCCCAGCTTGACTAACATATTTTGCAAGCAAGTCTTGCTCACACCCTTAGTCAAAATATCAGCCACCTGATCATGTGTGTTGATGTATGGAGAACAAATTAGCCCAAGATGAAAACTTCAATATGATTTATCTTGCCATGTTAAACTGGACTATGGGCAATTCTAATAGCAGTCTTGTTGTCATAATACAACTTCATTGACTAGCGAACAGGATAACCCAACTCATCCAACATAGTTAGTAGCCATAACAACTCACAAACTCCATGTACAATCTAAACTCAGCCTCTGCACTAGATCTAGCTACTACAGACTTTTTCTTGCTTCGCTATGAAATAAGATTACCTCCAACAAATGTGCAATATCCTGAGGTAGATCATTGATTTGTGATAAACCCTGCCCAATCAACATCTGTATAGGCTTCAACACGCAAGTGGCCATAACGACCAAACAACATCCCCTTACCGGGTGAACCTTTGAGGTAGTGGAGAATATGATGAGCTGCCTTAAGATGAGGTGTATGTGGACCATGCATGAACTGACTAATCACACTAACAGCGTAGAAAATATCCGGGAGCATGAGAGTTAGGTAAACCAGTCTCCCAACCAATCGCTGAAACCTTCCCACATCATCTAATGCGTCGCCATCCACATCATTAAGCTTATGATTCTGCTCAATGGGAATATTAATAGGTCTAGCTCCAATCCTACCGGTTTCAGCTAACAATCTAACACATACTTCCGTTGAAAAATGAACACCCCTTTCTTGGATCTGCACACCTCAATGCCAAGAAAGTATCTCAATGATCCGAGGTCTTTACCCTCGAACTCTGTTCCCAAGAATGACTTCTTTCAATGAATCTTTTCTGGATCATTTCCACTGATAACAATATCATCAACATATACAGTAAGGGCAGTGGTGCAACCCTAGTGCTTCTTGATGAAGAGAGTATGATCTGCCTGACTATGTGTGTACCCTACTCTTTTCACAGCAGTGCTGAACCTCTCAAACCAAGCACGCGGTGGCTGTTTTAACCCATACAAGATTAAGTTTACACACTAAATTCTGACTATTGGCAAGCTTAAATCCTGGTAGCATAGTCATATACACCTCTTCCTCCAAGTCACCATAAAGGAAAACATTCTTTACATCCATCTGATGTAAAGGACAATTCAAATTGGCTGCCAAAGAAAGGAGGACACGTATTAGAATTCATCTTTGCAACTGGAGCAAATGTTTCTAGATAATCAATCGGCCGAAAGTTCATCTTCGGGGAATGGCTATGGAGATTGGGATTTAAGAGGCACAAATTATGGCGGAGGGTGGTTGTGGACAAATATGGGGGGAGTTGAGAGGGGGCTGGTGCTCTTATGAGGTGAGACTCCTAAGTAGAGTTGGGGACTGGAAATTTATTCGGAAGGGATGGGATGGATTCTCTAAACATATTAGGTTTCGAGTCCGGGATGGCAGGGGAATCCGCTTTTGGGAGGACATTTGGTGTGGTGATCGTACTCTTGCGCTCACTTTCCCCGGACGCTTTCGGATTGTTTCAATTTGTCAAGCTATAGTGGTTGATTGTTATCGCCTTGATAGTGGGAGAACGGTATGGGATGATCGTTTCTTGAGGCATTTTCAGGACTGGGAAATTGAGGATATTATTGGTTTTTTGGAGATCAACAGGAGATCATGGGAGTGTTTCTGACTCTTGGATGTGGCTTTCCTCTTGTCAGGGTGGCTTTGATGTTAGATCTCTTTATAGGTGTCTTTTGGATACTCTGACCCTCCCTTTCCATGGAGGGCTATTTGGCATTCGAAGGCTCTGCTCAAAGTGGCATTTTTTGCACGGACATCCATCTTAGGGAAGATTTTGACTCAAGATAATCTATAAGGAGAAGGAGACGGATTTTGGTTAACTGGTGCTTTATGTGCAAGAATGATGAGGAAACGGTTGATCACCTTCTTTTGCATTGCCCAGTAGAGCGGGATTGTTGGATTTTGAAGTTAGGGGGTTGTTCAAGTATCAGTGGGTTATGTCGAGGTCTTCCAAATGTTTGATTGAGGCTTGGAAAGGATGTACATTGGGGGTTCAAGTTCATGATTTTTGGAGGGTTACACCTTTGTGTTTTGTGGTGCATTTGGCTTGAGAGAAATAGGAGATCTTTCGAAGGAAAGGAAAATCCTATTAAGTCTTTGAAATTCACCATTATTAGCACTTTTTTTTTTGGTTCTAGGGGGATAGAGTTTGTTGATCTTTTGGGTTCTTTGAGGCCCTTTCTAGTCATTTGTAGCTCTTGTGGGATGCGTTCCCGTTTTGAACGCTTTTTAATACATTATTTATTTAACAAAAAAGTATTAATAAATAGATCCAGAATCGCGATTTTAACAACTATGGTTTTAAAAGCCTTGCGCAAATCGAAGCAAAAATCTAGCCACCAAAATTTTTGATATCGAATTCACCAACTCATACTTGCAACCAGAACTTGATAAAAAAAAATAAAAAATCAGTAACTGCAGTTCATAGTGCAGGAAAAATTCAAAAGAAAGTAGTACGAACTGGCTCCAGATGTGGTAAGGCTTCATTTCTTCAAAAAAATTGATTGTATCCTAGAAAATGGAACCCACTAATCATGTGATACTTAAAACCTTAAAAGTTTTATTTTTAAGAACTCTTGTTCACAAACAGCGGTCAGCCAATTCAAAGGATCCAATACATGTAAATACAGGAGTGTAATATACATGTAGGAGTAAATATTTGAACAAACAGATTATGTCAAAGAAAACAAAAAAAATTTGACATGTACGGTGTACCAGCTGTTGTACAACGATACTCGATTGCTGAAGTCACTGGATCCAAAACCTAGAAAGTAAGCAAAGCTTGTAAGTTTCCATGTTAGAATTTAAAGCACAATTCAATAGATAGTAAAAATCTACTGATCAATGTAAACCCTAATCACCACAAACTCCAGAGTATGAAAGACAATTCATTTGGATCATTATGACAGCGGTGACAATTCAAAACTAAAGAATACCAACCCCACAGATAATTTAGAATCTGAGAATTAATAAGAAAAATATTTTTGTTTTGTGGGTAGGCATATGTCCGGTGTTTTGGGAGGGGAGGGGGGTATGAGCAAAATATAAATGAAACAAGGAGCCAAAATAATAGGTGAATGACAAAACATGCTTGTGTATCACTTCAGAGTAGTTCGGAAAGATATTTTAACCCAGCAACCAATCATTCAAAAAGGATCTCAACATTAAAGAACTACCAACAAACTATAGAATAAACAAGATGCAGTCTACACCATGAAACTCCACTTCATTGTGCTATGGGTAGAGTTTGATCTATCAAGCGTGAGAACAAGGACTCAAACCCTGTGAGCGACCACTTTGTACAAATAATGCCAAAGGTTAGGGCTGTATCCAGTCTACTCCTCTAAGCGCACTCTTGCTTAACAGGGACCATACTAGGTAAACCAACAATAGAATCAACTAGATTAGTATCAAGTAAAGACTTTCCAATATTGGTGATGATGGTAAAGCTCCTTAAAAAAAGTTCTGTATTTAGTTATTTCGCTTTTTGGCTCCATCTGGCAACCAATTCTGTTTCATGTTTTTTGCTTCTAAAACATGGAAGCGTGTTTGGTAACCTCTTCGAAACCATCATTTTTTTCAGATCAGCTTCCTCATTCAATCCCATCCTTCTCTACTCCTTGTGGGATGTTGAAGAGTTCTGTGGGAAAGAAGGATGTGGGTTTGATGCCAGATTTTCAGAAATTTTCACCGGTTAATGAAGGGGTAACAGAAGGCTGATCGGAGGAGGAGAGTGGGGAGGTCTCTGATTACTCCGGAGGTTCAGGGGCCTTAGAATGTATTGTTGATGGTTCTCACACTGTCGATGAGGATAATGAGATCACGGTGAGTAGGACAAGATGTTCGACTCCGTCTAAGTGATGAAACTGCCTCTGTTTTTATTAAAGAGCTCCGTTTACACAAGATGTTGAAAGGGATTAACAGATATGTGGATGTTGGGTCAGTTGAGAATGAAGACGATTAAGAAGGATTTTTTTGCACTCCTCTGGCTTGCAATAGATCATAAGCTTCCGTTTTTTATTGGGATGGGATGCCTGCGACGTTGCGAATGGAGACATGGATTTGGTGCCTTGAGAAGGGGTGTAAGGACATGGATAGCAGCCTGATGGTTCCCTTGGCAGCCATGTTACATGGACTCGGGTACGGGTGTCGGACACGGGTATGTATCCATGCGTCGAATGTGTCAAATCTCCAAATAGAAGGACACACGGACACGGCTAAATATTCATTTTATTAATTATTTTATTTTCTAGAGTAAAGTAATGTTTTTATCTAATATAATGTTCAATATAGGCATTTAACTCATTTTAAAGTAATAATATAATGTAATTGAATGATTGGATATGCTTTTTAAGTACATGTCCAACCAAAAGTGTTGGACACATATCCTATACCCATATCCGAGGGATAGGTGTCCGACACGGGTACTTTAAGTACTTTTGAAGAGTCCATGTAACAGAGCTTGGCAGTAATAGGGCCAGGGAAAGAGGGGGAGGAGGTCGCTATTGATGAGAGTGGGGAGGGTGGGATCAACAGGGAGAGGTGGTTGAAGGAGAATGATGGGACAATGGGTAACCTTGTTGGAGTGACTTTCGAAGGTGAGGGTGATCAGGTTGTGGGCTTGTTTCATTCAAGCCGGAAGGCGGTGTTGGAAGATTTTAGTTGTGACAGCTAATTAGCTTAATATTATTTGTATAAACAGCAGGTCTTCCAGCCTTAAGACTTTCTGTAGTTGCTTCCATATTTAGCTCCTTTATTTTAGAGATTTGATTATAATAATTGCTGTAAGTTAGGAGCAGATTGTAGGGTTTTTTTTTTTTGATAAGTAATTGTAGGGTTTTGTTTTAGACTTTTTTTCCTTGTATGGTTTTCCCTCTTTCCTATATATATTTGTACAATATGTAAACACATTAAGAAGAAATATTCAAATAAATTTTCTCTCTTAATAAACATGGTACTAGAGCAATAGTGTGAGAAAGAGAGAAAATAAAAAGAAACATGGGATTTGAGCGTGGCCAAGGTGGATCACTGGACTGAGTGATTACCTCTAACCTATTCTAGGACTAACATCTTAAGGCCTCGATTCTTCAAACTGTAGACACAGAAACAAATCTAAGCTTACCTCTAAATCCTCTGGTTCTGTCTCGCCACAGGATTCTCAGGCCCAGGTAGATCAAATGATGAAAGAGTATGCTCATAAGTTATCTTCAAAAGATACTTCTTGTAACTCAGCCAATAAAGGTAACTTTGGATCAGCATTGAGCATGTCTAGTTGTCTTGGATTATAGATTTGGGTACTACTAATCATGTTACACATGAATCTAGTTTTTTTTCTTCTTATAGTAGTTATCCTAGTACAAAGTGTTAAAACAGCAAATGGGTCTTTTTGAAAGAGAGAGAGTGAGAAAGAGAATATATGAAAACGTATATCCTATTGAGTGAGTAATACAATAATACAATGGTGTTTATATAGGAGAAGCTATGGAAGTAGGTGAGTGGAGAACAAGTAAACCCTATACATGGTAATTCTATATATGGTAATGAGGGGTAGGTGACAACTTATACAATACTGACTGTACACGTGTAACAACTCATACAATACTGTATAACACTCCCCCTCAAGCTGGAGAGTAAATGTCAATAACTCCCAGCTTGTTACATATGGAATCAATAGAGTTCTTAGGAAGTGCCTTAGTGAAGATGTCTGTCAGCTGTCTACCAGAAGGAACAAAAGGTGTAACAATCTCATTCGAGTCAACTTTAGATCGAATAAAATGGCAATCTACTTCAATGTGTTTAGTGCTCTCATGGTAGACTGGATTGCTAGCAATATGAATAGCTGCCTAATTGTCACAATGGAGAGGAATTGGGTACTGGACTGAAATCCCAAATTCTTGTAAAAGAGTTTTCAACCAAGTAAGTTCACAGACAGTGAGTGCCATGGCACGATACTCTGCTTCATCACTGGAACGAGCGACAACTGACTGTTTCTTACTCCTCCAAGTTACTAGATCTCCTATGAAGGTGCAGTAACTCGTGGTGGACCGTCGATCAAACCGGCCCATCTGCATCTATGCATCCCTCAATCCGAAGATGTCCAGAAGATCGATAAAGTAGACCATGCCCCGGAGCACCCTTAAGACTTCAAGATGCGTACAACTGCCTCCATGTGAGGTACCCGAGGATTGGTCATGAACTAGCTCACAACACTGACTGCATAGAAGATGTTTGGACGAGTGATTGTGAGATAAATAAGTTTACCTACAAGTCTCCGATACATCTCTGGATCATCGAGTAGGTCACCATTATCCACCGTAAGTTTCACATTAGTCTCCATGGGTGTAGTTACAGGTTTCGAACCAAGATATCCAGTATCTTGTAAGAGATCAAGAGTATACTTCTGCTGAGAAAGACTAATGCCTTGCTTCGACCGAGCGACCTCAATTCCTAGAAAATACCGAAGTTTGTCTAAATCCTTAGTAAGGAAGCTAGAACTCAAGTGATGAATTAGAACTTGTATCCCATCTTTATCACTGCCGGTGATAACGATATCATCTACATACACCACAAGAATCATAATACCACGTTTCGTTTTTTTTTTTTTTTGATAAGTAATAAAAAATTAAAAAAGGCGTTCAATAGGGGAACGCGTTTGATAAACATTAGAGAAACCGGGGTCTAAGGCCCCAAAGAATCTAAAAAAGTAATTAAGTTATCAGAAGAGGAACAAGAACTCCTCTTCGCATAACTAAAAAGAGAACAAATAATAAAAAGTTTCAATGTTGCTGTAGACGACTCCTTCCCTTCAAACATTCTACTATTTCTCTCCTTCCAGATGCACCACCAAACACAATGTGGGACAGATCTCCAATAATCACTAACACTCCTACTAACACAACAACCTCTCCAAGCATGAATCAACTCCTTAGTAGAACGTGACATTACCCAACACATGCCAAATAGGCCAAAAATAAGATTCCAGCAATCGTGCGCTACAGAGCAATGCATTAGGAGATGATCAACTGACTCCCCATCCTACTTGCATAGGCAACACCGATTAACAAAACAATTTCCCCTTTTCTTAAAAGAGAGAGAGTGGTCAACCTAGCTTCTGGTCATATCATGAGCTACCACTGCTTTACTGAACTTATCAAACCATGCACGAGGGGATTGTTGGAGGCCATAGATAGAATTTTTGAGATGACACACACACTCACCCTTATACTCAAACCCAGGTGGTTGAGTCATATAGACTGTCTCAGTAAGGTCACCGTGCAGAAAGGCATTTTTAACATCAAGTTGATGAAGTGGCCAGTCTAGATTAGCTGCAAGAGAGATTATTACATGAACAGAATTCAGTTTGGCCACAGGAGAGAACGTCTCAATATAATCAAGGCCATAAGTCTGAGTGTAGCCTTTAGCAACAAGTCGAGCTTTGAGACGGTCAACAGTACCATCAGGCTTCTGTTTAACAATAAAAACCGAACGACAACCAACAACCTGAGTATCAGCAGGCTTAGGAACAAGGTCCCAAGTATGATTCAATTTTAAAGGTTTATTTCTTCTTCCATAGCTTTCCTCCACCCTAGATGAGAAAGTGCCTCCTTGTAGGACTTCGGAAGAGCAATGAAGGATAATGACAAAGAAAAAGCTTGAAAGGAAGGGGACAATTTATTGTATGATACAAAATTGGAGATATGGTGATTGGTACAAGACCGTTTACCTTTCCGAACAACAATAGGTTGATTTAAGATTTGACAGTTTTCCTTAAGCCCGTAAGAACACCTCTATGGCTCGAGACCATTGAAGGTAGTTTGAGCCTTTCAGTTTGGTGCTAGCGATTGACCCAAGTAGATGGGATTCCTTAGTATCCAAGAGCTGCCGAACAAATGAGATATAGTAGTGAGAGGGAGCCGAGATAAGAGAACCAAGATCTAGCCGAGATAAACCCGAGAGAAATTATCGAGGAGAGAGTCGAGGAGGGATTCGAGAAAGATGGCCGAGACGAGAACTAAGATCATAGAGGATAGATCGCAAAGAAGAGATTGCTGAGAGAAAGCCGAGGAAGGATCCAAGAGAGATTGCCAAGATAAGAACTGAGATCACGGAAGAGAGATTGCCGAGAAGAGATGGTTGAGAGAAAGCCGAGATGGAATCAAGACCGGAGTATGAATAAGACTAAAAAAAAATTTAAAGAGGGATCGATTTCCGCTCTGATACCATGTAGAAAGAGAGGGAGAGAGAGAATATATGAAAACGTATATCTTCTTGAGTGAGTAATACAATAATACAATGGTGTTTATATAGGAGAAGCTACGGGAGTAGGTGAGTGGAGAACAAACAAACCCTGTATATGGTAATTCTATATATGGTAATGAGGGGTAGGTGACAATTCATACAATACTAATAGCACACGTGTGACAACTCATACAATACTGTACAACAGGTCTACTTCTATTGTGTCTGGGGAAGGTTTCATTCCTCTAACTTCTTCCATGTCTCTCTGTACCATCTTACATGTTCCATGTTTAACTGGTTACCTACTGCCCATTAGTTAGATTACTAAAGCTCTTAAATATTCAGTAACATTATTTAATATGCATTGTGTCTTTCAGGATCTTCTTATGGGAGCGAAGCTTGATCTTGGTAAAGAAATAGGAGGTTTGTGCTATTTGGATATGAATTGGGCTCTAGATGGAAAAACAAATCATGTGAGAGTAATACTAAGGCAATGGAAAACACCAAAATTAATGTAACTAGAAATCACAAGGAAATATATAGTGGCGTCCTGGCTGCTGATAAGAATTCTAATTTATCTTGATAATTTCTATTAATAATTCCCTATTGTTTGGTATGATCACACATGCACATACAATATATATATATATATATATATAGAATTAATATTTTTCCTTGTTCTATATTAGAATAAACCGTACCGCATGAAGGCGCGCAATCTTGATGTTCTTCTCCACAGCATCGACTCCCATTACAGTAGCTCCCATTCGTGCCAAAGGCTGAACAAGCAAAAGAAGAGAATAAAAGTACACAACAATCAGTTCTAGTTCGAAATTGTACTTGGGTAAAATTTCATCAAAGCAAATATAAGTTAAACTAAAAAACAACAATTTGTTTATTGTCAAAGACATGTGTCTTTATAAAGCCACTAGGATATGTAAGACAACTGTCATATTTTTTGTCTTAAGATCTTGAGGGGTTATTATTCTTGCAAATATTGTGAAAGAGCCAAGCAACAGCACCAACAACAAAATGACAAGTGAAATTACAATAATAGGGTTTCTTTATATATATATATATATATATATATTGTTGGAATTTGTGTCTCAAATTCCTATTCTAATTATGTTTCTATTTTAGAGTTGTATTCTGTTTAGTAATTTCTTGTTTGGCAAGTCTTGGTCTCTAAGAAATTGTAATCCTTGTCCAACAAGGAATTGGGTTTGGAACTCTATAAATAGAAGCATAGGCTTTCGGATGAGAGTTATGAGAATGAGTGAGATGTAGTCTCATGAGGGAATTGTTGATGGGTAGAGGTAGCAAGTGGGTTGGTAGAGTAGGAAAAACTCCGGCGACGCTGGTAGCAAGGAAATAGGCTCGTGGAGTGGTGGTGTTGGTACTCTATTGTTGTAATTTCTCTACAAATCATAGTGGAATCTCTTCTCACCCATGGATGTAGGCCGGTTTTGGCTGAACCATGTATATCTTGTGTTTGTGAGTGATTGCTTTGTTGGCTTTCTTTGAATCTTTTTTATTTGTGTGCTTCCGCTGCCCCAACATATATATATAACTATAAACCATGCACACATAAATATGGTAAAGACCATGCACTAAAGAGTACACCTACTCTTAAGCGAACATTAATGCACTACCAAAGACATTCGAGCCATTTTGCTATGTAAGGAATGCATGTTCTACTAAAAAAAAGGAAAAGAAAAGAAAATGAGAAGGAAGAAGAAAAGAACAAAAAAATGTATGGTTTAGCAATTGTGTAAAAAAGCTTCGAAGGAGTAATGTGAAACATGCCCCCAAAAAGCAGGTAATGGGTCAACAATCTTCTGGCACCAAAGGTAATAGCATACACTTCCTTGTTGGATAGCTGTCTCAAGACCAGTTCAGAACTTGCTCCCACAACAAGACACTATATGGGTCCACAATTTTTTCTGCTATGAATATATTATCTACTGAGCCATCTATGGTTGCTCAAAGCTAAAGAACAAATTTTTAGAATAAGGCAGTCACTAGCTTCAGTAACAAATTTTTAGAATAAGGCAGCCACTAGCTTCAGTATATAGTGATACAAGTATAAGAACCATGGATATAAATGTGCTGAAAGGAACGAATTAAAAGACACTTTCTTCCAATAGGTGTTTTGTATGTGAAACTAAAAGAGCCTGCAAAACAAGTGTATCTTTATCATTGTATCTCACTCTTTATGTGGTACTTTCTGTTAAGGACTGGTAGTATTTGGGTTATCACAGTAGAATTCACTTGCTTCTCATTTCTTTCTTCCTCGGCACCTCTTGATGTCAAAGTAAAATGGAGCAGAAGTTAACAATTATGGGTATTATATGATGTCTCTAGGGAATAAGAGTCCATAAGACGTGAGATAAGCTTTATATTTTGGGAAGGAATAACAGTCGATTTGCCCTGCAGTACCTCAAAATTTCAACCAACTTTTCTGTACAAACATAACCAAATATGGGATTGCAGTAGTTTCTTTGATCTTTATTCAGTCATGGTACATCTCAAATCATTGTAAGAATCAACCCCACCCACCACCCCCCTCCAAAAAAAAAAAGGATTATATATATTTATATCTATTGTATATAATAGGCGATTTCAAGATTGAAAAGAATCTGTATATTGCCGTACAACGAATGGTTTACAATGCTTTAGTTAAATAGGAAATACAAGGAGCTAAAAAAAGGAAACTACAGGCTGTGACCACAGGCTGTAACAGGAAACTACAGGCTGTGACTACAGGCTGTATACTAACAGAATTTCCTAACCTTAGTCATTGACTAACTATATATGCACGCCTATCATATCCCCTAAAATCTGGTCTTATTAAAACCGAATCTCTCTTTTTCAACACTCCCCCTCAAGCTAGCTTGTAGATGTCTTCCATAGCTAGCTTGCTTCTTAAAACTTCAAACTGTCTCTTGTGTAGTCCTTTGGTAAGGATTTCTGCAGCTTGTTCAGTAATAGAGACATAAGGAATGCAAATCATACCACAGTCAAGCTTTTCCTTGATAAAGTGTTTGTCAACTTCCACATGTTTGGTTCTGTCGTGGAGGACTGGATTATGAGCAATTGAAATGGCAGCCTTGTTGTCACAGTAGACTCTCATTGGAGAAACAATAACTTTCAAATCTTCAAGGAGTCTTTTTAACCACATAGCTTCACAAATCCCATGGGCGAGTGCTCTGAACTCGACTTCTGCACTACTCCTCGCTACTACATTTTGTTTCTTGCTTCGCTATGTGACTAAGTTTCCTCCAATGAAGGTGCAATATCCTGAGGTAGATCGTCTATCAACTATACTGCCTGCCCAATCAGCATCTGTGTAAACCTCCACTTGCAAATGACCTTGTTTCTTGAACATAAGTCCTTTACCTGGTGAGCCCTTTAAGTACCTCAGAATGCTGTACACTGCTTCAAAGTGTTCCTGTCCAGGAGAGTGCATGAACTGACTCACCATACTGACTGCAAATGCTATATCTGGGCGTGTGTGAGATAAGTAAATTAGTCTTCCCACCAATCTCTGATATCTTTCACGATCAACCATATTCTCGGGTTCGGCAGCTTCTAACTTTAGGTTGACTTCAATTGGAGTGTCAGCAACTTTACACCCGAGTAGTCCTGTCTCATTAAGCAAATCAAGTACATATTTTCGTTGATTCACGAAAATTCCTTCTCTTGACCTGGCAAATTCCATTCCAAGGAAGTATTTTAATGCTCCCAGATCTTTGACTTCAAAATCTTTAGCAAGTTTCTTCTTCAGTCTGGTCAACTTTTCACTGTCATCACCTGTCAAAATTATATCATCCACATACACAATTAAAATGGCAATTTTCCCTTCCTCACCGTGTTTGTAGAACATGGTATGGTCTGCCTGACTCTGATGATACCCATGACTCTTCACAGCCTTTCCAAAGCGTTCAAACCACGCTCTTGGAGACTGTTTCAAACCGTACAGGGATTTTTTGAGTTTACAAACTTTGCTCTAACCGTGTTTTCCTTCGAACCCAGGTGGCAAGCTCATAAACACTTCTTCCAAGTCTCCATTTAAAAAGGCATTTTTTATGTCCAACTGATGTAATGGCCAGTTAGAATTGACTGCCAACGACAATAAGACTCGGATAGAATTTATTTTTGCTACAGGAGCAAACGTCTCTTGGTAATCAATGCCGTACGTTTGTGTAAAACCTATCGCCACAAGTCTTACCTTGTACCTTTCCACACTACCATCAGCTTTACACTTAATGCCGTACAGTTTTCTTTCCTTTGGGCAAGTCAACTATCTCCCACGTTCCACTCCTTTTAAGAGCATTCATCTCCTCTAACACTGTTGATTTCCAATTCGGATCATCTAGTGCTTCCTGAATGTTTCTTAGAACAAACAAGTGAGAAATATTTGAAGTAAAGGCCCTATGTTTATGGGAAAGTTTATCCTAAGACAAGTATTTGGCAATGGGATGCTGGGTACCGGTTCGGATTCCTTTTCTAACAGCTATAGGGATATCAAGGTCTACAAGAACTTGGCTAGGTGACTCTGTATGATCAGAAATAGTAGGGACAACTGCAGACAAGTTAGGTTTTAGAGTACCTTGAGTGTTCAGGGAGTCATTGCTCGGGACCTCTAATTGGCCTTGCTCGGGTACAATAGTAAGCTCTCTACTCTTTTGATGAGTCTTTTCCTGTTATAAACCAGAAGCTCAGGATTTGGTTTTTTTGGAACCGTTGGTAGGATTTCTCCCCCTGTTGGAGGTACAGTAAGGCTCGGCAGATTAGGACTAGGAGGCCCCGGGTTTCTTAATTCTAGAACATCATTTCCCTGTTTAAAAAGATTAGTGTTAGGAGAAATAGAGTGTGAGACAATAGTTTTAGGTAAGGGAATATTAGTAGAAATCTCCCAAAAATTTTCTTCACTCTCTTTCTCACACTGAAGAACAGTTTTCTGAAAATAAGGATGATTTTCTAGAAAAAAGACATCCATACTGATAAACATTTTTTTTTGTTTTCGGATTCAAGCATTTATACCCCTTTTTATTCGGGGCATACCTAACAAATACACATTTTTCAGCCCGAGGATCCAATTTAGACCGAAGTCTACTAGGTAAATGGACAAAGACAGTGCACCCAAATACTTTCAAAGGCAAGTTGCAATAAATCCGAGTTTCAGGAAAAGATTTTTTTAAGGCTTTCAAGGGGTGTAAAATAGTTAAGAACACGAATAGGCATCCTGTTAATCAAATATGTTGCTGTTAAAACGGCTTCACCCCACAAATACTTAGGAACATTCATTGAAAACATGATGGCACGAGAAACTTCAAGTAAATGTTTATTCTTTCTTTCAGCAATTCCGTTTTGTTAGGGCGTGTCAACACAAGTGGATTGGTGAAAAATTCCTTTTTCTGTTAAAAAACTTCCTAAAACTTCATTAAAGTATTTGGTGCCGTTATCAGTATGAAGAATGCCAATTTTTGTTTGAAATTGATTTTCAATCATCATATAAAAATCCTTGAATTATTTTTCAACCTCAGATTTTTCATTCATTAAATACACCCAACACAAACATGTATGATCATCAATAAAAGTCACAAACCATTTTTTTCCAGAAAGAGTTGTGATCCTAGAAGGGGCCCCAAACATCACTATGGATTAAATAAAATGGTTTTGATGTTTGGTAAGGTTTGGGAGAATACGTAGTTCGATGACTCTTTGATAAAAAACAATTCTCACAATAAAAAGATGGAACAATCCAATCCTTTAAACAAAGTAGGAAATAATTTTTTAAGATAAGAGAAACTAGGATGCCCTAGTCTAAAATGCCATAGCATTATTTGTTCTCTAACAGGGATAGAACGAAAACTACTCAGACCTTGAGCCTTTTTATTACTTGAAATATCATCTTCAAAATAGCAGAGACCATCTATCATCTTAGCACTGCTGATCGTCTTCCCCAAGCTCTGGTCCTGAAATTCACAATAGGATTCAAAAAAGATAACACGACAATTAGAGTTTTTGGACAATTTACTAATTGATAAAAGGTTACAAGCAAGCTTAGGGACATGAAGGACAGACTTAAGATCCATAATTTTTTGAAGTTTTACCAAACCTTTGCCTGCAATAGGAGAATAAGAACCATCGGCTATTCTGATTTTTTCATAGCTAGAACAGGGTGAATAAGTTTGAAATAAATGAGAAACACTTGTCATATGGTCAGAAGCCCCTGAATCAATGATCCATGGGGTAACACTGGAATTTGAACGACAAGGTAAGGCCTTCGGGTTGTTACCTGTTTGAGCAAGAGAAGCATTAGGAGTACCAGATGAGGAATTGAATTTTAGTAATTTTAAAAGATGATCCATCTGTTCTTTGCTGAAGGGAAGTGTCTCGGCTTCATGAGCTGATGGGGCTCGGTTGAATCTGCCTTCCTGGTTGAATTTGCCTTCCTGCTTACTCTTCCAATTCGCTGGTTTGCCATGAATTTTCCAGTAGGTTTCACGGGTATGGCAAGGCTTGTTGCAATGGTCACACCAAAGACGGGGCATTTCATCATGTTTCCTGCCAATATTCGCTTCAGATGCGACTAGGGCAGAGGTCTCAACAGCACCATTTGATAACTTTTTTCCAAGCATGACCAGCCTGCGACTTTCCTCTCTTCAAACCTTGAAGAAGACTTCACCGATTAAAGGCAAGGGTCGTCGTCCAATTATTCTGCCTCTCACTTCATCAAACTCGACATTGAGTCCAATGAGAAACTTGAAGATGCGGTTGTCTTCTACCTTTTTTTTGTAATGGTTGCAATCTTCAGGCGATTTCCACTCATAATCGCTGAACAAATCAAGGTCCTGCCACAAACGTTTTAGAGAGTTGAAATATTTTGTAACACTGTTATCTCCTTGACGGATCTCTCCGAGTTTCAGCGTTAGTTCATAGACTTGAGACTGATTTCCCAGGTCTGAATACATCTGGTTGACATTGTCCCAGAGTTCTTTTGCTGTGTGGTAACAAATATAATTAGAACTGATATCCTCCTCCATAGAATTCACCAATCAGGTCATCACCATCGAATTCTCTGCATCCGAGGTCGTGTAGGATGGATCTTCAGGTTTCGGTTCTTTCTTTTCTCCCGTCAAGTAGCCGATTTTGCCTCTGCCTCAGATGTACATCTGCACGGACTGGACCAGCGAAGGAAATTTTCACCGTTCAGTCGAATTGTGGTAATCTGGACTGAGTGTGTCTGAGAGTTTTGGACTTGGAACTCAGAGGTCTTGGTCTTGGACTCAGGTACGTCATCAGACATGGTGATTAGGGTTGTTTGGAAGAGAGAAAAAAAGGGACGGCTAGGGGTTTTTTATTTTCAAAAGAATCGGTAAGATGCTCTGATACCAAATAGGCGATTTCAAGACTGAAAAGAATCTGTATATTGTCGTACAAATAATAGTTTACAGTGCTTTAGTTAAATAGGAAATACAAGGAGCTAAAAAAAGGAAACTACAGGCTGTGACTACAGGCTGTAACAGGAAACTACAAGCTGTGACTACAGGCTGTACACTAATAGAATTTCCTAATCTTAGTCATTGACTATCTATATTTACATGCCTATCATATCCCCTAAAATCTGGTCTTATTAAAACCGAATATCTCTTTTTCAACATATATATATATATATATATATATATATATAGAGAGAGAGAGAGAGAGAGTAAGGGCCTCAGGAAGTTGAATCTTGATAGATGCTCTTTATACAATAACCAATAAAAAAAGTAGCTAGGACAAAGCTTCATCAAGTCAAATCTTTACATGAGGATTGCCCTTCACCAAGGCTCACAAATCTGTCAAACCTTGAGGTGATTTCTCTAGCTAAGAAAAAAATAACCTCTTACCATGTAAAATTTCTAGGGAAAATAGATACCAACAATGGAATCTTTTTGAGTTGTTTTTCATTTGGTCCCATATGTGTTAGCTGTGACTCTTTTCCTCCAGAAAATCTCTTCCACCTAGGGTTTGCCATTGAACCAATCTGTTTGAGAACAGCTATGGCTTGGCTCCACAAGGGCTCAGTTCATGTTCGTAACCAAGCTCAAACAAAATTATTGGGCTTGTATATTAAATGAGCCAAGCTCAAACAATGCTCTGCTTGGCTCGTTCGTTCGTGAAAACATTCGTGAAAAAGCCCACTTAGAGGCTCGTTTTGAGCACATGAACACACAAGTATATATATGTATAGCATGTATACACATACACACACAAAATTCCATATGTCTATATATTCAAGTTACCATAGATAAAGCCTAAGCCCAACCACCCCAACCCAACACAATTTATTTTCTCTTTTTTGAAATAAAACAGCCCTAGTGAAATGGGCCGGGATTCCTTTGTAGTAGTACAGTTCATATTTGTCCTGCTTTTCTCAAATTCCTTTCCTAAACTGGAGGTTCTAAAAGGGTATTCCGACTTATAGCCCCCTATGTTGTAAGTGGTAAGGGGAGAGTTACATCATGAAGTTCACATTGCACAAGGGCAAATGGCATTCTGTGCCATCTGTGCGTATCGCTTGTTGCACAGGTCACTCCTAAAGTATCTCAATGGATCCCCGTCTTGTCCAATGAGTTTTTAAATTGGAAGCATCCTCTGAGGGATGGTCTGCCCTTTTAGAAGAATTTTCCCAAGTCTGTTGTTGATGGCCCTCTCCCTCTTAATCAGATCAATAATGTGCTGAGGGGAGGAGGCTTTGCCTCTGAAGGCTCTGTCATTCCTCTCAAGCCTGGCTCCATTTGACTTGTGCAATCTTAATTTCGGCTTATATTCCCACTAATGTAATTTCCATTACCGATGAACAAATATTTTTATCCGCCAATTTATTTAATGCTGGAATCAGGTCTGGCCTGATGAGATAAGAACTCACCATTGTAGTTAGTTTATTCAAAATTATTAACTAGTATCATGTCATGTATCTTTTAACAGATTAATTATCAGTCCCATTGGAAAATTTAGAGGGAAATTTTCCAATTTCACAGCAAATTTCGCTTGATACCCAAGCAGTATTGTAGGCTCGTGTCGTGAGATCTTTGGTCAAGTCCTATAACAAGACTTTGATCGATTGCCAAACAGACTAGGCTATAAGGAATAGAGGAGTTAGCCGATAAATATGTGCTCCTCGATTGCGCTTGCCTCCTAACCCAAAAGCTTAAGCTATTGAGTAGTGTTGCATAACCCACCCATATATACTCAATACTTTACCCATCTAGATCCAATATGGGTTAAGAACCTCTAATATCCTTCCCCACCCAAACTTGCAACACCCTTGTTGCGGTTGGCCCACCCTGCCTACCCAGGTGGGGCCTTGGTTACCTTCTGGGCAGGCGCTTAGTGTGACACCAGATCAAGGAATGGTCTGGCTCTGATACTAACTGTAATAGTCCTGGATACCCACCGATATATACTCAACGCTCTCCCCATCCAGATCCAAGGATCAAATGTGGGACAAGAACCTTTAACACCTAGCCTATTACTTTTCCCTAAGCTCATTCCTATAAACTTATCTAAAACACTAAACTTTTATTCTCCTCTTCTATTCAAACAACCTACCCCGCCAACCACCCTCTAGCTGTTGTGAATCTTCTCCCTCAAGGTTGTTGGCAACTTCACTAATAATAAGCACCCATCTCCTCTGGTAATTGGCAACTACCAAGAATTTCTCCACTTCCTTTCTCTTTCTCTTTTCATCTCTTTCTTTCTATCAAAATTTTCTTGCTAGCTTAGGGTTTCTATTTTCTTTCAAAATCATTGTTCATATTAATTAAGGGGGGATTTTTTTGGGGTTGTAAATCACTTTCTTTTGTTGATTCTCTGCGTCTATCAGCTCTCTTTTGTTCTCCATGTCTCACTCTCTTAAAGTTTATTTATTTTTAACCTGGCAATACACTCAAATTTTGGTTATAGTTTCCTTCCAATCTTTTTTTGCACAAATTAATTGCTATGGTCTATCTTTCAAATCTTAGGGGTTGCAAACTGTTGATTCTCATAACTGATAACAAGTTTGAGCTCGGCTCGCCAAATCAAACAAGCTGGTCAAGCCGAACTCAAGTTTTTCAATCTCAGCTCGGCTTGTTTACAGCCCTACCTCCACCTGTCGTTACTTACTTGTTCCTTAAATGAAGTTATTACACAGACAGCTCCGAAGATCTCATTGTATTCGTGGCAACATTAGAATACAACTTAATCATCTATGCCCAAATTTTCATGACACTAGAAAAGTACGACTCAGAAAATGACTGAACAATATAAGCCCTGTTAACAAACTAAGTCAGACCTCTAACGAACTTTCAAATCTTCAATCTTTAACATGTTGATGGGCATAATATAGGAATACAAGGAAATGAAGAATGCATCATTGACTATGTAATTAGTCAGACATGTTAAGATAATGAAAAACGAAACAAGCAAAAAAAAAAAAAAACCACACAAAAAGCAAAAACAAAAAACAAAACCAGCAAGGCAATTGACAGCAGCAATTGAAAATGGTACGTTCTTGAAGAGGTCGGTGTATGCAAAAAAAGAAGAAAGCCATTGGCATGAAAGAATAATTATAAATTGGTGCATCATCCAAATTTAAAGAATGATATACCTCTGATAGAATTCCCCCTCCACATCCAACATCCACAAACTTTAGTCCTTCAAAAGGCCTAGCACAATTTGGATCCTTTCTGAAACAACAAAAAGTGCAAGACGTTCATTCGGTCAGTTTTATAACAGGGCCAGAAGAATAATAGATGAAGAATACGCAAACTTCTAAAGGGATTTCTTGCAATGGATCCAATAAAGAATTCTGAAACATACAACACCAAGAAGTAACCAAAAACTTATTGTTGGAATTTTGAAATAATTGAAGAGGTAATCAAAAACTTATTGTTGGAATTTTAAAATAATTGAATTCAATTATTTTTTGCCCATTCTGAGTCAAAAACTTCTGTAGTATTCCATTCATAGGAAGGTATTATCCAGATAGTTTATGATAGTACAAGCTAAAGTCAGGGATGGCTGAATGCTGAACCTTTCCCCAATTCAACCCATCCAAATTCCAAACAGAAGGTATATAGACCCGATGCTGGTTTTGCCTTGCAGAATGCTACTCCTCCTTCTGGGTTTACGGGTTTTACGAAATGGGAAAGGGGAGTGTCGCGGGCAGAGGAGAGCTCCAGCGAGAAACACCAGCAAAAGGGGCAGTTGCCAGTGAAGGTGGAAGCTCCAGTGGGGTGCCTGTTGGAGAAGACTGTGTTTTGGGTAATTTTCAGGGAGGGGCAGGAATGGACGGAAATGGTCTGTCTAGGTTGTGTGTGGTGTGGAGATTGCGGATGATAGTTTGTGGGTGACAAGGCACTCAAAATGCACTCTAGCCAGCCTGCTGAAGACCTATTCTAAGGGTATCGAGTTACGGTCAAACATGGAGGATGGAGGACATATTTTGTGTATTGGAAAGGGGATTCAGTTGAACCTTCAGAGGGAGTCGGCAGCTTTGTTAGCAGAGATGAAGCTGTACAACAGGGAAGAAATTTTGGGCAGATTGGGAGATGGCACTAAGCGTACTATTGCAGCAGATTCAGAGTGTGGATTTGGCTCTTCATCTGATGGGGAAAATGAGGATCAGCTTAGTGCTGAGGCCAATGAGGGGCTGCAGAAGGATCCATTTGAGTTTAATCATGTGATAGTGGTTAGGGGAAGGTGAAAGATGGGATCCCCCACAACCTTTGGTAGTCATGGTTCACGAAGGAGAGGGTGTTGTGAATGAACAGTCCATGGTGCACACTGAAGAGGATTGATTAATGAGTACTATTGGGGAGGTGAGTAAGAAAGAGCCTTGGGCTATCCTATGATGGGAAGGAAGGACGGGCTATGGAGTTGTTTCTCTATCGATGTGGAATGGAGGGTTGATAAGAGGAAGAAAAAATCAACTAGGAGGGGGGAAAAGAGAGAGAGAGCTACAAATCCTTATATCCTTTGTGAACTATGATGGTAGGAGTGGGTAAGGGAAAGGGAGAAGGGCAAGGGAGGGAGGACTGAGGAGGAGGGAGGAGAAAGCTATTGCGTGCACATGAAGACACACATCATATCATGGAATATTCAGGGTCTCGGGTGATTTGCTTGCAAGAGACGAAGTTGGCTTCTTCTTCTAGGGAGATTGTGAGGAGTATTTGTGGAGGGTGCTTTATGGAGTGGAAGGTGCTTGATGACATAAGTTTGGCAGTTGATATCTTGGTGATGTGGGATAGGAGGTGGGTGTTTAGAGCGGATGTGTAAAAGAGGACATTCTTTGTCTTTTCAGATAGAGGAGGATGGAGATTCTTGGGTGTGGATGGAGGATCTGTAGAGGCTTTTGCTGGGGAGAAGCTTTGCCTAGTTTGGAGGAGATGGGGTGGCATGTGGTGTGTGTGTGTGTTTGGGGGGGTTGCAGGGCTTTAACGCTGCCAAATTGCTCTCGCTAGGCTAGTGTTGAATCATATAAGTTTGTTGTTTGATTGTGAGGGGTTGAGGAAGACTCCATTCAAATTCAACAATGTGTGGCTTCATGCAAATGGGTTCCTGAAGAGGGTTTGGAACTTTGGAGTAGGTGGGTGGGCTACGTGGTAATGGGGAATTCAAGTTTTGTACTTGTAAACAAACCTCGGGGCTTGAAGGAGGAGCTGAAGAAATGGAATAGGGAGGTACCTGGCAACCTCGAATGGAGGAAGAACATAATCTTATTAGAGATTGCCGAGGTTGATCAGAAGGAAGGAACAGAGGACCTAGGTGGGGAGGAAAAGGGGAGGAGAGAGGAACATAAGGCGAAAATTGGAGAGATTATGGTGATGGAAGAGATTTCGGGAAGGCAAAAGTCTAGGGCTTTGTGGCTTAAGGAGGGGGGCCGAAATACGAAGTTTTTTCATATGTTGGCCAATGCTCACCAGAGAAGCAACCACATCACGCAGATCAAGAGTGGGTCTATGTTGAGCAAGGAGAAGGATGTGGAGAGAGGTGTCACCTCATTCTACTAGCAATCATATAAGGAGACTTCGGATTGGAGACCTCTTTTGGGAGGTTTGGAGTTCGACTTGATTTCTTTGGAGGACCAAGTGCGCTTGGAGAGGCCTTTTGAGGAGGAGGAAGTAGACAAAGCCCCGGGGCTGAATGAGTTTTTCATGTGTTTCTTTCATCAGAATTGGGAGGTGGTGAAGAAGGAGATCATGGAGGCAAACAACTTCTTCCACTTGCATGGGAAGTTTGACAAGTCAATGAACGCTTCCTTTATTGCGCTCATTCCTAAGAAGGGTGGTGTTGTTGACGTCAAAGACTTTAAGCCTAATAGCTTGATGGGTAGTATGTAGAAAGCTCATAGCCAAAAAACTAGCAGCAAGGTTGAAGGAAGTGCTTGATGGGCTAATCTCACTCTCAGCATGCTTTTGTTAGAGGCTGTCAGATTTTAGACTCAATGTTGGTTTTGCGGATGGCCGAGTCAGAAGTGGAGGGCCGGGAATGGTGTGTAAGCTTGATGTGGAGAAAGCTTATGACCACGTGAATTGTGAATTTATTGATTTATATTCTGGAGAGGATGGGTGTGACAACCTCTGTGGGCGGGTGCGAGACATTGGAGGACACTGGCAGGCTACAGGATGTCATGATCCCACATCGCCTAGGGAAGGTGAAGTGCTATATGTAAGGTTCAACACCCTTCTATAACACAACGCATTTTAAAGCCATGATGACCATGAACCCAACAAAACTCCAAAGTTAAGCATGCTTACTCCGGAGTAGTACCAAGATAGGTGACATCCTGTGAAGTCTCGGTCCGGGGGAGCCGAAAGTGGACAATATTGTTTTTGGGTAGGGTAAGGGCTGTTACAATGGGTTCGGGGAGGGTGGAAGGTATGGATCCAATTCTGTATTTCCACGGTGCGATTCTCAATCTTAGTGAATGAGTTCTTTATGGCTTCTTTGGTAGCTCAAGAGGCTTGCAAAAGGGCGAACCCCTATCTCCTTATATTTTTATCATCATGAAGGAGGCTTTTAGTAGACTGATGAGGAGAGCGGGGGTGTTAGGTTACTTCAGAGGCTTCGGGGTTGGCAAGGCTCATTGAGGTGTCCCATTTGCTTTTCGAGGATGAAACCATTGTGTTCTGTGATGCGAATGCGAGCCAAGCGGTATTAAAGCTGAAAATCAACCTTGGGAAGAGATTGTGCCAGTGGGGTGGTGAAGGAGGTTGATCAATTGGCTAGCGTCTTGGGTTGTAGAGTTGGGTCCTTCCCGATGGTCTATTTGGGATTGCCTATGGGTGTCCACTCAATTAGAGTGGCATCCTGGGATCCAGTTATGCAACGATTTGTAAGGCTGCTGGTAAGGTGGAAGAAACAGTATTTATCGAAATGGGGGCATCTAACCTTTGCTAAAGAGCACCCTTTCGAGTCTTCCTACACAATTCATGTCTCTATTCCCGATTCCTTCTTCTATGGTGAGGAGAATTGGGAGGCTGCAGAGAAACTTCCTATGGGGTGGGCATGGGAGATGAGTTCAGGTATCATCTTGTGGGTTGGGAGCAAATTTGCAGACGTGTACGGGATGATGGGCTGGGAGTAAGAAGATTATACTTGTTCAACAAAGCTCTGTTAGGCAAGTGAGAGATAGAGATTTTGGAGGAGAGTCATTTGTTGTAGATATGGAGATATTCGAGGAGGTTGGTGCTCCTTGGTGGTGCGGTCCCCTGCGGGAGTGGGCTTATGGAAGAACATTCAAAGGTTTGGAATGAATTCTCCAACACATTTGCTTCAAGGTGAGGGGAGGGAGGCATATAAGTTTCTGGAAGAGTCCTTGGTGTGGCGAGAGGCCTTTAGAACGGATGTTTCCAAGATTGGTTGGGATTGAAGTGGATAGGTATGCGACAGTGCTCATTGCTATATTCTTGATAGCGAGAGACATGCACTTCGAGAGACATGCACTTCAAGAGACATTTAAAGAGTTGGAGGATATGTTTTTTTTTTTTTTTTTTTGATAAGTAATAATAAATTAAAAAAGGCGTTCAATAGGGGAACGCATCCCGTGGACAAAGGAACCGGGGTTTAAGGCCCTAAAGAATCCAAAAAAGAGATTAAATCAACACAAGAGGAACACGAACTTCTGTTCACATAACAAAAAAGAGAGCGAATAATAAAAAGTTTCAGTGTCGCTGTAGACGACTCCTTCCCTTCAAACATTCTACTATTTCGCTCCTTCCAGATACACCACCAAATACAATGTGGTACAGATCTCCAATAAGCACGAACGCTCCTACTCACACGGCAACCTCTCCAAATATGAATTAGGCCCCTAGTAGAGCGTGACATTACCCAACACATGCCAAATAGGCCAAGAATGAGATTCCAATAATCGTGCGCTACAGAGCAATGCAAAAAGAGATGATCAACTGACTCCCCATCCTGCTTACATAAACAGCACCAATTAACAAGAAAATTTCCCCTTTTCCTCAGATTATCGATCGTCAGAATTTTTCCCCAAACAGCAGTCCATACAAAGAAAGCCACCCTAGTAGGGACCATAGAGCACCAAATAGTCTTCCATGGAAAATCATAGGATGCGAAATTAGACAGACATAAAAACAAGGACCTTACTGCAAAACGCCCGTGAGAGGAGGGAATCCAAATCAAATTGTCAAAACCCCTACCAATTCCTTCTTGCCGATACAATTGATCCAAGAAAATGCTCACCTCTTCCAACTCCCAATCCTGAAATGAACGCCGAAAATGAACATTCCACGTAATCCCACTATTATCAAGCTGATAACAGTTAGCTACTATGGCATGTTTATCAACTGCAATACTATATAACCTGGGAAATGTACGACATAAAGGCTGGTTCCCACACCAAAGATCATCCCAAAAGCAAACGCAACTACCATCCCGAACTCTGAATCTGATATGAGAGGAAAAGGCATCCCATCCTTGCCGAATGGATTTCCAAGCCCCAACTCCTCCCGCAATAGAAACCGGACGTGTAGTCCATCCGCCAGCATCTTCCCCATACCTGCAAGACACTAATATACGCCAAGGACGATGTCTTTCCTTCCCGAATCTCTACAACCACTTACCCAGAAGAGCTTTATTAAAAGGGATCAATCGTCTAATACCAAGACCCCCCAACTTTATAGGCTTGCAAACTTGCTCCCATCTAACAAGATGATACTTGAACTCATCTCCCCTTCCTCCCCAAAGGAAATTCCTTTGAATTTGTTCAATTCTATCAGCAACGGAGCATGGAAGTTGGAACAAAGAAAGAAAATAAGTGGGAAGACTTGATAAAGTGCTCTTAATGAGAGTTACTTTACCCCCTTTAGATAAATATTGCTTCTTCCAACCAGCCAACCTCTTTGCATACCTATCAAGCACAGAATCCCAACTCCCCACCAACCTGGAAGAAACCCCTAGGGGCAGACCCAGATAAGGGATGGGAAAGGAATTCACCCTCCACCCAAGAACTGCAGCTAAAGAAGAGATGTCCTCAACATTCCCGACCGGGACAAGCACACTCTTGGCCACATTCACCTTTAACCCGGAAACTGCCTGAAAGCAAGCTAGAATGCACCTCAAATATCTAAGTTGGAGTTGGAGGATATGTTTTGAGTTCTTAGCTTTTGTTTATAGCCAGCCTATTGTTGGTTGCGTATGGATGATTGGTTCTGGATGGGAACGAGTCATGGGAGGTTTAAGGTGCGATTTTTTATTGTCGTCTTTTGGTGGTTCAAGGATATCATTTCCAAGGAAATCAATTTTGGCGCTCTAAGGCCCCCTTTGAAGTTGGCCTTTTTTTGGATGGATAGCTGTTTTGGGGAAGATCTTAACTATTGAGTATTGACAATCTAAGGAAGAGGCATTAACTTATAGTCAATTAGGGTTGTATGTGTAAAAGGGATGAGGAGTCAGTGGATCATCTCCTCTTACATTGTCCCAGAGTTAGAGGCGGATGGGACACGTTGTGTGCCATTTTTGGGATATAGTGGGTCATGACAGAGTCGGCGTTGAGTTTGAGTGATGCTTAGGGAGGGTGTTCCATGTAGCCTCAAGTTAGAGATGCACGGAGGATGGCGCCGCTTTGTCTGTGGTGGGACTTATGGAGAGAGCAGAATAGGAGATCCTTCGATGGTATGAAATCTCCTGGGGGGGTGTTTAGATTCTCTGTACTTAGTTCTCTATTTTTGGGGGTTTAGGGATTGGATTGTAAATTTTTGGAGATTCTTTTGTCTTTTGTGGATAGATTAAGGCTATAATTTTTTGTTGGTGCAGTTGTTTTGGGCCGCGCCCCCGTTTTGCCTGGGGGGGTGGGTGTTAGAGGATGGGTGAAAGTAAATTCCCATGACAAGTGAACATGCAGATTGAATGGCTAATAAATCTCAATCTACGACATTTTAAATCATAACAAGATCCCTTAATAATATAATACTTCAAACCATGCATCCCTTTATGAACTTGAATTTCTATGAGGTGTCGTAATCGTGTCGGACACCGTGTAGAACACCGACAACACTTCATGAACAATCCTAGACATGTCTCTGACACTTCATTTCCATCTACAGAATTTTGAATTTTTTATTATATTTTTAATAAGTAGTGTCCATAATTTTCATTATTTCAGACACTTGGTCCACACATCTTGGACATTGGTTCTACACAATCCGGACACTCGACAACATATCCCACACTTTATCTTGTATAAAACAAACATATGGCAATCCGAGAACAACATTATGAATACATATATCAAAGTGTCCAACTTCTTTTTCTTTAAAAAGTTGATATTAAACACGTCATAGTATGTAATACGAACAAAAACGTCACTACAATGACAAGATCATGGTTGTTAAAGGCGCCGAAGGCGCGCGCCTGAGGCGCCAGGCGCCACCTTGGCGCCTTGAAAGGCTTAGGGCGAGGGCCTTGTTATAGGCGTGCGCTTTTGGGGCTTAGGCGCAGGGCTACAGGCACGGCACAGGCGCGCCTGTTTGAAAAGTTTTTTTTTTTGATTTTTTTTTTGATTATTTTGGTTGTAAGTCTTGTGAGTTGTGACTTGTGTGAGTGACAGACCCATGTGATATATTCAGATATGTTACAGTCACTTTTGTACTTTAAGCTTTTATCAGTTGTCAAAAAAAAAAAAAAAAGCCGGAAGCAAAAAGCAAAAGGAAAAGGGAAGAAGAGAGTAAGAGACAGAGAAGAGAGAGAGAAGTACAAGCCGGAAGCTCGTCGGATCTGCTGTCTGCGAAGCCCGGATCTGCAAAGCGCCGATAAGTTCTTCTCCTTGCTTCTTCTTCTCTCCTTCTTGCTTCTTCTTCTCTGTTTTTTTTTTTTTCTTTTTTCTTTTTTTTTTTCTTCTTCTTCTTTTCTTCAGTTCTCTTCTCTCGGCTCTCCTCGACTCCAGAAGTCTAAAGTCTTGCTTTTTATTTTTTATTTTTTTATTTTATTTTTTTTCTTTGAGCCGAGTCTCCGCTCTTCTTTATTTTTTTTTTTCTTCTCGGCTCTTTTTTTTTTTTTCCTTTCCTTTTCTTTTTTTTTTTTTTCTTTTGCCCTCTATTCTTCTTCTCTCGGCTCTCACCCTCTCTCCGATTTTTTTTTCTTATTTTTTTTTTAATTTTTTTTTTTCTATTCTTCTTCTTCTCGGCTCTCTCTGACCTTTTTTTTTAAAATTTTTTTTTTCTTTCTATTCTTCTTCTCGGCTCTCTCTGCTTCTGCTCTTCAACCTCTTCTTTTATTTTTGTTTTTTATTTTTTTATAATCTGAGTTGCTGGAATAAATTGTAGTTTACAATTTTACAATTCTCTGCTGCTAGAATAAATTGTAGTTTACAACTTTACAATTCTGAGCTGGAATAAATTGTAGTTTACAACTTTACAATTCTGTGCTGCTGGAATAAATTGTAGTATACATATCAGTTGGTATATGCCTATATGGTATCATGCAGTCCATATATGCATATATATTACATCTCATATAGTTGATAAATCTCATATAGAATTTATCATGCAGTGTCCATATATGCCTCTGATTCTTTGAAGCTCCGTAATTTTTTTTTTTTTGTCAGAGTTGTTGTAGACACTGATTACATAATGCTAATCATGTTATTATTTTGTTATCTTGAATTTGATTGTAGTTTGTACTTTAAAAGATGCCTAGTGATGGTTCAAGACCTAGTGATGGTTCAAGAAAGGATCCGGCATGAAATTACTCACATTTGGAGAATCCGAAAGATACAAATGCCGTCACTTGTAACTTTTGTGCAAAAGTTACAAAAGGAGGTATTTATCGGGCTAAGCAACACTTAGCTGAAGGGTATAGAAATGTGAGTGCATGCACAAGATGCCCATCTAGTGTTAGAGAAGAAATCAAAGAGTACATGAGTAAGAAAAAGGAAGAAAAAGAGCAAATGAATTTGTTACCTAGTGATGAAATTAATTTCCTTGATGGAGAGGATGAGGATGATGTAATGGAAGCTAACAATCGGGGAAAAAGGGTAGCTAGTGCAGGTAGTGGCAATGCTAGTGTCAATTCCTCAAGGATGCAAAAGCAAAAAGGACCGATTGATTTATATTTCATTCCCAGACCGGAAATTGTGGTACAAAAAAGAAAGGAGGGAGGAAAACAGACAACCATTAATGATGCATGCAAGAAAGAGTTGAGAGAAAGAGTGTGTGCTGCTTTTGCAAGGTGGATGTATGATGCAGGAATTGCATTCAATGCTGTTAAGTATGATAGCTTTGCCGAGGTTGTTGAAGCAATTGGACAATATGGTCCTGGCATGAAACCACCTAGTTATCACGAGGTGAGAGTTCCTTTGCTTAGGAAGGAATTGGATAATACCAATGCTTTGATGAATGATCACAGAGAGGAGTGGTCAAAATTTGGATGCTCATTAATGGCAGATGGGTGGACAAACAAGAGAGGGAGAACATTGCTTAATTTCCTAGTAAATAGTCCAAGGGGAACCATGTTTATTGAATCGATAGATACTTCTTCTTTTTCAAAGGATGGTGCAAAGATGTTTGACTGACTTAATAAATTTGTGAACCGCATTAGAGTAGCAAATGTCGTTCAAGTCGTCACAGATAGTGAATCAAGCAATAAGTCTGCCGGTAAGAATGTTCAATGTTTATAACTTTTAGAGTATGTAAATTCTTTATAAATATATAATTTAAATCTTCTTTGATTAATATATAATTTATATCATTTTTTCTTTTTTCCGTTTGGTTTCAAATAGGGAGGATGTTAGAGAAAGAACACCCACATTTGTATTGGACACCATGTGCTGCTCATTGCTTAGACTTGATGTTAGAAGACATTGGGAAAATACCGTCCATCTCTAGAACAATGCAGAGTGCGGTGGAGTTGAATAGTTATATCTATATGCGTCCAAAGTTGTTGAACATTATGAGGAACTTTACTCATAAAAAGGAGTTGCTTAGGCCCGCTAAGACTCGATTTGCTACATGTTTCATCACATTATCAAGTATTCACAAGCAAAAGAATAACTTGAGAAAGATGTTTACTTCAGAAGAATGGAATCGTAGTAAATGGGCGAAAGAGGAAGCCGGTAAAAGAGTTGCTTCTTATGTTTTGATGCCTTCCTTTTGGAACAACATTGTCTTTAGCCTTAAGGTTTCCGGTCCTCTTATTCCGGTTTTGAGATTAGTTGATGGCGAGAAAAAGCCTCCCATGGGATACATTTATGCGGCTATGGATAGGGCTAAAGAAGCCATTGCAAAATCATTTGGGGAAGTAGAAGACAAATACAAGGATATCTTTGAAATAATTGATAAGAGGTGGAATGTTCAACTTCATCGCCTTTTGCATGCAGCAGGTTATTATTTGAACCCAGAATACTTTTATTCAAATCCGAAAATTGAAGAAGATGAAGAGATTGCAAAGGGTTTGTATGCACGCATTGCAAGGTTAATCCCAGATATCAAAGACCAAGACAAAATTACTGAGGAGCTGTCCTTATATTCTAAAGCTGAGGGCCTCTTTGGTAATCCCTTTGCTATTAGACAGAGAAATACACGAGGACCAGGTAAAGTGGTAAAGTATATTAAGTTAGTATAGCTAAGTGTTAAAATTATTTTGACAATAGAGTCGATAGAAAGATGAAGCTAAAGTTGCTAAACATCATTATTAATTTTTTTTAATAGTTAATTGGTGGGAAGTTGATGGCAAGTCAACAAAACTTCTCCAAAAGTTTGCTATAAAGGTTTTAAGCCTTACTTGCAGTTCTTCTGGTTGTGAACGAAATTGGAGCGTGTTTGAGCATGTAAGTATATACTATCTACTAACTAGGTTTGTAATTTAATTGTTGAAAGTTAAAATTTTAATTTTTTATACTTACTAGTTGAGGTTGAATTTATTGCAGCTTCATAACAAGAAAAGAAATAGGCTCGCTCAAACAACTTTGAATGATTTAGTGTTCATCAAATATAATAGAGCATTGAGGCGTCGATATAATATGCGTGACACTCTTGATCCCATTTTACTCGGTGACATTGATGAGAGCAATGAGTGGTTAACGGGGAGGATGGATGATTCTGATGCAGAACATGATCTAGTCTATGAAGATGATTCCTTGACATGGGGTGATGTTGCTAATTTTGCTGGTATTGGAGAGGCTAGCAGGCCGCAACGGTCTACTAGACCAAAATCTAGTTCTAGTTCACGGTTACCAACAGAGGGAGCAGGAAGTTCTTCAGTTCGACTTGTGGATGAGGATGAGGATGATTCAGATGAGATAGAAGAGGATCCTGAGAATTATGAATCATTTAGTGACGATCAAAATGATGTTATGCTTATTGATGACGAGGATGATATTTAGATTCATTGGTGTTGTCTTCTTAGGAAGAAATGATGTTTATGTTTGTTTTAGTTTTATCTTATACTTCTCCTTAGTTGACTTTCGCATCTTTATATTAATATGTTTGATTATTCACTGTTTTGAACTCAAGTACTTGATTTACTTGGTTTTGGCATCTTTATGTTGAATATTTAACTTAAGTAATTCATTTAGTTGACTTTTACATCTTTGTATATACTATTGCATCTTTAATACTTTATTGGGTGAGTTTTGTTTTTTTTTTTTTTCCAACGTGCCCCTTGCTTCAGTCGGGCGCGCGCCTCGCCTCGCGCCTTGCGCCTCAGGCTCCAAGAGGCATTTGCGCTTTTGTGCGCCTTGAGCCTTTAACAACTATGGACAAGATAGAATAGTAATATCATATATAATATAATTTATTCTTTTTTACTTATCAATATATATATATATATATATATATATACATAAAATTTATTCTTTTTTATATTCAAATAGCTTCACCTTCTAACTCATGTAACTTTAGTATAAAAATTATAAAGTAATTACAATTCTATAATTATCTTACTCATTAGATATATAAATAAAATTTTATATTGTCCATGTCGTCTATGTCCATGCTTCTTAGCTGATGAACTACCATTGGAGATTAAAAGCCTATGCAAATGATGCATCATCGCAGATAAGGTGAAGAATTATTTTCAATTTTTCACAATGACAACCTGGTGTATCAACATAAAGCATATGTAGAGAGAGATGCAAAGAAAGTTCAGCAATATAAGATCTCCTCTCATAGAAGACACGCTAAAAAGAAAAGGGAAAAACAAATATAAATTTCAATAAATATTATTGAGATTTACTTATCAATATATATATATATACATATATATATATATATTATTGAGATTTTCAGGTTGCATCTGGATTCTTTAAGTCTTTCCTTTTTAGTTAATTCCTTCTTTTTTTTTGTGAAAATCTCCTCCCACCCTTGCTATGTTCCTTTTACTTTATACATATTTGGTAAGCCAGGATTTACTACTTCCAAAATTCATGGCATGTCAGAACCAACTACGACATGGAATGAAATGGAAAAAAAAAAAAAAAGGTAAAGGAAAACACACGATCTACCTGAAATGTCGGCAAAGGGTGGAGCGGATGAAAGTAACTCTTGTAGGGTTCATCACATGTAATGGTTTAAATGGTCCTTTAGCATCCCACCTAATTATAACATGAGAATGGGATCACATTAAATGATTATCCAGAACAATGCATCAGTACCAAGGTTCATTGTTAGCATATTGACATAACATATGTATACTTTTATGAGAGTAACCCATGCCTTCCAAGTTCACATTAAAATCAAAATAGGTCATATTGACGAACTGGAAGTCAAACATCTTGGTGATGCTTTTGTGAAGGAAGTTCAAAGGATACCCAAGGTTATAACTCAAAAATCTCATAATTTCAAGGATGCCAACATGACAGTTTTGAGAAGATGTCAGTATATCCAATATGTATCAAAGTTGTTGCATATGTTTTGCCTTTGTTTTTTGTCTTTTTTTCCCAACAAAATTAGGAAAATAAACGCGTAAAGGAGAAAGTGGAGATAATGTTAATCATAGAACCAAGGGAGGATGGGTAAATGGAGAAGCGGTGCATCCCTTAAGATCGAAAGGAAAGTTCTATAAAACAGCTATTAGACCAGCCATTCCTAATGGGACAAAATGTTGGGCAGATGAGAAACAACATATGCACACTGCACAGAGTGTTGCGGAATTTGATGTACACCAGGATAAAATAAAAAATAGAAAAGAAATAAAAAGAAAAGAAAAAAAGAAGAAGATAAAATTTGAAATGCACACATTTGTGAGATGATTGAAGTAGCATATATTGGACATAAAATTGAAGAAAGCAATTAAGATTGTTTGAAACATGCAAAGAAGACACACTAAGTGAGGAGCGACATGGTCATATTTAAGGTAATGCTAGGGAGAGGGAAAGGCCAAAATTAATATGAGTTAGTAACAAAAGAATGTTAACATGTTGTTTAAGTGAGACGGTGGCCTTAAATAAAGTAGAATAATAAATAGGATTCAAATAGTTAACCTAAAGTAGTGGGGAAATGCTTCGTTGAGTTGAGGAAAAATAGGATTTGTTGGAGAATTACGTGATTTATGTAATTGTTAGATAAATTTGGAAAGTATTAATTGTCTGATTTTGTACTAATTACAGGCTAATATAGCTGGTGTATTAAAGTTTAGGTTGACTTATTTTATTTTCTGATCCTAGGGATTTGATTGTATATTCCTTAATTTACTGGATTCTGATCTGATTGTATTCAGCCTATAAAGGTCAGGCTGCTTTGTATTAGAAAGTCATGAAATATACTCCAGTTTTTCCCAATTTCTGTGTTATGGTATCAAAGCACTAGGTACTCTTTCTGGGATAAAATATTTCATCATTTACAGATTTCATAGCAGCTTGGAGTTCAGTTTTTTACAGAAGAAAAAAGAGATGTCAGAGGTTACACAAACCAGCTCTCAATCGGAGGAACCTACAATCCAACAACAGGCTCCTGGAGATCTACAGAACATTCAAGCTGCGTATAGGCTGAATGGAACGAACTATTTAAAGTGGTCTCAACTTGTTCAAACCTTTCTGAAAGGGAAGGGCAAGCTCAACCATCTTCTTGGAAAAAGGCCTAAGAAAGAAGATCCAAAGTTTGCTGCTTGGGACGAAGAAGACTCAATGGTCATGTCATGGCTATGGAATGCTATGGTACCCGAGATAAGTGATACTGTCATGTTTTTGACAACCGCTCAAGAGATATGGGAGGCGATCAGACAAACTTATTCGAAGAAAAATGATGCAGCCCAGGTGTACGAGATCAAGGTGAAGCTAGCTGCCACAAAACAAGGGAACAAGACTGTAACAGAGTATGCCAACACTCTGAAAAATTTGTGGTACGAGTTGGACTATTACCAGGTTCTCGAGATGAAGAACAGTGAGGATGCTGCGTTGTTGAAGGCTTCCATAGAAAAAGACCGAATCTATGATTTCTTAGCAGGCCTTAATCCGGAATTCGATACTGTAAGAGTTCAGACTTTGGGGAAAGGATTATCCTCCCTAAATGAAGCAATTGCAACTATTCGTGCTGAAGAGAGCAGGAGAGGAGTTATGTTGGATTCGCAGCCATTGGAAGGATCGGCACTCCTTACAACCGCTGCTAGTGAGCGAACTTTGGAGAAGAAGTCTTCAGCTATTACTGATTATAAGAAATCTGACCCGAAGAGGACATTCAAAGAGAATCTGGTATGTAACTATGCAAGAAAACTGGTCATACGAAGGACACCTGCTATAAGCTACATGGAAGGCCACAAAACATGAATCAGTCAAACTGGAATTCCGGAGGAAGAAGCTGGCAGCAAAAGGGAAAAGCCCGCGTTGCACAAAATAACACTAATAATACCAGTGATCAACCGAATTCCAGCAGCAGAGAATTCTGTAAGGAAGACATTGATCGCCTCCGATCCCTTCTTAATTCACTCGAAGAACCTACAGGTGCCTGTTCATTAGCACTTTCTGGTATGTATTCTGGTTCTCATGCTCTTAGTGTCTCGGATAATGTTTTAATCCACCCACACTCTTGGATTGTCGACTCAGGCGCAACCGACCATATGACCAACTCATCCCAATCTTTTTCTTCTTATAAACCATGCCCAAGTAATAAAAAGATCACCATAGCTGATGGGAATTTAGTCACTGTTGCAGGACAGGGGGACATATCCTTAGGACCTTCCTTGTGTCTTAAAAATGTTTTACATGTGCCCAAATTGACAACCAATCTTTTATCTGTCAAACAAATCACCAAGGATATGAACTGCAATCTTATTTTCTCAAAAAATTCATGTGTGTTTCAGGACCGAGCTTCGGGGAAGACGATTGGGCATGCTAAAGAAAAGGATGGTCTCTACTGTCTCGAGCCCATGAGTGGAAAAGTGAGTACTGGAATTGGTTGTTCATCTGTGCTTCTATCTGATTCCTCCACAAATAAAGACAAAATTCTCCTTCATCATTTTCAGCTTGGTCATCCTTCCTTCAGAACTCTTAGTCTTTTGTTTCCTTCTTTGTTTAAAACTGTTGATTTGAAACAAGTTCATTGTGATATTTGTGAAATTGCCAAACACAAACGTGTTTCCTTTCCTTTGAACAATAATAAATTATCAGTTCCTTTTTATTTGATGCACAGTGATGTTTGGGGTCCTTCACGGGTTGCTAATTATTCTGGGGCACATTGGTTTGTCATTTTTATAGATGATTGTACGCGGGTAACTTGGACTTTTCTCATGAAGCAAAAATCTGATGTAGCCAATATCTTTCCAATATTTCATAACATGATAAAAACACAGTTTGGGGTGAAAATTAAAAGGATGAGGACAGACAACGAGAGAGAATATTTTAACCAAATTCTTTCACCATATTTGAATCAGGAGGGAATAGTTCATGAGTCCTCATGCATTGACACACCCCAACAAAATAGGGTGGCCGAAAGAAAGAATGGACATCTTCTTGAAACTACCCGTGCTCTTCTTTTTCAAAGACAAGTTCCAAAATATTTTTGGGGCGAGGCCGTTCTTACAGCCACTCATCTCATCAACCAATTACCTACCAAAGTCTTAGATTTTAGAAGTCCTTGGGAAACACTTTCACATCATTTTCCAGACTTCCTTACTCCAAACAGGTTGTCTCCTCGGGTATTTGGTTGTGTTATCTTTACTCATGTTCATGCTCACAATCGAAGCAAACTTGATCCCCGAGCACTTAAATGTATTTTTATAGGTTACTCTTCAACTCAAAAAGGTTACAAATGTTACCATCCGCCTACTCGGAAAACCTACATTTCAATTGATGTCACATTTGTTGAACATGAGAGTTTCTTTCATCATCCTTCTCCTCAGGGGGAGGTAACAAGTGATGAAAAGGATGATGATGCCGATGTCCTCGATTTCGATCTTATGCCCAAATTGTCACCACCATCTTTGAGTCCAAGTTCTGCAACCACTCCTGCCTCGGTTTCCTTTGGTTCCCCTCTTACCGCGGCTTCTCCAAGTCCGGATCACATTCATTCCCAGGTTTCACTACCTACTTCCGATCCCAGTTCTGATATTCCTCCGCTTCAAAATCCAAGTGTGACATCTCTTGAATCTCAACCACAATCTCCTCCTAAAAATCCAACTCCATCAATCAATCAAGTAGTCACTAAACCACTTCAAGTTTTTTCGAGAAGGAAGAGAGGCAAGACTAATCCGAAGCAAGCCCAAAAGTCAGAACCTATGCTTGGGAAAGAAACCACTCAGGAGAAAAACACTACTCAGGTAAACAATTCCATTCTTGTGTTTGATGAGACTGATTTAGAACTACCCATTGTAGTTCGAAAAGGTACCCGAACGTGTACACAACATCCACTCTCTCATTTTGTTTCCTTTGAAAAATTATCTCCCTCACATAGAGCCTTCCTTACTCAGCTAAACTCAATAGCCGTTCCTAAAACATTGTCTGAGGCATTAAACAGCAGGGAATGGAAGCAGGCCATGAAAGTTGAGATGGACGCACTGGAAAAGAACAAGACTTGGGAGATGGTCAAATTACCGAAGGGAAAAAAAACTGTGGGATGCAAATGGGTGTTTTCAGTAAAATTCAATGCAAATGGATCTCTTGAAAGGTACAAGGCAAGGCTAGTAGCAAAAGGATATACCCAGACCTTTGGTGTTGATTATCAAGAAACTTTTGCCCCAGTGGCAAAAATGAACACAATAAGAATTTTATTGTCTCTGGCTGCTAACTTTGATTGGAATTTGCAGCAGTTTGATGTAAAAAATGCATTTCTGCATGGAGATCTTGAAGAAGAAATATATATGGACGCTCCTCCAGGATTTAGTTTTCCGAAGAAGAATAGGGTATGCAGACTAAGGAAGGCACTGTACGGACTGAAGCAATCCCCCAGGGCTTGGTTTGGCAGGTTTGCAAGAGCAATGTTAGCAATGGGTTACAAACAAAGTCAAGGTGATCATACTTTGTTCATAAAACACTCTTCTTCAGGGGGAGTTACAGTCCTCATTGTATACGTAGATGATATTATTGTCACTGGCAATGATCAAGCTGAAAGGAAAACTCTTAAAGCTAAACTGGCCACGGAATTTGAAATAAAAGACCTAGGCAAGCTGAAATACTTCCTGGGAATTGAAGTTGCTCGCTCCAAAGAAGGAATTTTCGTCTCACAACAAAAGTATGTTATTGATTTACTGAAAGAAACAGGAAAGATAGGTTGTAAGCCCGTGAAGACTCCCATTGAACCAAATCATAAGCTTGGAGAAGCTGTTGATGATGAGCTAGTTGACAAAGGAATGTATCAAAGACTTGTTGGAAGATTAATCTACTTGTCTCACACCAGGCCTGACATCGCCTATGCAGTTAGTGTTGTGAGCCAATTTATGCACAACCCAAAGGAAGTACATCTCCAAGCAGTATACAGAATCCTGCAATATCTAAAATCTAGTCCAGGTCGAGGCATATTGTTCAAGAGAGGATTGTGCTTGAACTTAGAAGTTTACACAGACTCAGACTATGCAAGTTCAGTGTCAGATAGAAGATCAACCTCGGGTTATTGTGCCTTCCTAGGTGGGAATCTTGTTACATGGAGGAGCAAAAAGCAGCCAGTAGTTGCAAGGTCAAGTGCAGAAGCTGAATTTCGTGCCATGGCTTTAGGAATATGTGAATTATTATGGTTGAAAATAGTCCTGAAGGATCTTGGAGTTTCAGTTAAGAGGCCGATGAAGTTATATTGTGATAACAAGTCAGCCATCAATATTGCACATAATCCAGTTCAACATGACCGCACCAAGCATGTGGAAGTTGATCGCCACTTCATAAAGGAAAAGCTCGATAATGGACTAATTTGCACTCCGTATGTCTCAACAAGAGGAAAACTAGCTGATGTACTAACCAAAGGGTTAGCCAGTCCTGCGTTTCAAAGAATTGTCTGCAAGCTGGGGATGGAAGATATTTATTCCCCAGCTTGAGGGGGAGTGTTGGAGAATTACGTGATTTATGTAATTGTTAGATAAATTTGGAAAGTATTAACTGTCTGATTTTGTACTAATTACAGGCTAATATAGCTGGTGTATTAAAGTTTAGGTTGACTTATTTTATTTTCTGATCTTAGGGATTTGATTGTATATTCCTTAATTTACTGGATTCTGATCTGATTGTATTCAGCCTATAAAGGTCAGGCTGCTTTGTATTAGAAAGTCATGCAATATACTCCAGTTTTTCCCAATTTCTGTGTTAGGATTCATATAGTTGACCTCAAATAGTTAGGAAAAGCTTTGTTGTGTTGAGAAAAATACAAGCATTACACAGAAATGTATCAATTATATCAACCTTGAGGGTATTGTCATGAACCAAACACCTAATTCCTCTTTTCTTTTTTTTTCTTTCTTTTAATATTTTATAAAATTTCCAATCTCTTACAATTCGTTGGATTGAGAGAGTAGGACCGAAAACAAATTAAAGGAAAATGAGGAACAGGCTTTTATTTTATTCCAAAAAAGAGAAACAAAAAAACAAAAAACAGAAAAGAGGCAAGGAAAGGAAAATAAGGAAAAGGTTGTTCACAAAATTAGATACCCCAGAAAGTAGGAGGAAATGGTAGATTAAAAAAAATGAATTCATGATTACCCATTTTCCCCTATCAATTTTCTTACTTATCAAAATTAAATAAATAAATAATCCCCATTAATTTGACAAGTGAGGTCCTATATTTCCCTTTTCTTAAACAAGAGTAAATTTTATATCAGTTCCTTTTTCTTTTCGGTCATTCAAACAAGAGGTATCCTTTTTCTCTCTCTCTTAATTAATGGTATTTTCCTTTCCATGCCCTCCAACTTATTAAAATGACCAAACCAACTACAATGACATTTTATAAATTAATAGGTTAACTATTATTAATCTTGTTGTTTTCATCCATTTATAACCATTATAGTTGTTGTAGACTAAATCCACCGAGTCATCCAAGTAGTCCTAATATTCTCACATCCAAGAGTAGTGGGACTGGATCCTTATCTATAGTGAATCACTACGTTATTTCAGTGGGTACAAACTGCCATTAGTTAATAAAAGTCCTGCATTCAATTTCCATGGAGGAGATTGTAGATTTTTTCGACTCCTTGAGAGTTTAGAGGCCCTTTTTGGCATTGTGTAGTTTCTGAGGGATGCGTTCCCCTTTTGAACGCCTTTTAATGCTTATATTACATAACAACAACAACAACAACAAAAAATTCGACTTATGAATCCTATGGGTAGACATCTCTGAACCTTAGAGCATCACACAGGTTATAGTACTTGATTCTCAGTGTCTTTTAAAGGCTAGCCTCTTTTTGGTTTCAATGGTTTTTCGGCTGGTAGGTAGACAGATTTTGTGAGAAATTGTGACTGAATCCATACCAGTTCAGAAGATAATTTAGAAAAGGCCAAGAAATAGAATCATAGGCCTTGACCAAATCAACTTAACCATAGTAGGCTTGACTGCTTTGTTGAAATATAATTATAGAACAGATGATCATAAAATCTTCAAATTCTTGCAGCTGCTATTTGAATCTTAGTGGTAAATAGAATATTAGATTCAAGAAATGTTCCAAATACTACCCATCTTGTATTTGGGGCTGCATGAGGCTGGTATTCAAGAATCTCCAGAACTGAACACTAAAAAAACCAACAAGTATTTTATGTGTGTGTGAGAGAGAGGCAACTCAAATATCCACTGTATGATAAGGACCAACTACTCTTGTACATGTGAATACTGAGAACAGTTGTATGACTCGATGGACCAAACCTCCAACAACCAAAACGGTCATAGATGGATAAAATAAATAAATAACTAAATGAACATTTTATTCACTACAATTATAGCAAGTATTCAAACCAAGCTGAGACCTTGGACTACTTTCCTATTACGGGGATATATATATATATATATATATATATAGAGAGAGAGAGAGAGAGAATTATTTGACAAGCTGCTTTCGTAAGGAAAAATGTTCGCATTTCCAAATTATCAGACATGGAATTGAGGAAAATATTTAAAGAAATCTAAATTTTACAAACAAATCTATTATCAAGATGTGATTGAATCAAACAAAGACCAGTAAGCCATTTTAAACACTTTATAAATAATGAACTACTATGTTCATGATCTTGTATTCTAATTAAGCATTATCAGTATTTGGTTGGGGATGCCTAGGTGCACCACATTCAACCAGCTGCTAGATTTGTTCTTGCAGGTCACAAGGGTGGACTGTAGCAGGTCTAAACTCAACAGAATGCTATTTACAGCTGTTCTATGGGCTTTGTGGGGCGAGAGAAACAAGAGATACCACCAAGGGGTTGAAGAGATTGCTAAAGCTACTTGCTATATGGTTGCTGATGCTGCTGGTCTTATCTTCCAAGATGTCATCAATTTTGTGTAATTCATTTATGTTGTTTGGTTTTAAGTTTGCTTTGTATTGGAAATGGTATTATTCCATTTCATAGGCTGGTTTGTTATGTGGGGGTATGCCCCTACATTGATCAATTGTACTGAGGAAGGGGGGCCGCCGGGCCGGGGGGGGGGGGGGGGGGGGGGGGGGGGGGGGGGTGGGGGAGAGTAACTTTAGTACTACAAATGCACATTTAACAGGAGAAGCAAAGTTGTCACAATTATGTACAGGAAAGATAGGAGAAATGCCACTAATAAACTACATAAAATAAGATAAAATTTATAAAAAAATAAATTTATTCTATTTTCTACAGCTTTCTCAGAACCACATAGGCCATAAAGAAAACACAAAGAAAGAAGGATTAGGAAGAGTAATAAATATCTAAACTCACCAAGTTTCGGCTATGGAGGAAAATTTAAGAAGCTCAGCTTCGTTCAAAGACGACGATGAAGTTGGAACCCTAGTGACATTTTTCACATCATTTGTTGTATCACCATTGATTGGAGGCTTCTCAGGTAAAGACGGATTGATTGGAACTGGTTGAGGAACATCAGAGTAAGGTCTTATGCGAAGAATGGTTTGAGGAGCTCTGAAAATTGAACGTTTAAGAGAAAAATTAGGGCTTGGGTTTGAGAATCTGAGAATATGGTGATCGGTTTTACACAGAATTCGGAGATGGTTCAGAAGCTTTGAAGCCATTGTAAGGGGCGCAAATCCTCGGTCCCAATTAGTGCAGCCTTAAAGGCGCGTTTGGCTTGAAATCAAAACAGATTAAGTCAGACAGTGTTAACCTTAATTACATATCCAAGCAATGCAATCCACATCCCTTATTGACAGTTTAGGTAGGTCAACCATGTCCAATTGAACTATTAGCTAATTGCACAAAATGTTTAGAACTTTCAGAATGACCATATATGGGAGACCAAGGACATACATGCTAAGTCAATACAGGGAATATGATGCTAAATGAATTGTGACGAATTGGTGAAATTTTACACTCTTCGGCTCCATTTGTTTGGATGTAAATATTTTTCAGAAAATATATATATTTTTTCTAGTGCGTGGTTGTTTTAAAAAAATATGCGAAGAAAAAGTTGTTAAAATCTAACAAAAATAACTTACTTATCAATTTTCGGCATGGTATTTTACACGCCCGGCTGGATGGACTCAACCTCAAGCTCGACTTAGACATTTGGAAAACACCATAAAAGTAAAAATAAAAATCATATTTTACGTAAAAAGGGAAAATCTTTTCCGAGGAAAATATTTTATGTTGAAACAAACCAAGCCTTCATGTATGAAGATACAATCTTGGAGAAGCCCCAAAGATGAAGTTGCCTACTAAGGAATAAAGCTGTGAAATATCAGATCTCACTCTTAAAAACATGATCTTATTAATTCATTTCTCTCGTTTGTCTGAACAAATGCATGCTAATAGGATAGTTGCAGAACTGGTGCCCTCACACAAGTAACTATAAATAAAGGAAACTATAGAATTAAGATGATGAAATTATCAGAGGAACATAAAGGATCACACTCCTGCTCAAGTGACAAATTAAGCTGACAGAAACAAACAAAAATGTATCTATTCTTTTGATGTAAATTTCACAGAAAAAGTACATAAAATTTATCAAATGTAATCAAAGGTATCGTCCTCGTCAATGTCATTCAAATGTAGTCTGATACTTATATGTATAGACACAGAGAGAAAATGAAGAACATATAACTCAGTAAACAATTGAAATCACAGAAAACTTACAAAGTGAGTTTGAAGCTGCAGTCGTCTTCGCGAGAGACAGCGAGAGCAACCCACTTCTGCCGCGATTACTGATTCGGTTGCGAGAGAGAACCAAAAAGGAAAATCGCTAGATTAATAGAAAATGGAAAATATAAATAAATTATAAAAATAATGTGTAACAGGGTTAAATTTATTTAGACCCCTGTGGTTTATCAATATTTCAAGAAGACCCCTTTCTTTTTCTGAGTCGCATCAATTTCCCCCTCATGTAAGGGTCAAACATGGTCAAAGACCTTTTTTGGCTGAGTCATGATGAAATTTACTGAAAATACCCAATTTACCCTTAAAAGAAGTAAAAAGACAGCTACAACCGTCACTTAGTATCCTAAACTGAGCATCATCTCCGGTGACACGAGAGACCACTAGCACCGGCGAGGTTTAGTCCGGCGAGGACCACTAAACTATCATCAACCAACGGCAGCGACTAAAACACATAGTATAGTGATGACCCACCTCAGCAAACGGCCTACATGTAACCACAAAGGTACCCACATCGACGCAACGAGTTTCAGTGGGCTCATAAACGGCTTACTCCTCCAGTGATGGTGAACCCACTTCTGTGACCATGAAGCGAGCACTCAAGCAACAACAAGCTCACGTTGCTTGCAACTCTGGCAATGACAAGCTCACAAGTTACAACAAGCTCATGTCGCTTGCAACTCCGGAGTCGACGACCCACCTCATTTTGGAAAACTCTAGTCCAAACGTTGGTGAGCTTCAACAGACCAACCACGGTACCCACGTTGACGCAATGGGTTTCAATGAGCTCACGAACGGCTTACTCCTCTGGTTGCATCATAAAATTAATTTTTTCTATTAAGACGCAAGGTATAGGTATTATTTGATTGGAGGAAAAGATATATATGGTATTATTAAATAGGATTCTTATTTAAAAATTGGAGTCTTAAGTCAATAAATTGCCTAAGTCAACTTTATTCCACAAACACGATTCATTTGGATAAGTTTAGGACAAAAAACAAAATGTGGATAAGATTGAGACAAAGGAAGTTGTTTTGTTAATTCAAATATATTATTTGAATTTGAAAAGGAAACTTTCGATTACTGAAAATAACGACTGCTCCATACATCTATAAATAGCACCATGGGGCTTTGTGCAAAAGATCACTGACCAACACAAATATCTTGTTTCTTTATCTATGTTTTTCATTCTCTACAATTCAATACATTCTTTTAATTGTAATTCCACTTCTTGTACTATGTATAAGAATTTTACATGAAATAAAAGTCGACGTTTGGCATTAGTCCCTCTATTTTTATTTTCTAAGTCTCTTATAATAAATAAATGCTCGTGTAATTTATTTTACTTCCTTCATCCATTCTAGTTATAGTGCCGAAAGTCCTTTTTATTGAGGCGTTGAAGAACTTGAAGGGAGGGGTCATTTTTGCCTTCCAGCAATCGCCTATTCACTTAAGGTCGATTTCAGATTCGGTCAACACCAAAGATAGTTTGGCTATCCAACTCTTTAGGTCGAAAAATTCTGGCATGCCCCTAAAAAAATAGACAAACATTCTTCGATGACGACGAACCTTCTTCGATGACCGTAGAAACTATAGGAATAAAATATTAATTCATGAACGAGGGTAAATAAACATTTCATTCCTTCATTTTACATCGTGGACAATGTTTGATAAGGGATTTGACTAAAGATTTGCAAATGTGGGGGTGCTCTTGAAGTATTGACAAACCACATGGGGTATAAATGAATTTAACCCATAATAATATATAATAGTTAAAATTGAAAAGAAAATCTAGTGATGAATTTGTATTTTAAAAAAATAACGTGTAATGGAAAATTGTCACATTAAGTAATAGAAAAGGGAAAAATAAATAAAAAATATAAATAATGTTGGCTATTAGTCACTATTTTCTTTTTCTGAATATTTTTTTATTTTTTATTTTATTTTGCAAAAACTGGGAAACAACCTTATTTTTATTTTTACCTTTAACTAACCTTATTTTTATTTTTTTTATGACCGTTATTAAGGACATCATTTCTTAGAAAACCCAACGAAAAATGATTAAGTAAACAAATTATCAACTTAATTTGTGATTTTCATTCAATTGTGCTCCATGGACTTCCAGTTTGTCAAAGATCTGGATGTCTTTGTGCCTTGTTGGGAAGGTAACATGAATCGTAACTAAACTAATAAAAGAGGGATGAAATCTCTAGCATAGCCTTGGATGGTAAATGGGTGCCGCCTCGAACTGGAGAAATAAAATGCAATGTGGACACCTCCTTCTCTCAATATTCTCATGTAGGCGAAGGGGGAGCATTCTTCAGGGATGATCTTGGGACCATTTGTAGGATTGTGCACGTTTAAGGCTAAGAACGCCTCAACAGCAGAGGCCATTTGCCTTCGTAAAGCAGCTTTCTGGGCCCTTCAGTTTGGGTATGATCATTGTTGATTTGAAAGCGACTCCTAGGTAGCGTGTAATGCTATGATTAATTTGGAGTCTTGTCAAATGGAGATGAAAGTTATTGCTTATGACTTTCGATGTGTGCTTCAGAGATTTGCCTCATCATTAGCCATGTCAGGAGAAATGGCAATGAGATTGCCCATAAGTGGCCATGCTCTTGCGAAGTCACACTTGCCAGGACATTGTTTTATCTCATATTCTAGTGGACATTCTTCTTTGTGCTGAAGTTGACTTAAATCATTCCAGAAGATTTTAGTTTCTTGTGATGTTGCAGGCGAGCTGCCAGGAAGGCAAAAAATAAAACAGAGGTGTACTTGTGTATATATATATATATATATACACTCAAGTTACACTTGTATGAAAAGAGCAAATCCAGTAGAGGACCAAAGCATTCATGTGAAATTAGTCACTCAAATTTGAATGCTATGGGCCTGAACCTTTCATTTTGAAGTGGATGTCATGTAGATGGCAAGCAAAGTATTTGGTATATATATTTTTTTTAGTTAACCTGATGTCCGGGATGGCACGAACTCGTAGGGCCCCTTGACAACCCAACTAATACCCGAAGATCCGAAAGGCCACCTCCCCACCTGAACCGGATAAGTCACTGCAGGGGTAACGGAGGCTAGCCACAAAGAACACCCAACGGGATTCGAACCTCAGACCTTAGGTTTACTAAGCTCCAAAGTCCAGCAAGTAAACCGCTGGACATATCCGAAGTGGATTATACTTTTCTCTCTTTCTTAGCGAGAAACTCACATTCTTTTGTTTCCACGATGATTCAAACTTTACATTCACTTTGAGAGGCAAAGGAAAGGTGTTTAGTTGGATGAGCATTGAACTTGCTTCTCAAGCAGTGTGGCCTGTCACCGGAGGTCACCGGAGATGCGTTGGAATATCCATTTATAACGGCAATATTTGCTGTTATTAACGGCTATTTTTTACTGTTTCAAATATAGGGCTTGGACAGCTCTTGCTCTGGACTCTTCTGGTCTTGTTGGGCCTAATTTGGCTTACTGTATCTGTTACTGTTAACAAAATTGTAAATGTTCTTTCTTCTCAGGGCCCTCTTTGGGCCCAAACTGTAACACTTATATCTATTTAATTGCTTCATCATTCCAAAAAAAAAAAAACTTAGAAGCTTGTGAGCATGGCAAGGGCCAAGGATCCAATGACTACATATACATAATATTTGTCATCAGCAATGCAGGGGAACTGCCAATCATTATTGTTCTAAGTTCCCTTTTTTTTTTTTTTTTTTTTTTTTTTTTTAAGTCCTATAATTTTGTATGGATTTTGACATGGATCATTTTTTTTAAAAAAAAAATAGAGATTGTTCGACATTTTTGTTAGTCAACAAACATTTCACTAAAAAAATGTGAGTAAAAAAAGTGTTTTTTTATAAAATTTCAAACCTACCATTTTACTTAAATTACCCTAGTCACGATTTGTATCCGTCGCCTCTTTGCCCCCTTTTCAATCCTTAATTCGGGTAACAAAGAAAGAAAGAAAAATAATAATAATAATGAAAAAAAGGAAAGAGACGGACATGGTTTCTTCTGCGAGTTCTGTCATTGGACTTGATGAATGATTTATGACCACAAAAGACTAAAGTTCTCTTGAACAATGCTTAAGTTGTAGATGATTCATGCCTTCAAATAGAGAATTCAATTATTTCTTTTTAAACATGCCTATAAATTTTGTACTATTAACAATTGAATTATTTTTACCAACTCTTTTAAAAAAACTAAGAGTCTACTTGGTTTGTAATTATGAAAATAATTTTTTGTTCTCAAAAAACAGAAAACTGTACGAAAATCACTGCTTGGTTCAGTTTTCAGAAAACTATTTTCAGAAAATTCAGTTATACAAATGTCTGTCTTCAGAAAACTATAAAAGATTGTTCTCTGAATTTTTTAAAACTATTTTCAGAGTTACAATCCAAACAAACCCTAAAGTTCTTTTCTTCAGCCTACTACTCAAGCAATTAATGGAGAGAACTTTAGTTTTTAATCTTTTGAAGTTATGAATCAATCTCATGACAATCATTCACCAAGTTCATGCAAATTTGCAGAAGATATCATGCTTCCGTTTCTTTTCTTTTCTTTTTATTTACCTCAATCAAGGATTGAGAAGGAGGAAGGAACATTAAAGACATTATAGTTGAATAGAATTGTGTGCAACAAATGTTTTGATTTACTTATTTTTATCCATTGATTATTAAAATTCGAGATAAATATTAATAAAATGAATTTTATACGTGGAAGGGCAAGACAAAAAAAATCCTTGGTCTATACATATAGATAAATAACCGAACCATCCTTTAAATATTTCAAAATATAGAATGTGCGAGTTTTGGCGTACGAATTATTTCTGTGTAAACTTTTGGAATGTCCAAGAACATTTTAGAATCCATTGTACTATAATACTACTATATTACAGCATTTCATTCTCTTTATTTATTTATTTTATTTTATTCTGAAATGACAAGGAGCATCCCAAGATTTCAACACATCTATTAAAATGTTTTAACTCTTAATTAATTGATGTTTTTAGAGGCCAAGTTATAAACCCTCTCTAAACTAGAAACCAGCAACGTATATGAGACAGACACACAAATACAGTGAAAAAGAAGTAAACAGGAAGAGAGATTCGAGAGTACTGGGAGGATATTTTTGTCAGTTTGCTAGTGGAAACGTTTTTAAAATGGCCGTTGTTGAGAGAGCTTGCAAATCCCAGTTAAAAAGTAGCTTTTTCACAAATCAATCTTTAGTGCGGTCCCGTCACGCGGCTATGGGCATTTGCATGCGCTGCAGCTTCTGCTTATTTGTATATACATATATTATTATTATTATTATTATTATTATTATTATATACATATATTATATTTACATATATAAATGTGTAATTATATATATATATATATATTTTAAGTTTAAGCAAACACCTTTCCAATTCAGAGGAGAGAAAACATTCGAACATATTTACCATAAGACACGAATATGACACCATGGATATGGACATGTGTCAAATTTAAAAAATGTAAGATACACGATGGCTTAGACACATCTAAATGTAAGTATGAATTTTTATTTATATACATGTATTGAGTAATTGTATTATAAAACTTTAATATATTTATAATTTTTTTATATTAAGAGTTATAATGATTTTTATATCATATATACGGTTATTCCACTATTTTGACATAATAGTGTTTTTATTTTAAATAAATAAATATTATTTAACACTTTACTTGTCATCATATATGTATAATGTCAATTTTTTTTAAAAGAAAAAAAGTTAAATATTTTAAAATGTGTTACTATTATTTTTAAGATTAGTAGGCTTGTATTAAAAATGTTTGAAAGTGTCAAACCCGAGTATTCAAGAAGTGGCGACGATGTCCAGAAGTGACAGTAAAGTGACCAAAATAATAGTAGACATTTATTTTTATTTACGGACACATATATGAAGTGTCAGGTACGTGTTCGACGGGTGTCAGTATCTGACACGGACACGAGTCACACGACACGAGCACGACTCTTTCGTAAAAGTGTCCGTGCTTCATAGATACAAACTAATGCGGATCAGTAAGTCTACCCCTTAACTTGATATAAAATGTGCACCTTTAATTTAATATGACTTGTGTGATGTAAAAATGTGTAATTTTACAAATAATGATCAATTTTTTGTCTCCTAAGCTCAATAAATAGTGTTCAACAAAAATTTAGTTTGGAATGAATAAAAATAAAACATCGCTTTAGTTTAAAAAAAAATCGATTAATAATGCTATTTGGATCTATTTCCCTAGCATAACTAAAGGAGTTTTTATTTCTTTGGTGTAGTGTATAAATTTAAGCGTCAGTCTCATTCACTACATTAAAGGAATAACGAAAAATTGATTTAAGAATCAAATTTTAAAAATTAATTCGATATTATATATTTATATATATATATATATATATGTTTAACATAATATATTGGGACAATGAAAGAGAGTGATTCAATATGGGCCGGAAGGAGCATGTGAGCTATACAATATTACTGTGGAGGTCGCCTTCTGGGTGGACACGCTCGAGAAGAAATAGCCATTCTTTAAGGTGGAAAGGTGCGCATGGAAAAGAAGGGAGACTTCACATGTACCTAGGCAAGGGAGCACACCTACTTGTACTTATCCACTTCATGATAAAATGAGATTAATTATATATATATATATATATATATATATATATATATAGATATATAGGAAATTACTCTTGAATTAGTATAAATGAGACTAATTATATTTTAATTGGAATTATTCTTTAAAATGTTTAATGTATAAAGATAAAACAAATTCACTTCTAACATTGCCATCACACTCTCGTAGTCACTAGACAGTGACACAATTAAATGGGAAATGATTTATAAAAGTAACTTAGTGGTATTTCTAAATATTTTTCAATATAAAGGTTTGGGAGTTTTAAGAATAGATTTGGATGCAGTGCACATGGCTCATCAAAATCGTACATGCAACATATGTCGACACGTGTATAACACGTACGTCCGGATGATTCGGATATTTGGTGCATTCGGCGCACCCAAGACCTTCTCAAGTTTATGTAGCTAAGTGTATGAATTATTTGTTAATAGAAAAAATATATGTGATTGTGATTAGGGTAAAACAGATGTGGTTGTGATTAGGATACACTAGTAAATGCTAATTGGGGTTTTGGATTTAGGTCATCATGTTATGTGCTATACCAATTATATAGTAATAAATCATTATTTTTTGAATACCATTGCATATTTTGAATAAAAAATTCCCATTTTGTAATTTTAAATAATAATTATAGTTTTTAATTTAATATTAAATAGTAAGGTCAATTTTGACATTTCACAGCACATTTAACAGGTCACAAGTTTGAAAATAACTTGATAAGTTTTGTTAATTCGTTTTTATTTTTTATTTTATTTTACTAGGGTTTTATGCACAATTTTGAAAGTAGAAAGAGAATTTGTAATTTTAACCCTTTAAATAACTATATTAACTAATTCTCCTTCAATTTCAATTCCAATTCCAATTTCAATTTCAATTCCAATTTCAATTTCAAGGAGTGATTTTGGTGTCTTGAAGATTTTTTGTTTACCATTTAGTGAATTATGAAAAGAAGGGCTAAATAGACTTTTTAGTTGTAAGAGTGCTTGGTACGCAATCGAGGATGGATAAAGAGAGTCCCAACCTTCTAATCAAAAGGTGAATCTTACCTAATCCATGACTCCTTTATATTACAGTCCTTACTTTCCGTTAGTGGCATGGACCTAATAGAGACGCCTAGAGTAATCAAATTCAAGCACGTAATAGAGTCACTTGATTACCCACATTCCAACTTCTAATCGCGTGGAAGCACCGACAGAATACAATTTGAATGCAGTTAGAAATCTCTTGAAATTCGATAAATTTATTTTTTTTATTTTTTATTTTTTATTATTGGAATAAGATATGGATATGAAAATAATATATCTGAAACATTTTCATGACATAAGTTGGGTTGCTCCCCGTTATTTTTTGGAGTACGAATTCAAGTCTCTTCACACCTCTAACTTCTAATTTAACATTCTTATTCTGAAAAAAAAAAGAAGATAATTTTATAATTATTTTTTTAAGACTGCTCATTACAGTCGCGTTAGCGATTGTCTTAGTCAGTCGCATATGTTATTGGTTGAAAAAGTAACTATAATTAATACCATTTATGGAACATTAAAATCTTATTTTAAAAGATAATATTACCTTTTTTTGTTTATTGACTATTATTCTCTATCCTCTTCCCTCGTGCGTCTATATATATAACATATATATATTAAATATTATTTATTTATACTTTAGATGTGGATTTTCATGATAGTAAATTTTAATTGAACTAAGTAAACAATAGAAGTGAATGGTTTAGTGAATAGAGGGGGAGAAAAAGTATAGAGGTGATGAGATAATCACACTTATTGAATTTTAGTTAAAGTAAAATTGTATAATTGAGTTTTTGTTATTTGTAACATAAGATTTTAATAGTCCATAAAAGTAAGAGAGTGTATTAATTATACTTATTTTTTCAACCAATAACATTTGCGACTGTCTAAGGACTGTAGCTATTGCGACTACAATTAACAGTCCTTTATTTATTTTATTTTTAAAAAATAATATATATGAGTAAATTAGAAAAATAATATAAAATTTTAAAAACAAAAATAAGAACATTAAGCTCAAATCCCGAAATTAATGATTTTATGCATGATAACATTGATAAAATGAAGAATTTTATATGTTTATACTATTAATTTTTGGAATTTATTGTCCTGTTGTACTCATGTCAATATTGGTATTGATTCTTTGAGACATATACACCTAGAGGGATGCACTGAGAGATAAAGATAGAAATAAAAGTAATGAAAGAGAGGACTATTGAAAATATTAACTCCCATCAACTAATTTTGATGTTAGTTGTTGATAATTATATCCTATTTAATTTGTTCATGTGACGGCCCAAGTTTTTCAGCTCGGTGCGTCAGTAATGAATAGAAAGATAACCCGATAACGGATTCAAAATGCGGAAGCAAAAGATAAACAACGATCTCTAGAGATACAACATGACTCTAAGACGCCAATGTGACCCTCAACGAGGTCACGGAACCCAAAGGAATCAAATGCGGAAGCAACGTTTTAAAAAAGAATAAGAATGAACTTAGGGGCAAAAATGTCATTTCCAGCTTAAAAGTGGGTGCCACCGAGCACACCATTGGAAAGACAATGAAAAGTTAATGAATTTAGATTCAAAAATCACTTGATTCGGAATCCGGATGAAGAAGATATAGCTAATGGAAGAAACAGGGGCAAAACGGTCAAATAGTCAACCCAAGACCATCTAACCGGTTAGGAGACCCCTTCTAACTGGTTAGAAGGCAAAAATCAGTGACCAACTCACTGCCCATGCTCATCTAAACGGTTACGAGATTCACCACCCGTACACTTGACCCGTACACTTGTACTACAACTCAGCAAAAACCTAGCAGCATGGGTTTTTCGGGAAAAAAAAAAATGAGATTTTGAGGCTCTAAATGACATTTTCTGGAAAAACACAAAGAAGAAACCCCCTTCAAAATTGAGTTTTCTATGTGAATTTTGAGAAAAATAAAAAAATACTTACTTTGAAATGCCCAAAATGCCCTCCCAAGAAATCTGGTCCAGAGGGTCGAAAAAGCTGCTAAATGGAAAACAAAAAGTTGAACTTTGAGACCGATTTCCAATACCAAGATGGCATTTTCTGGAAAAATACAGAGAAGAAACCCCCCCTAAAATCCCATTTTCCAAGTGACCATATGAAGAACGGAATTTATTTTCTAAAGAAAATTTTCAAAATACCCTTAGGTCAGATTATGCAACAAAGGTGTAAAATGAATCCGTAAGAGGCTCATTTCACCAAAGAAGAAGCTTTGCCCGGAAACGACCATACATGTAAACGTAACATACCTAATAAGGTGTGCTACAATGGTCCATGGCTCAAAAATATAGCCGATACAAAATATAACCCCCCAACGGCCAAAATGACAAAAATGAAGTTTGGAATAAAAACTTGGAATTCAAAATCATGAAATGGTTTCAAAATACTGTTTGACCTTTGGCCATACTTCATACATGTTAAATGAATTCTAGATGACGAATTTTATACACAATACATGCTACAGTGCAAAATAGCATACTAAAACGTATGAATTTTCATATAATCTCATTAAGGCAAAAATCAACATCCATGACATAAATGTGATTCTAAAAGAAGTTTGGCCCTTGGCCTCATGTCATATACATAAAATGAGAATCAAAAGTGTGCTTAGGCACACATTATAAGTTTAGAATCAAATATACACATTTGACAAATAAGACTACAATTGGCATTCCGAGCCAACCTTCATAAAAATGGAAGTCTCCAAGTCCACAAACCATCCAAGTATAATGAAAACCTCAACTTTGATTCTTGTACCTGAAAAATGTCCCCACTACATGGGTGAGTAACATAAAGCTACTTGTAGGAAATGAGTTGCATCGACCTACGTTTTACAAGTTTGCATGATTTAATTATTGTGGTTCATTCCACCTAACGTCTATGTCAAAGGTGAGACTCAAGGAGCATCTTAGCTACCTAAGATCATTTCTAGCATCAATCACCTCATTCATGCAATTTTAACAATATAGGATTATGCTTACACAAAGCAACAACATGGGAGCATACTTACACAAAGCAACAACATAGGAGCATGCTTACACAAAACAACAACATAGGAGTTCTCAGGGTTATCAACTTGAAGTCTAAAATGCAACATCAACTAAATATAACAATTTAGCATAATTAGAATATCCAATACCACACATCAAGATATAGATTCTCTAGATTATCAACTAGAAATCTAAAAGTGTGAAATCAACTAAATATAACAATTTAGTATGGATGTACTTAATAACATTAAATCGCCAATAACCAAAACCACTAGTCACAATTAAACATGATTGTCAACTTAGAATTGAATGTAAAAATAATTAGTGGAAGACTTGGACATCACGTCTCGGATTTCCGCCGAGAACAAAATGGTTGTTCCGGGCACTAACCCGCAGGGAACACCACCATAAGTGCGTACTATCTCAATTGGGGAGAACTCATACCTCCCGCACTAAAGCCGAACTTTAGCCATATCACATTTAACAACAATGTCCCAAGACTCCAAATTAAATCAAATAAGTTCATAACTTAAACATATTACTACTACATAGTAACAAGTTAGCAATATAACTCTCAATTGTGCATAATAAGCATTTCATATCCATAATGATATGAAATCACAAGCCAACAATATATTCATATTAGAAACATACTCTCATGAATATCAATTTAACAACAATGCTCTTCAATACATATAACACAATCAAGTGAATACATCACAAGTCTAAATCCATGCTCTTAAAATAGAAATAACTTCTAAAACATGATTAGATCCATGGATAAACAAGATAGAATTTAATTACATCAAAATAATTAAACTCTCTAGATTTCAAATCATTTCCAAATGGCCTCAATTTATTATATGATAAAAGACATATCATAGTCATTACATATATTCACACAAAAGCTTAATTAGGCACATGAAACCACAAAATAGACTTTAATTAATTCTCTTAATTAAAGTCTCTACATTTTCAAACTCAACCAAATGCTCTCAAATTAAAGTATGTTAACAAACATGCCAAAACTTAATTTAGAAGTATAATACAACTCAATTTCATGCAAAGTATGGCCATGAACTTTAATCTTTCACAAAAGATAAATATTAATTAAAAAGTGCAATTCTTATTTAATTAATCCAAATTTAATATATGTTAACCAACACATTAAAACAAGATTTTCTAGCATGCCACAATTTAAATCCAAGTTACATATCATCATGAATTTTAAATCTTATACAAAGAAATAAAAATTACTAACTTTCTAGATTTGATACAAGGCATAAATATATGTTATATAATCATGGCAAACACACAATACAACACACAAATAATCCTAAAACATTCCCTACCTCCATTTGAGATGAAATCTCAAATCCCCACCAAAATAAATAGGCTCCAAATCTGACGAAACTCCTAGGTTTTGTCGGGGACAACACCACGAACATGAATCCCAAGGAAGCCCCATCAAAAACACAACTTGACTTCAAACCCGAACTCAAAAAATGACCAAAACGAGATTCTAATCGGTTGGAATCGAAGGTCTCGCCGAGGGGAACAATAAATATAAAGGCATCACCACTTTTTAGTGAGGGGAGGAAGCTCAAAAGAAGAGATAAAAGATGGGAGCCATGGCTGTCCGGCCAAGAGAGGGGAGAGAGAGAGAGTGAAATATGATTTTTCACTTAAAGACCTCATATTTATAGAAAAACTCAAAAAGTGCCCCGAACGGGCCCCGCCGGGTCTGAAAAAGTGAAATTTGAGCAGACGTACTCAAACGGCAAAACTCTGTGAACGAAAAAGATTCCAAATGAGAAAATATGAACAACGGAAGAAACAACGTTGAAAATTGAGTCCCGAGCAGAGAGTTATGCCTAAAACAAGTTTGGCGCAAACCGAGGCCAGAAACCCTGAAACTGGAAAACATTGTCCAGGAGGAAATTCTAAGAGTCCACGACTCGACGAAATATGAAAATAAATCTCATACGAGGATCCAGACTCAAAACAAGGCATTGAGCAATAACTTTTATTAATTGCACAATGGCCCCCTCCAAAAAGTGAAAATTACGAAACTGCCCCAGAATAAAAATATCTTACAAAAGATATTTTCTTAGATACCCTTGAAATAAAATATCTTCAAAAGATATTTATGAAAAATACCCTAAGAAAAGAAAAAGTTTCCAAAGAACTTTGCATTTATGCCCCTATTGGCACCGAGAGCGACTAGAGTACTTTCTCACGAAAGTAAAGATACGTATCTCATAAAAATCATTGAGAATGAAGATACGTGAAGTCAGAAACCAACTCCGAACACAAGAAGTGTGGTTACGCAAACAGAGTGACAAACGAGGAAAAGACGAAATAGGAAAAAAGACAAAATAGGGAAAAGATAAAAAGTTAATAGTGACGAAAAACGAAAAATGTGGAAATGACTCGATCCTCAAAGGAAGTTGTCAATCCAAAGAAAAGAGTCTCGAAAATCACTCCAGAGCACTCGAGACGACACTAATCGACAAGAAACCAAACTCAGAAGGGAAAAGATAACGGAAAAAATTTATCCGAAAAAAATCCGGGTCATTACAACCTTCCCACCTTAAAGGGATTTCGTCCCCGAAATCCAGCCCCAACAAAACAAAAAAGCTAAATCAGGATAACTACGGAGTATATCTCCGAGTACCCCACACAACACGCCACACCAGCGACCTCAAAGTTGAAAGGAAACCCACAAACCATTGTCAATTGCACCCGCGTGCTCATGACAAGACAACCCCTTAAGGGAAAAGTGACCACATGGCCATACGACAAGTCTGAACTCACATAGAGAACCCAGGGTCAGACAAAAGAACGGGAAACAACAACCGTAAGAGTCCCTCCTGACAAACCATCATAAGGAATCAAAAACGACCACCAAAGGAACTCCAAGACAACCACATATCAAATAAGGGTACAGAACAAACACAATGTGGCAGTACGAATAGTGACCAAAACCCGCCCACGACGTACTCAAATGTGTGGTAGCAATGACAGTACCTAGTGCCCGCCCATATTTCCTCGTCAGTAAAGTAGCATTGACGACAACTAGTACTCGCCCACAACACACAACTTTGTACGGTAGCATGACAGTATAAGGTACTAGTTTATAACCTGCCCCCCACTAGGTCTACCCATGAAACGTCTCGATACCAATGACATTAATGTCAAAAATGATCACTACCAAAAGCATTACGGGGACCAACATTTTGTGAGAGTTAAGATATGGTCCAAAGATGTTCGGCTGGACCATCCTGGCCAATCCCAAAACTCTGACAACAATGCTATAGGTACCGCTATGCTTGTAATACCCCTAATTTTAAAAAGGATATTCCTGGTATTTAATGGTATTTAATTTATTATTTAAGTGCATTTTATTTGATTATGTGTCATTATTTTTTTTTTATTAGGTGCTTAATTGTTTTCTTTTGTGGTGATTTAATTTATTTAAATGATATTTATTTTTAGTTATTTGATTGGAATTACATGTTAGTGTTTTAATTATTTAATTGGCATTAATGGTTTAAGTGTAATTGGTTTAGTTATTTGATTGGAATTACTTGTTAGTGTTTTAATTATTTAATTGGCATTAATGGTTTAAGTGTAATTGGTTTAGTTATTTGATTGGAATTACTTGTTAGTGTTTTAATTATTTAATTGGCATTAATGGTTTAAGTGTAATTGGTTTAATTATTCTATGTGTGTCTTATTTTATGTATGTCTTATTTGGTTTAATTGGGTTTACTAATTATTATTTTGTTCAATTAGATTATTTGTTAAGTATTTAATGGTGAATAGGGTAATTAGGTAAATACATCTAACTAGGGTTTTAATTACAGTATAAATTAGGGTTTTATATTATAGCCGTCGTAGGTTTCTACGTTAATTGGATGGGCCGGTTAGGATTGTGAGTTGGACAATGAACCTAGGGTTTAGGAAAACTCTATAAGTATAAGGTAGACGTCTGTGTAGGGTTTTTTTAAATAAAGCACACGTTTTGTGGAAGTGGAGAAGGAAAAACGCAGTTTTTCACATTCTGCCCAGATTTCGTCAAACATCCGATCCCGCTTCGTTCGTGGTCCGATCGAGTTGAATTTTGGAGGAGAGGTTCACGACTCAGTGATGCACAATCTGAAAGGTGAAGATCAGAGTTTGACCTCGGGAACAGTGATTCGTACTCGTGAACAGTAACTGGGTTGCACAGGTTTTTTCCATTCTGCCCAGATTTCATCAAACATCCGATCCTGCTTCGTCCATGGTCCGATCGAGCTGAAATTTGGAGGATAGGTTCATGACTCAGTGTCGCACAATCTGAACGGTGGAGATTAGATTTTGAGTTCGGGAATAGTGTTTCGTACCCGTGAACAGTAACCGGGTTTTGGAACTCGCCGGGATTTTTTAGGAAGACGACGTTGAAACTTTGAACAAAAGTTTCTGAGGCAAGATTATATGCTTACTCTTTCCCTTAGGCTTCATACTCTTTGCACTCTTAAATGATTTCAGGATTAATGAAGATTAAACCAAACTAAAATGATATCTGTTTTGCTATGAAACTGGTAGTTACAGTAGTGTTGTATGTTTGTTCAACCTAGACTAACCATGTTTGTGGATGCATTGTGGTTCTGTGGTTCACGTTTTTCCTTACCACTGCTAGTATAAATTATTGGAAGGATGGGTCTAGATGATAGCTATCTTAACTTCTGTAATAGCAACTGTTGGAACTTAAATACTAGGAGGATTTGAGTTTAACACTAGATCGGTTTTGTGGAACACTATAATTTGAGCATGTCTACATACATACTGTGAATATTTTTTTGATGCTTACATTATCACAGTTAGTATCAACTGTGGAGGTTAGGATTTTGTGATACATACCCTACATATCTGTATGTCATTTGTAAGGTGTTAAATGGAAGTTTTAATTAATTCTGTCTTTATATCAGACTAAAGGGAACAACTTAAATTGGGCATGTATATGTTGTTGTTGTGACCCTGTTTATCAATGCTTATTTTATCACTGCTAACATTGAATGTTGGATGTTGGAATTTAGTTGATATATACTTGATTTATTGGTATTATCGACTACTGGAGGATTGGAAAGTAGGCACCGGTATGGGACGGTGGCATACTAAGGATGGGTTTGGTTTTTAAAACAATACCATTACCCACCTACTTGGAATAAGGATGGGATTAACTAAAAGTTAAGTCCCGTGGATTTGTATTGTCATGGCAACTACTTGTTGAGCGGCAATACCAGGGATTTTGGATGGATTTTATATATGTACTGTTATGGTGCCTCGGTATGAGTTTGAGCCTCAGGACCGATGGTTAGGGAGCGTATATGCATCGGGATGTGTAGCTGGCTACGATGGTTGGAGGTGTACCCTGTTTAGGTATAGGTACATATGCCCACTTCGTGTGCGTTTTAGCATGTTACCTCTATTCAGGTTAAGACCGGCCTGTAGTCCAGTGACAGTCCTTTAGTGTGACTATATATATATTTACGGACTATCAGCTATTGTTGAATTGTTTAGGATGTACATGCGTATCGGGCCTCTGTTTGGATTGTAGTAGTATAGAACTTGCGCGTGGGCCTGACCCACTTCTATTTTTCAGGTACACGACAGTTCCAGGCTTAGACGTGTTTGTGTTGAGCAGAGGTCTCTATTCACTCTTCCGACGATGTAGGGCTCTCTCTATAGTTTTATTTCTGGACGTTTATTACAGTTGTTCTATCTTCCGTTCGGATGTTTAATAGGGGTCCACTAGAGATGGATTCCCAAGTTGTAAACTGATGGAGTTTTGGAGTTTGGGTTTGAGGGATTTTAAAAATTATAATATTTTGCGGATTCTATTTTTAGTTCCTTCCAGCTTTAATTTCATTTCTTAATTTATTTTGTATTCCGTGTTCATTATAAAATATTAATTGTTTGATATTCCCTCGGGTTTGGGCCTGAGCCTGATCAACCCGTGTCTCGGATCCGAGGGGTATCACAATGCTTAAGGCTCCAAATCCTCAATACAGCAAAATCAACATCTCCAATGTCTCAAAATACCTCTATTAACAACATTAATCAGGAATCCAAAACCTGACAAGTAATTCAACGCCTACAGAAATCAAAACGAACCTCATAATAAGACATTTCATTGAAAGTCCTTCACATTACTCCCTGAAACAGATCAACTACAAGACCAATTACCATGATCAAACATCAGATCTACATCCCAATCACGGATAACTAAATCCTCAAAATACAAATCCACCAAGTGGCACACACATCAAAATGCCAACAACTAAGGTCACAAAATGAATCTCTCAAAACTGTACTGGGAAACACCAAGTTAAATCAAAATTCCTCAATTTTTGATCCACAACCAATCATCAGAACTACGATTCCTCAAAACTATGCCTAGTCATAATTAGGACGAAAAATTCCACAACAAGCCATATCCAACAGCAATCTTCCAAAACTCCTCCTAAAAGTCAACAACATCAAGATTTCCAAAACTGAAACAAGTTGTAATACCCTTAATTTAAAAAGGGATATAATTGAAATTTTACTGTTTATTTTATTATTTTCATTATTTTTTTATTATTATTTTTGGGAGCTTACGTGGCTATGTGTTGATGTGTTTATTTAATTTAATTAATTATTGATTTGCATTTATTATTTGTGATTTGAATTAGTTAGATGGATTTAATTGTTTTATGTGAATTATTTGAATTATTTAAATTGTTAATTGTATTGTTCTATTTCTTTTTCTAGTATGGTAAGATTAGGTTAGGGTTTTAGTGTTATTATCACCCTCAATTATGCAGCCGACGTTGGTATAATATAGGTTGGTCTATGGGCCGGATAAATCATTTAGGGTTTAATGGAACCTAGAATTGGTGGTCTATAAATATACCAGTGATGTTCTGCCTAGGGTTGAGGGTTATATTCACGATATAGAAAAGGCAGAAGTAATTTGGGGGAAGTCTGGGAAGCAACAGAGAGGGAAGAAACAAAGAGGGTTGGCCGGAGACTTTAAGACGATGTCGGTGTAAGGCAAGTTCTAATCCTATCTCTATTCCTTAGACTTGTGTTCTTTGCATGTCTAATTCAACTCCAGGATTAAATAAGAATCAAACTTAAACTGGATTACATGTCTCTGTTATATTTCACTGAAGGTAGCCATGAGTTATACTACTTGTTTTATGGTTTTATGTATTTCAACACATAAAATAATTCACGAAACGGGATGTATGATGCATGTGAATTAATATACAAGGAATTAAATTAGCTTGTAACACTGGAATGTATTAATTTTAAACTGTTTGCATGTTTAGGATCGTTTGCAACTATATACATTTTTCATGTTTCGTATTGGCTTGTTTTACTTCGTTCTTGAGTTTTTCTGTCCTAATTAGGATGGATTTAAGATTAAAGGTTTTAACATATCTGGGGCATTGGAACTTAATTTTAATCAGTAGAAATCATTAGAGTTAAGGACTGATCAAACAAGACGTCACCGGAGAAGATATAGTTGACGAGATGAAGTAGAGAGGAGGGGAGAAGTTGGAGGCGGCTCCAAAATGTTTTGGAGCCGGCTCAAAGTAACTTGGAGGCGGCTCCAAGTGGTTTTGGAGCCGGCTCCATCTAGGTTGGAGGCGGTTCCAACTTGTTTGGAGCAGCCTCTTTTCAGTTCTTCAGTTTCGTGAGTTTTTGGGCGACTGTTTGGGCTGTGGTGCTCAGATTTTGGGATTTTTAAGTTCTGGAAGGAGCTATATTGAGGTGTTTTGAGATGATCTAAGTTCATATTATAACTTTCAAGAGTTGATTACTGAGTATTAAAACACCATTGTTCAGGGTGATACAGAACACAAGTCGGAATATGAAAATCCGGATACTGTCATTGGAGATGAAGAGTTTAATCACTTAAAAAACTAATTTAGCAGATTACTATGGATGGTTACAATATGTTAATCATGGAACAGTGGTAGGAACAAGTATGTTTAAGTTTTAAATTACTGCTAGCTACGGATTAACTGACATATAGAATTTAACTCGTTTCAGTTTTTGAGCATAAAGACATGTTAAGTCGATTGTTGTTTTGATGTCGTATTTAATTCCAATTGTTGTTTTTAAACCATTGGGATGCTATTTGGTATTAATAAGACCCTTAGGATCAGTTTTAGAAACTAACTGAAGGGTAAAAAGTGGCCGGGGTTGAAGCAGATCATCGGAAACGAAGAGGGAAGCGGACCAGTGGGCTTCCCCCTCTTGGAGGTGGCTCCAAAATATTTTGGAGGCGCTTCAAGCACTTTGAGCCTGCTTTATTTTTTTTAGAGCAGGCTCTTTCCATTTTAATGCGTACTGTAGGTTTTCAGCTATTGTTTGGGCACTTGGGGTTTCTGAACAGTTTTGAAACTTTAATGGGGTTTTCAATAATTATTTTAGGATGAAATTAAGGTCTTATATTGCATAAAATACCCTCTTTGTATTAATAGAATTAATAGTACGTTATTTGACAACTTTGCGTGCGATTAACGACTGGAAGGAGATTTACTGATTAGTTTTAATCTGACAGTTCAGGGTGCTATAAAATGATTCTAAATTTATTTTAAATGCACTGTGAAGTCTTTTAATTAATAAATTGGACTTGTGGCATAGGGTGTGGTTCTGTGCTAAAAGATAAAACAGAAGATAAGTATACAACTTCGTACGCTGTTACCGGATGGAAGGAATTAAATTGCTTAAATTAATTTAGCGATTTATTGGACTATAATATGATTATAGAACTTATTTTAAATACATGATAGAGTCATTTTTATATTAAATTGGAACTATGCATGTTCTGGATGTTAATTGTTAGAATATTAAATTCTTTGATGCAATTACATGGATTAATATTGGATTTTAATTGCGAGATTTTTAATCTTTTTTCTGCAATTATTTGGATTTTGGTTTTGGATTGTAAATTGCTAAACTGTTATGTATCGGTTGTAATTTACATGGTTTTGGATTTAAATTGCTGAAATACTAAATACTCTTCTGCAATGGGAGGAATATTTGGTTTTGGACTGTAAATTACTGGCTTATTATTTATTGTAATTTACACGGATATGGAGGATTGTATGCACCGGTATGGGACGGTGACATACTAGGTATGGTTTAGCTCAAAGCGCTAATTCCTACCTTATGGATGTTAATTGGTGAACAGTTTTACCTGTTCTATCAATTATATGGATTTTGTGGATTGTATACCCCGGTATAGGACGGTGGCATACTAGGGACCGACTGATTCAAAATACTCAGTCCAACCTATTTTGGAATAAGGGCACGGGTTATTAAATAAAATCCTCCTTATATTTATGAGTCGGTGCGGTTGAATACGCCGAACGACTTACTGGATTTATTGTGGATGGTGAGGAACGGAGTTCAAATATATTTTTATGATACTGCGATGTGAGCTTGAGTCTCAGCGTTGACGGTTAGGGTGCATATGTGCAATAGGATACGTAGCTAGCTGTGAGGGTTGAGGTATACCCTATTTAGGTTTAGGAACTCATGCCCACCTATGGGTGCGTTTTCGCATGTTGCCTTCTATTCAGGTTGAGACCCTCTTCATAGCCCAGTGAGAGTCCTGTAGTGTGAATCTACATATGTACGGACTATTAGCTATGGTTAAGTTGGTTAGAATGTATATGCGTATCGAGTCTCTGCTTGGATTGTAGTAGGTTAGAACTTATTCGTGGGCCTGACCCACTACTATTTTTTAGGTACTCATCAATTCCAGACTTAGACTTATTCGTGCTGAGCAGAGACGGTCACTCACTCTACCGACGACGTAGGAGTATTCCTCATGGTTTAACATTGGATTTCTTTTCAGTTGTTCATTTTTCAGTATTGGATTTTTAGTAAGGGTCCACGAGTTGGATTCTCGAGTTGTATTAGAAGTGGAGAAGAAATTGGATGTATCAAACTAGTTCTTATTTATAAAATTTTTATTTTTGAGGATTTTCAATAAAGGATATTCGTTTTAGTTTCTTTTCAGCAAAATTTTTATTCGTTCCTATTATATTAATTGTATTATGTATTCGTTAATTGCTAATTGGTTTGATGTCCTCGGGTAATCGGGCGTGAAACTTGGCCAACCCGCATCCGGAAATCCGGGGGTATCACACAAGTCTCCAAAAGATGTTCTCAAAAGAGTATCGAGCTCACCTCACGAATCAAACAAATGTTCAATGGTATGGACATATGTTCCCACAAAATGATCTCACACCCACTGCCGTCAACAACCACGGCAGAAACTCCCCAAGGGAAGACATGAAAGAAAGGGAACCATCAGTCCTAAAAAGGACAACTCTACGACTCCATCTCTGAAATGAAAGATAACAAGGTTAAAGACTTCACCCCCTACATGGAAGTAAGTCGACCAAAATCCATCAAATCCTCACCAAGGACTCAAGACAATGATGGTGACCCTCACGGATCAGCCAACCCCAAAACAGCGCACAACACAATGGAGAAAAGAGACTTACTCCTTGTGAAGTCCCTTACACGAACCAAACACGAAACCATTGTGGAAGCCCGCATACACGCTACGTGCGACCGAGGGAAAACAAAAGGGAATACCAAACCTGGAAGTCATGTATATGACAAAGAATGTAACTACCAGAAAGAAAATCTACTCACGTAGATAAAAATCAAAAGTACATGCTGCACGTTTCCACATAAACATAAAATCATGTCAGTAAAGCACATAAACAACATGGCATCTCTATGCATATAAAGAAGGTATGCTAATGCCACACAACAAGAAAGCAAATGTGGATACACCTCCACCTACTCATGCATCATAATATCATAAATCATACTACTAACATGGTAGTAAACGAAATTGCATAAGACAACATGATGCAACAATGAACCCTATGGACATCGTGTCCTAGAGTGTCTAAGAAAAGAAAGGACAATTCTTAGTCATAAACTGTCTCCAAAACCAATGCGACAACAACTTGTCTCCAAACAAACGTGAGCCCTTACCACAACGGTAAAACTCTAACAATCTAACTCCGAATCTAGAGGTGACACTATAAGTGACACTAACAGTGCAGTGATCTCACTACCCGTAACATCAATTAATTGACTTGATCCCAAAAGCGTCATCACGCAAGAACTCCTCAAAGAAAATGGCAACTACAGCCATACTAATAACAACTAAATCAATCACCACGACTGATCCCCAAAACAACCATCATTATCACCGATCAAAGGACAACGCCTATAAAAACAAAATCAACACTGATTCCATCCGAACTGCGCTTGTAGCTAGCCAGTACGGTAGCATGACAGTGCCATGCACCCGCCCACAAACGTACCCACCCACGAAAAATGCAACATCTAAAGGAATCTTTCTGGACAATTAAGGATCCTAAGAGGTCCATAACCTCATAATGGCCTAAAACCAACAATCCACCACTACGGTAACGCCAAATGACTCATCGCACAAGAGCCTAAACAAAAGTTGGCCATCCTCCTCCCTCAAAACCAATACTAGGTCGACAACAACCTATACTACCACGAAACTGTGACTACAATCACCATCAACATCAACTCGTGCCTCAATGACCAATCCCAGGTCATGCCAAATATGCAACACAATTATGCATATACAATTCTAATCTAACATACATCATATGTCATGCTCTTTACAACAAATTTAAATCATGCTAAACAAATGGTATACCACATGTAGCACGTAAACACATAAACATGTTATCAACCAAAATATGTTATCATAAAGCATATAAACACATAGAGCATGGCAACAAAAACAAGATATGCACCCAAAACCCGTCGTCCTAAGGTTTTCGAACCTAAGAGCTCTGATACCATTTGTGATGGCCCAAGTTTTTCAACTCGGTGCGTCAGTGATGAACTGAAAGATGACTCGATAACGGATCCGAAATGCGGAAGCAAAAGACAAACAACGGTTTCTAGAGATACAACATGACTCTAAGACGCCAATGTGACCTTCAACGAGGTCACGGAACCCAAAGGAATCAAATGCGGAAGCAACGTTTCAAAAATGAACAAGAATGAACTTAGGGGCAAAAATGTCATTTCCAGCTTAAAAGTGGGTGCCACCAAACACACCATTGGAAAGACAACGAAAAATTAATGAATTTAGACTCAAAAATTGTAATGACCCGGTCTTTTTCCTCCTTTTTTCATTTTCGGCGATTTTCTTTTTTCGTCTTTTCCTATTTTGTCTTTTCCTTATTCGTCTTTTAGTCGTTTTTCGTTTTTCCTTGCATAACCTCACTTGTTGTGCTCGGATTTGATTCCGATTTTGCATGCATTCATGATATTTGATTTCCATGACATTGGTATTTTTACTTTTTTTGAAAAGCATGCTAGATTAGTACTTTATTCATAAAGGGCATGAATGCATACTTCAGTGTAATTATTTATAACTTTTGGAGTTTTAGTGTAATTATGTAAAATAATTATTTTTCGTTTTGGGGACCTTTTTGCAATTTAGTTTGGAAGATATTTTGAAAAAGGACCATTTTGTAATTTTTGGAAAGTGTGACAAGTGTCATACTCTCATGAAGCTATTTGTTGGCATTTAAGTGAAGAGACTTGGCACCATGACTTCTTAACATTTGGAAGGTGGAGAGTCATCCATGTGTTGGCCTTAGATTGGTGTATATGTAACCATTGATTGTTGACAAGTGTGGGTCTAGGATTAAGTCTTGGAAGGGGCATTGGATTAGTGACAAGTGTAGGTTCACCATTTAGTCTTGCATGTGTGTGTGTGAGAGGTATTGTAAGAGCACATAGTGAGTGGAGGTTCTCCAGACACTCTACTCACCATTTTTACCTTCTCCTTCATTTTTTACACTTGTTCTTCATAACCCTAGCAAGGACTCCATTAGAGGAAAGCTTAGTATAGAACTTTGACTTCACATTTGGCACTCTTCCACTCACCTTAGACCTTTAACCTTAGGAGAGAAAAGATTCCTTTCACTCTCCTCTTTAAGAATCCTAACCTTGTTTTCCATTTTGTGCTTGGTAACTTGGATTATAGAGATTCAATTCTCTATTGAGGTAGGGGTGGTAGTATGTTTATATTCTAAGTGTTTTATAGTCCTTGTGGTTTAATATATATTGTGTACATACTTTTGATATGATAGTATTGCATATTATAGGAAACCCTCACTTCTTGACTTAGGGTTTATTGATTTAAGCATGTATGATATGTGTAAACTATGTGTAAGAGGATTATATAATTTAATAGCATGCTAAATTCTAGAAATTTCACATGTGTTAGTGATGTGGGACACTAGTAGAATTATTGATGTTATATGTAATCTCTATTGATATGAATTGCTATATTGTTGTTACAATAATTCTATGCCCTTGTGAATTGCTAATTGTAATTATTTAGGAGCTTATTACTATGATATTGATAATTAGTATATAGAGCTTGTTATTGAGGCATGACTTGAATTGATAAATTTGTGATATTGTATTGTGCACAATATCATAAGGTGAATTTGTCATTTGACATGCCATTCTAGATTTGGAACCCTAAGATATGGTTTGTGTGGTTTCAAAATACTTGTGCATGGAAGGTGGTTTGTATGCCTTATTATATATATATAAGTTTTGAACTTGATATATATTTTGGAATCTCTTGGGACATTGTTACATGTGACATGACTAAAGTTTGGCTTTAGTGCGGGAGGTATGAGTTCTCCCCAATTGAGATAGTGCGCACTAGGGTGGTCTTCCCAGTGGGTTAATGTCCGGAATAACCGTATTGTTCTTGGTTAAGTTCGAGACGTGATGTCCAAGTCTTCTATTACTTGTTTTCACATTAAATTTCAAGTTGACAACCAATGCTTAATTGTAGCTTGAAGTTCTTGTTATTGGCGAATTGATGTTGTTAAGATCATTGATTTAGATTTGTATCGCTAAAGAATCATTCAAGTTAGCTTAAGATGATCCCTTAGCACACCTTGAACATAGACGTTAAGTGGAATGCTCCATTGTATTCGTCTATATTGATCTTGCAATGATATTGAAACTTTAGGGTATACGCATATGCTTCTCCTGCGAATAACTTGATTACTCACCCTAGTGGTTTGAGTTGTTTTTCAGGTAAAGAGGCTATGTTCATGGATGCTCATCATCCTTAGAAGCTTTTGAACTTGTTGAAGCATTTTTATATATTAACATGCAAGTGTTAGCATGCTTAACTTTTGAAGTTATAATTTTGTATACCATATATGTTTGGTACTTTGAAGATTATGTAACCTCTTTGATGTGTAAAGATGCTTAATTAATCACTCTTGACATTAGAAGCATGTATGTAATGAGGACAAGGGCCAAATATGTCTACTTTTGTACTTAGACACTTTTTGTATCAAAGTTTTGCTTTAAATGTCTTTTAATCAAAATTTGAGGTTTGAGAGGTCAAAATCTTGTAAATGATGTGTATGAGGCCATGGGCCATTATTTTGTACTCAAGTATCCATATGAAAGTTATTGACATGTTCACATTCTCAAAACTCATAAAAAAATTAGTTTTACACATTCAGTTTTTAATCAAATCATCATGGGAAAGTAGAGGTTGACCTTAGCATCTTAGGCTTATAACAGGTTCAGCAGCAGAATTTCATGGTGTTTCGGTCGACCGAAACTCCATTTCGGTCGACCAATGTCAAATGGTTTTGTGTTTGCACAGTAACATCAAATTCCAGTAGCCAAAAACACTGTTCAATGGTCATTTCGGTCGACCGAACCTTTATTTCGGTCTACCGAAGCAATTGGAACCTTTTCTTCATGATTTCAGGTCTCAGCATCTTCATTTCGGTCGTCCGAAACTTCATTTCGGTCGACCAAAATAGCTAGAACCCGAGCCTAGCTTCTGTTGAGTTTCAGCACTGATCATCCGACTTCAACGGGTCATAACTTCTTCGTTTCTAATCCAAATGGGGTGATTCTTGAGCCTAAACTCAAGGATTTTGAGTCAGATTTCCAATGGTACCAATCCTATTCTTAAATTCCAAACACAGTGGGAGTTATGTATGTTTTTAGTGAAACAGTGTTAGTTTTCACTTCAACCGGGACGGGGCATTTTGTGGGATTCTTAGCTAAAGTCTATAGAACTTCTTGGAATGTTTCAATATGATTAGATTAGGTTGTATTAACCTTTTTTGACATATTTAGAGTCAAGTTTCTCCTTTTAATAGTGAATTGACTTTTATGCCCATTGGATAACAAATTTTGTCCTTTTTGACATTTGTTTCTGTTTTTGTCCTCTTCAAGTTTCGTGACCTCATGGAGGGTCACATTTGTGTCTTAAGAGTGACTCCTATCTCTAAAGACCTTGGTTTACCTTCAGCTTCCGTAATTCGGATTCGTTATCGGATCACTTTCGGTTCATCACTAACGCACCGGGTTGAAAAACTTGGGCCGTCACAAAAATCATTTGATTCGGAGTCCGGATGAAACAAATATGGCTAACAGAAGAAACAGGGGCAAAACAGTCAAATAGTCAACCCAAGACCATCTAACCGATTAGGAGACCCCTTCTAATCGGTTAGAAGGCAAGAATCAGTGACCAACTCATAGCCCACGCTCATCTAAACGGTTACGAGATTCACCACCCGTACACTTGTACTACAACTCAGCAAAAACCTGGCAGTAGGGGTTTTTTCGAAAAAAATGGGATTTTGAGGCTCTAGATGATATTTTCTGGAAAAACACAAAGAAGAAACCCCCTCAAAATTGAGTTTTCTACGTGACTTTCGAGAAAAATAAAAAAATACTTACTTTGAAATGCCCAAAATGCCCTCCCAAGAAATCTAGTCCAGAGGGTCGAAAAAGTTGCTAAATGGAAAACAAAAAGTTGAACTTTGCGATCGATTTCCAATACCAAGATGACATTTTATGGAAAAATATGGAGAAGAAACCCCCCCTAAAATCACATTTTCTAAGTGACCATATGAAGAACGGAATTTATTTCCCAAAGAAAATTTCCAAAATACCCTTAGGTCAGATTATGCAACAAATGTGTAAAATGAGTCCGTAAGAGGCTCATTTCACCAAAGAAGAAGCTTTGCCCGGAAACGACCATACACGCAAACGTAACTTACCTAATAAGGTGTGCTACAATTGTCCATGGCTTAAAAATATGGCCGATACAAAATCTGACCCCCCAACGGCCAAAATGACAAAAATGAAGTTTGGAATGAAAACTTGGAATTCAAAATCATGAAATGGTTTCAAAATACCGTTTAGCCTTTGGCCACACCTCATACATATTAAATGAATTCTAGATGACGAATTTCATACACAATGCACGCTCCAGTGCAAAATAACATACTAAAACGCATGAATTTTCATATAATCTCATTAAGGCAAAAATCAACATCCATGACATAAATGTGATTCTAAAAGAAGTTTGACCCTTAGCCTCATGTCATATACATAAAATGAGAATCAAAAGTGGCACACATTATAAGTTTAGACTCAAATATACACATTTGACAAATAAGACTACAATGGAAGTCTCCAAGTCCACAAACCATCCAAACATAATGAAAACCTCAACTTTGATTCTTCTACCTGAAAAATGTCCCCACTACTCTGGTGAGTAACATAAAGCTACTCGTAGGAAATGAGCATGCATTAACCTACGCTTTACAAGTTTGCATGATTTAATTATTGTGGTTCATTCCACCTAGGTCAAAGGTGAGACTCAAGGAGCACCCTAGCTACCTAAGATCATTTCTAGCATCAATCACCTCATTCATGCAATTTTAACAATATAGGGTCATGCTTACACAAAACAACAATATGGGAGCATGCTTACACAAAGCAACAACATAGGAGCATGTTTACACAAATCAACAACGTAGGAGTTCTCAAGGTTATCAACTTGAAGTCTAAAATGCAACATCAACTAAATATAACAATTTAGCATAATTAGAATATCTAATACCACACATCAAGATATAGATTCTCTAGGTTATCAAATAGAAATCTAAAAGTGTGAAATCAACTAAATATAGCAACTTAGTATGGATGTACTTAACAACATCAAATCGCCAATAACCAAAACCACAAGTCACAATTAAACATGATTGTCAACTTGGAATTGAATGCGAAAACAATTAGTGGAAGACTTGGACATCACGTCTCGGATTTCCGCTGACAACAAAATGGTTGTTCCGGGCATTAACTCGCAGGGAAAACCACCCTAAGTGCGCACTATCTCAATTGGGGAGAACTCATACCTCCCGCACTAAAGCCGAACTTTAGCCATATCACATGTAATAACAATGTCCCAAGACTCCAAATTAAATCAAATAAGTTCATAACTTATACATATTACTACTACATAGTAACAAGTTAGCAATATAACTCTCAATTGTGCATAATAAGTATTTCTTATCCATAATGATATGAAATCACAAGCCAACAATATATTTATATTAGAAACATACTCTCATAATATAAATTTAACAACAATGCTCTTCAATACATATAACATAATCAAGTGAATACATCACAAGTCTAAATCCATGCTCTTAAAATAGAAACAATTTCTAAAATATGATTAGATCCATGGATAAACAAGATAGAATTTATTTACATCAAAATAATTAAACTCTCTAGATTTCAAATTATTTCCAAATGGCCTCAATTTATTACATGATAAAAGACATATCATGGTCATTACATATATTCACACAAAAACTTAATTAGGCCAATGAAACCACAAAATAGACTTTAATTAATTCTCTTAATTAAAGTCTCTACATTTTCAAACTCAACCAAATACTCTCAAATTAAAGTATGTTAACAAACATGCCAAAACTTAATTTAGAAGCATAATACAACTCAATTTCATGCAAAGTACAGACATGAACTTTAATCTTTCACAAAAGATAAATATTAATTAAAAAGTGCAATTCTCATTTAATTAATCCAAATTTAATATATGTTAACCAACACATTAAAACAAGATTTTCTAGCATGCCACAATTTAAATCCAAGTTACACATCATGATGAATTTTAAATCTTATACAAAGAAATAAAAATTACTAACTTTCTAGATTCGATACAAGGCATACATATATATTATATAATCATGACAAACACACAATACAATACACAAATAATCCTAAAACATTCCCTACCTCCATTTGAGATGAAATCTCAAATCCCCACTAAAATAAATCGGCTCTGAATCCGACGAAACTCCTAGGTTTTGTCGGGGACAACACCGCGAACATGAATCCCAAGGAAGTCCCATCAAAACACAACTTGACTTCAAACTCGAACTCAAGAAATGACCAAAACGAGATTCCAATCGGTTGGAATCGAAGGCCTCGCCGAGGGAAACAATAAACATAAAGGCATCACCACTTTTTAGTGAGGAGAGAAAACTCAAAAGAAGAGAGAGAAGATGGCCGCCATGGCTGTCCGGCCAAGAGAGGGGAGAGAGAGAGTGAAATTTGATTTTTCACTTAAAGACCTCCTATTTATAGAAAAACTCAAAAAGTGCCCCGAACGGGCCCCGCCGGGTCTGAAAAAGTGAAATTCAAGCAGACGTGCTCAAACGGAAAAACTCCATGAACAAAAAAGATTCCAAATGAGAAAATATGAATAACGGAAGAAACGACGTCGAAAATTGAGTTCCGAGCAGAGAGTTATGCCCAAAACAAGTTTGGCGTAAACCGGGGCTAGAAATCCTGAAACTGGAAAATATCGTCCAGGAGGAAATTCTAAGAGTCCACGACTCTACGAAATGTGAAAAGGAATCCCATATGAGGATCCAGGCTCAATTCAAGGCATTGAGCACTAACTTTCATTAATTGCATAATGGCCCTTCCAAAAAGTAAAAACTGCGAAACTGCCCCAGAATGAAAATATCTTCCAAAAGATATTTTCTTAGATAACCTTGAAATAAAATATCTTCAAAAGATATTTATGAAAAACACCACAAGAAAAGAAAAAGTTTCCAAAGAACTTTGCATTTATGCCCCTATGGGCACCGGGAGCGACCAGAGTACTTTTTCACGAAAGTAAAGATATGTATCTCATAGAAATCATTGAGAATGAAGATACGTGAAGTCAGAAACCAATTCTGAACACAAAAAGTGTGGTTACGCAAACAGAGTGACAAACGAGGAAAAGACGAAATAGGGAAAAAGACAAAATAGGGAAAAGACAAAAAGTGAATAGTGTCGAAAAACGAAAAATGTGGAAATGACTCGATCCTCAAAGGAAGTTATCAATCCAAAGCAAAGAGTCTCGAAAATCACTCCAGAGCACTCGAGATGACACTAATTGATAAGAAACCAAACTCAGAAGGGAAAAGATAACGGAAAAACTTTATCCGAAAAAAATCCGGGTCATTACAGTTCAAGCATAGCAAGACACATATCAACACACAATCAACATGCATATATAGAAATACAATTATATACAAATCAAACACAACACAAAATATTTAATGTGGTTCACTTAATCATTTAGGACTACATCCGTAGAGGGAAGAACTTTCTATATTATTTTGAATTATAAAGAGAATATACAATCAAATGCCCAACTTCACTCACTTATCATCTTTGCTCAGCCTCACTCACTCGTAATCGTTTAAGAATAATATATCTCTTCCCTCAATAATTACACACTCATTCCTTCACAACACTCACTTTTTCAACCCTTGTTTCTTTCCTACTACCTTCTCCACCCAATTCTAACTCTAAAAAGAAGGATTCTTATCCCTTATTTTTATTACATTTCTTCTTGAATAAATGTATAATACATTTTTAATACATTTTTTTTTAAAGATTTTCATTTATGGTCTAAAAAGAAGTTACCAAATCAATTACAACACTAAAATAGATGCATAATGATTACAATTCTAAAATACATATCTAATGAGATATAATTTTCTCCACAAGTATTTCACTTTTAAGAAAAAAATATCTTATTTATAGGAAAGTAAATATGCAAGTACGCAACTTTATTAGTTAGGTGTAATTGGTTCAACTCAAGTGTGATCGATCCGATATGAGTGCAATCGATCAAACTCGTCAAAGTGTTACTCCCTCCTTTTTATAAAAATTGTTATGTTTGACGAACCGTGACTGACAACATGACACTTTTATAAAACGAAGAGAGTATAAAATAAATAATTTAAATCAATTAAACTTAAGGGTAACGGATCAAACTTCTTCCACAACATCACTTAGGAATGTGAGACACATCTAAACAAGAGACGCAAAGATGGAAATACAAGTCATGAGAGAGGGATACACAAGTCTTGAGGGTAAAATTAGTAACTAGAGGGTGAATTATTACATTGCATTTGTTACAATTTTGACTGCCACCACTTTGGCTTTGAAGGAAGAAAAAATAAACCCATTAGTGGACTAGGTGGAGAATTATTAGACTGCTTTTGTTACTATAAGTGCCACTTTATTGAAATAATTAAAGTACTAGTAGTGTGAATTTTGGGAAGGTCGGTCTGATGTCCTTCCAGTTGGATAGAAGTTCGTTGAGAAAATATATTGGGGCCCACAGAAAAGACAAAAGGAAGGGCTTTGAGTCTCTTTGGGTGTCTCCCACTCACACCCACTGTTCTGTTGTTACTGTTGGGGTGTCTGACCCTTTTTTGTCCCCACAAATGGTTGGTCCACGTTGGTTTAAATATGCCACGTCATCATGTCATGTCATTCCAGCCTTGCAGGCGTGGATCATTTTTTTCTCCAACATTCTCAAGTGGATATCATTCCCAGCTTGACACCATCATCTCTCTCTCTCTCTCTCTCTCTCTCTCTCTCTCTCACACACACACACACACACACACACACACACAGAGAAGAGACAAGAGAGAGAACTTTGGCAGGTTCCAATTTCCAACCCACTTTGATTTTTAACCTTTTAACCCATTCCCAGGCATTATGTATGCTCGTTCTTTGTCAATGGTTCACATTGTTCCATGGAAAGTTTTCATTTTCCTTCTCCTTCTTCTTCTTCTTTTTTATTTATTTTTTATTTTTTTGTGACATCCTCACCATAGTTAAGAACATACTCATTAATAATGTCTTATGCTATACACGTCTCACTTCAATCATATTTTGATAAGTTCACATAGTACATTCTTTATGGTTAAATTCTGTAATATCTTTCGTTTTTTTTTTCTATTTTTTTTTTTTCTACAAAAAATTTAGAGGAAAACCAACTATTTTATATATGTCATTCGATTACTTTTATAATTAAAATTCATTTTTGTCAATCTAATTTTTTTTTTATTTTTATTTTTATTTTTATCAAATGGACATTTCATATACTTATACATATATATATATATACGCACACACATTATATAAAATAAAAAAATAGTATAAATAATATAGTAATATTACATATAATATGTAATATGAGTTAACATATAAGATTTGAATTTATATGTAGTTACATTCATAACTATAAATTTTTTTTTATAATTTTTTTAATTTAAAATATAATAATACATGTAACAAAAAATATAAGTTGAACTATTATTATTCGAGAAAGGGAAAAAAATTTTTTTTAGCTAAACCCAATTGGGCAAATTGCATTAAAAAAAATAAAAATAAAAAATAAAAAATAAAAACCCACTTGACTTGGTTAGATAGGGTATTTTTGACAAAAATTCAAAAAACAACCCCCCTCAGTTAGTTGAGGGAGGTTTTTTGGCAAAAAAAAAAAAAAAAATACTAAATGGGGATTTAATGCAATACAATGAAAGTTAAGGGAGATTAAATGCATTTTACCTTAAATTATATACAGGTCAATCTTTCTGCATTTATTACTTTGACCTCTTTTAAATCTGTTTGCTACGGCTGAAAATGACTTTGAGGATAAAAAGTCAATAATGCTCTTATAATATAATAATATATTATATTACATTTTATACGTACAAGAGAAAAAACGTAATTGTCATTTATAAAATTTGATCAAAAAATTTGTTGGAAAAAAAAAATGCTAGTGGGTCAAATTAATAAGCACTGAACAATCTACTCGTATAAATTTTGATCGAAAAAATATATCAATTTGTTTAAGGGTAAATTGCACACACAACTTTTCATTTACACCCCTTGAGGTTTCAAAAGTCATATTTACCCCTGAACTTGCTAATTGATAAAACTAACCTAAATCAATATTCATAATCCCCTCTCACCCACCACCACCACACCCATACACTGCCGCAACCACCATCACACCCGCCGTAACCACCCTTACACCTGCCGCAACCACTGTCACACCCACGCATCATTGCCGCAACCACCGTTACACCCGCCGTCACACCCACGCACGCCACAACCAAACACGCCGCCACAAACCCATACACTGACCGAGCAAATTGTTGGACCACCGAACAAGATCTAACCCTACCCACAGCGAAGAGAAAAACGACGATTGGTTGTGGCAGCGGACTGGATCGTTTTCTTCCTCAAATCGCTGCCATACGCACTGTCACGCTCTCCACGCACCACTGCGAGTAGATTTAACGCGTTTTTCACGTGCGCACACGTCACCTTCTTTTTCAGCAGTTCTAGTCATCTTTATACCCTCTGCGATCATCACCAACTCTTTGATGTCGTCAAGAATCAAAGACGTCGCTGCCCTCTATCGCTTTTTTTCGACACCGCCGCCTCTGAGCTCTCCTCCAACCTCACCGTCCTCCGCCTTTGCTTCTACGACCTCGACTCCCTCTGCATTCTCTCCCGAGAAGCCAAACCCCAAATCTCTGCCGAAATCAGCCGCGTCGAGGAGGACGAAGAGTAAATCAACCCTGTCACAACCAAACCTGCGTTGTCGAAGTTTTTATGATTGCCATGAAAAGCAAAGCCCACTCTCCACCTGCATCTCCGCCTGAAGGTGTTCTCATAAGAGCAATTGCAGTGGCTACCTTCCTGTATAGAAGCCATGTTTTATGCCTTCATATTCTGATGCAACATATATAACAGTTAGTAACCGAATGAAGAAGAAGAAGGGAATGGCCACCCAATGGAGTGTGTCAAAGTATGAGCCTTGGAGGATAGAGGTATTGTGTAGGGTCAGAGAGAGAATGTAAAATGAAGCGTATTTTGGTCCTTTAAAATTTAGTTTACATGGTTGTATTAGTAATTTATACTTTCTATGTATTTGTTGACTAAATCAAATGTTAAAGGGTCTGTATGAATATTTTTGAAACTTCAGGAAATGTCAATGTAAATTAATGCGTTGACCAGCCGCTTAGTAACATTGACTCAAATTTTTAAATTACCCTTTGTTTAAAAATAAATTTGTTAAATACTTGCCCGGAAAAAATATTTCAAAGTAATAAATTTGTGTCTCAACTAGCCTTCTAATAGTCACACATATCAATTTGTTTAAAAATAAAAGTTAAATAGCTTTTCCCTTATTTTCTACTAAAATATAATCATTTATAGGAGTGAAAGGAGACAAAAGAAAATTGTATTATAATAATAAATAGAAGTGGGAAAGTAGAAAAGAAAAAAAAGTTAGAATTAAAGAAAGTTAAAAAGCGGAACCTAACTTCTATCGCAAGACTCCAAAAAGGCTTCTGTGAACTTCAAGCTCCCTTCAAAAGCACACATTTCCCAGGATGACCATAAGCACACCTCATTCTTTCGCTATAAAAATATCCTATAAAAAAATAATTAATAAATAAATAAATAAAAACATTGTTACCCCCATGACTGAAATTGTCCAATTTCATTAAAAAAGAAAAAGAAAAAAAAAAAGACTAAGATGTAAGTACTTAAAATTCTTAATTAATTTGCTTATGCTATTTCGTTTTTATTCCAAATAAAAAAATAAATAGGTGGTCCAATCCTCGAAGCCATGCCCTTAGTAAGAAGAGGAAATGAATAACCATAATTAATTTATTATTCAATTCATATAAAAACTAGCAACTTCATCATCATTTTATCTCATGGAGTCCGCCAAATTGCAATAAATCAGTAAAAAATATTCTTTCATTAAAATATTAATAAATAAGAGTTTATTATCTGTCGTTATATTTGATTTATGATTCTTTCACACATTGCATGGTCAAAAAATAGAACATTACTCACCTATACGGCGAGTAGGTGATTCTGACCATAATTATAAAATAGGAAACTAATAAATAAGAAAAATGGTTGAATTAATTTTAAAAATAATAATATTTTCTTTATTTATTAATTTCATGTGTCCATTTGTGACCAATCACAAATACACGTAATTATAAAATCAATAAAATAATAAATAAGGAAAACATATACATAAATTTATTCCAAGAAAAATTTATTTTTTTTATTTATTATTTTCTATAATATAGACCTGTGTAGTTGTGATTGAACCATATTAACAATCATTATGAATCACTTGCTAACAGTATATAAGTATTGTACTATAGTGTGGTGATCTCTTCCCACAAGCCTTTTTATCCGGACCATGTATGGTAACAATTCTCCTTTCTTATCCTGGGGCTTGGTTGAGTTAGTAAGGTGTTAACCTGGACACCCATAGATCCAAGGTTCTAGCCTTGCCACCTCTATTATTACCTTCAACTTAACTTGCTGTTTATAATGTGAGGCTGGAGTCCGCAGTCGGGGATTTACTCGGTAGCTACACACCTGAGAGGCGCGTGATTGCGAGGGTTCCCACATCATCCAAAAAAAAAAAAAAATTCTCCTTTCCTAATCTAATAAAACCTCAATTCTACTCATTTAAAAAATTTTAAATGGGGAGAAAATTTTAAAAATAAAAAATGAAAACTCAGTTATAAAGAACTATAAAAGATTATTTCTTGAAAATAATTTTTTATTTTCTAAATTATTAAATTTTTTTTTTTAAAATTACAAACCAAGCCGGCCTCATTCTTGCTTTCTCATTCTTGCTTGATTCAAGAGAAACTATACAAAACTCAGGTTATAGAGAAAAAATATCTTAATTCACTAGGTCCATGCTGTCACTATCCGCATTACTTCGGAGGCTTTTGTATACTTTCTCCTCCAAAGGAAGGGATTCAAAGAAGTTCTATTTATTTATTTATTTTGACTTAGGTAAGTATTCATGCACATTTGACAATTGCCACCACGAGCTCCAACTACTCACATCCCTTTTGAGAAAGGAGATGTTGTACCATTGGACTCGTGGTCCATTAGAATGGGTTTGAAGAGTTAATTTTTTGGTATTTCTTTCAAATTTGAAGAGTAATAAGCAAGTCCAATAGTTATAAATGTTAAATTAAGGGCTAAAATCGACCCTTATATTGCACTCCACTAGTTATAAATATGTAAGCTTAGTGAGAGTGCCTTTGCCACAACCTTTTTCACATTCTTAACAAGGCAAAGAAAAATTAAAATAAAAATCATTTAGAAAAAAAATTTAACTTTTTATTAAGGACATTTTGGTCATCATAATATAATTCTAAAGGCTAACTGAGGTCGAGAAATCCTATTGTAACAATTGGATAATTTGGGAGGGTTTTATGTCAAATTTATTTATTTATTTTGGTAAGGATTATTGTGCCAAAAATTGAGAGTGGAGGGAGGTTTTATGAAAAAAAAAAAAAAAATTTTAATCTTGGCGAGGAAACTATAAAAGTTGCAACCTAAACAAGGTTGTAAAAAATAAAAATAAAAATTGGGGGCAACCCATTGGCTCTTCATTAGGTGTAACAGGGTTGGAGGGAGGTCCACAACCTACACCTTATTTCCTTCCATGTTCATGGCCCCCCAAAAGTAGGATAAGAGAGAGAGGAAAGTGATTAGTTTGGATGTTTAAAAAAAAAAAAAAAAAAAAAAAAAAAAAAAAGGATAATTGCATAGGTAAAACAAAAAAGTTTACTTCTCTTTCTCTCTCAATAAAAACTTTAGATGTGACCTCATTTCAGGTGCTTTAATCTAATGATCGTATGGAAAGTTCTCTGCACGCCATAATCATACTAAAAGAAAGAACAAGATAAATGATACAAGGAGAAAAAGATTAAGATATTTCACTCAAATTTATTAACATTTTTAGTTTAAGTGTTGTTTGATTATTTAATTTAGTATTTAAATTTAGAATTTATTAAACGCTTATTTAATTAAATGCGTTTAACAACTCACTTTGAATATAGTTGAAAACTGTAAGCGCCACTTAGAATGAGGTAAATTTTAAGTGACAGAGACATGACTTAGGTGCTGTTTGATTATTCAATTCTTAATTCTAAATGTATTTCGCGCTTATCTAATTAAGTGCGTTTGATAACGCACTTTAAATATCGCTGAAAACGGTAAGCGTCACTTTAAATAGGGTAAAATTTTAAGTGACAGGGACATTACTTATCATTAAATGCTGCACATTGAAAATTAAAAAAATATTTGGTTTTTAATTATTACCAGCTCTTAAAAATTTCAGTACTTAATTTTCAGTTTTATCAAACAACACCTTATTACTAAATGATAAACGCTGAAAATTCAAAAAATATTTAGTTTTTAATTACCACTTACAAACTTCAGCTTTTAAAAATTTTAGTACTTAATTTTCAGTTTTATCAAACAACACCTTATTACTAAATGATAAACGCTGAAAATTCAGAAAAATATCAAACAAAATATTTATTTTTTAATTGACACTTAAAACCTTCAATACTTAAAATTCAGTTTTTAAAATTTTTCAATACTTATTTTGGCATGGAGCTTTTCAAACCAATTGAACATTTCTTTAGATTTTGGATAATTTGTATCTGAAATTAGGTCCCTCCTCACATCCTTGTATGGAGAATCAAAAATTATTTTGTCCTTCTAATATTTATTTATTTATTTAATTGACTTTGTTAAACCTAGTTTAAGAAAACTATGAATCAAATGAATGTTCAAACTTTTTAATTTTTTGTTTAAACCAAAGTATACTCAAAAAAGACTTTCGATTGAACGTGTGAACAGGGGTATGGTCAAAGTTGTCTTTCAAGCCATCTCTTTGCTTATTGGAACAAGTGACGTGTATGGGTTGCTAACTTGATATTGTGATACAAGTCCTCATGAATATGCCAAACTTTGTTACTGGAAATTCCAAATGGATGACAACTTTATTTTTCTCTCTTGACAGTACATTGATAGCATATTCACCAATTTTCTGATGAAAAAAGGGTAAGCAGTCCTGTAAAGCTCCTTTTCTCTGTGAAACACAGTATTGCCTACTCCTTCACTACTGTATAATCTTTTGGCCTAAACACTGGCTTCAAACAAACAATATCAATAGTGTATAATCTTTTGGCCTGTACACTGGCTTCAAACAAACAATATCAATAGTGTATAATCTTTTGGCCTATACATTGCCTTCAAACAAAGAACAATCACCTCCTGATATAACAGCTCGGTGTTTCATTCTCTTTTCATTTTCATACACAGTACTCGGGCTCATACATATCAGAAATAAGATATATATATATAGAGAGAGAGAGAGAGAGAGAAATGGAGATCTCGAGAGATTCAATAGGGTCATCTCAGTCTTTTACTTTAAAATTTTATCACTTGCATGGATAAATTTCACTTTCATAAACTTCAACAATTTAAATAATGAATTTCATCATTTTAATGGATTTCAACATCATAAATTTCACCAATTGTAAAAAGGTCAAAGTGCACTAAATCTCTTTACTATAAAAAAAAAAAAAAAAAAAAGAGTGCATTAAACCCCCCTAAACTATGGGGGTATTGCAACTAACCCCCTGAACTTAAAAAAATCCTCTGAACTTTTACTTTTTGGCAATTTGCCCACTTAGGCCACCGGAAAAGATAAAAGACAATTTTACCCTTATTCAAAACTACATCGTTTCTATCTCCCTCTCTCTATTTATGTGTGTGTATATATTATAATATATATATATATACATATATATACTATATCTCTGTACGAACCACAAAAGACACAGAGAAGAGAGGGAGCACATCGATCTCGCCGGCCATTTATGGCGCCACCTCGTTCATGTCGTTATTGACCAGCGACACCGATGGCAAGCAGCCGTCGTCCTCGTCGGTGTTCCAGATCACCAACATGTCCCATGTGTCCTGCGAAAAACAGAAGAAAAGGCGGCAGAGACCCGAGCGGCCGAGATGGATCATCACGGCCGAGTCCTCACCGGACGACCTTTTCACATCCGACCTCTTCACGGCGGCAGACGACGAGAGCAGATCTGACATCCCAGTGTTGTCGACGGCGCAGACGGTGATGGTCTCCCGTAACTCCTTATGCCACACCCAGCGCGTCCTCACCGCCTCACCGGTAACTCCTTGTACCGCTGTCCTCTGTCCTCGTCCGTCGTTTCTGGGTTCGACGGCAGCAAAAAAATCATACCAGTTGCAGAGTTCGTGATTTGGGGATTTTTTTTATTTTTTATTTTATTTTGGTTGAATATGATTTGGGGAAATTTGGAAAAGCCATGATCAATTTCATTTTTTCAACTAGGGTAGATTGGTTGGGCAGAATGGTGACTGTGGAGGTTTTGGGTGGAGAGCGGTGATGGTTTTGGTTGAAGGTGGTGGTGGACCAGTGGTTATGGGTTACCCTTTGTGATAGGGTTCTAACCCGAAATTGATCCGTACTTTGCCGCCGTTGAATAACTAAAAAAATATAGGTGGTTGACTTTGGGAGTGTGTATATATATATACAGGCTAGATATAATATAGAGAGAGAACCATAAGTTTTTCCTTGTGTCCAGGTCACCGAAGTTGCTAAATGTTAAAGTTCTATGCTGATTTGGGTTGTTTTTTCGATTTATTTTGGATGATGATGCTCTGCTCGGTTTGGATTTGGTTTGTAAGATGAAATTCTCTGAAGTTGGGTTACAATTCACTAGCTTGAGATAATCAAAAGGAATTTTGGGTGTAATGGTGACAAAGGGGCATTATAGTCCTTTCATGTGGACAAGGGCAATATGGTCCTTTAATTTTACAATTCCCATCACGTGATAACATGTGCTATTTTTGCCGGACATAATCTACCGGAGTGGGGTGATCTGCAACAAAACACTATAGTTTGGGGGTTTTTTTTGCTCATTTAGAAATTTAGGGGGTTTTTCTGCTTATTTGAGTATAATTGAGGGGGGTTTAATGCACTTTACCCTAAAAAAAATTGCAAAATACCCCATTTATTATTTTCTTGATAACAAACATTCTCAGTTTATAAGGGTGCATAATGAGTCGGTGGAATTGAAGAACCGATTGGAACTGAATTGAACCAGTGCTTCGACGCTTCATTAGATCATGGCTAAAGCTACTCATAGCTGTCATATTAATATACTAATAAATGATATTTTAGTTATTTAACAAGGATTTCTGTCGGAATTTAAGGGTCATTTTGGGGAGGTTAAATTGGTTAATTTTGAAATGTTAAGGATACAACGTGTAATTAGACCCAACTTCAAGGGAGGTAATAATAAAAAAATATTTTGCAAGTTTTTAACAGTACAAAAACATTTAGTGCAATTTGGCTCTATTTTTTTTTAAAAAAATGGAGAAATATATATATACACACACACCGAGGATATTTCTATCCGAATCGCGGATCATATTGGGAGGTCAATTTTTTAAACATTAAGGGTACAACGTGTAATTATACCTAACTTTGGGGAGGTAAATGATATTTTTCTATAATAATAATAAAAAGATATTTTGCAACTTTTTAACAGTACAAAAAGATTTGTGCAATTTGGCTTTATTTTTTTTAAAAAAAATGGTGAAATTGATATACATATATATTATATATATACACATTACACACCAGTGAGAGAGACTCAACAGGGTTATCTCAGTCTTTCTCCCCTCTATTTCAGCTCCACACTCGAGTCTCTGAAGCGACAAAAGTGAAATATAATATTGTAATAACAACAAACCACCACTCTCGTCTCTTTATATAATGCTCCCAAAGTGAGCAACATCTTAGTAGTTGCTTCTCTCCCTCCTCCTCCTCCTCCTCTCTCTCTCTCTCTCTCTCTCTCTAGCTTCTTCTCTCTCTAGGCTGAAGGTCATGCCATCTCTACAATGGAAAATCTTGGCATTGGCCATGGTTTTGTCACAGCCAACATTCTTGTTCATGGAAGTAGACTGCTTTCTCTCTACATTCGACAAGATTACCCAGCTACCCGGACAACCCCAAGTAAGCTTCCAGCAATTTTCTGGGTATGTGACAGTTGATGAGAAGAAACAGAGAGCTCTGTTCTACTACTTTGTTGAAGCAGAGATAGATCCAGATTCCAAGCCTCTTGTCCTCTGGTTAAATGGAGGTCTACAACTTCTCCCTTGCTCACACACACACACAAAACACACATTACTATGTGAATAATCAAATATATACATCACACACACACACACACATATATATATATAGAGAGAGAGAGAGAGATTATTTGGGGTTTGAACGTTTTATCTGATTTTGGTTGCAGGGCCTGGTTGTTCTTCATTGGGGGTTGGAGCATTCTCTGAGAATGGGCCATTTAGGCCTAGTGGTGAGGTACTGGTGAGGAATGAATACAGCTGGAACAGAGGTATTATAATTTTTAAATGAAAATTATATGAAATGGGTAGTTCTAAAAAGAAACAAACAACATATTTCTAATATATGGTAATTGATTTGCAGAAGCAAATGTGTTGTATTTAGAGGCACCAATTGGAGTTGGTTTCTCATATTCAACTGAAACTTCCTATGCTGTAAATGACAAGATCACAGGCAAGTTTCTTCAATGTGAAAATTTTCTTGAGAAAAAAAAAAAAAAAAAAAAAAAACCATTTTCACTTGTTGATTTTCTTTTTAGTCAAACAAGGAAATGATGTCCTCTCCATTATCTCCCATAGTTGGTCCTACATTTGCTGAAAATCCTTCACCATACACTGTAAATTTAAGTCAACTTGTTAATAGTTATTTTTCCTCTTTCTTTCTTTTTTTTTTTTTAATATTATTTTTAAATTTTTATATTGCCTTTTCATATATTGGGTCTTTAGAATCTTTCATAATGTTGTAGTACCATGTAATAGTTTTTCACTTTTTTGTCATATTATATGGTTACTGCTTTTGTTTTCTTTTTGAAATTGGAAAATTTCCAACTTTACAGAATTCTGAAACTGTCTTTGTCTTTCTTACTTTTACTCTATTATAGCCAGGGACAATCTACTGTTCTTGCACAAATGGTTTACCAAATTCCCACAATACAGAAACAGAAGCTTGTTCATTACAGGAGAAAGCTATGCTGGTAATTATTTGCAGCTCAAAACAATCCTCTCTTTTCCAAAGCAAAGCCAAATAAGAGATTAATAATTTATTTTTATTTTATTATTTTATTATTACCAGGTCACTATGTTCCTCAACTAGCACAGCTCATGCTTCAATTCAACAAGAAGGAGAAGTTGTTCAACTTGAGAGGAATTGCTGTGAGTAGTCTAAAGTTCTTAATACAAAATGTGTCCATCTTTTCATTCTAAAACCCCTAGTAAGATTTTGTTAGTTTTTGAAGATCTTCAACATAAATGTTCATAGAGACACAATGAATAATGAACTCACATTTTTTGGTTTTTTCATGAAATTTTTATCTTCCCTTAATCTGATTTTAGTTTTTTAAATTGAATTCAGCTGGGTAATCCAGTTTTAGAATTCGCGACAGACTTCAATTCAAGAGCTGAATTTTTCTGGTCTCATGGGTTGATATCGGATTCTACATACAAAATGTTCACTTCCACTTGTAACTATTCGCGGTATGTGAGTGAATATTATAGGGGCTCTACATCCCCAACTTGTTCAAGAGTGATGAGCCTCGTGACCAGAGAAACAAGTAGATTTGTGGACAAGTATGATGTTACTCTTGATGTCTGTATATCATCCGTGCTCTCGCAATCTAAAGTCCTTAATCCCCATGTAAGTTCAATCTATTAGTTTTTCCCTAATCCACGAATTGCTGTTTTATGGTTCACATATATACAAATCTACTTATTTTCGCATTTCTCTTAGTTTTCTATTCAATTCTCAATGGTTTTCTTTGGTGCCACAGGAAGCCACGGAGACTGTAGACGTGTGTGTGGAAGACGAAATTGTAAATTACTTGAACCGGAGAGATGTTCAGAAAGCTTTACATGCACAACTTATAGGAGTCAACCGATGGCTTGTTTGCAGCAAGTAATTCTCTTCCACTAACATCATCTTATGTTAAACCTCAAAATATAGAACCTAGACGCCTTTCATCATAATGCTTGTGGCAATAGGCTGCCTTAAATAATTTCAGTACCAAAGAACAAAAGTTTTCTTGTACTACATCCAAGGAAGAATTTTTTTTCAAATATAAGATTTCACTTAGTCCTCATATATATATATATATATATATATATATATTTTGTCTTTTAAGTTCTATATTTTCTAGAAATGATCAGTTCTTTGGTAGAGTTGTTTGCTTCATGATTATGTTCTTATTTTAGTGTTCTGATCACAGTATATTGGATTATGAGTTGCTCGACCTGGAAATACCAACAATCTCTATCGTGGGAAAGCTCGTCAAGGCAGGAATTCCAGTCTTGGTTTATAGGTGTTGTCTCTGACCTTCAAAGTCGTCGTGATCATATCTAAGTTCAGAGCATGATTTATAAGCTTGTTTTGGTTAATCATATACTGATTATTAATTACAGTGGAGATCAAGATTCTGTTATACCACTGATTGGAAGTCGAAAATTGGTACATGGACTGGCAGAGGAATTAGGATTGAACACCACCACACCCTATAGAGTTTGGTTTGCTGGGATGCAGGTAATATTTGCTGCAATATAACACTCATGAAATCCAATCGTTCAGGGCACATTTCTCTGAAAACAGTTATCTGTTTTTTGAGTTCTTTAGAACTGTTTTTAGAAAACTAAGCCAAACAAGCCCTAAGCAATCTGAATGGAGCTCTCTCTTCTATTGAGTCCCAAATGAGGGAAATTTTAGATTAAAAAGTTCTGATCTCTTTCTTCTTTCAGGTTGGTGGGTGGACTCAAGTCTTTGGTAATGTCCTTTCCTTTGCCACCATTAGAGGAGCATCTCATGAAGCTCCTTTCTCTCAACCTGAGAGATCGCTTGTGTTATTCAAGGCGTTTTTGGAAGGCAGGTCTCTACCAGAAGCATTCTGATCTACTGATCGGTTCGACGTGATGAATTGCAGATTGAGATTGTAAGTAAAAGTTTGTCAAAGAAAATGAGTTGTTCATCTTATGAGAGAAATGAAAATTGCATTCATTTGTTTGTCTGTCTGTCTGAGCTTGACCATCCTATGGAACTTTGAAATAGAAGAAGTTTGTAAAGATTTCAAGAAAAGGAGTACATTGGCATTTTTTCTCTGTTCCATATCTGTCAACAGAGTGAATGGTTGATCAAGATATTTTATGAAGTGAGATAGCGGACTCGGATTTTATGGTGAACTTTAAATCAACAATGCAACATGTTACACTGATAATGCAACACCCTACAACGAGAATGCAACACTTGTGCAACTACAACGTGACACTCATGCAACACATTTACATTGAAAATTCAACATTCATACAACATATTGCATCGAGTTGCAACACTTCTACGCAACATGTTACACTGATAATGCAACACCCTAAATTGAGAATGCAACACTTGTGCAACTACAATGTGACACTCATGCAACACATTTACATTGAAAATTCAACATTCATACAACATATTGCATCGAGTTGCAACACTTCTACATCGTTTTTGCATTCTCGATTTAATGTTGTTTCTTGTGTGTTGCATTGTCAATTTAAATGCTATCAAGGATACTGGATCCAAATGTGCACCAGAGAAGATTCTGTGATTCATACAATACATTCACTCAAACAAAACGTTTCCAGCTTAGGATTTTGAGACCAGTGCAAGGACAATTCAATGCCTACAAACAATTGATTCTATTTACTGATGTGCATACTAGTTCAATTCTCTGAAGCCTTACTGTTGTTCCTATAAAAAATCCACAAGCATGATGAAAAGGGAATGCAGAGGAGTGCTTGATTAACAAGGACATGTAACCACTGATTGGAACCTTTTCTATTTGTTGATGGTAAAAATTTATTCCTTTCTTAACAAGTGCAACTTAAAAGTGAACCAAATCTTAGCCAAAAGGGTAACAATAAGGAAAAGACTCCCAAGTCATCGAAACCAACTTTTCAGAAACACATAGCTTAACACTAAATATCCAACCATCTTTTAATAATTCAAAAAAAAAAAAAAAAAAAACCCTCATAGAAAGAAATATATAATGAAGAAAAGACAAAAAATTTCCTAATTCAAATACATATAAGACCATTGATAAATAAGCCAAAGTTAGGGAAATGAAGTTTATGATCACATAGTTGTACAACAACATGCAGAATGCAGAGAGTATATCTACAAGGACTCGCTGGATACATGACAATACCAACGGGCCAATGGCCTAGCGGTATCAGCCTCTTACTTCCCAAAGGGAGGTCAGGGATTCAAGTCTCAAAAGAGACAAGTGTATGTGAGTACCAACTAGGAAAAAAAAAAAGATACATGACAATAAACAGCCTCTCAGAGTTTTTAACCCTCATTTTCAGACGATTGAACTCTGAAGCTAAAATTGGCTTCAATAACATCAAGAATTGATCCCTCAATAGTAGAAAAAGAAATTCCTTCTTCTTAAAATGCTGTATCAGTTAGTAATGGATTCATTTGCTGTAATGTTCACATTAATCTCTAATTATTTATTATTTTTTTTTTCAATACAGTAAAATAAATTAATCAAGCAGTGGCAAAGAACTGTTGAAGTGGTCCAAATTTAAAACCCTTTTGAGACAGGTAATGCATTTTTAGACTAGACATATATATCAGCATATCATTATGAGACCTGTTAGTTCTCAGGAGAACATGCATCAATGACTTGGTGCTCTTGCTTTTAATCCCATTGGGATCTTAAAATTAACAAGTATTTAAAGGCAGAAGAAACCTGCATTCAATCTGGCAGGATGAGAAGGTGGGGATTATATTTCTCTAAATAGATTATATGAAGAATGGTGTAAGTCTGTTACTATTGCTGAGATAGTCAAATTGTACATGATCCAAACTATCCACTGAAATATATGAATTGAAAACTAGTTCAGTTCCAGTTACCCGGTAACTCGTATACAAGTAGTCGCTGTTTCTCTAGCCAAAAAAAAAGAAAAGAAAAGAAAAAGAACCGTGTTTTAGAGTTTGTTGAGCCTGCTTATGTATTTCTGCGAATTGCTCCTAACATGATAATAACTACTTGAGTCCAAGAATTTTTAAAGAGACAATGGATGCTATAAATCATTCTTCTTTCATATTATATAACTAAAACAAAAAAACTAATAAGTTACGAAGTTGAGAGAGATTATTACAGAACAGTATAATTTCAGTACCTACAGATGGTGATCTTGGCAACGGAGGCTATCCAAATCAAAATGTACAAAGTCACCAGTAATCACCACAAGAACACACACCTGATTTGAAGTGATGGAATCTGCTGGAATCCCTAACAACAATTTCACGTCCTGTGATCACGGATACATGTTTTGCCCAATCATGACAATCTTTGCAAGCTCGGAGATTCTTGAAAACCAGAACAGGGGCAGTACTTCCTGTAGAAATAAGTCCATATACAACTGCAAGTCTCTCACTATGGTCAAGAAGCTGTTCCTTTCGCTCTGGCAAATTGTCTGATACATCATCTTCAGTTAGAAGTGCATTCTGTTTGTCAATTGTTGAAAGTTTGAACTCCTTTAACCTTGAATATATTTCTTCTGTTTGAGGATGATGTCGATCCCCCACAATAAACCGGTGCATTTTGCCCTTGACAGTAATCCAGCTGCAACTAACCTCCTTCCTTAAATTTCTTTCAGCCATCATCTTTCTAACATTAGCTGCTTCTTCCCATTTCCCAGACAAAGCATACAAGTTGAACATGAGAATGTAAGCAGCCGTGTCTTCTGGGTCCAGTTGAAGGACATTTTCAGCTGCGATTTTTCCAAGCTTGAAATCCCGATGGATTGAGCACCCACCCAATAAACTTTTCCAGCTCATTGCATCAGGCTCAAATGGCATGGATTTTATTAATTCAAGTGCCTCCTCTAATAGCCCTGCCCTGGAGTATATATCAATCATACAATCATAGTGGTCAATTGTTGGATTCACGCCATACTCACTGCTCATGGATTCTAGATACTGCTTGGCTTCTGCAACCAGTCCAGAATGACTACAAGCAGTAAAAACTGCAACAAATGTAACTTCATTCGGCCTCACATTATAAAACCACATCCTCCTAAAAAGTCTTAGAGCTTCGGAAGCCTTACCATGATAAGCACAACCAGAAATGATAGCAGTCCAGGCCACAGTATCAGGATTGTCTATCAATTCAAAAACTCGAAAGGCATAGTCTAATCTGCCACATTTTGAATACATAGTAATCATGGCACTCTCTCCATATTGGTATGAAACTAGACCTCTTTTTATTGCATCTCCATGAGATTGGGCTCCAAAATTCAAATTTGCAACAGCAGAACATGCTTGGAAAATGCTAGTGTATATGAATGAATTTAAAGGCACCCCTTTACTCCTTAGAGAACTAAAAATTTTAATAGCTTCCTCAAATTTACCAATTTGAGAATGGCCAGAGATCATAGCACTCCATGAGACATCATTTGGTTCAGATATCCTCTCAAATGCTCGGCAAGCATTTTCCATATTTCCACATTTGACATAGAAGTCCACAAGAGGAGTACCCACTGAAACCTCAGGTTCTAACCCAAGTTTCACTATATGACCATGAATTTGCCTCCCCATTTCTATTTCATCCAATCCCGCACATGCCTTGAGGATGATCGAGAATACAAAGTCATCCAACTGGGTACCTTCCTTCACCATCTTAGCAAACATTTCCAGAGCATCCTCTTGCTTCCCAGCTTGAGTGTAACCCACCATCAATCCAGTCCAAGCTACAGCATTCTTCTCAGCCATATGCTGAAAAACTTGCTCAGCACTCTCTAAACACCCACACTTCACATACATATTAGAGATTGCCGTATCAATTGAAACAGTTGGATTCAACCCAGCTTTTATCACACAAGAATGTATCTGTTTACCAAGCTCTATACAGGAAGGATCCAACAAAGATTTCAGAAGCGCAATATATATTGACTGGTTCGGTTTAAATCCCAAGACCAACATATCTGAAAACAACCCAAAAGCTCTGTCCAACAGCCCTCCTTGCGCATAACAAGATATGATTATAACCCATGAAACCAAGCTCCTCTCACACATTTCATCAAACAATTTATCTGCATCTAAGAAACTCCCACAATCACAATACATTTGAAGAACACAATTCTCAAGAAACCCAGAAAACTTTTCAACCGTTCTTCGCATTCGATTATGAATCAACCTTCCATCAGATAAAGCCCTTAGTTTCCCGCACGTTTCAAGCAAGCATTCAAACGAGTGAGGACTAACCGAAACACCGGACTCGTCCATTTCTTTGAGAAAATCATGAACTTCCTTGAGCTTGCCTTGTCTCGACAGAGAAACTAAATGTATATTTTCGATCCGACCTTGTTGAATTTGGGGACTTCTGATTGAAGAAGTATTGGATTTGAGAGATACCCATGAAGGAATTTGAGTAAAATTAGCAGTTTTTATAGTTGAAATCTTATCAGGAGATGATAAATGTGAGGAGGGACTTGAAGGAAGTAGTGGAAGACCAGCCATTGATGTACAACATTCCATTTTTTGAGCTTCGAAGCCTTTGATTCAAAGCAGAAAATTCAAATTATCAAACAGTTGTATTTCACGATGATTTCAAATTTCAATCTTAAAATTACTTATTATGATATTTTTTTTTTTTTTTTTTTTTTTCTAGTTGGTACTTACACATGCATGCCTCTATTGAGGCTAGAGCTCTTAGATCACTGGCATATTGGTTTATGATATTAATTTTCACTAATTGAAGTAATTGTGAGTCCCTTCTGGATATTTCAATTACTATAAAGATTATTTTAGAAAATGAAAAATATTTTGAATAATTCTTGTATTTATATATCTGTTCATATATATTATGGAATTTGTGCAACCAATAATACAACAAGAATTCATATTTAATTTTTTTTTTCCTCCAAACATATCACTTTTTCTTCCTCAGGAATTTATGTTACATATATTTCGAATTATTAGTGAAGAACACATAAATAACTAAATCTTATATCAATTATCATAATGTTTTGGTCACATATTTAAATCATGAATGATTTCGATATTATTCAGAGCTATTTACAAAAATGTTGCATGTGATATAAAAATCAAATGGTGTTGGCTTGTGGGATTGGTAATCCTTGCCCTTTTAGGGTTGGTTTGGAGTTTTAACTAAGGTAATTTTGATAAAATTAAAAATGAAGTACTGAAAACCTTAAGAGATGAATTTTAAGTACTAGAATTTTTTAGTGGTATATATATATATATATATATATATATATATATATATTATATCTTTTAGAATTTTCAGTGATGTTCGTATCATTTAAAAAATTTTAACTACTATTCAAAATACTTAATCAGAATTAAACACTTAATTAAGTAATCAAACAACACCTAACTTTTAGAAGATTAAACGCGACTTTGGGCAGTATTTTAATTTCTAACGCAATTGGACGACTACTTGTATTCTTAAAAATTGAATTGTAAAATAACCCAATCAAATGGAGATCATGACTTTCCACAGTAAGATGACTTTAAAATTTAATATGAAAATGGTAATTTGATGATATTAGATTGGGATCAAAGCCAAATTGAGAATTGATGTGGGTCAAAATTCTAATTTTTGCAATTTGTCGAAATTGGTCGACGGGGCAAACTGTTCAAATTTAAATGACATAATCAAACAAATTATGAAAAATAAAAAGGCTAAATGCTCTCACACCCACTCAGGTTTTAGTTTATTACTCTCATATTAAACCTCAGCTAATTTTGCTAATACATCCTATGAGGTTTGGGTTATCTTGGTGTGACTTGTGACACCCTTTTTTTTTCAAATTGATAAAATATAATGCTTAAATTACCCTCCATGATTTTATGTAGTATAATGTCAATTTAATGGACCAAAATAACCCTAACAGGCCAAATATGGCCAATTCAAACACCACCACAACCACAGTACCATTGAAAGAGCAAAAAACTAACCGTGGTCACCCCCACCCACCAACCACCACCGCCACCACACCACAACCACCTGGGAGGGAAAAAAATTAGAAGCCATGGCCATCACTATTTTTACTAAGTCATTCATATAGAATTTACCTTATATATATATATAGAAACAAATGTTACTTTGTAACGACTCAAACTCAGAAGTCCGAATCACTAACTGGGTCCTTACCCGAACCCGAGGTCATCTAAGAGTACCATCGTCAATTCAAATGTCAAGACACCTTCAACGCACCAATACAACTCATCACATGAATCATAGTACCATTACACGGCCTAGGAATGACCTTAGGAGAGATGGATCAGGAACAAAAAAAAGACCACCAATTCGGTCGTCCGACGTGACACTTCAGTCGGACGTGACACTTCGGTCGTCCGGAATGCCCATTCCGGCCTTTCGAAGTAGTTCAGCCGATCGACCGGTTGTGGCTCAAAAAATGGCATGGCTACTGAAATTAGGACAAAATGCAACCGGTGGTCCGAATTAGTCATTTCGGTAGTCCGAAATGACTCAGCGAGGTGATATCCTGCTGTAAAGTTGCTATGAACACAAGGATGAAAAATGGCCTCAGTAGAGAGCTTGAAACTGTTCTAAACTTGTCCCAACACATGCAAAATCATGGAATACACATCACAACATCTATTTGAATATGATAACAAGATGATCATACATGATTCCTCGTAAGAATTTACAAAAGAGTTAAAGTTCATACAGTTTACAGCCCATAAGACCAAAAATTATAATTACAAGTCCACTGGTTACAATGTAATACAGTGCACATTAAGATTTTACAGAAAAAACATAGGGCTCCATACACAAAATATATAAACAGCTCTCTAAGTCCACTTATGCTTGTGGTGGAACATCGTCCGCCACTTGCAAATAACATGTGCTGTGCACTATTTTTGTTGTATACTTGTCCTTTTCTTTATGATCCTAGGGAAGTTAGGAAATTCCAAATTTAAAATTATGTTCATGTTGCTTTTGGAAGCTGAACTGGCGCCTTGAATTAGGATTGGAGAAAAATTAGTTCAAACTTTGAACTAAATTTTGGCCAATTCCATTTCCAAACGACCAATTTGATGCCCCCAAACATGGCCTCAATTTTGATTTTTGAAACGATTAGAGACTGAGCTTGGGGGTTTGTCTGGACGAACAAGGTAAAGTGAGAGGTCATGGCGGGTTGAGAGTTGATGCAATCCCCCTTCAGAAAGAATGACAAGGCAGTAAGAAACAGACTGTGCTTGGAGTGCCATTTGCATGTGGTACTCACTCTCATAGACTGGCCAAGATGCAACTTGCAGAACATATTAGGTTGGTCTCCCACCTGACATTACCACCCTTGAATTAGGCCATCAAGCCTGAAAAAACTCAAGTATCCTAATGGATAACCGCAGCATAGTGCTCTGCTATAACCATGACTGAGGATCAAATTTTGGTACGTGGACCACAACATATATACCATGGAGGGCATGTCATGCATGACTGTGTAGATTATAAAACGGTGTAAACATATTCTTTCGGATTACGAGATGCCGCACAGGGTGCATCATGACCACATGGATTATACAGTTTAATACATTTCTCGCATAGCAACTGCATGCCAATTTTAAGAGGTTCTTTGCTCGGTCTAGTACAATGGCATTTGGGGTGAATATAGACAAAACCTTAGGTTTTCGAACAGCCTTTAATATTCCTTTCTTGTTTCTTATATGATAAGTTACCGCGCTTGATTCGGTTGGCTGGGGAGACCACTGCTTTGTAAAATCGTATTGAAGACATGACATGGTATACATGTCACTATCTCCATCAGTTCTGTCTTCTTTATACAATTGCCAAGGGACATGTGTGCACTTCTGGTTTTGCTAAATGAAATAAATAGGATTCATGTAGCTGACTCCTTTCTTTGTTTGTTTGTTGTTCTTTTTTTTTTTTGTTTTTTGTTGTTGTGAGAAGATGTGCTAAGCTCAGCTTGGGGTCTGTAGACAGCTGCAGTCTCATCTAACATCGAATATTTCATCAACTAAACCTGCATCATACTGGTGTATGCGCTGGGAGCATTTCCTTTTTTATTCAATAGAAGTTGCTAGACCTGTTTCTCATTTCGCCCCAAAACTAGAGTAGGTAATTTAGCAGTTTATGGATGGTTTACTTGATAGCCATCACCCGCCGAGTCTCCCTCTTGCTCGTCGGCCGCTGATCCAAGCTTACTGCCCCCGCGAACCGCTTTCAGTTCCGTCCGAGTTCTCCTTGATCGCCGTCCATCTTCATCCTCGCCGGTCCGTCACCGCCTTGCCCACCGCAAGGCCACTGCCGTTCAATCCCACCGAGTCCTCCCTCTTGCTCGCCACCCGCAGTTCACCGGCCGACCTCTCCACAGCCAACCCTCCATCGCCGGTCAGACCATCACGGCCGAGCCCTCCACTGGCCCAGCTCACCACTGCACCAGCCCGTCTCCACCGGCCAAGCTCGCTGTCGCCGTCTCCGTTTCTCCACCATCCGAGCAGTGCCAAAGTTCATCCCCAACCCATCTTGCCCACTGTGATGCCAAAGGTTGTGGTGATGGCGCTAGATCGAATGTAATTCTTTTGAGAAAGCAAGAGACATCGGGGAAATCGCTTTACTTTACTTCTATCTTTCCATTTCTTTGTCCTCGTTAAATCCAAGAACCAAACTCGCCAATAATTGTTTCAATTTACAGTATTTTCTTTCACCCCACTTGTTCCAAAACCGAAAAATCACAAAACGAACTCACAAAGAGTAAACATAATTGGGCCTATTGTGATCTAAATTTGGTAGGGGCATTTTTGGTATAGTAAAAGGGTAAAATGGACATTATATTAATTGAGGGATGTTTTTGTACAAATTGAAAAAAACAAGGGTGTTTTTTGCACACCATTTTAAATAGGAGATAAAAGTGCTTTGAAAGGTATACTGAAGGGTGATTTTTGCACTCCCTCCATTTATATATTAGCAAAGTGGTCCTTAACACTCTCTTTATTTGATATAAGTTATAACTTGTAAGGAATAATATTCTAGTTGTTTGCGTATTTTCTTTCTTAATTGTTTCATCTTGCATCAACTGGAAATTGAAAATTAATTTTACCAAGTCAAACAATTCTTGTCTTTAACATGTTAATTATATTTTTTTGTAACAATTTTATTTGATAGCTAGACCTTGTCAGGCAATATTGATTGTACATCTCAAGTAAAGGTCAACTAAAACTGAAATATTATTGAAATAATGAAATTCCATTTTTTTTTAAATAAAAATAAAAATTATGGCATTCAAATTATGTCTCTGCTGTCCACTGACTGCTAATTTTGTAATTTAAATCTTTTTAATTGTTTGATATTATCCAACAGTGAAAAATATTGCAAAAGTAATCCTCTCTTAGGCACTTGCGTATATTTGAATTTTGGCTGCTTTATTTTTATTTTTATTTGTATGAACACAGGCATCCGAATATGAATGGATAGAAGCATCAGAGGATGAAGATGATTGTGAAGATTACGAATGCAATAGTGGAGGTGACAGTGATGAGGGTAATGATGACGACGATGATGTAGAGGTGCCTCTCTTACTTTCATGGTTCAGAGAGAATCCATGTCTTCAACCAGATACTCTCTCTCTCTGTCTCTGTCTCTCTCCCTCTCTCTCTCTCTCACACACACACACACGATCAACGTTTATATTTACCTTTGACATAGCACACCTCTTTCTGAACATCTTTGACATTGGAATTCCTGCTTTTTTCTCCCCTTTTGAGTTCTAGAATATTTTCCTTGTCTTTTCTCTCGACTTCTTTCCTTTCTTTGTCCAACATGAATTAGAAACATGCAAATACTCAACTCAGCTCAACTCAACAAAACATTTCCAGACAATTAGAAACCTGCAGATGTATGTACTAAAAGATGGCAAGTTACCCTTTCTGCATCACCTATTGGTTTTGAAGATCTTTGTCAGTAGCAATCTAACATGGTGTGGGGACACACAACGGGAAGTGATACTTGTTGATGATTAATTACAAATATATATAAAAAGTGGTTGTGCTTGAGAGAGAGATGTTCAAAATGTTCAGGCAAGGACAGATTCTTTGATATGAAATAAAAAATATGAAACCATATCACTTTGATTAATTCAGTTTTCTGTTTGTGTTTGTTTGAAGACTAGGAATGGTGGTGCTGGATTACTTGAAATAGGGGATGCTGTTGCTATAATTAAAGGTGAGGGAAAAAATCTAGCTCCGAAGGAAGGAGATCGAAACGGGCCAGGATAGAGCAGATCAGAGCGAGTCTTCGCCTTTCTGATTCTCAGACAACGCCTATGGTACTCCTTTTATTCTTTGTAGATATGATCTGGATTAGAAAAATATTAATTTCCATTTCATGAATCGTATGTAAATATCTTTACATCATAAGGTCTCTGATCTTGCACGAGGAATTGAAATTTGCTTGCACTTGCTGACAGTAGTTTGCATTGTTTGAATTTTGCACCTGAATGTTGCTTTAGGTGTTTTTTTTTTTTTTTTTTTTTTATAATTTTTTTTTTCTTATCAGTCTCTGAATTGATTGCCTTTTCATGTATTGTTTCTTAAAGCCTGGAGAATCCTTGAAGGACTTTTACAAACGTACAAATCTGTACTGGCAAATGGCAGCACATGAACACACTCAGCATACTGGGAAGGTCTGCTTTTAATTCATAATGATAATTGAATAAAACTTTCTCTAGCGATTAGTTATTTTGTCATTTTTTTTTTTTTGATAAGTTCCTCATGCTGCATTTTTATCTCATCCAGTACGCTGATGAAATTTTGTCTGAGTCCTGATTTCATCTCTCTTTTAGACAAAGTGGCAGAAGCATCGCCAAACTTTATTTTGTGGTTTTTCTTTTTCCAATTCTTGTTAGTGTGTGATTGAATTAGATTTTGGGAGAACTATTAGAAATTGCTGCATCATAATTTTGGTTTAAAGTACTTGAGTTAAGGGAAAATTACATATAAATGGAGTCAAAGTTTCATATTTACTTAGAGGCTGAGTCAAAGTTTCATATTTCTCTAAAATGGATTGCTGAGGTGGCACATGGTTTTTTACTGTTTAGAAATTGTGGTGCCTAAAATACCCTTCCGTGAAGGTACTACTTTTTCTTCAAAGGTACCACTTTTTTGAACTGAAGGTACTACTTTTTGGTGTCCAGGTACCATGTTTTTTAAACACCCGCGAAGGTACTACTTTTTCTCCAGAGGTACTACTTTTTTGAACTGAAGGTACTACTTTTTTGTTAGGGAAGGGCATTTTAGGCACCACAATTTTTTAAACAGTAAAAAACCATGTGCCACCTCAGCAATCCATTTTAGAGAAATATGGAACTTTGACTCAGTCTCTAAGTAAATATGAAACTTTAACTCCATTTATATGTAATTTTCCCTTGAGTTAATGACCTTCTAGACATAAGATCTTGATTGGAGAAAGCAATGGGGCAAAAGAGGAAAAAAATTAAATTCAGTTGCATATAGGTCTAATTTCTGTAGAGTAGGTCATGATTGATTGCTTTGTCGACAACTGGTAAATCTAGACTGCCCGTTAGGTTTCTGTGTTGATAAAAAAGAAAGAGATCATGGAGCCTATTTAGCCGAGCTAAGGATGAAGAAGCACAAAAAATTAAATAGTAATAACAGAAGGCAAAAATGAAGAAATAGATCCATAACTAAGGAGGCATAGTATCTTGCCAAGAGGAGGAAGACATCTCCTTGCACATAATGCTTTTATTTAATAGTCTCTCTCTCTAATGTGTGCAAGAGCGTGCGTTATTTAAGATATGGATTGATTTGAATACTTATCAGTGTATCACCTTTTTATGGTATTGTCATCTTGGCAACACAGGAGCTTCGAAAGGATGGTTTTGATCTTGCAGAAGCTCGATACAAGGAGCTCAAACCAATCCTTGATGAGGTGACACACTTGCCTAAAGTCTTAGAATTAAGTAATGTTCTGCCGCTGATTTAGAAATCTAAAAGTATTTATATTTACACGGGACGTTCTTTGTTTTCTTGTGCTCATTGCAGTTGGCTATTTTAGAGGCAGAGCAAAAGGTCCAAGAGGAGGAAGGCGCAGAATCTAGTAGTTTGAGAAAAAGGGGCAACAAGAAAAAAAACACATTTTACATCAAAGTAGTTTGAGCTTAAATAGAATGCTATGGTTAATGTAACGACCCGAACTCGGAGGTCCGAACCGTTAGTCGGGTCCTTACTCGAACCCGAGGTCATCTATGTCAAACCTGTCATTTCTAGTGTCAAAACATCACCCTTGAGGTCATCATTAGGCTTTCACAACGGCTCAAAACAAATTTCCAAGGCTTAGGATTCATTACATTGAAGTGGAGAACAAATTGCACTTCGGTCAGCCGAAGTAAGTCCCTTGAACCGGTCGACCGAAATGGGACTTCCACAGCTCCTGAAGTCTCTGGACGAACCGGTCGACCGAAGCAGGCATTTCGGTCGACCGAAATGGCTTTACAAGCCCTGGAATCGCTATTGGAATGCTGAAACCCAGAAATGAGCAATGGTCTATGGAAAACTTTGCAAATCAACTTCAAATTTGATCGAAAAACTAATCAAATGATGGAACAACATACAATGATCATGATCATCGGCATTTTAATGTAATACAACATCAACGAGTCTACTCAAATAAGAATTAAAGTGTAGTCTTTACATTAATCCCTTTTTCATCAAAATAGAGTTAAGGTTCATAATTGAGTTACAAAGCCATGATAACAAGTTAATTACGTTCCAAAATATGCATTACAAAAGAATGGCTCCAAGATACAAAAGATAACAAAAATGATCTTCTAGCAACCCTTAAGCTTGTGGTGGATTGTCATCCGCCACTTCCTTCCCATGACCTGAAAATGTTAAATATAAGGGGTGAGCAAATTGCTCAGTAGGTGGTGCCTAAGACACACTTCTTGTGATCCCGTGAATCCAAACAATGAATAGAACAATAGGGAACGATATAATGCTAAGCCGGGGAAGTACAACATCAATTTCAAGTTCAAAATAAGCAAATGTCATGCCATGAATGCAATGCCATGTATGTCACCCCCATTTTTAGAAACATCCATCACTTTACAAACTGTTAATACAACCCGTTTTTTGGTGACTCTGCAGCGACACGAGAGAAGGATTGGCTACTATCCCTGACCCTTGGTACCCCCGCGGCGTCATTTGGGGCCAGATAACTCAACCACACTAGGGTATTTCCCCTAATTCTCTCTAGGTTATATTAACACACCGGCCCTTTGATGACTCTGTGGCGACCGGGTTTTCTCAAAACCATTTTCTCAAATTTTTTCCCAAGACCCCTTTCACTTTCATTTCAAAACACTTTACCCTTTTCTTTCATACCCAATGCTATGAATGCATGCCACATATTTTCCCAATAGTATGAGAATAGAGGAAATTTACACATCACAAGTTAACATGTTTCCTCATAGCAATTTCTAGGAAAATAATAAACACTATGGCATGGAAATTAACATTTTGGCATGCTTCTCACATAATATCATCAACACATATAGGCATAGATTTTATAATGCAACAATTATATCATTTTCAAGGATATTAATTTAAACAAGGCATGCTTTTCTTACAATTTAACACATACACATATTTGCATGCTTCATATACACAATTAAGTCATTCAAGGGACAATCAACTCAAATTAAGCATACTTGACAACAATTAAGGTAGGAAAATTCACAAAAGTACAAGAATGTGAGGATTAGAGACCCCTACCTCAAGGAGGATAAAAACCCCCAAAATGAGTCTCAAAACCGGAATCCCTAGAGTGCACTAAAACTGAAATTGCTTATTTGGAAGTAAAGATCTTGTTGTGCTCTTCGAATTGCTGTAAACGGCTTCCAAAAATTCCAAGTAATGAAGGAAGAATCAAGACTTGAAGTTTTTGGTTGAGAAGAAAAAGGAAAAATGAAGAAATGTGAGGGAGAAAGGAAACCAGTAGGGACAGAGAAAATAAGAGACCAAATGTGATCTCTTTGATCACTAAACATGTGAGTGGTGGGTCCCACCACCAATATTTTTAATTTTTGACTTTTGTTATACACCACACAAATAAATATGTACATAACCATATAAAATACCATATAAAACACATAAAATAAAATACATGAGATGCAAATGAACCCAACTAAAATCCCCGTATACAACAATACCAGTAGCGGGTCCTACACGGGTCCGTCCGGTTCGAAAATTGGAAAAATGCAAAAATGACCAACCTTGCATTCCCAAGAACCCTGAACTCAATGAAATGCCCTTAACAACTCACCAACACACCCGGCACACCCCATGGTGTCCGATATGCACAACGTGAAAAGATAAAAATACCCTTTGCATCAACAAAATTCCAAAAAAGTGAAAAATGGAAACATTACAATCTCCCCAACTTAAAAGGATTTCGTCCTCAAAATCAAGCCTTACCTGGGGAAGAAAACAACGTTGGATACTTGGAGCGAACCTCCTTCTCAAGCTCCCAAGTCGCTTCCTCAATTCCGTGGTGTCTCCAAAGAACCTTCACTAGCAGTATCGTCTTATCCCTTAACACCTTTTGAAACTACATGCCCTAAAAACTTCACCTCTTGGAGTCAAAACTCACACTTCACATATTTGGCATATAATCGGTGCTCGCACAAAATCTGCAATACAAAACTCAAATGGATCTCGTGCTCCTCCCGAGTTCGTGAGTACATAAGAATGTCATCCACGAAAATTACCACAAATTGGTCCAAATAATCGTGAAAGACGTGGTTCATCAAGTCTATGAATGCCGCTGGCGCATTAGTTAAGCCAAAAGGTATAACAAGGAACTCATAGTGTCTATACCATGTATAGAACGCTGTCTTCGGGATATCCTCATCCCTAACCCGCAACTGATAATAGCCTGACCTTAAGTCAATTTTTGAGAAACAGCTGGCTTTTCTCAACTGATCAAACAAATCATCTATCCTTTGCAAAGGATACTTGTTCTTGATGGTGGCATGATTCAACTTCGGGTAATCAATACACAACCTCAAAGAACCATATTTCTTTTTAACAAACAAGACTGGTGTGCCCCACGGTGACACACTCAGTCGGATGAAACCTTTCATCCTTAGATCATCAAGCTGCTTCTTCAATGCTTCCAACTCAACTGGTGTCATACGATACAGTGCCATAGAAATTGGTGCGGTACAGGGCATCAGATCAATAGTGAACTCCACTTCTCGGTGTGGAGGCAACTCTGTCAAATCCTCTAGAAAAACATCTAAGAAATCATGAACAACTGCTGGATAATCCCTTTCTGCAACACCATATTCTTCAGCTAAAAGACTAGCTAAGAAGAAATCACCACGACCTCTTCCACGAGTTCTATACAATGATGAAAGTTGGGAGTTACTTCGATCTCCCATGAAAAAGAAACAATCTCCTTCGGGAGTGCAAATCGTGACTCTACCTCTGAAACAGTTGATCGTAACACGAAATAAAGCAAACCAATCTATCCCGAGAATGACGTCAAAGCTAGTAATCTCCAGGAGGATAAGGTCAAACACAAAAGTCCGTCTGGCTATCACAATAGAACAATCTCTCACAACTTGGCTCAAGGACACTGAAACCCTAACTGACGTATCAACACACAACACCCGATCCATGAAACTGATCTCTAAACCCGATGCAAGTGCAAATGATAATGCAATGAAGGAATAAGATGTACCAGAGTCAAAAAGAATACGAGCCCAAGAACTAAACACTGGAAAGATACCTCAGAGAATTGATGGTCCAGGAGATGCATCAGTCGGTGCAAGTGCAAAGACACGTCCCTGCGGTGCCTGTGCTTGAGAACTGCCAACCTGAACACTTAACTGCTGCGCTGACATTGTAGGAGTATCCCTCAAAGCTGGTTATGATCCCTGTGAAGACATGGCAGGCTGCAGCAGTGGCGGTGGTCTGAAACTTGACTGAACTGTAACCGACTGTGACGGCCTTTGCCACTACTAGTGCCTGCTCCCTAACTCAGACAATCTCGAATCAAATGGCCGCCACACCCATAACAAGCTCTCGGAGCTGAAGAAATTGAAGACGATCTCATAAGACAATTGGACTTATAATGTCTAGGTTGCTGACACTGAAAACAAATGACTCCACTCTTGTCAGACCCAGCTGGCATAGGAGTGGTAGGAGCGGATCGTGCAGACTGCTACCCCTGAAACTGAGATGAACCACTCATGTTCCCCTTTCATGAAGGTCCCTTTGAAGACGATCTTGCATTCCTCTTTTGTCTCCACAGTTCCTTTCTTGCATTTCTATCTTTGGCCTCTGCCTCAAACATCAATGCCCTTTCCACTACTTCCGAATAAACTTTGATGTACTGTACCATTATCACCGGCCTCATTTTGTAGTCAAGCCCAGAGACAAACTTTCGAGTCTTGTCAACCTCATTGCTCACCATCTCTGGAGCAAAAAGAGAGAGAGAGGTGAACTTGTTCTCATACTCCATCACCGATATGTTGCCCTGAATAAGGCCATTAAACTGGTCCCTCAGCTCCCATCTCTTAATGACCGAAAAATCCTTCTCGTAGAACAGCTCTTTAAACTTCTCCCAACCCAGCTTTTCCACTTTGTGTCGGTTGGTGACTGACTTCCACCAAAGTTTGGCATCCTTAGAAAACTTGTAAGTGGCTAGGATGATTTTCACATAATCATTCGTCATATCTATAGAGGTCAATTGGGTTTTAACTTGATTCATATAGTCATCCGCTTCCATTGGATCCACACCACCTTCGAATATCACTAGCATCAACTTAGAAAACCCTGAAATCAACTTAAGACATTTCTGCGCTGGCGTCTCCTCCACCTGAACTACTTGTTGTGGTACCAGTTGCGGAAAAGTAGCAATTGTTGCCCTCAAAGCACTCTGCAAGAAGCGGTTCAATGCTAGTTCCCCCAAACCTTCACCCTCTTCAATAGGTGCTTCAACATCATCCTTTATGGTGGATACACCTCTTGGGGTAATCAAATCCATAAGAAGTGTATCTCCTTCATTTTGCTCCGCCGGATTGGAGCTAGAGCTTTCACCAATATCACCTCTTATCGGCCTAAAGACAACTTCTCTGGTTCTTTTCGTGGCGGTATCGTACTATAAAATAAGGAAACGGTTCAACGATATGATACTAAGGTCCACCGTGGACTACTCAACAAGAAATGATGCCGTACTAACACTTAGCATGCAAAACTATGCAATAAAGATTTAACATAAACATGTAAGCACATAAACAATTAAACAATTAAGCATGCTTCTTCAAAAAATAAAACACATAACAAATAATCATATAATCGATGCAAACAACTTCCCATGCAACCCTATGTAGGCCTCTACCCATCATCCTAATGGTTTTCGAACCATCGCTCTGATACCAAATTTGTACTGACCCGAACCCAGAAGTCTGAACCGTTAGCCGGGTCCTTACTCTAACCTGAGGTCATTTATGTCAAACTCGTCATTTCTAGTGTCAAAACGTCACCCTTGAGGTCATTATTAGGCTTTCACAACGGCTCAAAACAAATTTCCAAGGCTTAGGATTCATTATATTGAAGTGGAGAACAAAATGCACTTCGGTCGGCCGAAGCAACTCCCTTGAACCGATCGACCAAAACAGGTATTTCGGTAGACCGAAATAGGACTTCCACAACTCCTGAAGTCTCTGGATGAACCGGTCGACCGAAGCAGGCATTTCGGTCGACCGAAATGGCTCTACGAGCCCTGGAATTGCTACTGAAATGTTGAAACCCAGAAATAAGCAATGGTCTATGGAAAACTTTGCAAATCAACTTCAAATTTGATCTAAAAACTCATCAAATGATGGAACAACATACTATGATCATGATCATCAGCATTTTAATGTAATACAACATCAACGAGTCTACTCAAATAAGAATTAAAGTGTAGTCTTTACATTAATCCCTTTTTCATCAAAATAGAGCTAAAGCTCATAATTGAGTTACAAAGCCATGATAGCAGGTTTAATTACATTCCAAAATATGCATTATAAAAGAATGGCTCCAAGATATAAAAGATAACAAAAATGATTTTCTAGCAACCCTTAAGCTTGCGGTGGATTGTCATCCGTCACTTCCTTCCCATGACCTGAAAATATTAAATACAAATTGCTCAGTACTCATAAGACACACCTCTTGTGGCCCCGTGAATCTAAACAATGAATAGAACAATAGGGAACGGTATCATGCTAAGCCGGGGAAATACAACATCAATTTCAAGTTCAAAATAAGCAAATGTCATGCCATGAATGCAATGCCATGTATGTTATTCCCCATTTTCAGAAACATCCATCGCTTCACAAACTGTTAGTATAACACGTCCTTTGGTGACTCCGCAGTGACACGAGAGAAGGATTGGCTACTGTCCCTGACCCTTGGTACCCCCGCGGCGTCATTTGGGACCCAGATAGCTCAACCATACTAGGGTATTTCCCCTAGTTCTCTCTAGGTTACATTAACACACCGGCCCTTTGGTAACTCCGCAGCGACCGGGTTTTCTCAAAACCATTTTCTCAAATTTTTCCCCAAAACCCCTTTCACTTTATTTCAAAACACTTTATCCTTTTCTTTCATGCCCAATGTTATGAATGCATGCCACATATTTTCCCAATAGTATGAGAATAGAGGAAATTTACACATCACAAGTTAACATGTTTCCTTATAGCAATTTCTAGGAAAATAATAAACACTATGGCATGGAAATTAACATTTTGGCATGCTTCTCACATAATATCATCAACACATATAGGCATAGATTTTTTAATGCAACAATCATATCATTTTCAAGACAATCAATTTAAATAAGGCATGCTTTTCTTACAATTTAACAAATACACATATTTGTATGCTTCATATACACAATTAAGTCATTCAAGGGACAATCAACTCAAATTAAGCCTACTTGACAACAATTAAGGTAGGAAAATTCACAAAAATACAAGAATGTGAGGATTAGAGACGCCTAGCTTAAGGAGGATGAAAAACCCCTAAAACAAGTCTCAAAACCAGAATCCCTAGAGTGCACTGAAATTGAAATTGCTTATATGGAACTGAAGATCTCGTTGTGTTCTTCGAATTGCCGTAAACGGCTTCCAAAAATTCCAAGTAATGAAGGACGAATCAAGACTTGAAGTTTTTGGTTGAGAAGAAAAAGGAAAAATGAAGAAATGTGAGGGAGAGAGGAAACCAGCAGGGAGAGAGAAAATAAGAGACCAAATGTGGTCTCTTTGATCACTAAACATGTGAGTGGTGGGTCCCACCACCAATATTTTCAATTTTTGACTTTTTTTTAGGCACCACACAAATAAATATGTACATAACCATATAAAATACCACCTAAAACACATAAAATAAAATATATGAGATGCAAAGGAACCCAACTAAAATCCCCGTACACAAAAATACCGATAGCGGGTCCCACACGGGTCCGTTCGATCCGAAAATTGAAAAAATGCAAAAATGACCAACCTTGCATTCCCAAGGGCACTGAACTCAATAAAATGCCCCAAACAACTCACCGACACACCCGGCACACCCCATGGTGTCTGGTACGCACAACGTGCAAAAGACAAAAATACTATTGCATTAACAAAATTTCAGAAAAATAAAAAATGGAGAAAAATGGAAACCTCACAGTTACAACGTCAAAATGCATATCTAGAACGCTCGGTGCTTCTCGGAGGGTTTTTGGACTTCTATCCTGGGAGTGCCCTCATTATTTCGTTTGAGTTTTCAAGGTTTGGCTAATGTATACCAAAACAAGGAAAGAAGATTTTACATACTCATTACTTTGGAAGAGTAAAAAATCATAATTTTATGGTTTGACATATTAGTGAAACTTACTCCAATTCCAAAATATAATGTTTTGGAATTGGAAGTGTAGAAAAATTAGTGTAAAACTTTAATTCATGTCGCTTCCAAAGCGTGGATTTTTCCGAGTGCAACATATTTTCATTGTTGAATAATTGTTTCTAATGGAGTGAGAGAGGTTTGATGGGCAAAGATTCCTTTGGAAAACAGTTAATATTCTTATTTTTCTTTTCATATATACCAATTTGTTAAAGAATTGATTCACACTTATTTAGGGTGTGTTTAGTAATCCAAAACATTTTTTGTTTTCTGTTGTCAATCCTTAAAAAGGAGAAACAAACACAAAAATTATGTCTAGTAATTTGTTTTTGTTTCCTCTTAATGAAAAACATTTCTCATTTTTGTGAAAGAAAGAGAAAACATCAACATGATGTTTCTTGTGTTTTTTCACTGTAGCAGAGGAAACGTTTTCACCACTGTTTCCTTCGTTTTTTACGCAACAACTGAGTATTCTTCCATTAATACACAACTACTGACATTACTCCATATTACTTTCTTCTTCTCTTTACTCTTCCATTAATCACTTCACTCTTCCATTAGTACTTCTTCATTGTTCTCAGAAAGGTACGTTCTCGTATCTCATTCCCTCTCCTCTATTCAACATATCTGAGACTTGAATGGTATCTTGTCCGTATTATTTATTTATTTAGTTTTTCCTTTTTTTGATTGTTGTACATGTATGTGTTGTGGATTTAATAGTTTTTTGTTTCGGATTAGGAGGAGAATCAGTCTTGCTAGTATCTCGCCCTGTATTTATTTATTTTTTTTTTCCTTTTTCTGATTGTCAGTCTTGCTAGTATCTTGCCCTGTATTTTTTTCCTTCCCTTTTTCTGATTATTATACATGTATGGGTTGTGGTTTGTTTTCAGATTTTTTGGTTAATATATATATAATCTATTTTTATATTCTATATATATACATTATACAACTGTACACTTATCTTGCCCTGTATTTTTTTTTTTTCCTTTTTCTGATTGTTGTACATGTATGGGTTCTAGTTTGTTTTCAGATTTTTTGTTAATATATATGTATATATAAAATCTATTTTTATATTCTATATATTTACATTAGACAACTGTACGCTTATCTTTCCCTTGTATTTTTTTTTTTTTTTTTCCTTTTTTCTGATTGTTGTACATGTATGGGTTGTGGTTTGTTTTCAGATTTTTTGTTAATATATATGTATATATAAAATCTATTTTTATATTCTATATATATATACATTATACAACTTTTTTCCTTTTTCTGATTGTTGTGCATGTATGGGTTGTGGATTTATGTAGTTGTTATGAATTTTATTACTATTAATATTATTTGTTATGGTGTAGTCGTTATGAATTTTATTACTATGTATTATTAAGAACTGTGATTTTAATATTGCTTGTTATGGTATCGGTTTTTCTCTTTTAGATTATATCTTTTATTGTGATTGAAAGTTAGATTTTGATAGATGAATGAAAAAATAAATTAAAAAATTTCCCAAAAAAAAAAAAATTTTTGTAACAAATGTTTTACTAAACACTGCTTTCTATTTTTTGTTGTTAAAATTGTGACAACAGCAAATGTTACTAAACGTTATTTTTGCTTTTTGTTTTTACTTCAAAAAACAAAATTATGTTTCTATTTCTTTGCGACTGCAAAAACATAAAACGAAAACATTACTAAACGCACCCTTAGAAATCCCTTCCAGTCTTCCTAAAACAAAATTTTGAAGAATTGATTCACACTATTCTATAAATGTCTAGAAGAAACTTCACATAGACATTTTTTTTTAGTCAAATATCTAAATATATATATATTTTTTAGACAAATGATATGTTTACACAAAAATCTAGGATATAGATATTTTGTAAGGCTGAAAAATCTAAATAGTTCATTGAAAAAGTTAGCAAATTGTTCTACTACTTTTATAGAACTATCCACCATTAAACCAATTTAAGTATGCTAATTTCAATTTGCAATTACTAGGTGAAATAGATCTTAAGACTGAAAAATCTAAATAGTTCATTGAAAATGCTAGCAAATTGTTCTACTACTTTTATAGAACTATCCACCATTCTACCTATTTAAGTATGCTAATTTTAATTTGCAATTACTAGGCGAAATAGATCTTACAAGTGAACTGGGTGTTTAGAAGTGTATATAAATATTTAAGTAATTATCACATTAAATGAACTTTTTTTTTTTAAAAAAAATGTAGTTCATAGTTCACACTATCCTTCTCAGACAAAGTGTTCCGGCCAAAAAATGCCTTGCAATCATAAAGCCGACATTTTTTGATTGGTCGGGACCACATGCATGATCTTATGCACGATCGAAACCACATGCATGATTTTATGCATGATTCTAGACGATTTAATCATTTTTCCTGTTCTCACGGCTAAAAATGATATTGATAAGCAGCAACCTTGCCTATTTCAGTACCACCACTTTTTACTAAGATTTTAATCATTTCTAACCCTCCAAATCTGTGAGTATAAAAGGCAAAGCAGTTTGATTACCGTCCTCCAACTTGTTCCATATACTTGACATATGGAATTTACGTACTAATCCTCCCACTTTTCATGTTCTACTGAAGCACATTCCATTCTAAGTGGGGACATTTTTGAAATCAAAGCAGCCTGGGACATCTGCGTGATAGGTGACTAATGGATTCTAACTCTACTTAGAACACCTTACACATTTGAGTATCCATAAAATTGCAGTGATATATAACTTATCGGAATGCTATAGATTGTTGTAGATATTTGTACAAGTGTATGGAGTGTAGAAGAATTGTAAAAAATGTGGGAGAATATTATAGAGAGCCAATCTCTAGGATAGAATGCATCTTAGCCATCCATTAGGGATGGGTCACTATAAATAGGGAGTGAGTTTCATTTATAAAGCAACAAGTCCTAATGAGTTTGAGAGCTTGTAGAGAGTGAGTATAGCTAGACTTGTAGTTAAATAATTAACACCATTATAGAGATGTTGAAACCAATTTTCTCAAATACAATCTCTCATTGCTATAGATTGTTGTAGATACCTGTACAAGTGTATGGCAGAAGAATTGTAAAAAAGGTGGGAGAATATTATAGAGAGTCGATCCCCACCGTAGGATAGAGTGCATCTTAGCCATCCATTAGGGATGAGTCACAATAAATAGGGAGTGTGTTTCATTTATAAGGCAACAAGTCCTAGAGTGAACTTAAGAGCTTGTAGAGAGTGAGTGTAGCTATACTTGTAATTAAGTAATTAACACCATTATAGAGATGTTGAAATCAATTTTCTCAAATACGATTTCTCATTGATTTCAACTATTTTATATCTATTTTACAAATACCTTGTGAAAATATGTGTACAAATATCTAGTTTCTAGAATATGCCAAAAAAAAAAAAAAAATTAATATAACATTGTAGATATTTTGCAAGAATGAAAAATCAAAATCTCTCAACATCCCTTGCATTCTCCTTCGGACCAGGATCACCTCCAGTCCCACAGTGCCCCATTTGCTCCATTTTGGGTCAATGAACAATGTTTACTATGTTTGGTAAAAAAATGTATTTTTGTAATACAAAATTTTCGTGTATATATATATATGTATATACTGTTGCTAAATACACCCTTTTGTTCCCTCTCTTATTTCTTCTTCCTCTTCCCTCCCTCATTTTAGGTGACATTTGAAATAGAAATCAAATCTTGCCACTAGCCTTCTTCTCTCCCAAAATATGAATGAACTCATTTTAGAAATTTATTTCTTTCAAAATAGAATCCGGAAGTAACGATTGTTGAGTGAATCAATCCAAAATTTGGATGGTACAAATTGTTTCCAAATAGAAGCAGCGCTTCTGTCAGTGGCAATAAAATTGTAGATTCTGATTTCCTTCCAAAAAGAAGCAGCAGTGTATTTCCAAAGCTAAGCAGGAGTGTATTTCCAAATCGAAGCAGGAGATCGCCTTATTTCCAACCCTAAGCAAGTACGATTCATAATTTTGAGATTTGATTTTGATGGAAATCGTCTTTATTTCCATAAGAACTTTCAAAATCGTCTTTCTTTCCATAAGAACTAAATGGCAGAAAAATATATATATATATAACTACTATGAATATATAAACACATTTTTGGTAAGAAACCCAGAAATAGAAAATTATTGATGAATTTGATGATCGATATATTATTGTGCAGTTATTAAGGGTTTTAATGTTTGTTATGAGGATAAAAATTGAGAGGATTTGTAGGGTACATGAATGGCCGGAAAAGAGTGTTTCAGAGTGTTACAATGTTAAGAAAATGTTTGGTCATTGGGCTTGCATCGCAACATTTTCCTAAGTTGCATCACAACTTTCTCCTAATAAGCATCTCAAATCCTTCATTTTCTACATTCCAATATTTTTGTAAAGTAAGTCACAACATTTTCCTAAGGTACATCTTAAAATTTTCGTAATGTAAATTCCAAAGTATTTGTAAAGTGTATCCTAAAATTTTCCTAATTTGAATTCCAAAGGTTTCGTAATTTATATCTTAAATTCTTCAAAAGGTACATCCCAAATTTTTCCTAAGGTGAGTCCCAACTATTTCGTAAGGTGAATCCCAACTGTTTGGTAACGTAAATCCCAAATTTTGCGTAATATTAATCCCAACATGTTTAGAAAGTGTATGTGAAATTAACATTAGTTGGTTGGACATATATGTTCTGTTGTGGCAACGAGGATTTTTATTCTTGTTTGTCTGGGATATACTTGATTGATACATGCAAAGAAATGAATGAGATATATGTCAAATTTAATTTCTCATACATGTAAAAAGGTTTTTTATTTGATTGGTTATACATGTGAAAATGTTTTGTATTTGAGCCGTTGAGATGGAACATACTTGAGATGTAGAAGTAAAATTATTTTTTGTTAATTCAATATTTTGTGCATATGTGAGAAAAGGTTTTGTATTTGAGCCGTTCAGATGGAAGGTGAAGTAAATAATATTCAAGACACAACAAACGGACGAAACGTTCCTGTTGTAGAACCGGAAGTGATTGAATGGAAACCGAGGTATAAAATGGAGTTTGATAGTGAGGAAGAGGCAGGGACGGAGCCAGAATTTTTGTTTAGGGGGGGCACATTATACACTAAATAAATATAAATTAATATTTATGGAGTTTATATACATAAAGAGAAATAGTTGGATAAATATAGATAGAGATTGATATTTTTGGAATGAGGTAAATTAATAAATTACATATATAGAATATAATGAGATACTTTAAGAATTTTTTTTTAAGGAAACATAAAGAGTATATAAGGGAAGGAAAAATTTGAGGAGGGACACTTTTACACATTTTCAAAAAATATATACCTATTATAGGAAAAATATATATATATAAAATAAGGAAAGGAAAAAATCCAGGAGGGGCACGTGCCCCCCCTAGTCCTATACTGGCTCCCTCCCTGGGAAGATGCATATGACTTTTACAATGCATATGGTGGTTGAATTGGTTTTAGCATTCGGAAGGAGTATGGCAATAAAGTAAATGGAAGAATTACATCAATGGCGTTAGTTTGTAGCAAGGAATGTTTGAAGGGGACTGACAAACGGGATGTATTTAGAAAGACTCCCCAGGCTGAAACACGAACCAATTGCGGTGCATGAATGGTTCTTAGATATGACAAGACAAAGGTAAAGTATGTAGTTTCTAAATTTGTAGAAAGTCACAACCATCCATTCGTAATTGCTGAATGCAGCCACACGATGCCGTCCCAGCGACAAATTTCCTTAGTCCAGGTCATTGATGTTGAGTTGGCTTCGAATTCAGGAGTTCCGGCTTGTAATGCATATGAGTTGATGGGAAGGCAATTTGGTGGCAAAGAATCAGTTGGGTACTTGAAAGTGGATCTTAAAAATTATCTAAGAACGCGAAGACAAAAGAAGCTTCTTTATGGAGAGGCGGCATGGCTTATGGATTATTTTGAGACGCGTGCTTGTGAAGATCATTCGTTCTTCTATTCCTTGCAACTGGATACTGAGCAAATGATTACGAATATATTTTAGTCAGATTGTAGAATGATCATTGATTATAGCCATTTTGGAGATGTTATCAGTTTCGATATAACGTACAAAGTGGTACACGGCAACAGACCATTTGTAATTTTCTTGGGTATGAATCATCACCGGGAGACCGCTGTGTTTAAAGCAACCTTAATGTATGATGAGATAGCGATTCGTTTGTCTGGTTATTTGAAACGTTCTTAAAACCAATGGGCGAAAAAACGCCAAAGACGATTATTACGGATCAAGACGCTGCAATGGCGAAGGCATTAAAGCAGGTGAATAACTTTCATGCATCTCCATTCTTGTCACTTTCATGCTGAAACAATCATATTATTTCAGTCGTATTTTTTGTATATGCAATATTGCAACACGGGTATTAAGTTAATTAATCTTGCAGGTCATATCGGTGACAAAGCATCATTTATGTGTTTGGCACTTAATGAATAATGCGCAGAAGAACCTATTGTTTCTGTTTAAACGCGTTAAAGGAATAAAGAAGGTCATCTCAAAATTAATGTTTCAAATTGAGGAGGAGGATGAATTTATCAGGGAATGGGATTTAATGATTGCAGAGTATGGTGTTGCTGGTAATAAGTGGCTTTCCACTTTGTTAGATTTGAAACATAAATGGGCCCTGACATTTGTCAAACACGACTGGTTTGCAGGAATGAGTAGCATACAATTGAGTGAAAGCTTCAATAGTCAATTGAAGTATTACCTTTCCAGACAACTTATTCTACTAGAATTCTTCACACACTTTGATAGATTGTTGTCGGACAAGCGATACAAGGAGTATGAAGCCGAGTATGGTTTGGTGGAGAGGCAACCGAAACTAAAAACAAAGTGCCATATATTTCGTCAAGCGAGGAAGGTGTACAGCAAGGCAATATTTCAACTTTTCTAGGAGGAGTTTTTAGCTGCTCTTGTGAGTCAGGCTATTATTAGTTGCAGTGACTTGGATAACAATGGATACCGTGTTTATAAAGTTGCTAGTGAGGACGGTGTGCAACGTCATGTGATCAGGACATTTGAAGATGAATTGTCATGCTCATGTTGTAAATTTGAAAGAGATGGTTATTTGTGCAAGCACAGTCTGAAAATCCTTTAAGAGTGCATGTTTGTGAATGAGTTGCCTTCCCGTTATATAATAAAAAGGTAGACTAGAGATGTTAGAGATGGCAGGTTGGACGAAATTGTTTCCACCGACGTGAATCCGGATCCTCAACTTGAGATTAGGTGACGGCATAGATGAATGATAATTTGAACATTTCAGTTCAGGATAGAAATTGATCTAAAAGAACATATAAACAAAGCGAGTCGGTATTGAATTTGAACAGAGACTTTTTAGTTCATTTTTTGATAATAATTATCTATTTTTATACTACATATGATCATAAAATAATTTAAAAATAATTAACGAACACTTCATATAATAAAATATTTTTTTGTATTACCATAATATAACAAATACATATCTATCTTTTATATTCAGACCCAAAACTTTCATCTGTTGGGATTTATATGCCCTGGCATAGCAAATTCCTATCTGGATTGTATTGACATATGTTCCTGACATATCTGAAATATTTATGATTTATATAATTGGTGAATTCAATGTATTATGTTTCAATTCACTATGAAATTGATAGTGTCCAGTTAATTACAAGAAATATTTATATATATGTATGTGATGACAATCAATGCATGATATATAAATAGTAATTATAAATTGTTCATAGTCGGTAATTATGGATGGACTCATAATTAATTAAGACTTGAACTGGATCCGCGTTAGGTTGAGATATATTGCGAGAGCCGTCGTATGCAATTACTCCCTATCACCGTCATGGCATTTGACTCTTAAGCATGAGAAAAGTATAGACTCTTTTATTAATTAATAATTACTTTGATTTGTTCGGCGGATTCTTCGGGATCCTTAGACCGACACTTTGGGTAGATATGTAATTAATAGTTAGAGGGTTATATTTTCAATATTTGCATCATTGCTACTTGTATTTATTTTGTATTGATTATGGTTGATCACAAAGTAAATTCGAAAGCCTTCGTGTGTTTTTAGACAAAATGATTTATTATATATTTATTTATTTAAATTATTATTTTTGTCAAACAAATGTTTTATTGTGATCGAGCCAGAAATAATCAAAGGTACCAAAATAAATATATTAATTAAGTAGTCGGATTGATGGCTATATTTATCCGATAACTAATTATGCATAGAGGGGTCAAAGTGCAATATTGACTTAGAGGTTATTTATTATTTAATTGGAGTTCAATTAATTTCTTTTAGTGGAGTAGAAATTAATTTATGAATTAATTGAATTGGGTCCATGGACCGGGCCAATTATTAATTCATTGTAGCCAATAAAATAATAGGCCCAATGGATTCTCACTCATAGCCCAACTTGATATTGGAATCATATTAGATTTGAGACATATGAATTAGAGATGGAGAATGATTTGTTGTTTCCTTTTCTTTATTTTTATGTTGCCTATAAATATACATGGTCTATGTATATTTTAGGGGATGATTTTTATGAGAAGGAAAAAGGAATAAATTTTCTCTCTAGAAAATTAGGGTTTATGTTCTCATCTAATGGAGGCTCCCACAAGCCTAGTTTTCCAAGGTCATTTAAGGAGGCTTATGAGTGATTCCTAAAGGCAAGACCATTACCAAGAAGATGGAGATCCATGGAAAAGATGTCTAGCAAAAGGGATCTACAATAAGTGAGAACATTCACTTTAGAGGAGAGATCTGAGGTTTACTCAAACCTTGATGTAAGTATTCAATCTTTTAGTTGAATAATACATCATATTTTATTTTATTTTTTGCATAAAACTTGTTTCTATGTGATGAATCAAGATCTATGAATTTAAATCCCTCGAAAAGTTTTTAAAACTAACACGTTTCCCAACATCATCAGCCTTGCCTTTTCTTCTGTAGTAGTAAGGTTACAAGAGGTATGTAATAAATCTCATCAGAACCACTATTGGGTTTCAACTTTTCAGAAAAAGTGTTGAGTGTTTTGGACATTACATATATTTCCCGTGACGAATTCAAATTAGCTATTGAACGTGTTCTAATTTGATAAATTATTCCAAAAGAAGATTGTAAAGTTGACAATGTTAGAGAACTATCACTTTAATGTGACATTTGGTTGATTATACATAATAATATGTACCCAGAAATTTGTTTCAGGGACAACTTGGAACAAAAATGGGGTTAACAAAAAGGTTTGAGCTTAACAAGGCACATAATTAACTTACAGCATTATATAGAATTATTTTTCTCTTTAGAATAGATGGATTTCTCCCCCAAAAGTATTGTTATAATCATTTACAATAGAATTTTTCCACACAAATTGCTTACTTCCATCACAGGTTTTGGAATTCAGTGATCAATTCGGTTCATTTTTTTGGGCCTCTTTGTTTGACTTAAGACACTAGGCCAATTTAAGTTCTTTTTTAACTCTCTTTTTTCTTCCCTTCCTTTTTTTTTACTGGCCAATGGGCTGGGTTTTTGTCCATAATCTTATGGGCTCTCTGTTTTTTTGGATATGCCCCACTTATACTTTGCAAATTGTCTTTTATTTTATTTTAATTGCATCTCACTTATTTACCAAAGAAAAAAAAAAAAAAAATGTCAGGTCTAAAAGGTTTGAGGTTAAAATTTTACTACATTATGCCACATAATGCTCATTCGGTCAAACCTGTAAAATTATAATCAGTCAAATTATGCTTAAATTGATTTATGGATCTCAGTACAACAAATTAGGTTTTTTTTTTTAACAAAAAAAAATTGTTGCAAAAGATTATTATTATTATTATTATTTTTTTTGTAGCAAAAAGTTTCTAGAGAAAAAAAAAAAAAAAAATTGTCACCAAGTTGTAGCAAAAAAGCTAATTACTAAAGATTTGAGTTTTATAGCAAATCTAATTATATTTACTACAGTTTAATTTTGTAGCAAATAATAAATATTTGCAACAAAATTAAGACGTAGCAATTCATCTAACAATTGCTTACAAATATATGACATATACTACTACCATTCAAAAAAGCTAATTACTAAAGATTTGAGTTTTATAGCAAATCTAATTATATTTACTACAGTTTAATTTTGTAGCAAATAATAAATATTTGCAACAAAATTAAGACTTAGCAATTCATCTAACAATTGCTTACAAATATATGACATATACTACTACCATTCAAATAAACAAATAAATAAAATTATAAAGGAAATTTAAAATTATCATCTATAGAAGTCACGTTTCTTGACACGAATAATAATTATTTTGTTTTCATTTCAAGGTTTTCTAAAAAGATTCAACATCACTCATGTTATGACAGATAGTGAATATGATATGAAAAGACGAATTGACACTCTATAATTGAGAATTAAAACCATTTTTAGAAATTTTTGTCGCCAGCATTTTAGTCATAGAAGTATAACTTATGCATTATATGAAAAACTTATAGTAACTTTAAATTTAATATTATGCATGCACGGATAAACAAAAAAAATTAAGAGAAAAAGGTTGCCTGACTAATTCAAAAGGCAAATGCTTAATAAAGATGTTTCATTTGAAAAAAATGTAAATTGACAAAGACTAATTTTTTTTTTTATTTTTTTCACTTAACGAGCGCGGCTGGTGTGTATCATGTGGTGAATATATTTGGGAGAAAATATTGGAAAGTAGCAATAATTCAAGTTGGAGCCAGGAAAGAGAACCACTCATCCAATTCAGGGTAATGATTCAATTATAAAAGATACTCTAAACCTAAGTGCTTGTTTTGTTTGGTGAATGAATTGGCCGGGTTGGAGCAAGTAAAATGGTTGTGAAGAAAGGGTGTTCATTAGCATTCCTTCTGGTAATACTGGGCGCTACGATTGTATGTGGAGCTATCTCTATCTCTATCTCTATCTCATCGTATAAGAAGACCGTCAATTTGAAGTCACAGTCCTCCTGCAACTGGACCATTGGCGAATGTAGCATATATGCTGGTGCTTCCAATGGATCCTGAAATAAGTAGAAGGCTACTCACCGGGAATGAGGGAGGTGTGACTGGCGTGCCCGAGATAGAGATAGCTTCACCGAGAATGGTGGAGCTATCTCTATCTCTATCTCTATCTCTATCTCTATCCTTATCTCATCGTATAAGAAGACCATTGGTGCAGCCGTAGGCGCGCAGTGTGACAGAAATTATGGAAGTTGCCTTCCTGGTGCAAACGGAGATGTCAATGATAGGTGCCATCCTTACCAGAAGTGTCGCCTTGGCAATTCCTAGCTACTCGATCACACCATGCAAAATCTCTACTTGGCAAATTCAAGAAATAATTTCACTCGTCTTTCTTAATTTATTGCTTTTAAACCAAGTGTTCTGTAGTGTTTATTTAAATTATAGAATCATTAGGCCAATTATCGATTCTAGTGTTGCTTCCACCTTTTTCCTGATTATGTAACATGCAATTAAATACATTTCTATCTAGTATATATATTCAGACTCAAAACTGTAGTTGACATATATGATTTGATGCAAGGGTTGTACGGGTGCTCTAAGGATACATGTTTGAACATGTTGAGTGCAAGTATTACTGAATGTTGGGACACTTTGGTCACCACATATGTATTATCCAACCTGTCATTATTTTATTTCCTCAAGGAAAATTAGCTTTTGGAAGACAGCACCAAATCTGACGCCCAAAAATAAAACTTAAAAGTCTTGTGATTCTAATTGAAAATTACATCTATATATTATTGCGTTCATGGTACTTTATCGTAACTTTTCTTTCTCCTCCTCCTATTCACGGGCCGATTGTTCTATTCTCATATTTATTATATTAAAAAATATGCTCTTAAAATATTAGACGGTTGAAAAATCTTTTGCAAGAAAACAAAATGGCAACGAGACATTTTAAAGTAACAACAAAATTGAAAACAAGAGAACACGGGAAGATATATTTTTTAAAAGACAACAATAATGAACACAAGTTGGAGGCTGGAATGATGGAGGACCATTAATTTGATATCCGGAGCTAATACTCTCTAAAGGCTGGTATCCCCTCCCCCCCAAGTGCGCGTTGGCTGAAAGAAATAGAGTAGTAGTGAATTGGGTTGGAGGTAGCAAGTAAAATGGTGCTTACATTATTTGTGAAGAAAGGCTGTTCAATTGTATTCCTTGTGGTAATATTGGTCACAATTTTATGTGTTGCTACCTCTACCTCTACCTATACCTCACATAAGAAGAGCGTAGTCAACTTCGAGTCACTATTGGCGAATGCCTTATGGACGAAGAGCTGGTGCTTCCAATGGGTCCTCAAATTAGTAGAAGGCTTTTTCGGCCGCAATGGGGGAAGAGGGACTGGAAAAACGTTGAAACCAGGTTCAGTAGGTCCAAAATGTGAAAGAAAATACTTACCTACATGTATTACCCAAACAAAAAACAAAAAAGAGAGGAATAGGTGCCAAGTTTAACAGAAGTGTCGCGCAGGCCATCCTCCGTAGCTAGTCACAGCATATGCAGTATCTTTGCTTGGTGGTGATACAGTAAGGCCCTGTTTAGATTGGCTTTTCAAACGTTGATTTTGACTTTCTGGGCTTAGAAGCTATTATGAAGGGTGTTTGGATAGTTTTATAGAAGAACTTTTAGTTCTTAAAAGAGCGTTTTGGAGAAGCTGCGACCCCAGTTTGGGCAAAACGCTCTTCTACGTACACATGGGAAACTGTTTATAGGTTTAATGAATCTTTCAATATGACAAGCGTACCCTTTTCTTTTAGGCATTGAGAAAATAAAATTACAACATCTGCCATTATAAAAGACATCGTATTATTCACTTTCCTTCTAAACCCTAAGGACAACCTAAACGACAACTTCAGGAAGATCGTCGCTTTAAGGATCTCTTTCGTTTCAGACAAGGATATGACATCTTTTACTTTGTTGTATATGAATGATTGATTATATTTTGTATATGAATGTTGGATTGAATGTATGGTATGAAGTTTGGAGTGATCAAAATTTTGAACTAATTAATCGTACTGTTTTTCTTAACCAATTTTTTATTTATGCCCTAATCGATCAGTAGTGTTCCAATTCTAAAAGCAGCGTCAAATCGGCATCAATCTCGACTCAGCTATAAACTCCTAAAGTGATGAGTAGAGTTAAATTTCCTACATCAGTGTAGCACTTGAAGGATACGTAATTTTTGATATAGGTATAGTTTACTAAGCAACAAAGGAAGCAAGACAATTAGATTCGAGCTATGTCCACGGCAAAGCCTCACGCAAGGAAATCTTCAATAACATATTCGGGCGAACGGACTCTCCCTTTCATACAGAATGCTATCCAATTTTTGTATTAACAACTATTTTTCCATGATATATGGATACATATACATATACAACATTATAACATTTGTTATAAGTATGATTTTTATACTGTGTTTGACATATTATTATGAGTATGCTTTTTATACTGTGACTGAGATATTGGAAAAAAAAAAAACTTTAATAATAATTAAAGTATCGAGTACTGTATTCTTTTACTTTATTGTATATGAATAATTGATTCTATTTTATATATGAATGTTGAATTGAATATATGGTGTGAAGTTTGGAGTGACTAAAATTTTGAACTAGTTAATCGTACTGTTTTTCTTAACCTATTTTTTTTTTATGCCCTAATCGATATGTTGCATCATTAAATAACCATTTTTGTATGAACAACCATTTTTCCATGATATATAGATTCATATACATGTACAACATTATAACATTTGTTATAACTATGCTTTTTATACTATGTTTGACATATTGTTACGAGTGTTTGTAATTGAGATATTGAAGAAAACTTTAATAATAATTAAAGTATCGAGAACAATTGTAAAATTTTCCTTTGTTGTAGATGAATGGTTGATTCTATTTTGTATATGAATGTTGGATTGAATATATGGTGTGCAGTTTGGAATGACCAAAATTTTGTACTAATTAATCATACTGTTTTTCTTAACCCATTTTATCATGAAATGTTTCGCATGGAAAATCATGTCTTTGTAAAATTATGTTGAATGAGTTGTTTGTATATGTCATCCTGGATTATTTGATTATACTGAAAGGGTTGTTTGTATGTGTTTAGAAAATAGTTAGATAAAAATAAATAAATAAATAAATAACTACTACGACTATGTTAACTACTTTATGTTACCAAACAGTCCAAAAAACAATCAATTCAGGGGCAAAATAGTTATTTTAGCATTAAAACAGCTTCAGCAAATGATTTGCTAAACATACATTAAAAACTCTTTTGGCCTTAAAAACTCTTCTAAAATACAATTCCCAAACAATAACTAAGTACTATAACAAGAAGCGAGTTTACTTACAAAGAAAAAAAAGGAGCAAATGTGGCAAATTCAAGAAACTATTAGTGTCTTTCTTAATTTGTTAATTTTAGTGTTAGAAAATATATACTTCAAATGATATTTAAGATATAACTAACCTTATACTAATATGCCATGAGATATTTAATAATATGTTAAAATAATTAATTAAATATTCAACTCGATATTTAATTAAACGTGCAAATTAAAGCAATAAAATAATAATAATAAATAAAGATCATGAACTGAGGTTAATATTGAATACTATATCCTTAAGCAATTTACGCACCGCATGGTGCTGACGGAATTTGTGACACTTGTCTCCCAAGATATAACGATCTACATCCATCAGTAGCAGCACTACAAACTCGTGGATACGGCGAACCTCCTCCGTGTAATACTCTTTCTAACTCAAAAATGTATCTATACTATATAAATGCTGAATTTGGTGTAATTCGAACCAAATGGTTCGGACTAATCTTAATATAGCTCAATGAAATTGGATTAGAGTCTAAGTGGCTCAGACCACTTGATCTATGGTTTGAACCCACTTGGGTAGGGTTCAAGTCTAGAGAGGGAGAGGAAAGAAAATGAATTGAACGAATTTCAAATGGCAGCCCAATGTGGTACTTATAGAAATAGAAATGCCTTTTCGGATTGAATGTGTCTCTTCATCACTAGATACAACCATTTATATGTGTCTCTTCATCACTGGACACAACCATTTCAATTAGTTATAATGGTTCAACATTTAATTACTGTATTATAGGTATTTTGCATGTATTTAAATAATAGAACCATTCTACTGATTCTATTGATGGTCGTTCATCTTTCAATTAGCTTTAAAATGTTTACATATATATATATATATATATATATATATATATATATATATTAATTTGCATTATTTATGATGAACTAAGGTAATTAAGATCTATATCACCATCACCACTAAAATTTATATTTCATGATATTATCGTGCATTAACCTAATTAATTGACAATTTAGTAAAGATATTTACGTTGAAGTCTAACGTGATACACATAGGCACACAACTATAAATTAGTTGTTGACAAGTTTCATTCACACTTAAAATACTAATTTTTGTAACTAGTTTTCAACATTTAATTACTGTATTATAGGTATTTTGCATGTATTTAAATAATAGAACCATTCTACTGATTCTATTGATGGTCGTTCATCTTTCAATTAGCTTTAAAATGTTTATATATATATATATATATATATATATATATATATATTAATTTGCATTATTTATGATGAACTAAGGTCATTAAGATCTATATCACCATCACCACTAAAATTTATATTTCATGATATTATCGTGCATTAACCTAATTAATTGACAAATTAGTAAAGTATTTTTTTCCAGAATTTTACAAATTAAGCAATTAAATACTAGTATGTCCACGGGTCGCATGTATTGATTTACATTATTATTGTTGAATGCTCACATTTTTACTTGGGTTTGCTAAATTTGAATTATCCAGCTTTTGATTATTGGCTTAATCATTTCTTGCCAATTAAGTACTTTCCCAACATCTTAGGCCGATTAATTTCTGAACAGAGTACGTACGAGTACGTACACCTAACCTAGACAACAATTAAATGTTCCAGATAGCCTTCTTTCTTTCACAAGAATAGCAATTAATAATCAAACAAGTTGGAGGCGGGAATGATGGAGGACCATTCATTTGATATCCAAAGCTAATGTTTCAATTATAAAAACGGATACTACTGTCTAAAGGCTGGTATCCCAAGTGCATGTTTGCTGAAAGAAATAGAGTAGTGGTGAATTGGGTTAGAGGTAGTAAGTAAAATGGTGCTTACATTATTTGTGAAGAAAGGCTTTTCACTTGTATTCCTTGTGGTAATACTGGTCACAATTTTATGTGTAGCTACCTCTACCTCTACCTCACATAAGAAGAGCGTAGTCAACTTCGAGTCACACTACTCCTGCAATGGTAGCATTGGTGAATGCCTTATGGACAAAGAGCTAGTGCTTCCAATGGATCCTGAAATTAGTAGAAGGCTACTCGGTGGCAATGGGGGAGGACTGACTCGAAATGCGTTGAATACTGGTTCAGTAGGCGCAAACTGTGATAGAAAATACTTACCTACATGTATTACCCCAAAAAACAAAAGAGTAAAGAAAAGGTGCAATGTTTACAACAGGTGTCGCGCGCAACCTCCGTAGCTAGTCACAGCATATGCAGTATCTTTGCTTGGTGGTGATGCAGGAAGTACTATAACAAGAAGCGGGAGTTTACTTACAAAGAAAAAAAAAAGGAGCAGATGTGGCAAATTCAAGAAACTATAAGTGTCTTTCTTAATTTGTTGATTTTAATTCGTGTATTATATGTATTGTGCACGTATTTAAATAATAGAACTATTCTCCTGCTGATTCTAGTGATGGTCGTTCATTTTTCAATTACCTTTAAAGTGTTTATATATATATAGTCGCATTATTTATGATAAACTAAAGTAAGTGAGATCTATATCAGCATCACCTCTAAAATTTATATTTTATGACAAATTAGGAAAGTATTTTCTTCCAGAATTTTACAAACAAGCCATTAAATACTAGTATGTCCACGGGTCACATGTATCCATGTCTACATAGGTTGATTTAGATTATTATTGTTGAATGCTGCACATTTTTACTTGGGTTTACTAAATTTGAATTATACAGCTTTTGATTATCCGCTTAATCATTTCTTGACAATTAACTACTTTCCCAACAGCTTAGGCCAATTAATTTCTGCAGAGAGCACGTACAACTAACCAGACAACAATTAAATGTTCCAGATAGCCTACTTTCTTTCACAAGAATTGCAATAATTAACCAAGTTGGAGGCAGGAATGATGGAGGACCCTTCATTTGATATTGGAATTAGCTAAGGCCAACTCCAGCGGGATAGCTGTAGTCCAAATCCAACAAGCAAAAACACTGTAGGCCCTCCAGCGGGCTAGCTAAAACTAATGAGGCCCATTAGCAATCGCGGGCCAGCTCGCAGTAATCAACGAGCCAGCCCGCGATCACTGTAATTTTTTTTTTTAATTTTTCTTGCTTCAAAACGGCGCCATTTTGGGCTGTCGCTATTTTGTCTTGTTATCCCGTTATGCACAGTGCGCCAAATAGAATTTTTGGCAGAATTTTTTTTTAAAAAAACCTTAAAATAGGTTATTTTTAGCTCCTTTTAGGAAAAAAAATTAAAATAAAATTCATTAAATAAAAAATATATTGTTTAGGCACTATTTATCGAAAAAAAATTTTATTTGGGCCAAAAATAAATTCAAAAACCTTTTGTTTTTTTTGTTTTTGTTTTTTTTTCCTCAAAATTTGTTTTTTTTTTTTTTTTTTTTTTTTTTTTTTTTGCTTTAAATTGTAATCCTTATTTTCTTATTCCAATTCATTATTTTTAATCCTTATTTTGTAATCCTTAAAAAAAAAATTATTTGGGCCCAAAAATAAATTCAAAAATCTTTTGTTTTTTTTCCTTAACGTTGTTTTTTTTAATTTTTTTTTGCTTTAAATTGTAATCCTTATTTTCTTATTCCAATTCATTATTTTTAATCCTTATTCTGTAATCCTTAAAAAAAAAATTATTTGGGCCAAAAATAAATTCAAAAAGCTTTTGTTTTTTTTTTTTTGTTTTTTTCCTTAATTTTTTTTTTTCTTGTAATCCTTATTTTCTTATTCCAATTCATTATTTTTAATCCTTATTTTATAATCCTTATTTATTTGGGGCAAAAATAATTAAAAAAAAGCTATTTTTTTTAACACTTTTTATAAAAAAATAATAATTAAAATTACAAATTCATTTACTTATTCCCATAGAATTTTCTAATACTTATTTTCTTATTCCAATTCATTTTTTTAAATCTTAAAAAACCATTACATAATAAAAATTCTACTACACGAAATGTCATAACATCTTAAAAGCAAACAAAATGCAACATAAATTAAACATTTTCACCAGCATAGCGGTTCCACAAATTTTTCATCAAATCATTCCTCAACCGCGTATTTGTCTCTCAAGATTTCTGCTTCAATACTATCTTTTGAAATGGCTAGATATTGCAGTGGCTTAACAACTGGACTTGAAAATACTTATAGTGCGTTTCACTTATTCCCTTAGGGGGAAAAAATTTGGGGGCGTTCACTTAGTGAATCTGAGAAAAACAAAATCGGCTTGCTTTAGCGCACTTCAATTGAAAATCGAGGCAGCTCTCGTATGCATGGATGAAATTATTGAGGAAAGTAGATGTTTTTTTCAAGTTCTGTCAGAAACAGATATTTTGGTGCAGGGTTAGTCATCATGCTGGTGACAATAGAAGTTGTTGGGTTATGTACATAAAGATTCAGACTGATTTTGCAGTTTTGCTAAAAAAAAATTTAAGATACGCATAGGCAGTGAGAGACTTGACATGTTCGAACTCGTCCATGGTCCATGGACATTACGGCAATTGTTCATTGGGTTGGTAAAGCAAATTATTAGAGATATTCATCTTATCGAGCTTTCTAAAAGCTCTGCTTCGAGAATATATATTTATAGGTCTTTCATGTATGAGTTGTGTTCTCTAGTTTGAAGTAGTATTCACTCTCACATTATCATATATTGTTGCATCTGAATTGCATCCAATTTGTTTGTGCTTTTCTGGTTATGTATTTTTCATCTTAAGCGGCCTTTTCTTTTCAACACGGACCAAACTGCTTCAGTTGTAATTGTGAGTATCACAAAGGTTTTCCGCATGGATCAGCTATATAACTAAATTAAATCCTATTACATTTCTTGTCATGGTTAGATTTAGGCTACCTGCTTCTACTTTGGCAAAACCAGTTCACTTGTAATTTTGTTGCATCATTATTTTACTGGTATTTATTTTCCCCGTCTTCTTTTTTCTTGAGTCCTCATCATAATTTTAATGCGACAGAGTTTAGTAGAGATGATGAAGATGACAATAACAATGAAGACAATGGCCAAGTGCTTAACTAAGTGGTTTAATAGACACTTAAAGCCGGACTTGGTAGTAAATCTCCTTTCAAAACCCTTCATACATGCACTACAGAGAAATTAATTTTTTGTTTTTTGTATTAGCAGTTTAGCTTGTATAGCACGCTTTGTGAAAATGAGTCCTGGTTTTTTGTCTGGACAATTTTAAGTTATCCTATATTTCTTCTGTTTTTCCCTTCCTTTTCCATTAATACTTAATGTAATTGATATGAGTTTTCTTCTGGGAATTTTTTTATTTTCGAACTATTTATTGCAGATGGGATGAAATTGTTGGAGAAAGAATGAAGTAACATTTTATAATTTTGCATCCACCAAATGAGGACATGTATAATTAGCTAATCCGAATCTGTCTTACACACCACCACCCAGTGAAGATTTTTAATGAAGTAATTCTAGAGTACCAAATTTTTTCTCTCTCATCTCCCTTGCAACGTATTTTATTTAGGAGTGACAGAATGGGTCAGAAACTATCAACCAATTCTTATTCGCCCGCTTTTTAATGGTTATGTGTGAACCATATTTAGTTTGAGAGTCAAATGGGTTGGGTAATTTTTAACTAATTAATTTGAGAGTCAATATGGGTTACTATATTCAGTCCATATTTCACCCATTACATAATAAACACCCAACACACATCTATTTTATATTGTTCTTAACTTATTTCCCACTCTAAAATTCTCTCACTCACAGTCAACTCTCTCTATATTTGTCTCTTATCAATTCCCCCTCTCTAAGTTTCTCTCTTTAAAAATTTCTTCTAAACAAAATAAATAATTAAAAAATAATTTCAAAAATTAAAAAATAAAAACGTTCTAAACGGTTGAATATGAGTTTTAACCCATGTTGATCCGCCAATTCTAAACGGATTGAATATAAGTCTTAACCCATGTTGACCCGTCTATTTTTAACCCAATTCAAACCTAGCCCAATCCGCCCATTTGCCATCCCTAATTTTATTCTACAAAAAAGGTAGGGTTAATTGTTCAAGTTAATTCTCTTAAACTGAGCTAAAGGGAAAGAAGGGATAGCCAAAATTTATATGGCTATTGAAAGTAGAAGAAAAAGAATATATTAGTTTGAAATATCAAAGCGTTATAAAGAATGTAAATTAGACACTTGGCGAAGATCAAACATTAAATTAGGAATATATTAAAAGACTGAAGGATCTGAGCTCATTTCAGTTGAAGAAATTAAGAAACAAAAATGATAGTTTTTTCATAGAGTGCATGGCATAAAAAGATCCATCTGAGAGATGCAGAAACAAAGTAACACCAATCCATCAAAATGGCTTCCATTTCCAGGAGGTCTTCTTCCCAAAATGTATGCCCTCTTCTCCTCGTTGGTATCTTCACAATTATCATCTTTGGTTCTATTTTCTATTACCTTCAATTTCTTTTCACCCCTACTTCAACTGACTCCCATCTCCAAATTGCTTTACCTTATTCACTCCAAAACCAGATCTCTCATTTGCAAACCCAACTGAGATTGAGTCCTGTTAGAGCAGCTTCACAATGAGCATACATAACTGAAAGCAATCTCAAAGTTTTTCAGATCAAGTACTAAGCATTGCTGTATCATTTGACAAGCTCGCAGATAGTCTCTCAGGATTCTATAGCTATGCACCTGCGGTTGGGAATGAAACGAGCAATGTAGAGGAAGATTTCAGTGAGCCTGAGGAAATTGAACATCTTATGAAGCTGTATTTGGATGAATTCACCAAGCTGGGCTACAGAAAGCTGCTGTGGAGGGTGGTGCCAATGCCAGATAAATTTGGTGACGAGCCATTTTTCTCTGGTGTTTTAGAAAAACGATTAGAGTTTCCAAGATTTCCAAAAGCCACACTGTTTAAAAATAAATGGAAACGAAACCTTGCCATTTGCTATTATTTTTCAAAGCTCTTCTGAATTATGCTGCAGCAAAACGCATTAAAATATATATATATATATATATATATATATTCAAACCCTGCTTTTGCAGTAATGAAATTAAGTTCAGGGATCAAAATGTGTGTCATTCTTGCACCAACTCTTTCTTGCAGGTATTTAGAACCAAATATCTTGGTCTCCAAAATGATTGTGAAGCAATGAAATTTTGCTGCAACTTTCTTTGGAAATTGAGAAGTGCGTGGGGGTAAAGTTAAGATGGTGGAGAGAGGGGCAATAGAACAAAGACTCGGACGACTTGGAAAAGTCTAAGGAAGACCATGCTAGTCTCTGGCAGCACTGTGGAACTTTAGACAACTGGAGTTAGAAATAAGGATCCAAGCATTATCCTATGCGAAAAAGAGAATAAAAAAGTCCTAATTTCCAACGCAAGTTGTCTAAAGTTCCACACTGCTGCCAAAGACTAGCATGGTCTTCCTTAAATTTTTCCAAGTCGTCCGAGTCTTTGTTCTATTGCCCCACTCTCCACCATCTTAACTCTACCCCCACGCACCTCTCAATTTCCAAAGAAAGTTGCGGCAAAATTTCATTGCTCGACAAAACAAAATTTAGGCAGAATGAGTGTAATTTTGAAGCTTGAATCAACAAAATCTTAATTTTAATAACAAACTCAAGTATTGGTTGGCCCAACAAGGGTATTTTTCTTTTGTTCCTGAGGACCACAAGTATATATATATATATATATATATATATATATATATATATTTATATATATATATTTACAACTGTATAAAATAGTTCATGCTAGGAAGGAGTCAAAAAACAAAGAGCACCACCATATGATAGTGTTTTTTCGAATTCAAGTATCGATCATCTAAAATTCCACTGTGTACTTACCAAAAGAAAACATCCCACTCTGCAATTAATTAAATTCTGTAGTACTTGAAATTGGACTTTAATTTTGACCAATACAAATCTACATGTAAGCGTGTCAAGTTTATAGTATTCACTGTAAATCATACTCTTAGGAAACGAAATTAGCATTCCTAGTTACGTTCAAGCATTTTTTTTTCTTTTTCCTCTGGGTCCTAATTAGTCTCTCCTGCAATGAAGAACACCAGCAAGACAATTCTACTTTTTAACAACCTAATGATTCTTACTCCTCTCTACCTCCTTTTCCTACTCACTACTTCACTCTTCCCCATTTTCTGCAACTCAAAACCTCCTTACACCCCTGCTGAAAATATCGCCCTTGACTGCGGCTCCTCCCACAACAGCACCTCCTTCGACGGCCGGAAATGGGTGGCCGACAATGTTCCCAATTATTTCTATAAGTTCCTTATAGAGGAAAAACACAACAAATCAACAGCCTCTCCAGCACACAGACCATTACCCCAAGCGAGCTTTGTTCCTTATTTGAAAGCACGCGTATCTGTTTCTGGTTTCACCTACGTATTTTTGGTCACAGCCGGCCAAAAGTGTTGCGAAACGTGCAAGTTTTAAAAACTTTTTGAGGGATTTTCTTTCACAGATCTTGATTCATCACATAGAGACAAGTTTTATGCAAAAATAAAATATGATCTATCATTCAATTAAAAGATTGAATACTTATATCAAGATTTGAGTAAACCTTAGATCTCTCCTCTAAAGTGAATGTTCTCACTTATTGTAGATCCACTTTGCTAGACACCTTTTCCATGGATCTCCATCTTCTCGGTAATTGTTTTGCCTTTAGGAATCACTCATATGCCTCCATGAATGACCTTGGAAAACTAAGTTTGTGGGAGCCTCCATTAGATGAGAACATAAATCCTAATTTTCTAGAGAGAGAAAATATATATTCCTTTTTCCTTCTACCAAAAATCACCCCCTAAAATATACATAGACCATGTATATTTATAGGCAACATAAAAATAAAGAAAAGGAAACAACAAATTCCTTCTCCATCTCTAATTCATATGTCTCAAATCTAATATGATTCCAATATCAAGTTGGGCTATGAGTGAGAATCCATTGGGCCTATTATTTTATTGGCTACAATGAATTAATAATTGGCCCGGTCCATTGACCCAATTCAATTAATTCATAAATTAATTTCTACTCCACTAAAAAAAATTAATTGAACTCCAATTAAATGATAAAAAACCTCTAAGTCAATATTGCACTTTGACCCCTCTATGCATAATTAGTTATCGGATAAATAAAGCCATCAATCCGACTACTTAATTAATATATCTATTTTGGTACCTCTGATTATTTCTGGTTCGATCACAATAAAACATTTGTTTGACAAAAATAATAATTTAAATAAATAAATATATAATAAATCATTTTGTCTAAAAACACGCGAAGGCCTTCGAATTTACTTTGTGATCAATCATGATCAATACAAAATAAATACAAGTAGCAATGATGCAAATATTGAAAATATAACCCTCTAACTATTAATTACATAACTACCCAAAGTGTCGGTCTAAGGATCCCGAAGAATCCGCCGAACAAATCAAAGTAATTATTAATTAATAAAAGAGTCTATACTTTTCTCATACTTAAGAGTCAAATGCCATGACGGTGATAGGGAGTAATTGCATACGACGGCTCTCGCAATATATCTCAACCTAACGCGGATCCAGTTCAAGACTTAATTAATTATGAGTCCATCCATAATTACCGACTATGAACAATTTATAATTACTATTTATATATCATGCATTGATTGCCATCACATACATATATATAAATATTTCTTGTAATTATAAGGACACTATCAATTTCATAGTGAATCGAAACATAATACATTGAATTCACCAATTATATAAATCATAAATATTTCAGATATGTCAGGAACATATTTCACTATAATCCAGATAGGAATTTGCTATGCCAGGGCATATAAATCCCAACAGCTCCCACTTGCCCTCATAGCCAATTCAAATTGCACCTAACTCCAATGTTATCCAGATGATGATCAAAATTATTGATCAATGACACCTTTGATAATGGATCAACAAAGTTGTGTTCCAATGCAATGTTCTAACTACAAGTGCATTTTCTTGCCGGACAATATCATGTAGAACATGATACTTCCTCTCAGTGTATCTTGTTCCTCTATGGAACCTTGGGTCATTGGTTTGGACTACTTCTGCACTATTGTCACAACATAGCTCAATAGGCAGGCTAGTATACTCCACAACCTCTAAATCAGTGAGATCAAACTAATAGGTTTCCTTTGCCGCCTTTAAGGCTGCAATATATTCCACCTACAGGTTTGAGTCAGCAGTTGAAATCTACTTAACAATCTACCAACTGATCTCCCTTCCATTAAGTGAACATACACTAAGTCATGAACCTCATAGTATCTACTTCTGATTGAAAATCAGAACTAGCATACCTGACTAGGACCATATCATCACATCCATAAATGAATATGATATCATTGGTTCTCCTTAGGTACTTAATGATATTTTTCACAATAAACCAGTTGTCAAGTCCAGTATTGGACTGATCTCTACTGACTATCCCTACTATGTAGCGAATGTCCTGTTTGGTATAGACCATGGCATATATGAGACTCTCATATGCCGAAACATATTGTTCCAGTCTCATTTGCTCAATCTCCTTTGATAGTCTTGAAAAACTACTTACTAGAGAGAGCCATCCATATCAATAAAGTAAGAACTCATTCTTTGAGTTATGCATACCAAACCTGGTCAAAACTTTATCAATGTAGGATTATTAAGATAAGCCTATTTTCCTTTTAACCTGATCTTGCAAAAGCTTGATCCTAGGAATCTAGCTTACATCCTGAAAATCCTTTATTTAAAAGTAATTGAACAACTACCTCTTTATTGATGACAAAACTTCCACATCATTCTAAATAAGTAGGATGTCATCAATATATATAGAATTAGAAAAATAATGACATTCCCTTGTACACTCGTGATTTATTCACTAAGAAATCTTCTGGTATCTTTTTGTAAATTAACTTGCCTTCCATAGGAATCACCCTACTAGAAAGTTCTACAAGATCCCAGAATTTATTAGAATACATAGATTCCAACTCTGATTTCATAGTAACTCACCAAAAAGATCTGTATCCACATCGGTTCACGCTTCCGTGTAGCTTACTGGGTCCAACTCATGTTTAACAGGGATGTCCATAATGGTCTCACCTAAAAACATGATTCTGTCGAATTGGATGATAATCCTCCCACTACATCAATGTACCGATGCAAGAATCTGTGTAGTAGATGATGCTAACGCATCAATAGGGAATTCATATATTATTCTCAATCTCTATAATAAGTGTGTTCACATGTGGTACATCTGGTACTCATACCAAATTCTCTAACATTATGCTACTAGGTATGTGATTCATAATATGATTCTCCTATAGATAAACAGTGAGCGAAAACAATCAATTTTTATCTTTGAGATCATAAAATAATCCATCCTAGTGACATTTAGAGTAGCTATCAAATCTAGCATGCCTATGATCTGCTTCCAACTTACTTGTCCATATCAAGCGCACATGTGCAAGACTACCCCATATGTGCATATGATTCAAACTAATATTTAGTAAAAAACACAGCTCAACGGTATCCTTGAGACAGACTAAGATGGAATGCAGTTCATAATGCGTATCGATGTCATTAATGCTAAACTCTTAAATGAAAGAGATAATGTAGCATAGCTGATCATAGATCTAACCATGTTAAGTGGAATTCTGTTATTCCTATTTGACACCTAAATACATTTAGCGTCAATTACGGAAAACTGGTACATAATACCCTCATTGACCATATAGTCTTTGCACTATCCCAAGAAATACTCATATCCTCGATCAGATCGAAGTGTCTTGATAAGTTTACCTAATATGTGTTCCACATCAGTCTTAACCTTCTCAGAAAATACCAAGAGTTTAAGACTTGTGTTGCATCAGATAAACTTATCCAAAACGTGAGTAATCTTGCTTGGATGTTCATAAGACCACACGTGTCAGTGTGTACCGACTCCAATTGTCCTTTATGTCTATTTCATCTGGCTGATTAAGCCCTAAGAGTTATCTATCCTTCAAAACAGGGTTCACAAGTTTGGTTTAGGCTCCCCTGCCTCACTAGATAATTAACCTTCTTTGACCAATCTTTGAATCTTATTTTGATTGATAACAACCCAAAAATAGACATTAAAAATACAATGAGTCAGGAATAACAATTTTTCTCTTAACATTCAATCTAGAAGATGCAACATTAGTTTCTCCATCCTGCAAATCTTAAGAGTTTGTGATTATAGTATATTAACCATCTTTCAATGCACCAGAAGCAATCGCATGTCTATTCAATTTTATAAAACCAGTTTTACAAAATAACAACACAGTTTTTATAAACCAAAAGTGAAATAAGAATGAGATTACGTTTCACTTCTGTGCATAAAGATAGTTCTCTAATACTAATATCCTCATACTCTCTAATTTCAGATGTAATACTCCCACTGACTTAATTACAACCTTGGCATGATAAATATATATCCATATCATCAAGGCTTCTGGATTCCTGAAATCCTTACAATAAATTGCAAACATGGTTAGTGGCTCCAGAATCTATCCATCAGGAATTAATAAACGCAACCACATAACATGGCTCAATGATTAAATATATATTTTCCTATGCCACGTCATTGCTTAAACAGTTCGTCCTTTAGTGTTTTAGTTAGCGACAAAAGAAACAGTTTTCTTCGCCCTCAACATACATTGCCTTATTCCCTTTAACCTTTTTGAATACCCATGTTTTGTGCTAGTCTAGTCCTATTATCATCCTTCTTCTTTGCTTTGCCCGTCCACTTGGGCCTAGAAGAAGATGGTATAGACTAGGTTAGATTGATAGGAACGCCCATACTCTTAATTATCCCTTCATCTGTTATCAATTCTATAAGAATATCAGTGAGTATGAACTCAAACTGATTCCTTATTTAGTTCACTCTAACAGAGTCGAACGAGTTTGGTAACAAGGCAATAATCATGTTAACTTGAAACTTACCACCCAAGTCAGCCTTATTGATCTCCGGCTAATTTTTAAATAATAACAATTATTTTCCAAAATTCGATTTCATACTGGAGTTCCTTAGGTTATCTTGATGGTGTTCAAGTCTGACATAGTACGTAGGCATAAGCCCTATCTAATCTCACCAAAACATTATATTGACATTTAACATGATGCTTAAAGAAAATAAAATAATGTAAATGTTAGTTTTGGAGCGTATTCGAGATAAACTCTAGAATATTGCACCAAGTCATCTCATTTGCCTTATTTCACTTATTCAAAGCATTAATGTTCTCTTGGGTATCTTAAAGTAAAAGGATTAAGTTTAGGAGTAGTAAATACGTTTGTACCCTTACGTTGTGAATAAAATATCTAAATTCCTTTCCCAGTCAATATTAATGAGGTCCAAACACATTGAATATGTCAGCAAGCCGATAAATTTGATAAGACATAAATAATCTGAATATAAATGCATTCATACAATATGCAAGGTGAATTATTAATTCTGTCATGCATATTTAAAATTAAAATGAGCTTGTTAACCACATAATACAATAAATCTCAATCGAACAAGAGATCATTATTATTATTGGTGAACAATCCCTTTTAATTAATGCGGGTCCCTCAACTCTGTAGCATAATAAATCAACCAATTCTATAAGTCAATAACTTATCATTTTGGAGGAGTTCATTATTACTATTATTGAGATTCATTTGCTATTAGGCGAGCACTTCCATTAAAATAATAATATGTGGGTCACTTAACCACTGCATGAAAAATCGAATAACCAATACGCCAATAACTTATTCGGTTGGCGAAATTCATTATTGCTATTGGCGGGTAAATCCCATCATTTCCATATCTCTTAAGACAATGCCTTGTCTATCATATGAAATGATTCCCGATTTAATTTAGCCTTTCTAAAATCACCTAGTATAGACCACTTCGTTGGGAAGCTAACACTATTGATTTTAGATTGAGTGTATAACGTTATTAAAACTCTAACGAAAAATTAAACATTAAATATGTTGTCATTATAATCTAGACTCTTTAAATCATGCGTAGGGCCTTATTTTTAAAGATCTAATTACAATGAACATTTAATATTTGTATTTTCATGAGACAACCATTCTTGTAATATTAAGACTCTTCAAATCATGCGTGGGGCCTTATTTTGAAGATCTAATTACAATGGTATTAATAACGAAGGCCATGGGGCAATGTATAAAAATCCCCGCTCCCACTCAATTTTTAATCATTCATAATTAGGGTTTTCATTTTATTCATTTACATGATATAATGCATGCAAAACGTCTTGATTTTAATCCAATTAAATTTAGAAAATATTTGGACTTTAAACGATTCACTAATATTTAATTTGAAGCACACTTTAAAAAAAATAATTTATAAAAAATAATTTTGCGTTTCCCAATAAGTGCCCTCAAATTAACTAGTAATCAGATCCAATTAATTTTCATAACTTAATTAATATAAATCAAGCCATTTAAATAAATATCATGGATCCAATGCATGAATAATAATTAATTAACAATTATATATTCTATGCATTCCATACATTGCATAAATAAATAAATAACAGATAAAACAAATAAAACGGCCAATGGAATCAGCTTTTAACATTTAACTACTCTAAGTATCGCGGTTGATCATCCATCGGCTTGCAAACACCCACATAAGGCTGGTACGCACCAGGAGAAGCAAAACACCGCTTGGAACGCGCTTGGAGGGCCCCACACGCGCTCACACGCGCCTGGGGCATGCTGCAGGTGAAGGCACGCGCCCCCATGCGCTGGCACGCGCCTGCACGCGCGTGGAGGCCATACAACCTTGGCTGGCACGTGCAATGCACGTGCCAGCATATGTCACCTCCTAGCGCGTGTTCCTCACGCACCAGGCTCACCTCCTATGCACCACATCTGATTCCAGCCTCCTCCGACGCCTCTTCTCGCCGCCGGCGATGCTCCGGCCACCGGAAAAACGCCGAAAAATTCCAGAAAAATCAGAAAAATTCCCAGAAAATTAAATTAAGCCTCAAAAAATTCCAGAAAAATTTCAAAAAATTCAAAAAAATTCCAGAAAATTACTGAAGCATAATTTAACCCTTTTGGACCTTCTTGAAGCTTCATAGCATCCTTTGATGAATATTACATGGCTTTAAAAATATTTACAACTTGAAATACAATGGGAAAAATAAATTACATCATTGAACTTTCAAACGGCTAAATCAAAGCCTTAATTACATTCATCCAAAGATAAAATTACATTCAATATTCCTATAAGTTTCATCCATGGCCCAACCATACATCATCATTCATTCACAATTATTCATACATCATCATGTATCAATATATATCAACATATTAAATCATACATCAACATATATCAATAAAAAAATATATGAATATAATTTTGGATCCATGAATGATGATTTTCATAAAATCATGATCTCTAGTAATGAATCAAACCATGCTCTGATACCACTGTTGGGAAACGTGCAAGTTTTAAAAACTTTTTGAGGGATTTTCTTTCACAGATCTTGATTCATCACATAGAGACAAGTTTTATGCAAAAATAAAATATGATCTATCATTCAATTAAAAGATTGAATACTTACATTAAGATTTGAGTAAACCTTAGATCTCTCCTCTAAAGTGAATGTTCTCACTTATTGTAGATCCATTTTGCTAGACACCTTTTCCATGGATCTCCATCTTTTCGATAATTGTTTTGCCTTTAGGAATCACTCATATGCCTCCATGAATGACCTTGGAAAACTAAGCTTGTGGGAGCCTCCATTAGATGAGAACATAAACCCTAATTTTCTAGAGAGAGAAAATATATATTCCTTTTTCCTTCTACCAAAAATCACCCCCTAAAATATACATAGACCATGTATATTTATAGGCAACATAAAAATAAAGAAAAGGAAATAACAAATTCCTTCTCCATCTCTAATTCATATGTCTCAAATCTAATATGATTCCAATATCAAGTTGGGCTATGAGTGAGAATCCATTGGGCCTATTATTTTATTGGCTACAATGAATTAATAATTGGCCCGGTCCATTGACCCAATTCAATTAATTCATAAATTAATTTCTACTCCACTAAAAGAAATTAATTGAACTCCAATTAAATAATAAATAACCTCTAAGTCAATATTGCACTTTGACCCCTCTATGCATAATTAGTTATCGGATAAATAAAACCATCAATCCGACTACTTAATTAATATATCTATTTTGGTACCTCTGATTATTTCTGGTTCGATCACAATAAAACATTTGTTTGACAAAAATAATAATTTAAATAAATAAATATATAATAAATCATTTTGTCTAAAAACACGCGAAGGCCTTCGAATTTACTTTGTGATCAACCATAATCAATACAAAATAAATACAAGTAGCAATGATGCAAATATTGAAAATATAACCCTCTAACTATTAATTACATAACTACCCAAAGTGTCGGTCTAAGGATCCCGAAGAATCCGCCGAACAAATCAAAGTAATTATTAATTAATAAAAGAGTCTATACTTTTCTCATGCTTAAGAGTCAAATGTCATGACGGTGATAGGGAGTAATTGCATACGACGGCTCTCGCAATATATCTCAACCTAACGCGGATCCAGTTCAAGTCTTAATTAATTATGAGTCCATCCATAATTACCGACTATGAACAATTTATAATTACTATTTATATATCATGCATTGATTGCCATCACATACATATATATAAATATTTCTTGTAATTACAAGGACACTATCAATTTCATAGTGAATCGAAACATAATACATTGAATTCACCAATTATATAAATCATAAATATTTCAGATATGTCAGGAACATATGTCACTATAATCCAGATAGGAATTTGCTATGCCAGGGCATATAAATCCCAACAAAAAGTTCATCCGTTTGCACTTCTACCCTTCTCAATACCAAAACATGGACCCCTCCAAAGCCGCCTACTCCGTCGAAGCCAATCAATTCACTCTTCTCAGCAACTTCAGTGCCTCTCTAACAACTGCTTCTCTTGGCCTTGACTATCTAGTCAATGCATAAACATAGAAGATCAAGATCAAACTTTGGACATCAAGTTCACTCCGTCTTCAACTCCTTCCGATGCACACGCTTTCATCAATGGAATTGAGATTGTCTCCATGCCTACCAATCTTTATTACTCCCCGGCCGAGGCACGGGCACGAGATGGTATTAAATTAATCGGCCAGGAAAACGACACTGCTCTTGAGACCGTATACCGATTAAATATTGGTGGGGCACCGATTTCACCCATGAAGGACACCGGCATGTTCAGAAGCTGGGACTCTGACGACGACTACGTTTCAAACATAGGGGCTCTTCCAGTTAACACCAGCTTTGAAGTTATCTTCACCAAAGTACCCAATTACACTGCACCGGACGGAGTATACCAAACCGCTCGGTCCATGGGAAACAACAAAACAGAGAACGAGAATTACAATCTCACTTGGAATTTGCCTGTGGATTGGGGTTTTAGGTACCTGGTCAGACTACACTTCTGTGAGTTTCAAGTTGAGGTGACAAAGCAAAGTGACGGGGTATTTACTATTTTCATAGCGAATGGGACGGCCGAGAGGCAAGCCGATGTGATCGTTTGGGCAGAAAGAAATCATATCCCGGTTTATAAAGATTATGAAGTGATTATGGGGAGTCAAGAAAGAGATCAAAAGAAACAGGATCTGTCCATAGCTCTGCATCCTAATCCGGAAACACGGACTGTTTACTCTGATGCCATCTTGAATGGGATAGAGGTTTTCAAACTCAGTGACTATTCCGGCAATCTCGCCGGACTCAACCCTGACCCAGTTCCAACACCGGCTTCACCATCTACTCCACAACCAGCGAAGAAGGAAAACCGAAGAACTACACCAGTCGCAGCCGTTGTCGGCGGTGTTCTTTCTGCTGTGGTCGTGCTCTCTGTTCTTGGTTTCTTAATATTCCGGCGACGAAGGAGAGTTGAGAAATCAGGTGGAAGAGCATCATGTTGGGGCTCGATCTCCTACGACGAACAAAAAAGGACAAAATGGATTGCTCACTTTTACCTAGGGCTGCAATTTGGGCGGGTTAGCCCAGCCCAGCCTAGCCCTAACTCAGAAATTTTGAAATTTGGACATACAATTCACAAATCGGGTTATGTTCAGGTTGGGTTTTGTCAATACCCAGACATATTCGAGTTGGGTTCGGGTTGAACCCGAATCCAACCCAAAACCCAAAATTAATTTTTTTTTTTTTTTTTTTTTCTCCTCTCTCTCTCCTCTTTCTTCTTTCTCTTTCTCTCTTTGCCGGAGATCTGGGTTGCTTCTTCTTGAGCCGTCTGGTCGTGGTTGTTTGATCCTGAGCCAGCCTCGATGTGATGTTGCTTCTTCTTTCCGGCGATGGCACCTGCCTCCTCGCCGGAGATCTGGGTTTCCTCTCCCTCGCTCTGGCGATTTCGCCAAAGGACGGCGGTCTCTTTGAGACCTTCGCAGGGCACTTCTTTGACGGTTTCTTCTTCGGGTGGCGGTGGAGGAGGAGCTCTGCAATTGGCATCAGATTCCAGCAAGTGGTGGTGGTGATTTGGAGGAACCACATCTGGGTTTAAAATAAATAAATAAAATTAACACCGAGAATATTCGGTTTTGAACTTTTAATTATTGCAACATATAGATAAACTGAAATATATAGGTTTTGAAATTCTGATTCTTGTAGATTTAGTACTTTGCAGTTGCAGATAGAGAGAGAGAAGGCAAGTTCAGAGTTGGGAACGAGAAGAGAGTTGGAGGCGGCGATTGGGGAGGCTGAATTGATTTGCCCTAAATATATATATATATATATATATATATAATAAAAAATAAAAAAAACTCAACCCGTCAACCCAACCCAACCCGTCCGAAAATATTCGATTCGGGTTATGACCACAACCCATGTTAGGTACAATTCGGGTTGGTCCAACCCAACTCGATTCGGGTTGAGGTTGGGTTGGGGCTGGGCTAGGTTGGGCCAACCCAACTTGCAGCCCTACTTTTACCGTCTGATTTTTGTCGTCACTTTATTTTTGTTGAAATCAAAAGCGCGACTAATAACTTCGACAATGCTTTCATCGTTGGACGTGGAGGGTTTGGGGACGTGTATAAAGGGTCTATAAACGATGGTGCCACCCAAGTTACGATCAAACGATTGAAACAAGGGTCCCAACAAGGGGTTTACGAGTTCAAGACAGAGATCGAGTTGCTCTCTCAGCTCCGTCACCTCCATCTCGTGTCTCTGATTGGCTATTGCAACGAGAAAGGTGAGATGATCCTTGTTTATGATTACATGTCCCGTGGGACTCTCAGTGATCATCTCTACAGCACTGACAATCCTCTGCTCCCGTGGAGGCAACGCCTCCAAATCTGCCTCGGCGCTGCGCGTGGGTTGCATTACCTCCATGCAAGTGCGAAGCACAAGGTCATTCACCGCGACGTGAAGACCACCAATATTTTGTTGGATGATAAATGGGTCGCCAAGGTCTCGGATTTTGGATTGTCCAAATTAAACCCCAGTGACATCTCCGATGCCTACATTAGCACCATGGTTGTGATACCCCTCGATTCTAGAGCCACGAGTGATCAAGTCCGAGCACAGATCCGAGGGATACCAGACAATTAATATGTAAACAAGCAGAAATAAAACTGAAATAAGAACAAAATAATAATACGCTGAAAGAAATCTAATATAAGAACTCAAACTTGAAATAAATAAATTAATATGATTTAAAACCGTACAACTCGGGAATCCACCTAGTGGACCCCTAATCCCAAATCCTTGAATAAATTTACAGAATTAAAATCCAAAATTAAAATAAAAAGGAAATCCTATGTAACCGGAAGAGTGAGTGTCTGTATCTGCATCAACACGATCCAGCTCTAAGCCTGGTACTGTCGAACACCTGAAAAATAATAGAGTGGGTCAGGCCCACATGCAAGTCCTGATCTACTACGATCCAAACAGTAATCCGATACGCAGATACATCCTAGAAAGACTCAATAATATCTAGAGTAGTCCATATATGTATATATAGTACACACTATAGGACGCTCGCTAGTCCAGTAGGTCTGTCTCAGCCTGAATAGAAGGTAACATGCAAATACGCACCCTAAGGTGGGCATGAGTACCTAGTCCTACCAGGGAACAACACCTATGTCCAGTTATCCATCCTAGGCGATATACGCGCCCTAACCATGGTCCTAAGACTCAAGCTCATACCATGGCACATATAATAAATATATAAAGTCCGTACTCCTCCTAATACAAAATATCATCCATCTGTGTAGTAGTCTGATATCTATATAAAAATAAATCCATTCTAAAACCATAGTAGATCATTCAATTCACAATTGATATGACACATGTAGGTGATGGACTTAACCTTTATGGTTAATCCATACCTGAATCCAAATTGGGTCGGACTTAGTGTTTTGAACTAATCCATTCCCAATATAGGTAGGTCTTAGTGTTTTGAACTAAGCCATCCCTAATATGACACCGTCCCATACCGGTTCATATACATCCATATAAGTGGGACTTAACCTTTTTATGGTTAATCCAACTCATTCCAAATTAGGTAGGACTTAGTGCTTGAACTAATCCTTTCCTAGTATGTCACCGTCCTATACCGGTACATACAATCCTCCAGTTAACATAGTTGATAAATCAATATTAAATAACCATCAACCATTATCCATAATATGCACAAGATAAGTTAATTCATGTACATAAATATTAGACATTTAATGCAGAGCCCAAAATCCAACTCTAATAATGTAAATTGATACATAATTTGCACACATTTACATTCTCCAACATAATCCCTGAATTGATACCATTTAAGTATCAAATAAATCCAAATTAAGCATAAGGAAAATTAGTTAATTCCCAACACTTCAAATACTATAGAAATATGATTTATATGTATATTTAAATCATACATAACAACCTTGCCAAGCTCCGGTATATAAACCTACCAAATCCTCCAATATAATCCATGAATTGATACAGTTAATAGAAATTTGAGTATCAATTAAACCCAACCTAAGTATAGTTGATTTCTAATTAATTCACCATACTTAACACTGTGGAAAAATACAATTTTACCCAATTAAATCATCCATACGACTTGTTAAGTTCAAGTGGATACAACAATGTACACTACACTAAGTTTCCCTTAGACTTTGTATTTCTCCCTCAATTAATCCCAGTTTAAATTAATGTTCCTAAAGACTAAGTTTAGGTTTAAAGTAGTTCCATACAGTGTTTAAAATAATTTAAATGAAGTCCTAATACACTGCACAGTCAAAACCACGCACAAAATCACACAGTAATGCAATTTCTGGGCAAGAGCAGGCTCCAAAATTTAAGAGCCTGCTCTATTTAAAGGGAGAGCCGGCTCTAGGCTCCAAGAGCCGGCCCTAGGGCTGCAAGAGCCGGCTCCCCCATCCTTGGGAGCCGGCTCTAAGAGTAGGAGGAGCCTGCTCTTCCTCTCTTAGATGCCGTCGTCTGTTTTTGCGTCTTCTTCTCCAACTCCGGTGATTACAGAGCCTCTGTGGTATGATCTAATTCTTATTCTAGGTTCAATATTAGTCCTAAACAAGTTTAAACCACCGAGATCCAACCCTAACATGCGTAGGAACACAAGTTCTAAAGCAACAACTACAACACCTCTGTTAACCAATTTTAAGCAAGCTGCGACAGATTTAGTTCAGATTAATTTGATGCAATTAAATACTGTTCTAAAATCTTGTTCCAGGGATTAAACTCATTCTCAGAATAATTGTAAGGCATCCAATCATATTACTAATCTCAATAAAACAGGCTTAAACGTAAAAGACACAGATAGCAGAAAATCAACCAGTATGCAAAACAGTTAACTTACTGAGATCAAATAAATTCATATCTGCATGGAAAACATGTTATTATGTTTGTGTCAATCCGTTTTATCTTTTATTAAAACCCTGAAGTCTAACCAAGCATGCACAGAACACGAATTAAGGGGAAAGAATATAACAGAGACTTGCCTGCAATTTCAGAGTTTGAAACTATAAACCACCGTCTCTGAGTGTTAAACCACCCTTGCTACTCCTACTACAGTCCAGTAATACACACCAAACTTCCATCCTTGATTCTGTTTTGTGAACCACCCAAACTCCTACTCCGGTTCTCTCTGTATCTTTCTGGTTTCCACTACCAATTTAGGGCTCTGTTTGTAGTTTACAGAACATACGTTTATTCTGTTCTCCAAACCCTAAACCATGTATTGCTTTATATTTATAGGTGTATATTAATACCCTAGTCCACGAATAATCAGAGACTAAGCCCTAATCTCCATCCTAACCGGCCCATGAAACTATCTCAGTTCTAACCTACGGCGGCTCACCTATACGTAAATTATAAGCCAAAAAAATACAACTGTTATCCTAAGTTACCATACAGAAAATAAATAACATTACATTAATTAAATAAAACAATTCAATAAGTATAGTAATTAAACAGGTAATAAATCCGAGTTACATATTACTAAGGCAATCAATTTAAATAAATTCAAATAATATAATTAAATCAATCTCAATTAACATGTAAATTAAATACACACAAATATTAATTAAATTAATTAAACAAACACAATTAATCACTTAAGAAAAACAAAACAACTAAGTCATATAACAAAAATCAATTAATCAATGAAAAATAAAGTTAAATTTCCAATCCTATCCTTTTGAAAACTAGGGGTATTACAATGGTGAAGGGCAGTTTCGGGTATTTGGATCCAGAATACTATCAACGTCAGCAATTGACAAAGAAGTCAGACGTGCATTCTTTTGGTGTTGTGTTGTTTGAGGTATTGTGTGCAAGGCCGCCACTGAATAGGGCGCTGGATATAGATCAAGTGAGCTTAGCTGGGTGGGCCCGCAAATGTTATCAAAACGGTAATCTTGATCAGATCATTGATCCGCATCTGATCGGGAATATTAAGCCAGAGTGTTTGAAGAAATTCACAGAGATAGCGGTGAGGTGTTTGGATGATGAGGGAATCAAACGGCCATCAATGAACGAAGTAGTGTGGACCCTGGAGTTTGCGTTATAGCTGCAAGTGAGTGAAGAGGAGGGAATCAAAATTGATGGGGCTGGTGTAGGATTTAAGAAAAGGAATCTCAACCGTCAGATTGGGCTAGTAGGCGATGATGATGGACACATGTCAGGCAGTGGGGTGATGATTACTGGGACGAGTTTCATTACTGATGTGTTCTCTGAGATCAAGAACCCTAGCTGGCGTTGAAATATGGTCAATGATGGAAATTATTAGATTGTTCAATTTATGTGGCCTCGATTAATTACAATGGAAATTATTAGATTGTTCAAATTATGTGGCCTCTAGTAATTACAAATTGTCACGTAGTTATTATACCACTCGACCATTATAATGCATAAAAATTGAATCATTGAAAGAAAATGAGAGTTTTTAGTTAAACTTATTCAAGTTCCGATTGACGTCCCGAAGAGTGTTTTAATGAGTAGAGATTGAATCTTTGAATGAAAATATCTCAATCGAGGTATCTATTATGCCACTAGACCATTTTAATGTATAAAGATTAAATCTTTGAAAAAAATGAGAGATTAAATATGTGTTTTTATTTAATTTTTGTCAATTTATAATTATGTGTGTCTTTGAATTAATGTAATTTTTTCAACTGGTTGGTGGAATATAATTTGTTCAACTGTTTTAACTATCTTATAATGTGTTGAGACTATTTTGACATGCAGATTGTACATCTCATTAAATGTTTTAAAAATTATATTATATTTACTAAAATTCTAAATGGGATCGATTTTGAGACCACTAATATTTTAGTTGTCCATGGACTCATAATTCACAATTAAGAAAGTCTAAAGAGGAGAGTGTTTTAAAGCATTAATTCATTTATTTCGATAATTGTATTTTTCTTTAATAAAATGAATGGTCACTCAACTTTTCTAAAGTATATTACAATCCATGTGTCCTTTCTATAAACTTAAAGTACATGGATGATGGACCAAGTGGGACATTGTAGAATTTTTTAAATATAAATAATAAAAATTAATTTTTTGGTTCTATGCAATACATTTTTTAGAATTTGATTACAATGTGATTATTGATATTTGATGAATTAGGTTGTATTTTTTAATTTTACAGTCTAATTCAAAATATAAATTTATACATTTGAATTGTGATTTTTTAACTTTACCTGGTGGTGCTTAATCTTAACGGTTCATATATAAATTTTCATAATGAAAAGAAAGACTTAAATATATTTGTTTATTGAGAAATTGTTGAAATGTATTCTAATGATTTAATCTTCACTCAATACTACCATCAAGTCATCCTCTTTAATTAATATAGTGTTCTTTATTTCTATATATTGAGGCCATAAAACCCAAATGGCGAACAAAGACAAAGAGGAAAAAGAAAAAGAAAAATGGTAAAGTTTCTTGATTTAAAGGTATTGAGTAGGGTATGAATCAAAGACAAAAAAGAAAAAGAAAATCACGAACAATTGCTCTAAAATTATGAATTGATATGATTTTTGTAAAAATAAAAATAAAAAATAAAATATTGAAATTCTAATTTTCACCATTCAATTAAAAAGATATACATGAGATACGGCACAAGGCCCTTATTGAAAAAAGTGACTATCACGTTTTCCCATCTTCCATTTTGGTTAACAATGAGTGACAAAGCTTGGGCTTGAGGCCATAAAAACCCAAATGGCGAAAATGGACTGATGCTTGGGCTTGAGGCCATAAAACCCAACATGAAGCCTGTTTATACGTTTTGTGGTACTATTTTTTATTTTTTTTTATTAATTCCATAAAAAAAATATAATTACTAAGCCTTTTCAAATGATCACAGCCTCACAGCTCTTAGAATTCATAAATAAGCCAGTATTTCATTTTAAAAGGTCTTTAAAAATTAATTGAAAATTATTAAAATTCACTAAAATCCATTTATATTGGATTGTGTTGTAAAAGGTTTTGTATCCGTGCATTTTGAACCTTGATTGAATAATATTCAAAATTATGATAATCGATTTTATTATATTACATAATTACACTGAATCACTGATAAAGATCTAGGCTCTGTTTGGGGGAGCTTTCTGAAGTGAAAAGTTTTTTCATTTTAAACGGCTTATAAGAATGACTTTGCAAGATCAAATTTGAAAATAAAAAGCCGTTTGGTTAACATCACTTTGAAAATTCTTTTTATTTGAAAAAGTGATTTTCCACACATGATGCGCGTTTGGTAACAAAATGACCAAAAGTCCTTCTACTATTAAATAATTACAAGTTTTCGATCATATCCTTACATAATATTTAACTAACCTTACATCAAACGCAATTATTGAAGCATATTAGCACCAGTTTTGTCATCCCTAAAAAACACAAAAAGCATTACAATTAATATATTTACATATTCTAATAATTGCCACAAAAAACATTGCCATGACAAACAAGCCATTTTCCTGAATAAATAAAATTCATTCAACCAATTAAATATATATATATATATATATATATATATATATATATATATATATAATTATTTTTTATTTATTTTTTGGTAAATTATACACAACTTCATTTTATTTTTATTTTTTTCTTAAAAAAAAATTCATGTATTCATAGACATAGAAGAACAATTACTTGACTTTTTGCTCATTGAAATTAAGGGTGAGTAAACTATTTGCTCTTCCCCCCTTTATATGATTAACATCAGAAGTGCTGAAAATTCATACACCACAAAAAATTCGTTAAACTTCCATGGCTTTTGATTTATGAACACTAGACCTAGTCAGGATACTAGTTAATCGGTCTTGAACTAATACATAGAGCCAATGCTGTTAAAAATACAACACCAAAAGCATGATCATGAAATAATGCACTGAGAGTTCTATAATGCTAACACTTGAGACAAGTAAATGAAGAATGAAACCTCAGATGTCAATTGATCCCTTAAGAGTGGGTACGGTACTGGATCAAAATTTAATTAGTGCTTAGGTCTCTTTTGATGCATTTAAACTTAACTAGTTAAGCTTGTATGAATCTAATAATGTTTATGTACTATATGTTTATGGACTTGTTTATGGACTTGTTGTTCAAAAGGGATAAACTTTATTCATCAATTTAAATTCATATTACATGCTATTACATTCAAATTAAGTACTACACCAAGAAAGAATATGAAAGAGAATGGAATCCAAAGAGCACCTAAAATCTGACCTCTAAATTGGGACCAAAGAGTGAAAATCTGGTTACAAGTCGGCGGCGCACGCCAATGGTGGCAATGGCTCCGTGGTGAAACACAGAGAGTGGAGATCCATATGCAATCAATATCTGAAGAGGCTTCTGCCAGGGTGAGCATGAGGCATTAATAGAGGCGCCAAAGTCAAAGATCCAGGAGGGCCCAGAAAGACCTTTGTGGTCAGCTGTTAGCCCCTTGACATTTTGTCCAGGGGAAGACATGGGCATTCAAGGCCATGCCATGTCTTGGTAACACTTTGGCTTTGGTTAGACAGCCATGAGGATGCTTAATGGGTTGTCAGTATGCACAGGATGCTCAGCGTGCACACAAGATGCTCAAAAGGATGCTCAGCGTGCACTGGGGATTCCCAGTGGCATTTTCGTAAATATGGCGAAAAAGTGAAGTTTGGAGTTTTGACTCAAGATCTTTATGGGAGGTACCTTGAGTCCATAGAAGATGGTTGGCGCAGACGGCACTCGATTTGGATGTCGGGAAAGGCCTGAAAGACCATTATGACTCCACAAGCATGGGTGATGTTTACTTCCGTTAAAGTGCTGAATTTCCTTAAAACTATACTAGGGAGGGGTCTATTGAGCACATCGGTTGGGCTATGGCATGGCTTGCTTAGAGGGCTTAGCCAACGTGCATGGGCACGTGTTGCACCACTCCAAGATGGTTGCACAAGAGGGGAGCATCCAAGATATTGAACGACAAACAAGTGGGCACCGACGCATGTGCTGGTGTGCAGCGACGCGCTCACGGGCGTTCAGGTGGGTGCGTGGGCAGGCGTCCAACTTGGTGCGCGCACGGACGTGCAGTGGCGCGCGCATGAGCGTCCACACGGGCGTGCAGGCGCCTGCACATGGGCATTCAAGCACAGCGCACGTAGATGGGCACCAGTGTGTGCACCGGGGTGCAGCAGCGCGCTTATGGGCGTGCACCTGGGCGTGCACATGGTCGTGCATGGCTTGGCATGCTGTGCACTCAGAGACATCTATATTTGGGTTCAGACTTGTGGCCTTGACTCAAGATGGCTCGTGGACCATGGCTAGGACCATGGCATCCACATATTACTTGATGGGCAGCAGGTGTGCTTATCAAGGGAGGACCCAATCAAGAAGAGACATGGGGGAGCAGTTGAGAAAAGAGTAGTGGCTTATGTTCAGTTGTTTCATATATGTCTTGTGGCGTATATTCAGTTGTAATAAGATATATGATGTGTTGTATGTCTTATAGCAGTTTAGGGCAGTTCTTAACAGTTGGGGGTTGTCCAACTGAGTATGGCAGACTTATATAAGCAGTTGTGGGAGGAAACTGCTATGTTAGTGGGGTGAGATTGATTGGGTCATATCCTAGAAGGTTGGGCATGTCAACCTTATCTTGTGTGTGTCTAGATGCAGATACATACAACCAGTTATGGGCAGTTTTCTAGAGGGCCTATAAATTGGGATGTAAGGGGCATAGTTTAGGCAGAGAACACATTATGTGTTGAGCCTTGGTTCCTTGTACAAATTTGTGTTCCTTTGTAGTATGTTTAATATGAGCAAAGGTTGGGGTTTGTCCCTGTAAACTGTGTGTACCTTCTTTACATTTCAGTATTTTGTGTGTTGTATTGTGTGTTAACTGGGACTTGGTGGCCCCAAGTGCCATTACAGAGGCAAAAATTTGAGGTGTGTTTTAGCCCTGTAACAATTGGTATCAGAGCCCCGTTCTACGATGGCTGGAGGCAATACTCGTGAGAGAGTTTCCCGGTTGGAGGATTTTGTGGGTTTTCTTGCAGAAACTGAGGCACAAGATGGTGCAGAAAGCCTTGCTGTTCAAATCGCAAATTTGGCTTCTGAAGTGGAGCTATTAAAGACTGATCCTGATGGGTTTGGTGAATTCATGCAAGGCACCAAAGAGCAATTGACCCGTATCTCTGAAGATGTTGAGTCACTGACAGACATCTTCAAGAAGAACCTGAAAGACCTTGAAGATCAGGTGTCCCTGGTGAAGAGGGCCATTCACGGGAGTTCCAGAGGCGGTGTTGATCCTCTGTCACAGAAGATCAAGGTGCTGGATCCTAAGTCTTTCAGTGGTACCCGAAATGCCAAAGAGTTGGAGAATTTCCTGTGGGAGATGGAGCAGTATTTAAAGGCTGCCCAGATCCCTGATAGCGAGAAAGTGACCATTACAAGCATGTATCTGTCTGGTGATGCAAAACTATGGTGGCGCACACGGACAGAGGATGATGCTGCTGCGGGTAGGCCTCGGATTGAAGTTTGGGAGACCCTGAAGAAGGAATTAAAGGACCAGTTCTTACCTCAGAACACTGCATGGATTGCAAGGGAATCTCTAAAGAAATTGAAGCACACAGGTACAATTCGTAACTATGTGAAGGACTTTAGTTCCTTGATGCTAAACATTCAAAATATGTCAGAGGAGGACAAGCTCTTCAATTTCACGTCCAGATTGCAACCATGGGCTCAGGCAGAATTCCGTAGGCAAGGTGTGAGGGACTTTCCTACTGCCATGACAGCGGCAGATTGTCTTGTAAACTTCAAGATAACTGGGTCTACTACACAAGACAAGAAGAAGTCCAAGGAGGGGAAGAGAGACAAAGGCCAGTCCTTCAAATTCAAGGACAAGAAGAAGGACAAGAATCAAAAGAAGGATAAGGGCAGTGGCTTTGTCAAAGCCAAGGCAGATTACAACAACAAAGGGAGTAGCAGTGGAACTAAGCCCAACTCTGGTTGTTTCATCTGCAATGGTCCCCACCATATTAGGGACTGTCCCAAGAGGGAGAAGTTGAGTGCTATTGTTGCTGATACAAAAGGAGACTCAGACTCGGAGGGTGGTCCAACCTGAGTCAATCCTCTACAGATGTTGAATGCACTTACTGAAGAACAGTCCATGCAACTGAAAGGGCTCATGTTCATTCAAGTGACGCTAAATGGCAAGGAAGTATTGGCAATGGTGGACACGGGGGCCACTCATAACTTCATTTCACAGAGAGAAGTAAGTAACTTTAATTTAAAGTTAGTTACACATGCTAATAAGATGAAGGCTGTGAATTCTGAAGTCAAGCCTGTCTTAGGCATGGCTACCACTTCTATGAAAGTTGGTTGTTGGGAGGGCGTAGTTAGTTTTATGGCTGTACCCTTAGATGATTTTGATCTAATCCTTAGAATTGATTTCCTTGTGAAAGCCAGAGTGGTAGTTGTACCATATTTGGGGGGAATATTTATTTGGGACCAGAATTGTCCTTGCTTTATTCCATCAGTGGCTCTTTATGGGCACCAAAAGAAGGAAGAGCGTAAGTATGGCACTGAAATAATCTCTACATTGCAAGTGAAAACAGGTTTGAAGAGAGGAAACTCTACCTTTCTTGCAGCCCTGATAGAGATCAAACCGGACCAGTTTGTGGAAGTTCCGGCTTCTGTTGCTGAAATTCTTGAGGAATTTACAAAAGTGATGCCACCAGAACTACCCAAGCAGTTGCCCCTTCGACGTGCTGTTGATCATAAGATAGAGTTGGAGCCGGGTGTTAGGGCTCCTGTTCAAGCCCCATACCGGATGGCGCCTTCAGAATTGGCTGAACTACATAGGCAATTGGATGAGTTGCTGGAGTCTGGCTATATTCAACCATCCAAAGCACCCTATGGCGCGCCAGTGTTGTTCCAAAAGAAGCAGGATGGCTCAATGCGGATATGTGTGGACTATAGGGCTCTGAATAAAATGATTGTGAAGAACAAGTACCTAGTGCCCAATGCTGCAGATTTATTTGACAGGTTGTCAAGAGCATCCTACTTTACTAAGTTGGACCTGCGTGCAGGCTACTGGCATGTGCGTATAGCAGAAGGAGATGAACCCAAAACTGCATGTGTAACTCGTTATGGGTCTTATGAATTCCTTGTAATGCCGTTTGGGCTAACTAATGCCCCAGCAACCTTCTACAACTTAATGAATAATGTGTTTTATGACTACATTAATCGCTTTGTTGTGGTTTATTTGGATGATATAGTAATCTATAGTGAGTCCTTGAAAGATCACTTAAAACACTTGAGATTAGTTTTCTCAAAACTGAAGGAGTTTTAATTGTATGTCAAAAAGGAAAAATGTGAGTTTTGTCGCCAATAAGTGATGTTTTTGGGACACTGGATCAGTAAAGGTCATGTCAGAATGGATGAGAAAAAGGTGAAAGCCATTCTTTATTGGTCTGCACCTACTAAAGTTACAGAGTTGAGATCTTTTCTTGGGTTGGAAAACTATTATAGAAAGTTTATCAAGGGGTATTCTAAGAAGGTCAGTCCTTTAACGGACTTGTTAAAGAAAGACAAACGGTGAGTTTGGTCTGAGGAGTGCCAAAAAGCTTTTGAGACACTCAAGCAGGCAGTGTCTACAGAACTTGTCTTGAGACTGCTTGACTTTGGTTTGCCATTTGAAGTGCATACTGATGCCTCTGATAGAGCAATTGGAGGGGTTCTAGTCCAGGAGGGACATCCCTGTGCCTTTGAAAGCAGGAAATTTAAGGATGCTGAGCAGAGGTATTCAACTCATGAGAAGGAAATGACTGCAGTGATACATTGTCTTGACGCATGGAAGCACTATCTATTGGGTACCAAGTTTACAGTGGTGATTGATAGTGTGGCCAACACCTACTTCAAGACACAAAAGAAGCTTACTCCAAAGCAAGCTCATTGGCAGGAGTTTTTGGGGGCGTTCAACTTTGTGTAGGTTCACAAACCTGGAAAGCAAAATCAAGTTGCTGATGCCTTGAGTAGGAAAGAAGTGTAGGAGTATGTGGTGTTGCTGACAATAGTGTGTACTGATTTCCTTGACAGAATCAAAGAACAATCCCAGTCCGACAATTCCTATCAGAAACTTAAGTAACAGGTTACTGATGATGAAGTCAGAAAGTACTGGATTGAGGATAATCTACTCTACATCAGAGGAGGGAGATTATATGTTCCTATTGGAGGGCTGAGACGGGAACTAATGCGGGAGATGCATGATCCTCAGTGGGCTGGACATCCAGGGGTGGATAGAATGCTGGCGTTGATATCCAGATCATACTACTGGCCCAAGATAAAGGATGACATAGAGTTATATGTCAAGACTTGCTTGGTCTGTCAGAAAGACAAGCATGAGAGGAAGGAGGAGATAAGGCTACTGCAACCCTTGCCTATACCATAGCGTCCATGGCAATCAGTTTCAATGGACTTCATTTCTGGTTTTCCTAAGGTGGAAGGTATGAGATCTATTTTTGTGGTAGTAGATAGATTCCCTAAATATGTAATTTTCATTGATGCACCACATGCATGCCCAGCAGAAGTTGTTGCTGGTTTATTTCATAAGTATGTTGTGAAATATTTTGGCTTGCCCGAGGATATTATTAGTGATCGTGACACTAGATTCACGGAAAAGTTCTGGACAGTGCTATTTTGCTTAATGGGTTCTGAATTAAAGTTCTCCACAGCAAGCCATCCTCAGACTAACAGATAGACTGAAAGGATGAATCAGTTATTGGAAGAGTACCTGAGGCACTATGTCACGGCAAGTCAGAAAAATTGGCTGGAGTTGCTAAATACTGCACAGTTTTCTTATAACTTACACAGGTCTTCAGCAATAGGAATGAGTCCCTTTGAGTTGGCAACAGGGCAACAACCTCGCACACCACAGGAGGTGGCAGTGCAGAGGACTAGGGGAAAATGCCCTGCAGCATATAGGTATGCCCATTCAATGCAAGAGATGGTGAAAAAGGCGCAAGACAGCCTTGCCAAGGCTGCTAGAAGGATGAAAAAGTATGCAGATAAAAGGAGAAGGCCATTAGAGTTCCAAGTAGGAGACAAGGTTCTGTTGAAATTGACTCCACAGATTTGGAAGAAGATAAGCAGCAAAACTATTCACAGAGGGCTGATTCAAAAGTATGATGGTCCCTTTGAAGTTGTGAAGAAAGTGGGAAATGTTGCTTACAGATTACAATTACCTGAGAGGCTGAAGGTCCATCCTACTTTTCATATGAGTTTCCTCAACCCTTTTCATGAGGGCACTACAGATACATCAAGACAACAGGATAAGAGAGCCGCACCTATTATTCGGTTGTAATTTAACAAGGAGGTGGAGAAGATTTTGTCTCACCAGACCCAGGGTCAGAGTAAGAAAAATCGCAGAACTGATTACTTGGTGCAGTGGAATGGATGCAGTGAAGTAGAGGCGAGTTGGAAAAGGGATGTGACATTATGGCAGTTTGAAAAACAGGTTAAGGAGTACTTGGACAAGTCGACGAGGGCGTCGACTTCTTCTGGTGGGGGTGGTTTGTTAGCCCCTTGACATTTTATCCAAGGGAAGACATGGGCATTTAAGGCCATGCCATCTCTTGGTAACACTTTGGATTTGGTTAGACAACCATGAAGATGCTTAATGGGTTGTCAGTGTGCACAGGATGCTCAGCGTGCACACAAGATGCTCAAAAGGATGCTCAGCGTGCACTGGGGGTGCCCAATGGCATTTTTGTAAATATGGCAAAAAAGTGAAGTTTGGAGTTTTGACTTGGGATCTTTATGGGATGTACCTTGAGTCCATAGAAGATGGTTGGCGCAGACGGCACTCGATTTGGATGTCGGAAAAGGCCTGAAAGGCCATTATGACTCCTCAAGCATGGATGATGTTTACTCCTATCAGAGTGCTAAATTTCCTTAGAACTATACTAGGGAGGGGTCTGTTAAGCACATCGGTTGGGCTATGGCATGGCTTGCTTAGAGGGCTTAGCCAACGTGCATGGGCACATGTTGCACCACTCCAAGATAGTTGCACAAGAAGGGAGCATCCAAGATATTGAACGGCAAACAAGTAGGCACCGACGCGCGCGCTCGGGCAGGCGTCCAACCCGGTGCACCCACAGACGTGCAGTGGCGCGCGCACAGGTGTCCACACGGGCGTGCAGGCACCTACGCATGGGCATTCAAGCACGGCGCATGTAGATGGGCACCAGTGTACGCGCCGGTGTGCAGCAGCGCGCTTATGGGCGTGCGCCTGGGTATGCACTTGGGCGTGCACACGGGCGTGCATGGCTTGGCACGCCGTGCACTCAAAGACATCTATATTTGGGTTCAAACTTATGGGCTTGACTCAAGATGGCTTGTGGACTATGGCTAAGACCATGGCATCCATATGTTATTTGATGAGCAGCAGGTGTGCTTATCAAGGGAGGATCCAATCAAGAAGAGACATGGGGGAGCAATTGAGATAAGATCAGTGGCTTATGTTCAGTTGTTTCATATATGTTTTGTGGCTTATATTTAGTTGTAATAAGATATATGATGTGTTGTATGTCTTATAGCGGTTTAGGGCAGTTCCTAACAGTTGGGGGTTGTCCAACTGAGTATGGAAGACTTATATAAGCAGTTGTGGGAGGAAACTACTATGTTAGTGGGGTGAGATTGATTGGGTCATGGCCTAGAAGGTTAGGTATGTCAACCTTATCTTGTGTGTGTCTAGATGCAGATGCATACAACCAGTTATGGGCAGTTTTCTAGAGGGCCTATAAATTGGGATGCAAGGGGCATGGTTTAGGCAGAGAACACATTATGTGTTAAGCCTTGGTTCCCTGTACGAATTTGTGTTCCTTTATAGTATGTTTAATATAAGTAAAATGATGAGCGTTGAAAAGTGCATATTTAAACCCCTTAAGCTTAGGCATTCTAGTACCTTTATCTATCTTACTTTACCATTTTAGATTGATTTCGTATTATTTCCATTTTCAGACACTTATCCCGAAAATAAGCTAACTTAGCCAAATAAAAGCTTAATTGAAGCAATTCTGGGATGAATCAAAGAAAGGAGCCAAGTGGAAGCAAAAGGAAGAAAAATGTGGAAATTAACATCTTTGATCGATCTCAGATCAAAGTTCGATCGATCCAATATGATCGATCTCAACACTTCAAGATGGATCAGAGCCATGATGACATTTTTGAGATCTCAAAAGTTTGATCGATCCAACATCATTCTTCGATCGATCGAACTACTTTATCCTTATCCAAATGATTGATCTTATCTAGTTGTACCACCCTACCAACCACTTTTGTCCTTTTTCCAAAAATATCTTTAAAATATCTCAGATTTGTCTTTATCCAAAAAGCGCCACCATTGAAGATCGATCTAGCCTATGTTCGATAGATCTCAGCCAAGTCCGATCAATCCAAGTCTAAGGTTCGATCGATCGAACTTCCTCCAGTGCGAAAAAGTTAAATTTCCAGCTAATTGAAAGTTGTCCTTTATCCAATCATTGGGGAATATTCTTTGCATGACTCCAGCTCATTTTGTGTGTTATTTGACCTATATATATAAGGAATATGATGCACTTTTTGAGTGAGTTTCTTAGAAAATTAGAAATACAATCTTAGAGGCAATTCTTAGGGTAGAATAAAATAAGGAGGAGGCTAGAGACACAAAGGGGGGAGTTCTTCATCAACAAGGAGCAGATTTCTTCCATGGAGTTAGCCCTTGAGGGTTGGAGCAACATCACCATGAGTGGCTAGGCATCCTCTTGGGGCTAGAGTTAGCCCCAAGCATGCTTTCTATATCTTAATCTTGTGTATTATTGAGGGATTAGTGTTGTAATTAATGTTTTGACACTTTGATATATAGATCTTGATTGTTCAATAATTTATGTGGTTAAATGCTTTCAATTGATCATTTCATTCTATCCATATGTCTATGTATGTTAGAATAGATGTTCATGTGCTTGTCTCTAGATTTTGTGTTATGGATGCATGTCTATGTGTATTGATGCTATAGATTTAGAGATTGTCAAAACATAGTGCTTAATGGAATGCTCTTGTGATTTTCTTGATGGTTCATACTTATTCCTTGATGGATTATGCCTCTCCCTTAGTTTATTTTCATGCTAGTAGTATAGATGTAGTGTAGTTGTGGTGTAGTGTTAAATGGGAGGACAATCCATGCTTGTTGTTTGATGATCCATGCTTTTGAATGCAAGTAACATATGTCTCTAACCTTGTGTTGTATTTGGATTGTGAGCTTAATAAAAAGATTAATGACTTGTTTTGATTTATTGTGCCTTTCACATGTTGTTTAGACAATATATGCTTCATTACTTAGATATTGTGCTTTTCACATGATGTTTAGACAATACATGCTTCATTACTTAGATATTGTGCTTTTCACATGATGTTTAGACAATACATGCTTAACTAGTCATCCTTACTTGTTGAATCAACTAAACACACACACACACCAATATTGCAACACACTATTTGCCCTCATTAGTCACTTGTCAATGGTATAGAAATGCATTGCTTGGTGTGATCTCTAAACCCCAAGACTCTTCTCTCTCTTATTTGCTCTTAATTGCATTCTTTTGTTATCACTTAGTTTAATTTAGTTGTTCTCTAGTCTAATCAACCAACCAACCAACCAATTGTTTGATCACTCGACCTACTAGCCCTAATAGCGATTCCACAACCTTGTTCGACCATCACAATCCCTTGGGACGATCAGTACTCGCCCTATCTATATTTTGTAGTTAGAGATAGTAGTGGCTCTTTATAAATTCAAAACTTGGCCACATTCCACACTCACACTTTAAGTGCACATTTTTAAGCATTGGTACAGCGACACACCACAAAGGTTGGGGCTTGTCTCTGTAAACTGTGTGTGCCTTCTTTACATTTCAGTATTGTGTGTGTTGTGTTGTGTGTTAGCTGAGACTTGGTGGCCCCAAGTGCCATTACAGAGGCAAAAATTTGAGGTGTGTTTTAACCCAGTAACATTAGCCGAGGTAGATAGCGCAGTGGTGGCCATTGAGGATTTTATTTTTACTTCTTTTTTTTTTGGCAATTAAATATTAAAGTGTAATATTGTTATTTCACGTTTGACCTGTATATGTCAACAATGACATAAGCATGAGATTTAATAAAGTCAAGAGTATAATAATATAAACATTTTTTCCATATTTTTTATAGGAGGTGTAAGAGCAATTTTGGCTGAGATTTAATATAAGAGCTATAAGTTGAAACATGAGGGAGTGTGTGACCATTTAGCCCAAAATAAAAATGTTGAGATTATATATCTTACAAAGCCAATTTTGAATTGTACTTGACATTTATTATATATATATATATATATATATATTTAAAGCATTTTGTATGCATATACAGCAAATGTTTATATTATATGATCAATTAGGTGGATAGAGACATGCATAGGATGATAGGAGATACCAATTTATATAATTAGAAATATTGTTATACAACGTCCTTCACATTTAGTGATAGAATTGGGCATTCATTTTATGAAAGATGAAAAATTTGGAGAGAAGTTGATTTTAAAATCGGTTCCGAAGAATCATAGGTTTAGGAACCTCTATAAACTTGTCACTCCCCTCTCTGCGTTTTAGGGTTATAAACTTGTCTCTCCTCTCTGTGTTTAGGAACCTCTATAAATCACAGGTTTAGGAATCTCTATAAACTTTGTTGCCCAAGTATTGACTCTAGAGGGGGGTGAATAGAGTCTATGACAAACAATGGCTAATTTTCGGATTTGCAAATTATACTTAACACCTTTTAACAATTATGCAATAATCAATATATGGATATAAGCAATTAATAGCATAAATGTAAAGGAGATAAAGGAAGAGAGATTGCAAACATTCACACGACGATTTTAGCGAGGTTCGAAAACTCCTACTCCTCGGCTCAAGACCCTTCTTGAGACTTCCCAATCCACTATGGCACCTCCTTACGGGTGGAAAGTAAACATTTACATGAAGCAGCACATTACTTCACCTTACTAAGAGATAACCTCTCTTAGTCTTCTTTTGGGTCACACCAACCCTTACAAATTGAAGCAAGTTTGTTTCTTCTTTCTTGAGCCATACCAGCCCTTACAAATGAAGATCAGATTTTGTTGCATACAAATATATCTATCAAAGATTGATATGCAAATATTAGCTCACAACTTTCAACTCACTCTAGAGTATATATATGAAAAGATTGAAACTCGATACTCTATGAATGATATGGGATGAGAGAGTATGATATGAATGAAGAACAAAAGCTCTTATAATGCTAAAAGATGTCTCTCAAGTGTAGCGACATCAAATCCTGAAGTCCCCTTACTCTATTTATAGAGTTTCAGCAGCTAATGCAAAAATATAGCTGTTGTGCACGAGTTTCAAGGCAAAATAGCCGTTCAGATTCGAATCTGTGCATGTTCGGTCGACCAAAATGAAACACCATTGTGTTTCGGTCGTCTGAAATGGTTTAAGTTGTCTATGATTCTGATGCGACCTGAGCGTGTGCACAAAATAATGCACAACACTTTAGGTTTTGAAATAATGTCAAGTGGGCATCATATTTTATAATTTATAAAACCGCTAGACACTTGTACTCTGAAGTATATAGTGAGTAGGGATCGAACCCAAGAGACCCTTGGCTTGGATTTAAATAAGACAATTGGTTTTAACAAGTGATTACCAAGAGAGAGAGAGAGAATAAAAGTGATGGTTGGTTGATTAAGCTAGTGAACAATTAAATTAAAATGTAATGAAAATAAACTATGTTAGAGATAGGGGTTTAAGAGATAGAAGAAAATTCTTAAGGTTTGTTGGAATCACCACTAAGCTCATGCAATTAACCATTTGTTTTCCATTAATGGGGAGAACATTGTTGTAATTAAAATGTAGCTACAATCAATGGCACAATTTGCATATGTAAGCATGATCATCCAATTCATTTGTAATGCATTGCCTACCTAACCAACAAGTAAACTAAGTGTTGAACAACACACCAATCTTGAGGCCTAACCTATCTTACCAATCAACAAATGCATCCAATGAGAACATACATCAAGTAGATAATACCAATTTCAATCATGATGATGGATTGATTAATCAAGTGTAGATTACCTATCTAATGGCAGGTAAACTAGGGTGTAGTACAACCTATCAAGACAAAACCTAACTCATCAAATTCATTGACCATTTGCATTTAATCCATGATCAAGAAAATGATACAAATTGCATATAATAAGTGTGGACTATCAATTTCAAGTATGAATTGTCTAATCATAGTACAACTCATCAAGAATAAAGCATAGACCATCAAATTAGTTAACAATTGCATCCATTAATTACCATGCCATGGCCTTCAAGTATAATTCTCAAATAATCACTCATAGACATGCAATTAACATAGAGAACTAATAAAAGAATTAATCTTTAACATTTATTAAAGAGTATATAATCCTAAATTAATCACATATAGACATGTAACCAAAATAGAGAAATAATGGAAGGATTAATCAACAAAAATCTTGGAACATCCAAATATATAATCACAAGACCATAACATCAACTACAACAATATATTAATCTCCCCAAAAATAAAAATACAAGGGTTTAAAAATACATAAACTTAGGGCTTAACCAAGCCCTAAGTGGAGATCTAGCCCATCATGGTTGTAGTGATCAAGGTGTCAATAGGACTCTCCTCCATGCTTTGCTCCTTCTTCCTCTTCTTTTATGCTCAAGGGAGATGAGTGTGTAGATGTTTTTGAAACCCTTGTGCCTCCCTTCTTCTCTTTCTTCTCACCCTCGCTTTTCACCTGAGAGAACGTGATATCTCTGTCCAGAAAAAAATAAAACTTAAAAATCTAATAAATTAAAAACTCTCTTAAATAAAATAATACTAACCCTAAACTAATGGCTTACTGGGTCTTAAGTAACAAACCCTATTAAAGCTCATAAATTACAAAAATAAGCCCAAAATAAGAAAATCCTGTAATGTTGCCAAGTCCTGGGGGATCGATCCCCCAAGAGTTGGAAATTTCCTTTAAGCCCTATTTAGCTCCATTTTGGCCCCGAGCTCATTGGTTGCTTCTTCATCTTTGGGAACATCATCAAAGGCATGAGAATGACCGCTTTTGAAGAATAAACACACTATACGAGCAATGGGCTGTGACCTCCTTTTTGCCATTTTCTGAGCTTTTTCTGAATATCTTTGCTTGACTCCAAAAAGGCTTTAATGAACCAAAATTAGCTCATTTTAACTTTATTACCCTGAAATACACATAAACATAAATTAGGACTAAAACATGAAATTAAGATAGATGCAAAGACTGAAATACCCTAACTTAGGTATTGAAATGTGCAACATTTAAGCACTTATCAGATTCCTTATTTCGGTAGACCAAAATAATTCACCTTTTGTTTCTGTTGACCGAAACTACTTCCTCCATTGTTCCAAACTATTCTGTGAGAATCAGCTCGTCCGATTCATTTACCTCATTTATTTTGGTCGTCCAAAATAACTTGCCTATGCATTTTAGTCTGTCGAAATGAAACTGCATCTCCAAGAATTTTGTTTAAGATGAAACAGTCTGTACACAGGACATCTGCACGTACCTTATTTCCATTGAAAACATTTAAGTAAATGTCTTTACAGTATTTATATGTCCATTTATTTTAAGTTTACAATGTAAATAAGGTAATACCCCCCATTTGGATTCAATAAAAAATACTAGAAAATTGAAATCCAACTAAATCAAAATGTAGAAATTCAGTTTTAGTACAAATTTGGATTTCCGACAGTTTTGGTAAAAATGAATCCTCATGTAGACCAATGTAGACTTGGCTAAAAATTCTGATAAAATCAGTTTAGACTAGTTGAAGTATAAAGAGTTATTACCGGAAAAAATTATTTTGAAATAATCATTATTTCAAAAATTCATTTTTCACACTTAACCAAAAACACAGTTTTTCATGACGTACATTCTGAGATCCTAATGTCCGTTACCAACTCATGGTAATAAAGGCTTCCCATGCCTTAATTGTTGACCAATATGAATTATATGAGTGATGTGCATGGTCTTAATATTTCTAGTACAAGTGATGAGTTCTTTTAAAACTTATGCAAGCTTGAACTAATTCACTCTTTAGCAATGACTTCATGTGCAATAATATATGAATGAAGTGCATAGTCTATTGCTAATGAATATAGGAACATATGAATGATGATATGATATGCATAGTCCTATAGAGATGAGTTTCAAATGGATTCATAAATACTTTGATATTGAATCCTAAACACTCACCATCCTATCTACCCCTTTCTTCATACTTTGTCAATGATCGTGTAGGCTTTCAGGTAGACTCGCTTTCTTCCTTTCTTTGAGTTGTTTTCTTGCTTATTGTACTCCAAGCTCTATTTGGATGGACTTTTCATTTGGTTCCTTACAACTTCATGTCTTCTTTGTCTCTTTTGTTTTCCATAGATGTGATCTTGAGTAATGGAATACTTTGAATGATCTTTCATGCTTCATTGAGGTCATCCTTTGAATGTGAATAATCTATAACACTCAATGTAAATATTAGTCCTTAAACATCATTAATGATTTGTTATCATCAAAACCTCTAGATTTTCCTTAGATGGAATCCTTAAGGTTAACAATCTCCCCCTTTTTGATGATAACAAAATATTGATATGTTCATAAGTAAGTGGAGTAGCATTTGAAAAATGCTCCCTCTATCAAAGTGCATTCAATGAACATAATGTTATAAAATAACATGCTTGTACATTGTTCATGAATTTTAGACATTAACATGCATATAAGATTATTTTCCTTTTCAAGAGATTTCTATAAATCTCCCCATATCAACATGCTTCTATCAAAATATATATATATCATTCATTTGACATGTAAGAATAAGTATGATAACATAATAATATATAATATGAAGCATTTGATCCAACAACTAGAGGCATTTTCCCCCTTAATACGAAACAACATAGCATTTCACACATCACACTTTTTTCCCCCTTTGTCATCTCAAAAAGGTGGGAGGCCTAAACAATTTCATTAAGCATTTATCATTAAGTATAATGAAGTGATGGCATCAAGAATTGGCAATATAGTGGTAATGACTATAATATGCTTTAGAATGCAATATATAAGCAATTATATCATAAGATACCAATTTTATTGATAGCATGAGTTAAATAGATCATTAAGGTTCATGACATATACAAAAATATACATAAGACATAAACCAAAGAATGAAGCATAAACTCAAATAGGCAAAAAAATATACAAAAGTATACATAGCAAAGCGTGATAAGAAAATAAAAATGAAATATGAACTAGAATGAACCAAAAGGCAAAAACCTTTTAAGGCAAATCTAGGAATTTAAGTGTACTTCAATCCTAATATATTTTTCCATTTGATATTTTCAAGAATGAGGGAAAATTTTATTAATATGATGACCAATAAGTCATTTTGTAGCATGTTTGACAATATTCAAAGTAAGTCAATTAGGCTTAGCAAATCATGCAATATTCCTTCTCAAGAGATTATCAATAATCTCCCCCTATGAGTATGCTTTCATTTATATTATATATCAAGTATTATGGATATGTTAGATAATGCAATAAAACAATGATATATGAAATGAGCCATTGATGCCAAAGATCTTCTTTTTATAAGCATATGATTGAATGATCAAAATCTTATAAGGCAAGAGACATACAAGGCATATATGCAAGTGGTGGCATTACACCTAGTGATATGCAATGAATTTCCAATAATGCAAAAACATATTTTCTTGGACAAGTATGATTAGAAATAATTGGCTACATGATTGTACATGTGGATGAGCTCAATATTTCTCTTATACATTTTTCTTTAAAATGTGATCTCAAGGTATCTCATGAAGTTCTAAAGTGCTAAAAATGGATATATCAAAGTAGAATAACACTTAATATCACATTAGCCATCTAAGCTAGAACAAAGTGTTCTTTAAGAATTATAATCCCAATATTAAAGTGTCAAATAAATATGTGAATTATGATTTTCATGACACTAATGGAGTTTTATATCTTTAAAGAATTCAAGTTTACACATCATGCTAATTTTAATTCATTTTGCATGCAAAAGGTAAACTTATTTGCACAAATCATAAATGTTGATTTAAGGATAGTATATAAGTAGAATCAACATATTTTCATCAATGGTTTTGCAAACACATATATATATATATCAATTTTGTCAAAAACCATCAATTTTGAGAAAATCACTAAGCCTTTAAAAGAAAACTCTATGAGCTTATTTTAATCACATAAGGCAATCGATAATTTTAAATATATAGTTCAAAATTTTATATATTTCAAATCCGAGTGATTTTTCTTTAGACTTTTTAGATATGAAGTTAATAAGTCATGCATTTGACAAAAATCATTTCATGCACAAACATGTAGCATTCTTATTGCTTTAATTCAAAGTCATATGTGCACAAAGACATATATACAAGGCATTTTATTGGTTAAACTCTTGGGAACACATTCTAGCTTAATTACCAATAATGATCCACAATGCATATTATGATGTAGATTTTAAAACTCTTCAAGTACTGGTGCTGCACACACATCGGTCGATCAAAATGATTCTATCGGTCAGCCGGTTTACATCCCTAAAGCAATTTTGATTTGCTTATTTCGGTCGGCCGGATTGAAGTTTCGGTCTGCCGAAATAGCTATTTCGGTCGTCCGGTTTTAGCTTCGGTCGACCAGTTTGTACAGGAATACAAAACCAGTAAATATCCTCATTGAAATAGAACTTGACTTTCCAGATTTGATCCAATTATTTTCAAGTTCAAATAATTTCATATTATGTGCTAGTGATGCCAAGAATGTAAGTGAATCATTTTAATAACACAAAGGCATATAAATGAATTTCTAGATATAGCTACTTAAAATAAATTCAAATGAAGTAGCTTTTAACATTTTTGAGTGACTTTCTTTAATGGCATGTAATTCCAAATATCTTTCACAAATTTAGTCTTAAGAGTCTCTTAACTAAAATCTATGAAACGAATGACAACAAGTTCATGCTAGCATATCTAAGTCATCTAATTCAAGACAAGCTACTTTATCATAGATATTTTTGTAACAAGTAGGATTCATGTCAAGATCACCAACCACATTAATTATGCCATGACTAGATATAGAAGTGATAATATAGTCCTTATCACATTGCACAATTAAGTCACGTTTAAGCTTATCAACTAAAAGCACACTTGCGATGAAGAAGAGGATATTTACCGAGACAAATAATTTTATTAGTTTTGGCATGGTTTCTCAGAGTAGTACACCTTTCATCCTTCTGATGTTGAGACGAATTTTATGACTTGATTTCTCTTCATGTGCTTTAGCCATTCATAATTGCATATCCAATTGTTGTTGAATGAAATATATTTTGAATCTACAAAGCATACTCAAGTGGTGGTCTTTGGTACCCCATTCTTTTAGGGTCCTTGTGAGTTAGCACACAATGATAAGGTTTCATTTGGAAACCAATTCAATACAAAGCACAAACGTGGTACTCACCTTAATTAACATGCTTCAAATTAAATCATCAATTTAAGTGACTCTAGCATGCTAATTCATTTGTCAATCATATAAGTGGATATACTTATGATTACATTTAACTCGATGAATCCATATGCGATGAATAATAATTGAGTGGAAAGCATAATTTCATATGTGGACCATAATGTAATTCCATGTGCATTATATGATGAAATTCAATAGATAATAATGAGATTCTTTCTAGGTGGGCAAAAATGAATAAAGTGCCCTTTTTAGAGATCTTTAAGAATTCAACAATTTGGAGTAAGAACTTTTCTTTCCAAAATTAAAATTTCATTTTCGAAGAGTGTTAGCTTGTTAGAAAGTGGTGTTTCTCTTGAGAACTACACTTTTCAAATCAATTTTGTCTAATTCTAAGTGTAGTATGCCAGATGCAATTCCAAGATTGTAATGCATGGATAAAATTATTTTAAATCAATAAAGCATGCATTAAAAATAGTTTGCATAAGCAATGAGTAATTGTAGAATGAAGATAAGAATTCCATAATAGATAATATATTATCATGGTCTTTATTTCTCTAGTGTAATACATTCAAGGACTCCTTATATGTGATGATTAAACTTTTAAGGATTTATTTTCGTTTAGCAACAGTTTGTTGATCATACATGATTCAAACATGCCAAAAGAGTCAAGCAATGAAAAGTTCATATAAAGTATAGCAATTACCATGCTTTTGTAGTTGTTCCCAATTGTAGTGCTCCTTTGCTTTGAGAGTGAAGAACTTGGAACATTTCTTACATCACATGTAGAACAACCATTGTCAATAAGCCATTTCTCTTTGGATGATGAAGATTCCTTCAAGCAACCCTATAAGGTAAACTTAGAAACTCTTCGTTTGGTACCCAAATTTTCTTGGGTTCATAAGTGTTAGGCAATGGCACAAAAGTTCCTTTTAGAACCCAAATCTTCTTGATCATTTTCATTTTTCTAAATGGACAATTGTGAATTTTGTGTCCTAACTTTTTACAATAATTGCATTTTGGATATTAAAAAGAACCTTTGTCAAATGAATCATTTAAGAGCTTTCTCTTTTTCAATGAGCATGCATCTTTATTGTAAGGATCATATCTAATCCCATTTTTGAAAGAGACCTTTCTTTGATTTCCAAGTATAGTATTCAAGTTCTCTTTTCTTTTGGTTAACTTTACTAAGATGTCATTTTGATCATCAATGACTTCTTTTGAAAAATTATTTTCGGAAACACAATCAATTGATGTTAATTCTTTATATAGTACATTATCTTTTTCCTTTTTCAAAGACTCATTTTCAATTTGAATCTTTTCTAATTCTTGCACAAGATAATGATTTTCATTTTTCAAAAAATCATTTTCTATTTGAACTTTTTCATGTCTTTGAGAAATATCATGATTATCCTTTTTAAGAGAATCACATTTTTCAAGCAATTTTTCTAGTACACCATGTAACTCTTTAAATGCATCATGTAAAATATTATGCTCATCAACTAACTCATTATAGGAATCATTTAAATCAAAAGAATCATGGTTGGAGTTTACCTCATCTTTGTCGGCCATAAGACAAAGAGCAATATCTTCATAATGATTAACCATATCTTTGATGTCATTTGCTTCTTTGCTAGAAGCTTGGAGAGTTTCACTCTTCTTTTGAATTGCTTCATTTTCTTCACTATAAGAAGATGAGTAAGTTCTAGCAAGATCATTCACATGATTAGTAATGTTAGTAAAACTAAAATTCATCTCATTATTTGAATCATTGTCATTCATGCTACAATATTCATTTTCATTGATAAGCATGCATAAATTTGATTCCTCAACATTATAAGTACTACCATGGAATATCTCAAGTGAGTTCCAAATTTCTTTTGTCATGTTATAATTTGCAATTCTATTGAACTCATTTTTGTTTAATGCACAATAAAGATTATTTATGGCTTTAGCATTGCATTGAATTAATCTACAGTCATTTGCAGCCCATTCTTTCTCTTCTTTAGGAACCATTGTCATTTATATTTCTTTCATAGGAATGAATGGTCCATTAACTATGGCAAGCCAAATTCTATAGTCTATGGATTGAAGAAAGTCTATCATTATTCTTTTCCAATAGCTATAGTTGGTTCCATCAAAAATTGGAGATCTATCAATACATTTCCCTTCTAGGTGTATGAATATGACATTGTTGACCATGATCGTACTCTAAGACGGTTAAGTCTTTTTAATTAGAGTTAGGCTCTGATACCAAGTGTTGCCTAAGTATTGACTCTAAAGGGGGGTGAATAGAGTCTATGGCAAATAATGGCCAATTTTCAGATTTGCAAATTCTACTTAACATCTTCTAACAATTATGCAATAATCAAGATATCGACATAAGCAATTAATAGCATAAATGTAAAGGAGATAAGGGAAGAGAGATTGCAAACATTCACACGGCGATTTTAGCGAGGTTTGGAAACTCCTACTCCTCGGCTCAAGACCCCTCTTGAGACTTCCCAATCCACTATGGCACCTCCTTACGGGTGGAGAGCAAACATTTACATGAAGTAACACCTTGCTTCACCTTGCTAAGAGATAACCTCTCTTAGTCTTCTTTTGGGTCACACCAAACCTTATAAATTGAAGCAAGCTTGTTTCTTCTTTCTTGGCCCACACCAGCCCTTACAAATGAAGATCAGATTTGTTGCATACAAATATATCTATCAAAGATTGATATGCAAATATTAGCTCACAACCTTCAACTCACTCTAAAGTATATATATGAAAAGATTGAAGTTCAATACTCTATGAATGATATGGGATGAGAGAGTAAGATATGAATGAAGAACAAAATCTCTTATGATGCTAAAAGATGTCTTTCAAGTGTAGTGATATCAAATCCTGAAGTCCCCTTACCTATTTATAGAGTTTCAGCAACTAATTCAAAAATATAGCTGTTGTGCACGGGTTTCAAGGCAAAATAGCCGTTCAGATTCGAATCTGTGCATGTTCGGTCAACCGAAATGAAACACTATTGTGTTTCGGTCGTCCGAAATGGTTTAAGTTGGCTATGATTCCTTATTTTGGTAGACCAAAATAATTCACCTTTTGTTTCGGTCGACCGAAACTGCTTCCTCCATTGTTCTAAACCATTCTGTGAGAATCGGCTCGTCCGATTCATTTGCCTCATTTATTTCGGTCGTCCAAAATAACTTGCCTATGCATTTCGGTCTACCGAAATGAAACTGCATCTCCAAGAATTTTGTTCTAAGTTAACAGATGAAACAGTCTGTGCACAAGACATCTGCACATACCTTATTTCCATTGAAAACATTTAAGTAAATGTCTTTACAGTATTTATATGTCTATTTATTTTAAGTTTACAATGTAAATAAGGAAGTACCCCCCATTTGGATTCAATAAAAAATACTAGAAAATTGAAATCCAACTAAATTAAAATGTAAAAATTCAGTTTTAGTACAAATTTGAATTTCCGACAGTTTTGGTACAAATGAATCCTCATGTAGACCAATGTAGACTTGGCCAAAAATTCTAATAAAATCAGTTTAGACTAGTTGAAGTATAAAAAGTTATTACCGGGAAAAATTATTTTGAAATAATCATTATTTCAAAAATTCATTTTTCACACTTAGTCAAAAATACAGTTTTTCATGACGTGCATTCTGGGGTCCTAATGTCCGTTACTAACTCATGGTAATGAAGGCTTCCCATACCTTAATTGTTGACCAATATGAATTATATGATTGATATACATGGTCTTAACATTTCTAGTATAAGTGATGAGTTTTTTCAAAGCTTATGCAAGCTTGAACTAACTCACTCTTTAGTAATGACTTCATGTGCAATAATATATGAATGAAGTGCATAATCTATTGCTAATGGATATAGGAACATATGAATGATGATATGATATGCATGGTCCTATAGAGATGAGTTTCAAATGGATTCATAAATACTTTGACATTGAATCCTGAACACTCACCATCCTATCTACCCCTTTCTTCATGCTTTGTCCATGATCGTGTAGGCTTTCAGGTAGACTCGCTTTCTTCCTTTCTTTAAGTTGTTTTCTTGCTCGTTGTACTCCAAGCTATTTTTGGATGGACTTTTCATTTGGTTCCTTGCAACTTCATGTTTTCTTTATCTCCTTTGTTTTCCATAGATGTGATCTTGAGCAATGAAATACTTGGAATGATTTTTCATGCTTCATTGAGGTCATCCTTTGAATGTGAATAATCTATAACACTCAATGTAAATATTAGTCCTTAAACACTATTAATGATTTGTTATCATCAAGACCTCTAGATTGTCCTTGGATGGAATCCTTAAGGTCAACAAAATTGTCTCTCCCCGGTGTTTTAGAGCTTGAATTTTAGGCTATGTTTGGTATGATGAGAAAGAAAAAAATAATAATAATATTAGTTATGAGGAAAATGAAAGGAAAGGGAATGGAAGGATAATTTTAATCCCCTATCGTGTTTGGTTGATTAATGAAAAGAAAAAAAAAAAAAAAAAAGGATAATAATCATATTTGAAAAAAGAAAAAGAAACTGTTTTAATAAAGGGATAATTCCATAAAAATGGTGTTTTGGAGGTTAAAGGACAAATAGATGGAGTCAAATTGTAGTTTCCCAAATTTATGGAGTTTTCTCAAATTCTGACCTGTACATGTAATTTTACTGGAGATCATTTTTTCATTCCCAAACTGCCCATCATATATTATTATGAATTGACCTAACTACCCCTTCAAGCTAACCTAAACCCAAAAGCCTATGCAGTTGATGAGCGCTGAAAAGTGCGCATTTAAACCCCTTAAGTTTAGGTATTTTAGGACTTGTATCCATCTTATTTTCCCGCTTTAAATTGATTTTGTATTATTTTCATTTTCAGGTACTTATCCCCAAAATAAGCTAACTCTGCTAAATAAAAGCATAATTGAAGCAATCTTGAGATGAATCAAAGAAAGGAGCAAAGTGGGAGCAAAAGGAAGCAGGTGGTGGAAATTCAGCAAGTTCGATCGATCTCAGAAAATATTTGATCGATCGAAAATTCATCGATCTCAGCATTTCAAAATGGATCCAAGCTCTTTTGTCCTTATCCAAAGATCCCACAAAGTTCTATCGATCCACTTTCTTCCGATCGATCGAAAAGATTCCATCTTATCCAGATGTACCACACTACCTACCACACTTGTTTCTTTTCCAAAAATATCTTCAAAGTATCTCAGATTTGTTTTTATCCAAAAAGGCGCCGCCATAGAGGATCGATCAAGCTTAAATTCGATAGATCTCAGCCATGTTTGATAGATCTCACCATAAGTTCGATCGATCGAATTTCCTCAAGTCCGAAAAAAGACAAAATCCAACTCTTTGAAAGTTGTCTCATAACCAATCATTGAAGGAATGTTGGAGTGCGAGCCCAGACCATTAAGGTGACATTTTAACCTACTTATATAAGGAATATAAGCCACTTTTACAAAAAGACTTTTGACACAATTTCCATATCACATTCTTAGTAAGAAAGAAAAGAAGAGAAGAGACTAGAGACACAAGTTTGGAGTTTTTCCATCCACCAAGAAGAGGAATAATTTCATCCATGGAGTTAGCCCTTGAGGGTTGGAGAAGCACATCCATGAGTAGCTAGACATCCTCTTGGGGCTAAAGTTAGCCCTAAGCATGATTTCTATATCTTGATTTATGTATTTTTGAGGAGATTTGTATTGTGATAAATGTTTTGACATATTTATATACATAGATCTTGTTTATTCAATAATTTATGTGGTTTAATGCTTCCAATTGATCATTTCATTCTATCCATATGTCTATGTATGCTAGAATAGATGTTCATGTGTTTGTCTCTATTTCTTGTGTTATTAATGCATGTCTATGTGTATTGATGCTATAGATCTAGAGATTGTCAAGACATGGTGCTTAATAGAATGCTCTTGTGGTTTATTTGATGGTTCATACTCATTTCTTGATGGATTGTGCTTCTCCCTTAGTTTAATTAGTTTAATTTCATGTTACTAGCTTAATTATAGTGTAGTTGTAGTTTAGATGTTAAATGGGAGGACAATCCATACTTGTTGTTTGATGTTCCATACTTATGAACGCAAGTAGCATATATCTCTAACCTTGTAATGTGTTTGGTTTGTGAGCTTAAAGAAAGAATTAATGGCTTAGTTTGATATATTGTGTTATCCACCATATTGCTTAGACAATATATGCTTAATTTGTCATCCATGCTTGTTGAAACAACCACACACTTACACTATGTTGCAATACATGTGTTTCCCCCTCATTAATCATTCATTAAGAGTGTAGAAAAGTTATGTTTAGTGGTGATTTCTAAATCGCAAGATCTCTCTCTTTTATTTTCTCTCTATTGCATTTAATTATTTACTTTAGTTTAAATTGCATCTTAGTGTAATTCAACCACCAACCAATCTTTTGATCACTCAACTTACTAACCCTAATCTCGATTTCACAACCTAATACGACCCAACAATCCTTTGGGACGATCCCTACACGCCCTAACTATATTTTTAGTGAAAGGTAGTAGTGGCAATTTCTAAATGTAAAACTTGGCCACATTCATCATAGCCCTACACCACTATCTTTTAGTACTTTAACTTTGGATTGGGGACGGCACAACACCAAGTTTTTGGCACCGTTGCCAGGGATTGATTGAAGGCAACGTCGTATTTGTGGAATCAATTAGGAATTAATACTCTTTTGATCGTGTCTTTACTTTGTTTTCATTTTGGTTACTTATTGTGTTGGTTCTTGTTTGACTAGGTGCATTGAAAAGAAGGTGAGCAAAGGAGCATTTCAAGCAAGGAGCTAAACAAAAGTAAGGAAAAAGCTAAAATCTAAAAATTTTCAAGGCTAAAATTGAAAATTAAATTGAAGTGCTAAAGGACCCTTTGTGAGCTCTTTCTTAACTCAATCTCTAGTTAAATCTTCGGCCCGCGTGGAAGCTTGCATTTCAATTCTTAGATAAATCGTGAGCCCGCGTGGAGGCAATTTTATTTTTCTTTGCATATTGTTAATAGCATGGGAGTATGGGATCATTGTATGTGGAGGAAGTTTGTTGATTATTGATTTGTTGCGAAGGTGAAGTGATTGTTCATTACTTGTTGCCTGTTGTGTTTTGTTGTGCATGCATGGTCGTAGGTTATTAAATCCTACTCTTGTCCCTCGTAATTTGAATCTTGAAACTATTGTTCGTACACCTAGGGGAAGGGGTAATTTTGATCATTCTACAATGGAAGAACATAATGAAGACCATGTGGAGGACCTTGGTCACATAGACCAACAAGGCATCCTCCACCCCAATATGCATCATGATAACATGCAAGTACCATTAGGCATGCCGAGGCCATTCATTCACTCACCACAATAACAAGGCCAAGTTCCATTGGGAATGCCAAGGCTAATCTATGTTCCACAACCTTCCATCATTCAAGGCAATCAAGGTGCCCATGTTGTACCTCCAATTGCTAATCCTCCCCTTGCTTTAAGAGATCACTACGTGCCTAATGAATACAATGCACCCATATGCATTCAATTGCCACCATTTAGAGCACACCACTATGAGATCAAACCACAAACCATTCAAATGCTTCCTAACTATCATGGACTTCCAAGTGAAGAACCTTACAAGCATTTTGATGAGTTTTTTGAAGTATGTTCCACCGTGAGATACACGGACATGCCGGAAGAGGTCTTAAGGCTTAAACTTTTTCCATTCACCCTTAAAGACAAGGCAAAATACTGGTTTAACAATCTTAGGCCTTTTTCAATAACTTCTTGGGCAGAAATGCAACAAGAGTTCTTGAAGAAGTACTATCCGGTTTCTAAGACCAATGCTATGAAAACCTCAATTCAAGAGTTTTCACACGGGGATGGGGAAACGTTCCATGAGGCATGAGAAAGATTCAATGAATTGCTTAGGAAGTGTCCACATCATGACATGCCCAAATGGCAATTAGTTCAATATTTCTTTGAGAGCTTATCGGACAATTACAAGGGCATGGTTGATGCTTCCATGGGTGGCTCTTACATTGATAGGCATGAGGATGACGTGTGGCGTCTTTATAAGAGCATGAGTGAAAATTCCTTGCATCGAACTTTATCTTCTAAGAATGGTAGGAATTCAAGTGGAAGGAAGAGTGTTGGCTTACATCAAGTTAACCATTCCAATGAAATAACCATCGAGATGAAATCTTTATCTCAAAGGTTTGATCAATTCTTGATCAACCAAAGCTCAGCAAATCAAGTATCTTCTGTCCTTAACCATTCCCATCATGCATCCAATGAGACATGTATGACCTGTTCAAATGTTTTACATTCTACTTCCAATTGTCCCCATGGACATATGCAAAATGAGCATCATGAACAAGTCAATGCAACTTTTGTTAATTAAGGGAACAATCCTTATGGTAATCACTATAATCCTAGTTGGAGGAATCACCCGAATTTCTCTTGGAGAAACCAAGGGGAAGGCTCATACCCTCCCCAATGTGGTTTCCAAGGGAAGTATGTTCCACCTCCAATGCAAAGCCAAGGTTCCCAAAGATATAGACCATTTCAATCACAACGAAATCAATTTTCTAATTCTCATTTTCCTAATCAACCATTATATTCTCAAGGAAATGCTAGGAGTCCTGCTTTTGAAGAGAAAGTTTTGACCGCTCTAGGCACTCTAAAGGCGAACATTCAATTGTTTCATTCTCATTCTCAATCCATTGCTAAGCTAGAAACCCAAGTAGGGGCAAATAGCTAGTACTTTAAATGCTAGAGAGAAAGGGAAAATACCTTTGAATGCCCCACAAAAGCAACAATGTGTTGTGGAGACTCATTCTTGTGGAGACTCATTCCTAATTGGAAGGTCACACAATAGGGCATGTCAACGCGGTGACTACCTTGAGAAGTGGGAAGATTGTGGACAACCAAGTGGGTATGTCTAATGAAGAGAGTGAACCGGTGCAACCACAAGTTGACACACGTCCTGTTTCTCATCCTATTCCTCCTTCATTGCATATGCATGATCTTTCAAATGAGAATATCTTGAAAAGTGATTTTGAAAATAAAAATTTGCAAAATGATTTCAAAACTTCCTATGTTGAAGTGACTTCTAAGAAAATGTCTGAAAATATTTTTGAGCCAAGAGCTCTATTTCCGGATGCTTTAAAAGGATCCATTTCAATTGACAAGCAAAAGGCCAAAACAAATGAAATTATGGATGTGTTTAGGCAAGTGAAAGTTAATCTTCCAATTTTGGATGCAATCAAGCAAATTCTGGCTTATGCCAAGTTTTGAAAGACTTATGCACCAAAAAGAGGAAGAACAAAAACCAAGCACCTAGGAAAGTGGTCTTAACTGAGCAAGTAAGCTCAATTTTGTAGCATAACACTCTTCCAAAGTTTAAGGACCCCGGTTCACCTACCACTTCAAGCATAATTGGAGATCATATCATTAATCGGGCTCTTCTAGACTTAGGAGCAAGTGTTAATCTTCTTTCATACTCGGTATACATTAAATTAGGCTTAGGAGACTTAAAATCGACGTCGGTGGTTTTGCAACTTGCCGACAGATCCATCAAAAAGCCTAGGGGTATCATTGAGGATGTATTGAGTAAGATTGATAAATTTTTCTTCCCTGTTGATTTCGTTGTCATTGATACGGAACCAGTCCCGAATCCTAAGAGCCAAATTCCTGTTATCCTTAGCCGTCTTTTCTTGGCAACTGCGAATGCCAACATTAACTGTAGGACGGGGATAATGAAGATCTCATTTAGCCATATGAAGGTGAAGTTGAATATCTTCAATCCGACCCCCAATTCATTTAACAAGCAGGAAGAAGTGAATGTTGTAGAGAAATATCATGACCCTGAATGTGAAGGAATGGAGTTTTTGTGTGAAACCAAAATTCCAAAAAGTTCATCTTCAACCCTGAATTCTAAGAAAGTAGTTTCAAAATCTTATTTTGAAAGGGCATGGAAGCCCAAAGATCATTTTGACCAAGGACCAAAAATTTCTTTTGAGCCTAATCCAACAAGTTCTCTAGGGAACCATTTGTTGGGTGGAGTTCAAAGCACTTATCACCCCATCAAGGAGGGGATACACTACAAGATGTTTGACCAGGGCTAAAAGAACCTAACGTCTTGCTAGAGACGTTAAAGACTAGTACATTTCGTAGGGTGTCATAACCCTATTCTTCCCTCATTTATATTTTAAATTTCATTTCTTGCGAAGTCTAGATATTTGCCTTAGGTTCATTTGCATTGCTAGGAACAGTGATTAGGATTGCATGCACTTTCATGTTGAAAATGAGCATTTTGCATAAGTTCGATCGATCTCCAAAGAGTTTTGATCAATCGAACTCCATACCTGCATCAAACCTGCATCCAATCACCTCTCTGTCCAATCGTTCGAAGAAAACCTACATATTTCAGCTCTCTATCCCATCGATCGAACTTGTTCCTAGATCGATCTTTAGTTCTTCGATCAATCCAACTTCATCTTGGATCGATCTGCAGTCTCAACACTTAGAAAAGTTTTGAACCTGCATCCAACCTGCATCAAAAAGCTCTCTGTCCCATCTATCGAACATGTCTGCAGGTTTTTGCATGTTCGGTCGATCGGAGTTATTCTTTGATCAATCTTGGAGAGATCAATCTCTGTTCTTTGAATTACTGTTTCGTTGAAAGTTTGATTTTTTTATTTTCTATTTTGAATTTTAAAATAGTAAATTATATATATTTTATTTTGTTTTATATTCCAAAAATAGTTTATTTTATTTTTATTTTATTTAGTTTTATTCTTTTTCAAAAAAAAAGAAAAATTCAAAAGCTTCAAAACAATTTTGTCTCTTAGTGAGGAGATATCGATTACAGTTCGATCGATCTGAGATTTCAGTTCGATTGATCAAACTGGTAACGAAATGTTTTTAAAAATCAAATCTAGGGTTGTTAGATCGATACCACAGATCGATCTAACACCCTCTCCTTCGTCCCTCGCCGCTGCAACACACCTCCCCACCTCCGGCGACTCCATCTCACCTCGAATCTCTCCACTTCATCTCAGACCTCTATTCTCATCTCCCTTTCATCTCATCTCTCGATTTGAGGTAAGATCCGAACCCCCCTCTTTTGATTTCAAGCTCTAATTTCATGAATCCATGCTTTAAATGTTAGATCTAAGGTGTTTTGAAGATGAATCTTGCCAATGATGAAGCTTGAAGCTATGTATATATGTATATATAGGTTTTATATTTTTTTTATTTTAATTTCGATTTTGGGGGTCACGGGCCATGGAAAGTGACCAATTATGTTGATTTTTTGTGTAGAGGGGCCCACAAGCTTGTTTGTGAGGCCCCCGTGCCATCCACGTCACAGATCTGTGACTTTTCGAATTTCACGTCACAGTTCGATCGATCGAACTTTTTCTTCGATCAATCTGTAACAAATCGATCTCATTTATTCTCAATCGATCGAACTTGCATCGATCTTACATTTTTGTGATCGATCGAACTTCACAGATTTGCATCACACATTTCACACACCATCTCTTGTGTTATTGATGTATTCTCATACATGCCCAATGCCTGTGTTTTCCACATTGGATGCATTCCATACTATACTGTCTAGCATGCTTCACATCATGTTACTCATTCCTTATCACTTGCATAGATTCATGTTCCTTATCTATTTTGTCTATCTTATTTGACATACATGATTCTATAAATTGTGCTTTAATTTTCTATAGTGGCACTGACTTCCTTTTTGTAAGTTTTCCTTTTATTTTATAGGCCATGGCTAGGGTAAAGACTGTTGCTCGTGGACATTATCACCGCAGGGCCAGGCGGAGATTGGACGACGAGGCAGGTCCATCTCACGCCCAGGACCCCATTCATGAGTCCAAGCCAGAGCCCTCTCATATTTAGGAAGAGCCAGCAGAGCCCACTCCACCTCAGTTTCCATCCACTGACAATCGACTACAGTCGTCGACTGAGGTATCTTCTTCACAGGCTAACGCTGAGGCTGAACACATCCTATCTCCATTACCACCACTAGCTCAGTCAGCCCAGGATTTAGACTGGCCATTGCCGAGATACTCACACCTTCGAGTGGCGCATGAGTCGGTCTTTGACATAGACTTCTTCTCCCGGTCTGCTCTTACCAGAGCAGCATATGACGATACAGACCGGAGAGGCGTCTCAGCCATACTAGCCCCTGTCACATACCCAATGTACCCGAGGTTGGTCTGGATGTTCTTCCAGAACCTCCAACCTACCTCAAGTAACCTGGCAGAGCTGCGGACTACCATTGACGGTTACCCTATTAGTATCACAGTGGACACTCTTTCCAGATCTTGCCGTTGTCCACACGTCTGCCCTCCTGATCTCCAGGATACATATCCTACCTTATGGAGGCCCTCATATGCAGACATGGTCATTGCACTCATAGGTCACTATGCCGGTGGCGAGACTTTCACCACCTGGACTTGTCTGCCAGATGACCTGTGGTTCTTTGATTCGGTGCTATTCCGAAATATTTTTATGGCCGGCCACAAGATACAGAGGCGCGGCGACTACCTAACAGCTCTGTACACCTTCTATACAAGGCACTGGCTATCCATTTCTGTGCTCATCTGGAGCGTTATGATGAAGCTGTATGTTGACCATATCAGCAAGGCCAAGCCCAAACGGGCTAAGTATCTCCCATTCGGCCATCTCATCACACAGATTCTGAGAAACCAGCGCTATCCCTCCAGCCACGGGAGCGTACTGAGTCTGAGGCCTGCTTGTTCCTGAAGAAGGATTGGGATAAGAGCTATAAGGCTCTTATCAAGAGTCTACAGGACGACGTTGTAGAGGCAGCTGAGGAGCTAGAGAGAGGGGAGTTAGAACAGGTAGCGGCTGCAGCAGCAGCAACAGAGCAAGCTGCAGACGATGTACCAATCGATCCAGCTGCCATGCACATGGTTATTAACTTGGAGCAGCTCGTAGAGGACCCAGAGCAACACTCTCCGGTTGGGTCGCCCGTTCATGGTGAGGAGCAGGCTCAAGATGCACATCATTTTCCTGACCCAGCAGTACCTGAGGCTCCAGCACAAACACCCGGCTTTGGAGAGCACATCCAGGCTTTGGAGGATGCCGTAGTCTCTATCCGAGCAGACACTGTCTCTATCCGAGTTGACATTACTTCACTCCGTACAGATGTCATGGCTGCGTTGTGAGACCTATCCAGAGACATATGCGGATCACGCCCTGCCCGTCCTTCCTCCTCCATTTGATATTTCCATATCTTCTTCTCCTATTATATATCTGCCATATTTTTAGATACTGTTATATATTTGCGGCCAGTTTGTTGGCCTAGACACTGGATGTACTGTACTATTCTTTATTTTTCTTTTATGCATACTTTGTTTATGGATGTCATATATTTGTATTGATATATCTGTCTGTGATTGACTCCATCAAGTGCATCTCAGTGACTTCAATAAGAGAGAGAGTGCTGCCCGACTTTTTCAGGACCACCCTTATACCTCTCTCTATTTTCAGTTGCTATCCCATTTACACTTGCATGTCCACTGTGTACTGTTATTATCCCTTTTGTTATCTGATGAGTTTTATCCAAGTGCCAAATTTTCAGGGCCACAGTTAATCCCAAGTTTAGGGCGGCTATGCCACCTACTTTGGATACTTCTGTCCCGGCTATTCTTTGCTATAGTTGCACTGGTATACTCTTTCCTTTTGTTCTCTTTGCACATTGAGGACACTGTGCCATTTAAGTTTGGGGGTAATAATAGTGTGATTTGCAGTATTTGCTTTCAATTAAAAAAATTTAGCATGACTTGTATATTTGAGGAATTTTCTATGATTGGTCCATAACTAGCTATGATTTTGATCTTTTGAGGACTATATTGCTTATAATTTAAAAATTGCTTGACTTGAGAGTCTAATACTAACGAGGCCGCTTGATATACGCCAAAATAATGTAATGAATGTGCGGTTCAAGAAAGGCCTTTTAGGTCAAGTTTAAATTTATAAAAACCACTACCACCATTACTACTAACGTAGCAAGAATGAGTAGGGATCGTCCCAAGGGATTATACGTGTTGGAATTTAACTTCGACTCTAATGTATCACAAGATTGCAAAGAAAGGTTGGTTGGTTGATTACTCTAGAAAATAATTAATTTCAAATACAATTAAAGTAAACTAATGAGAGTTAGGGATTTAAGAGATATGAAGAGAGGTCTTAGGGTGTTGGAATCACCACTAAGCTCATGTAATTAACCACTTGCTTTCTATTAATGGGGAATACATTGTTGTGGACAAAATGCGACTACCAATTGCAATATTAAGCATGGACCATCAAATTCATGCATAAATTGTCTACCTAACCAACAAATAAACTAAGTGTAGAACAACCCATCAAATCTAAGCATGACCCATCAAACTAGTCACAATTGTAGCACACATCAATCTAGAGAATCATGGAATTTGCAATAATAAGTCATGGAATGTCAACTCAAGTATAGATTGTCTACCTACCTACAAACATGAATTAAATTATAGAACAACCCATCAAGTATAAGAATAATCTATCAAATTAATTAACAAACCCATCTAATAAAAACCCATGCTTAGCCATCACTAGATCCTTAATTAATTACACATAGACATGCAACCAACATAGAGAAACTGGTGTAGAGATCAATTCCCAAATAATCACACATAAGACAACATGTAATTAAAATAGAGAATCAATAGGAAGAATTTAACCATATGAATCATGTGAGACATAATTCCAAATTTAATCACACATAAACATGTAAATAAATTAGAGAATTAATAGGAAGAATTAAATCATAAAAATTATAGAAATATACTAAGATTCATTAAATTCACAAGGTTAGAGCACTAATCATAACAATATATATACAAATCCCCAAAAATAGAAATACAAGGGTTTAGATAACACAAGACTTAGGGCTCATCCAAGCCCTAAGTGTAAATCTAGCCAATCATGGAAGAGGTAGATGTAATCATGAAACACTCAAAGGTAAGTTTCAAACATGGCTTCATCTTCTTCTTCTTCTTCTTCTTTGAAGCTCTAGAGAGAGGTAGTATGTGGATCTAGAGATGTGTTCTTGAGATGAGCCTCCACTTCCCTCTTGTCTTCTAACCCTAAGAATATAGAAATTGTGTCTTTTGCCTCTTAAGTATATCGCCTCAAAAAGTGGCTTATATTCCTTATATAGGTAGGTTAAAATGTCACCCTAATGGTCTAGGCTCACACTCCAACATTCCTCTAATGATTGGCTATGAGACAACTTTCAATGAGCTGGATTTTTGTCTTTTTGCGCACTTGGGGAAGTTCGATCGATCGAACCTTGGACTTGGATCGATCGAATATGGCTGAGATCTATCGAACTTAGGCTGGATCGATCCACGATGGCGGCGCCTTTTTGGATAAGGACAAGTCTGAGATATTTTTAGAGATATTTTTGGGAAAAGGACAAAAGCGGTTAACAGGGTGGTACAACTGGATAAGATCAATCATTTGGATAAGGACAAGAATGTTCAATCGATGAGAGAATCAAGTTGGATCGATCGAACTTTTGGGATCTCTGAAAATGACATCATGGCTTGGATCTATCTTTGAAGTGCTGAGATCGATCATGTTGGATCGATCGAACTTTTCTCTGAGATCGATCGAAGATGCTGAATTTCCACCCTTTGCTTCTTTTTGCTCTACTTTGCTCCTTTCTTTGATTCATCTCAGAATTGCTTCATTTCTGCTCTTATTTGGCTGAGTTAGCTTATTTTAGGGATAAGTACCTAAAGATGGCTTATTTTAGGGATAAGTACCTAAAGATGGAAATAACATAAAATCAATACAAAGCGGGAAAATAAGATAAATAAAGGTTCTAGAATACCTAAGCATAAGGGGTTTAAAAGTACACTTTTCAGCGCTCATCAAATACTCCTTGTATGCCTTGTGGATGCCATTTAGGAGTAAATTTTTCGGAAGATTGATATCATGCTTGCACTTGTAGTCCACATGATCCTGATTTTGTGATTGTTTTGAGATTCACTCTAGTATTCTACATTAGCACAGGTGCACACTAGCATTCAATTGTGGGGTACATGCTTTGTGGATTATTGAATTGGTTATATCCCAATTGGGCTAGTAGTGCATTGAAAGCTTTCATTTTGATAAAGGTGGATAACAACCCCTTTTAACTAAGTAGCCGGGATTCTAGCCTCATCAAGCACTGAACTTCTCGCGCCGAAAGGTGGAGGGCCCAAACTCTAGGTTAAAAAAAAATAAAAAAATAAAAAATAAAAAGTGAGGACTTCTCCCAAAATGTGAGAAGTGGGAAATGATTAGATGGAGGTTGTTTTGATTTGTAACCTAGTTGATTTGAGCTTGTGAGTCCTTAGGAGTGTTTGAACACCTAGTGCCTTAAAGCCGTCTTGTTTGGGAGTCATTGACCTAACGCTCGATGTAATACCCCTAATTTTAAAAAGGATAAAATTGGAATTTAAATTTCATTCTATGTGCATTTTTGTCTATTAATTTTGTGATTGTATGTTTATGTGTCAAATTGTTATTTTAATTAATTATTGTATTTAAATGGCTTGTTGTCTTTAATTGTATTTTTATTTTTTCTGTAATTATTAATTATTTTTCTAGCATGGACGTAACTGTTTTAATAAATTAAGTGTGTGATTATCATCTAGGGTTTTGTTTTAATTCGTTTGAGATTTATGTTGGGCCGACTAGGGTTGAGTTAGGATTTCTGGTTCTCCTTATAATTGAAATTAGGTTTTGAGTTAAGTGTATAAATATATATCATACGTCTCCCTAGGGTTTGATAACCCTATTCACGGCACAGGGAAAATACAGAGAATTGTGAAAATACAGAGAGTTTTGTGAGAAACTGAGAGGCACAGTTGGGAGTTTTTGGCCAAAGATTGTAGGCTGGACCAAGGAGGAAGGTTGAGGGTTGTTCGTAGGTTAAACCAAGAGGGGCAGAGGAGGTTCAATGGAAACAAAGGTCGACGGAAAAACCTAGGAGGAAAACAGTGAAAGGTTTTAGACTGAAACCTTAAAAGGCAAGTTATTTTCTTTTTCCTTCCCTTTGGCTCATGTTCTGTGCACTTAGATAGCCTCTAGGGCTTTAATTAATCTGTAATCAGGATTTACGTGTTTAGTATATGCTATATTGATGATCTGTTTGTATTAAAATCAAATCTGCTTACAATTTGTGCATGTCCGGTTTTGTTCCTTAAAGCATGTTAAGTTCTACTGTGATTTTTGTTATTGTACTTGCTTCCATCTTCTATAAATGAACCATGGGGATGTTAATGGGATGATATAAGATCCTAGGTTCAATATTGATGAGGAACAGAGGGGTTGGAATGGAACTGTTGTTGCAAAATAGTTTCAGTTTGTTCTTAAAGCATGTGTAGTTCAGCAGCAAATTTAATCTTCCTATTTGATTTCAATTGTTGTTTTTAAACCATTTGGATGCTATTTGATATTAATAAGACCCTTAGGATCAATTTTAGAAACCAACTGAAGGGTTGAAAGTGGCTGGGGGTCGAAGCAGATCATCAGAAACGAAGAAGGAAGCAGAACAGTGGGCTCAAAGGAGGAGAGAGCCGGCTCCAGGAAGTTTGGAGTTGGCTCCCCTTTTTTTTGGAGGCGGCTCCAAACACTTTGAGCCTGCTCCAAAAGTTTGTGGAGCCGGCTCAATGTTGATTTGAGCCTGCTCTATTTTTTTTTTTAGAGCAGGCTCTTTCCCAGTTTGATGCGTACTGTAATTTTTAGCTACTGTTTGGGCACTTGGGGTTCTTGAACAGTTTTAAAACTTTAATGGGGTTTTCAATGATTATTTTAACATATAATCAAGGTCTTGAATTGCATAAAATACCCCTTTGTGTTAATGGAATTAACAGTGCGCTATTTGACAACTATGCGTACGGATAACGATTGGAAGGAAATTAATTGTCTAGTTTTAATTTAACAATTTAAGATGCTATAAGATGATTCTAAATTAAGTTTTAGATGCACGGTGGAGTCTTTTAATTAATAAATTAGACTTGTGGGATAGTGTATGGCTCTGTGCTAAAAGATAGAACAGAATACAAGTATAGAACTTAATGCGCTGTTACCGGATGGAAAGAACTAAATTGCTTAAATTAAATTTAGCGATTTATTGGACTATAGTATTATTATAGAACTTATTTTAAATACATGATAGGGTCATTGTATATTAAATTTGAACTATGCATGTTTTGGATGTTAATTGTTAGAATATTAAATTCTTTGATGCAATTACATGAATTAATATTGGATTTTAATTGCTAGATTGTTAATCTTCTTTTTGCAATTATTTGAATATTAGTTTTGGATTGTAAATTACTAAACTGTTATATATATGATGTAATTTACAAGGATATGGAGGATTGTATGCACCGGTATGGGACGGTGACATACTAGAGACGGTTTAGCTCAAAACGCCTAAACCTAACCTAACGGATTAAAGGAATGGATTTATAAATATTGAATTCTAATTATATTTAAGTTAAATCAACTGTAACTAAGTTGAGTGGCTTCCTGGATTAATGGGTGATGGTTAAGTCATATCAACTGAATAAGTTGAGTGACTAACTAATTTGTTATTGTATGTCAGTTCGATAAATAATTGAACTACATACCCTGGTTTTAGACGGACTTTATATATATGTTTATGGTACTACAAGATGAGCTTGAGTCTCAGACTCGTTGGTTAGGGTGCGTATATGCAGTGGATGCGTAGCTGGTTATAATAGGTTGAGGTGTACCCTGTTAGGTCAAGGTACTCATACCCACCTTTGGATGCGTTTTCGCATATTGCCTTCTATTCAGGTTGAGACCCTTATTATAGACCAGTGAATGTCCCTTAGTGTGGATATATATATATATATATATATATGTATGGACTAGATATCTATTGTTGAAATATCTAAGGTGTATCTGCGTATCGGGTCACTGTTTGGATTGCAGTTAGAGAATAATTTGCATGTGGGCCTGACCCATTCTTATTTTTACAGGTGTTCATTAATTCCAGTCTTAAAGCTGGATCGTGCTGAGCAGATACAGTCATTCACTCCACCAATGCTGTAGGATTTTGTTTCATGTTTTAGGCTTTGGTTTTATTTCCAGTCATTTGAGTTCAGTGGGATATTTTAGGGGTCCATTAGATGGATTCCCGAGTTGTATAATTTGGAGAACGATTTATATTCGTGGAGGATCAGTTGTAACAGAATAGTTTTATTTATCAATGGAATTATTTATTCTAAGGTTTCGATTATTGGATTATCATTTTAGTTTTCATTTCAGCAAATTTTATTTATCTCATTTGTCTTAATTGTATTCTGTGTTCGATTATTGCTAATTGGTTTGATATCCTCGGGTAATCAGGCGTGGCCCTGGCCAACCCACATCTGGAGATCCGGGGGTATCACACTCAACCTCATGGATCGCTAAAAAGCTTAATAGATCAATACATTGCACCATGCTTCCATCTTGGATTCTTAGGATTAAAAAAAAAAAATCGAGTGAAAAGAATAAGCGCACCTAGAACAATAAAGCTTTAATAAAAGGTCCACTCTTTGTTTTGATGATCGGTACTAGATTTGTATGCTGGTTTGAGGGTAAGGATGTGATCATTTCTTTAGTTGACTTAGATAGCAACATACTTGATGCCGGTCCACTCAAAAAGGATTCTAGAGTTGTTTTGATTTGCATGATCATTTTCTTGATGTGTGGAGGACCATACTTGCTTGCTTGATGTTAAAATTTTGGGAGATTGCTTGGAAATGGTTGAAAAATTTTGGGAGATTGCTTGGACCATACTTGTTTTGATTTGTAAAAGTGGCTCATATTCCTTATATAAGTAGGTTAAAATGTCACCCTAATGGTCTGGGCTCGCACTCCAACATTACTCCAATGATTGGCTATGAGACAACTTTCAATGAGTTGGATTTTGTCTTTTTTCAGACTTGAGGAAGTTCGATCGATCAAACTTATGGTGAGATCGATCGAACATGGCTGAGATCTATCGAATTTAAGCTGGATCGATCCTTTATGGCAGTGCCTTTTTGGATAAAAACAAATCTGAGATATTTTGAAGATATTTTTGGGAAAGTGACAAGTGTGGTAGGTAGGGTGGTACATCTAGATAAGATGGAATCTTTTTGATCGATCGGAAGAAAGTTGGATCGATCGAACTTTGTGGGATCTTTGGATAAGGACAAAAGAGCTTGGATCCATCTTAAAATGCTGAGATCGATGAACTTTCGATCGATCGAATATTTTCTGAGATCGATCGAACTTACTGAATTTCCACCACTTGCTTCCTTTTGCTCCCACTTTGCTCATTTCTTTGATTCATCTCAAGATTGCTTCAATTATGCTCTTATTTAGCTAAGTTAGCTTATTTTGGGGAGAAGTACATAAAAATGGAAATAATACAAAATCAAACTAAAGCGGAAAAATAAGAAAGATAAAGGTCCTAGAATACCTAAGTTTAAGAGGTTTAAATGCGCATTTTTCAGCGCTCATCAGCAGCAGCAGCCCTCAAGTCTCTCTCTCTTCATGAACTCTATGCCCACAGTTCGATAAAGAATTTCAAGAAGTTGTTGATGGCATCTATGAAAGATACCCTTAATCGGAGCTCCATTTAAAGAATAAGCGGATGGACATCATAGATCTGTTGAATGATTCCAAAGGAGATGTTGCAAAAGAATCCATTGAGTTGAATATCGAAGAATTCAAAAAAACTCTTTCACAATTGGATTCTCAGATGAAGGATCTTCTAGCAATAGCCCACATAACATGGTAAAATGAATTCACTGGAAGCCTATTTTTTTATTTTTTTTATTACAGTGTTCCTGTGTTCATTAAAGATGAATTCTATTCATGTTGGAAAAATATGGATTTCATTATGGGAATACAATTTATTTTACAACACATTGTCAGTTCCCTGAATCAAGATTTTTAAGACTATGATCCCCACCGTAGTTCAGAAATTGTTTTTTGTTGGCCATTCATTCTCACCACCGGTTCATACCGAGTTCACCGTGGCACCACAAGCTTTACCATTGTTGCCGATGCCACACCTCTTCTTTGCCGGCATCACAATTTCAACTTTCAAGATCACTTTTTTTTTTTTTTTTGCAGCTCTCATCATCCTCGCTGACCGTTCCAAGGTCACTGCCCGTTATTTCTCGCCATCCTTGTTCATCGTATGTGCATTGGAGTTGCTGGTTCGGTCACCAGTCATTCCTTGCTTGCTGCCCACTTGGTCACCGTCCTTTGTCTTCGCTGGAATCCTCTTTAGCCCGAGGTTCAGGCCCTTATATTATGATCGCCGGTGAGGTATTCCTTACTCACAACCGTTCTAATCTCTCTGCCGGCTATATTTTAGTTGTCGTCCGCTGTTCCAGTCACCATGACTGACAATCTGATCCTTGCTCATTGTTGCCCACATCACCGTCAACCTGTTCCGTGAAAACCTAGTTCATCGCCATGATGTCACTTCTCCAATGCCGATCCACACCGCCGTTTAGTCCTGTTGAGAAGTTCCTCATCTCAGTCGTCCATTGGTCACCAACTCCTTGAGGGTATGCTGCTGCACAGGCTTTTGGGTCTCGGTTAGCTTGAAGGGGTAGTTGGGTCAATTCGCAACAAGATAAGATGGACACTTTGGGAATGAAAAAATAATCTACAGTAAAATTTCATGTCCAGGTCAGCATTCGAGAAAACTCCATTAATCTGGAAAACTAAATTTTGACTCCAACTAATTGTCCTTTGACTTTCAAAACACCATTTTTATGGAATTATTCCTATAATAAATTTACTATTATACACTTTTATATTTTTAAAAATAAATTTATAGATTTAACTATGTAATATAAAAATAAATAATAATTTGATAAAAATATTATTGTTCTTTTAAATTCATGTTATACCTTTAACTTCTATGTTAGATAGGCAAAAGAAATATATGCTAAATAGGCAAAAAAAAAAATAATACTATTAGACAAAAGAAATACATGCTAGATAGGCAAAAGAAATAATACTATTTTAATACAAATGATAAGGTTGGTGGTAGAATCAGACCCATATAGACTTTGAGATCTTTTAATCAGTTTATCAATGACTGTTAATTATTGGAAATGGGCTTCAAAGGTTACCCTTTCACCTGGAATAATCAGAGAGGAGGTGTAGCAAACATTTGTGAACGTTTGGACAGGGTCTTATGTGATAAATATTGGTTGTTAAACTATCCCAAAACAATTCTTCAACATGTCCAAGTTGTCGGATTTGATCATATGGCCATGGTGTTGGATACTGCGGGAGAAGTTCAAAAGCCGGTAAAGTCTTTTAAGTTTGATGCTAGGTGGCTTGAGGATGATGAGTGTCATACAACAGTAGAGAACGCTTGGTTGTTTGATGTTCGAGGTACTTTCATGTTCCGGATGAGATCTAAAATTTCAAAATGTAAAGAAGAGTTGAAGCAGTGGAGTAAGAGAAAGCAATGGAATTCAGGAAAATTGATTCGTGAAAATGAGGAGGACCTGAAGAAGCTTCATCAGAGTAGTAGTTTTGATGCAAACAAAGTTAATGAGGTTAGTAAAAATTTAAAGAATTTGTGGAGAAGCGAGGAGATGTTTTGGAAACAAAAGTCTAGGGTTCAATGGCTTAAAGAAGGCGATAAAAATTCAAAGTTTTTCATGCTAAAACGTAGTAAAGAAGGAAGAGGAATCTTATTTCTGGACTTGAAAATTTTAAAGGAGTTTGGTGTGAGGATGATCGCCAAATTTGTCATATCGTACTGACTTATTTCTAAGATTTGTATAAATCAGAGCAAAATTATGATTTCAATAATTTCCTTCAAGCTACCACTCAGCTTATTTCAGAGGAGGACAATAGGAATTTGATGAGATTGGGAACAGAGGAGGAGTTAAAGGATGCTTTGTTTGTTATGAATTCTCCGAAGGCTCCCGGACCTGATGGCTTCTCTCCTTTATTTTTTCAAAGGTATTGGGGTTTGGTTAAAGATGATATTTTGAGCGCTTTTAATGATTTTTTAAGCTCAGGGAGTTTACTTAAATGTTTGAATCATACTAATCTCGTTCTTATCCCTAAAGTGAAAAGTCCAACCAAAGTGTTACCGTTTAGACCTATTGCGTTATGCAATGTGGTTTATAAAATATTTTCCAAAACGTTGGCAAATAGATTGAAACCTTTGCTTGAGAAGATCATTGATGCTCACCAATGTGCTTTTGTGCCAGATCGTTTTATTTTTTATAGCATTTTAGTGGCTCATGAGATTTTACATTTTTTGAAAAATAAAGGGGGGGGGGGGGGAGAGGATATGTTTGTTGCTTTGAAATTGGACATTAGTAAAGCCTATGAAAGGGTTGAGTGGAATTATTTGTTAGCAGTTATGGAGAGAATGGGCTTTGCAAAGGAATGGGTGCAGTTGATTAAAACTTGTTTGGCTTCTGTCAGTTACTCAGTGCTATTGAATGGCAGTCCCCACGAGATGTTTATCCCTTCTCGAGGTTTGAAATAAGGAGATCCTTTATCCCTTTATCTTTTTCCCTTGTGTGCCCAAGGTCTCTCTAATATTCTGCATGCTGAATTATCATAAGGTTCCCTCTCTGGAGTTCAAATTTATCATAGAGCTCCCAGAATCTCTCACCTTTTTTTTGCAGACGATTGTTTCTTTTTTTGCTAGGCCGAGAATGAAGAAGTTCAACGATTGGCAGAGATATTGAAGGGGTATGAATTAGCATCCGGACAAGCTATTAATATGGATAAATCAGCATTATTTTTCAGCAAGAACACTCCTCTTTCAGATAGAGATTCTATCCGCACAATTCTTGGACTCTCCAGAGAAGGTATGAACGAAAAATATTTAGGTCTTCCATCAGTTGTGGGAAGATCTAAATCTGAAGTTTTTGCCTACATTGAAAGGAAGATTTCTTCTAAAGTTAAAGGGTGGTAAGGAGAATTTTTATCGACTGGAGGGAAGGAAACAATGGTGAAAAGTGTACTTCAGGCTATTCCAGCTTGTACGATGTCATGCTTCAAGGTGTCTTACAAAATATGTAACACGCTGAAGAGGAATATTTCCCAGTTTTGGTGGAGTGGCAATCTGGAGAAACAAAAGATTCATTAGGCTAGCTGGAAGAAATTAACAGAGAATAAAGCAGATGGGGGGTTGGGATTTAAAGACATGGAAGCTTTCAATACAGCTTTGTTAGCAAAACAAGCATGGAGTCTCCAAGTGGAACGGAAAAGTTTGTTTTTTCAAGTTTATAAAAGTAGATATTTCCCTCATTGTGATTTTCTCAGAGCTAAAAAAGGTTCAAATTCTTCATGGGCCTGGCAAAGTTTTCTCTCAGCCAAAAAAGTGATTGAGAATGGGCTGGTATGGAAGATTGTAAATGGTCAGAATGTTAGAATTTCGGAGGACAGGTGGATTCCAGATAAAAACAATTCTACTCTTTCTACTCTAGAACCTTCTAATTCTAGCATTTACAGAGTAGTTGATTTGGTGGATCAACATACAGGAGGATGGAATGAGTTTCTGATTAAACAAATTTTTAAAGAAGAAGATTGGAAAAGAATTTTACAGATCCAATTACGGGTTACCGAAGGAGTGGATAAACAATGGTGGCTTTTTTCAACAAATGGCTCTTTTAGTATAAAATATGCATATCAGGTTGCACTTAAGTTAAAAAGAGGTGGGATGCGGCATGCCAACAGAGGTGAATGTGGAACAAGTGGGATAGAAGAACGTCAACAGCAATGGAAACATCTATAGAAGTTGAAGGTTATGCCAAAAATTAAACATTTCCTTTGGCGTTGTTTAAATGAGGATGTGGCTGTACTAGAAAGTTTGGGTCGGAGGAAGATGATGGTTGATATTATATGTAAAGTATGTGATTTGGAACCTGAATCAGTTAGTCATCTTCTCCATAGGTGTCCACGAGCCAAGTTGGTTTGGAAGCTTTCTACGCTTAGATTAGATGGGGAGGAAGTTGGCCATGGATAGTGGGATAGATGGTGGAGATCAAAAATGGAGAATTGGTCGGGCTTAAGTAAGGAGCACTTGATGAAGAGTATGGTTGCTTTTCTTTATTGGCAGATTTGGAAGGCGCATAATGCTTGGGTGGCAAAAATGGTGGGATGCAATGGAGATAGTTAGAATTGGAGAAGCTCACTGTTTTGAATTTTTAAATTGCAATGTTGCTCCTTTTGCTACAATGAGATCACACTGTTCAGGGCAAAACAGTTATGGGAATCCTGTTAGGTGGCAAGCTCCTCCAGTGGACACGATTAAAGTTAATACTGATGCATCATTTTGCAAAGTATTATGTGAGGCTGGAGGTGGAATGGTTCTGCGTGATCATAGGGGAAATGTGTTGCGATTGACGTATTTTTTCTTTCAAAGAGTTTCAGATCCGTTAGTGGCTGAAGGCTTGGTGTTTCGAAAGGTTATGGACTAGGTTATTCGATGGGGTTATAGTCGTATTGTGTTTGAGATTGATGCAGAGGTCATCGTCAAGGCTGCGATGTTGGATGGGTTTTCCTCTCTTTTACTTATCCCTCTAGTAGAAGATATCCGTGAATGGCTTCATCATCACCCCGATTTTGATTTGGTGTATACGCCTAAAGCAGGGAATGAGGTTGCACATGCAGTTGCTGCTTATGCTTTACAAGAGAAAAATACCTGTATGAGATGATAATTTCTCAGAATTTGTTTTGCATAAAGCTAGTTTGGATGTAATTTCTGATTCTAATCAATAAATATGTTTTCTTGCTTGTGAAAAAAAAAAATTAAAAATTAAAAATTAAAAATTGAAAATTAAAAATTAAAAGTTATCAATAAAAAATAGAAAAAAAAAAAAAAAAGAATTCGAGAATAATATTTATATGACAAATTTATAAAAAACATGAAAGAATTATTGATAAATTATATAAACTTCTCACAAATAGAATGCAGAAACAATTATTTCAGCCTCTCCAATCGCCTCATCTCAAAATTTATAGGCCCATGGATGACGGGCCACAAGAAAAAAAAAAAAAAAATGCAGCCTCCCAATCGCCTCCATCTCTATTCTCGTTCTCAACTCTGAAATTGCCCTCTCTCTCTCTCTCTCTCTCTGCAACTGCAAACTACAAAATCTACAAGAATCTGAAGTTCAAAACCCGCCTCCATCTCTAATCTCGTTCTCAACTCTGAACTTGCCCTCTCTCTCTCTGTGCAACTCTGCAACTGCAAACTACAAAATCTACAAGAATCAGAAGTTCAAAACCCTTATATTTCAGTTTATCTATCTGTCTGCAAGAATCAAAAGTTCAAAACCTATTACCTATATCAAAACCCATATCGGCATATATTTCAGATTGTTCAAAAAATCAAAACCCATATCTTTCAGTTTCCATCGCCCGCTGTTCCAGTTCGGGTTCGCCGTTCGCAAGCTTCAACCGCCGTCTCTCAACTCTCGAGCTTGCCCGCCTCTCTCTCTGCAACTGCTAACTTGTATGTATGGGTTTTGTTTTAATTTTTTTTTTTCTAAATCAACTAATCAAGCTCTGATTTCTTGTTTTGCAAACTAAAATCAAGTGTAATCTTGATTTTGTGTAATAGGGTTTTAAAGTCGCCATGTCAATAATACCACAAGAGCTCTACCCAAGTCAAGACGACCTCCTCTACGAAGAAGAGCTCCTCCGAAATCCATTCAGCTTGAAACTATGGTGGCGCTACCTAATTGCTCGAACCGACGCAAATTTCAAGAAACGTCGCACGATCTACGAGCGAGCCCTCAAAGCCCTCCCTGGAAGCTACAAGCTCTGGTACGCTTATCTCCGCGAACGCCTCGAACTCGTTCGCAACCTACCCATCACACACTCACAGTATCAAACACTCAACAACACCTTTGAAAGAGCTCTGGTCACAATGCACAAGATGCCTCGCATTTGGATCATGTATTTACAAACCCAAACCCATCAGAAGTTCGTCACTCGCACTCGCCGCACTTTCGATCGTGCTCTGTGTGCGCGGCCTGTGACCCAACACGATCGAATTTGGGAACCGTATTTAGTATTTGTCAGCCAAAAGGGTGTCCCAATCGAGACCTCACTTAGGGTTTACCGAAGATATTTGAAATATGATCCATCACATATTGAAGATTTCATAGAATTTTTGGTGAATTCGTGTCTTTGGCAAGAGGCGTCTGAGAGATTAGCTGGGGTTTTGAATGATGACCGGTTTTATTCCATAAAAGGAAAAACGAAACACAGGTTGTGGCTTGAGCTTTGTGATTTGCTCACTCAGCATGCCAAGGAAGTCTCAGGCTTGAATGTGGATGCCATAATTCGCGGAGGAATTAAGAAGTTCACGGATGAGGTTGGGCGGCTTTGGACTTCACTTGCAGATTACTATATTAGGAGGAACTTGGTAGAGAAGGCAAGGGATATATTGGAGGAAGGCATGACTACAGTGGTTACAGTAAGGGATTTTAGTGTGATTTTTGATGCATACTCACAGTTTGAAGAGAGTATGCTTGCTTTGAAGATGGATGAAATGAGTGAGAGTGAGGAGGACAATGATGGTGAAAAAAGTTCTGTTGAGGATGACGATGAAGATGACCGTTTCAATGTGCCCAAGCTTGAAGAGAAGCTTAAAAGATTCTGGTTGTGTGATGACAAAGATGTCGACTTGAGGTTGGCAAGATTGGAACATCTCATGAATAGGAGGCCAGAACTGGCTAATAGTGTCCTTCTTCGACAAAACCCACATAATGTGGAACAGTGGCACCGGCGAGTAAAGCTTTTCGAGGGTAATCCTACAAGGCAAATTCTGACCTACACCGAGGCAGTGAGGACTGTTGATCCCATGAAAGCTGTGGGGAAGCCTCATACTCTGTGGGTTTCTTTTGCTAAGTTATATGAAAGCCACAAAGATATTGTCAATGCAAGAGTTATTTTTGATAAGGCTGTACAAGTCAACTACAAAACGGTGGATAATCTGGCTAGTATTTGGTGTGAATGGGCAGAGATAGAACTGAAGCACAAGAATTTTAAGGGGGCACTGGAGCTTATGAGACGAGCCACGGCAGAGCCATCAGTAGAGGTCAAAAGGAGAGGTAATTATTTCCTTGTTAAGTTGTGCTATATTAGAGTTACTTGTCATTCTCCTAACTGAGGAAGCATGATAAATTTGTTTTTTCGACTATAGTGCACTAAATTTGGTTTGAATGTATTATTATTATTGTTGTTATTATATATATATATATATATTATATTCCTAATTGATGTTGATTTTATTGCAAAGGATAATCAATGAAATACACGGCTATAAGAGAAGGCATACCTTCTCAGTACAAAGTCTCTACTAATGAGAATATCGACTTCCAATAGCATTGGAAGAGAAAAAGAGAAAAAAACCGACTTAAAATTAAAGATGCTACAATGTAGCATAAATGTCATTTAGGGTACATCACATGATGTCCGTGGCCTCCTACAAAGCCTGCTTTGCAACAATCTTTTCCAATGCTATTGCAAGTCGATATTCTCATTAGTAAAAGAGAAAAAAACCGACTTAAAATTAAAGATGCTACAATGTAGCATAAATGTCATTTAGGGTACATCCCATGATGTCCGTGGCCTCCTACAAAGCCTGCTTTGCAACAATCTCTGGAGGATTGGAACCATTATCATGAGCTCTAGAATTCCTTTCCTTCCAAATATGCCACACAAAAGATGTAAACAGCTTGCTACCTTACTGTTGAAAGAATCATTATGGAATTTAGAGATAGCCCAGGCCATAAGGTGAGATGAGGTGTTAACAGTAGGCATCTCCCAATGCATGAACTCACAAATCCAAAACCACATCTGTTTAGAGAAGGGACAGTGTATAAACAGATGATTATTTGAGTCTTCAGGTCCACAACACAAGTGGCATATTGCTGCTACTGGTAGACCAAGGCCTATAAACGAGAATTTCGAAGTGAATGAACTTTCACCTTTCTATACAGAATTAGAAGTATAGTCCATGGGATAAGGGGATATGTTCACAACTTTTACTTACCCTTTACATGAAATCAATTCCTTGTTTGTTGGCATTACTGCCCTCAAATAATATTCATTATCTTCAAAACAAATTTCATCCTCTTTTCAATTTTCAAAATCCTTTTTGCAAGCTTAATCTTTCCGCTTTGTGGACCTCTATTCAACTGATTTTCCTTGTTCCTTGTTGTTCGTGACAATTTTATTGGGCCTGCAGGGAAGAAGTTCTGTTCTTGGCTACTTATATATAATTGTATATTCACAAGTGTATATACATAATGTATTTGAATATGTAACTATGAACTTATACACCTGTATTTATCTAAGTAAAGACATGCATGGATGCTTTCTTTATCAGTTTATGGATTTGTGTAGAATTGAAATATATGCTAAGTTGTTAACATAACTAGTCTTCTACTGATGTTTGAATTTTTCTGTTTAGATGGGAATATGGGATTTTATTAATGAAATAATGCTGTGTCAATGAACTACTGAATTACATTTCACACCTGTGCTCGGGCACCTTGTAGGTATCAACTATGTCAAATGAACAAATTCTTATATAATAGGTTACGGTCCTCGCGAACAGGTTGCTTGTCTTTTACAGTTTATTGTAATTTGATTTCATCCAAGTTTATCGCTATATTCTCATCCAATATCACTATTCTCTTCCTGAGTTTTATGTATTATAGTCCGTTACAACAAACCTCTTCCTTTTCGTTTTTTTTTTTTTTTTTCCTTCTTTTTAAATTTTGTGGGATTCTATCCGTGTATATCCAAGGGTTTATGGATGTCTGATTGACAGGGAATAGTCCATTATTTTTCTCTTACCTTATAAATTATAAGGAGTAAGGACGTTGCATGAATTTTTCATTATATTTTACATGGCATTCGAATATATTAATTGCAAAATTAGGGGTTTTGCTAAAGCAGTGGCTGGGGCACATAAATGACGCTCCAGATATTGTGGTGTTGGAGATATCATTTGTACATAGATTTGAAAAGAGTTCCATTCTATTGTATTTAAATCAAGTTATTTCATACCATGAGTATTTTAAATCTTATTGTTGGATATTAGTAGATGACATCATTCGCATTTATAGTCATCATGTGTAGTGGCTCTATTTTTATTTCTTCTTTCTTTTTTCATTTTACCAGCATGTCCATTTTAAGTTGGCCAATGTGCTTCTAGGAAACTGTATACGTGCCTTCAACTACTATTAAAAACAGATATTTGGTTTTATTGGCACCTCTATATGGCCACCTTTTGGTTTTTGACATAGATGTATTTTATATCAAATATGAGGGAGACTAATTGTTTAGCAAATTATGATTTCAGATTATGAATTTATTTGTTAGTATTGAAGTTACCTCATTGGAAACTTTAAGGGAAAAGAAAGCAATTAACCACACCTTTTCTATTTGGTTAGAAGTTTCATTTTTAAAAAGTTGGATCTTATTTGATATGGCATTTATGAAACCATAACTAACCTTTGGATCTTTGGTCTATCTTTTTACACAACAGTGGCTGCTGATGGCAATGAACCAGTGCAGATAAAGCTGCACAGGTCCTTGAGGCTTTGGACATTCTATGTTGATTTGGAGGAAAGCCTTGGTAATTTGGAGTCAACTCGAGCAGTTTATGAGCGGATATTGGATCTAAGAATAGCCACACCACAAATTATAATTAATTATGCTATGCTTTTGGAGGTAAAGACATAGCTTTCACTGTCTTGCTATTGTCTCTCTGAGTCTCTGGTTTATGTGGGTTGAGAACTAATGTTTCATTATTTTGATATTTCTAGGAACATAAATACTTTGAGGATGCCTTCAAGGTATATGAACGAGGCGTCAAGATTTTTAAATATCCGCATGTAAAGGACATATGGGTCACATATCTTTCCAAGTTTGTCAAAAGATATGGGAAATCAAAATTGGAACGCGCGAGGGAGTTGTTTGAGCATGCTGTTGAAATGGTATGTACTACTTAGATTATTGTTGCTGTTTTTATTATTGTTATTATTATTATTGGGTAGGTAAGACACACACACACACACACATAACTATCCCTCACGAGGACTTGAACCCTCAACCTTCCATTTGGAAAGCAAAGGAGATGCTAATAGAGCTCTCTTGGTGGTGTACTTTTCAGATTACCATCCTTCTTGATCCTTTTGATTGTAATCAATGTTACCTTGGTGTTTTGACCTCCTCTCCATTTTATTAGCTGCTTATAAAGTCTGCAATCTGCTTTATTGAGCTGAGATTAAATTGAATATAATTTGTGGCCACACCATTCGTTTGGAAAAAAGACAAGGATGATGATGATGACAACACATGAGATTGTATTGGAACTTCAAACACAATATATATATATATACACACATATACATACATATGTTGAAACTTAAAACATCGTCCATTGAGAACTTTAAGTCAATGACTGCGTAAAATGATTCACAATTTTGAACTCTATGTATTTTGTAACGTCTTTGTTTTTTTTTTTTTGTAAGTAATAAATTACTCCCTCCATCCCAAAATATTTGTCCATCTTTTCATTTTGGGATGTCCCAAAAAACATGTCCTATTTCAAAATTGAATGTACTATTTTTTATAACATTCCCAAATTATCCTTTTAACTAAATAACTACACTAGTTACGGAGCACTATTTTGTCTTTTAGTAAGGGCATATTTGAAACTTCACTTTTATCAATACAATAAAAAACTATTAGAACTCCACTACTATAAAAAGTTGATTTCCCATGCAGGACATGTATTTTGGGACAGAGGTTGTATATTACTAAGAGTCACATATGAGGACACATACCCGTGTACATGTGCCACTTACAAAGCAAACACCAATACATAAAGACGATCCAAACCCCTATGTATTCACGAAAGAATCCATTTTTTTTTTTTCATAAAATGAAAAACAGTTATTGAAGATTGATTCACTAACAAATTTCTCAAAATATTAAACTATGACAAAATCTTTAACTCCACTTACTCCATATTGAGGCCTTCTTTCTTCTTTACTGTTCCTCTGCTCTACTGAAGAACAAGTCAGCACATATCTAGGATGAACTGGAGAAATATCAAAGTAAGGACAAAGCCAAAGTCTGCATATCCCTTGTCACGTTACAGGAAGAGAAGATCTGCCGACTTGCCTGATTCTTTGCACATATACAAGCAATTCATGGATGCTTTCCCTTCATTTTCAAGTTGCCAATTGTTAGGATCTTATATGAGCTGCCAGCCACGCAAAGAATCCCAGGTTTGATGGATTAGATGCCCAAATGCCTTACCAAGGAAAACAAGTATCCAAGTCCCCAATTAATATTATTATTTGGATCTACTGTTTCTTTCACGAGGTCCCCATTTCACCTCATCCTTCCTTTTCCTTGAACAGTTGTCGATTGTTAGTTATGAACAGAAGAATCACCACCTTAATCTCCAAATAACACATTTTCCTCCATCCAAATCCATTTCTTCTTTCATGAAGCTATAGCATTTTTACCAATTATTCTCTGGTTAGAAATACTTTGGTAAGGCCATATCCTCCCTAGACTAGGTTTGAACTTAAATGAGCAAGTGAGGATCATTTAAGATGTTCTGCAGATGATTTAACGAAGAGTTTGACACAACCTTCATTACATGTGTGGCTGTTTCTTATGTTCTCCTTGGTTGCTTGCCTAATTAGTCTACCTGAATTATTCTCCTGGTAACATGATTTGAGTAGTTCATTATTAACTAATCAGTAATGGCACGCAATTTATAAAATTGTTCTCAGTGCTGAAATCCTTAAAGATCCATAGCTTGAGGAATCTTGAGGGGTCAAGGAGTCTTCACATGTAGTCCCCAAAATAAAAAATTGTCTTTTCATCTATTGACAGCCATTTTAGTTTTAAACCGTCAGATGAGCTAGCTCAGCAAGGTTGAGGAGCCAAAATTGCAAAAGTAATCTAAAAGTAGTGGCATAACAAGAGAATTATCATTAATAAGCTAATTCTATGGGAATAACAAGGAATGCTGTAGCATCACTAAACGATTGCAGAAACAATATTATCTCAAATGCTGTAAACCAGTTTTATTGTGCGTCTTTCAGAACTTGATTATTTATTTTTGCTCGGTGTTACTGATTTAAAAAAAAAAAAAATTACTCACTTCTCTAACTGATCACAGTCCTCTTGGCTTCCTAATCTTTTCATTTCTTCTGAGGAAGAAATTGATCTTTTTGGTCAAGGTCAATAGATATTTTCTGCAATCTGTGGTTTTTTTTTTTTTTCCCCATAATTCAACTTTATTAACCAGAAAAAAGGAATATACAAAAAAGTTTGAAAGGCCCAGAGGCCAACAAAGCCAAAAGCTAACCCAAAAACTAGCCCATCCCAAAAGAATCCGTGGTTTTTGTTGAGTGATTGTTATTCTGTTTTTTTGTTTTTTTTTTTAAAAAAAACATTGATAAGTGTGTTTTTGAGTTGAATGATGGTTATATATGTGTGCGTGCGTGTGTGTGTGTGTGTATATTTGGCAAGTATGGTAAATTAAACACTTTACTTTCTTTACTTAATATCGTCTTTACTCTACTTATTGTCTATCAGGCCCCTGCTGAAGCTGTGAAGCCGTTGTACCTACAATATGCTAAACTAGAGGAGGACTACGGTCTAGCAAAGCGAGCCATGAAGGTTTATGATCAAGCTACAAAGGCTGTCCCAGCCACTGAAAAGTTAAGCATGTATGAGATTTACATAGCTCGTGCTGCTGAGATTTTCGGGGTTCCAAAAACAAGGGAGATATATGAGCAAGCCATAGAATCTGGTCTTCCTGAGAAAGATGTGAAGACCATGTGCATGAGATATGCTGAGCTGGAAAAGAGCCTTGGAGAAATTGATCGTGCTCGTGCAGTATATGTATATGCATCTCAGTTTGCAGATCCACGATCTGATCCTGATATCTGGAACAAATGGCACGAGTTTGAGGTGCAGCATGGAAATGAAGACACCTTCCGTGAAATGCTTCGAATTAAACGGAGTGTTTCTGCGAGCTATAGCCAGGTATTATCACTTTTTTTCTTCTTCAAATTATTCTTTCTGATCAAGTTGATTCTATTTATCATGCCCATATTTGACTTCACTTGGGAATTTTGATAGTGTAGCAGTTTTCCTGTGTGTATGAGCGTTGATACTTTTTTCTGCCTTCATTTACTTCATAACATATAGGAAACTGCCCCAAGGTTTTTCATAGCAGTATTGAGCTTTATTTTCTTTGGATAAGTAAAGTATTATGAAAGGGCCTCAAAAGGGGAGCACATCCCCAAAAAACTACACATGGACCAAATGGGCCCCCTCACCACTCAACGTATCCACAAAATCCACCAACTCCTCCGTAGATTTACAATTTCTCCCTGGAAGCCAAAAGCCAAAAAAAAAAAAAAAGTACTAAGAATAGAGAACTGAAGCATCCCAATGGGAGTTTCCTCTCCCACAAGGATCACCATAGCACCACATAGTATTATTGAGTTTTATGATATTGTATATAGTTTCCCCCTTTTCGAACAAAAAAAGGAAGAAAAAGAAAAATAAGTGTTACGTAAGCATGAATGAATTTTTTTTAGTACTTCAGATTTTATTTATTAGTTCAATATTTAAAACAAAGCAAGGAAAAAAAGAGTTTAAAGAATACAATAAAGATGTGTAAGATGGATGTGTGACTCTAGTTAGAACGACCGTGGAAAAACAATTAAATTTTCAATTATTGCAGGCTTACATCAAAGGTCAACATTAAGTCATATCTTTTTGCCTTAGTTATAAATGAACTGGCAAGACACATTCATAATGAGATTTCAATGCGTCTTATTTGCTGTTTATATTATTTTAATTGATGAAACTAGACAAGTACTCCAGAATCACACCACCATCAAGTACAAGGAGAATAACTCTTTCTCCAGTGGACAGATCGTCCACCTCCACGTCTCTGAAACCACCGCACATATCACCTATGGCTTCGAACAGCTTCTGGCACCATAAATGTAGAGGAAGCCCATACAACACACTCTTCTTCTCCTATTCCTTAACCTTACCGTCGAGCAGCCAACCAATATTTATTTATGGGATAGAATGTTGGGTAGTTAAAAGTCAACATGTGTATAAAGTGAGTGGCAGAAATACGAATGTTGACATGGATGTGTGACAATACAAGAAAATATAATTAGAAATGAATATTGTTTGGGCTATAAAAATTTCAGTTCCAACGGGCGTGTCAGGAACTGCAAAAGTTCCAAGTGAGAGTCGTCCAAACTATATTCCAAATGGAAATGGAATGAATGCGGCAATTGGATGAGGTTTGGAATGATGACCCCCAAGGTTCTTTTTGCCTTTGATAAAGGACTTGGGCTGAAGAGTAAAGAGAATTGAAGTGGAGGACTGAAAGTAAAGGAATTGAAGAACAATTAATGAAAATAAAGTATTGAAAGTTCAGGACTTGAATTAAACATAATTAAAGTACATTGCTGGAATGTATAGATAATTGGAATTGAATGAAAATTGAAGTGTTGTTTGAGTTGTATGTTGAGAAGGGTTGAATACAAGGCCGGTAAGAATTCTTTGTCCTATTTATAAAGTTCTCTAATGGCAGTTATTGCAGGTAGTTCCAACAGTAGCTGTGATGCTTCCAAGTGGAACGTCCGATTTGTGCCGAGTGTCCCAGGTCTCCCTTAGTCTTCTCATAATGAGTAGAAATATATAAAAAGAAGAGAAATGAGAGAATTGCGTAAAGGCTTGAATGATATGAATTACTCATTTACAGCTCTAATATTTATAGATAAAATGAGCACATGTTCATATTACAAGAAAGGAAACTAAATCAAATCAAAATCAAATCACAACTTATTTTAAAGCATATTTTATGGCATGGTCAAATCTCTGCTATTATGGTAAGTCATACCATAAATCGTGGTATCATATATGCTAACACTCCCCCTCAAGTTGGTGCGTGGATATCTAAAACGCCCAACTTGGACAATGCATTCTCAAACACAATCTTACTGACGCCCTTTGTAAGAATGTCTGCAAGTTGCTGAGAGCTTGTGACAAATGGAGTGCAAATTTGACCAGAGATGATCTTTTCTCGAATGAAGTGACGGTCCACCTCTATATGCTTAGTCCTGTCATGCTGAACGGGATTTGCTGCTATGCTAATGGCAGACTTGTTGTCGCAGTAGAGTGAGAATGAAAGCGACACTGGAAGGCACAAGTCTGTCATCAAGGTTTTCAGCCAAAGCAACTCACCTACCCCAAGAGCCATAGTCCTATACTCTGCCTCCGCATTAGATCGAGAGACGTCATCCTGCTTCTTACTGCGCCAAGTAACCAAGTTACCACCAATAGTGGTACAATAACCTGAAGTAGACCTCCTATCTGAAATTGATCTTGCATAATCAGCATCTGTCCAAGCCTCAACATGTAAGTGACCATGATTGGCAAACAAAATACCATGGCTTGGACACCCTTTTAAGTAGCGAAGGATCCGAATAGCTACATCAAGGTGAGGGGCACGAGGAGAGTGCATGAATTAACTCACGACACTCACGGCATAAGCAATGTCAGGTCGAGTCATTGATAAATAGATGAGCTTCCCCACAAGTCATTGATACTGACAACTCCTCCCCCTCAGAATCAGCCAACCGATGATTCTGCTCAATTGGAGTATCAGCAGGACGAGCGCCAAGCTGACCAGAAGCAGAAAGCAAGTCAAGAACATACTTGCGTTTAGAGATGAAAATGCCAGTCTTGGAGCGAGCCACCTCAATGCCCAAGAAGTACCGTAGGAGACCAAGATCCTTAATCTCAAACTGACGGCCAAGATAGCTCTTAACCTCATCAATTCCGGTAGTATCATCACCGGTAAGAACAATATCATCGACATACACAATGAGAGCAACTGTTTTACTACCTGAATGACGTAAAAACAAGGTATAATCTGTTGCACTTTGATGGAAACCAAACTTAGCATAGCAGTGCCAAAGCGATCAGACCAAGCTCGAGGAGACTGCTTGAGGCCATACAGAGAACGACGAAGACGACATACCATACCAGAATGAGTAGGAGAACGAAAGCCCGGAGGAGGAACCATGTACACCTCCTCCTGCAAATCACCATTGAGAAAGGCATTCTTGACATCTAACTGAAATAGAGGCTAAGATCGAATTGTAGTAACGGAAAATAAAACTCGGATGGTATTCATCTTGGCAACAGGGGTAAAAGTCTCCTGATAATCTATGCCATAAGTCTGAGCATAACCCTTGGCAACCAATCGGGCCTTGTAATGAGCAACTGACCCATCTGGATTATGCTTAACTGTAAACATAAATAAATGTTATTAGATGCATAATCAAATCTTTGCTATTATGGTAAGTCATACCATAAATCGTGGTATCATATATACAAACATAATGCTTACGTATGTTAGACCATGTTCTCCCACGTTTCTGCTATTTTTTTGCACGACTTTCCATTGGAATTAATGTTTGCCACCAAACTCTTCTATCTTACACCCACGTGTTGCTGTTTCTCTCACTTTACCGCACAACCTTCCACTGGAATAACCGCTTTTCCACTGGAAATCTGCCACGTGTCCCACATAGCAGATACAACTTCCAACTATAGGTAACTGCCTACCTCTTTGCCAGCCACGTGTCCCGCGACTTTCCACCTGCAGATAACTACCTCTTTGGCTGCCACCGTGCCACGTGTTCCCTGACTTTCCAACTACAGGAACTGCTTTCTTCCTTGGCTGCCACGTGTCCTAAGGCGGTTACTTTTAGTAGATGGTTTTCTCATTTCAATGCACGTGTCACTTTATGATTGCATCCTCGTTTGCATATCACCTTTCCATTAGAATCAGCCACGGAAACCTTCATTGGAAAGTGATCAATAGTTCAGTTTCTGGTGTGGCCCCTTTTAATAAGTCACGTGTTCAACTCTGATTGGTTTCTTGCCAAAATCTCTGGAAGAAATCAATTTTCACTGGAAGTCGTAATCAGTCACGACAACCTTCCATTGGAAAGTGGCCAATAATTTATGCTTTAAAGAAATATATTTGAAATGATTGAAGTGGCACTAATTGTTGATAAAATAGAGAAAATTGATTAAGATGGTTTGAACATGCGTGAAGAAGATAGCCTACTACGCCACTTTGTGACATAGTTCATATTGAAAGTAATATTAGGGGAAAGAGTAAATAAAAAGTATAATAGGTGTAATAAGGAAATATATGGTAACACTTGGTTTGGCTAAGAATATGGCCTTAGAGCGGAATAGAAGATAAGATTAATGTATCCAATTCCAAGTAATTGGGAAAATGCTTTGTTGAGTTAAAATGAGTCGATCCTCTTCTTCTTTTTTTTCCCCTTTCTTTCTTTCTTTCTTTCTTTCTTTCTTTCTTTTAATGAGGGTGGGTATCACAACAGTAAGGTTACTCTATTTATTTCGATACGCTTGAATGACCCTTTCTCAAACGTATCGAAATAAGTTCATAACTGTAATGAGAATGTGTATAACCCTATTCCGGTCTGGTCTGGTATGGAATGAACTTATAACCTATATCTGATGATCCGATTTCATGATTATAAGTTCATAACTGTAACGACCCGAAATAGGGGCTATGACAAAATACAATTTCCGAAACCCTCAATCAAAGTCACCCTCATTCACATATATGTATTCCCAAAATCTGATACAACACTTACATTCAATGCATGATTAAATCCTACCTCAATGAACATGGATGAGATGATGGAATGAAAGTGATGAACCTTAATTCCTTCTTTACTCTCCTTTCTCCAGCCTTTCTTTCCTTCTGCCTCTTCTTTTCCATGGTCGGTCCCCTCTGTTAAAGCTCACTGTTTCTTTTTGTTTTGTCCGGAAGCAATATTTTTTCTTTCTTTCAAAATGAAGCATTAGCTATAATTATTTAAGTCATGAGTGACATATGTCGTGTATTGTGAGTTTATGCTGGCAATACCTCATATATACATATATCTACTTTATATGTATCAGGTCAAAGCTTCCAAAGGAAGCTGTTCCTTCAATTCTGTAGTAAAGATAATATCATATGCATCTCTACGTATACGCGTATATGTGTAAAGGGTGAGTGTGTGGAGATCACATGTCAACTTCTCATAATCTTATGTCCATCAAGGTTCCTTCTAAGGCTGCCACCTAAACTTCCACTAAGGAATCTTTTTTTTCTTTTTTTTCGCCAACATCCTCCACTAAATTAATAAGTCACACCAAGAGCTTAATAAAATTAAACTTTTGCCTCACAATTCCAATCTCCCAAGTAATATAAACTAAGTCTCCAATAAAGCTAATATCAATCATTAATTATGATTTAATCCTAATCTATCAATTCGGGTTGTCACAATAACTCTAGCCCATTTCCATTTTAGACGGAACAGATCTACTAATTCTTTGATTCCAGTTGCCATGGGTTCATAATGGGAAATAACCTGTCTATGTGCGTACTGATGTAAACGGGCTCGCTTACCCACTGAAATGCAGCTAATGAAACTATTTTAGTCAAATAAAACTTTCAAATTAAGTCATAAGAAATTTCGGATTCCAAAGGCGATCCTATTACAGGAATAGCTTTCACGCCTTTCCCTTAGAATAGAAAGTCAGTCTGATTACTCCAAGTGGTAAGCAAATCTTACCATGGCAAGTAAAGAGTGGTACTGGCCATCTTCAACCCTATTTTGTCCTAAACATTACCCTCCTTAGATCGTTCTGTAATATTCCAGTGACGAAGGGTTTGGCAACAAGCAAACGGCTTTCTCAATATTTTCTAATTCATTGTTCCTTGATTAGGCCATGTCGGAAAGACTCTATCTTGCCCCTAACCCTGCAGTGGTGGGGGACTCCTCACTGTTTTATTGTTTTTGTGAATGTAATTGAGTTGATTGTTTTGTGACTATTAAGATGTTAGATCCTTATAGTTTGCATTTTTCTTACATATTCTTATTTCAGTTCTAACTAATTCTCCTTCTTCCAGACACACTTCATTCTTCCTGAGTATTTGATGCAAAAGGATGGCAAGCAAAATGTTGACGAAGCGATGGACACATTGAAAAAGGCTGGGGTTCCTGAAGATGAAATGGCTGCTCTAGAGCGGCATTTGGCGCCTTCAGCCAATAATAACAGTAAGCCAACTACTACTGGAGATGGTGGCAGGAAAGTTGGGTTTGTGAGTGCTGGAGTGGAATCTCAGACTGCAGCAAATCAGGAGGATATTGAGCTGCCAGAGGAAAGTGAGTCGGATGATGAAACAGTTGAGATTTCACAAAAAGATGTCCCTGAAGCAGTTTTCGGTGGCTTGGTCCGGAGTAGGGAGGAGGCTGAGGAGGATGGAGAGGGAGATGATACTGCTGATGCCAAGGATGGTGATGGCCCTCTCGGTGCCCTTGAGAGAATTAAAAGGCAGAGACGAGGCTAACAATTATCATGTAAAAACATCTTTGTTCATTTGATGAAACATCACTAAGGGCCTTGTGGCCAAGTGGTATATTCTTTATCTCTCAGTGCAGATGGTGAGATTCAAGTCTCCAAATAAAAAGTGTGCCTGCGGTGTATGTACAGTTTCTAGTCAATGATTCATTGCTTGGAGATTAATCAGGTTATACATGATAATTTATGTTTTGACAAGATTGTCCCTTTTGTTCTTTTCAATAATCTACATACTTGTTACTTACTTTTTTTCTGTCATCGAGTCTATATAATGTTTAGGATAAACATGTATATACAAACAATTGTGATGAGATACATATGTATGCGTGCGCGCGCGCGCAAATTAAACTAAAAGAAATAGTGTCTGTACCTTATCCTCTGGCCGAAAATACGGAGTTTCACCAGACTTAATAACGAATTGGTGCAATCCACGTAGATCTAGAGGTCACTTAGAAATAAATTTAATTAGAAAAGAAACATCAAATTTTTGCAAAGCATCCTTGATGGTTAATTCTTGGGGCCAATTTATGGTTGAGAAGTTATGTGATAAGGGCAATTTTGACAATTGAATGAGGAATATGCACACAATAATATTTGCATAAAATTCATTTTGCTTAATGTAAGGGGCTAGACAACACACACAATTACTGCAATTTAGAGCAATCTTGATGGTGAAATTGATTGATCTCTTAAGTCCACACAATTTAGAGCATTGTGTTCAGTTTTGGAGTGTGGAACTTTATCTAAAAAATTGTTTTAGTTATGAACTTTAACCATGACCATTTCTTCAATATTAATGCTCCATTTAGTTGGAGGGATAGGGCAAATCCAGGAGTGAGCTCTGGTGGGCTTGAGCCCCCCCAAAAAAAAAAAAAAAAAAAAAAAAAATCTAGAGGTAATTTTAGCCCAACCCAAAAAAAAAAATTAAAAAATAAAAAAATAAAAATAGTTGTACTAGCCCACCCTAGAATAGATTAGCCCACTCCATTATGCATTTCCGGATCTGCCCGTGGAGGGATGGGAAAATAGATGGAAGGGAGAGGGAGAGTAGGCATCCCTAGGGAAGGAAAAATGTTTCCCCTAATTTTTTTGTTTGGTTGAATAGAACGAATAGTAGAAATGATGGATAGTGTAACATTTTTTTTTTATTTGGTTGGAAGGAAGGGAAATACAGTTTTTATATTCTTTTTACTAATATACCCTTATTATATCCAATTATAAAAATTAGATATTTATTTCGAATATTTAGAAGGGTTAAAAATGTAAATTACTCAATAATGGTTAGTTATCTTTTTTTTTTCTTTTTTTTTTTTTTTTTTCTCTCTCTCTCTCTCATTTTCTCCCAATTTTGGGCAGATAGAAAATTACAAAGTAGGAGGGATACTTCACTTCCTCCTCATTCCCTCCAACCAAACATGAAGAGCTTTCATCCATCCCTCCTCAATTCTTCTCTCCAACCAAACATAGCATAAGGGAATATTTTCGAACACATGACCAAGTAATAATAGAGTAATTACATTAAGAACCATGGGTCTCGAAACTGCTACAACTATAATTTCTTTAAATAAAAAAGGAGGTACTTGTAATTATTACAAATCTTATTGAAAGTGATTGTAATTTACTTATTACTTTTTTATTCTTCATCGTCTTTCATTATTATTATTATTATTATTTTTAATCCTGGTAATAAGAAACAGTCATACGGCATTTACAAAGCACAACCAAACACAACAACACTACACACAAATGCATGGGACAGATAACAAACAAAGCCCATATTTACACGGGCCATTGTGCTGGTCATTATTCAACTGTGGGCTCAAAAATTGTCTCATCTGATCAGCAAGCCCATATGATAGCCCCACCAACCTAACCAAAACATTGTGTAGACGTGGCAGCTCAAGGAACACACAAACTTTGACTAAAATACTACTGCAAGATGATTGCTTTCCTTGGACTAAATGAAGCCAACTAGATAAGTCATCTAGAAGATTCAACCCCAAACACTGAACTTGCTCAATATGCAAGTATGCCACAGACGTAAGCATGAGGTCATATGATGTGATCGCTAGCTGGCAATGGGATGAATCCACGCAAGCTCGTCGCCGATGAATGGAATCGGAAAAACTCAACGAGGAAGAAGACCAGCTGACCAGTAAAGAGGAAGTTTGGGATTCACCCTTGATCGCCAGAGGATGGAACGGAAAGGAAGGTGATGGTGCCAACTAATCGCCATAACTAATTTACCATCTGCACTAAGAACTCATCCCCTAGAAAAAGAAAAAACAAGAATAATTAGATTAAGTCAGTGTACCATGATTGTGATAATGTGAGCTTTGGATTTGATTTTCAGTTTTTTTTACTACACTTCTGATTAATCCAAATTGCCCACATTTTGTAAAAACCCATTCAACCACATGGTATGATATTGTCTGCTTTGGGCCTGAACCCGCATGGTTTTACTCTTAGGCTTTACCCCAAAAAGACTCATACCAATTGGAATGACACACCTATATATAAGTGATGAGCGCTGAATATATGCATATTCGAGCCCCTAAATACATATCTGTTAAGATCTAAAGTGATACTTCTATCCATAGTTAGATTAATTTATGTTTAATGTGTGTTTGTAGGTACTTTCCCAGATAAATGGTTAAAACCGAGACTTTATGATGATACCGAAGCTTACAGAGTCGTTGCCGGTCATTCAGAGCAAGCCGATAGCTTAAATGGTGAAGTTTGAAGATATTCAAGCCTTAAAGCTCAAACCCAAGTGTTGAGGCTCGAGCATCACAACAAAGAAAGAAGAAAAGTCAACAAGGCTCAAAAGCTCGAGCCTCATACCTTGAAGCTCGAGCGTTACCATATGGTGCTTGAGCCTTAACCAAGGGTGCTTGAGCCTTGACCCTCAAGCTCGAGCATGAGGCATCGGAAATTAAAAAGTTGATTTAATTGTAAGGCTATGCTCCCAGGTCTCGCGCCTCACTTCCAGGATCGAGCACCATCCATTAAGGATCGAGCACTAACAACTGAAACTCGAGCCTGGTGTCCTAAAGCTCAAGCCTAGTGTCCTAAATGCTCAAGCCTTGTACCTAGTGCTTGAGCCCAAGAAGCTTGGATCGAGCAATGTTAAAAAAATCCAGTCCTAGAAATATTCTAAGTGTTGAAGAAAAAGACGCTTTGGGAAATAGTTGAAGAAAATTGGCTAAGTGTCAAAGTGAAGATCGAGCACCATTCATTGAAGCTCGAGCCTTCCATAACATGTCACATTTAAAGTATGAGATTGCTCTCTTTATTAGCTGTATTTTATCCCAGTTGGGCCAGAAGACCTAAAAGCCCACCAAATATTATTTTCTTCTATAAAAGAAGGCGTAAGCCTTGATAGAAGGGGTCCAAAATTTCAATCCCTTTGCCGGTGTATTCAGAAGGCTGAATGTGTGGTGGCTTTTAGGATTTCTATAACCTTAAGAGTGAAGATCTTGAGAAGAGAAGTGCCGTCCGTGACGAAGGAGATGAACTCAACACAGATGATATCCAACCTTGTCATGAGTAGCTAATTTCTCTCTTAGGGCATTGATGTAACCTAACCTAAATACTATGGTTTGATTGTTTTAACTATGGGATTAATTTTAATATATGTATTTTCTTGATTATATGACTGTGAGCGCTTGAGATAACTCAAGTGGTTTCCATGTTTTAATAGATTATAAATTATTACTATTTTGTCTTAGATGTAATAGTCTGTTTTCTATTCTCAACCTACCTTGTTGTACGGTATCTAGTGGAGCCCTGCTGGACACAAGAATAGAGGTCATATAATGGTATTCCAATGTATTTTGCAAAAGAATGTTTTCATAGTCTATGCTTAGGAAAGGTGGATTGTTCACAACATAGTTAACGTAGTTAGAGGAGTTAGAGTAGGTAGACGGATAATCCACGTTAACCGCAGATAGGTTATAGTTAGCTAATTTTGTAAAATATCTTTCTTTAAAACCCGAATTAAATGAATGTTATTGAGTTCAATTCCTTTGGAAAATATCATTATTAAATTCCCAGAGTTAGTATAATTAACTATAGTATATGGTTGTGGTGAAGTCAAAACCCTAAGATTCCTCTCTCTCTCTGATCACTCAATTTATTTACTTTGCTTTTATTTGATATTTTACTTTTAATTCTAGTTTGTTAAATCGTGACAACCAACAAACTTTCCAACCAAGTTACCTGTAAACCATAGAACAAAGTTAAAGACTGAAATACAAATCTCTTCTCTCTGTGGGTTCGACATCTCTTTTTATAGCACTATTGTGCAAGGAATCGTTCTATTACGAGTAAAATTACACAACAATAAGCACTTCACATTTCCCTTACCCAGGCGATGTGGGACTGTACACCCGTAGCTCACCAATGTGGTAGCCTGTCAGTGTCTCGCACCGTCCCATGACACACCCATCCACAGGGTCATCACAATCCACCCCCCTTGGAGGCCCGACGTCTCCGTTGGCACACTTCCGGCTAGGTCAAGCTCTGATACCATTTGTAACGACCCACTCAACCACATGGTATGATATTGTCCGCTTTGGGCCTAAGCTCGCACAATTTTACTCTTGGGTTTTACCCCAAAAAGTCTCATACCAAATGAAATGACACGCTTACATATAAGCACTTCATTTTTCCCTTACCTAGGTGACATGGGACTGTACACCTGTAGCTCACCAGTGTGGTAGCCTGCCAGTGTCTCGCACCCGCCCATGACACACCCTCCCACATGGTCATCACACATTCCAAACCAGTTATCATCATGGCTCCCCATTATCTTTCCCTCCCTCCCTCTTCTTTTACTACTATTTCAGATCTCTGTTTTTTCTGGTACATCTTTATCTTTCTTTAATGTTTATGGATATGTATTTATATAGTAGAAAACTCTAGTTGATATCTATATGCACATATTTGATAAAACAAAGCACTATGGAATTTGGTTTTTAAGACTAGGGTTTGAATGTGCTAAAGAAAGGGCAACTCTTTTGTTATTACTTTCTATATCTTAAATGTCAATTACTTGTCTTGGAGGATGCATTTGATATTTATGGTCATTTATTGCTTTGCTATGTGTACCATTTGAGTTGTACCTTACTTATTGGAATTGTATTAATTGAGGTATGTATCATGATTTGGGAATGGTTGTATATGATATTTGATTAAATGATGTAATTGAGGCCATAAGGCCATTTTAGTTTCAATGTATATAATACAAATTAATGCACACTCATATGTATGGTTCAAATTTTAAATGATGTATAAAGCCATGAGGCCATTTCACTTTCATTGTATGGATTCTAGTATATTGCACTCATTAATGTATGTTGAGCACACACTTTTATATTGGTATCCACATCTCCTTGCCATGTTCCATCATAAGGAGGGATTATTTTTCAGTTTGGGACTTTATGTATGTGTATAAAATATTTGGAGTGACCATAGGAACTTGTTCCAGGGTTATTTTTCATTATGTTGGGGTTGGGATCGATCTTTGGTTCACTGGGATTGATCCCAGATTGTGCCTCTAAATGCACTTTTCATTATGTTTTTGAGGGATTGATCTCTCACTTTTCCCAGCATTGGGATCGATCCTAGGTCTGTTGGGATCTAACTCTTACACTTTTCTCAACACTAAAGAACTAACTTCAAACAACCGTATCTTGCTTATCTTAAATCCAAATTAGGTCATTCTTGAGTCCAAATTGACCGTATTGAAACAAGATTTTGCAATGCAACCAGCCTCATTCCAAAATTCTAACCATGGAGTGAGTTATGATCTTTTTCGTAAGACATGCTCATAAAATCTTTTAGTCTGAGGATGCCTTTTATGGCAAATCCATTCCTTTGATGTTTAGGACCTCATATAATGTTATCATATGATTGGTTTGGTCTTAGTATACTTCATTTGATTTATCTTTGGGGTTACATTAGCCATGTAGGCTAATGTTGGTCATTGCTTCCGCATTTGTGACCGTTTTGGTTTCTTTTGTCATTAGAGTTTCTGTTGTTGTGCACGTACTCAAGTCTTGTTGACTTCGCTTGAGGTTCTTGTGTTGTCCTAAACATGGTATTTATCGCTAGTGACATCTTCCTTGTTATTTGTTTCCACATTTTGGACTCAGGTTCTGGGTCAGATTTTGGTTTCCTAGTTAATGCACTAGATCATAGGATTTGGAGTGTTACAGAGGCAGAAGAGAAGAAGGGTTATCACCGAAAAAGGCTCCAGCAGATATAGACCACTATATGCCTTATCGTTTCTAATCGTTCTCCCGGTCCCCAATTCCTGAAACACACAATGAGTAAGAAAAAGGTCACACAACAATTTAGAGACTTAATGATTTGACTCACATATAGTAAATTGTTATGAAAAGTTAGAACTTGTAATACTGAAGAAAGTGATACGGATAGGAAATATTAGCCCCCCTTCCAAAAAATAGATGACAAATAGCCATTTGCAACTCTAATCTTATCCTTACTAGAACAAGTTGAATAAGAGGAGAAAAGATTACAAGAACCTGTCATATGATCAGAGATTCCAGAATCAATAACCCATGGTTAAAAGGGTAGGAAAACACTTACAGATATACCTGTGTGAGCAAAGTTAGAAGAAGATGAGATTGTAACAGAAGTTGAGGTAAATGAAGTACCGAAGCGAGCCATCAACCCTCGAAGTTTCTACAATTCATATGTAATGAGAGTAATAGAGTCCCCATTGTTTGGCTTAGACATTGTCTCCGAGACCTCTGATAAATGAGAAAATAATCTTGCTGAGCCAAACCGTCCTCCACCTCGACCTGTAGAGGGACGTCTATAAAGTTTCCAACAATGATCTAGAGTATGTCTTGTCTTACCACAAAATTCACACTTCAGTAGGTCCTTCTCATAATCCCCCTCTCTTTCCATCGACACCAAGTTGTCGTGACCACTGGTCTTTGTGAAGATAAAAGTTAAAACATAACGATCTTGAGTCACAATGTGAATCATGGCAATCCTACGACTCTCTTCCTGTTGGACAAATGCATAAGCTTGCCTCAAAAATGGGAAGCGATTCCTACCAAGCACCTAAATACGAATCTGATCATACTCCATGTTAAGCCCGGCTAAAAAATCATACACACACTCTTTATCCAAAAGTTTTTGAAATTTAGAACTTTCACTAGCATATTTGCTTGAAAGACTTGATAATAATCCAACTTTTGCCATAGACTATTTAGCACAACATAGTATTATACAATTTACATATCTTGCTATTTGGTTTCATGCACCTTTTTCTGTAATTCATAGACTTCTGCATCATTCCCCAACTGAGAATAAGTCTTAGATACAACCGTCTAAATGCTATGGGTTGAATGAAGAAGAAGGTATCCATGACCGATATGTGGTTGCATGGAGGTATAACAACCAAGACATCACCAGTGAATTATCTGACACCCATCGATTATAAGAGGTATTAGTTGACTCTGGATTATTGCGCTTTTCAATCAAATAACCACTCAGACTACGTGCTTAAATTAACAAAAGGCATGATCGAGACCACGCTAAGTAATTGGTCATGTCCAATTTCACAAGACTAATCTGAAGAGATGGATTGTCAACAATGGCTGAGACACGACCTAATCCACCTTTTTTAGTACTTGTAGATACTTTTGACATCTTATGTCAAGAATAGATACAATAGCCAGAGAACAAATAAGTAACCTAAGGATGAACTCAACTAGAAATAAGCAAAACAATTATATAATTATTAGACCTTAGTTGGACGTTTCAAATCATACATCCAAACTTTAGAAAATCATCAACACTGTTTAGTTGTACCCTTCTATGAAAGATGGAAGCAAAAAATCAAAGAGAGGCTTTTGAGCCCTAATATGCTGACGTTAGCGTACTGATGCTAATGTCAGCACACTTCTAGGCGTCCTTCAAGTTGAGAAGAGAGAGATAAGCACATAACTTAACTTATCTCTGATACCAAGTTGAATTATATGGTTTGGAGAGGAAAGTTACGAGAAAGAGAGGAAAACATAGTAGAATGTAAGAAAGGGTTGTAGAAAGTTAACTCTGACATCTCTACATCCGTATATTTATATTCTTCAGGAAATATTTTACACATGCATAAATGAATTCACTCATAACTAAAGGCTTGTGGCTTGTCATTTAAGTGATAAAATTGAGAACTCATTAAGATTTAGTAATAATTATTGTAATAACTAAAAAAATTCAAATGTCAACTGCTAACTAAGAAGTAACCTAAGGATGAACTCAACTAAAAATAAGCAGAACAATTATATAATTATTAGACCTTAGTTGGATGCTTATCATACATCCAAACTTCAGAAAATTATCAACACTGCTTAGTTGTACCCTTCTATGATAGCTGGAAGCAAAAAATCAAATAGAAAAAGCTTTATCAATGAGATTGCAAAAAACCACCTCTCCTTTTTTTTATTTTTTTTTTATTTTTTAAGAAGATGTCTTTAAAATCAGAAAAAAAATATTGTGATGTTCCAAAGAGAGGCTTTTGATCCCTAATATGCTGACATCAGCGTACTGATGCTAATGTCAGCACACTTCTAGGCCTCCTTCAAGTTCAGAAGAAAGAGATGAGCACATAACTTAACATATCTCTGATACCAAGTTGAATTATAGGGTTTTGGATGATTAGGGTTTGGATAGGAAAGTTAAGAGAAAGAGAGAGGAAAACATAGTAGAATGTAAGAAAGGGTTGTAGAAAGTTAACCCTGGCATCTCTACATCCATATATTTATATTCTTCAGGAAATATTTTACACATGCATAAATGAATTCACTCATAACTAAAGGCTTGTGGCTTGTCATTTAAGTGATAAAATTGAAAACTCATTAAGATTTAGTAATAATTATTGTAATAACTAAAAAAATTCAAATTTCAACTGTAATATTTGTTAAAGGTTATCTTCGAGCTCGTTTGCCAAGGGTGATTGTCACAATTCCGCCCAACTCGTATAAATATTGTTCGTTTTGTACACTCTCCTTTCAGTAGTCACTATTTTTTTTTCAAAATACGTCTATATGGTTGAGGAGTATCCATACAACAAACCTTTCCCCCCAGGTGATGCGGGACATCACAATCACCCCCTCTTGGGACACAACGTCCTCGCTAACTTAACTCGCATGGCCTTGTGCATGCCCTCCATTTCTAGCTAGTGATTGGCTCTGATACTATTTGTTATGACTTGCCATAACCCGTATAGATACTGCTATGCACAATTTGCTCTTAGTGCTTACCATTTTTGTTCAAAATGCATCTATATAGTTAAGGCGTGTACACGCGCATAGTGTCATCAAAGCCCTCCCCAAATAATAATATGGTGATACTTCCTCACCTTACTAAGGAAATGGTGGAGGTTTCAAGTTTCCACACGGAGTGTGTATGAAAGTGTGATTCTTGCCAATCAGGGATGGCTCAATATAATTTGAGGCCTTAGGCAAAAAAATAAATAAAAATTAAGTGGCATTTTAATAAAATCTATCGATATATTCATGTTAGTAAATTTGTTCTTTATTTGTTTCGTGATTTTTACTTTAGCACAAAGATTTTTTCAATTTCTAGTTCGATCAATATTTAATTGGCTTGTACTTTTTAGTAGACACATTCGACAATATAAATAAAAATAATGACAACTCACAAGCAAAATATATAATCTTATGTTATCAAAAATTAGTAAAACTATAAAATAATTTAAGTTATAGAATAATAGAAACTGATTTCAAAGAAATTGGTTCAATGCTCTAACAAATTCTTCAATACAATAAAAATATATTCAAAATCTTCCCACGGAGAAAGATAAAGAGATAGTGAAATTGTAAATTGTAAGGAATACTGAGTGGAAACGATATATGTTAAAATGAGAAAGGATGAAAAAAATGTGAGGAAAAAAGAAAAGAAAAGATAATAGTTAATAAGAGTCTTAGAAAAATATAAAATGTTCCACCAATTCTATTCGGGAGAAATATATATACACACGCGCGCGCACGCACACTTGATGTAATGAGGATGAGAGACAGAAAAAATTGTATAATTTTCTCTTTTATTTCATACTTATTTATCGGAAAAAAGGTTATATAAGGATAAAAATATTTTAAGCGCACTACTACATTTATTTGTTGATTAAGGTTTAATAATAGAGGAAAATAAAAATTTTAGGTAGGTTATAATATATAAAGAAAATATTTTTGGGCGCCAATAGCAAAAGAAGTGAAAAATGATAAAAATCTTTTACACCAAAAAAGACGAAAAATGATAAAAAAATCTTTTAGGTCTACTATCAAATCTCTTTATTCTTTAAGGTTTAATAATTGAAGGAAATAACATTTTTTTTTTATTTTTTTTTTTAAGTTATAACATATAAAGAAATGAAATTTTTTTAGAGCCTCGTTATTGATTGTTGCCTTAGTCAACCACCTAAGCCTAAGACTCCAAGTCTCCAACTCACCAAAATGAAGGAAAAATAGTTCGTTGTGCCAGAGTGACAAATTTAGATGGTGAGACTTCAATGTGATGTGTGTAGATGTTGTTGTCCATAGAATTTTCTTTAAGAAAATAAAAAAGAAAAAGGAGTAATCAGATAAAAGGAATCTTGGGGAACAAAATGAGATAATAATACAAACTTTTGTGATGTGAGAAATTTCTTTTAGGGACACCTAATGTTTCTTTTAATAGAAGAAAAGGAAGAAAATTGGGATGTGGCAACTTTGATGCTTAAGCAAACATGTGTAGAAGATTATTCCATGGGAAAGTTCCTTTTTCAAAAGCTTATTTGGAGCCCCACTCTGTCCTTTGGTTTTGAACTTCATTTAATTTTTAACTTTGAATTAAAGCAAAAGGGTTTCAAGGATATGGTTGTCCTATGAATATGTTACATATCCAAGCATGTGACTTTGCCACTCAACCGATACTGGGTGGTGTGCATTTTTTGAACTGGTCAGTGTTACAAGAAAGACTTGTTTCACATCAAATTTAAATAGGCTTGCCACTCAATCGATACTGAGTGGTGTAAATTTTGAATTAACCAAGCGAAAAATACTCTAAAAAAAAAAAAATTCCATTCTTTGAAAATTTTAACTTTTTTACGATTTTAGTTCTTAATTTTGTTTTTTTTTTTTTTTTAAATTATAGTGGTACGAAATGAATTTTTAAATATACCCTTTTAATGATGGATTCATATGAGTTCATTGTTTTTATAACGTCAAGGCACTAAGGGTAAATTAGAAGTATTGTAAAATTAATATATTGAATTTTGAATTGGCCAAAAATAAAAAAAATAGACATTTTTTTAATTATAGTGGTACGAAATGAATTTTTAAATATACCATTTTATAATGGATTCATATGAGTTCATTGTTTTTATAACGTCAAGGCACTAAGGGTAAATTAGAAGTATTATAAAATTAATATATTAAATTTTGAATTGGCCAAAAAAAAAATAGACACTTTTTTTTTTGGTGAGATGGAGGAGTATTATTAATGTTCACAAAGGAATAATAAAACAATTTTGAATTCACAAAATTTTGAGAAAAATAAAACTAGTCTTTTATTAATAATAATGAATGTAATACATGTATTTATACTAGCAAAAAAAAATTATAAAACAAAAAGTAATGCTAAAAAAAATCTATTATATTATCCCTAAAAATTACAAAAAATAGGATATAAAAATTAATTAAAAAAATTCCAAAAAAGAATGAATCCTAAAAACAATCTAATTTGGCACTGTCTCTAAAAATTACAATATATATATATATATAGATATAGTAAGAAAACAACAATTGAGTACAAAAATCACTTAATCCAAGTCCATAAACAAAATAATTTGGCCAAAAAGATGACATGAATCACAAGCAAAACTAGTAGATATTAACCCCAAGCGGTTGGACTAGTTGGAAAAGATTCTGATGTCTCATAATATTAGTCTTAGAATCGATTTCTCTTAAGTACAAACAATTCTTTAAGGATTACGCCCGCGAATATAGTCTAAGCTTTATCCGATTAGTGCAAAAGGAGGGGCCTTGCACAGGTCCCGTGAATTAGTTGGGGGTAAAGTCTTGAACACCCCGATTATCGAAAAAAAAAAAAAAAAAGAAAAAAAAAAGTGGATATTGATTGTTGACTCCCATCAGAATTCAAAATTGCAAAAGAAAAACATGTCATACGTCATAAACTTAAATCTTGTATTATGTTTCTCAATTATTAATATATGGTAACAAAGTCAGTAGAATTACACATATAAAAAAAAATGTTAATAATTACATATTTGAATTATTTCATCATAATATTAAGCAAAACACCTGGACATATTATATTACATGATGCAGGTTATGTCTCACAATAAATAAAACTATTACTTTTCAGTTGAGTGAGAAAATAAAAAAGTTAGGTTAATTATCGATTATTTTACTATTGCAAGAAACTTGTTTTATCTTTTAATAAATTTTTCATAATATATATGTATATATATAAAATAAAACATCTACTATGTTCATTATAGGATTCAACTAAAAATTAAGAATATTATTCGTTAACTTGGAACTTTTTTTTCTTTTTCTTTTTTGAGAGTTAAAGTTGGAAAATCATACGAAAAGCTAAAGTACGTTTTTTTAAGAGTAATGTTAGGGAATTCAATACTCTGGAAACATCCGATTAAATTTATGTGAGTAGGGATGATGTCATGATGAGATCATCATATTCGATGACGTTATGATAATGTCATCCCCACTCACATAAATCAATAGCATACATCTAACTTTAAAACCACTTATCAATATTATTTTTTAATTATACATGTGTGCATTATTTATGTATAATAAGCGATTTTGCTAACTAATAAAAAAATACACACATTCATAATTAGTTTCCGCCATATAATTTTTAGTTATCAAGTGACTATTACAGATTTGAATTGTACAAGCTTAGAAATTAATGGGATTTGGCTTGGCAAATATTGGTGTTGATAATATCCTGAAGTAAAAATTATTGGATGGTTTTGAATCATACTTGATAGTCTAGTTTAATCCAAAGCCTCTCGTTAAGAAAAGTGGACTTCGAACAAAAATTATTAAACGGTCCTAAATCAGTTACACTTGGTTCAGTTTAATTCAGACTCTCCCATTAGGATAACCGGACTCAAAAATGGAAAAGTCTATAATTGACAATATTGGGACACCAACTAAGATACATAGGATTGTAAAGTGATGAACACCGCATACTCTTTTCTTTTAGTAATGTCAATGTTCACAATTACCTTATGAAGATATCTTATTTTACAGTCGTGACCATTATGTGACAAATGGTCCAAAACCATCTAACCACATCTTATTTTAGAAAAGATAAGATATCTTCAATGTCCACAATTACTTTACGAAGATATCTTATCTTTTCTTTTACAATCGTGATGTCAATGTCCACAATTATCTTATGAACAATAATAAAACTGAAAAAGTCTATAATTGACAATATTGCGACGCCCACATACTCTTTTATTTTACTATGGTGATGTCAATGTCTACAATTATCTTATAAAAGATGTCCATGTCTACAATTACCTTATGAAGATATCTTATTTTACAATATCTTATTTTACAGCCGTGACCACCATGTGACAATGGTCGACAACCATCTAATAGTCTCCTAAAAAAACACACTCGCAATTAATGCTACATGAACACTACATATACAAGGGTTGTACAAATGTGTTTTTTGATGGAATAAAATTAAAGTTTCACTTTCTATTTAAGTTATTCTATCACTAACTACAGTTATGTTATATTTGTTCAAGATCTCTAAGTGGAACTTGAATAAAGTATTATCATGGACAAATGTCATTTTCTTTATAGTAAAATTGATTAAAACCTTAAATTGAATGGTCTAAAGAGCATTTTCCCCCACCTAAAGGGAACAAAAACATTCTTGAAACATTAATGATCAAGATCAACACTTAAGATTCCAAATCTTTATTCCATTTCCACATACCTGGTACTGGAAATCAATTCCAAGTTTCAAAAGTTTGAGCTAAATATCATTAATGGGACTGAGATTGGACGGTCCTGATGGATTCAGTCCTCATACATGGCATCTAAGATGAGGTCTGGAATTCACAGCTGTAATTTGGCTACTGACAGCTAAAGCTTTGTTTCCCATGCCCCTTTTGTACTCACTCTCCCCACCCTTTCCTGAGGAGCATGCTGAAGATGGGCCCCACTGACCAGAGACATGACCTCTCTACCATAACCATATCCTACCATACCCCAATCCCACATGATTTTTCACAGACCTTTTCATCCTCCCAAAGCAAGAGCACACACCATGAGCATGAGCATTTACAGTTTTCTCACACACTTTAACAATGACAAAACTTTAATAAATGACTTTAAAATCTTTTGGAGAGATCACACACTCTCACTTTACAAACAAGAAAGAGAGCTTGTTTATAACACTGTAACTAGGGTTATTAACAACTGAAAAACCTGATCTTATCAAAGCAAACAGAGGCACAATCCCTGGGAAAAAAAGGAAAATTACCAAATCCCTCATCCCACCAACTGACTAATGGGATCTTTGCAAATGTCAAGTAATGTGTGTGTGTGTGTGTGTGACAAATTATTTGAGGACATGTATGGATATCACATGGAATTGAAATTTCTTTTTGTCTTCTGCAGCACCTAAAAAGGAAAAATCTATCCCCTAGGAAAAGTCCATGAAAAATAGGATAACATTAGTATCTTATTAGATTTTTTTTTTTAAAAATAAAAAATTAATGTAAAGTAATTTTTTCCCCCAAGAAGCTAGTTAAATAAAGAAAAGCTAAAATGGAGGTCTCACAGTGAGTGACTTCTCTCAATCTTCTTTTCATCTAACCACAAAGAGAGCTTTAACAGCTCCTGAGGATTGAATCAGTTGTGTGATCTGCATCTATCATAAAGTTCATAACCTAAGGGAGTTTTAATACTGAGATGCAGTTTTGCTAAGACAATTTGTTACTGTTTTAGCAATCTCTAATTATTTGCTGCAAGGCAAGAGCAAGAACCCTGAGTACTTCTTGAGTCTTGGTTAAGCAAAAGATAAACATCTTATCTTCTTGCTTTATTTCTTACACCTACCAACCATGCCCGCCCGGCCAAAAATAAATAGTACTTGATTAAGTCAAAAGAACTGTTAATCTTCTACAAATGTGTCTAAATATAGAGCGGAACCAAAATCAAACATTAATATAAAGTAAAAACTACATAATTGCGAATACCTCCCACAAACTCTATCTGATCAAGCATTCCTCTTTTAAGTTAGAAATCTCTTTGAATATAATCAACTTCTTCACTTCCACTGTCAGTCATGTACAGGCCCAATGCAAACTAGAAATGTGGAGAGGAACTGAACAAAGAGAGCACAGCAACAACATCCGTAGCACCACAAACTTTTTGCATTTCCACATGAACCTTCTCCACATGGATTGAAGACGAAACCCATTACTGAGAACAAAATCGCTCGAAATAATGGGCAATTTAGTTGCTCCATGCCAAACTGAAGCAACTGATTGGCATGCTGCATACGAAGCCATGTGAACAAACAAAAACTCCGACGGCAATGAGGTTGCCCCAAAAAGTTAGATTTATAATATCAGCCAATAACCTGAGTTTTAAAAGATATCTTACATTATTTCAGAAACTATGCAGTTGGGTGAGCATTGAAACAAGTTCATCGCTGGAAGGTCGATCCGCAGGCAAATCAGATAGGCATGCGACAGCAATTCTCACTGCCATCAGCATCTCATCTTCTTCTACTTCTTCCCCAAGAATACTTCTATCTAATGCTTCTCGGGCCTCCCCTTCTTGTTGCAGATGCCGAAGCCACCGTCCCAAACTTCCCCCAGTGGCTGCTCCGTCAAAGAACGGATCCATTGGGTCTCTACCAGTTAACAGAACACCCAAAATAACACCAAAGCTGAAGCTGTCACTCTTTTCAGTATACCTATTGTGATCAAACAAATAATCAATTACAATAAGACCATCAACAAAAACAGTTTAAGTTTAGAACTGGTATATGACACATTATTAAAGAAACAAAGACACGCATGGTATACACAATTACAAGCTAATGCTTACAAGTTACAACCCCTTTCAAATAACTGCTGCTCATTAATCTACACAAGTAAAATCAGCATAAACAAAATTTGGAGTAAAATAATTGTCTTTCTGTCAAGCTTCAATTAACAAGTAACTTTCACATCTATTCATGATCACATACATGAAACTTCATATTCACTTTCAATTGATTGCTAATTAGCCATCAAGCGAAAACCAAATATTCTGAATGAAGCACCTATACAAAGCTTACCATGAAAGATAATCAAGAAACTAATTTCAAGCACATTAAAGAAGTTAAGTTCATAACTTAAAAATGGATAATTACAGGACAGATCCAAGTGGCATTAAAATGAATTGTTGGCATCTTTCTGTATCCATTTCTCAAAATGTTGAATACCATCTTTGGTTCTTATTGCAGATGTTGGCCAAGACTTAAGACTAAGCATGAAAATTGAGACAAAATCTGCTGAATCCTAATCTCACATTCTTGTAAATCAATGATAGTTTCCATAATGAAATTCAAAGAACTAAGATGTGCAGACTTCAGATTTGTTACCTGCAGTTTTGTAAACACTCTGGAGCAACATAGCCCAAGGACGCCCCATCCAAACCGGGCATTAGCTTAGCCAACCTAAGATCTGTCAGCCTTGGTTCAAACTCTGCATCCAACATCACATTGGTTGGTTTCAAGTTGCAGTGCAAAATTCTAGGGTTACAAGTAAAATGAAGATACTGGAGCGCTTTAGTGATCCCAACCGCAATCCGAAGCCGAACTTCCCAATTAAGCTGCAGCTGATTTTCTCTCACTCTGTTCATTGCATCATCAAGACTCCCAGTGGACACATGGTCATAGACCAAGAAGAACCTATCGGATTCCCGAACATAAGCCCGTAAGCTCATCAAATTCCTATGCCTCAAGCTAGCTGCCATTTCAAGCTCCTGCTGTATATGCCTCTTGACCGACTTGCTGCGAGTCTCTGGAGACCCATTCTCAATGGGTTCAAGCCTTTTGACTGCAACTGTGAGCCCATTGTCAAGAACTGTCCTGTAGTACTTCCCACTGGGGCTCGATCCTAGCAACTCGTTTTCGTTTGCTAGAGCTGATTGAAGGGTTTTCGGAGCAATCTTTGGGGAGAATATGACTGGACCCCTGAGAATTGGGGTTTTGTTGAGGTACCCAATGAAGCATTTGACTAGACAAGCAAAAAGAATTGCACAGATCAATCCTGTTATAATCCCAAATACAATGCTGAGCATAACACTCTGCAATCTGCTCTTAAATTCCGGTGTTGTCGACGACGACGACGGAGACGATGGAGGCTTGGTTGAGTAATGATTGATTACTCTTTCTTGGCATTGCAAGGAAGTGTTGAATGAGCAGAAAACGAACAAGAAAATGAGTTTCAAGTCTTTACTGCTGGCATGAAATGCATAGCTTCTCTTCTCCATAGATTTTCACAACTAGAGTAGAAGCTCAAAGATCAAACAAAACCCATATACATATACACATTCACGAGCTGCTACCAAAACTGAAACCCTTCTAAAATCTCCATTTTCATCAAATTAAAAGCACAAGGAGTTCAAAGGAACATGAAAAGCTCAAACAGCCAGAGGATTAGCTGCAGGGGTTTTGTTAACATCAAAAGCACAATTTTTTCCCGAGAAATTGCCCAAATGATCCATATTTCCACCTGAGGACCTAATTTTCAAAACCTCAAGGATTTTCCGAGAAAATTTCCCAAAAAGAAATGAGAAAATCACTAGAGAAGCTTCAAGTGCTAAAGTTTGACGAATATTAGGAAATTAAAAATGGAATTTTCTCACCAAATCTTCAAGAGAAAGACAAAAAGAATCAATTCGTCATTTCGATTCCCTTCTTTTGCAAAAATTGCACACACTAATAAAATTTACAAGAATTTCAAGTGTGATGTTTCCAAAGCTCAAAAACTCCAAAAACGTGAGAACCAAAAATAGTTTTCTCTAACTGTTTCTGATTTCAAAAAGACCTTGCACACAGTGAACAGAACTGAATCGGTCGTTTTCTTCACATATTATTCGGAAAATGTTCGAGAAAGAAAACTGTAAAATACAAACAAAACCCTAGCTGGCTCTTCAAACGTTAAAAAGAAGTCGACCCCAGAATCAGAAACTGCGTTTCAGTGCCAGTCTGTGAGATTTATCTACCTCTCTCTCTCTCACCATATATATATATAAATATATATACACACGCATATATATCTTTACAAGTAGTCAAGTACTAGAGGAGAGAGATGAGAAGAGAAAATACTGGTTCCCGCCTTAGGAAGTGGGGCCCAGTGCCACGTGGGAAAGAACATAGCTGATGTCGCTGTCTGGAGGCGGAAAGCGAAACATCGAACTATGTGCGAGAAGGAAGAGCAGGGAGATCTGGACCGTTGGTTGTGTCCAGAAAGAGTCTGGGCCGTTGATGTGGAACCACTGGGATTTGTGCGATTGTGGCTTTTTGTGATTATAGAAATTGCAAGGTCTTATCGTGAGATTAGTAAAGTTTCTACTTTTTCCAATCGAATAATTGCTTCTTTTTTTTTTTTGGGCGTTTATATAATAAGTAGACCTGTACTTACAAGATAAGCCCGAAGCCAAAACGGGCCTAGGTTATTGGGCTTATGGCCCGTCTGAGCCTGATTTGGTCTGGCCCGATCAGATGATGAACTGAACCTAAGACTAGGTTTAAAATCCGCCCGAATGGCTGGTTATTAATCAATAATATCTCACTCTTCCATCCCTTTTTGGATCCACAGTCAATTGGGCTTATTGCAAAAAAATATTTTATCTTAAAACCTTTGCAATACAGTACAAGTGTTGTATTGAATCAGCTCAGGGAGGCAATGCAGTGTGTAGACGATCCAAACTCCTTATTGTGGTGGGAAAAATACCTCTTATAAAAGTCATCCGCGTAGCCACAACATAAGTCTTATTTTAATCTCTTGGTGGGTTACAAAAGCCCAACCCTGTTCATGCCCAGATTAAATCACTAACAGACTAAGATTGCCTTATTTGAACTTCCAGTTAATAAAGTTGGTTGGACCAAGTTACATTCGGCCCAGATTTGTTTATAGACAGAACCAGTGCTACCAAATAAAGGATCCTTCATACAAAGAAGTTTTACAGCAAGAGAAATCTGGCATGAAAAGAAGTATAGAAGGAAACAACATTATAGAAAAAAACAATGTATACGGAATGTATTAGAGGGCAAGCAATGCAAGTCATAGTATAATTCCACTACCTTTTTTTTAATATAAATATAGGCCTAAACCTCCAATAAAGGGTATCGAGCAATATATGCTCTTGCTTATTATTATTATTTTGAGTGAGTTGTATTATTTATTTTAATTTCTTTTATAGAGAGAAATTTTGCACCTACACTTATGATGAGAGAAGGTTGAAAGTTCAAATTCCAAGTAAGCTTGTGACTGCTCGTTTGGCATAACTTTTGTTTCCTCTTTTAGGCAAAAGAAAAAGAAAGTAGAAGTTATCACTTCCATTTAGCTTTATGTGTTAGTGTTTAGAAATTGTATTTTAGAAGAGCTTTTAATGAAATTATAGAAGAAAATATAAAATATTAAAAGATCTAATGTGTGAAGGAAATACATTAATATATAATTTATAATTCAATAAAAGAAAAAGCTAATTGGAGAAGGAAATATATAATATTAAAATAATATATATATATACACACACACACACACACACATATTACAAGGCAAGAAGAGTTAAAAGTTAGATTAGTAGGTGTTTGGCACTCCAAAATTCACCGAAAACACTAACTTACTGGACTATCAAGGCATCTGCATATAATGCTAAAATATTAAAAATTTATTTATTTTAGTACAACGAATTAACGAAATCTAATTAGAGAAGAAAATATATAATATTAAAAAATCTATTTTGAGAAGGGAACACATTAATATATAATAGTTAAAATCTTATTTATTTAATTCAATAAAATAAAATCTAATTAGAGAAGGAAGTATATAATATCAAAAAATTTTATTTATTTGGTTAATAATAATAATATAAGTAGTAGGAAATACTAGAATTCAATAAAAGGAAATCTAATTAGAATAAGACATATATAATATTAAAAAGATAATATGAGAAGGAAACCATTAATATATAATATTAAAAAACTTATTGATTTAGTTAATAATAATAATAATATAGGAAGTAAAAAATACTGAAATTCAATAAAAGGAAATCTAGCTAATTAGAAAAAAATATATAATACTAAAAATTTTAATTAGAGAATGAATACATGCATTAATATATAATATTAAAACTTATTTATTAGAGAAGGAAACACATTAATATATAATATTTACACAAATATATTAATATATAATATTAAAAACTTATGAATATATATCATTCTCCCATTAAATATTTGAACTATTAATTTTTAGAAAATATGAATTATAACATTTATCTAAAATTACTCTTTGTATCATAGTTAAGAATTATTTATATGAGAAATTGTAACCCCTTAAAGTTTCATCTTTACTCTTAGAATATTGTTTGTTACTAATGAATGTGAAAAAGATAAAACATTTGGCTTTATAAATATTTTAAATTTTAATACTCAAGGAAGTTGCTAATTAATTATTTGTTAAAAAAAAAAAAAAATTATTTTGATAATTTTGTATAATTTTTTAACCAAAAAATAATACAAAATTATATAAGCACGTCCTCACTTTAATTGGTTGAGGGCGCCATTATGTTTGCATGGTGTGTTTTATATAAGCTAGTAAAACAATCGTGAGTTTGAATAAAATCTAAGAGTTATAAATTAACCGTTTGAACTTCAAAGTTTTTTTTTTTTTTTTTTTCTCGGTAAGTTCTTCAAAGTTTAATTTCTTTATAAATAATAATCTCTTTAAATTTAATTTATTCATGATAATAATTTTTAATGTAATTAAGCAACGATGAAAAAACAATCAAAGTATGAATTTTATGCTAATTTTCACATGTAAATTATCTACCCATTTAAATATAATATTATAATAAGTATTTCAATTGAAAAGGTAATTTAATGTGTGATATTATGTGAAATTATATTGTTACTATGCTTGGCATGCCTTTCTTTTTTTTTTTTTTTTCTCTCACCCATGAAAGTTAAATAGAATTCTAAGTAGGAAAGATTCTTTGTTGAAAAAAAAAAAAAAAAAAAAACAAAGGTATACGCCTGCAACATAACAGATTGCTATGGTCAGAGGAAACAAATCTCGTATCCATCTAAAATCATTGATCTGCATATAAGCAATTTAAAACTACATAATAATAGTATATTGAAATGTGATAGAAAAGTACTTGTCTATTCTTCTATTTTTAAATTCACATAATATTTCTAGTAAACAAAGTTTGAAAAAAACATATCATAGAGGTTTCTCGGATTATTTATATATTTATCTACATAAAAGTATTTAAAAGCACATAACATAATAATATACTATCAAAATGTGATAAAAGAAAGTTACTTACTACTGTATTTCTTAAACTTCAAATTCATACATATTTGTCGGTCTTCTTCTCTCTCCTTCGTTGTGAGTTTCTAACTTTTTTTTTTTTTTTTTAAGAATTTTTTTAACCCTTTAAAATTATATTTAATAATAAATTTTTAATATTATCTTATCGATAATTTTACAATATTCATTTTATTAGATATATAACTAATATCTATGGCCAAATACTTATTAAAATCTATAAATATATAAATTCTATAGTATTAAACAAACATTTCACACAGCTTCTAGCCATGCTCCTAGACATGCTATCACATTTTGTTACCAAAAATCTATAAGCTGCGCTATTATAACCATATCCAATAAGTATACTATCAAATGTCTTAGGTCCTAGTGTTCTCTGTTTAGGTTATGCTAGTAGGACCTTAGCAAGATACCCCCACACTTTTAGATATGACAAGTTAGGTGCATAACATTTCCACAACTCGTATGATATTCTACCAATTTTTTGATAGGGTATCTTATTTTGTATATGACAAGCTGAGAGAATGGCTTCCCCCCACAAGTTAAGGGGTGCCCTAGAACTAACTAACATAGCATTTATTATTTCTTTTAATGTTCTGTTTTTTCTCTCAGCTATTCTATTAGACTCGGATGAATAAGGCATAGTATAATACCTTGATATTTTAAAGGATTTATTTATTGGGATTAATTACTTTTATTTTATTTTTAAATAATTTGTTTGATTTAATTGGAATTAATTGTGTTTATTTTATTTTTTAAATTATTTGTTTTATTTAATTGATTACTAGATTAATTGTCTTATTTTAATTAAGTTATATTTCTTGATTATGTATGATTGATTGATTGTGTGTGTACTTAATTATTGATTGAATTGTTGATGTGTTGATTTTGTTGGTATGGTGTGACTTAGTTGTAAATTCTTATTTGTTTATGTACTTCATGTAATTAGTTATTTTAATTTTAGTGTTTATTTAATTATTTTATTTATTTAAATTAATTGGATTGGGCTTAAAGAAAGTTGAGCCAAAGGATGTGGTATTGGACACAGATGAAACCTTGCTTGGTTAATTAATAAAGGCCCGCGATTATGTGATTATTTAAATGATCATTTTTAGATAATTATATATATATATATATATATATATATATAATTAATTAATTAATAAGTGTTGTGGAATGATATATATATATATAATTATTATTTCTTTTATTGGTAGTCGTACTAGGAATAGGGTTAGTTTATTTATGTATATAAATATACACATAAGGTTTTATAGTTAAAAGTTTACACGTTAGAAAAAACAAAAGAGACAAAGAGAAGGCTAACAAAGAGGAGGCCAGATCGGAGAAAGAGGATACCGGAATTAGAAGAGACAATCAAAGATTGAAGCGTCGGTTTTGCTTCGAAACCTTCAGCAAGTTATTCTCTAACTTTCCTCTTAGAACTTATAAGGATTTCACCTTGAGTATCAATGTTTAGATTAATTTTATTTGCATTAAATTATGGTTAGATCTGATAAATTAAAAGAATGAATTATTATATTTTTATTATTTTGGAATTTTTTTTTGGATTTTAAATTGATATATGTAGGTGTTGTATATATATTTTAAAATCAATTTATAGGTGGATCTATAACCCAAGAGGGTTAATTAGGGTTTCTAAATTTTCTGGCATCTTGCTGAACTTTTTGGGATTTTCTGAAATTGTTTTATATTTTATAATATTTTTTTTAGAATTGTTTTTATTAAATACTGGACAAAATGTATACTGTTATATATATATTAGGTTTCCGTAAATCAATGTGTCTTAAGGGAGGGGGAATTTGGTGCGGCGCGGCTTATAGAGCCTTGATGCGTCCAAATCAGGACCATAAAATGGTCCTGATGATATGAAGTTGATCTGGTACGAGCGTGTACATAGGAGAACAGTGAGCACACTAATCTGGGCCATGGGTTGAGTAAGTGGATTGTGTATTGATCTGATGTGGTGCGCATGGACATCTGGACCATTAATCTGGTCTGGTCAACAGAATAGAGATCCGGTGCGGCGCGGTTCATGAGACCGCAACTAAACAACCAATCAGCATCTGCCAACACGCGCCGAGAGTGGATCAGGCGCGTGGACGCACTTGCTAATGAGTAGAAGTGCGTGGAGGCGCGTGCAGCAACTGGAGGAGTGTGTGGCGGTGCGTGGGGGTGCGTGCAAAGGTGTTTGAGGTCCCGAAAAGTTTCTGTGGGGTCCGGTGACGTTCCAGAATTTATTTCAAGCTTGTTAGGGTTGAAATCAACCCTTAGAGGATATGTTCTTGGTGTTCTAAGAGCCATAGAGTGTTACTAAGATATTTAATAGCCTTTAATTTGCGTAAATATAATAAATTAATGATTTATTACGGAAAGAAGTGTGTGTGTGTGTGTGTGTGTATATATATATATATATATATATATATATACTTCCTTCCACACTAATCACAAGTTAATTAAATCATATATACACACATATATATATATATATATATATATATATATATAAATACTTCCTTCCACACTAATCACAAGTTAATTAAACCATATATACACATATATATATATTTATATACACACACATATATATATATATATAATTATATATGCATATGTGTATTGTGAAAGGTATTATACACATATATATATTATATAATATATATGTATATATATATATATCATTTAAGATGATTAATATTATTAATTTTATTTGGTATATCTGAATAGGCTGGTTATTAAATTAATTATATACATATGATTTGCATGGAATGCCTTGGTCTGAGTTATTTTGTTGATAAGTTAATTTGCTTATGTATGAATTGTTTGCTTGATAAATTAACTTTTAAGGTGTGGTACATTGTTGAATTGTAAGCATGGATGAGTTGCTAAAGGCGTAAATATATTGCGTAAGTATTTGTATCAACAAAATACATACATAGGAAGTATGGATGAGTTGCTAGTTTAAATATATAAATAAATATATTTGTGGAGGCATGGTTGAATTGCCAATGTATAAATAAATATATTTATAGGAGACATTGTTAAATTGCCAATATACAAATAAATATATTTATAATGGCATGATTGATTTGCCAAAACATAATAAAATTATTACGTGTATTAGATAATTAAAATTTCATCTATGAATTTATGGTATATATAAGTTGGATTATGATTAGATATTCGTATATTAGAATAATCTAGGATTTAAAAGTTAGTATACTATTTTATATATATTAATAAAATAATATTGGTGGAGACATGGATGATTTGTCAAAGTATAGGTATTGGATATGTGATTTAAATAAATAAATCATTATTAGGTTTTGAATTAATTATAATATTTCTTTTATTATAATTTTATTGTTTAAATGATTAAACAACTGTCTATGAATGAATTAAGGTTAAGGAAATTTCTTTTTAAGATAAAATTAAATTGTGGATTGGTTTATGAATGATTATTAATTTAATCATTGTTTAATGGTTGTAAAAATTTAATGAACTTAGTAATAGATGGGATTGTTAAATTGTATATAATTATTTATATTTATGTATATTCTCATATATTAAAGTTAAAACTTTATTAGGTTTGGTTTTGGTCAGAGATGATATTTTTATTGGTTTTCAGAGGCCTAACAGAGAGAGTTGTTCGTGGGTCTAACCCATAATTTTCAGGTTATTAGAAGTTCTAGTCTCGAGGTTGAGGATCCGCAGTTGGGAGACTGTCATTCATCTACTCATCTTATTTACTTTTAAGTAGTATTGTTTTTTATTGGATAATATTTTAGGGATCCTTGAATTACATGATTCCCGAATTGTAATTTTGGAGAAGTATTAATAAAATTATTATTTATTAGTTTTCTTCAGCGAGTTATTTATTCTTTTTAATTCTTTTTGTAATCTTTGCTTGTTTGAAATACTTTAATTGTTTTAATATCCCTTAATTTTGTGCGCGGATTTAATTAACCCGTGTTTCGAAACTAGGGGGTATCACACAGAGTTACCTCATGAATTTTGCTATGCCGTTCACAATATTCACTAAAAAGGTTTGAATCATATTCACCCCTTCTATCAGTTCTAAGTCTCTTAATTTTTCTATTCAACTGGTTTTCAACATCTGCTTTATATTTTAAAAACATTTATCTTGCTTCATCTTTATGTCTAAGCAAGTAAACAGCTGTGAACCTCAAAAAATCATCTATAAAGGTTAAATAATACTTTTTATTGCCTCTAGTCATGGTTTGCTTTCAGTCGCCTATGTAATTATGAATGAGTCTTAATAATTCAAATTCTCTTTCTACAAACTTACAGGTATTTTTAGTTGACTTCGTTTTAACACAGACATCACATTTTTCAGAGTGTGTGGATGAACTACTAGAAATTAAACCAATATCTTTCGTTTTCTTAATATATAAAAAATTCACATGACCTAGTCTACCATGCCACTTGTCAAGATAATCAATCAAGTAAGCAGAATTAGAAGCATTTTCATTCATGATCTTAAGAACATTAAAAATAAATGGCCCTTGATTAAAATTCCCTTTCCCAACAAAAACCCCATTTTTAGTCAGAGCAATTTTATCAGACTCAAATACAACTTTTACCTTAACATTTCCCAACAGAGAAACATACACAAGGTTCGAACGGATATTTGGAATATAAAGCACATCACTAAGCGATAGAATCTTTCCTGAAGTTAACTTAAGAAGAACTTTCCCTTTCCCTATCACAGTAAAGGGTCTAGAATTACCAATAAACACATGTTTTTCTCCTTCCCCTACTAGCGTGTAGGAGGTAAAAACACTTCTATTTCCATAGATGTGCTTGGTATCCCCAGAGTCTACCACCCAATCCTTTGCATTAGCAGCTATGTTCACCTTAAAGACAACCGCAACAATAACTTTTACCTCAGCTAAATTGACTTTGACAGGTTGATTATCTCTCTTCTTGTGCTGCATTAGGCAACACAGTGCCCAAGTTTCCCACAAACATAACAACTCCCTTTCCTCTTAAAAGTTAGGTTACTAGACTTATGAGTTGGGTTATTAGACTTGTACTTATTTTTGGAGTTATTCCTAATACGATTATTCTGACTATTTTGGTGGTTGTTGGATTTGGGTTCTTTGGCTGATGAGCGCTGAAAAGTGCGCATTTAAACCCCTTAAGTTTAGGTATTCTAGGACCTTTATCTATCTTACTTTCCCGTTTTAGATTAACTTCATGTTATTGCCCTTTTCAGGTGCTTATCCCCAAAATAAGCTAATTCAGCCAAATTAGAGCATAAAAGAAGCAATCTCAAGTTGAATGGAAGAATGGAGCAAAGTGGTGAAAATCTGCAAACTTCGATCGATCAGGAATATTTTCGATCGATCTCACATTGATCGAACTCACCTCACCTAGATGGATCAGACCCTTTGTCCTTATCCAGAAAAATTCACCATCTTCGATCGATCCAATTTTTCTCAGATCGATCGAAATTCCTTTATCTTATCCCCACCTACCACTTTTGTCTTTATTCCAAAATATCCTAAAAATATCTCAGATTTGTCTTTATTTTAAAAAGCGCCGCCAAGGATGGATCGATCTCGCCAACATTGGATCGATCTCACCAAAGTTCAATCGATCTCATCTGAACTCGATCGATTGAACCTCATCAAGTCCGAATTAAAACAGAGTCCAATTCATTAAAAGATGGTTCATGGTGCAATCATTGAAGGGGCCCTAGTGCACGAGTCCAGACCATTGGGTGTGACACTTAAGCTACCTATAAAAGGATTTTGAGCCATTTTAAGAGCAGCATTCATTCATATACACATACATATTTAGAGATTAAGAAAAGAGAGGAGAGGCTAGAGACTAGCGACACACTATTTTGAAGAGTTCTTCCATTCTTCTAGGGTTTTAACCAAGGAGGAGAGCATTTCTACCGTGGAGATGGCCCTTGAGGGTTGGATGACTACATCAATGAGTGGTTAAACATCTTCTTGGAACTAGAGTTAGCCCTAAGCATGCCTTTGAGACCTTGATGTTTTGTATTTTGAGGGGATTTGTGTTGTAATGTTGTCTTGACACTTGATTTATATATGAATCTTGTTCTTACAATGATTTGTGTTGATTAATACTTCCAATTGATCATTTCATTCTATCCATATGTCTATGTATGTTAGAGTAGATGTTTATGTGTTTATCTCTTAGTTTTTGTGATATTAATGCATGTCTATGTGTATTGATGCTATGAATCTAGAGATTGTCAAGTCATAGTACTTAAATAGAATACTCTTGTGGTTTGTTTGATGGTTCATACTCATTTCTTGATGGATTGTGCCTTTACCTTAGTTTAATTAGTTTAATTTCCATGTTCCTAGCTTAGTTGTAATGTAGTTGCCTTAGTTTCTTAGATAGGAGGACAATCTATGCTTGTTGTTTGATGTTCCATGCTTATATATACAAGTAGTATATTTTTTTAACCATGTGATGTGTTTAGATTGTGAGCTTAAAGGAAAGAATAATGACTTAGTTTGATATATTGTGCTATTCACTAGGTTGCTTAGACAATATATACTCAATTGGTCATCCATGCTTGTCGAAACAATCAATCACACACACTATTGTTACAACACATGTTTCCCCTCATTAATTTTACATTAAGTGTCTAGAAATGTGATATTTAGTGGTGACCTCTAAGTCCCAAGACCTCTCTCTCTTGTTCCCTCTATCATTTATTTGTTATTATTTGTTTGACATTGAACTTGCTTAGTTTTAGCTAGTAGTTTAATCAACCAAACAAACAACCTTTTGATCACTCGACCTACTAACCCTATTTATTGTTTCCATTACAAATACGCCAACAATCGTTTGGGATGATCCCTACTCACCCTAGCTATATTTAGTAGTTAGAGTTAGTAGTGGCTTTTTACAAATTTAAAACTTGGCCACACTATTTTGCACAAATTTAGAGTGTTGCGACGACGCCCACCATTGGCCTTGTTTACTTTGTCAATCAAACGATTGTTTTCCTGTATTTGGATGTGCACAATTATATTTTCTAGGCTTAGCTATTTTCCTTTGTGTTTCATACTGACGTAAGCGGAAGCGATAAAGTTGTTCACAAGGAACAATTTACTTTGAATCCACAAAATAGGTGTTTTGAATCCACAAAACGAAGATATAATTCAAAGAAATCTGATATATTATTAATAATTAAATGAATGATTTTGATCTCTGCATTACACATATTTATAATGAAAGAAAATCCTAATTTATAAGAAAACTAACTGCAACTCGAATCCCTATTACATAAGGAAACCTAATCCCGAAAGGATACTAATAGTTGAAAATAAGCCTAAAAATAAAGCTTCTCTAAAACTTCTTAAAAAATACAGAAAGAAACTGACGACGGCCGTTACTATACGCCAAACTAATGTAGTGAATGTAGGTTCAAGAAAAGTCTTTTGGGTCAAGTTTAAATTTATAAAAACCACTACTACCACTACTATTAACGTAACAAGAATGAGTAGGGATCGTCCCAAGGGATTAGAGGGTTACTAGTAATGGAAACAATGCTTAGGGTTAGTAGGTCAAGTGATCAAAGGTAGGTTATTTGGTTGATTAAACTACAATTAAGATAAAATAAGCTCAATATAAAACACGTAATTAAATGATAGAGAAAACAAGGGAGAGAGGTCTTGAGACTTAGAGATCACCACTAAGCATCACTTTTCTATACACTCAATTTACAATTAATGAGGGGGAAAACATATGTTACAACAATAGTGAGTGTGTGTGGTTGTTTTAACAAGCATGGATGACCAATTAAGTATATATTGTCTAAACAACACAATGAATAGCACAATACATCAAACTAAGTCATTAATCCTTCTTTAAGCTCACAATCCAAACACATCACATAATTAGAGAAATATACTACTTACATTCATAAGTATGGAACATTAAACAACAAGCATGGATTGTTCTCCCATTTAACAACTAAGGTAACTACACTACATCTAAGCTAATGATATGGAAATTAAACTATTTAAACTAAGGGAGAGGCACAATCCATCAAGAAATGAGTATGAACCATTAAATAAACTACAAGAGTATTCTATTAAGCACTATGTCTTGACAATCTCTAGATCTATAACATCAACACACATAGACATGCATCAACAACATAATAGATAGAGATAAACACATGAACATCTATTCTAGCATACATAGACATGTGGATAGAATGAAATGATCAATTGGAAGAATTAAACTACATAAATCATTGAACAAATAAGATCTATGTATATAAATAAGTCAAAACATGTATTACAATACAAATCCCCTCAAAAATACATAAATCAAGGTAAAGAAAGTATGCTTAGGGCTAACTCTAGCCTCAAGAGGATGTCTAGACACTCATGAATGGTGTCCTCTAACCCTCAAGGGCTATCTCCATGGTAGAAGTGCTCCCCTTCTTGAAGTGGATGGAAAACCTCTCAAGAATGTGTCTCTAGCCTCCTCTTCTCTTTTCTTCCTCTTTAAGAATTGTATCTCTCTACTCTAAAAAACAAATCTAAAAACTATCCAAGACTATGTGTAAAAGTGGCTCATATTCCTTATATAGGTAGCTCAAATGTCACACCCAATGGTCTAGGCTCGTACACAAGGGCTCCTCTAATGATTGCACAATGAGACAACTTTTAATGAGCTGGAAATTAATTTAATTCGCATTTGAGAGGGTTCGATTGATCGAACCTATGCTGTGATCGATCGAACATGGCTGAGATCTATCAAACTTTGGCTGGGATCCTTCCATGGCGGCGCCTTTTTGGATAAGGACAGATCTGAGATATTTTGGGGAAAGAGACAAAAGTGGTAGGTAGGGTGGTACAATATGATAAGATGAAATCTTTTCGATCGATCTGAGAATTGTTGGATCGATCGAACTTTGTGGGATCTTTGGATAAGGACAACAGGGTTTGGATCCATCTTGAGAGTCTAGATCGATGAACTTTCGATCGATCAAAGTATTTTTGAGATCGATCGAACAAGCTGATTTCCACACTTTGCTTCATTCTGCTTCCACTTTGCTCATTTCTTCCATCTAGTTTAAGTTAGCTTCTTTTAAACTCTTATTTGGCTGAATTAGGTTATTTTGGGGATAAATACCTAAAAAGGGCAATAACACTAAATTAGTCTAAAACGGGAAAGTAAGATAGATAAAGGTCCTAAAATACCTAAGCTCAAGGGGTTTAAATGCGCACTTTTCAGCGCTCATCACACTCCCAAACTTATATATTGCTAGTCCCTAGCAATGAGCTACAAAGTTAAGGAATGATATGAACAACTATACAACTATGAACTAGAAAGCAATAAATGGATAACGCCACTTTCGTGGGGAATACAATTGCATTTAGCATATGCAACAAGCCTTTTAAATCCCTAGGTTATCCTTAGTGGACGAGTGAAGTCTCGTGAGGGTTTCCAGAAATGATACCCACAAACATTAAGCTCATTCTCACTAAAGAGGCACCAATATTTCAAACAAGCATTGGGAGAAAACTACCTCAAGTATGCAATTTTTCAACCATTTCCAAGCAATCTCCCAAAATATCAATATCAAGCAAACAAGTATGGTCCTCCACACATCAATAAAATGATTATGCAAATCAAAATAACTCTAAAATCATTTTGAGTGGACCGGCATCAAATATGTTGCTATCTTAGCCAACTAAAAAAATGATCACATCCTTACCCTCAAACTAGAACACAAATTTAGTATCGATCATCAAGACAAAGAGTGGACCTTTTATTAAAACTTTATTATTCTAAGTGCGCTTATTCTTTTCACTCGTTTTTTTTTTTTTTTTGGTTACTAATCCTAAGGATCAAAGATGGAAGCATAGTGCAATGTGTTGATCTATTAAGCTTTCTAGCAATCCATGAGGTCGAGCGTTACGTCAATGACTCCCAAACCAGACGAGTTTAGGGCACTAGGTGTTAAAACACCCCTAAGGACGTACAAGCTCAAATCAACTAGGTTACAAATCAAAACAACCTCCATTTAATCATTTCCTATTTCTCACCTTTTGAGAGAAGTCCTCACTTTTTTATTACTTTTGCAACTTCTTTTTTTTTTTTTTTTCAAGTTCAATTATTAACCTAGAGTTTGGGCCCTCCACCTTTCGGCGCGAGAAATTCAGTACTTAATGAGATTAGAATCCCGGTTACTCAATGAAAAGGGTTTGTTATCCACTTTTATCAAGATTAAAGCTTTCAATGCACTACTAGCCCAATTGGGATATAACCAAATTCAATAATCAACAAAGCATATACCCCACAAATGAATGCTAGTGTGCGCCTGTGCTAGTATAGAATCCTAGAGTGAATCTCAAAATAATCACAAAATCAGGATGATGTGGACCACAAGTGCAAGCAAGATATCAATCTTTCGAAAAATTTACTCCTAAATGGCATCCACAAGGCATACAAGGAGTATTGGACTCTCAAGTCAAACAAATTTTAAATTTTAAGCAATATAGCCCTCAAAAGATCAAAATCATCGCAAACATCGATCTCAAATCTCAATCATGCAATTAAAGTTCAACTTTAAGTAGAATGCAACAAGACACCTTACCCCCAAACTTAAACCGCACATTGTCCTCAATGTGCAATGAGAACAATGGAAAAGATGGAAAGAGTATACCGTGGTGGCGAAAAGACATGAAACCCGGTAGTGATCTAAGTCGAAGGACGTCTCCCCCAAACTTGGAATCAACAATTTTCGTGAATAACCACATTAGCAAACTCACATCAAATAACAAATGGGATAAGAATAATCAAGTCATGCATTCTATGACAATGTAGCACAATATGAAAGATAGATATGAGATCAAGCCCTATCTTAAGCATGAAAGTATGTATGAGTACACATAAAGGTACAATGGTGAGACATATTTTTATATTATTATTATTATTATTATTATTATTATTATTATTAACAAGATCAAACTAAATGTAAGAAAATATAAACAATCTTTGTTAAGTTTAACGTCTCTAGCTAGACGGAATGCTGCTTTGAAAGATTTGAATATATATATATATATATTAGAAAGCTTCAGATCGATCGAACTTAGATCGATCTAATTTTCGATCAATCGAAATGATGAAATCCTGCAGATAAGTTCGAACGATGCACAGAGAGGCCTTTTTCATGGATCTCAAAAATTTTCTAAGTATGGAACTGAGATCGATCGAAGATAAAGTTCGATCGATCTTGAATGACTCAGATCGATCTAGTATGAAGTTCAATCGATACACAGAGAGCTGATTTATGCAGGAAATTTCATATCGATAGAACAGAGTAATGATTGGATGCAGGGATGGGCGTTCGATCAATCGAACCTCATTTGAGATCGATCGAACATGCAAGAATATGCAGAAAATTGAGCTTTCTCTTGAGACCAATGAATGCATCACTATATGTAGCTTCCATATGTCTTTGAAAAACTTGTCCTTCAATATAGGGTTTCAACCTTTGCCCATTCACCTTGAAGGTGTTGCCATTCTTTAAACTTTGAATCTCAACCGCCCTATACGGTGCAATAGAGATGATCTCATATGGACCTTCCCATTTGTTCGCAACTTTCCCGGAAAGAGTTTTAACCTAGAGTTGAAAAGCCAAGCTTTTTGACTCGGCTCAAAAGATTTTTTCCTAATGTGTTTGTCATGAAAAGCTTTGGTCCTTTCTTTATAGAGATTGGCATTGTCATAAGCATTGTGCCTCAACTCTTCCAATTCATTCAATTGGAGTAAGCGATTCTTTCTGGCTTTGTCAAGGTTAAAATTGAGCTTCTTCACCACCCACAAAGCTTTGTGTTCTAGCTCAACCGGAAGATGGCAAGGCTTTCTATAAACAAGTCTATAAGGAAACATGCCAATGGGAGTTTTGTATGCCGTTCGGTAAGCCCACAAAGCATCATTCAATTTGCGCGACCAATCCTTTCGGGTTGTGTTAATCGTTTTCTCAAGGATATGCTTAATTTCCCGGTTTGACACTTCTACTTGTCCACTTGTTTGAGGATGATAAGGAGTGGCGACTTTATGTGTAACGAAGTACTTAAGAAAGAGTTTCTTTAAGAATTGATTGCAAAAATGCTTTCCCCCATCACTAATCATTGCTCTTGGCATACCAAAACGAGTGAAAATATTGGATTTAATGAATTGAATAACCACGGAGTGGTCATTCGTTTTCTCAAGGATATGCTTAATTTCCTGGTTTGACACTTCTACTTGTCCACTTGTTTGAGGATGATAAGGAGTGGCGACTTTATGTGTAACGAAGTACTTAAGAAAGAGTTTCTTTAAGAATTGATTGCAAAAATGCTTTCCCCCATCACTAATCATTGCTCTTGGCATACCAAAACGAGTGAAAATATTGGATTTAATGAATTGAATAACCACGGAGTGGTCATTGGTTTTGGTAGCATAAGCCTTCACTCACTTAGAAACATAATCAACGGCAAGCAAAATGTATTGATATCCATAAGAAATAGGAAAAAGTACCCATGAAATCAATGCCCCAAATATCAAAAATCTCTTCAACAAGAATATTTGTCAAAGGCATCATGTCTCTTCTTAACATTGAACCCATCTTTTGACATTTTTTACACGATTTGCAAAAATTGTAAGCATCTCTATGGATTGTGGGCCAAAAGAGCCCACTTTTAAGAACCTTCAAGGCGGTCTTCTTTGCACTAAAATGCTTACCACACGCAAAAGTATGACAAAACATAAGAACGCTTGGAATTTCACTCTCCAGAATGCATCTTCTCACAATTTGATCCAAACAATATCGGTATAAGACAGGGTCTTCCCAATAGTAATGCCGGATGTTGGCAAAGAAATGGTTCTTTTCGTTCTTTTACCAAGTAGTTGGAAGCTTGCCAATTGCCAAATAGTTTACAATGTCAGCAAACCAAGGCATTTGTCCATTAGAAACTTGAAAAAGTTGTTCATCCGGAAATGAATCACGAATTGGTGGGCTAGGGGAAGATTCAACTACCAACCTTGAGAGATGATCGGCAACCACATTTTCGGTACCTTTCTTATCTTTGATTTCAAAGTCAAATTCCTGAAGGAGCAAAATCCATCTTATTAAACGAGGCTTTGTTTCCTTCTTAGTCAAGAGGTACTTCAAGGCAGCATGATCAGAATAGACAATGGCTTTTGACCCTAAGAGGTGGGACCGAAATTTGTCAAGAGCATATACTACGGTAAGTAATTTCTTCTCGGTAGTGGAGTAATTCAATTGAGCTCCCGAGTAGGTCCTGCTTGCATAGTATACAGCGCATGGAAGTTTTCCTATCCTTTGCCCCAAAAATGCTCCCATGGCATAATCAAAAGTATCACACATGATTTCAAACGGTAATGACCAATTGGGAGGTTGCATAATAAGAGGAGATGATAACATGTCTCGCAATTTATGGAAAGCATCAAGGCATGCTTGATCAAAGACAAAAGGAGTTTCCTTGGCGAGAAGATTGCACAAGGGTCTAGCAATTTTGCTAAAGTCTTTGATGAAACGGCGGTAGAAGCCGGCATGACCTAGAAAGGAGAAAACTTCTCTCACCATAGAAGGTGGAGGCAATTCAGAAATGAGCTCAACTTTCGCTTTATCCACTTCAATTCCCCTTTTTGAGATGACCTGACCCAAAATAATACCTTCTTGAACCATGAAATGGCTCTTTTCCCAACTAAGAACAAGGTTTGTTTCACATCTTTTAAGCACTAAATTCAAAATTTTGAAGTATGCATCAAATGAAGACCCAAAGACAGAAAAATCATCCATAAAGACCTCTAGATACTTTTCCACCATGTCCAAAAAAATTGACACCATACACCTTTGAAATGTGGCAGGGGCGTTACACAAACCAAATGGCATCCGTCTATAAGCAAATGTGCTGAAAGGACAAGTAAATGTGATTTTCTCTTGGTCTATGGGGTTAAAGGCTACTTAATTATAACCCGAATAGCCATCAAGAAAGCAATAGTATTGTTGCCCGGCTAATCTCTTTAGGATTTGATCAATAAATGGCAAAGAGAAGTGATTTTTCCTAGTGGCGGCATTCACTTTTCGGTAATCAATGCATACTCGCCATGAATTGGCGGTACGCTTAGAAATTGCCTCACCTTTTGCATCTTCAACCACCGTAATCCCCGATTTCTTGGGAACTACTTGCATGGATGAGTTTTAATGACTAAAGATTGAATCTTTGAATGAAAATACCTCAATCAAGGTACCTATTATGTCACTAGACCTTTTTAATGAAAAAAGATTGAATCTTTGAAAGAAAATGAGAGTTTTGAGTTTAACTTATTCGAGTTACCTATGAAGTCGCGAAGAGTGCTTTAATGACTATTATGTCACTAGAACTTTTTCATGTATAAAGATTGAATTTTTTAAAGAAAATGAGAGTTTTGAGTTAAACTTATTCAAGAGTTGAACTCACCCATTTGCTATAAGAGATTAGATAAATGATACCGGCATCTAAGAGCTTAACTACTTCTTTCTTAACCACTTCTTTCATATTTGAATTTAATCTTCTTTGGGCATCTCTAAAAAGTTTTGCATCTTCTTCCATAAGAATGTTATGCATACAAATGGAAGGATCAATTGCTTTTAGATTCGCAACACTCCATCCTATGGCTTCCTTATTTTCTTTAAGCACATTCAAAAGAGAATTCTCTTGATCTTTTTCAAGATTTGAAGAGATGATGACCGGAAGAGTCTCTTTCGTGCCTAGGAAGGCATATTTAAGATCGGGAGGGAGAGTTTTAAGCTCAAGAGTGGGTGGAGAGACTTGAGATGGAACCGGTGGAGTGCTAGAGAGTGGAGGAAGAGGTTCTTTTGGATCTTTCCAAGGTGGAATATCCAAACTTACAACGGATTCCATTAGATTATTAACTTCATTCATTGACCCTTCACTATCAAACCCACAATTACCATACATTTCAAGAAGACAAGATGCAAAAGGGTCCTCAGAAAGAAGAGATGAAAGATTATCCTCGGTTGGTTGTTTCATGACCATGGTAGGAATAGATTCCTCAACAACCTCATCCAAGACATCTATAAGACAACACTCGTCTTCATCTATGGGACGTCGACTTGCATTGAAAACATTAAGCTTAACCATCATATTACTAAAAGAAAGGTCCATGACATCGGATCGACAATTAATGGTAGCATTTGCGGTAGCAAGAAATGGCCTTCCTAAGATGATGGGGATGTGATTGGTGGGATTTGCAACTGGTTCGGTATCAAAAACTATGAAATCAACTGGGAAGTAAAACTTATCAACCTTTATGAGTATATCCTCAATATTGCCCCTAGGTGTTTTAACCGATTTATCAACTAATTGAAGCACCACTGAGGTTGGCTTCAATTCATTCAAACCTAGTTGAACATATACGGAATAAGGAATCAAATTGACACTTGCCCCTAAGTCAAGAAGAGCTTTACGAACTTCATGGGTTCCAATTACACATGAGATGGTCGGAGCACCGGGATCTTTGAACTTAGGTGGATTGTTATGTTGGATGATGGAGCTCACTTGTTCCATTAGGAACACTTTTTTAGGGCCTTCTCCCTTGCTCTTCCTCTCTTGTGTGTAAAGATCTTTCAAAAATTTTGCATAAGGCGGAATTTGCCTAATTGCATCCAAGAGAGGAAGATTTATATTAACTTGTTTGAAGACTTCCATCGTATCATGGATTTTTCCCTTTTGCCTCCCAAAAGGTGAAGTTTCTTTCAAAGCATAAGGAAATGGAGCTTTTGGCTTATAAGACTTTGCAACTTGAGGGGATGATGAAGAAGGTTGAGAATTCCCTCTAGGGCCATGCTCATCCAAGGTAGTAGGGATAGGATTGGAAACGGGACAGGTGTCAACTTTTGGTTGCACCGGTTCACTATCTTCACTTGGTTGTTCAACCCTATTGTTAACTTGTCTACCACTTCTCAAAGTAGTAATTGCTTGCACGTACTCTTGGGAAAAACACCCCGATGTGGAGTTTGCTTCCACAAAATGTTGAGCTTTTGGGTTCCTTTCGGGTTGGCTAGGCAATTTACCAATTTCTCTCGTATTCAATGCATTAGCTATCATTCCGATTCAAGACTCAAGCTTTGATATCGATTGAGAATGAGAATGCAACAAATTGGTGTTCATTTCCAAACTACCCAAAGCTACTAAGACTTTATATTCAAATGTGGGGTTGCTAGAGAGTGCATGAGGGTGATTAGAGCTACTTTAAGGATTATAAGCTTGAGGATGAGAGAAATGGTCCATTCTTTGACGACAAGAAGAAGATGAGACGAATCCTTTTGAGCCTCTATTTCTTTGGTGGGGAGGAACATATCGGTTTTGAAATTTTTTAGCTTGAAAAGGATTTGAATGCTCGCTCCACACCAGAACATAAGCATTCAAAAGAGGGTGAACAAATTTGGCATTGACTTGTTCATAATGTTCATCAAGCACATGTCCATGGGAACAATTGAAAGTAGTATGCAATACACTTGAACAAGTCATGCATGGCTCACAAGAATGATGAAGATGATGTAGAAGAGAAGATGATTGTTTTGCCGGTTTTTGACTTAATAAAAATTGATCAAGTTTTTGAGTTAGAGTTTTGACCTCGGCAACAATTTCCATTGGACTTCCAATTTGACATACTTTCAAAATTTTCTTTTTATTATTAGATTCATGACTCAACCGAGAAGTGTGACATTTATGCAATGAATTTTCACTCATTTTCTCAAAAAGGTGCCAAACATCATCTTCATGCTTCCCAAAATATGCTTCTCCACATGAGGTATCAATTATGTCCTTGTGAGTGTCGGATAGGCTTTCATAAAAATATTGGACAACTTGCCATTTTGGAATACCACGATGTGGATACTTTCTTAGCAAGTCATTCAATCTTTCCCAAGCCTCATGTAAAAGTTCTCCTTCCCTTTGAGAAAATTCACGAATAGAAGTTCGCATAACATTGGTCAAACTCACGGGGTAAATTTTTTTTTAAAATTTATTTTGCATTTGTAACCAAGAAGTTATTGAATTTGCCCCTAAGTTGTTAAACCAATGCTTAGCCTTATTTTTAAGAGCAAAAGGAAAGAGAAGTAACCTAAGAACTTCCTCTGGGACATTCATATACCCCACAGTGGAGTATATTTCAAGAAATTCATCAAGATGTTTATATGGCTCCTCACCATCTAAGTCATAAAAGAGTGGACACATTTGAATGGTCTTGGGCTTAATCTCATATTGATTGGCCTCAAAATTAGGAAGCATGATGCAAGTTGGTGCATGATATTCATGAAGATTATAATGATTATGAAGGATCGTTGGGGGAATTGGAGCTTGAACTCCAGGAGGAAATTGGTTGAAAGGAGCATGCTCCATGAAGTTTGGGTCTAAATAACCAAGATGATCCTCTAGATTTTCCATTGATTATGATGATAGGTTGGTTAAGACCACACAAAATTCAAGAAACACAACAATGACATCATCTAAGTAAGCACTTCGCCCTCGTAACAAATCAATCAACAAATCTCCACATACAATGACCCCATACTCCCATGCTTGAACAATATGCAAAGAAAGTAAATAGCCTCCACACGGGCTCACAATTTATCTAAGAAATGAAAAACAAGCTTCCACGCGGGCCGTTGATTTAATTAGAGCTTGAGTTAGAAAGATCTCACAAAGGGTCCTTAAGCAACTTCAATTCATTTTCAACTTCCATGTTTTGCTATGCTTTGCATTTTTTTTTTTTTTTTTTTTTAAATTTTTAGTCCTTTTTGTACTTAGCTTAGCTCCTTACTTTGAATTCTCATTTGCTCAACTTCCTTCACTCAATTCACCTAGCCAAATAAGAACAAACACAATAAGTAATCAAAAATAAAAATAAAGTAAAGATATGATCAAAAGAGTACTAATCCCTAATTGTTTCCAAAATACGGCGTTGCCAATTCAAATCCCCGGTAACGGCGCCAAATTTTGATGACAGTCGTTCCTATACGCCAAACTAATGTAGTGAATGTAGGTTCAAGAAAAGTCTTTTGGGTCAAGTTTAAATTTATAAAAACCACTACTACCACTACTACTAACGTAGCAAGAGTGAGTAGGGATCGTCCCAAGGGATTAGAGGCCTACTAGTAATGGAAACAATGCTTATAGTTAGTAGGTCGAGTGATCAAAGGTAGGTTGTTTCGTTGATTAAACTATAATTAAGATTAAACAAGCTTAATATAAAACAAGTAATTAAAGGATAGAGAAAACAACGGAGAAAGGTCTTGAGACTTAGAGATCACCACTAAGTATCACCTTTCTATACACTCAATTCACAATTAATGAGGGGGAAAACATATGTTGCAACAATAGTGAGTGTGTGTGGTTGTTTTAACAAGCATGGATGACCAATTAAGTATATATTGTCTAAACAATACAATGAATAGCACAATACATCAAACTAAGTTATTAATCCTTCTTTAAGCTCACAATCCAAACACATCACATAATTAGAGAAATATACTACTTGCATTCATAATTATGGAATATCAAACAACAAGCATGGATTGTCCTCCCATTTAACAACTAAGGTAACTACACTACATCTAAGCTAATGACATGGAAATTAAACTAATTAAACTAAGGGAGAGGCACAATCCATCAAGAAATGAGTATGAACCATTAAATAAACTACAAGAGCATTCTATTAAGTACTATGTCTTGACAATCTCTAGATCTATAACATCAACACACATAGATATGCATTAACAACACAAGAGATAGAGATAAACACATGAACATTTATTCTAGCATACATAGACACATGGATAGAATGAAATGATCAATTGAAAGAATTAAACCATATAAATCATTGAATAAACAAGATCTATGTATATAAATATGTCAAAACATGTATTACAACACAAATCCCCTCAAAAATACATAAATCAAGATAAAGAAAGTATATTTAGGGCTAACTCTAGCCCCAAGAAGATGTCTAGCCACTCATGAATGGTGTCCTCCAACCCTCAAGGGCTATCTCCATGGTAGAAGTGCTCCCCTTCTTGAGGTAGATGGAAAACCTCTCAAGAATGTGTCTCTAGCCTCCTCTTCTCTTTTCTTCTTCTTTAAGAATTATATCTCTCTACTTTAAAAAGCATATCCAAAAACTATCCAAGACTATGTGTAAAAGTGGCTCATTTTCCTTATATAGGTAACTCAAATGTCACACCCAATGGTCTAGGCTCGTACACAAGGGCTCCTCCACTGATTGCACAATGAGACAACTTTTAATGAGCTGGAAATTAATTTAATTCGCATTTGAGAGGGTTCGATCGATCGAACCTATGCTGTGATTGATTGAACATGGTTGAGATCTATCAAACTTTGGCTGGATTGATCCTCCCATGACGGTGCCTTTTTGGATAAGGACAGATCTGAGATATTTTGGGGAAAGAGACAAAAGTGGTAAGTAGGGTGGTACAACAAGATAAGATGGAATCTTTTTAATCGATCTGAGAATTGTTAGATCGATCGAACTTTGTGGGATCTTTGGATAAGGACAACAGGGCTTGGATCCATCTTGGAGAGTCTAGATGATGAACTTTCGATCGATCGAAGTATTCTTGAGATCGATCGAATATGCTGATTTCCACACTTTGCTTCATTCTGCTTCCACTTTACTCCTTTCTTCCATCTAGCCTGAGTTAGCTTCTTTTAAGCTCTTATTTGGCTGAATTAGCTTATTTTGGGAATAAGCACCTAAAAAGGGTAATAACACGAAATTAGTTTAAAACGGGGAAAGTAAGATAGATAAAGGTCCTAAAATACCTAAGTTTAAGGGGTTTAAATGCGCACTTTTCAGCGCTCATCAGAAACCTAATAAAATAAAACTAATAAATATAAATTATGAGTGCAATCTGAGTTTGTTTAAACAACGAACAAAAATTTCAAAATATTCAACAGGCTTCTTTCGGACACAAAAACCCCGTTTTAAGGCCCTAAATGATGGTATTTCACCGAAAAACATGTTACATCAAATCATATCGGTGAGTCTTGTTCATTGGGCCATTTCTAGTAAAAAAAACTCTCCTGTCAGGTCAAAAAAGCACATTTCAGGATCAGCCCAAAAAATATGTCAACATGCTCGTTTGGCCCCCTAGCAGTCCAAATGGCCATAATGGCTTTAGCAATCAGTTCTAAATTAGTCTTCCCTAATTGAAAAGAATTTGTCGCTGAGTTAAGAGTGAAATAACGCGTCTCATCTGGTGGAAAATACTCAAATAGGTCTGCAACATTAAATGCAGGAGAAATAAACATGTCTTCGGGAAGCTAAACAACATAAGCATTATCATTAATCTTCTTCAGAATCTAATAAGGCTTATATTTCTTATTCTTTAATTTGTTGTAGGTACCAATATGAAACCTCTTCTTGCGTAGAAACACCATAACTAAATCTCTTTCTTAAAAGACTTTCTTCTGCCTCTTATTGTCTGTTACTTCCTTGTATTTCACATTGGCTTGTTCAAGATGCTTTTGAACCTCACCCTGAATGGCTTTGATGTGATCTGCCGTGTGTTCTGTAGCAACACTCTTTCCAGCTAGCTTCGGAAGTGGGACTAAATCCAGTGCATGCTTCGGAGGATGACAATAAACAATAGCAAAAGGCGACTTGCCCGTTGACCGATTGACCATGTTGTTGTATGCAAATTTTGCCTATGATAATGGAAGATCCCACTGTTTTGGGTTCTCACCAGAAATACAACAAATCAGATTGCCCAAAGTCTAATTAACCACCTTTGTTTGACCATCAGATTGCGGATGACTAATATTAATGAAATTCAAAGATGTATCAAAATGCCTCTACAAAGTCCTCCAAAAACGGGATAGGAATTTGGTGTCCCTATCTGAAGTGATGGACTTAGGAACTCCATGAAGATGAACAACTTCCTTAAAGAACAAATTTACAACATGTGTAGCATCAGAAGTCTTTTTGCAGGTTATGAAGTGTGCCATCTTCGAATAACGATCAACAACTACAAAAACTGAATCTGCCCCTCGTTGAGTGCATGGAAGTCCTAGGATAAAGTTTATGGAAAAATCCTTCCAAGGACAATCTAGTGTACGTAGAGGGATTTAAAAACCCATGTTTTGAGACTAATCTTTAGCAAATTGATAGATTGGACACCGCTGCACATGGCTACCAACATCCCTCTTGAGTTATGGCAAATAATATCATTCTTCGACCAAGGCTATGATCTTTTCTCGACCAAGATGTCCACCTAGACTGCTACCATGTAATTCATGAATAATCTGCTCACGAAGAGAACTCCTCGGAATACAAAGCTGATTACCAAGAAAAAGAAATCCCTCCTGTATGTGCATACTTTCAACACCCTGTATAGTCTGACACTTAGCCCATAATTCCTTGAAGTCATCATCGTCCCCATACAACTCCTTCAAATAGTCAAAACCCACAACTTCAGCTCGCAAAGTCACCAGCAATACTGTTATTTGGCTAAGTGTATCGGCGACTCTATTTTGCTAGCCTGATTTATGACTTAATGGGAAGGTAAATCGTTGTAGAAAAGAAACCCATCTGGCATGCATCCTGTTAATATTATTCTGACTGTTGATGAACTTCAAAGCTTGATGATCAATGTAAATAATGAACTCTCTCTGCACTAGAAAATGTTCCCAAACCTTCAATGCACGTACCACTAAATATAACTCAAGCTCATAAGTAGTTCACTTTTTCCTCGCATCACTAAGCTTCTCAATGTAGAATTCAACTGATCTGCCCTTTTGGGATAGAACAACACCAACTCCAACTACTGAGGCATCACACTTAACCTCAATCAATTTCTCAAAGCTTGGCAATGCTAGAATAGGTGCATTGGACAGTTTTTCTTTAATCAGCACAAAGCTCTATTCTGCCTCTTCGCCCCATTAAAATTTATCCTTCTTCATGCATTCTGTAATAGGAGCAACAATACTGCTAAAATTTCTGATGAATCTTCGATAAAACGTTGCTAAACCATGAAAACTGCACACATCGCCTATTATTTTTGGTGTGGGCCATTCTCGAATTACCCAAACTTTTTTCCTCATCAATCCGAATACCTTCATCATTTACTACAAAACCCAAAAATAGTAAATTGTTAGTTATAAAAGTACACTTCTTCAGATTGATGTACAACTTGTTTGCGTGTTTGCCTGTAAAACTGTCAATACCTTTCTCAAGTGCAATTGGTGCTTCGCATCTGACTGACTATAAATCAGGATATCATCAAAATAGACAACAACAAATCTGCAATAAAATGTTTCAATACCTGATTCATAAGTCTAATAAAAGTTCTAGATTTAGGATGAACTTTAGGTCCCCTTTGAACGTAGATGTTAGGTGGCATGACCCGTATGAATCTGACTTATATTAAACTTGTAAATTCATTAAAACTTTAGGTTATATGCATATCTTTTTTCTATGAGTAATGCAAGTTACTCACCCTAGTTGATTGGGTTATTTTCAAGTAAGGAGACTCTATTTTGGGATACACATCATCCTTAGTTTGACTCAGTTATTCTTGGATATCTTTTGTGTACAATTATCATGCAAGTTTTAGCATATTTTTGCCTATCTTTTGTAGTTGTAAAGTATAACTTGTAAGAAGCATGGCTTACTTCTTTTTTGGGTATGTAATGTAAGCTTGGATGGTATATTTTGATTATACTTCAACATGTATGTAATGAGGCCAAGGGCCAATTTCTTTTGGTTGAATGGAATGTATGAGGAATTTAATTATGTTTTAGCTTCTATTACATTGCATTATTTTGGGGGCTTTTTTGTCATTTCCTCTTGCATATCAATTGTGGTTTGGACCATTGTTAATTAGAAGACTCAATTTTAGGGGCGGTTACTTAACAAAATTTTTCCAAAAGAGTTCATCTTCGGCCTTGAAAACTAACATTTTCCAAAATAAAACCAAAACCTTATTTTTGAAATTTAGGGCAAGGTTACTATTCATCGACTTTTTTTCGAAAACCGGACCAACTATTTAGGGACTTCCAAGGGTCTTGTGGGTGTATTTAAACATTGCAAATTCAATTTAGACATTTCAAAAACCTCCCGAAGTCCCATTTTGTCTTCTTGGGCAGCAACTCTACAATTTGGCGGGTGCCCGCCGATTTTGGCGTCTGCCCACAGTATCTGCTTAGCGGGCGCCCACAGCCTTTGGCGACCGCCCGCTTCCTAATGCTCGAATTTTGGCAACTGTGACACCTAATTTTATTTTGGCCATAACTCTTTCGTCCGGACTCCGAATTACGTGATTCTTGAGTCTAATTCAATTATTTTTTCGTTGTCTATCCAATGGTGTGTACGGAAGCATCCATTTATGTGTAAAAGACTATTTTATCCCTAGAGTCCCACTTAGTCCATTTTAACCCTAGGTTCCACATTATTGTCTTTTGAGTTCATTGACTTCATGGGAAGCCACGTTAGCGTCTTAGGGATGATGTACATCTCTAGAAACCTCATTCTTTTATTAACTTTCGCATTTGGGATCCGTTATCGGGTCAGTTTTGGGTCATTCGCTGACGCACCGAGTTTTGAAAACTTGGGCTGTCACAGTAATGACAAAGGATCAGGCCAAATATTGAAAGTAATTCTAATGGATGAAAAAATAAGTATATTATCTATTAATTTTAGAATTTTATATTTATTTTTTTTGATATTTGATAAATAAATATATATATATATATATGATATAAATATAAATGTCAATATTAATTAATCATCTTTTACAATTTAGGGAACACAAATTCAAGCTGCATTGTTCAATGATGTGGTCACCATATTCAAGGAATCCCTAGCTCTTCATAAAACTTATATAATTTCTAATGGAATTGTGAGTCGAGTGAACTACAAATATAGAAATGTTCACAAGGAGTTCGAATTAAAGTTTACAACCGAAACATCAATTGAAATCATTGAGAAAGAGAAAATAAGTTTGAACAAAATAAATTACAATTTTGTTGATTTCGAAGAGCTAAACAAACACATTGACAGCAAGGAGACAATTGGTTAGTTCCCTTCAACTCATTGTTTTTACATATAATTTGTAACATTGAACTCAATTGTGAATTACAATATAAATTAATTGAATATATTAAACTAACTTGTTAAGCTTGTAGATGCTTTGGGAATCGTTATTCAAGTAAATTCTATATTGACCAAACTAAGAAGAAAAGTGATGGAATATCTAAAATGTGTAACATCACTATAATAGATACAAAGTGAGTAAAACTATTTTTCACAAATTCATATTTTTACAATAAATACTTGGAAGTAATTATTAAACTCTATTACAAGTCAAGAATGACGACGTTGATATTATGGGCAGACCTTGTAGAAAATGAAGGACACATAATAATGCAAATAGTAAACGAGAGACCAATAATCTGTAATACCCCTAATTTAAAAGGATAGTCTCGGTATTTTCTTTTATGGTTTTATTGCATTTTTAAATTCATCATTTGATTATTTGGCTATTTGTTTAATTGTTTAATTGTTTAAATTGAATTATTTGTTTTCATTTACATTATATGCTTATGTGGAAATTGAAATAATTATTTTATTTGAATAAATGAGTAAATTATGTGATTAAATGTTTATTTTATTTTAAGGAGTTGGGCTTGGATAGTATGGATTACTTGGATAAGAGATTAAATAGGTATAATTATTATCTATGGATGGTTATACATATATATATGGGTATATATGTATACAAGATTATGTTAATTATTAATTATAATTAATAGTTACATTAAAAGTGATATTCAGTATATACTATATAGTATATAATTATAATGGTTTTATATATATATATAAATATGACATCGCGTTGGATTAGGGTGTCGATATATAATACGTATTTATTTTAATTTTCTTTTCCTTTTCCTTGGGTAATTAGAGTTAGGTTTAAAGTATAATTGCCTATAAATATATGTAATATGTCTGCCAAGGGTTAGAAACCTTATTCACGTACACATAGAGGCGGTGAGATTATAGAGGGGTTTGAGAGAAAAACTAAGAGGGAAAGGTAGGGTTTTGGCCGGAGATTGAAGGTCGGACCAAGAAGGAAGAAAGAATGGTTGCTCGTGGATTGAACCAAGGGCAACATAGGAGTTGAGAATAGTCAGGGAATTGCCAGAAAAATCTAGGAAGACGACGTTGAGATTTTAGTCCGAAATCTCAAAGGCAAGTTCTTTCTCTTACTCCTTCTCTTAGACTTGTGTTCTGTGCATGCCTAGATAATGTCCAGGACTTAGTCGGACATTAATATTGATCTTGTGTGCGTATTAATTCAGAGTTTTAACTATATTAGGTGTTGTTAATTGAAATTGATTTATCTTAGCAATTGTTTCATCTTATGCATTTTAATTGTTGTTAATGATGCACATTGAGTTTTTATGAGTTTCTAGAATAAATTCAGGACATAGATTGAACCCTTAGGAACCTTAAAAAAAAGTTATAGAGGGTTTTACACATCGCTGAAGGCGAGGAAGATGATGGTTTACAGCTTACGGCTCTCTGGAAGAGAGAGAGCTGGCTTTCCAAAGGAGGGAGCCGGCTCTAGAAAAGAGGGAGCCGGCTCTCCTTTATCCATGAAGGAGAGCCGGCTCTACAAGGAGTAGAACTGGCTCTCCATGGGGGAGAGTCGGCTCCATAAAAGGGAGAGCCGGCTCCCTTGTTGAAATACACCAGTAGGTGTATTTTTGGTAATTTTTGGAACTTCAGGGGCTAAAACGTGGTTCTAGACTTTAATGGGGGTTTTAAATGATTTAAATAAACATGTTAAAATCCCAGAATTGTTTGTCTATGCTATTATACTAAAATATTGGATATCATGAAATTTAAATACTTATTTGCATGTTGTCAATGGATATGGAAGATTTAATTGCTTGTTGTTGTTTTAGCAAGTTAAATGAATTAGTATGATTTTACCCTTGTATAATTCAATATAATGTGCTCAGTTAGTTATTTGAATTTCATTATATCATTCTCTAAATTTTGATTGATGAACTACTTATTTTTATTTTATGGATTATATGCACCGGTATGGGATGGTGGCATATTAGGGATGGATTAGTTTAAAACACTAAGTCCTACCTATTATGGAATAAGGGAATAGATTAACTATAAAAATTAAGTCCTACTTATATATGTGTCAGGTCAATGAACAGTTGAATGACATACCTTAGTTTTGGATAGATTTATATATATATGATTATGATACAATGATATGAGTCTCAGGATCATGGTTAGGGTACGTATATCGCCTAGGATGGATAACTGGATATACTAGACATCTGGGTACCCTAGTAGGTCTAGGTATATATGCCCACTTTATGTGCGATTTGCATGTTACCTTCTATTCAGGTTAAGATAGACATATAGTCCAGTGAGCGTCCTATAGTGTGTATTTATATATAAATGGACTATTTAGCTATTGTTGTGTTTTCTAGGATGTATCTGCATATCGAGTCGCTGTTTGGATTATAGTAGAGTAGAACTTGTTCGTGGGCCTGACCCACTATTATTTTTCATGTATCAAACGGTTCCAATCTTAGAGCTTGTTCGTGCTGAGCAGAGACAGTCACTCACTCTTTCAACTATGTAAGATTATTGTTTATGTTTTAGTTTTGGATTTCCTTTTTAGTTTAGTTTTTTTCAGTTGGGAAATTATTAGGGGTCTACTAGATGGATTCTCGAGTTGTAATAATATTGGAGGTTTTGGAATTATTGGTTTATTTAAATAGTATATCCAGGATTATTATATAGATTCTTTCAGTTTAATTATTTATTTATTCTTATTTCTTTTGTACTCATGCTTGTTTATATACTTAATTGTTTGGTATCCCTCGAATCTGTGCTCGGACTTGATCGCCCATGGCTCTAGAATCAAGGGGCATCACATAATCACTTTAACAAATATGGCATATAGGGGTGGCAATTCGAGTTCGCGTATCATAATCGTGCCGTGTCGAATTAGGGGTATAACATTAAACAGGTCAATCCGAACACGACACGATTAATAATCGTGTCACATATCCTAAACCCGAACATGACATGTTTATTAAACGGGTAACACGACACGACACATGTAACTCGTTTAATAAACGTGTCGTGTTAGACACACCAAACACGACCTTTTTAACATGCTTACCTGATTAACCAGTTTAACATATTTACCCATTTAGCTCGTTTAACCTGTTTACCCGCTTAACCTGTTTAAGATGTTTACCCACTTAACCTGTTTAAAGTGGCCAAAGATTAAAATATTAGCAAACATTACAAGAAATTTTGTACTTTAGTGATGTAGTATAAAAGAGAAATTAAAAGTCAAAGATAAAGATTAAGTCACAAGTCATACGTTACAGACCGAAATAAAGATAAGTCATAAATTATTATGGACCGAAATAAAAATATTTAATGGAAATGTCAGGGTAACATGCAATCTTCTTAAAAGCCAAAGATACACAACTTAAAAACTTCCTTTTCTGAAACACCCAAAAGTAGAAATTCCTACAAAATAGGTAAGTGTAAAAAAGTTTAGATAAAAAAAAAAAATGAAATATAAAAGAATGCATGTAACAAATTATGTGAAAAATAAAACAAATATATATAATAATTAATAAAGAGGACATATATAATAATTAATCAAACAAAAATTGAACAAGTTGACCTATTCATCCCCTCTAAATTATTAAAGTGTGAATCACAACTTAATCAACATAACAATTTATACACTGCACTGCTCACGTAACTCACACTATTAAATTGATAAACAAAAAATAATAATAAATAAATCCTTACCACTTGTAAAATTATCAAAATTAGAAACCAAAAATAATCACAGGCATCGCCATAAGAATACATGTTTTCAATTTCATAATTGGTGTCTGTCTTTATTTGGTGTCTGGTATTGAAACTTAACATACAAGTCACCACTAGTTTCACATGGGAATCATCTTTTGTGGGGTTCTTTACAAAATGTGTCAAGTTGAATGGAAAGAAAATGTGTGGACCTGTATCGGTGTAGTTGGAAAGTGTGAATGAGAGAGTGTGCATGCAGTGCCAAAATGTGCAACTGGTTCGAACCTTTTATTCTAAATATATACAAATTTAAATCAAGTGGTCATGTTATGAGTAAAATAATGTTTTTATATGTTACTATTCAAGACCATCCAAGAGTTATACCAATATAACAAATTAAAATAATAAAATTAAAAAATGGATAAAAAAAAAAATGTAGATTGAGATTAGAATTGAATTCTACAACAAAATGCATAAAACTGACAAGCTTAATGCTCAGGCGACCATGATTTGAATAAAATGAAAGCTTGAATTATTGATGAATTATATATTGGAGAAATTGTGTACTTCAAAGTCTCTATGCCACTTTATTAAATATGTAACAATTGCTAAGCATCATCCAAGCAATTTCCTTGCTTGTTCTATAATGATCTACTTGGGAACATACACAGATCGATTATTAGAAATTCGCCCAACAAGTGATTGACATAAAATTGACAAGGAAATCAAAATGGAAATAAAGATGGCAAATGGAGTGTTCGATTGTGCAAACAATGCAATACACAAATTATTTCCAAAACAACCATATCGAATATGTAGCACACTATGTCAAGCAATTTAAATAGATCAAACCAAACAACACAATCAATAGAACAAAATAAAACAGAAGAGGCATACAAAGTTACAAACCAGTGAACACCCCCAAATTAGAAAGGACAGAAGTACCGAGCACGATACATATATACATCAAATTTTCTAAAAAACAACAATAATAATGGAAAAAAAATTAGATAAAACTTGTTTAAAAGTAGATCTGAAAGAAAGAAATTAAAGAAAACTTGTTTTCAAGTAGATCTGAAAGAGGAAAGACAAAAAAAATAGAACTTTTGCTGTTTCGAAGTAAATCTGAAAGAGAAAAGACAAAAAAATTAAAGAAAAGTAGAAAACTTACTTCGATTGTTCAAGGTTCGTGTTCTTCCCTGGTCGCTCGAAGTGTAGACTGCAATATTCTTGGTCGCTCGAGGTGTGGTGTGGATTTGAGAGAGAAAGGGAGTTGTCTGGCAGTCTTTCAGAGAGAGAGAGAGAGGAAAGAGGAGAGACTGAGAAGGCGCCGCATAAGAGTATGAGATATATTTTGTATAATAGCCTTAATAGGGTTTCTTATGTAATCATGAAATGACCAAAATGTCCCCTAATAATTAGGTCAAAACAAGTAACGGGTTAGACGGGTTCACGGGTGACATATTTAATTAAACGGGTTAAACAGATTACACGGGTTGAGCCATAAAACCCGAACACGACACGTTTAACTAAATGGGTTATTCGTGTCAACCAGTTTACGACACGAACCCGTTTATGGTAAACCCATTACTTATTTAACTCGTGTTGTGTACGTGTCGTGTTAGTGGGTTGTATCGAACTTTGCCACGCCTAATGGCATATAACATTTACTAAGGTACCTCACATATATATGGACATCAATGTACTCATTTTTCTTTTCTTTTTTTGGAATCAATGTTCTCTTTTTACACTATATCTTTCCTTATGATGTTACAAATATATAATTAAATAATTGTACTTTTAAGGTGTCGCTCTTCAAACACATCCAGGATCCACATTGCAGTTCAATATGGACATTGACGAAGTAAACACATTAAGAAAATGGTTTGTTTTCTTCTACTAAAAATAGTTACATTCATCCATAAATTTAAATACTTTAAAGTATTCAATATATATAGTAATCATTACATACGTACAAATTAAATAATCATTACAAACATACAAATTAAGTAATTTTGTAAATACAATCACGTAGATACTACAAATGCAGGTTTGACAAAACTATATCTGACCATGATATAGGTGCTCTCATCATGAATTCAAGATCTAAAGCTTTTGATGGAGCCGAAAAAATTTGTCTGAATGAGATTATTGGAAAATCAACAACTGCATTGATGGTATGAATCTATATACATTTGTTTTTTAGTATAGACTTTCCATCATTATTTAATTTATTATATTAGTTTTCTTATTAAATCTTTTAATAAAAAATAAATTTATTCATACAAAAATAAAATTTACTTATCATTGTTTAGAAAACAAATTATTATTTCGAAGCAACAATTCAAGAAATTGAAAAGGAAAAGAAACCATGGTACGATGCTTGTATGGAATGCAACAAGAAAGTCAAACTGCTCAACAATGGCATTGTTTGTACTAACTGCAACATAAACAATGTAAAATGCATTCAAAGGTACATTTTTTATTACGTATATTACTTTTAAAAGCACATTAGTTTTAAAAACTTTATAAACGTAAACAACTTCTTATTGTAATTGGTCATTATGCAGATTTGTGATGCGATTAAAAGTGACAAATACAAATGAAGAAGCAAAGATAACAATTTTCGATGATTGTCAGTCACTAATGAATTGTTGTTTGGAAGATCTTCTACGACTAAAAAAATGAGGTGACAATTTGAAATCATTAATAATATTTTAATAGAAGAAAAAAAAAATTGTGTATTACATTATATAATATATTATATAATTTATAAAAGAAAAATAAGGTTAGTCTTTTTTTTTTTTTTTTTTTTTTTTTTTTTTTTTTCTTATAAATATTTAAAGGAAGAAGAGACAAATGAGTTTAGTGACATTGTTAAAAGACGTGAAGGGAAGTCATTTATGTTTTTGGTGAAAATAAACAACAACAATGATGAATTAATCAGAGGCCTCTTTGTCGCACAAGCAATTAAAAAAGTCGGCCGAAACAATGATTTAACAGAAAAACTTAGCACAGAAGAACTTAACATTGACAATGATAGAACAGAAGAACTTAGCATTGACAATGATCCAATTGAAGAACTTCGATCGCCCAAAAGGACAAAACGCTCCTTTCAAAGGAAAAAGAAAAAAATTCAGAATATTGATTCATAGTGTGTTAACTCTCATTGTTTATAATAATTAGTAATTAGTAATATTGCACCACATTGCAAATACTATGTGACCACAGTGCAAATACTATTTTGTAACCACAAAGTGAATATTATTATGTAACCACAAAGTGAATATTATTATGAAACAACATATAAAATAAAAAGTATTTTAGCCTTTTCCATCAAAATTCAAACTTCCCTCGTGCATGTGGCCACCAAATGACCTATACATAGATTTGTTACCAATGAAGTACGGCATGTTTTCTGCCATTGTCTTTGGACTGCCATTGTATTTGAACTCCTTGATTATATTAGTTATAGTTACTGGTGATAAAATATAAGTTCAATAAAAAAATCAAACAAATAAAACCAACTTAAAGAATATGGTGCTCAATTAGAGAAAAAATAAGGAGCATGAAATCAGGTAAGTTTTGTAAGTTATCAAGAATATACGGGGATAGGTTGATAGGTATTTTTTTCAATACTACTAAGTGCAATATATACACACACACACACGGTTTTAGTTTTCTAATTGGAACTAAGATAATAATACAGATTTGATAATGATTATGACAGTTTGATGATAGATTTGATTATGATTAACAGTGTGCCTTTCTACTTTTATATTTAAAAAAGACGTCTATTGTGAAGGGTTGTCTGCTTCTTATAGTAATATAATCTCAAGAAAAAAAAACTCTTTAGTGTTATTTTCTCTTTGCAATTTTTATTTTTTATTTTATTTTTCTTTTTCAAGCCAACATTGTAAGTGCACTGTACTTTTAAAAAAATTGTATACTTAGGTTACAATTCTTCTCTCATCTAAAAACTTTTTATGTCTCTCTTTATTTCTTTTTATAGTTTGAATTGTGAGTTTCTAACAAATTAATGTTTGACACTGTAGATGACATTTTAAGAAAAGGGTAAGAAAGTACAGATGACACCAAAAGAAGTACCGTCCCAAAAAGACCACTGCTTTGGGACAATCCTAAAGCATGTAGCTCTACTTCACAACCATCTTATTTGTGGGAAAGGATATTGTCCGAGTTAAATCATAAAATTGATATTGGTTTCAAAATTCTTTTACAAGAAATACAAAGGTTGACTGAGTTAGTAGAAGCAATTGAGACATCTAGCAATAATGTCATCCACATAAGTTCTGATAGTGAAGAGGAGGATCCATCAGAGGAAGATTCTCCATGGTCTGAAACAAAGTGGAATGATCCAGAATTTTTTGTTATTTATGTAATCTATATTATGTTTTATTAAATGTAATGTAAAATAAATGTTCATTTATATTATTAATTGATTAATTGTGTTTGGTAGAGAATTTGCAAATTCATTATATATATATATATATATATATATATATATATATATATATATAATATAATATAAAATTATTTTAACATAATGTGTTTTGAAGAGTTATCTCAAAGAATTGTCATGGCGGTTCTAAAAAGTTATCATTATTAACGTATATTTTTTATATTATATTTTTCTGTATAAATAGTTGTTTATAAATTGAAATACATGTTCGGTGAGAATTCATTTTTGTTTTCTTTATAAACTATCTTCTAAACATAATAAAGTGTGTGTATGAATCCATCTTTATCTCTTATCATCTTTGTGAAAAAAAAAATCTCTCTTTGGAAAGACTTGTATGCAAATTGAAATACATGGTTAGAACCCCCTTTTTTTTTTTTAAAATTCGTTAAGGACTTTGTGATTTCATAGAATTTATTCTCTTGGATAATATTTTAAGATTTTTTTGCTATATATTAATAAATATAACATAATGTTTTGTTTGTTTAAAAAAATCTTTATGTATTTTTTTCTTTCTCATGTATTAATAATCATATACCAACTCTCTTTATCACTTCAAAGTTTTATTTTTTAAGTTATTTATTATTGATTATTTACGTAACTTATAAAAAAAAATTAAACTACTTAATGAGTTACAATCTTAACAACAAGCACACCTTTTAAAAGTCATCTCCTTAATGCAAAACACTTCTAATACTTTAATAATAATAATTAGACAAAAAAATAATTAAGGCCTTCATATAAATCATATTAATAGTTATATGACTTTTTTAAATTCTTTATTTTAATAATTATCACTCAAAAAATTAATTTGAATTAACATCTATTCCGTTAATCTAAATTAATTCTAATTAAATTATTTTCTATTTGTATACAATTTTATTAATTAAATATTAACTTAAATAAGTTAATAAAAAAATAATTAAAGAATTTTGAATTTACATTATTGTTATTAATATGTTTAATCCGAAACAACACATCAATTATTGAAGGACACGAACGTTCATGTAAATGACACAACCTTTTACAAAGGACACACATATTGAATAAAATAGTAAAATAACAGTTGTCCAGCATATTCAATAAATAATTATGAAGTAAATAACATGATTAACATAAATAGCAACAAAGGAGAAATTAGAAAAAGTCGCATCACCATTTTGTAAAAAATCAACCAAAAAAAATTAAATACCAATTAAAAATGATTTTTCTACTAAAAGGAGTCATTGTGATAAAAATATATTATTAGTTAGTCAATATTCCGTGATGAAAAATATTTTCTTCTTTCATTTTTTGGTTTGGAAGATTCAAAATTAAAGTCAATTTTATTTTATTTTGAGATAAAATAATACATAAAATACAATTATTTATTCAATATAGATTTTTATTTACATACATTGCACGTGTTCATTTTCTAGTGTATATATATATAAAATACAAAATACACACACACACACACACGTATATATCTGACCTTAAGTTCTTCAACTTTGCTGGAGTGTTTGGTGCTTTTAGAGAGGTGGCGTCGATTATAGGATGGATGAAGTAAAAATGAACAAATGGATTCATTTATAAGCAAAAGGCTACAATAGTCGTATTAAAGGACAATTTTGGTATTATAAAAAAATGGCAGATCACATGCTGTAGTTGTGGGTCGGAAAGTTGCCAGAGGGAGGTAATTTGTACGATTTTGATAGTTGTGATACTAATTTATTCATTTTCATAGTTAAAGGGTCTATTGTTGATACTTCAGGTTTTTATGCTTTTTTACCTAAAAAGAATTAAAACCCAACTTAGTAACACATGCCATATATCACATACCCACCAATTAACTACAATCTGGCTTAGACTTAGTTTAGTTGTTACGTACCTAAACCATTCCCTTATTACGTAAAAAGAAATAGTAACGATTACAATCATTCAATAATATATCTATCCAACTTCATACCTATCATTTCATATCCAAAATAATACTACAAATATAAAGGTTGGAGCTCAACCAGATATCAAGTAGAAAAATAAAAAAATCAAGAAGAATAATTCCATGCGAACGTTCCTACAGTAAGCTCGCAACATCAACCAGTAAACGATTTTAGTTACTCATATTCTGTCGATCACCTGGTTGACAATCCAAACTCACGTAGAAACGCACACATAGTTTACACTTTCCTTGTCACGAAAACTTTACTTTTGTCTGCACTGAGACCACGCAACTAATCTGGACGTAACGCCGTTAAGCAGTTAACGGCGACCATCTATCTCTCTTGCTTTGTGTTCGTGTTTTCTCTCTCATGATCTAACTCGTCGGAGGCCTCGTGTTTGTAGGAGCGGGTCTGGTTCTCTACAGACACTATTTTTTCTCTCTTTGTCCGTTGAAAGGGAGCGGATCTCTTTCTCTCTCCTCTTATCTTTCTCTCTAATTTTTTTTTTCTCTCTCTTGGAGGAGCCAGCGGGCGAGGGCTCGGAATCTCGCCTGGGATCAAACCGCCGTCGCTCGCCGGGGACTCCATGAATTAAGGCCGGAAGCTCTGAATTTTCCGGCCAGGTTAGGGGAATAGACAAGCGGTTTCTTGTGTGTGAGAGAGAAAAGATATGAATTCTAGAGAGAGAAAATGAAATGAGAGAATACATGTGGATAACGTGCAATGTAGGGAAAAAAGAAGAGAGTGATTGCAAGGTATCAAACGCTTGGAGGTTCTTGCACGCCACAGATACCTAGATCTCTTCTTCAATTTCCCTTGCCTTGTGCAATAATCCATTCTATTTCGATTTCAATTTCAATTTCTCTGTTTTTTGTTTAAATTGTTCTCTGTGCTTCTTTCGTTTATCTCTCCCCATCTCTCTCTCTCATAAATCCGTTCTCACTATAGCGCTCTGATTTTCGAGTCTTCAAAGCTGGCGTTCATAATTTAAATGGTAAGTATTTTATTTTATTTTTGTTGTTGTTGAATTATCGCTGCATTTGATTTTTTTTGGTGATTTTAAAGCTTCGATCTTTGATCGATTGGGTTTGAAGTTTAAAGTTGTTTCCTTTTTCCATTTCGGGCCTTTTTGTGCGATTAGAGTTACAGGCTTCTTTTTTTTTTTTTTTTTCCGGTTATTAAAATTTATTTCTTTCGCTTTTTAGTTTGACCGAAATGAAGAATTCATTTAGGTAGTGAATTTTGGAAAAAATATATCTTCAAAATTTTGCAATAATCAATTTGTTTATTTCAAATTAGTAATTGCTTTTTTTTTTTTTTGGTAAGTAATTTAACTGCTAATTTTGTCTTAAATTCTTATCTGAGATCTATTTCTATTGACATCTGTGGAGGCCTTACCATAATTGAAAGGATAATTTAATTATTTTTTGATTATTTAGTGTTCTTCTCTCCGCCAAATTGTATGAAAATAACATTTGAGGTCTTAAATGCGTCTGTGTTACTAATCCTTGGTTTTATAAAAGTGGTTTTTATTCTTTGTTGTAAAATATATTTCTTGACAGCAATGGTTGGGTGTTCAAATATTTAATTTCTATATAGTACTAAATAATTTCATGTACTTCCCATGTAGATTTTGTTTTTCAGAATTTTTTTTCCTTCTAATTGTATTTAGAATTGGTGTTCATGCAGTAGTAGAAGCTGGAGGTGGAACTGTTTTCAAGTTTCAGTGTCCTTTTTTTTAGTTAAGGTATCATTATGCCATCTGAAATAATGGACCTAAAGGGGTTGTCTTCATCATCATTCTTCTCTGAGGAAGTGTGTTTTCCTAACGAGGTACTGATTGCCTCTATATTGATCATTATATTCTGATTGAGTAATTCATATGGATTTAACAAATTTTCATTTATTTAGAGATTAATGTAATCTGATACTTCAAACTTGAGGCTTTTTGGAATTTTTTTTGTTCTCTGTCATATATTTTCTTAATCATGAATGTTCTTTCCAGTGTCATTAAATTTATTTATTTATTTATTTTTTATCTTTACATTTGGCAGAGAAAGGTTGGCTTTTGGAAGCCGGATAACATGCCTGACCACTATGGTAAGTAGTAATATATTTCAACAATATAGGCGTTGTCGTTTTAGTGACCTAAAACATAATTGTGATTAAATGAAAGCTTATGAAATTCTTACAATGTTCAGCAAGTCAAAGCTGTTTCTGTAGTTGTATTTGTATTTGTTTGTTCTTTCTTCTAGCATTTTGCAGCACATGGTATTTACCTGTTTGAAGTTAGTTTTATGTTCACTTTTGGCCTTATCATCGCTCTGGACTAGTCAGGATAGTTACTGCCCTAAACAGGATTCTGTGTTTTCTTTTGGTCTGCTCTGTATCATTATAAGTCTCTAATTTGGAAGTCAATCTTGTTTTGCATGTAGAAAATCTGTAATGTAGAATCGACATTATTAGTTGTCCAATTAGATGGCCCATATTTATTTGGTGTACATTCTTGTAACATTTAATTAAGGTTGTCAGGATTGAGATTCAATGTACGGTTGATGAGGGGTCCATAGGATCGAAATCGTAGGATCAGATTGAGGATTGAAAGATTCTATCAAACTATTAAAACAATAACTTAAAAGTAACTTTCTAAATCAAAATATTGTCAATGTAAGATAAACAACCAACACCTAAAATCAACATTCTAGCAAAATCAATTAACATTAAAAGATACTAATACGCATGGCAAACACTTAAAATCAATTTCTTGATTTCCTCTATATACAAAAGCATCAACATAACAGTCAAGCAGAATTTTGCAGAAGAAATTAAAGTAAAGACTAAATAAATAGAAAAGGGGAATAGAGATACAGAGAGAAAAGTACAAATTAGTTGCCTAATTGTTTTAGCAATTTAGTTGAAAGATTACTTTTTGGTTCAGAAAAAGAACAAAACAGAGATAGAAAGAACTGCGGGAGTAGAACAAAATCTCTCTTTGTTTTTGTTTCATAATGGGCAAAGAATAGGCAGGAAAAATGAGTTCTTTCTGTTTCTTATTCTGAAAAGGAAAGAAGAAAAGAGAAATTAAGAAGAATAAAGCAAATAGAAGAAACTTTTGAAGTTTTGAGCCACGCCTTTAAAATCCAGAGCTAGATCGTCTCTACCTTTGAAGTTGGGTCTCTTTTTTTTTTTAAAAAATTTAATTAGGCTAAAGAGTTATATTTAAAATCATTAAAATTCTTTGCCCAAAAAGGGTTGTAACCCAAATAAATTTAGAAGATGAACAAAACAACACAATTTAGTAGGATCGTGCAATCCTATTTGATTCTCGATTCTACTTCTGATTCTACTGATCCTACTGTGATCGTACTTCCCAGCAATTTTTCATGCAATCGGGATCGATTTTACAATTTGGGATTGTGGGATCGTAAGATTCTACTATCCAGATCATTTTTAACAACCAAGCATTTAATATGATTTTTATTGACCTTGGAGCATGGACAGTTGGATGGATTCTAAGAGACTTAAAACATGACCTTTGGGGAGATTTTCAATCACCATTTTAGTAGTTGCAAACTAAGGCATGTTTGACATTGTTATGTCTGAAAATGTTATTTGAAGTACAGTTTTAGTTATTAATTAAAAAAGAAGTATAGATTCCATGACTCGTTCCTTTGAAAGTCCCCTTTTTTGTTTTTCCCTTTCCCTAATGAGTATCCTTTTTGAAAGTTTTTTTATCATAAACATCCTGGTGTACGTTCTCCTGAGCCTAGATACACAATGGGAGATTGACCATTATTAATCTAGATTTTATTTAAAGGTATGGCATATAAACATTTAAAGTATGAAGAAATTCCTGCCATAGGATGAATGAAAATACCTTGCTGACTACATGATCAAATTTTATAATTGATCCTATTAGTTATGATTAGTGGACAAATTTTTACAACTTTACACTCCTGAAATGTCTATAATTACAGTACAATAGGCTTATCTTATCTAATTATAGATGTGCATGGTGGAATATCTAAGTTTCTTTTCTCCATATTACACCACTGCTGTCTCTCTCTGTTTCTTTCTTCTGTTGTTTATTGCCTGTGTCATGCTTCCCGATTTGGACTTTTGGAGGTTACTTTTTTATCCTGATGGCCTGTTTTCATTTGTACTCAAGCAGTTGCAATTTCTTGGATCTGAACTTGGTAAATTTTAAGATGTGGGCTGAATTATTTCAAGCTTACAACATTAATAAATTATAGCATGAAGAGGGTTTCAATATATTGGTACTTTTGCCATTATCACCAATACTTTGCCCACAAGTAATGATGCACCCACATTATTTCTTTCCTGACACAGTGATGGCATGTAGGTCCTAGTGGAAGAGTAGTTTGGCACTGTCTTCTAGTATCTAACAAATCAGTTGCCATATGAAGTAAGATGTAGCAGTTATGACAACAGTTAGTAACGCAACAATGGATCATGAGAGGCAGACACGCAAAGTAGAGGCATGAAAACAAGTATTAAGAAGTTGTTACTGATCAAAATGCATTTGAGAAGCATTTAGAAAATTGCTACGAGAACTATATAGGAAGGACAGCAGAAGTATTAATGAATAACGTGACAGAATTTAAGAACTTGAAAGCATTTCAATCTAGAAGTAAATGTGACCTGTGAATTTATAAATGCAAATGATGCTATATTAGTCAAAGTGTACTTGGTTGATAAAGATTTTTTAGTCCATTAATCATTGCTTATTGCACTTTTTTGGTAATGATTAGCTCATTTATTTATATTAGTCACCATTCCTAACTGAAGAAGCTTCGAATTATTTTAGAAGTATGATTATAAAACAATTATACATGACTAAATTTCTGGAAGCATCAAGTTTGGACGTTGAGGTGTGAATTGAAAATAAATGGGATGAGTAGCAAGGTTCCAAATCCTTTTTTTAATATCTTTGGAAGCATCTTTTTTCTTACTTTTGAAGCATATACCTATATGGATGCAAATTCAAACCTTTATAGATGAATCAGCTGATTACCATGGTGACATCATATGCAAGTTGGCATTGATTTTAATTGGTACATATAGTGCTTGAGAGGTTGGCCTTTTGGCATGCATCAGTCTCCTAAAAAAGGGATTTCTTCTGAATTCCAAGTTAATTTTATTATGAGTGTAACTCACAATTTGCTTTAGTTCGAATGGGAGAACAGGCTGATTTTCTTGTTGTTATTAGTAGGAGTTTTAGATTCTACATCCTACACAAAAACAGAATGATGAAATTGACAAATTTGAAAAGTAGGACTTATGGAAAGTGTTATATTATTTAAAGTGAAACTTGAAAGGTGCATGTGCGTTGCACAAACATATTGTTGTCAACACCAAGAGACGAAATGAGTGGAGAAAGGTGGTGAGATTTAGTTGATTTTGATTCTTTAAATAAAATTTATCTTGTTAGACATGTATTTCTTGAAATATACTTATCTTCTTGACTTCATCAACAAGAATGAAAGGCTTCATTATATATGAATTGCTTAAAAATGTAAGAGCAAAAATTAAACAAAATAAAACAATTTCCGTAATTCTGTCAAAATATTTTATGTAGGCATGGACAAAGTGCATATTTATGATAGGTTTATGATGGCTTTAATGCTTTTGTGCATCCATGTATGCATGTCTAATGAAAATAATCAGATTTTGTTGTACAACACTTTGGAGTCTTGATGTCAGATTGCCCCTTTATGTCTAGATTGGCAGTTCCCTAACTTATTTTGTGTCAATGCTATAGAGATTATCAATATATATCTTTTCCCTTAATATTTTTCTTCTGCCAGGCAACAAAGGGACTTGAGCCTATACACTAAGCCTGAGAGGTCAACGGGATACCTTGCCTACTAGGCCAGTTAGAAGTATCTTATTTAGTATAGCCATGTTGGAGTTAGGCCTACCAATTTGATGATGCTTTTATTAGAAGGGTCCTAGGGATAATATGGGAATTTGACCCTGAGATCAATGTTGACTAGCATATTGGTGTTAAATAATCCAAATTGGTTCAGTCTGTTGGGCTGAATTCAACTGTATTTGGTTCTTTAACTGTCCCAGCTGGACTTGAAGCAGAATTATCTGAAAACCGGTGTATCTCATCAAATTCAACAAAATCGACACTGAAAAGAAATGTGCCCTTTTTGTTCACTCTATAATATGTTGCTCTTATTTGGTGTAAATGTGGTCTTACTAAAAAGAAATTTTATATCTGCATTCTTGTCAGATATTTCCTATCGTATTATACAAATAAATATCTCTTTTCTACATTCAGTAGCAAATTGATCCTTAGTGGGTAAACAAAGCCATAATGGAATTGCAAATATCAGGCATGTGGCTTCTCACATGACTGCTTTTACAAGCTATGATAATAAGGATTAAATACTATGAAGATATGAAGTTGCAAAACAACAAATGGTTACCAGTTAACCTGAAATTGGTTGGAGTCAAACCCCCTCAGAACACAATTCAAAATGACTGGAAGGTACAGTAATACCCTGACACTGACTTCCCAATCATCTTTCTTACGTGAATGGAGGAAATGGGGATACACTGATATTGTTTTTAGTGCCCTGGATATGCCCATTGTATTTTTGTAGTTTGTTGGCCTTGAGGCTTGCTAATTGAAACCTTAGTTACCTCCAAAAAAAAAAAAAAGTCGCAATCCAGAACAATGCATGCCTAAAAGGCACCCAGTTGAATTCAGAGGATCCATCCTTTGTGATCAACATATCTGCAATATTTGGGATTATTGAGTAGATGACTTGGCCAGTTCTTTTACTGTTAAACTATCATAGTGGCCTTTTTTGGGGTATCCTCTTTTGGATCCCTTTTTTTGAATGTTGAAATAATTCATTTGACCTGTCTTCTTGTAAAAGACTCTCATAGTCTGGAATATGATGCAGATGTCCAAGTAAAATGGAAAGTATGCCAGATGAGTCCTCAATAAATTCCTGCATATAAAAGGGCCAAATGCTGGAATATTCTTGAATTAATTTTGTGTTCCTGCACAATTAATGCACATGCATTAGTTTTGCTGATTTAACTTATTGGCTTTCCCAATTATTTCTTGAAGTAATGTTATAATATATGAGTGCTACCTTTATTCAGGCATAAAAGTGGATGGAACATTACGAACAGAAGGCGGCAGTTCAATTGCTTCGTCACCCCTGGAGAAACGGTTTCCAATGGATTTTCAGACGTCGAAGTGCTTTGAACCTCCTGAACCTTTCCTAAGCAGGAACCAAAAAGTTAATGTTAGCTTAGAGAAGCATTCAGTTGGAGCAGAGCGAACAGCCATTCGTCCTTTGCAGAGACCTTTTGATCGTGATCCGGGATCAATATCTAATCTGAATTCGGAGCCAGCATCTTATTTTATGGAGAGGGACAAAATCAATTTCATGGGTTCTCAGTATGAAAATGGTCTCTTCTCCAGTTCATTGTCCGAGTTATTTAGCAGAAAATGTAAGCACTCCCCTTCTCTCTCTCTCTCTCTATCTCGTGCGTGCACGCACACACTCTCCAGATCCAATAAATGATCATTCCTGTTCAAAATTTGCATACTGGTGCAAGCTAATATGCTTGACTGTTAAATATTTGTCCTACAACTAAATGCATGGTTGTGTGGAATCAGTTTGTGACTTGTTATCTTAAGCTAAATGCAATATTATGTTGATTCACTGACATATCTGTTCCTGTTGTTTCAATGTTGGTTTCTGTGGTGCAGTAAGATTATCATCAAATAATGTTCTATATGGCCATTCTGTTGGAACTGCTGTCCCCCACTATGAGGAAGATGAACCTCTTGAATCCCTTGAGGAAATTGAAGCCCAAACTATTGGAGATCTCCTCCCTAGTGACGATGATTTGCTTTCTGGAGTGACTAAGGGGTTTGACTATAATGCCCAACCTAGCAGTGGAGATGATATAGAAGATTTAGACATTTTTAATAGTATTGGAGGGATGGACTTAGGAGAAGATAGCTCATCTCCAGGACCAAGAAGCTCTGAACTTTCTGGAGGAAATTCTACTAGTCAGCTGGGGGGATCTAGTAGTTCAATTGCTGGGGAACATCCTTACGGGGAACATCCATCTAGAACACTATTTGTGCGAAATATAAATAGCAATGTTGAAGATTCTGAGCTACGGGCCCTTTTTGAGGTGTGACAATCTTCTCTTCCTTGCAGTGCTTTAGTTTGATTTCCATGCATCTTTGTAACTCGAATAATTTGTCTTGGATGTCGAAATTTTATTGTTGTATCTTGAATGTGCAGCAATATGGAGATATCCGCACTCTTTATACAGCTTGCAAACATAGGGGCTTTGTTATGATTTCCTATTATGATATTAGAGCAGCCCGAAATGCGATGAGAGTACTTCAGAACAAACCATTGAGACGTAGAAAGCTTGACATACATTACTCAATTCCCAAGGTATGTTTCAACTATATTCATTCTTGCCAATTTGTACATTAGATTTTGTGTTTCTTACTTTGCCACACACTGGTCATTGTTGCTGTCATTGCAATCATTGGAAATTTATGCATATGAGTTGGCGTATCTCCATTGCATTTTCATTGGCACAAAAATTGTGTTGTTGACCCCTTGCCCTGGTGTTTATATTTCATTAGGACAACCCTTCAGATAAAGATGTCAACCAAGGCACTCTTGTGGTTTTTAACCTGGAATCTTCTGTTTCAAATGAGGAACTCCATCAAATTTTTGGTGTCTATGGCGAGATTAAGGAGGTGAACTTGTTTGCTTTCCCGTGTTGTGCTTTAAAGTTCAACTGGCATGTCATTGACATGACTAATGCTTGTTTCTGGAGTGCAGATCCGAGGGACTCCACACAGAGATCATAACAAGTTCATTGAGTTTTATGATATTAGAGCTGCAGAAGCCGCTCTTCGTGCATTGAACAGGAGTGATATCGCAGGGAAGCGGATTAAACTTGAACCAAGTCGTCCTGGTGGTGCTAGACGGTAGTATAGTCTAACCTCAACAATTGTTCTTCTTTTTCTTCTTTCTGGTCCATTTTCTTGCTTGGTGCTTCTTTTGATACCAGCTCATAATGGAAACTAAATTATGCGGGGGGCAGATTTTTATTTTTAATTTTTCTTGCTTGGTGCTGGGATTTGGGAAGAAACATATATAACCAATTTAAGATGGAAGCACGACACCTGTGGTTTTTTCTTTTATGTGTGTGTGTATTATATTCATTCCTTTAACTTTAGCATGTTGTTGATATGTGATTATTAATTATTAATTCAATGAAGCCTTGTCCAACTATTTGGGTTAGCTATATGGATCTTATTTCATCATTCGATTTGATGGTCACAACTTCAATTAGAACATAACCTAACATGTGTCCCCCACCATCTCTTATCTTCTTCCTTCCCCTGGGATCCCCTTTAACGTGGGCCAGGTCACTCTCCTCACTAGTATGTTACTTGTGTTAGCTGCATTGCCAAACCATCTTAGTCAGCTTTCTCTCGTTCTATTTTCAATTGTTGCTACTTCTACCATCTTATAAATTTACTCGTTATTAATTTTATCCTTTCTTTTTTTACCACAGATCTACCGTAGAATATATCTTCTGGCTATGATCATATGATTAATATGTGTGTGTATATTTTGGTGCTGCATAACATTCGGTGTCATGCAGCATAGATGATTTTAATAGCCTTTCTATATAATCTTCCTTTCACATTTATATAGATATATATTGATCACAAAGCATGATGGAGGCTGCCTCCATATAATTTTCCTTTCACATCTTTACTTTTTTTCTTTTAGAATTTTCTTTCGGGTAACATTATCTGCACAGGTTACGACTCTGTTCACTATTTGACATTTCTTGTCCTTTGATCTTTACTTCTTGTTTGTATATTTAACTTTACTGAAGCTGCACTCCATATTATTCTGTTTTAATTTTGAATATAAATAGGTCATTTTAATTGATGCTGATTTACTTTTGTTTCCTTTGTGTTAACCTTTATATATATATTTTACTTTTTTGCAGTTTGATGCCAGCTTTTCCTCCGGAGATGGAGCAAGATGAATCTGGTACATATCTGCAGCGGAGTAGTCCTCCTAATAATTTGATGACACCATTTTCTGGTATGATTACTGCCAGTGAGATATACTTTAATATCCCTTTTGTCCCATTTGTACTCGGAACATGTTTCTGTTCTCACAATAATCATTTACAGGACCAGTTTCACAGGCAGTAATTACATCTTCAAGTATGGACAATGGAACAAATTTGGGTGCACATTCTGCAATTCAATCCCCTATTAGTCCATTCCCGGAAAATACATTCAACCAGGGAATCTCATCCAGTGTTCCGAACAGCTTACCCTCTCCAGTGAGACTTGAATCAGTAGGCAACCAGTCCAGTTTCACTGAGTCTGGCCACTCGCATGGCCAACTAAAATTTGATTTTCATGATATGCCAAATTTTCATCCTCATTCACTCCCAGAGTATCATGATGGTCTAACTGCTGGTGCTCCGTGCAATTCTCCGGGCATGGCTGCAAATATTAGTGTCAGGTCCTTGGATAGAATAGAGAACAGGCAGTTCTGCGGAACAAGTTCAAATGGGCACTCAATTGAACTGAATGAAGGAAGTAAGTCTAATGGATTGCAAGTTTCCATTGTTTTTAAGTGCATCAACTCTCATTTCTTTTGAGTGACTGGTAAAGTAACATGGTATCAATACTAGGAAGTTTTTCAAAACACTATATAGAAAAAAATAGAAGAAAAGAGAATTCGAAAGTTGACTCATGTCACGGTGGGGTTTATTTAAGTTGATCTATTCCCTGATATTTTTATTTTACTTTCTTTTGCTATCTTTCACAGTTTTTGGTCCCTCTGGAAATGGGAGCAGTCTCCTTCCTGGACATCATTACATGTGGAGTAATTCACATCATCCTCAACCACAAAGCATGATGTGGCCGAACTCACCATCATTCGTCAATGGAGTCTGTACTACTCATCCTTCTCCACGATTGCATGCACTTCCCAGAGCACCATCTCATATGCCGAACACACTTTTACACATGAATAACCCCCATGTTGGATCGGCACCATCTATTAATGCTTCTATCTGGGACAGGCGACATGCCTATGGAGGGGAATCCCCTGATGCTTCTGGTTTTCACCCAGGTTCTCTTGGGAATATCAGAATTTCTGGTAACTCACCACATCCTTTGGAATTTGTTTCACATAACATTTTTCCTCGTGTTGGTGGAAGCTGTATGGACCTGCCCATTCCCTCCAAAAATGTTGGGTTGCACTTCCATCATCAGAGGTGTCCAATACTTCCTGGTAGAGGACAAATGGTTCCGATGATGAATTTGTTTGATTCTCCAAATGAGCGTGGTAGAAGCCGCAGAAATGAAGGCAGCTCCAATCAGGCTGACAACAAGAAACAGTTTGAACTTGACATTGACCGCATAATGCGAGGGGAAGACAACCGGACAACGCTTATGATAAAGAACATTCCTAACAAGTATGTAGTAATTCCTTACAGCTCTATGACCATATATTCTACTTCTTGAACACAAAATTCTTATCATTGAAATTCACTAGTGCTCTTTCATTCTGCAATATCAAGCTAATATGTAAAAGGGAAATAGATTATAATTTCACGGTTGTCTTGATGCAAATATTTACTCAAGTTATAAGTTTATTTGTGATAGTTCGCCTAGGCTAGACACTGTCATGTTGTTTTTTGGCACTTGGACGTGCAATTACAAACAAACCCTTCTGTATCATTTCGGTATATGCATGAGTTCATTCTTGATCTTGAAAATTTGTATTTTGTTTCTTTCCTCTTGTTTTGTTTTTACTTGGCTACTTGTTTAATTAATCCCTGAGATAATTAATTTTCTTAATCAAGGTGTATGCATTGTTGTTTGCTTAGAATTCTATAACAAATGGCTGATTGATTATAATGATACAACTACTCTATATTGAGCATTCTATACAACACACATTGGCAACTAGCTGTAATTATTTGACTTGTTTAATATATGACATATATATTAAGTATATCTTTAGACATTGCTACAACCTAACTCACCTATGGTCACTGACAACTATGGTCTAATGCATAATTTAAAATATGTATCTTTTATCAAGTCGGGACTATAAAGTTGGTGAGACGCGTTCTTAGCTGAAATCCAAATTGGAACCATCAGATTCACGGTGTTAAACCATCCAAATCAGGCTGATTAGCTCCTCTAGTGATGGGCGGAACTGTGGAAGTATTGATTTTCATTTATGTTAAAACTAATTTTAGGAGATAGCCTTGTTCTTATCTTTGTAATCTTTGCATGGTTAGGAGAAATATTTCAGATCATTTACTGAATGGGTTTTAGTCATTGCTAGGTACTAATTGTTTGTCTTTTACAATGGTGGTGATTGTAGGTATACTTCAAAGATGCTTTTGGCTGCAATTGATGAACGCCATCGAGGAACTTATGATTTTGTTTACTTGCCCATTGATTTCAAGGCAAGTGCTGCTTTTTTTTTTATTTTTTATAATTAAAATAAAAAAATTCTATGTTGTAGAGTGGGGACAACTCAATGTGTTTCTTTAGCTTGGCCTCTGTAAATGTAATAATTACTTGGACTTACCTTTTGTTGCAGAACAAATGCAATGTTGGTTACGCTTTCATCAACATGACAGATCCTTCCCTGATTGTCCCGTTCTATCAGGTTTTCTTTTTTTTGTTTTTTTTTGTTTTTAATTTTTTTTTTTAAATATGCTATATGATGATACCATTTCTTTTCTGGGTTAATGTTATGACTCTTATTCTGATATCTGTTATAGTTTGTAATTTATCACCACTAAGCTAATACAGAAGAAAACAAACTTTTGGCAGTCATTCAATGGAAAAAAATGGGAAAAGTTCAATAGCGAAAAGGTGGCGTCACTAGCATATGCTCGGATACAGGGAAAATCTGCTCTGATTGCCCATTTCCAAAATTCAAGCCTGATGAATGAGGATAAGAGATGCCGGCCTATCCTTTTTCACACAGAGGGTCCCAATGCGGGTGATCAGGTAAGAGCATCTCTTCATGCGCAAAATGCGTGCCCTATTTATTTTTGTTTTAAAATCTTTTGGAGCTTCTTGAACATAAGATGAAGTCCGGAAACTTGCACAATAAGCCTGCCGAGATGGTGGAACTTCATATTTAAGATATCTTCTGTGTAGGCAAAATGTTGGTTTTGTGCCCATGACATTTCGTGGTACTTTTGATTGTTGTCCTATCTTATATTGCTATGAGATAGTCTAGTCCAGAAGGACAGAGAGGACACTAATACCGAACAACAGCAATAGCAATGATACTTATAGCATGAAGCAGCAGCAGCAAAAGAAAAAAAGTATTTTATACAGTCTTTTTCTCTCTGCAGGTGCCCTTTCCCATGGGTGTTAATGTTCGACCTAGACCCGTCAAGAATAGAGCCAGTACCAGTGAGGAAAACAATCAAGAAAGCTCAACAAACCTGACCAATGGGGAGGAATCTTACAGTGGAGATTCTTCAGGCTCCGGAAAGGATTCAGAGTGAGTGACATTTCCTCCTTGTTGGCACTAACCTATAGAGTGTACCAAAAAATTTGTAAATTACATCCACCTCAAATTTTAGTAACAAATATTTAGGGGTGGTTGACGGAAAAAGACCTTTTTGGTACTTACGGAGAGCCTCCTAAAAATCCTGAGAATCCATGCTTGACCAAGCTTGGTGCATCACCCATTTTCTTGGGGGTTACTGAAAAATACCGAGGCGGTTAGATAAAGGAGCAACGGATGGAGCTTCGAAATTTTGGATGGTTTTGAGAATTTGACTTCGAAAAAACATGTACATGTATAGAAGTTTCTGACCAACAGAGAAATATATGCTGCACCTTTAGGAGGCTTCTCTGCTATATGATTACTTTTTTTGACATTTTCCTTCTCTTTTTCGGGTTTGTGAGTTGTCTGCTAGAGAACTCGTATTGTTTAAAAAATTTTGAGGGGATAAATTGATGATGTCTTGTATTATTGCTCTAAAGTTTGGAGAGGTGTGGAGTCTTTTACAATGGCTTTGTCACTGTCTTTCTTAATGCAAATGCTCTGCCTTTTGTACTTACCTAGTTAATGCTTTTCTTTATCATTTAATGTTGGTACATGCTTTATCCGAGTGAGAATAATTGACTAGTATTGAGGCAATATCTTCTACTACGTATTTTATTTCGCATTTGGTGTCTGGGACACAATGGTCAAAGTTCATATCACAAACCATTCTTTCTGAAATTTGATTTAGATGTAGATGTTGTGTTACTTGAATGGCTTTGAAAAGTAGCTACAGGCATGGAGTAAATTGACCATTTTTATCCACTTTTAATATAGATCTGTTTCCATTGTCCTTGTTTATTTTATGTTACTGTTTTCTTGTTAAATTTCTTAATTTTCAGACATATTGCTTCTTCTTTTTTTTATTTTTATTTTTATTTTTTCACTTAAATTTACTAGAATAGTTTGTTCAGTTAATTGCTCTTTCATTGGTATTCGAACAATTGAGTAAGAGCCTTAATAAAGCAGAGCCATACTTGATTAAGTCATGTTAGAGTTTGAGCCAAATTTAAGTCACTTTGGAAGATCCTTAAAGCAAGATCACTTGAGAGAAGTTTAATGCCATTGCCAACTGAATGAACCTGGCCCCCCCCCTTTTTTTTTTTTTTTTTTTTTTTTTTTTTTTTTTTCAAGTGGCCGTTTGACGCCGTATGAGATTTGATTGAAAATTACAAAAATGGGGTGCCTTCAAAGAAATAAATAAATTTAAGATTTTTGCTCCTGTTGTCCATAAAGAAAACTTGTCTGCATGTGCCTATAAGATGCATTTTCGAGTAGCAAAACATTACTGGGATACCACCACAACAATGACAAGAAGCCTTTTTTTTTTTTTTTTTTTTTTTTTTCAATTATTTTGGGTGGGCTACATGAATTGTATATTTTCATTCTATTCCCTTTAAGCCAAGTCAAATCACATACTATCATATTCCTTCTTACACACTTCACTTAAGTAAAACCACGTGTTATCATATCACTCCTTACTAACTTATGTGGTCTCTCTCTTTTCCTAGTATTATCCTCAATATAGACCACATCACGCTTCCTAATTGATGCATTTAAAGGTCTTTATGCCCAAACCATCTTAATTAATATTCTCTAAGGGTTAGATTGGTGCAATGGAAAAGGGAGGAAAGGAAAGGGAAGGTGATGGAGGGTGATTAAAAATTTGTGTTTGGCATAAATGGTGGAAGGAAAGGGAACGAAAGGGATGGTTTTGGAAATGAGAATGCTTAAAACAGTAAATTTCTTATCCTCCAAAAAATAGGAGGAAATGGAAGGAAAGGGAAGGAGAGGCTTGTTCTATGATTTTGGATGCCGAATTTATCCTTGATTTTAGTTTGCAAAACAAGAATTACAGACCTTGATTAGTTGATTTAGAAGAAAAAAAATTAAAACAAAACCCATACGTACAAAACCCAGCGGCTGAAGCTTGTGAACGGTGAGCCCGAACTGGAATAGCGGGCGATGGAAACTGAAAGATATGGGTTTTGATTTTTATGAACAATCTGAAACGATATGTCGATATGGGTTTTGAACTTTTGATTCTTGTAGACAGATAGATAAACTGAAATATATGGGTTTTGAACTTTTGATTCTTGTAAATTTTGTAGTTTGCAGTTGGAGAGAGAGAGAGAGAGAGAGAGAGAGAGGGGGGGGGGGGGGGGGGCAAGTTCAGAGTCAACAACGATAATAGAGATGGAGGCGATTGGTAAGGCTTGCCCTAAAAATATTTTCTTTCTTTTCTGGTGGCCCATCAGCATTGGGCCTTAACATGAGACAATATATATATATGATGGAGGCGATTGGTGAGGCTTGCCCTAAAAATATTTTCTTTCTTTTCTGGTGGCCCATCAGCATTGGGCCTTAATAGGAGACAATATATATATATATATAAATTTATCTTTTATAATATTAAAAGGTATAATAGTAATTTTATTAAAATAATTTCTTTTCTTTCTTTTCCTTCCTTTTTCCAAATATGATTATTATCCTTCGCTTTCTTTTCCTTCATTAATCAACCAAATATGATAGAGGGTTAAAATTATCCTTCCTTTCCATTTCCCTCATAACTAATGTTATCCTCCCTTCAAACCCACCGTACCAAACATAGCCTAATTGTATTACCCTTAATGTTGTGAGCGGAAAAGCAAAAACAACGATTTCCAATGAGTAAAATAAACAATTACGAAGAAAAAATAAAAAAAAAATGAAAAATAATCACAATAAAAAAATAAAAAATAATTACACACAAGAACACAAAATATACGTGGTTCACTCAAAATTGAGGGCTACGTCTATGGAGCGCACTGAACAAGTTCCACTATGAAAAAAAATGAAAGATTACAATGGAAAATTTCCTCTCATGCTCTCTCAATTGCTCTCTTTTGGGCACAAATGAATTCAATCATTCACACTTTACCCTAAAATCTTATTAGGGTTGGTATAAATAGTCCCAGACAAAGGAACATAACTTGCCCCACAAGTCTTGCATTTTTGGAGAGTCAGAAACCAACTTGGAAGCAATTTATGCACCTTCCCAGGTGACTTGGACGGGTTCCAGAAAAATGCAACCGTTCCATCTTGACAAAACACCGTTTAAACCCAAGCGGGACTAGTCTAGAAAAAACAAAATTGATCCATTTTGGCCAGTAGCCAAATAAATCTTCGGTGTCTCCATATACGGAACTTGAATCGGTTATCTTATCATAAAAACTTTGTTACATTATAAGTAGAACTGGTTCAAAATATTGGGATCGGTCCATTTTGGTCAGTAGCCAAAACGAACATCAACATTTGCAAATTTGACGGCTCCAAATTCTTCAGAACATAATCCTAACATGCGATTAGACTCCACAAACCTTAACCATTTCCCACTTGAAGGATGGAACTCTTGTAAACTCATTTCATCATCTTCTCATGCATGTCCAATGCATGTCTGTGTAGTCATCTCTGTCTTAAAGCTAGAAGACCAACTAAAGCTGCCCACAACTTTAGTTTCTCCACAGCCATTGTCTTGGTCAACATGTTAGCCAGATTCTCAATGCTAAGAATCTTCTCAAGTGTTAACACCCTATCTTTCAATCACGATCCAATGAAATGATACTAATATCCTATATGCTTGGTCCTTAAATGAAATGCTGAATTTTTCACCATATACATCACACTCTGACTATCACTGTGCAAAACATTCTTCACTTGCTTGAATCTAAATTCTACTAACAAACCCTATAACCAAATCATCTCATTGTTGGCCTCTGTCATCGCCACATACTCTGCCTCTATAGTAGATAATGCTACAATCTTTTATATTTACGGAACTCAACTAACTGAAGTCGTGCCCACTCTAAAAACATGCCCGAGAGTACTCCTTCTGCGATCCACTTCACTAGCAAAGTATGCATCTACATACCTATGTAGCTTCACCTCGCACCTTCTGAACATAAGTATCCGTCTGTGGTACCATGTAAATATCTCAATATCCACTTTACTGCTTCCCAGTGTAACTTGCCCGGATCTTTCATGAACCTATATACTATTCTCACTACATATGTAATGTTTGGTCTCATGCACACCATGGTTTACTTCAAACTTCCAATGGTTGAGGCATTTCAAAATTTTAGTCATGAAGTTTTGCTCACCCTCTGATCTTTGGACACTAATCTTGAGATAATCAGAAGTGACTAGCTAAGGGTGTATTTACTGCCTTAGCATTATTTATGTTAAACCTCTTCACAAACTGTTTGACGTACTCAGCCTGAGACAATTGCAAAGTACCTCTCTACTTGTCCTTGCTAATCCTCATCCTAAGAATCAGCTTTCCTGCACCAAGATATTTCATCTTGAACTCACTCAATAACTACTTCTTCAATTTGCTAATTTCTTCAAAATCAGAACTTACCACTAACAAGTCATCAACATAAAGTAGGAGGATAATAAAACTTAACTTAAACCTCTTGAAATAACAACAATGGTCAGCGTTGCACTTGTTATAGCCATGTCTCTGCATAAACAAATCAAACTTCTTGTATCATTGCCTCGGGGCTTGCTTCAAACCATTTTGTTTACCTTGCACACAAGTTTTCCTTCCCTTTGAGTGAGAAACCCTCCGGTTGTTGCATGTAAATTTCCTCCTTTAAGTCACCATGGAGGAAAGCAATTTTGACGTATAACTGCTCAAGGTACAACCCCTCTGCTCCAATAATGCTAAGAACTAAGCGAATGGTACTTAGTTTCAAAGCTGGAGAAAAAATATATGTATAGTCAATCCTTTATTTATGCTGAAAGTCTTTAACTATATGGTGAGATTGTGTCAATCTTGTATGAAAAGATTAATTGAATAATTTGCTAGCAGGCTTATTTATGACAATTGAGTTAAATATCATGTATATGTTAAAGTGGTAGGAATTGGTAGCGTTGAAATTATGTTGTAAAGGCATATATGTGAAGATGGTTATGTGAATGTTTTACAAGCATGTTGAGTGTTTGGTTGATTGATTATGTAAAGTAACTTGTTGAATTTTTTTAATGTGAAAGCATGCTTGTAAAATGTGGTTTGATGTAGTTGGATGGCCTATTCACTTCATGATGCTAGCTAGGTGCATCCATGGAAGTATTTAAACTCATGCATTGGGTAGAGAATGTGTGAGTGAAAGGGAAATATGAAATTGATGATATTTTAAATATGTGAATTTGTGATGGATGGAAGACAAACGGTAGTCTTGTTTCTGAGATTTCGGTGACTAGGCCCCAAATGGTTGGATGAGCAGTGGTCTCAAGCCAGGGATAGCTAGCCAGTGTTCTAAATGGTGAAATAGCGGTAGACTTGTGACATTTAGATTTAGAGGCCTCTAGTGTAGATTTGTGTAGTGTGATGGATTGGTTGGGAAAGTGCTATTGTGTGTGTAGGATGAGATCATGAGGTTGGTTCGGAGATGATTCATAGCATAAGCAATCTTAACATTGTTGGTTTGTGGTGCACTTGTGCGCGTGAATGTTGTTAAGTTGATGTTTATATACATGTTGCTAATGCCATACATTGTTAATTCCATTGTTCCCCGTAATATCATAATCCTCCTACCTTGCCCTTCCTCTTCTATACGTGTTTATTCACGGGGCTTTAAGAGCCATGTCTTAGGCATACTCTACGTAGACATGTTGATAATTTTGATCATTCCTTGTAACCAAGACTATTTTTATGCATGGTGGAGCATTAACTTGTAATATCTTGTAATCATTTCGAGGGAATGTAAGGCCATTGTTTTATTAATGTATGTTATCAAGCATGTTATTGTTTTAACTATAAAAGGACATGAATGTTTCAAATGATGTATGAGTTCCATTATATTGTAGTTTATAGTCTTATATATTATGTTTAAGTAGGTTGGAAAGCACCCTAATGACCTTCCATGGGACCAAAGATGTGTCCAGGTCCATAAACACTCATTTTAGTCTTTTCTGGGCCAATTTAAGCATTCTGGTCATATGGCACCAGTTCAACTTCTTTCAAATAGGTTTAAGGGTGAATTTGGTTCCCAATGTGGGCATTATGTCTATGTTGAACTGGTTCAAGGATTCCTAAACCGGTTTAGGTCTCCCAGAACCACTTTGCATTGGTGAGTTTCAGCTTTGGACCTTTAACTTCGAGTAGTCATAACTTCTTCCTTTCAAACCCAAATAGGGTCATTCTTGAGTCCATGTTCAAGGTTTTTGAGTTAGCTTTCCAATGATACCAACCTTATCTTCGTATTATAATCATGATAAGAGATATGTCTATTTTAGTGAGACAGTGTCGGGATTTCCCTTGAATCAGGTAGGGGCACTTTTGGATAAACCATGATTGATGCCCATAGAACCTTTTATAATGTTATGGAATGACTAGGATGGATTGTATAAACCTTATTTGACCAGATTAGGGTCAAATTATCACTACTTAATGTAAAATAACCATTTTACCCCTAGTGTGTCCTCGGGTTCGAGTAAAGACCCGGTTAGGGATTTGGACCCTCGGGTTCGGGTCATTACAGTTCCACACGTCGACCCACTCTCTGCTGCAATAGCCTTTAACTCCTATTTTGGTGATTTAAGCTCCCGACAGCCTCATTGGTCCATTTTTGGCCTTAAACATGATACAAACATGTCCCAAAAGTATAGATTTACTCTAATATAACCACGACTAGCATCCATGCATTTATATAAACATCAAACAAGCTTGATACATCATATATGACCAAAATGAGTCCGGTTACATCGTGCCATAGCCATAAAGCTTTACAAGGAATAGAAATCATAATGCGACCACAAAAGATTAAAAGATGATCTCAAAACTATTTCTACCCGCAAAATGAATACAAATGAAATCATATATAACTTGTAGCAAAATTAGGTTACATATTCATTGCATATTCCACGCCACATCAAATATTTACACTGGTTACAAAAGAAGTCAAATGGTCTCTCAAATCCCATCTAAACTTGTGGAGGAATGTCATCCACCACTTCCTTTTCGTGACTTGAAAAATGGTAGAGGAATAAATACAAGGCCAGTAGAGATTGCCTAAATGGCATCTTCTCATGCATGGTAAATAACCACATGTTTTATTTACAAAGAATAGATATAAGATAAGGGGATCATGCAAGGGGTTCATATACACCATTCTATCATCAAATGAGCATTAACAACATTCATATGCAATGTAATGCATGAAATGCCTAATGCAACCACACTCCACACACACCTTCGCATTCCCACACACACAAACCCATTGAAAAATGCGCTAACTATCTTGACTTTGGTTCCTCCGCCGTCCTTAGGGAGAATTTGCTAGTCGTCCTTGGCAAAAGGTGACTCCAAACTACTATTTGTGGCCCAAGTTCGCTAAATTACTCACGGGTACCTCCTGTGTCCCTATTAACTGGTTAGCACCACCAAAAAAAGGGTGACTCCCCAACTATCGGAGTTTGAAAAATACATTTTTCCTAACTCATCAAATCCACAGTTTTAACTTTTCAAAATCCACACACATGTCTCTCAACGCACACAACTCTTTTGCCCATAAACATCATTATGCTATGTATATATAAACGCTTCAAACACAACCCCTTTTTGTTATTCATCATGCTTCCATCATAAATTAAACAATTCTAAGAACACAACAAGCTTGATTAATAAACAAGGCATGCTTCAAGCATTATAATAACATTTAGCATGAGAATAGACAAAATCATCATAATAACAAAAGATAAGCATTGAATCCATCACATAGCATGTTGATAGCAAGTCATTTTACAATTTATACGCAAGATGGATATAAAATCACATTGAACACACCAATTTGACAAAGCTTAAGCATATATCAAAATCTAGGGCTTAAACATGCAATTAACATCATATTGGCATGCATAAGAAGGGGAAAAACTTGGAATTATTTACTAAAATGATGAACTAAACAAGTCAGACAACTCTACCTTTAAAAAGCTCAAAATCCCCAAATTTAGAAATCACCCAAATTACCTAATTGGAAATCCGCTCCAATCGAATCGTAGCTTTTGTCGAGCTTTATGACTTCGCTTTTAATGGCGAAGTTCAATTCCTAGGGGAAAATGGTGAGATCTTGATTTGAAAATCAGGTTTTAAAGAGAAAAAGATTTCCAAAGAAAGAGAGTGCCTCGGCTGAAGAAAAAAGAAAGGATGCAGAAAAATGCAATCCTTAGTCCTCTATCATAAGATATGGTCAATGGTGGGTCCTATTTTGACCCTAAAATGCAAAAAATGCCCCCACATGAGATTATACCACATAATATGCAACAATTATATACTTAAACACAGAACCACATAATTATACATCATATAATAAATATGAAATGCACATGGACTCAACAAGACTACCTGGGCACAAAAATCTGGGCATGGAACCCACATGGGACCTCCTGGACTTAAAATTTGAAAAAGGCCGAAATGATCTAAAATGCATTTCTAAGAATTCTAAACTCAAATAAATGCCCCAAGTCACTCTTCGAACCCTCGTGGCATGCAAAACGTGGCATAAAAATAAAATAATCTGAAACGTCACAAGTTGAAACATTAGTTTTTATAGTCTCTACACACACACTAGCTCAACATAGTGCTCACATGCACTCCCCCTGTCCTAAGCACCCTTGCTTGGACCCTGCAAGCTCTCACATCTCACCAAATACAATAAGAAGTATGAATATTAACAATAGTCAATCATACACAAAAGATAAGAGTGGTTGTGTAGCTCAAAAGAACAATCTGCACCCTCTAGAACACAATCTGCTCATGTTAGGGTTTGAGGGTAAAATAGGAAATTAGTGTCTCCAAAATTCTGAGATGAATCCCACAACCTTATATCACATTACAGACATGCCCAAATGATAAAAAAAAGAAGATAAGTATAGCATGTGAATCGCAATATAACTTCAATAAGGCCTTAACAACAGTTTTAACAATTAAGAACAAGGGTTTTGGTAGGTCAAAACCAAAGATGACCAAAGTTCTGTCCAAAAACCAACTTCATCATCCTTGATTTACCAAAATTAACTTACTAGCATGTAAATCAAGCATAGTATAGTAAGAAATAATCGAATTATATATAAATCACAAGGCTAAACCAAAAAACAACTCAAATTCAAGGTCTGAGATGCAAAACTCATTTGCAGCAAAGTAAACCTCAAGTATAAATGTTCAGTAAATGTAAATATTCAAATTATACATGTATCAACCTTGACTTAGCACCACAGTAACTTCAAGCAAAAGGTGAACCCTCAAACCAGCCATTGCACCCGAAAAATTGACAGTATAAGTACTTCATGATGAGCACAACAACAATAATCAATTCAGTGACATTTCTATAAGGATTTAAGGCTCAGATCATCAATAAGGACCTTAGAAATATTGGTTCATATTAATCTCTCGAGATATATACAATGAAGGCTCAAATTAGCATTTTACTAAGAGGTTTGCTCTGCAAAAATGCTATAACAGAATATATATACTCAAGCACATTATCCAAGTCCTACTACAAGAAGGATATACACCTGGTACCTGTAACCAATCATTAGCCAGAGAATATTCTGACATTGTTTATGTGAATAGACCATAATGCCCTTGTCAACTTAACTATTTTGTCCTTTAGCTTACTAGAAAATGCAGCTTACATTTGTAAGGTTGTGCAAGCATTCTTATCCAAAACTTGGAGATGAAGAAATACAATGTAGTGTATATACTCTCACACTAGGACCACAACAATGTGTCACTCACTTGATCACCAAGCAGAAAGACTAAAATACCCTTGTTATGGCCACTTGTCATTCTCAGCATAAACTGTTGCTGAGGCTATATAAACTACAATGCTGCTTACTATTACCAAGGGGTTTTAGTCACCTGAAACCTATAGTCAGCCAACTGAAACTTGAGTTTCAGTTGGCTAATCCTCAGTTTCAGTCAGCTAAAACTGCATGGGCGTGGAAATTAACCTTTTACTGGCTACATGTTTCAATTTTGTTTTTTATTCTTTTAAGTCCAAATTATGCCTAACTAGCTCTAATAGATTCTAAAACAATTCCATAACATGCTACTATCATTAAAAAAATAAAATAGGGTAATTAAAGAAACAACGTTATAATAATACTAAGGCATACAAGATCATACACACACACACATATATATAGGTTCAGTTCATGCTTTTATAACTACAACTAAACATGTTTGATACACAAGTTTAATCCCTACAATTCTGGTATTCAAGGTGAGAAATTTATTAGTTCAAAGGGGAAAAATAGAGGAGTGACTTGCTTTAGGTTTTCGTAACAAAAATGACGTCGCAAGCCTCGCCGGATTTCTTCTTCTTCCCCAACTTCGATAGCCTAGGGTTATAGTATTCTCCCTCTCTAGTCCAGCTTCGTTCTCTTTCTCCGCCCCCCCCCCCTTCTCAATCTCTGTCACCTGTCTCTCTTTATCTCTCTATTTTTCTCTATATCCATATGACTAATATGTATGATACGTACTAACAAAGTAATATAACCCTAATAATTAGTTAATTATTATATAAGAAATAAAATACATATATTAGTATGATGCATAAGCTTAAGTTTCTACTTTAACCCATCAAGACAACCTACTTCAATGGTCCACTAATAAACCCTATGATCTAAATTAATCCAAAGCCAGATCCAATATAAATAATTAACTAAACTAATAAAATATTAAATAATGAACAAGTAAATCACATGAACAATTTAACGACATTAAATAAGTATATGCACACAAATACATAATTAGCCAATTAATTAAATTAAGATAATGAATTTAACCAATTAAATTAAATTAAGCTAATTATAAATTTCTTTAAAATCACAGGGTATTACATTCTTCCCCCCGAACAAAGGAATTTTGTCCCCGAAATTAATCACATACCTAAATTAAAAAGCTCTGGATACTTACCATGGATTTCATCTTTCCATTCCCAATTATACTTCACCTCATTATGATGACTCCACTAAATACGCACAAGAGGAATAATCTTCGAACGTAGTACTTGATTCCTATGATCGAGAATACAATAAGGTTGTTCTACATATATATGTTGCATCTGTCTGCAACTTTATCTCGCCAACATCTATATGCTGGTAACTATCCTTATGCAAATGGTCCAATAACGCAACCTATAGGCTACTGCCCCAATTCGATCTATAATTGTGATAGGACCCATAAAACGAGGCAATAACTTCCCTTTCTTCCTAAACCGTGTCACTCCCTTCATGGGAGACACCATAAGTAAGACCTGAGCTCCAAACTTAAACTCTAATGCACGAGTTTGATGATCAATATAACTCTTCTGCCTAATTTGAGTAGTATGCATATGATTTCTGATAAGAGCAATCTGCTCCAATGTGTCCTTAAAGAATTCAGGACCCAAAAATCCACTCTCTTCAACCTCTAGCCAACAAATAGGAGATCTACACGGTCGACCATAAAAAGACTCAAATGGTTCCATACTAGCTAATAGTCCTTTGATAACTATTTTTATAGGAAAACTCAGAAAGCAATAGATAATATTCCCAATTGCTTTTAAAATCAAGGACGCATGCCCTAAGCATATCCTCCAAAATCTGATTAACCTTCTTAGTTTGCCCATCCGTCTGAGGATGATAAGCAATGCTAAGATGTAACTTTGTACCCAAAGCCTGGAAACTCCCAAAACCCTAATATAAAATTTGGATCTCTATCTGATATGATGGACAACGGTATGTCGTGAAGCTTAACTATCTCTGCAATGTAAAGTTTTGTATACTGTTCTGAAGTAAAATCCGTTCGAATTGGCAAAAAATGTGCGGAATTGGTCAATTTATCAACGATAACCTAAATGAATTGTGATTCTGGTGCGAAGTAGGTAATCCTTTAATAAAATTCATAGAAATACTCTCCCATTTCCACTCCGATATAGGAAGTGATTGCAAAGATCCCAGTGGTCTATGATGATCAATCTTGACCATATAGAAAGTGTTACACTTAGAGACAAATATGGCTATGTCCTTCTTCATACCTGCCCACCAAAACTGACGCTTCATATCCTGATACATGCATTTTGTCCCCCTCCTAGGTGTATAGAAAACTGTGAATTATGTGTCTTGGACATCACAACCTTCCTTAAATCATCAATAAAAGGTACCAATAGACGTCCCTTGTACCTCAAACCTCCATCTGAGCCGATGGAGTAAAATAGAACATCCCTTGAAACTAACTTTGAAACACTATTAATACACTACTGGTCTGTGAGCTGAGCCTTAATTACATTGTGGATGATAGACATGCCACAAAAGCATCAGATAACTCATCAACTATCCTCAGAGCATCACATTATGTCACAAATAATGCTGAAATACTAACTAGCATAGGGTCGACGACTAAGTGCATCTGCCACTACATTTGATTTCCCTAGATGATACTGGATGGAGAAGTGATTGTCTTTCAAAAATTCCAGCCATCTGCACAGTCTTACATTCAACTTCCTCTGTGTGAACAAATACTATAGACACTTGTGATCACTGAATAATCTAAAAGTTTCCCTCAAAAGATAATGCCTCCAAATACATAAGGCAAAGACCATTAATGCTAACTCCAAACCATGAGTCGGATAATTAATCTCGTGAGGCTTAAGCTTACGAGACCCATATGAAACTGGTCTCTCCTCCTACGTGTGGCATGATTTTGGTAACACACTGGAAGAGGTTTTGTGTAAAAAATCTGCTAAAGCAGTTGCTTGCTTTTCCTCTTGATTGCGACTCTTTTGAGCTTCATTTTGAGAGAATTGTTGTGAGTTTTTGAGGTTGACATTAACATGAAAAATGTTTCTGGGTTTATAAGCTTTCATTTGATATCAAGCTTGTAACCATTTCCTAACTACTGGATTTCAAAAGCTGCCTTGAAAGAAAATGTGTTTGGGTATATTTCAAAGAAGTGTTCATCTTTTTGGTGGTAATTGGTCGACTTTCATCTATTTGAGGTAGGGTTGTTTAAATTTCATAGTCTTTACCTTTGGTGAATTAATCCTTATTGGTTTTATGCTGAAACTTATATTCAAAACTAAGTTGTGGTTTCTTTATATGATGAGGTGTACACTTGAATACTGGAATTATGGTTAAGCTCTTTTGTTGTTGTTCTATTAAAATTGTAGAAAAGAAGCATGATTAAAGTGTTTAAGTTTAATGTAATGCAAACAAAAACTTAATGTAATGATGTTAAGTTGATTTTGCTAATGAGCATAATATGATCTATAGAAAACTGATTTGATAATGTTAATTGTGCATGGGGGCAGAAGTTGAAGGTTGTTATTGAAATGTTGTTATATCATATCATTGAAATTTTACATTTATCTCGTATGATTTGGGAATGAATTTAAGGTGAAATAAGAAGTTTGGAAAGGTTGTTAAATGGCTTTTGAGAAAGCTATTTAGAAAAGAGAATGTTAAGAATCAGATGACGGGGATTACCTCGTGTCCATGTCATTAATGGATCTAGAGAAGACGTGGGGACATACTCTACGTATAGTTGAGTCACTAGGCCCCAAATGACGCTAGAGATTATTCTTGGTCAGGGATAAATGAACAGTCTTCTTCTCATAGTGCCAGAGATTACTTCGGGCCAGGTACATTAACGGTTGAGAGGAGTTGTTGGTTGGCATTTCAAGAAAAAAGGAAGTGGCATTAACATTGGCATTAGCATTGCATTGCACTTTATTTTATTATATCATATGATATTGTCTTTCCCAGGCATGTATGATCTCTTTATCTTATATCTGTTCTATGTTTAGATTCACAGGGGTATTAAGGAGTGTGCTTTAAGCAACTCCTATTAAGCTATTGTGTTTATTCCTATTTTATACACATCTTTTCAAGTCATGGCAAGGAGGTCGCAGAGGACGTTCTCCCCAGCTTTAGACAGATTTGGGATAGGTGGTTGTAGTGTTTTCTCTTATGCAACGGATGTTGTATATTGACGGGATAATGTTGTATAATGATGGTCCAGTTACATCCCTGTTATGTAATAAATGTTATTACAAAATTTGAGATTTTAAAGTTGTAATATATGTATTCTAACTGTTTATCTTTATGTACGGATATAGAGATGGGAATAAATGGGTGGATGTGTATGGTGAGACAGGTTACAGGGATATTAGTCTCTATGAGACCTTAATTATTTGTGTGGCATGTTCACAATCCGGACTCCAGTCTGGGGGCGTGACACCTGTAGTAGTAATTTTTCAATCCTAGGAAACTATGAATATCTGAAGGTGAGGTAGGTTATCCCTACTTTAAAACCGCTGAAACCTTGGCTGGGTCCACTGCTATACCTTTCTCTAACACCACATGGCCCAAAATTTTCACCACCCTCTGCCAGAATTCACACGTCCCAAATTGTGCATACAATTGATGCTCTCAAAGTGTCTGCAACACAGTATGAAGATGTATGGCATGCTCCTTCTCTAACTTAGAATAAACCAGAATATAATCAATGAAGACAATGATAAACTAATCTAAGTAAGTAATGAATACCCAATTTATCAAATCCATAAAGACAGTTGGGGCATTTGTTAACCCAAAAGGCATGACATGGAACTCATAAAACCCATATCTAGTGAGAAACGCTGTCTTTGGCACATCCTGCTCTTTAACCTGAAGTTGGTGATACCCAGATTTAAGTCTATCTTAGAAAAGTAAGTGGCTTCCATCAATTGATTAAATAGGTCATCAATCTTTGGCAATGGATATTTGTTGCATATTGTAACCTTATTCAGTTCCCTGTAGTGAATACAAAAGTGAAAAAAACCCATCCTTCTTCTTCACAAATAATACCGGTGCTCCCCACGGCGAAATATTCATATGAATAAACCGCTGACTGAGAAGCTACAGAATCTACTCTTTCCCCTGAAAGTATTGCGTTACTATCTAGACATACAACAGTCCCCTCTGTGAACTCTTTATCTATATAGAACAAATGTGTGTTAGATCCTCCATGGGGTCGTGGCATGGCGGTAAAATACATCTCTTGCCCTGGTATGTCAAATACAATAGATTTGTTATGGAAATTGACATGAGTATGGTACTAAGATAACCAGTCCATTCCAAGTATCAAATCATAAGAATGCATGTCCAAACCAATAGATTGACTAGAAATCTAAGTCTGCCAATATCTTTTGGTAACATGCCCACAACTCTCACGTAAGAGCATGTTAACTCCCAGTGGTGTAGCTATGCTAAGTGGTTAGTCACATGGCTGAGTTATCATCCCAGATAAAGCAACAAAAGATCTAGACATAAAAGAATGTGATGCACCGGTATCAAATATAACACGACCAAGTCTACTATATATAGAAAACATACCATCAATGGCCTGAGGAGCCTGCACATCGTAAGGCATGACATTGTACACCCTACTATAATACAACTGTTGTAAGGGTTGCCCCGGAGGTGGTGGTAGTGCTGGTAAAGCCAAAAAGTTCTAAGCATGACCCCGTGGAATCTATGGAGCAAGTAATGGCAATGGTTGTCTCTATCCCTAACCATAGTGACCTTGATTGGCTTTGGGACACCTCTTAGCTGGGTGCCCAAGCTTTCTACACTCAAAACACCATCCCCTAAAGGGACCTGATTATCTCCTCTGGTGATTTCCTTCTGGCTGACCCTGTCTAGTTTGAGGTGCTCCATTTTGCTGCCTGTGAGTAAGAACTCCCTCTTTTTGAACATCTATGTTTCCCCTGTGCTTCTTCCAAGGCTAGTGTCCTTGAAATCTGCCCCTGTTATTGTGTCTGCCACTATTTGCATTTTTCTTTTCAACTGTCTAATTGGCGGAGTCCTTATTACCCCGCTTCTCACCCTTGGATTTCTTGTAGTCCCTCTTGATCTGACAATGCTATAAAGCGCATCCACCACCTCAAAGTAAATGGTATAGGCTGAGCTGCCCACTAGCACCTGCTTAATGGGACAAGTTAACCCATTAACAAAACAAGTCTTCTTCTTTTCCTTTGTATCAACTTCCTTATGTGCAAATTAACAAGGACAAACTAGTGGACTCCTACTTATACTCTATAACTGTCCTATCTCCTTATTGTAGGTCTACAAATTCTCTTTTTTTAGCTGCCCTCACTGCGAAGGGAAGTACTTGTATTCAAAGCAGGCCTGAAACTAAGCATAAGTCAAAGTAGTCCTCTCCTCGATAGTGGTAATAGACTCCCACCACACCAATACATCTCTTACTAGCTTGAAAGTAGTAAGCATCTGTTTCTGAACCTCGGTACACTTTACTATACAGAGATGACGTTCAATATCATTTTTCCACTAATAAGCTATTTTCACATCTGTGGACTCTGAAAATTCTATTGGGTTCCTTTTCGTGAAGGAATTCTTGGCTTTCTCCGAGGAATTGGGGTGCCCACTGGTATAGGATCGATGCCTACTGGAACCAACAATAAAGAGGATGGTATTCGTATTTGTAAGTTTGTGTTGCATACGCACGAGATAGAATAATTCGACCACTAAGGAATCATTCTTCCCCCAAAAAATCATTCGATATATGAGAAATGATCGCAAAGAAATAAATCGAAATAATTTCTTTTCTTAAAAAATGACTTCAGAATTTCGCTTTTAATAAAACAATAGTACTCTTGCTATTAATTACCCCTTTCTATTGTGATTGTGAAAATTAACATGAAAAAAAAATGAAAAAAATGAGACAATTGGCTACTAAAGAATCATTCTTCCAAAAAATTCATTGATATTTGAGAAATGATCTCAAAGAAATAAATCGAAATAATTTTTTTTTATTAAATAACGACTTCATAATTCTGCTTTTAATACAACAATAGTAATCTTGCTATTCCCTCTATAAATGTGAAAATTAACAGAAAAAGAAAAAAGGAAAAAGAAGAAGAAGAAGGAAATTATACAAGCAAGAACACACCACTTTAGGCAGGGTTACATAATAAGTGTGAGAATACCAAAATATCCTCCAAAAATTGGAGTATGATGTAGCTCCACACTTGTTAAGGAATCATTCTTTCCAAAAAATCATTCTGATCGCAAAGAAATAAATCGAAATAATTTCTTTTGTAAAATAATGACTTTAGAATTTCGCTTTTAATAAAACAATAGTACTCTTGCTATTAATTACCCCTTTCTATTGTGATTGTGAAAATTAACTGAAAAAAAAAAAGAAAAAATGAGACAATTGGACTACTAAGGAATCATTCTTCCAAAAAATTCATTGATATTTGAGAACTGATCTCAAAGAAATAAATCAAAATAATTTTTTTATTAAATAACGACTTCAGAATTTTATTTTTAATACAACAATATTAATCTTGCTATTCCCTCTATCTATTGTCAAAAAAAATAATAAAAAGTAATAAATGAAGAAAAAAAAAGGAAATGATACAAGCAAGAACACACCACTTTACGCATGGTTACATAGCAAGTGTGAGAATACCAAAATATCCTTCAGAAATTGAAGTATGATGTAGCTCCACACTTGTTTTCACCACCTCCCTGAACTATTTTGTTTTTTCTTTCTTTTGTCCCCCACCCCCTCTATTTCTTTCTCTATTTGTTATTCTTTAATCTCAAAATAGAAACGAAGATAAACTCAGACACCAATAAATACCATTAAACCCTACCCTATTTTCCTCTTCTCTGTCTCCCTCATTGCTCTTCAAACTCTAGCAACCCTAGCTCTTTGACCCAGATCACACATCTGTTTCACAAGTAACCCTAGCTAGATTCGCTAATAGGTCTCCATCATCAGATCACTAGCACAACAAAAAGTAGAAGAACCCTTCCATGACCCATTGCTTCAAAATCAATCATCCAAGTTATAATTAACCACCTAAAAAAAAGCTGGATCGAAGGCATGGAAAGCGCCCACTTCCTTCAGAAACACAAGAGGATCAAAAGGAGGAAGAGCATGCCTTCTTTCCTGCTTATGGATCAGTTGTTGCTGACAAGGATACATCCACCATGGTTTCCGGTCTCACCCGTATCATGGGTACCGGTCCATCTCCGGTTACGTCGAGGCCGGCACCGGCTGTCTCAGAGTCTGCCATGAACCATGAGCCTGAACAACCATCACAAATGATGCCAGATCAAGGTACCAAACATATACAAGCACTCAACTCATGTCGAACTATATATATCACATATGTTAATTTTATAGCATCTCTTCACACAGATATTAATATTTTTAATTGCGTTCATTAATTAACTAAAAATTGAATATGGGTTCAAAGCATGAGCTATGAAGGATGTTGTTAATTTGTACAAGCCCATGTATTCTCATATCTCACCATGCATAAACTCAAATACAAGCTAGCTAGCTTCAAGCTTTTGCACCCCCAATTTTGTTTATTTATTTATTTATTGTGTTAGAACTAATCCCTATACCGATGAGACTGCTTTCTTCACTTGCTTTTGTTGATCTCATTCAAATCCTTTTCTTTGATGAGAAGAGATAAGCATGCATTTTTTATTTTCCTTAGTTTTGTCTAATATATATTTAGAAGAAAAAAGATGGTTAGATGCTGATATTTTTACCAAAAAGATCTGACATCTTTGTTTGATTTCACGCTTTAGCCAAGTTCAATGTATGCTACTTTCCGTAAAGGACAATAACTCTCTCTCTCTCACTCTCTCTCACACACACAAACACACACATGTTACTTGTTTTAATTCACAATTTCAAATAAGAAACATATGTATCTGTCTAATAAATTAGGCCAGTTCCGTTGAATGTCAATCTTCTTACCTACCAAATTGAGAATCAATCTCTATAATCAACACTTTTCTTTTGTTTTTCTAACATGGATAGTTCTCGTTTTGCAAGTCATTATCACACCATTTTGTTCCTATCACCTCAATTTGTTCTTTCTTTGTCCACCGTCCTAACTTTTTTTTTTTACTTTCTTATATAATATTTATTGTTTAATTTACTTTTTTCTTTTTATGTTTGGTTCATATTTATCTGATTTAAACTAAGGGTAAATTTAATTTACCCTTCAAACAAAACAAAAAAGATAGGGTTACAAATAAAATGAGCTGCTTGCGCAATAAGTATTGAATTGTTCAAGTTTGATTTTCAAGTTCAATTTTGGCTCATTATATTATTATTAGAATTATTTATTTTTGTTTTTTTACAACTTCATCTAAATAAATTCCTAATTTTAAAAGTACAAGCTTGGTTCCTATTTGTTATTAAATAATTTATATATATATATTTCGCATTCAATTTTGTATTTGAAATGACTACTCAATCTCACTTAATTTTCTTTCTAAATGTTGTTTATATTATTAGTCAACTATTACCTTTAATTTATTATTTATGCAATTAAGTTTCATAAAGGAATTAACTTATAATTAATATATATATATATATTCTAAACTAATTAATATACCAACCAAAAGAAAAAAAGACAATTATGTTAGCTGTCACAATCCTAACCTGACCAGGCGTACTTTTCTCAAGTTTAGTTCGCTAAGCAATCAAGGTTGAATGAAATATAAGTAAAACTTTATATAGTTCCTTCATTGGTGAATAGAGTTGAATAAATTTCTAAACAAGTTGACATGAGCAATTTTCAAAGACTCGTGTTTTTTTTATATCAGTTCATCACTTAAAATTCTGAAAGAATCAGATAACAGAATTTGAGAATCACCTGAAACAATAAGTCCCACTTAAAGATGGAGTAAAATTTTGAGTTAAGACTCATTTCACTTGTAATTGAACGTTAAATACTTAAAATTTAAATAATATATATATATATATAATAAATGAAAAATTTTTAAAAACTCAATTTTTATTCCCACTTGAAAGTTCAAACCTGCGCACTTAAAAATCTTACTCTCAAGATTTTTAATACTCTACTAAATTTTCAGTTTTATCAAACAATAATTCAGGTTCCTACAGTTTTACCAAACAATAATTCAGGTCATTTGCAACCCTGCATTCGAAACTTCTGCATAGAAGGTCTTTGTAGTTTGTAGTCCTATATTATTGGGATTATTTTGTATACATGAAGTTTTAGACTGTTATTTACTATTTTATGAACTCAAAGCCATGATGTATCGAAAAGATGACCAAAATGCTAAGGTCGATATGACAAAACATTGTTCGATCATTTGCTGAACCTACCAATACTATTTTTAGATACTACTTTTGTACATGTAAGTACTATTTGTGTGCACAAAAGTACCACTCTCGTATATAGAGGTACTATTTTTTGTGCACTCAAATACCTTTTTTTTAATTTTTTTTTGTGCGGACCAATTTAATGACATGATCTGTACAAAAAGAAGTAATTGTACGTACAAAAGTGGTATTACATGCACAAAATTGATACCTGAAAATAGTAAGAGTAGTTTTGACGAATGAACAATATTTTTCATGTCTATTTCAATATTTTTGTCAATTCCATTTTTTTGAAACATCATGACTTTGCCTCCTAAAAATGGTAGAAAAAAGGCTCAAAACTCCATATACACATATACACGTAACAATCCCGCTATTCTTCTCTTCACTCATTATGGAGTGTCCGCACAAAAAATAGTACTCTTTCCTCATTCAATTATACTTGCCAAACCTTACTTCAACATTAACCCTACTTCACAGCTTGGTTCGCTAAGGGCCCGTTTGGTTAATGTTTTTGTTTCGTGTTTTTTGTTTTTGCTAATATATTGTAGCGAAGTAAAAGCATGAAGCATGTTTTGTAATGTTTGATGTCATTTGAATAGTACCGAAGCACTTCCAAATAGAGGCCAAAATCGGAAGTATAAAAATGATGTTTTTGTTTGCTTTTGCACTGTAGTAAAACAATGTTCAAACAAAATAAATAAATAAATAAATCTTTCTAAAATGACATTTTTAATTAGCCATTCAATTTTTTCAAACTTGCAACACTTTTTACTAAACATGTATTTGCTTCAAAAAATCTTGCAGCAAATTTACGTTACCAAATAAGATTCGAAATAGTATTGAATACACTCTAAAACATAAATATTACTTCTGTTTTGGGTCAAAGCAAAAACACGAAGTAAAAGTGGTTGCAAAACAATCCCAAAGCATTGTATGTATGTATAAATGATTAATGTTGCCAATATTCTAAGGTTATGGACAGGGACGGAGCCAGCTTGGCCGAAGGGGCATGCCCCTCGGGCCCATGTAGTATAATACTTGTAAATTATTATTTTGTCTCTCTCTTGAAATTTATTTTTTTTCACAAAAAATCTTTGGGAATGAAATTTTATTACACATATAGGTATACAATTTGTAAAGTATTACTTTGTGTAGCCGTGAACTAGATCCTAAATCAATGGCTACATATCTTTGTGTAGGAAATTTAGGGAAAAGACATTACAGAGGAGTGAGACAAAGGCCATGGGGCAAATGGGCAGCGGAAATCCGTGACCCCAAGAAAGCAGCTCGAGTTTGGCTCGGGACATTCGACACAGCTGAGAATGCAGCCCTTGCATACGATGACGCTGCTCTCAAGTTCAAAGGAACCAAGGCCAAGCTCAATTTCCCTGAAAGAGTTCAAGGGAACACCACATTTGGCTACTTTTCGAGCCCCGTGAATCGTGGAGATTCAACCACCTCTTCTACGCGCCAAATTCCTGCACCAGCTGCTGTTGCTCCTCCTCCAATATTGTCACCAAACGCGTACCCGGACCTTTATCAATATGCACAAATTCTTTCGAGTAATGATGCCAACTTCCATGATATCACTTCTGCTCTCTATAATCAAGAAGTTTTTCGCTCACAATCTTCTTCAGAAGTATTGTCGGACTTGCACCAACAACAGCAGCAGCAGCAACAACAGGAAGAAGATGAGCTTCAGAGTCTCTCATCACAATTTGAAAGCTCGTCTACTTATGATCGTTCGGAGCCTACGAAGAAGTTTGATACGAGAAAACGAGGTAAATAGTATCTTCAACATTTTGTATGGAGAAGAAAGAGATCTATAGAGCATGAAGAGCTTTTAGAATGCCTCTGCATGCAGCACATGCCAGCATGAAGAGCTTCGGAGGTTTTTGGTCACATTGAGTCATTGCGATTGGATCGAGGGTTGGGAAAAATTAATATGCAAGTTAATTAATTAGGTCATTGTAACGTTTTGGTTGGTTATCTTTTTCAAGTATTGATTGGGTAGTGAGTGTTTGGGCTTTCATTTCAATTCCTAAGGCCATGTTTGGACATCCCATGGTAAAATGTACCAGTTCATGTTTTTTACTGAGAATTTTGGTATGAATCCCATGACCTTTTTTATATCTTGTGAAGGAGTTTAATTCCTTGCTTTTCATTATGCTTTTTTTAGGGTAGGCGTGTTGCCAAGATGGGTCCTCTCCAGCCATCTCTCTCCTGAATTCTGCGGTCCTCTTGAGGTTCGAATTTGGCCACACCATCTTCTTGTTGAACTCTATAGAACACTCGCGCACCTACTTGTTCTTACGAAAACTTGAACCCTCAATCTCAAATTCAGCCACATCATCTTCTTTTTAAACTCTATATAACACTCACACATCTGCTCGTAGATGTGAACACTCGAAATTCTACTTTGAAAGATAAGAAGGACACAAGGCTACATCCTCTAGTTTTTACAATTAAATTTGTAAGTGATAAATTTAAATAATATAATAACGTGGTTGAATTTGAATCGCATGATTAAGAATTGCCGGAGAAAATTTTGACATGAAAAATCGACTAAGATGGTAAATTAGTCCCAAGTGAAAAATAAATTAAGTTTAATGATTTCTTTGATGTGAGTTTCATTTAGTGATTTCACCCCAGTATTTGAGGTAAAAGTTGGTAATTTTGTATATATAATTGTTTAGAGAAATTTTTTTTTTCTGATAAGTATAATTGATTAGAGAAATACATAGAAAATTAAGAAAAAGATAATGAATTAAATGTTAAAAAAAATAAATAAAATAAAATAAAATAAAATTAATAGTAAAGCAAACACATTCATTACTCGAACATTTGAAAAGAAAAACTTATTCCGTATAAACTAGGGCGTACTGGTAACTCAAAGTGAGTTTGAATCTTTCTTTGAAGAATTTATTTGAAGTTAATTAGCACATACCTCCAAAGGATGATAAAGGACATCCATCTTGTATCACCCAAAAAAAAAAAAAAATTTAGAAAGGAAGCAAAAATGGAGGTTAAATTACACTCAAGTTCCTTGAGTTTGTCATAACTGTATGGATATACCCTCCTATTTGAGAATTAACACTGCCTCCCTTAATCAGAAATTTTGTCCACCTCTCAAATGAATTGTGTAAAATTATTGTTTTGTCCATAAATATAAATATATATTTGTCTGGAACAGGTAGATTTTTGTGAAAAGTTAAAACATCAAACAAAGTTCACAAAAGAAAATCCATGCGACTTGAGATTTTACAAGACCATATATCAATGACATAAAATTAATCGTCGTTCTGTAATTAATACTTCCTCACTTTCAAAATAGTTATTCTTCTTAGAAACTGAGACAAAGGGGAGCATTCGAAAGATAATTGAAAATAATTTTAAAATTAAATTAACTTTTCTATAATTTCAATTTCAATGCCTGACACCATGTTCTCAAACAAAGTCTTAGCCGCACAAACAAAAGAGAATTTTTTTTTTTTTTTTTTGTCAATTTACTACTTATGGCCCATGGCACAATATGATAGCCATTATTTATCAGGAATGTCATGTCTATATCACAAGATAATATTCTTGTTCGCTACAATTTGAAGCACTTGTGAATGTGTCCTAATTACCCTTTGGAATGGACTGAAAGAAGGAAGGATATTCCCCAACGAGGGAAATTATTCAATAATTTTGAGAGAATTGACATGTAAGTTTCTATGGAGTGACAATAAAATACATATAGGCAACTCAGAGCTTCATCATAGACTTCTTAAAATAAGAGAGTAAAATTTGAATGTACAATCTGAATGTCAGATACACAAGATTATATTTATGTAAGTGAGGAATTAGGTTATTTTATATAATTACGTAAAATAAAATTAATAAAATAAATAAAAAATTCCATGTTTAACTCTTTGACTGTTTATCATTTTATTAAAAATTTAAGATTTTTTTAATCAAATGAAAAAATAATATATATATATAAGGATTAAAAATTAGTATATTGTTAAAGTAAGCAAACAATAAGGAACGTTCCACGTGGGTGTTATCCTAAATTATGCATTGATGCATGGAAGAAGAACAGTGGGCCAGGTTTTAGAGATAAAAACCGCAGAGATTTGGAGTGAAGAAGATAAGAAAAAATAGATTAGATTAGATTAGGTCATCTCAGACTCAGAAACCGACAAAAAACAAAAGAAGCTTCATTCAATTCAGAATCACATCGCTATCTCTCTGGACCGACAACGTAAGCCGCGTGATTGCTGACAATACATCAATCCAATCCCATTAATTAGATTAATCTCTCTGCATGAAACCTCAAGCGTGGCTCAAAATAAGGAGGGACCAACCTTTTTCTTTTCTTTGATAAAAGCAATAATAAAGTGAACGCCCAAATCCTCACATGTTACATCATGCACGGTTGCTAATCTTGCGAGTCGAAGCATAGAGCCCAACCTATGGAGTATAATACTATTAAATTTCGGGTTGGAGTTACGCTCGACCATTTTAACCATACTTTTAAAAGCCTAAGTCTTGCGAAACATAAGTTTGAGTCATTATTATTGTAGTCCATTCATCATTACTTCTTTTACATATATAAATTTATATTAATTTTGGAGAGAAAAGTACACTGACGTCCCTCATATTTAATAAAAATGCAATAACTTTTTCTGTTATACATTTTAGTCTTATGGTATTTACAACTGAAATATCTAAAATTATATACCAATCACTATTAATCAGCATTGGAGGTGAAGCTAAATTGTTATGAGACCTAAATGGCAAAAATATCAACAAATCTCCACCACAATCCATCCCTTCTTCCTCCTCTCCTATGCCTTATCACTTTCATAGACAAGTCCAAACTCTCAGCAGTACAAACATTCCATTCCTCACTCCACTCATAAGCTAAGGCTACCCCATACACCCACTAAACCTCCTCTCTACCCATGCATCTACCAAATCACCACTCAAGACACTTGGTAGAAAGTACCCATGTGATGGCCCAAGTTTTTTTTTAACCCGGTGCGTCAGTGATGACCTGAAAATTGACTCGATAATGGATCCGAAATGTGAAAGTAAAAAATAAAACCATAATCCTTTGAGATAAAAATCATCTCTAAGATACCAATGTGACATTCCACGATGTCACGGAACTTAAGGAGAGCGAAAGAGGAAACTAGAGTTAAAATAGGATAAATCCGTTAATTAAGGGCAAAATAGTTAATTCACAATTAAAATGAGAGAATTGACTCTAAACAAGTCAAACAAGTTGAATACAACCTAATCTAATCATTTCACAATATTTCAAGAGGTTCTAAGAACTTTGGACAAGAATCCCACAAAATTGCCATTTCCTGTTTAAGTGAAAACTGATATTACCTCACTAAAACATTAATAACTCCCACTGTGATTAGAATCTGAAAATGGCATAAGTACCATTGGAAAGCTGACTCAAAATTCTTGAGTTTAGGCTCAAGAATCATCCCATTTGGACTAGGAATGAAGGAGTTATGACCCTTTGAAGTTGGAACTTCAGTACTGAAAGAAATCCTGAAAGGTAGGTGCATGAGGGCTATTTCGGTCGACCGAAACTCACAGAAACTTTGCTGAAATCATGATTTTAAGGTGAGGTTGGTTCGGTAGACCGAATTGGGCCATCGGTCGACCGAAATAGGCCATCAGTCGACCGAAATGGTCTTGAACAGTGAAAAAGCCTACTGGAATTGATGATTTACTATGCATTGAAGCTTCCAAAAGCCATCGGTCGACCGAAATGGAGTTTCGGTCAGCCGAAACACCTCGAAAACCTGCTGTAAGACCTGATATATGCCCAATGTGTTGAGGTTCAACCCATGCTTTGAATCCCCTCATGAATTGGTTCAAAACTGGAAGTTTAAAACTGATTTTCAATGTGGTTTGAGTATGTGAGCATGTCAACAACTTTGAAATGAATGTATTACAACAACTCATGGCCCTATACATGTCCATTACAAGAATTTCATATGTTAAACCCCCAAAGTTGGTTAAAATACATTTTGTAGCAAAAGTTGGTACCAAATGAACACAAGTACTAAAATAAACATGCTTGGCCCTTAGCCTCATTGCTTACGTGCTTTTATTGTCAAAAGTAAATACTTAAGTATCATTACATATCAAGGTAGCTACATTAGCTTCTAAAATATCATACATCCATGGTATACAAAATATGTTATCCAAAAGTAAAGCATGCTAAATAAGTGCATGTCCATATACAAAAATGCTTCAAATGGCTCTTGAGCCTCTAAGGATGATGAGCATCCAAAAACATTGTCTCCTTACCTATAAAACAACCCAAACCACTGGGGTGAGTAATCAAGTTACTCGTAGGGAGAAGTATATGCGTATACTCTAAAGTTTCAATATCATTGCAAGATCAATATAGACGAATATAAGGGAGCATTCCACTTAACGTCTATGTTCAAGGTGCTCTAAGGGATCATCTTAAGCTAACTTAAATATTTCTTAGCAACACAATATCAATATGGATGTACTTAATAACATCAAATCGCATGAAACAAAAATTACAAGTTACAATTTAAACATTGATTGTCAACTTGGAATTGAATGCGAAATCAAAAAGTGGAATCCGACATCTAAGCTCGGAATTCTGCCGAGATCTCAATGGTTATTCCGGGCATTAACCCGTTGGGAAGACTACCCTAGTGCGCACTATCTCAACTGGGGAGAACTCATACCTCCCGCACTGGAGCCAAACTCTAACCATGTCGTTTGTAACTATGTCCCAAGAGAATCTAAAGTATATCAAGTTCAATACTTATACACAATATTAAGGCATATATACCACCTTCCATGCACAAGTATTTTGAAACCACACAAACCATATCTTAGGGTTCCAAGTCTAGAATAGCATAATAAATGACAAGTTCTTAACATAATATAATTTGCAATATAATACCACTAACTTATCAATTTAAATCATGCCTCAACAATAAGCTTCATATACTAGATTACAACATTATAGTATTAAGCTTCTAAAATAATTACAATTACCAATAGTAATCAACTAGAATGTAGAATTATCATCAAAATAGTATAGTAATTCAAATCAACATAAGTTCTATACAACATTAATAATCCTACACAAGATACATACACAACATACATGCTTAAAATCAATAATCCCTAAATCACTCATAAGGATTTCCTATAATATGCAAGACTATCATATTAAAAGTATGTACACAATATATATATTAAACCCCAAAGAATTATAAAACACTTAAAATATAAACATACTACCACCCCTACCTCAATAGAGAATTGAATCTCTATAATCCAAGTAACCAAGCTCAAAATGGAAAACAAGGTTAGGGTTAATGAAGAGGAAAGTGAGAGGAAACTTTTGTCTCCTAAGGTTTTAAGTCTAAGGTGAGTGAAAGGAGGCCAAAATGAAGAAGAAAGCTATTAATCAAGCTTTTCTCTAATGGTGGCTAAGTTAGGGCTCTTGGAGAACAAGTGAAAATGAAAAGGATAAAGTGAAAATGATGAGTGGAAGGTCTAGAAATCCTCCACTCACTATGTGTTCTTACACCACCTCACACACACACACAATGCAAGACTTATTTTGGTGCCTACACTTGTCACAATTCTAAGGTTCCTTCCTAGGCTTAATCCTAAGCCTACACTTGTCAACCATCTAAGCCAACAAGTGCTCCAATCCTAGGCCAACAAGTGGGTGAATCTCCACCCTTCATATGTCAATAGATTATGTTTCCAAGTCACTCCACCCCAATGCCAACAAGTGGCACCAAGAGAATGTGACACTTGTCACATTTTTCAAAAATTACAAAAAAGTCCTTTTTCAAAATATCTTCTAAATTTAATTGCAAAAAGGTCCCTAAGATGAAAAATAATTATTTTACATAATTACACTAAAACCCTAAAAATCAAGAATAATTACAATTAAATATGTATTCATGCCCTTTACGATAAAGCAAGCAACTAGAATGTAGTTCTACAAAAGTAAAAATACAAATGTCATGGAAATCAAATATCATGAATGCATGCAAAATCGGAATCAAATCCGAGCACAAAAAGTGAGGTTATGTAAGGAAAAATGATAAACGGGAAAAAGACAAAATAAGGAAAAGACAAAATAGGAAAAAGACAAAAAAAGAAAATCACCAAAAAATGAAAGGGATGAAAAAGACCGGGTCATTACAACCCAGCTCAAACACCTAGTGCCACGCCCAAGCCAAAGGTACCATTTTCGAACCTCTTTGATACCCATATTTCATCAGATAACCATCCCAAATCACCCTCAATTACATCTTCTACCATGGATAAAATTAAGAGGGCTTTACAAAGTCATAAAATCCTTAACCCTTCAACCAAACCAATTTCTGTGATTTGTTACTTACCTGATGATGTGGGAGCAGATGTCATAGATGCATCCAAGTTTGACTTGATTGTGGAAGTCTCAAAGCTCAAAGGACAATTAGCAGTATTGGAAGATGAATTGGCCATGTTGAAGTCTATCCCTCCATCCTCTCATCCCTCAACGTCTACTAATGTTATTACAAAGTAGGTCTCAACTACTAATCTCATAAATCTCATGATTCGAGTAGATGCCAACCACAATGAACTCATGAAGACCCTCAAAGAGTTATTTTCTTTCCCAGAAAGCATTTTAAGCTTGAGCTCTGGTCACTAGCAGGTTTTTCAAAATTCAAATTTGAGCTCTCATATGTTACATTAAAGTAGGGGAAAAGCTCCTAACATTCAAACACCTACCAATGCATGTAACCTATCTTTTATATATGTTTTTCCTGCACAAACAGAGTGTCACATCCCTTCACTTACTCCTCTTGGTTCTGATCCCAATAAGCAAGGTGGCCCTTCCTTGGACAGTGTATCTGATGGTACACCCATTTTACCTGTTGGATATATCTCTCCTTCCTATAATGACACTCATCCTTTACCTACTAGACTTATCACCATTCTAAACCAATCCTCTCCTCCCCCTAACAGAACTTGGGCTGAGGTTACACAGCAGGCACCTCTTGTAACTTCCTCTTAAAAAATGATTTTTGAATTCTTCGAACCATCAAGAACAAATAATGGGGCTGATGTTATTCCTCCAGAGGAGGTGGAGGCTGAGGGGATGTTCTCATGAAGGGGATTGCTAGCTGGAAGGTTTGGATTCAAGAATCCCCCATTCAGTCTAGTTAAGCAAATAACTATGAGACTCTGGAGTAATAAAGGGTTACAACATGTTTATGCTGATGGTGGAGGTTGTGTCTACTTAAAGTTTGACTGTAATCTTTCTGCTACCTCAATCTTGGCTTCTGGTCCCCACCACATTACAAGAAAGACACTTCAACTGCAAAAATGGCACTCGGTCCTGCCACAAGGAAAAGGAGATGATTAATTGGTGCATGTATGGGTTAAACTTTTTAGCATTCCATTGTAGTTTTGGACTGCAGAGAGGCTAAATCATATTGTTAGTGCACTTAGGAGGCCTCTGTATACTAATCAAGCAACTGCAAGAAGAGAAAAGCTAAGGTTTGCAAGAATCTGCATTGAGATTGACTTGAATTCCCCATTGTTTCACTCATTTCCTCTGAGAACTATGGGAGGAAAATTAGTGGATATTCTGGTGGAATATCAAGGGATTCCCAATTTCTGTATCTCTTGTAAACAAGTGGGGCACACCTCATCCATTTGCCCTTCACTTAAAGATAGTGACCCTTCTTCAAAAACTAAGTAGTGGATGATTGTCCCACATAGAAAAGGCAGGCAAATAAGGTATACTCCAATAATTAGTGCACCAACCTCCTATTCACAACCAACGCTAATACATCCACCCTCATTCTCTCCAACAAGCCCATTATATAGCTGTTGGTGAAGAAATCTGTGCAACCTGGCGCAGCACAGTTTTCCTGCAAAGAAGAGAGTACAAGATCGATGAATCTTGACGATACCGGTGTGGTGCCTACCAAGAATTCTCCGATGATTAAGTCAGTTACCGGAGGTCTAAAAGAAAAACAGGGATTTAATAATCATTTTTTGTCATACCCAATTGACTGGTATGGTCTCATTCTTATAGCCGCTCTGTCTCAGTTCGTTTGTTCTTCAAAGGAGATTCGTTTGTTGCCAGATTTGTTAGGGAGATGATCTACCCCTTTGAACTTGAAATTGTATCGAGGTTATCCTTACTCGGTTGAACCACGTCATCTTATTTCTTATTTAAATTCTCCTTATCAGTTACCCCCCATTCCCAAGCTTGCTCGTCTAGCTTTGGGAATGTAATTTTTTTTTTTTAACCCTCGGGTATTGTTCCCGTGGGTACTATTCCCTCGGAGTACTGTTCCCGCGGATAAAATATATATATTTTTTTACCCTCGGGAACAGTTTTTTTTTTTTTACCCTCGGGCACTGTTCCCGAGGGTATTGTTCCCGCCAATACCTTTTTTTATATATATATATATATATATATACCCTCGAGTACTGTTCTTGGGGGTACTATTCCCGCAAGTAAATTTTTTTATTTTTTATTTTTTTACCCTCAGGCAATATTCCCGCGGGTAAAATTTTATTTTTTATTTTTAAATTTTTTTTAATTTCTTTTCCGAGGTGAACAGTACATCGGGATACTCTTCCTAATGGTGGAATTAATACAGATACCAAATCAAGGTTCTGTTTTGGAAGGGCATGGTTTCAAACCCATGGTCAATGACTTTTAGTAATGTAAAGCTGGATTTTTCTTTTGAAAATCCAATATACTATTTGTAGATTTTATAGGTTCAGCTCATCCCTTTGGCAAGGGAATAAATTTTACGAGCTTTACTAAGCTCGTCCCTTTAATAAGGGAATTAGTTTTTACGAGTTTCACTCAGCTCGTCCCTTGGTAAGAGAATTGGGTTTTACGAGCTTCACTCAACTCGTCCCTTTAGTAAAGGAATTATTTTTTATGAGCCTCACTCAGCTCGTCCCTTTAGTAAGGGAACTATTTTCTCGAGCTTTACTAGTTTAATCCCTTTAGAAAAGGAGCTTGGTTTTTTGTTAGCTTTCTGTAAAGCATTACCACATAGGTAGGTAACTGAAAACATAATGTTTTATTGCATAAAAAATGAGGGTCATCCATCTCATTGGTGATGGTGACTTTATTGGAAAACAAAATAACAAGTGAGAGAGCCATCCTCCATTTAAAATGATTAGTTGATATGCCCCCAGTCTTTATTTTGAATGACTTGATAAGGCTAATTCCAGCTGTGAGACAATTTTTATCACGCTAGCCTTTGAGCCAAGTTGGATTCATCATCACAGGTCTACTTATCCAGAGATGATACTGATTTCCCCAATTGATTGTTGCCTTAAAATACGCTTATTAGTGTTTGTCTCTTCATTGGCAATGAACTTCTGTAAGTGACCCCTTTGAATCAGATTCTCAATCTGATTCTTAAGGTCAAAACAATCATCCGTAGTGTGCCCATGATCCCGATGGAACCTGCAATACTTATCTCCAGATCTTTTCGCTGGATTAGACTTCATCCTCTGTGACCATTTTAAAGATGCATTGTCTTAGATCTGTAAGAAAATATAGTCAATTGACATATTCAGAGCAGTGTAATTAGCATACTTATCTGAGTCCTTCTCATGATATATCCTATCGCCTTGGTTGAAGAATGATTTACTATATTTGGTTTCCTTTTCATCCCTGGCGCTAGGGGTTGACCTCTTCTTGTCCTCTCCTTCATTTTCCTTCCATGCATTCATGGTGTCTTCAGCGTTTATGTTCTTTTGAGCTCTGATCAACAACTCTGCCATGCTGGTGAGAGGTTCTTTTGATAAGGAGAACAAGAATCTGGAGGTTTGAAGTCCTCCTTTGAAAGCGGTCAAAGCCACCTTCTCATCCACCTATTCTACCTGCAACATCTCTGTGTTGAATTGGGTGATATATTCCTGGATCGACTCTACCTTCTGTTGCTTCACAATTAACAGGTAGGTGGCCGGCCTACTATGCCTCTGACCTGCAATGAAGTGGCTCACAAACTACTTACTCAATTCTTCTAAGGTGTCGATGGTTCCTGGCTTTAGCTTATTAAACCAAACTCTTACTGATCCCTTAAGTGTCATGGGAAAGGCTCGGCACATGATTTCATCCTGCACGACGTGTAAATGCATAAGAGCTTGAAAAGTCTCCAAGTGATCGAGGGAATCTTTGGTCCAATCGAAGCTTTCGAATAAGGGCATCTTGAACTTGCTAGGTAGGGGGCATTTCATAACGGCGGGGCTGAGGTGAAAGTTGGTCCTCTGCACCAGGTTATCTATAGTAGCAGGACCTTTCCCTTTCATAGCATGCATTATATCTTCCATTTTCGCCTTGAGATCCTCGATTTGTAAGTCAAAATAGGTAACTTTCTCTGTCTTCTCCTCAACACAGAAGGTTATGCCTATCTGAGGTTGGGGATTTCGTGGAGGCGAAGGAGGAGATTATTTGTGTCGGTTCTTGACTTGGCTTTATTCTGCCTTAAACTCATGAGGAGGATCATTATCTCGGTCTTCCCCATTTTTTCCCACATCATTCAGATTGGGAGGACACAGGTCAGATAATTTTTATTGAGGTGGTGGTCCTACAGGGATAAGATGTTGCAGGATCGCTGCATTTTGCTAGATCAATTGGTCTATACCCTGATTAAGAGTTTGGACTTGTAATTCCAACGCTGCAAGTTGTTCCTGGTTGTTCATGACGTTTGGGTGTTCAACGAACCCTTCTCTTTAACTGGATCTCTACAACAATGTTTCTTCTCCAGTTACCATACCTGACCACAAATACCGAGTAATTTATTGATTTAAGGGAATTATCGTTCCCACAGACGGCGCCAACTGTTGGTGAAGAAATCTGTGCGGCCCGGCACGACACCGTTTTCCTGCAAAGAAGAGAGTAGAAGATCGATGAATTTTGTGATACCCCAAGATTTCCGGATGCGAGTTGGCCAGGCCCACACCCGATTACCCAAGGATATCAAAACAATTAGCAACAATCGAACACAGAATAATTATATCAAAAGAGATAAATAAAATTTGCTGAAATGAAAACTAAAAGAGTAATCCAATATTTGAAAACCTCAGAAAAATAACTCCATTGATAAATAAGATATTTCAGATACAACTGATTCCCCACGAACACATATCGTTCTCCAATACAACTCGGGAATCCATCTAGTGGACCCCTAAAATAACCCACTGAACTCAAAAGACGGGAAACAAAACCCAAGTCTACACACAAAATATACTCCTATGTCATCGGTGGAGTGAACAACTATATCTGCTCAGCACGATCAAGCTCTGCAACCTGGAACTAACGAACACCTGTAAAGAATAATAGAAGAGTGGGTCAGGCCCACAAGAAAGTTCTAATCTAACTGCAATCCATACAGTGACCCCGATACGCAGATACACCGTAGATACCTCACAATATCTATCTAGTCCATACATATATATATCCACACTATGGGACATTCACTGAACTACAATAGGGGTCTCAACCTGAATAGAAGGTAACATGCGAAAACGCACCCAAAGGTGGGCATGAGTACCTAGACCTAACAGGGTACACCTCAACCTACTATAACTAGCTACGCATCCACTGCATATACGCGTCCTAACCAACGAGTCTGAGACTCAAGCTCATTTCGTGGTACCATAACCATATATTTAAAGTCCATTCAAATCCATCCATAGAAACTCCAATAAATCGTTCAGCTTATTCAGCTGCACAAACTTATATAAGAGATCCAGTAAGTCGTTCAGTTTATTCAACTACACAGACTTAAATATAAGGAGAATTATGTTTTTATAATTCGTACCCTTCTTCCCAAAATAGGTAGGACTGAGTATTTTGAATCAGTTTGTCCCTAGTATGTCACCGTCCCATACCGGTACATACAATCCACAAAATTCATATAATTGATAGAACAGACAAAGCTGTTCACCAATTAAAATCCATAAGGTAGGAATTAGCATTTTAAGCTAAACCATACCTAGTATGCCACCGTCCCATACCGGTGCATACAATCCTCCATAACCATGTAAATTACAACATTCAAATAATAAGCAAGTATTTTACAATGCAAAACCAAACCCAGATAATTGACAGAATTTTAATGTGAGAATTCAGCAATTAAAATCCAATACATAATTCCAAATAATTGGCCAAATTTAATATAAGAATTCAGCAATTATAATCCAATATATGATTCCAAATAATTGACCGAATTAAGTATAAGAATTCAGCAATTATGTTCCAATACATAATTCCAAGTAAATTACAAGGCATAAATAATAAGCACGTAATTTATAGTCCAAAACCAACCATCCATATCATTGCAGAATAGCATTTAGTATTCCAATAACTTAAATCCAAAACCATGTAAATTACAGGCTATAAATAATAGTACAAAAATTTAAAATCCAAAACCAATATCCAAATAATTACAGAAGATTTTTAAATGTTTCAGCAATTTAAATCCAAACAATTAACCATATAGTTGCAGGAGATGATTTAATAAATCAACAACTAACATCCAGAGCCTGCATAGATCACATCTAACACATCAATAACCCTATAATATATTTAAAACCATTTTATAAATATATTAAATCCCACTGGAATGCCTAAAAATAAGCTTAAGTATTTAAAACTTCATCTATCCACTAACCGTATACAATGTACATAAGTGTTATACAGTTTGATCTGTTAATTTAGAATTAACCTTAAATTAATTTAGGGTCTTAATAACACCCAAAAATTAACTATTTAATCCCTCCGTGAAGTCTCATTAAATTTCTAAAATTTAATCAAGCCATTTAGTTCCTTTCTTCTGTTAGTAGCATACACCGTTGTATATTTTTACACTGCTATATCCTTTATCTTAGAGACTTAAACTATGCAACAATAAGTTTAATATCACTTAGAATTAACTACTTAGATCCTCTGTTAAGTCCCTACAGTTCATTAGAATCACTCAGAAGCTCAAACAGTGCTCAAAACACCAAACAGAGCCCTAGAAAACACTTTCTGGACGTAAAACAAATTAGAGCCGGCTCTTGGAATGGAAGATCCGGCTCTTCTCCTATTGGAGCCGGCTCCAATTCCCTAGGAGCTGGCTCTTGCTGAAGGGGAGCCGGCTCTTGACTTCCTAGAGCCGGCTCTCTCCCTCTTGAAAGCCTCCAGTTCATCTCTGCTCCGTTTTTACCTATCTGCTCGTTCTCTGGTCAGTCCCTACCCTTCTGTTTATTTCTTAAACTGATCTTAAGGGTTTATTATCACTCTATTAACATCTCCAAGGTTTGATTTCAGTAATTTAAATCAATTACAAAGCTTAAGGTTGCTATTGAACTTACCAAGCTTTTAGTATCAAAACTAAAACTATATGCAGAAATAGAAACGGAACAGATTGCACACGTATTTAAAACAGAATAATAACATCCCTATGAGTTTTGTATAACCCCAGTAGAGTTCCTATATTGTCTACAAGAGTTGCAATCAAATACAGAAACTAAGGCTATGATAGAAACCATATGCTTAAAGTACAGAAAACTGAAACAACACTTACATACACTGTAACAGATATTGATTTCAACACATACAGACCAACAATATAACACATAATAAACATATCAATTCTAGTTTCTGCTTGATTAAACCCTAGAGATTATCTAGGTGCACAGAACACGGCCCAAAGGGAAAGAGGAAGATAGAATTTGCCTGAATAGGTTTGCAAACAAACCCTTGTTACCGTTGGTCTCAGTTTTTTTGACATCCACTGAACTTGTCTAACCTCCTAGAACCTCTGCTCCTTCTTTCTTCTTGGTTAAACCTTGGAAACCCAGTCGAAATTCTCACAAACTGCTCTGTTCTCACCAAAACTCCCTCTGTAACTCTCTCTATTTGGCAGACTTTTCCGTGTAAAAGTTACGACAATATGTAACCCTAGGTTTAACATATACTAAGATATTTATAATTGCAAGATTAAAACCCTAATCCACAGAGCCCTAACTTCGTCGGCCCACAAAGTAACCCAGTTTAGTTATATATCAGATGCTTATGAGACGGCTCCAAAAAAACCCTAACTAAAACGTATCTAAAACCCCAGTTAATGGAAATTACATAATTACCCTGTTCAAAAATTTAAATACTTAATAAATAATTAATTTAATAAAACCCATTAATTAAATCAAATAAGCAAGCAACGAATCACTTAAAACACATAAAATAAATAAAACAATTAATTAAAATAAACAAACAAATAAAGAATTACACCCTTAATTAAAATAAACAAACAATTAAAAAAAATAACACAATGAATTAAAATAAACAAACAATTGGACACATAAGCATATAGATACAAAATCAATTTAAAATGCACAAAAATAAAATTTAAATTCCATTTTTATCCCTTTTGAAATTAGGGGTATTACAAATTTTGACAACACTGGTGTGGTGCCTGCCAAGAACTTAATGTGTGTTTTTATTTATTAATAATAAAATATCACTCGAAATATAACGAATCCTTGTAGGATAGGGCTATGTTGAGGGTGCCGAATCTCAAGGACTGTGGTGGTTCATCGAGTCTTCAATTAATTACTATTTTAATTTAGAAGAAAGATTTGATTTTATGTGTTGTGTTGCAATTTAATAACATAAAAGAAAATAAACGTAATAAAAGGACTAAGATCAAGAGAAGAAATACTTAAGGATTGACTTCACCACGAACCTCACACTATGGTCAACTGTTCAACCTTAGGATTTCAATAATTATATATCATATGTAATTAAACTCAATAACATTCATTTAATTCAGATTAAAGAAAGATATTTCATGAATTTCAGTTAATAATAACTTATCTTCGGTTGGCACGAGTTATGTACCTACCTACTTCTTACTAATTTTGCAGTATAACTCGTCTTCCCTAGGCATAGACTATGAAAACATTCATTCATGAAAAATGTTTGAACACCATTACATGATCTCCATTCTTATGTTCGGTGGGGCTCCGCCAGATACCATCCATAAGAATGGGTTAAATATAATTTAAGAATAATTAAATCTAAGACAATGTATTAATCATTCAAAAACTATTTAATAATTAAAAACCAATTGAATTAAGCAATTGCCCAAAATTATGCAATCATACATAATATATTAAATTCCCAAAGTATAGAACAATCAACCCATAATATTCGGATTCGGGCTACATCGTTGCCCTAAGAGAAGAATTAGCTACTCATGATGACGCAAGATATCATCTATGTTGTTGTGGTCTCTATCGCCATGGACCGCCAAAATTCCTTTTGGATCTTCTTCATCAAAACCCTAAAAGCTACCGTGAGAGAGATATGAGACAATCGATGATTTTCTGTTGCCTTCTCCACTTCTTCTATATTAGAGAACAAGTCTCAATCCCCTTTGGATTAGTTTTCTAGCTTTTGGTAACAATTGGACCTATAAGGAAATAAAGAAATATGATTTTTGGTCATTCCCGCATGTATTTACGACTTCCAGGATGTCCAAGCTCGAGCTTTGAGGTTCAGGCTCGAGCTTTTGGGTTCAGGCTCGAGCATCACCTGCCAGCAAATTGTTCCAACTTTGTAACGCGATTTTGACCCATTTAGAGTACGAATCTCAAGATAGCTATTAGAGATAAAAATATTGGGCTTCGAGTCTTCTTTCTTAAACTACTAAGTTTGCTCAATTTGGAGTTCTGAGTCAAAAGTTATGGCCAAAATACTGAAGTAGGTTCAGAGTTTTCAGCCATGCTCAAGCACGAAATTGTGGTGCTCGATCCTTCTAATTCGTGCTCGAGCCTTAAAGCTCAAGCTCAAGCTCTGGGAGCAAAATTTGTCTGGAACATCTTTTTATTGATGGTGCTTGATCCACTCTTAATGGTGCTAGATTCCAAGGTGTTGGGCTCGAGCTTTGGGGCGGTAGGTTCGAGCTCTAGGTGTTAGTGCTCGATCTCTGAGGTCTGGCACCAGGTCTAGGAGCTTGGAAATCAATTCCTTCAAATTCCAACGCCTTGTGCTCTAGCTTAAGGGTCAAGGCCGAGCACCCTATGGTCAGGCTCGAGCACCCTTTATTCAGACTCGAGCCTGAAGGTGCAAAGCTTGAGCTTCAACGCCTTAGTGGAATTTCTTATTTTATGCTCGAGCCATAGAACTGAGGCTCGAGCTTCTGAACTTAACCTTTTCCAAAATTCACCATTTTGGCTCCTGACTTGCTTCGGATGACTGGCAACGACGCGGTAAACTTCATTATCATTCTTTTCATCATAAAAGCCCATTTTTAACCGTTTCTTTGGGAAATCACCTAAAAACACGAAATAAACATAAATCAATATAAAATAGGATAGATATATCACTTTAGGTCTTAACATATGTGTCTTTAGGGGCTAGAATATGCAATATTCAGCGCTCATCACACCTTCAAACTTACATATTGTTAGTCACTTAACAATACAGAACTAAAAATCCACTTTCGTGGGAATCACGGTTGCATTTAGCTTATGCAACAAGCCTTTAAACCCCTAGTGGACGAGTTGTAGTCTTGTGAGGGTTTCTAGTAAAGATACCCACAAACTTCTCAAATCAGTGCCTTAATTGCACAGTAAGCTTATTCAAACCTATTTTCATATCATAATGTCCCAACAATGCATCAATCAGTCAACTACAACAAGTATAAAGAACTATATTAAACAGGAAAAATCTCCAACTCTTAATATCATATCAGCAGCCATGGTCCCCATATGTCAGTTTAATCACATGTTTAATAATCTCGATCCCCAAAATCCTTTTTAATAGTGGACTTACAATTTTAAACATGTGGCTTACCATCCATACTTACATCTAACTCATGTTATCCCTCAATTCACAAGTAAACCTGTGACGGCCCAAGTTTTTTAACCCGGTGCGTTAGTGATGAACCGAAAGATGACCCAATAACGGATCCGAAACGTGAAAGCAAAAGACAAAACAATGGTTTCTAGAGATACAACATGGCTCTAAGACACCATTATGACCCTCAACGAGGTCACGGAACCCAAAGGAATCAAATGCGGAAGCAAAGTTTCAAAAACGAACAAGAATGAACCTAGGGGAAAAATCGTCATTTCCAGCTTAAAAGTAGGTGCCACTGAGCACACCATTGGAAAGACAACAAAAAATTAATGAATTTATACTCAAGAATCACTTGATTCGGAGTCCGGATGAAGAAGATATGGCTAACGGAAGAAGAATGGGCAAAACGGTCAAAAAGTGCAAACCCTAGATCATCTAACCGGTTAGGAGACCTTCCTAACCGGTTAGGAGGCCAAAATTCATGACCAAAACACTGCCCATGCACATGTAAGTGGTTATGAAACCTCTCGTAACCGTTTACATGTGAAGAGGGCAGTAAAGTGCAACCCAAAAACCTGGCAGCAGGGGTTTTTCCGGCAAAAAATGAAAATTTGAGGTCCTAGCTGACATTTTTTGGAAAAACACAAAGAAGAAACCCCCTCAAAATCGAGTTTTCTATGTGACTCACAAGAAAAATTGAAAAATACTCACTGTGAAATGCCCAAAATGCCCTTCAAAGGAAACTGGTCCAGAGGGTCCAAAAAGCTGCTAAATTTAAAAACTGAGAGCTGAACTTCGGAAGCGATTTCCGATGTCAAGACGACATTTTCTGGAAAATCACAAAAAAGAAACCCCCCCTAAAATCATGTTTTCTATTCAACCATATGAAGAACGGAATTTATTTCCCAAATTAAATTTCCAAAATACCCTTAGGTCAGAATATGCAACAAAAGTGAAAAATGAGTCCGTAAGAGGCTCATTTCACCAAAGAAGAAGCTTTGCCCGGAAACGACCATGCACGCAAACGTAACTTACGTAGTAAGATGTGCTACAATGGTCCATGGCTCAAAAATATGGCCGATACAAAATATGACCCCCCAACGGCCAAAATGCCAAAAACGAAGTTTAGAACGAAAACTTGGAATTTAAAATCATGAGTCCTTGGCCACACTTCATACATGGTGAATGAATCCTAATGGAAAAATCAAAATGGAATTCCCACACCCAATGCAAACATGGTGAAGCAAAAACTCAATATTTTTTAATACTTTCATAACATTTCATGAAGTCAAAAATTATATAGGATACAAATTACATGTCATTGGCCTTCGGCCTCATCTCATACATGTCAAATACATCGTAAAGAGTGTACTCATGTACACATTACATATAAGGAATCAAATGTACACATGTTGACATATAAGACTACAATTGGCATTCTAAGTCAACCTTCACAAAAAATGGAAGTCTCCAAGTCCACAAACCATCCAAGCATAATGAAGACCTCAACTTTAATTCTTGTACCTGAAATATGCCCCAGTATCGTAGGGGTGAGTAACATAAAGCTACTCGTAGGAAATGAGCATGCATCGACCTACATTTTACAAGTTTGCATGATTTAATTATTGTGGTTCATTCCACCTAACGTCTATGTCAAAGGTGAGACTCAATGAGCATCCTAGCTACCTAAGATCATTTCTAGCATCAATCACCTCATTCATGCAATTTTAGCAACATAGGGTCATGCTTAAATAAAGCAACAACATAGGAGCATATTTACACAAAGCAACAACATAGGAGCATGCTTATACAAAGTAACAACATATAGATTCTCAAGGTTATCAACTTGAAGTCTAAAATGCGACATCAACTAAATATAACAATTTAGCATAATTAGAATATCTAATACCACACATCAAGACATAGATTCTCTAGGTTATCAACTAGAAATCTAAAACTGTGAAATCAACTAAATATATCAATTTTGTATGGATGTACTTAACAACATCAAATCGCCAATAACCAAAACCACAAGTCAACAAGGTAAACATGATTGTCAACTTGAAATTGAATGCGAAAACAATTAGTGGAAGACTTGGACATCACGTCTCGAATTTCCGCCGAGAACAAAATGGTTGTGCCGGGCACTAACCCGCAGGGAAAACCACCTTAAGTGCACACTATCTCAATTGGGGAGAACTCATACCTCCCGCACTAAAACCGAACTTTAGTCGTATCACATGTAACAACAATGTCCCAAGACTCCAAAATAAACCAAATAAGTTCATAACTTATACACATTACTACTACATAGTAACAAGTTAGTAATATGACTCTCAATTGTGCATAATAAGCATTTCATATCCATAATGCTATGAAATCACAAGCCAACAATATATTCATGTTAGAAACATACTCTCATGAATATAAATTTAACAACAATGCTCTTCAATGCATATAACACAATCAAGTGAATACATCACAAGTCTAAATCCATACTCTTAAAATAGAAACAACTTCTAAAACATGATTAGATCCATGGATAAACAAGATAGAATTTAATTACATCAAAATAATTAAACTCTCTAGATTTTAAATCATTTCCAAATGGCCTCAATTTAATATATGATAAAAGACATATCATGGTCATTACATATATTCACACAAAAGCTTAATTAGGCCCATGAAACCACAAAATAGATTTTAATTAATTCTCTTAATTAAAGTCTCTAAATTTCCGAACTCAACCAAATGCTCTCAAATTAAAGTATGTTAACAAACATACCAAAACTTAATTTAGAAGTATAATACAACTCAATTTCATGCAAGGTACGGCCATGAACTTTAATCTTTCACAAAAGATAAATATTAATTAAAAAGAGCAATTCTTATTTAATTAATCCAAATTTAATATATGTTAACCAACATATTAAAACAAGATCTTCTACCATGCCACAATTCAAATCAAAGTTATATATCATTATGAATTTTAAATCTTATACAAAGAATTAAAAATTACTAACTTTCTAGATTTGATACAAGGCACATATATAAGTTGTATAATCATGCTAAACACTCAATACAACACACACAAAAGCCTAAAACATTCCCTACCTCCATTTGAGATGAAATCTCAAATCCTCACCAAAATAAATTAGCTCCGAATCCGACGAAACTCCTAGGTTTTGTCGGGGACAACACCACGAACATGAATCCCAAGGAAGCCCCATCAAAAACACAACTTGACTTCAAACTCGAACTCAAAAAATGGCCAAAACGAGATTCCAATCGGTTGGAATCGAGGCCGAGGGGAACAATCAACACAAAGGCATCACCACTTTTTAATGAAGGGAAGAAGTCCAAAAGAGGAGAGAGAAGATGGCAGCCATGGCTTCCATGAGATCCGGCCAAGAGAGGGGAGAGAGAGAGTGAGATCTGATTTTTCACTTAAAGACCCGCTATTTATAGAAAAACTCAAAAAGTGCCCCGCACGGGCCCCGCCGGGTCCGGAAAAGTAAAATTTGAGCAAACGCGTTCAAACGGAAAAACTCCATGAACAAAAAAGATTCCAAATGAGAAATTATGAACAACGGAAGAAACAACGTCAAAAATCAAGTCCCGAGCAGAGAGTTATGCCCAAAACAAATTTGGCGTAAACTGGGGCCAGAAACCTTGAACATCGTTCAGGAGGAAATTCTAAGAGTTCACGACTCGACGAAATGTGAAAATGAATCTCATATGAGGATTTAGGCTCAAAACGAGGCATTGAGTAATAACTTTCATTAATTGTACAATGACCCCTCCAAAAAGTGAAAACTGCAAAACTGCCCCAGAATGAAAATATCTTCCAAAAAATATTTTCTTAGATACCCATGAAATAAAATATCTTCAAAAGATATTTAAGAAAAACACTCCAAGAAAAGAAAAAGTTTCCAAAGAACTTTGCACTTATGCCCCTATGGACACCGGGAGCAACCAGATTACTTTCTCACGAAAGTAAAGATACGTATCTCATGGAAATCATTGGGAATGAAGATATGTGAAGTCAGAATCCAACTCCGAACACAAGAAGTGTGGTTACACAATCAGAGTGACAAACGAGGAAAAGACGAAATAGGGAAAAAGACGAAAAATGAATAGTGTCGAAAAACGAAAAATGTGGAAACGACTCGGTCCTCAAAGGAAGTTGTTAATTCACATAAAAGAGTCTCAAAAATCACTCCAGAGCACTCGAGACAACACTAATCGACAAGAAACCAAACTCAGAAGGGAAAAGACAACGAAAAAAAAAAAAAAATTTATCCGAAAAATCCGGGTCATTACAAAACCTTTCAAATTCTGATCCCCAAGGTATTTTTCCTAATTTTCTACAGGTATGCATTTATTTTATTCATTACTCAATTTTTTTTCAACTTTTTTTTTCTTTTTTTTTTCAAAAGGGTACTGTGCAATGCTCAGGTCTATTAAGCTTTCTAAATCACTCTTGTAACGAGTATTCAGCTAATAACTCTCAAACTAGATGGCTTTAGGGCATTAGGTATTGAAACACCTCTAAAGACTTAATTGCTCAAGCAATCAGGTACAAATCCAAACTTGACCATTTTTCTCTCTTTTCATTTGTTTCTTTCACATTGGTGAAGAACCTTTTTTTTTTTTTTTTTTTTTTTTTTTTTTTTTTTTTTCATTGTATACATACCATATTATTTCTTTCATCATTTTATTTTTTATTTTTTATACCTTAGTTCTCAAAATCATCAAATTCATTTGTTCATTTCAGTTTAACACAAATCAGAATAAGATTTCAAGTTTATACCCCACAAAATGCATGTAAATGTGAACATGTGCAAAGTGAAGTATTCTAGAAATCAAAATCATCAAATTGTAATTATCCTAACAAAGTGGACCACAGGCTACCAACTGATATCAAAAAATTTTAAAAATCCCTATTTAGCATGAATTCGGCATACAAGCCATCTTAAACCAATGGACGTTACAATAATCAACAGACTCAAAATCATGCTTAAACAATTAAATTGCATCATCTTGTGCACAATATATCAACAACAAAATGTTAAAAGGCACTGACTTACCCCCAAACTTAAGATGCACATTGTCCTCAATGTGTAAAAACATATGTAGAGTAAGAAAGATATTACCAAATACGCAGAACCAGCAAAGATCAAGAATTAATAGCTCAGAGGAATGAAATCGTCACCTCACCCCCAAACTTAATCCTTAGTACCTGATAAAATAATCACACTCCACAGCACACATCAGAGTATTAAGTATATGGAGTAAAACATATATATATCATTATGCACAAGTCAATCAAGTGTTTTTCTTTTTTTTAATCAAAACAAAATAAAACTATCCTAATCTAAAAATAAAAGAAAAATACACAAAGAAATTAACCTATTTTTTTTTCTTTTTTTATGAAAACAAACCTAAACTAACTTAATCGAAAAATAAAAAGAAAAATACAAAAATAAACTAAAAACCTAGAAAACACAATAAACTGAAGAAAAAGAAAAAGAAAATAAATCAAACCAAACTAAAGTACAAACCTACAAGTGCTAAGTTTAACGTCGATAGCTCGGCAGCATGCTAAGTTTAACATCGATAGCTCAACGTTTGGCCACTCCTTAGCCTATATCCAACAATTCAACTACTTCCCTCATCCCAAAACCAGTCCTATGTGTGATTATGAAATTTGAAACAGGAGGAACCAGTGTGGTTCCATCAAGACCCATGAAAGAATACTCAAACTTATCGGTGGTGGCATAGGCTCAAGTTTATGAGAAGACTCACAAAAAGGACAAGAAAGATTCGAAATCAAAGGAGGAGGATCTTTTGTTGGAAAGATGGTGACTGAATCCTTATCAATGACATCAATAAAGAAGCACTCATCTGTCTCTGAGGAAGATGGAGTGGCATTGAAGATGTTTAATTTGAGCTTCATGTTCCCAAAAGAAATATCCATAGCCCAGTCCTACAATTAATGTTGGCATTTGTTATAACTAAAAATGGACGACTAAGGATCACAAGAGTACATCGATTGGGATAATGGACATGTTCTATATCTAGGACAAGAATGTCAACCAAAAAATAGAACTTATTCACTTTAATGAGAACATCTTCAATGATCCTACGTGGTTGCTTGATAGATCGATCAGTAAGTTGCAACACCATTGACGTGTGTTTAAGCTTTTCCAAGCCTAATTGCTCATACACTGAGTAAGGAAGAAGATTAACACTCGCTCCAAGATCAAAAAGTGCTCTGTTTATCACATTGTTTCCAATGATGCAAGATATGGTAGGAGCACCACAATCTTTGAACTTATGAGGAATGCTATGCTGAATGATTGCACTGACTTGCTCAGTGAGATAGATTTTCTTAGAGACTTGGCTTTTTGATTTTCTCTTTTGAGTGCACAAATCGTTCAGAAATTTAGCATAAGTATGGATTTGATTGATAGCATCTAGGAGAGGAATATTGACTTTTACCTGTTTAAAGACATCCATCATGTCTTGGATTTTTTCTCCTTGCTTGCCAAAGTAAGAGAGTCCCGTGAGACATTAAAGAAAAGGCGTTCTTGGCCCATAAGCTGTCTCAAGGTTGGGAGTAGATGAAGAAGTGACTTCACCTTTAACTCCTTTGGAGCTTAATGGAGTAAGATGTGGGGGAACATCTATAGGATGTGGAGTTGGAAGAATAGGATTGATAGGAATCATATGCCTCTCTTTTTCTACCTTTTTTTCCTCAACTTGATTATCAATGATCTTCCACTCCTCAAAGTAGTGATGGCATTAACTTGCTCATGACGAGCACTTGAAGGAGTAGTCTCATCAATCATGTAAGTTTGCCTGACTGTATTTGCAATTGGCTGACTTGGAATTATGCCTTCCTCTCTTTGAGTCAACACTTTAACTATTTGCCCAACTTGGATTTCTATCTTAGCTATAGATTGGGAATAGGAATATACCAATTGAGTGGTGGACTTAAAATCATTAATTGCAGTCAAAACCCAATCTTCAAATTTAGACGAGTACCTAGGAGGAGGATCAGGATTAGCCTGGTTCTTAAACTGAGGAGGAAAGTAGATGGAAGATTGATTAAAGGAATTATTTTGTAGAGGATTGAATGAATTGTGGTACTGTCCCTGAGATTGGGGAACAGTATTGCCTTGGCTTTGATTCTGCCATGATATATTGGAATGATCTCTCCAGCCAGGGTTATAAGTATTGGAATTTGGATTATAACCCGAACTTGAGAATGCAACACTAGTTTACGGATTTTCAAAAGAGTGACCAAAGAGAGGACAACTGTTAGCATAATGAGATGGACTAGCATAGACAGAACACACCCTTTTGGCAAAGAGAAATGCTGAGAAGAACTAATAGTACTGATAGTTGACAAAACTTGGTCAAACTTTCGATTCAACACTTCCATTTGAGTGGCAAGCTCTCTAGATTTTTCTGCTTCATACAAACTTTCAACTTAATGGATATTAGGAGTGAACCTAGACCTAGAGGAAGAAGCATTATGCAGAAAACCACCATTACTAGAAGCATCTATCATGTTCCTATGTGAATCATGTAATCCATTATAGAAGATTTGCACCAAATGCCATTTAGCAATATCATGGTGTGGACACTTTCTCAGAAGATCATTGTATCTCTCCCAAGTATCATGAAGTTGTTCACCCAAGATTTAGGAGAACGCCATGATTTCTCTTCTCATTAGTGTGGTTTTACCTACAGTATAGTATTTTTTTAAGAACTCTTGTTGCAACTTATCCCATATGCTTATGGAATTATGAGGTAGGGAGTGCAACCAAATTCTAGCTTTGTCCTTGAGAGAAAATTAGAAGAGTTTCATCCTAAAAGCATCATCAAAAAGAGTGGACAACTTGGTAGTTGAACACAATTCTAGAAATTCATCTATGTGCTTATAGGGATTTTCAGTAGCAAACCCAAGGAAAGTTGGAAGCATTTGGATCATAGTTGGCTTGATCTCAAAGTGGGTTGCATCAGAGTGTTGAAATTAAAAGCAATAAGGTGATGTATATGAAGTGGGAATGAAGTGATCCCTCAATTGTGGTCCATTTGGATTATCACCATTATTAGCCATGTCTGATTTAAAGAATTCTCCTAACAATTTAAGCTAATTTCAACGGTAACAAGTAGTAACAAAAAGAAAATTTTAATTGAAAAAATAAATTGAAAAGAACTCACAAAAGGTCTTGAAACCGTAGCTTCTTCTCCTTAAGTTTCGTCGCCCTTTCTCTTTGATTCCTGTACTTGAAAAGAAAAAGAAATAAGGTGAGATAGTAGAAAGTCCTAATCCTATAAATTGAACTAGAATTAATCTTGAACTCAACAAATCCGTGACACAGTCCGCGGCAACGGCACCAAAAATTGATATGTGTTTTTATTTATCAATAATAAAATACCACTCGCAATAGAACGAATCCTTGTAGGATAGGGCTATGTTGAGGGTGTCGAACCTCAAGGACTATGGTAGTTCATCGAGTCTTCAATTAATTACTATTTTAATTTAGAAGGAAGATTTGATTTTGTGTGTTGTGTTACAATTCAATAACATAAAAGAAATTAAACGTAATAAAATGACTGACACCAAGAGAAGAAATACTTAGGGATTGACTTCACCACGAACCTCACACTATGGTCAACTGTTCAACCTTGGGATTTCAATAATTATATATCATATGTAATTAAACTCAGTAACATTCATTTAATTTAGATTAAAGAAAGATGTTTCATGAATTTCAGTTAATAATAACCTATCTTCGGTTGGCACGAGTTATCTACCTATCTACTTCTAACTAATTTTGCAGTATAACTCATCTTCCCTAGGCATAGACTATGAAAATATTCATTCATAAAAAATGTTTGAACACCATTACATGATCTCCATTCTTATGTTCGGTAAGGCTCCGCTAGATACCGTCCATAAGAATGGGTTGAATATAATTTAAGAATAATTAAATCTAAGATAAGGTATTAATCATTCAAAAACTATTTAATAATTAAAAACCAATTGAATTAAGCAACTGCCCAAAATTATGCAATCAAAATACATAATATATTAAATTTCCAAATTATAGAACAATCAAACCATAATATTCAGATTCGGGCTACATTAATGCCCTAAGAGAGGAATTAGCTACTCATGATGATGCAAGATATCATCTATGGTGTTGTGGTCTTCATTGCCATGGACCACCAAAACTCTTTTTGGATCTTCTTCTTCAAAACCCTAAAAGCTACCATGAGAGAGATATGAGACAATCGATGATTTTCTGTGGCCTTCTCCTCTTCTTTTATAATAGAGAACAAGTCCTAATCCCCTTTGGATTGGTTTTCTAGCTTTTGGTAACAATTGGGCCCACAAGGAAATATAGAAATATGTTTTTTAATCATTCCCGCATGTATTTACGACTTCCAGGACGTCCAGGCTCGAGCTCTAGAGTCCCAAGCTTGAGCTTTGAGGTTCAGGCTCGAGCTTTGAGGTTCAGGCTCGAGCTTTTGGGTTCAGGCTCGAGCATCACCTGTAAGCAAATTGTTCCAACTTTCTAATGCTTTTTTAACCTATTTAGAATGTGAATCTTGAGATGGCTATTAAAGATAAAAATATTGGGCTTCGAGTCTTCTTTCCAGAAATACTGAGTTTGTTTAATTTGGAGTTCCAAGTCAAAAGTTATGGCCAAAATACTGAAGCTGGTTCAGAGTTTTTAGCCATGTTCGAGCCTGAAGTGGTGGTGCTCTATCCTTCTAATTCGTGTTCAAGCCTTAAAGCTCTGGCTCGAGCTTTGGGAATAAAATTTGTCCGTAACATCATTTTATTGTAGGTGCTTGATCCACTCTTAATGGTGCTCGATCCCATGATGTTGGCCTCGAGCTCTAGATGTTAGTGCTCGATCCCTGAGGTCTGGCACGAGGTCTGGGAGCTTGGAAATTAATTCCTTCAAATTCCGATACCTTGTGCTCGAGCTTAAAGGTCAAGGCTTGAGCACCCTATGGTCAGGCTCGAGCACCCTTTATTCAGGCTTGAGCCAAAAGGTGCAAGGCTCGAGCTTCAATGCCTTGGTGGAATTTCTTGTTTTGTGCTCCAGCCATAGAATTGAGGCTCGAGCTTCTGAGTTTAAACTCTTCCAAAATTCACCATTTTGGTTCCCCGCTTGCTTCGGATGACCGGCAACGACGCAGTAAACTTCATTATCATTCTTTTCATCATAAAAGCCCAGTTTTAATCATTTCTTTGGGAAATCACCTAAAAATACGAAATAAACATAAATCAATATAAAACAGGATTGATATATCACTTTAGGTCTTAACATATGCGTCTTTAGGGGCTCGAATATGCAATATTCAGCACTCATCAGAACTCTCTGATAATCAAGTCAGTTACCGAAGGTCTAAAAGAAAGATGGGGATTTAATAATTGTTTTTTGTCATACCTGATTGATTGGTAGGGTCTCATTCTTAAACCATTTTCCCTCAGTTTGTTTGTGAGATTGGAGGAGAATCATTTGTTGCCAGATTTGTTAGGGAGATGATCTACCCCTTTGAACTTGAAATTGTGTCGAGGTTATCCTTACTCGGTTAAACCACGTCATCTTATCTCATGTTTAAATTCTCCTTATCAATAGCAGTCCCCAACCACAAGGTGTAAACCCTATTCCACATTTAACCTCAGCACCCACAACCTCAAATCCACCAAGCCTATCACATAATAGACTACAACCACTAACTATGGAAAGATCTACAATTGACTCACCACCACCTTCTTCAAGAAGAATCTCACTCATTCAGACTAAACAGATGACCAAATTTGTTTCCTGTAGGAAAAATATAGAATGCAACAAGGACTCTTGCTCTACATCTCAAGAAGTATGAGAAGGTCACCCTTCATCTCATGGAAATGAGGTCTACTTGGAGGACACCACTGATCCAGCACAGGACGAGCATGAACATTCATTGTCCCTATCCTCTTCTTCATACAGTCAATCAAGTTATGCAACTTTAAAGGACAAAAGGATCAGTTATAAGAAAAAGAAAAACAATGTATGTGGTGGTTTGCACACGAATGTCTTTCCCTACAAAGGGCTAGGACATTTGAGAGGTAAGCACAAAGGCCCTTCTTAATGATTAGTTTTGCTACATGGAATATTATAGGCTTGAATAGCCTCCTTAAGCAACTTGAGCTGCAGAGTACTATTTCTTCTTATAAGCTAGATTTGCTGTCTATTTTGGAAACTAGGGTTTCGCCTGAAAACATGGGTGGAATCCATAGATTCTTTTTTTTTTTTTTCCTAGTTTGACTCACTCACACATGTTTCTTCTGAGACTCAAACCCCTGACCTCCCTTTGGGAAGTAAAAGGCTGATACTGCTAAGCCACTGGCCCATTGGTGTGCAATCCATAGATTCATTGCTCCTATATGGCTGGATTTGCACAACTATGATTACTCAATCTTGGGAAGATATAGATTCTATAGAATCCAGATAAGCTTAAAGTGGACCTAATTGCCTCAACCAGACAAGTTATTCATTGTTCAGTTACCCTTCCTAATAATACTTACAATTTTGTTTCATTTGTCTATACTGCCAATACTTACATGGACACGAGAGAGTTATGGAAGTCTATTAATGAGTAGTCCACCTCCTTTTCTGATTCCCTGTGGATATATTGTTCTTGGGGATTTTAATATTATTATTAACCCACAAGAAAATTTTGGAGGCTCTTAGAGATGGACAATTGCCATGAATGATTTTAAGGAATGTTTAATGCACTTGCAGTTAGATGACCTAAGATTTTCAAGAATACAGTACACCTGGGAACAATAGCAGCATGGGCTATGCTACTATTGCTAAGAATCTATATAAGGTTCTCATCAATGATAACTAGAATCTGCATTTCCTTATGTCAAACTGCACCTTTCTCCTTCCTGGCCTCTTTGATCATAACCCTATCTTAATCAAGTTGGGCGTCCTTGCTGCATTATGAAGAATCCCTTTCAAGTATTTTAATTCTTGGGTCACTAATCCTAAGTTTTTCCCGGCAGGGAATAGGTTTGGGCTTCCCCCATTGGAAAAGCAACTATGTTTCAAGTGGTTCAGAAGCTAAAGTCTCTTAAAGGGATTCTAAAGTAGAAGTGTAGAGTGGAGATTTCCTTTGCAATAGCTATGGTTGCTCAATCTAAGCAAACCCTCTCATTATGCCAACAACTTCGTGAAGCCAATCTTATAGATGTTTATCTAAAGATTCAGGAAAAAGAGCTCATGTAGCAGTATACAGACCTTGCACTTGTATAAGAGCAGTTCATTAAGCAAAAAACTAGGGTTAGGTGGTTGAAGGAGGGGGACAACAATACCTCATTCTTGTTCAAGATTTACAACTCTAAAATCAATTGAAAGAAGATCGCATGCATCACTAATGACAATGAAGACTCCATTGTGTGTGAGAACCTTATTAAAGCAGAGGTTGCGGCCCATGTCCATGACCTTGTTCTCTACCTTATTATCCTAGGAGACATGATTTACAACCTTTTTTCATCTCTATAGCTTATACTACTATTCTATCTATGCTCACTATTTTTCCTACTAATATTGAAATTCAAGCTTGTTTTCTTGCCCTTAAAAATGATAAATCCTCATAGCCAGATGGATTTAATGCCCACTTTTATCAAATGGCTTGGCCAATGGTTGGTAGGGATGTTATTAATGCTATTAGGACTTTCTTTGTCAATGGTAAGCTGTTTAAGGAGGTCAACAACTCATATGTTTCTTTAGTGCCTAAAAACCAATCCCACAACCCTAAATGACTTTCAACCAATATTCTGTTGTAATACCCTTTATTAATGTATTACCAAGCTGCTAACTAACAAATTGAAGCAGGCATTACCATCCATCATTGAACCTTGTCAAAGTGTCTTTGTCAAGGGTAGGCATATTGGATATAATGTTTTTTTGGCCCAAGGACTTCTACAGAGATACCATAGACAACTTACCCCACCAAGATGTGAAATAAAGGTGGATCTCATGAAGGCATTAGACTCTATGGGGTAGGATTTTTAATTAATACCTTATTCCTTTTTGGTTTCCCTCTGCATTGAATCGATCAGGGCATGCATTACATCCCTGTCTTTTACAATCTCCTTAAATGAGGGCACTTTAAGGGGGTTAATGGCCTAAGACAGGGGGATCCTATCTCCCCTCTACTGTTTGTGTTTGCTATGCATGTCTTCTCTTCCATCACCAAGAAGTTCATTATTTAGAGTCAATCTTTCAAGTTTCATTCAAGATGCTGGAGCTTGGCCATCTCTTATCTCATCTTTGCTAATGACCTCTTATTATTTTCCTATAGAGACCTTGCTTCCATCTCCACCCTCAAATATGCTCTTGACCACTTTACTACACTCTCGAGATTGCAAATCAACTGCTCTAAGAGCCATTTTTTTGTATCAGGAGTTAAAAACTCACTTGTTGATGACATTAAAGATCTACTTAGTTTTGAAGATGGTTCACTACCTATAAAAAATTTAGGGGTACCACTGATCTCTATCTATCTTAAGGCTTTTAATTACAGAGGGTTGGTTGAGAATGTCACCAGAAGAATTACTCACTGGTCTTCTAACTTCCTATTATACGCTGAAAGGATTCAACTTATCCAATCTGTGCTCTATAGTATGGTGAACTAATGATGCAATCTATTTATTCTACCGAAATTAGTCCTTATTGAAGTCATTACCTTCTAAGAAAATTCCAATGGATGGGGACAGAATTCAAGCACACAGGAGCCAAGGTTGTGTGAGCAATAGTTTGTCAACCTAAGGAGTTCGGAGGCCTAGGGTTTTAGAGCTTGGACATTGCAATTAAGGCAGTGTCCCTTAAGCACATTTGGACTCTCATTTCTAATCAGAGGGACAATCTTCAGGCACAATGGGTGAGGACGTAGCTAGTTCGAGATAAGTGTACGCGCGTTTGGCATCAGCCATGCGCGCGCACTAATGGCTCTTGCTGACACTACATAAAATGCAAATCATATACAGAGTATAATAAAACTTTAATTGTCACTTACTAAATGACAAATTTGTATGGTTACTTGTTACACATGTTTTCATGGATGCTTGAACTCCTGACCTTCCTTAGGCTTCCTTAGGAAGTAAGAGTCTGATACCGCTAGGTCACTGGTCCATTAATTGTATCATTACTTGTTGTATATGTTATGCTTTATTTTGTTAAAACTTGTGAAATTTTATGTAGTTAAAAATCTTAATTTTTCGTGAAGTTAATAATAATATATTTTTTTTAGAAGTAGAATCAAAGTAATCAGAACATTTTTTCAAAATCTGAATATTTAGAAAATTGAAACAATTGCTGAAGAAAAATTAATTCTCTACCAATGATTTTTCTATCTATCTTCTTTTTTTCTTATAAATTATCGTTTTTTCTCGAGTATTTGCACAATCAGCAAGGGGTAAATATATAATATAATGCTCATGCAATATATTATATCGTGTTAGCAAAGTACACTACTAAATTGAGAATTCAATTCTTTACATAATTGTTACATTGTTGATTTAAAAATGTCATATTAATTTAAACGCATTGGTTGATACAGGATCAAAAATTGCACCGAAGATACATATTCTTGTTATTAAAATTTATTTACTGTAAATAACATACTTAATCAAATTTTTATATTTTATTTCTCCGTCTAAGTTAAACTATTATTAAAATTTATTTACTGTAAATAACGCATAATCAAAAATTTTATATTTTCTTCTCCCGTCTAAGTTAAACCAAATTTTAATTAGTTCGGCACTGTTGTATTTTGGAGTATTTTAACAAGATTTTTATGACATAATTAAAAATGATTTTAGTATCATCGATGCACGATTTCTCATATTAAAAATTCATGACAATATCATCGATGTACGATTTTTCTGTCTTGTTTGCTATTATGAACCTCCACCGCTAAGTTTGACATCATTATCTCTGTATCTTTCTTTGACTTTTTTGCTTTTCCTCTCTCAATGTCAAACTTTGCGGCTTTGGCTTCTTCTGAACCCAATCTGCTTTTTTCTTTTCTTTTCTTTTTTCAAAATTAAATTTTTATTTTTTTATGTAATTGAAAACTATTTATACAAAACTGAATCAAATAGGCTTTAACCTACAAAAGGACTTTACCTGCATAACGTTTCATGCAAGAGTCTTTAATTAATTTTTTATTTTATTTTTATTTTTTATTTATGTATTTGGTGGCTCATTATGAAATTCAAACTCCCAACTTTCAGTTTGAGAAACTAGACATTATACCATTTCAACTGATGTTCAAGTCACACAATGCATTAGGCCCTACAATTTGTTAACACCCACTTATAATCATAACTTTTCCCATTATTATGACATCGCGTCAAGAAACAAAGTGAAAATTATATCAGAAAGCAATATGATTAAAACTAGCACTTTTACACGGCTGCTCTTTATAATTAGTATTTATGCATATATGTTTGTGTGCATGCACATTAAAGGCCCACGTTTTTGTACTATCTTTTCAGGCGTGCATGGTAGTCTCACTCAAGCTTTAAGCTACCACGCGAAGGCCTCTACATGCTTCACTTTCTCACTCGAGTTGGCTTCAGATTCTCAAAATGAATTAAACACTTATTTAATTAAGTATATTTAATAACATAATTTAAATATCATTGAAGATTTGGGGATGACTTTTAATAACAACTAGGATAATAAATTGCAAGTAAATATTGTGTTTGTGAGTGTCGTGTATGTGAGAGAGAGACGTGGATTGCCAGATGGAGGTGCGAGCTGGTTAGTAATGGAAAGAACTACCGAATGCAAAAGACTTGAAAGCTGAAGTTATATTGTCGAATATATCATATATATTCGCACACGAGACAGAGATTAGAAAACCAAAATGTGAAAGAGATAAAATAATATTTTGGGAACTTATATAGTGGGAGGCATTTGTGAAATTTCATGGGAGGCATGGTATAAAATTAAAAAAAATAAAAATAAAATATATAATAATAAATAAAAATAAAAAAGAAAAAAATTCCAGAGGGAGCATTCGCCCCCCGGTCCCCTTGTAAGTCTGTGACTGCATGAAACTGTTATGTTGGCTTTTGTTTACCTAGAGATAACCATCACTTAAAATAGAATAAAAATATAAGTGATAGAACTTAATACTTAAAATTTTCACTTTTATCGAATAGCACTTTTAATGTCGTTTGATAACTCAATTCAGTATTAATTAAGCGGTTATTCAATTAAATATATTTGATTACGCAATTTTTTCTTTTTTCTAACTGGTACTCACACATCCCCTCCAAGAAATTATTTGCACCTAACAGGAGTCAAACTTTAGACCTAATGCTTCTTGAGGCATTAGGCCTAAGTGACTTACTTACTTGAACCAACCCTTTATGCTATGTTCGGTAGGAAGGAAAGAAGAGGGGTGGAAGGAAAATAGGAAGGAAAGAACAAATTTCCTCAGCCCAGGCACAACGACGCAATTATCAAGGGCGCGTTCTACCATTGAGTTAATAGCCCATCATGTGAGCCTCCCACTAGGGACTCACTATGCCAAAAGCAAGAGAAACCCCATTCCTCCGTTTCCATTTTTTGCCCCCATGTCGCCACACTGGGGACATGGGGACGTAAAAAAGGAGATCTTATCAACTTGTTCCGACCTAGGATAATAAGCTTATGAACTTGGTTGATCTTACTTCACCGTTAAGAAACAAGTCATGGATAATTATGAAATGAGATCCTTCTGAATGGGCTAAGAGAATTCCTATAATTCTAGTATTCTCTTTCCTTTCCTTAATTGAAGAAATAATTGGAAAATAAAACACGTACAAAAATGAGTAATAACCCCAGTAGAGATTGGTACGATTCAATTCGACATTTTGTTCGTTCGGGTTTAATTGTGTCATAGACTCATAGCTCTATAATATGAATTAGATTTATCTTTGGATGAACTGCATTGCTGATATTAATCCCAAAAAAGAAACGATAGGTGTCAAAATATAGACAGAAGATCAGAGAGAAGACAAGTGAGCCTATTATAGAAGTTTTAAATTACTACATTACCCTTCATAAATATTTAATAAATCACATAAATAAAGTAAGAGATGGATTTAAGGGTAAAAACAACTTAAAATTTTATCTTTCATTTTATCATCAAATTAAATTGTCAGTTTTTTTCATTGCCTTCCATCCAATCGAACAAAAAGAGGGAAACGCTTAATCTCTTCCCTGTGATGTCTTAGTCATTCCCTGGATGTCTCAGTCATTCTTTCTTCTCTCCCTTCCATTCAATTTTTTTCCTTCCTACCGTACAAAGCATAAGGATAATAACGCAATCTGTAAATGTAAGCACTCCTTAAAATGGGCTAAAATTTTAAGTTACAACAATATCACTTACTGACTGTTAAACGCTGAAAATTCAAAAGGATATAAAAAACTATTTATTTTTTCATTTATCAATTAAAAAGTAAAGCACTAAATTAATTGGAGCAAATATTCTGCATAATCTATGAAACATCCACAAAGTTATTTTTTGTATATAAAATTTTACATTTTTATTTCAAATTCAAAATAAAAGACCACTTGAAGAAGTATTGAGAAATGAAAAGCAAAAAAAAAAAAAAACAAAATCAATAATATTATAAATGTATATAGGGTGAGCAGGATAGAGCCATGATTTAATTTCAAGAAGGCACAAAGTGATATTTTACAGATTGTATATCTATATGTAGAAACGAAAAAAAAAAAAAAAAAAAAAAAAAAAAAAAAAAAAAAAAAAAAAGAAGACAAAACCAGGCCCAAATGTATTTTAGAAAGAAAAATAAATTTTAAGACACAGAAAATGATACTTTACAAATTATGTACTTTTTATATATATATATATATATGTAATGGGCCAGCCTGGGCCCAGGGGGCACGTGCCGCCCTTGGCCCAAGCTGGCTCAGTATGCGAGATTAAATTATTATTATTTTTTAGTAGAACACACTGTTCAAACCTTGAGACCATTGAATTTTCCATCTCTCGTGCTGTATAGCTGTTTATAAAAGACCCAATATAAAATTTTTTATATGAGTAACCAAAATTGTCTCTAGTGTACCACAAAACACATGTCATTTGAAAATGATTATATTTGCTACTAATCATCAGGTAATTAAATGATGGTGACAATGAAAGTAATTCCGACTTCATATTAGAAGTAGGGATATCAATTTGACCAGCATTGTCATACTCCTGTCAGAACAAGTTTGGGGTTATTCCAGTTGAATTAGAGGCAGGTTTTGAAAAAAAAAATTTAGAACTCGCAAAGTCCGAATCTTTCCTATTAATAATTAATATATAAATAAATATTTTTTTATTAGCTATAATTTTTCTTTTTTCCTTTATTTCTTTTGATAATTTTAAAATTTAACAGATTTTTGTTATGATGATTGTTAAGTATTTGATTATACCACAAATAAAATTTACAAAATTTATCTTATATTTATTAAAGTTTAAATTCTTTATGTATATCCCGAACCCACCACTACGATTCCGATGTAGGCCACCCCAAATTGAGTTTCGAAAAAAAAATTCATTGGTTGAACGGGTTTAGGAAAGGGTGCCCCTAACCTGCCCCATTGACATCACTAACTAAAAGAGTGATGTGCCTCCCAGTCCCAAACCTGTCCCATTGACGTCACTAACGAGAAGAGTGATGTGACCATAAATGGCCAGGCTAAGTTGGGTCAAGTCTTGCCCGGATCACATTACTGCTCCCACAAACTTTGGACCCGACATCACTAAGTAGAAAGTGATGTGCTTATATATGGCCAGGCTAAGTTGGGTCCAAGTCCAGCCCGGATCATATTACTTCTCTCACAAACCTTCGTCCAAAGTTCAAAACTGTGCTTGGGCCTGATCAATTGGACAGTTTATGCATCAATGGCCACTAGTATGAATTGGGTTTAGGTGCAGTCAGCCCAGCCCAACAATTACTAGATAAGGATATCCGGCCCAGCTAAAATAGAAATGTTTAGTTAATGTCAGAAAAATAAATTGTTTTCAAATGGGTATATATTACTCCGACCTACCTAAAGTTTAGCTATATTACCCATAGATAAAACTTATGGCAAAATTACTCTGACACCCCCTTTCAGAGTTAAAACTGTTAACTTTGCTAATGAAAGTACATGAATGCCCTTGACCAAAAAAATTATATGTAAAGTTTGTTAATTAATTCAGTTTTATTAGTATATAAAATTTTAATTTAGTATATAAACTTATTTACATATGATTTATTATTATATACTTATTTACATATATTTTATTAGTATGTAAATATTAATTTTGTTTTCAAAGTTTGCTAATTAATTTTTGCAAATTTTACATTTTAAAAAAATTATGTGATAAAAAAATCTAACTTAAAAAGCTTGCTTGATAATTTTTTTTTTTTTTTTTTAATTTCGGTTATATATACATATTATATTAATTAAGTGTTAAAATATTAAGGATAGTTTGATTTGACATTGACGGCTTGCACAAGTGTGCATGTGCAACCATTCGAGTTTATTCATGAGAGAAACAGTTTGTAAGTCCTTTTATTCGATGGTCTTGAAGAGTTTCTTAAAACGCACTGTTAATTTTGGTTATATATATAAGTTCTTCCTCAATTGTGATAATATTGGTTGTCATTACTGGCATGACTAAACTAGAAGAGTTCTCTAGATATAGGCAAATAAAATCTTTTGAACTTGTAAAAAATGGATGTTTTATTCAGGACTTTGTTTTAATCGCCTTTCAAAGGAGAATTTAAAGGCCGTTCAAAGTTTTATCCAATGAATGATCTTCTTGAGAATGTAGGTACTTTCTTCATTGCACCAAGAGATGTCAAGGAAACATATTCGTAAGGTCCAACATTTCCTTGTAGTGGTGAATGTCTTGGGGAAGTCTTCACGTGTAGGTTCCCTTTTGAAAGGGAGTTTTCTCTAATGGCTCTTCTACAGATGATAAACACTTGGTTTTCTTGCCACTAGATAGTCTTGGATGGTTTGAAATTAGGCTTTTGTAGGCTTTAGCTTGATCCATTTCACCATGCCTTGCTTACTTGTAAAAAGAATTGTTTTGCTTTGAGTTGTCTAATGCAAAGAGTTGGTGCTTTCACTCGATGGAATGACTACACCCCTACCAATCTTTGTTGCGGGAATATTGTTGGTAGATTGTGGCATACTTCTTGTTGGTCTTTAGAAATTTTGAGTGTTGAAGGTCTTCAAAGAAGAACATCACAAGTGTGGCGTGCTTGATGTTGTTCGCTCTTAGAACTTCAGAGTGTTTGTTGGGTAAGAGATTCGTCAAAGGTTTGGCGTTCTAGTCTCTATGTCTATCCCATAATTTTTTGAGTGACCTTATATTTATATGCCAAATGGTGGAGTGTCTAAGTTGGAAACTCTTAAGGTCAGTTTGGTTAGTGTCAAGTAACAAGAAAGGAAAAGAAAAGGAAAAGATTTTAATTTTTATAAAGTTTGGTTTGTTGATGGCAAGAGATTAGTAAAATATTTTTTTTCATAAGAGTTGTTATATATATACATAACTATTTTGTTTTTTTTTCCAAAGTTTAAGCAATTGAATATATGTATTTGAATTTACAAGGCCAGAAGGCCCAGCAGCCCAACAACCAGGCAACCAAAAGACAACAACCCAACCCAAGAGGCCTAAGCCAATACAAAGAAGGCCTAAGCCATGAACGCACAAAAAAACTACTTAAAATTGCCACTCAATTGCACCAACATGGTGAAAAGCATAAGATAGCCATTGGTAACTAGGCATTTGCAGTTAGCAATGGATGTCTTCCACAATCCGGCCTGTGTTACAGAGGGTAATCAACAGTTGTGGTTCCATAACTATTTGTTGATAGCAAGAGTGTTGGGTGAAAACTGGGTTAATATTGGGATTCTTAATCAATGGCTTGAAGCTCTCACCTATAGTTAGTCAATCTCTCCTATCAAATTCTTTTTTCTTCCTTTATAATATTATATCTTATTTTCTTAACCTTTCCATATATAATTTGATAAAAAATGAAAATAATGTAATTTAGAGAGGTTTAGAGGGTATTTTTGGTAAGTAAAATCATTTTATTTTCCTTTTCATTCTACCCAAACTAACAAAATAAAATTTTCTCACAACTTTCTTTAAAAAATTTCCTATTAAACAAATGCATGATTGAAACTTGATTTTTATTTTTTTCACTTTCACTTTCCATAGAATATCCAAATTTATCTCGAATTTCGTAACTTGCAAACAACAGGAACTCCATCTCAGGATTCGATTCCCATGATGGAAACTTGATTTTCATTTTTTTTCACTTTCACTTTCCATAGAATATCCAAATTTATCTCGAATTTTGTAACTTGCAAACACCAGGAACTCCATCTCAGGATTCGATTCCCATAAAATCCGTTTCAAATGGGCAATACAAAAGGAAGTGTTTATTGTTGTAAGGTACTCGCATTACTTTTTATCATAATGTTTCAAACATTGCCAAAAGCAACATACATATATATGGAAGGAGACACCATGCACACTCTACGCAATGTTTCTCTTAATGAATTCCAAAACATGAAGCCCTTGTGAAATTGGAATGATCTTTGTTTCAGTAAAACCTTCAACTTTTGCTAGCGCAATATATTCGGCCGTTGTTCTCTCCTTTCCACCGGTGGTGGATATCATCATATGGAAGTCCGATGATATTGCATTCATTGTTTCAGCATCATTTTGCAGTAGTTGAGGGATCACAAACTCAATAACTATGACTTTACCAACATCAGGTAATGCCTTCCAGCAATTTCTCAACAGGTTGATGCAATGCTTGTCATCCCAATCATGCAATATGAACTGCATGCATGTAGAATTTGTGTGAGTAGTGTTATACATGCTATCTTACTATCATTGGATTCAAATCATCTCCGTTTCCTCGCCATTCTTGTGTTCATTTTGTACGCTATTAAATTAATACTGCGAGATTCATCGAAGATGCAATAATAATGCAATACTCATACAACATATATTTATCGAAGTTGCAACATTCGTGTGACATATTACATATTATTGTAAAGTTGCAATACCATTAAATTAACAATTCAACACGTTGTTACTTTATGAATTTATAATTATTATATTATCAATTTAAAATTATTGCATTGCTAATTTAAAACTATTGCCTCACACAACCTAAACTTGTACAAGAGAATCCTGATCCCTTATTATTAATGGGACCATCCTATGAGTTTATTTATGTTATTTAATAATTTTCTTGGAGAGGCCTATTTATTATCGTGAATAGCTACATTGACCCACAATGTAAATCAGAAACATGCTGGTGTGAAGATTCAAATCATATTACTCTGTATTAAACATCTTGTCTTATTTTTTTCGAAGCAAAAGCTAAATGAAAATCTCACACTAAAATTATTTTACCTACTCTCTAATAAGTAGGTAAGCATTGTCACATTATATATATATATATATATATATATATATATATATATATATATTTTGAAATTTGCAACGTATCTACTTATAGGGATGACAAAAATTCTCACTTTAGGGGCTCGCTTGCCTCGAATGGGGGCTGCTTTGAAAATTTTGGTGGGTTTTGGGGTGGTTTCGAAAAATGCTTGCCCCCGCCTCAAATATATAATAAATTTATTAAATTACCCTTATATACTATGATATATTACTAAAATAGTTAATGGCGGACTCATGAATTGTCAATAAAATGGATTAATAACTAGTAATAAAGCATTATTATTATTATTATTTTTTGGCTTGGCTAAAATTGGGTATAACAAAAATATATATATTATTTTTTGGGGGTGAGCTTGAGTCCAGTGAAAATAGATCAAATATGTATAAAGGGATGGCGAAAATCCCATTCTGGCAGGCCCTACTCTCCGTTTGAGACGATTTTGAAAATCGATTAAGTAAACGAGGACTAGAATGAGATGTTTTGAAAATTTTGATGAAATTTAAGACAACCACAGTTAAATAATAATAATAAAAAATAAATAAATGGAAGATGGAGAATGAGATTTTGCAACCTATCTGTCTTCAAAACAAAAATCCACCATGACTTTTGCAACCTAGGTAGTAGCTACCGACTTTTGCCTTCAATAGAATCAATACAAAGTTACAAACAAATAGTACCGGGAAAATAACTATTTGAATGGACCTACATGATTGACTAAGTCAAATACTGTAATACTTCTTGTCCTATATCAATTTTTTTTTTTTTTTTTTTCCTCCTAATGAAATAATATTAGTATTAGAACAATAAAGGAAAAACCTTGTCCTCCTATGTGGTTCCAATAAGGGACTACCATATACATATATTATTTTTTGGGGGGTGGGCTTGAGCCCCTGGATCGCTAGTGAAAATAGGTCAAATATGTATAAAGAGTTGGTGAAAATCCCACTTTGGCAGGCCTCACTCTCTGTTTGGGACGAATTTTGAAAATCGATTATGTAAATGAGGATAAGAATGAGATTGTTTTGAAAATTTTGATGAAATTTAAGACAACCAAAGTAATAAAAAAATATAAATATAAATAAATAAATGGAATGGAAGTGGGAGAATGAGATTTTGCAACCTATATGTCTACAAAACAAAAATCCCCCATGGCTTTTGCAACCTAGGTAGTAGCTACTGACTTTGCCTTCAATACAAAGTTAAAAACAAAGAGTACTGGTAAAATAACTATTTGAATGGACCTACATTATTGACTAAGTCAAATACGGTAATACTTCATCGCCCTCCTATGTGGTCCAATAAGAGACTACCATCTGTTTTAAATTTAAAAATTGATTAGACCTGTACTAACGATAAATCGGATTAAAAACCCATTTTACATATAAAAAATTATATACAACACAAAACCCTAGTCTTCATTCTTAGTATCAAAGCAGCCCACCTCTCTCTGGTAAACTGACGCAGAACTCTACTCCAAATCTACTAAAGCAAATAAATTTTCAATGGTTGCCATTTCAATCCCTCCCTATATTTTATACCAGATTTGGCCCCAAGCAGAGAGGCTTATTAGCCTCTGTTTCTGGCAAAGAAGAGCCTCTGTTTCTATGTGATGTTACAGAAATACATTTATACCTTGGGAGGACAAAGTTTGTCTATATAGGTCAGGACCAAGTATTTTCCATGTTATTACTAATTTCAAGGCAAGAAGACATTTTATGCTTACAGGAATATGAGTTCAGAAGTATAAAATGATCACAAACCTTCAGTAAAATCGTTTGTGCATTTGGCAGTGACTCGAACATGTCTCCAGCAATTTTCTCCACACCTGCCAAGTGATTAATTCATTTCAGATCATTTTAGTGAATTCTAATCCAAAAGCAGTTATATATAATAACAACAATATATATATATATACACAGAGAGAGAGAGAGAGAGAGAGACAAACAGAAAGACTTGAATATGCAGAACTAACCAGGGAAGTCAAGAGCATTGGCGATCACATGAGCCAAATCAAAGTTGATGCCATGAATGTGCGGACAAACGGAGACGATCTTCCCAAGTGAAGTTCCATTGCCACCCCCTACATCCATCAACTCTCTCACCTGTTCAAATCCAGTGTACACCTTGAACACCATACCAAACACGATTTTCGAACTGTTTGCCATAGTATCGTCGAACACTCTGCTCAATCCTGGATTCTTAGAAGCATACTCAAAAAGGCCTATTCCATGAGCCTTGTGAAACGGCAAGCACTCCGGTTCGAGCACGGCGTCTTTGAGCTTGTAAAGACCCTCCACATACGCCCTATCGGAGACCAGAAGCGCCATTGGAGCTGTAGAAACTCCGTCTGGACTGTTTGTCACCAAGGCACGCGACTTCGTCGTCAGCCCATAAGTTCTTTCTGGACTCGTCTCGCAATTCCGGGATTGTCTCACGGACGTTGACAGCACGGAGTTTGCACTCAGCATTCTCAGTATCCTATCCAAGGCAGTGGCTGCGTTTGGATTGGTGGTGGGTATTTTTGAGACTATTTCAGCTGAAGACAACTGAGCTTCAGGCCCTGAATCGCTAATGATATTGAAAACATTTAGCTCAATTGCAGCTCTCATGGCCATTTGGGTACCTATCAAACATCCTGAAAAGCTCCAAAGTGAGAGATAATCTTCCATTGTTTTCAATTTTTGTTGCATTTTGTTCCATGTCATATGACCCTTTTATATGGCCCATCTTGCAATCAAATATTCAAAATTTTTTTTTACTCAAATAGTCAACATTCAAAAAATACCATCTTAACAACATAGATTCAGCGTTGGTGTGCGGATATTAACGACTTTGGAGAATTTTGTTTCCGAGCTTCAGATTTTTCTTAAAGTGAGTGCGGGTGTCTGGGCGGAGCCAGGAATCATAATTTGGAGGGACATGGGACTCTTCTCAGTTGGGCCAAATTAATACTATATAATTTAAAATTTATCAATCAATTGTAATTAAAAAAGAAAATTATTATACCATGCTTAATTTCTTACTAGTATATATATTGAAAAAATATAATTCAAAAAATAAAGAAAATGAACCTAAATAAGTAGTTATGAAAACTGATCGATACGCAAAAAATAAAAATAAAAATAAAAAATAAATAAGAGAAAACGACAAGTTACAGGTAAGAGAAAAAAGTTGTAAATAAAAAAAAAATTTGTTCAAGAGTTAAATTTTATTCAACAAATGTTTCAATTTTTAAAAAACAAAAATTTGATTACTTTGATTCCACTTTGAGAAAAATACATGTCATTTTTACCTTGATGAAATATTGAAAGAAATATATAACATTTTAACACAAAATATAATTAGCAAGAACAAAATAGAGAAGTGCTTTAATAATTTATATAAGAGTAGCGATAGAATTTGTCTTCACAACTACAAATATTAGCACATATGATAATATTATTGTTATTGGCATTATTGTTATATTAGTATCACAATATTTTAGTTTTTACTACTTTTCGTGAATTGATTCACAAAAACAGTTCATGTGTTTTTATTTCATATGAGGAAGCATTCGAGTAATTTTTTATTCTCTTTCTTGAATTCATATGAAAAATATTATACTTGCGTATATATACATTTAAATAAAACAATAATGTATTGTTATAAAATCTATTAATAATTAATTAATTTATATTTTTATTTTATAAGATTTGAGCTTTCAAAAATAAATGGTCCTAATAAAACTTTTATATGAGTTTTGAGGGTGATACAAGTTATATTTATTCTTAATTCATAATTATATGGACAATTATATGAGTTAGGAAGTCTTATTGGCTGATATCTTTTGTTAATTTTTTATTTATTTTTTTCCGTTTCACACGTTTCTATTTTAGCCGTCACTTGAACGACTGAAAGGGACCGTTAGCCGTCAGAGAGATTATTTCATGGTTTGGACTGATACTGAATATTAGGAAGTCCTATTGGCTGATGGCTTTTGTTAATTAATTATTATTATTATTTTTTTATTATTATTTTTTTTTATGGGTCTTGCCCTTTTCAACGCTGAATCTAATAAAATAAAAAAACATAGATTTCACCCTTTCTCTCTGCTCATCCAATTAAACAAACTTTTCTATTTTAGCCATCACTTAACCAGTGAAAGGAAGATATAAATTATTTCATAGTTTGGACTCATACATTATTATTATTTTTTTTTCATAAATAATTTTTGTATAAAAGGAAAAAGATATATATTTACAAGCTCACAGTGCCCTCAGAAAATTACTGGAAAGAACAAATTCTAAAGGAGAAACCTTTCCAGTAAAAGAAAAAACAAACAAAAAAGAAAACAAAGATGCGAGAGAAAAGATGTCTAAGAAACTCCACTATTCCAAACACAAATTTGCCTAATGAAAGGGACCACTTTAGAAAAACCAACCCCAACACCAATAGCATCCTTTGGCCCTGTAACTAACAAGATTAAAATGACAAAAAGAATAACCGCCTCTTCCAGAAACACTATATCAAACCAAAACTAAGTAATAATATCTCTGATATTAATACATTATTTTAGTATCACAATATTTTAGTTTTTTCTATTTCTCGTGAATTGATTCACAAAAAAAAGTTCATGTGTTTTTATTTCATACGAGGAAACATTTGAGTAATTTTTTATTCTCTTTCTTGAATTCATATGAAAGATATATTTTATTTTTGTGTATAAACATTTAAATAAAACAACGAGGTATTGTTGTAAAATCTACCAATAATTAATTTATATTTTTATTTTATAAGATTTGGACTTCAAAAATAAATGATACTAATAAAATTTTTATATGAGTTTTGAGGTGATACAAGCTATATTTATTCTTAAACTCATAATTATATGGACAGTTATATGAGTTAGGAAGTCTTATTGGCTGATGTCTTTTGTTAATTTTTTATTTACTTTTTGTCTGTTTCACACGTTTCTATTTTAGCCGTCACTTGAACGACTGAAAGGGAACATTTGCCGTCGGAGAAATCATTTCATGATTTGGACTGATGCGGAATATTAGGAAGTCCTATTGGCTGATGGCTTTTGTTAATTTTTAATTTTTAATTTTTTTTCTGTTTTTGGGTCTTCCCCTTTTCTCTCCGGTCTCTCTCTCTCTCTACGTCCAAGTCACCGGCGGCCCTACTGCGAAGAACCTGCCGTCCAAGCCGCCGACTCTCTCCAAAGTCCAAACCATCCTCGGCTTCCTCATCTCCCCCTTCATCGGGTCCGTCCGGGAGGCCCTCATCACTGGATCGTCCATGGCTACATCAATGCTTCCGACAGACTGTTTGATGAAATGCCTCTGCAATTTTGGGTCTGCAAATATAGGGTTCTCTTCCACTATTTTGGCACCATCATCGATGCCCCTGCAATTTTGGGTCTGCAAATATGGGTTCACTTAATCTCTCTGTCCCTCTCTCTCTCCACCTGTTTATTTGAGAGTTTTCGACATTGGTGGGGCGTACGGGATGTAACCGAAAGCACCAGATGGGTTGCAGGAGGTGGCGGCATGAGAGCTGGTGTCGCTACAACAAAAATGATTATTTACTGCATTTTATTTATTACGTTTTAAGCTTCAAATCTTGTAAACAAGTAAAAATTTCTTTTTAAAAACTAAATTTTATATTAAAAATTAAATATTAGTGTCAAATAATTTTTTAAAAGAAAACTTCATATTTATCATATATTCTTTCTTATTTAGCGCGTTAATTATTACGGTGTTTGAGTAATGTTTAATTTTTTAATTTAAATTAAATTTAAAAAGCTCATAACTAATGTTTTTTCCTTCAAAACACCAATAAACTAAAATCACTCCACAACTCCGCATCTTCTCCAAAAAATCCTAAAAGATAGAGCGTAGATTGATGATTTAGTTTCCATTGAGCCGTGAGAGTTTAAGTTTTCAAGAAAAGCCTTCTCATTTTCTCAATCTTTTTTTACAAGCTGATTATAAACTCAGAATTTGACCAACGAAACGTAGATCTATGCATTCGTATTTCTCTCTCTACATAAGTAGCAATGGCGTCCTTGCTCCCTCCCTCCGAAGCTCAACTTCTTCGGCCTTCAAAAGTTGAATCTTAACTCTCAAATGTCGTATACGGTTCTCTCTCTGTTTATATATACAATGTGTGTGTGTGTGTGTATATATACACACACATATAACTTCGTTAGCTTCCATTTCTGTTGATCGATTGTTATGAGAATTCAATTCCTCTACTCGAACGCAGAATCGGTGTTTGTGAAAATTTTCTAAGTAGGAGAGTCTTTAAATCTGTATAAGGTGTGTATGTGTGTGTATATATATATGCATATTTTCGTCAAATACCTGAAATTATGATGATTATTTTCTATTAGGTTTTATATTACATCCCCAATCTTTGTTGCAAATGTGTATTTACATGTGTGTGTGTGTATATATATATATATATATACAAATTCATATGTGTATGTTTATATATACAAATTTATATTTACATGCTATGAATCTTTTCTACAATTCTGTTTTTAGAAAATTATTATATACAACAACATGATTTCTATGTTCCGTTCTTTTTGCATTGTTTATTGCATGAAATTGAATTGATTTGATGATCTTCTTTGTAGTAGAGTATTTGTATGACTTCCAAACGTTCAACAAAATGTCTCTATAATGTTTCACTTTGGTATTTCTGTTAGGTTTTTACCATATAAAGTTTTTAAAACTTCATTTTACGGTTCAATTAAAGAGATGTGAGTAAATATGAAAAGGTGTTTCTGATAAGGGTTATGTCTATTGGCTAGAGACATGAGGTAGCTTATAAATATATGGTCTCTTCAACAAAATAATTAATGCTTAACTTATATATCTTTATGCATCCCTTCTCTATTCTTTTCCTACAACTCATATATATTATTATATTATATTCTTATCTTTGAGTTTTTGGAGGCAATATGACACAAAGATTTGGTGATTTGTCTCTCTGTGAACATGTTTATGGAGGACATTGGAGTTGTATCTTAGAGCCTTTTATAGTCGTCACAACATACACGTAGGGAGGCTGTAAAGGTTTTAGGACAGCGCAGTATTACGTGCCTCTTCATTACACAGGCCAAAAGTTTCTTTACTATCCTCTTATTGATTTTATACATTTTACTGGCCTATTACTTTATTATATTGTTTTATTTATACTATCTATAATATGCTTTGATTACATTGTGATATGAATATATAAGTGTAGTATTTTAATATGATTATGTGAATAGATTTAAAATTGAGAATGTATAAAAATATTCAAAATCCCCAACAATTTCTACATTGCTTGGCACTTGATATAATATATGCAATATACGTGTTGTTATATAAGTGAAATGACCCAAAACCATTATTGTGTTATTTCTTTCCATCAATTTTTTTTTTTTTTTCCATCAAATTCAAAGGGCTTCCGTTGGATAGCCTCTGCCTTTTACATTTTTATTCTTTTAAATATGTAGACACTCTTTTGTGTGCCATTTCTCTCATTTAATTGTTTTGATTACTGGTAATTAGTATTTTAAATTATCTAAATCCTTTAAGGCGCGCATGTATTGCTTAAGAAGGGAATGGATTCCTATAGTTTAAGGCTCAAATTTATGGTGACTGTTAGGCGCTGAATGTTCTACATTTTAGCCCCTTTACTTGCATGTTTTATTATCTTAATAGTAGTTTATTTGAGATTTTACATTGTTTTATTATTTTTATTTATTTCAGGGCTTTAATTGTAAAATCAGTCAATACCAGTGATTCTGAGCTTTAAAAGATGATATTCCGTGGGACTGAGCAATGTTGAAGATTCAAGTCTAATTATACTTAGAAAATAATCCAAAGGAAGCCACAAGTTGATGAGAATGGAAATAAGAAGAAAAGGAAAAATCCTTCTCCAAAAAGGAAAACTTTCGCCAAAGTTGGTAACTTGAAACCCTTTTGGTAATCTGGCTTTATCTCTCTCTTCGAGTGTCAAAACGGCTAAATTTTTGCTTAGGTTGAAAGAAAATTCGAATAGTTACAACTTTGTATTTCACGAGAATTCCCTAAAACGACTGTTTACCTTGTCAAAATTGGCTTAGAAGTATGCACCAATTTTAGAGTCCTTATTTGACAGAATTTCTATGTATGTCTCCTATATAAAAAAGGGAACTTTAGGGCCGATATTTTATTTTTCTAAAGGGAGTCCTCTACAGTATTGAATGATCATACAGAGGAGCTTGAGGCTGAGATCAGAGGAGAAGTATTCAGAAGAAAGAAGAGATTGATCCATGGCGGTGAAGATGTCTTCCTTAACCATGAACAATTCCACTCCAGTTATGCTTGGCTAAACGCTTTGCTAGGGTTGTGATGTAGCCCTAACTTAGCATACTGGTTTGATTGTATTTAATTATTGGAGAACAAATATTATCATGCATGATTGTGTAATGTATAAAGTTTTTAATTGAATTTTCAATAAGAATCGGTTTTAGAGTTTTAATTCAATTACAAATATTTTTCTATCTTCTCTTAGATATTTTAATCTTGTAATTGAACACAACTCATTCACTTCTTGTAGTTGTGAATGAGATGATTACACAATGGTTTTTATCTGAATATAACGTTAGAGATTTGATAAATTATGCCTAGAAAAGATAGACCATGCTACACCCTAGAGTAAAGTAAATAGGTAGATGGTTTATACTAATCAAAGATTGTCCATGCTTAGTTTTAAATTATATTATTTTCTAGCTGAATTAATATGCGCTTGTAGCCATGATTAATTCCCTATGCATGTTATATGATATATCTCAAATAAATTGATGCAATTGACTGGTGGTGCGACGTTAGTGGTGAAATCATACCCCTAGTTCTTTCTCTCTATTTTCTACATCCTATTAAATCATTATTCTTTAGTTTATTTTATTTTTTTTATTTAGTTAATTTAGAATAAATTATCACAATTCGATTATCCTACTTTCAAATTAATTTGGAATTTAAGAAATCTGTTGACAAACTTATTTTATACAAGTCCCTTAGGTACGACACCCTTACAAGTAAACCATATCTGCAAAGATTCGTGCACTTGCGAGTGGTACATAGAAATCTCACAATAGTGACAATGTGTATGAATTTGTTTGGTTTGTGCGTATGTGAATGCTTTGTTGCTTTGATGTACTTCTGTCACTACAAAACATGGTTTGTTTCATCCAAAGGTACATGCAGAGAAAATTTATATGGTTGTAGGTTTTTTCTTCCTTTCTTTCGATCTTTTGGTTGAACAGGAGGGTGTAGGGGCCACTATGGCCTATGATAATTGTAGTATGAGCTATGAAAATTTGGCACATACATGCATGTAGTTCCCTAACAGTATAAAGTAATTGCATTCTCTATCTTTGCTTTATAATAAGTCACACCCTTGATCCCCCCCTCCCCCCTTCCCTTTAAATTTCTTCATCAATAGCTCAGCTTAGTAGATATTATAATCTACAGAACCAATTTTATGCACACACTCACACACTAAACTAGTGAAAAAGTAATTTTGCCGATGATAAGTTCTCAGGGTAACTTGATTAAGTTTTAAAATAAAATTAATAGATGCCTCTATGCTCTTCTTCTTCTTCTATTGAAATCAACAATGAAGACATGTCTTCGTTGATGGTGTTGGCACTGGAGACTTGTCTGGCCTGAGATATTAAAGAAAGAAAAAGAAGAGAGAGAAAGGGGACCTAAAAAAAAAAAATTAACAAAAGCTGACATGTGGCGCGACTACAGTTAGTCGCACTCTACATATAAATGCGAGAAGCATATCCCGGGCCACATTATGTCAATTTGTGTCAATGATAAAGTTTGGTTTCCTTTATCCAATCAAACTTTAATATTTTATCCATTTTCTTTAACCCGTGTCACTTTAACGACTGAGAGCATCTCCAACAGTTTGTCAAAATATTTTTTTGTGTAGAATATACATTGGCACGTATGATGTGTAGTTTTTTTTTTTTTTTAATCTCCAGTAGTCTGTTAAGATATGCCATGTCACCAATGTGTAAAATTATTGTGCATTTTACACAAATTTTTTAAACAGCCACATCTCCATATTTTCTTTCTCCTCCTTCTTTCTCATTGTATTAACGAATCAACCCTATATTAAATAGGTTTGTAAAAATTATGCGAGGTCCAGACATGACATATATTTTTACACAAAAAGTATAAAACAACCAGTGGGGGTAAAAATAAATAATCTAAATTTTTTGTATAAATCTATTATGACACACACGATTGGAGATGCTCTGAAAGGGATAAATTACTTCATGGTTTGAAACCATTGTTATTGTACCAATCACCATGTAACATATCAAAAAATGCTTAAGAGATGTGTATGCTTTTTTTTATTTAATATTTTGTTGATGTGTACATGGTGATGGGCTAATGGTCCTGGGTTGAATGAATGTATGAGAAAATTTTAACAAGTTTTAACTTCTTTGACATTGCATTATGTTGAGGGCACTTTGGGTTTTCTATGTCAAATTTTATTTTGGTTTTTGATCATGGCTATTTTGAGGACTCAACTTTGGGGGGGGGGGGGGGGGGGGGTTGCTTCATAAACTCTTTTAGAAAGTTCATGTTTGACCTTAAAAATCATCATATTCCAAAAGGTACCAAAAACCCTTATTTTGAATTTAGGGTATGGTCACTATTCATTAATTTTTTTTTTAAAAATAGGACCAACCATTTCAGAACTTCTGAGGGTCTTGTGGGTATATTTTAACATTGCAAATTCAATTTAGACAATTTAAAAACCTCTCGAACCCCCATTTTCTCTTCCTTGGTAGCAACTTTATGTTTTAGCGGGTGCCCACAGAAATTGGCGCCCACCCGCAATGCAAAGTTGAAGGGCGCCCGGAGGGTTTGACGTCTGCCCACAACCTTTGAGTCCTGCTTGTTGGCAACTTTAGCACTTAATTTTGTTTTAACCTTATCTTTTTCGTTCGGACTCCGAATCAAGTGATTCTTGAGTCTAACCTTGTTAATTTTTCATTGTCTTTCTAATGTTGTGCTCGGTAGCATCCACTTCTATTTTTAAAAGACCATTTTACCCCTATGGTTGTGTTTACCCATTTTCAAAACTTCGTTTCCACTTTTGTTTTCTTTTGAGTTCTATGGCTTCATAGGAAGCCACTTTTGTGTGTTAGGGATGACGAACATATCTAGAGACCTTGTTTTCTTCTTTCGCTTTCGTACTTCATATGAAGCCACTTTTGTGTGTTAGGGATGACAAACATATTTAGAGACCTTGTTTTCTTCTTTCGCTTTCGTACTTCATATTCAATATCGGATCAACTTTTGGGTCATCACAGGACGCACCATGTTTGTAAAACCAGGGCCGTAACATATTATAAGGGAAAACAAATTTGTTCAAGAATCATGAATGAGATTGTATTTTGAGAACTTATCGGTGTAGTTAGACTTTAGAAGGGGTTAAAGAATTTGAAAGCAAGTTAGGATTAAAGAAGTAATAGCTGAGATCATGTTTGATAAGCAATGAGAATAAAACAAAATGGAGAATGAACAAAATAAATTAGAGAAATTACAATATAGTCTTATTTTTTCAGTAAATAAGCAATAAATAAATAAATATATATATATATATATATATATATATAATACGGTAAACTGCAAAAAAATAACCCTAAACTATTAGGGAATCAACAACTAACCCCTTGAACTACTAAAGTTGCAACTAACCCTTTTTGTTGTAGTTCACCCTATCTAACGAGGCTTTGGTCAGATCTTATTGTTAAAGTGGCGATGTGACAATCACATGACTCATACTATAATTTTAATGACCCTGATGCCCTTATGAGCATGAAAGAAACTAATGCCCTTCCGTTTCCAGCTTGAAGCAGTTCAATTTGTGTATTATCTTCACCCCAAAACACTACCCCTAAATCAACTGAATACGTAACTACTCAAACCCATAGATCTGAAACGCTAACCGGGTCCTAACTCGAAAAGAGGACACCAAGGGAAAAATGCTCATTATACACCTTACTATACATTAGGAGTCATAATAAAGTCATACTGGTCAATTATAACCATATTGGATCATGAAGGAGTGATAACTTTAACTTCGGGTTCATTCTGGGACCCTAGGGTATAATGGTCATTTCAAGTCATAATTATGGAATGAGATTTGTGGCATTAGAAAGGTGACTAAAAAAATGTATAATTTGGACTCAAGAATGACCCTATTTGGGTTTCTAACGAAAAAGTTATGATTAAGTAAAGTTTGGGTTAACACATGGGAACAAACCAGACCCTTAATGCTTGAGCACTACCCTTTATGCTTGAGTACAAACTTTTAAGCTCGAGCTCTGGGATAAAAAATGGCCATTTTTTAGAGAATAGCTTTCGGCTAAAGCCTTGTGCTCGAACACTGGCCTGAACAATGGCCAAATGCCTCTACAAAGCTATGTTTGGTTCATGCAAGATACCTAAGCACTTGGATACATCTTTATGGCTCAAAATTGCCCCAATTCATGGTCATAACCTTATAATCAAATTCACCTGCTATCTCAGTTTAACATAAAACAGAACAAGATTTCAAGTTTATACCCCACATAATGCATATAAGTGTGAACATGTGCAAAATGAAGTATTCTAGGAATCAAAATCATCAAACAACAATTATCCTAACAAAGTGGACCACAGGCCACCAACTTATATCAAAAATTCCCATTTAACATGAATTCGGCATACAAGCCATCTTTAACCAGCATCAGACTGCAAATGGACATCATAACACTACAACAGACTCAAACTCATGCTCAAACAGTTAAAATGCAACCTCTTGTGCATATCATATCACATTCTCAGCAAAAATTTAAAGGTCATTGCCTTACCACCAAACTTATTGTGCACATTGTCCTCAATGTGTGAAAACAAAATAGAGTTAGAAAGATATTACCATACTATGCAGAACCAGCAAAGATTAAACAATTTTAAGCTCAAAAGGCAAAATAGGAGAATCATCCCCAAACTTGGTCCTTCGTACTTGACAAAATAATCACACTCCAACACACTTCAGAGTATCAAGTATATGGAGTAAAATAGATATATATATATATATATATATATATATATATCATCAAGCATAAACAAATATAACAGTAATATCAACACAAGGGTAAAATAGGCAAAAATATGTATATATATATATCGATGATAATCAATACAATGCTTTTAATAAAAGACTTAGGGCAGAATTACATCATATAGAATGAATACATCAAAAATTACTGCCCTAGTCAACAACAATTTGCCTATACAACAAAAACCCTAGTCAACTAATCTGTGGATGGAGGAACATTTGTAGAGGTAGAAGGTAGAGACGCAATACGGCGAAGCAGCTCATCTAAAGTAGTCCGCTGTCCAGTTAACAGGCCTCCAATGATATCCAATGCCTGGGTTTGTGCAATACGGGCCTCTACTGTCTCAGCTCTAGAATTTGTTAAATCTACTCTCAGCTCTGCCTGTCCAGCCCTCATCTGTAACACCTCGGCACGTAGCTCAAGAATCTCAGCCTGAGAAGAACTCACAGGCTGTGCTGCAGGGTCTGGTTGTCTCTGAGCCTCTGTCTAGTCGTTAATGGTATCCATATCCTCCTCAGAACCATCATGGTCGTAATCCTCCTCAGCTTCATCTCCGTTAGCCGGAGGTGCTAAACCATCTGCTGCCTCTAAGCAAACATCACTAATCTCCACCACATTGTAGTGCTCCTCAGGCATATGAGACTATACCTTGTTCCACTCCTGTAAGCGAAATAGCAGAGACTCATCACTAGTCACCTCACTCTGCTCAATCTTAAAACCGTGTAGCTCTAATAGCCTGGTAATCATGTAAGGAAAATGAAGCTTATGTGTCGGAATATCCTGGTTAGCACCAATTTCAGACCAAAACTCAAGTAACTTACTGATGAGCGCTGAAAAGTGCACTTTTAAACCCCTTAAGCTCGAGTATTCTAGGACCTTTATCTATCTTATTTTCCCATTTTAGACTAATTTCGTGTTATTTCCCTTTTTAGGTCAATAAAGTTAAAACGAGCTAAAAATGGTGTCTTAAGGCTTTTTTGGAGTCAAACTAAGTCTTCGTGAGGATTTGGAGCAAAAGAAAGCTGATTTGGAGCAAAAGGAGGCTAATGCTGAAAAACTGCCAAGTTGGATAGATCCAACTTTTCTGAGATCGATCAAAGTTGGATCGATTGAACTTTTCTCAAATCGATCGAAGAAAAGTTAGATCGATCGAAAATGTGCTGGCAGTGAGCTGTCTTATTCCCGCGCACCCAAAACCCCACCTACCACATAGTACGGAATTAGATATTTTTGGGGCTATATTTCTGACTTAATGGCTAAGAAAAGGACCTTCTATATAAAGGGAAGTGACCCATTTTGTAAAAAAGCTTTTTATCATTTTTACATTGTAAATTTATTTTCTCTCTCTAGAAAAGTTAGAGATTAGGGTTAGAAGAAGAGAGAGAAGTGGAGGCTCATCTCAAGAACACATCTATAGATCCACATACTCCTTCTCTCTCTCTTTAGAAGAAGACGAAGAAGATGTAGTCATGTTTGGAGCTTACCCTTGAGGGTTTCATGACCACATCTACCTCCTCCATGATTGGTTAGATCTATACTTAGTGCTTGGATGAGCCCTAAGTCTTGTGTAATTTAAACCCTTGTATTTCTATTTTTGGGGATTTATATATATTGTTGTGATTAGTGTTCTATCCTTGTGAATTTCATGAATCTTGGTATATTTCTATGATTTCTATAGTTTAATTCTTCCTATTAATTCTCTAGTTTATTTACATGTCTATGTGTGATTAAATTAGGAATTATTTCTTACATGATTCATATGGATTAATTCTTTCTATTGATTCTCTATTTGATTACATGTTGTCTTATGTGTGATTATTTGGGAATTAATCTCTACACTAGATTCTCTATGTTGGTTGCATGTCTATGTGTGATTAATTAAGGATTTAGTGATAGCTAAGAATGGGTTTTTATTGAATGGGTTTGTAAATTAATTTGATGAATTATTCTCATGCTTGATGGGTTGTTCTACAATTTAATTCATGCTTGTAGGTAGGTAGACAATCTATACTTGATTTGATATTCCATGGCTTATTATTGCAAATTCCATGGTTGTCTAGATTGATGTGTGCTACAATTGTGACTAGTTTGATGGGTCATGCTTAGATTTGATGGGTTGTTTTACACTTAGTATATTTGTTGGTTAGGTAGACAATTCATACATGAATTTGATGGTCCATTCTTAATATTGCAATTGGTAGTCGTATTTTGTTTACAACAATATATTCCCCATTAATAGAAAGCAAGTGGTTAATTACATGAGCTTAGTGGTGATTCCAACACCCTAAGACCTCTCTTCATATCTCTTAAATCCCTATCTCTCACTAGTTTATTTTAATTGCATTTTCATTAATTGAAGTAGCTTAATCAAACAATCAATATCTCCTTTGCAATCTTGTGATCCATTAGAGTCAAAGTTAAATTCCAACACGTATAATCCCTTAGGACGATCCCTACTCACTCTTGCTACGTTAGTAGTAGTGGTGGTAGTGGTTTTTATAAATTTAAACTTGACCAAAAAGGCTTTTCTTGAACCACACATTCACTACATTATTTTGGCGTATATCAAGTGGCCTAGTCAAATTTTGGCGCCGTTGCTGGGGATTAACGGTTTTGTTGGAATTAAACTAGACAATAGTATTCATTTGATTGCTTCTATTTTTATTTTATTTTCTATTGGATATTCTTTTCTCTTGTTCTCATTATTATTTGTTCAATTAGGTACTTGACTACAAGGAAGGCAAACTTTAGAACTTGAAGCAATCTTTGGAGCTTAAAGCTAACATTAAAATTTGAAGTTGCTTAAGGACCGTTGTGTGCAATTCTTGGAACTCTTGTATTTCAATTGTGAACTTCTTTGCATGCTTGTGATAGCCCTTGTTGAGGCTAATTTTATTGCTTAAATTTTTGTCCAAGCATCAGCCCGTGTAGAGGCCATTATTTCTTGCATTTGGAGTTTGAATGTGGATGGAGCCATTGTTTGATCCAAGTTTGGGGGAAAATTATATCCCTTCACCTTATGCTCCTCCATCATATTTTAATCCTTATGAGATTGAGTCCAATTCTATTCATGCATCATCTTATTATGGATTTGATCACTCATTTAATCCTTCTTATGACTATTACCCTCCCCCACCATTTTATGACGAACCAACTCCACCACCTTCTAGATACTCACCCGGATTTTAAGAAAAAGTGTTAGCTTTACTTGATGTGCATATTTCACACACTTCACTTATTAATTCTCATTCTCAAATGTTAGCCAAGCTTAAAGCTCAAATTGAGCAAATTGCAAGTACTCTTTCTCGTCAAGAGAAGGAGGAAGAGGCAAATGAAAAAATGGCAATAACTTCAATATATATAGATGAGGATGATGAGAGTGAGGAGGATGATGAGAGTGAGGAGGATGAAGCAAGTGAGCTAATGCCTAGCACTCTATCTTGTATAGAGGAGGAAGTGGCAAGTGAGTCAATGGCTAATTCAATAGAGCATAACGTGATTAATGAGGACTTTCCTTGTTTTGATCATGATTTTATCTCGGCCTTTGCTACTTTAGAGAGTGAGGAGATGTTGACCACACTTGAGGTAGGATAGAAGGAGGAGGAACTTGTTGAAGAGGGCCTTCCTTCTATTATCTCCAATGACCCTCTTGAGGAATGCCTTTTTAAAAAGTATAAAAATTGTGGTTTTGACTTTGAAAGCTCCAAAAATGAAATAAACTCTCTAATGGACTCCTTAGCTAACTTGGAAGGTGAGGAGATGGTGATTTTTGAGAAAGAAAAGGATGAAGAGAAGGTGTTTATTGATATTCCAAATGAGTCTTTGAAAGACAATGCCTCACCAATTATCAAAGTGAATGACCATTTGAATTTGTTTCAAGAACATAACAAAGAGGCAAGCCTAACCATGATTGATTTTGTTTTCAAGACCGTGGATGAAAGGAACCATATCATCTCTTTCATTTCTTTTCAAGTCATTCTTTTGGAGGATGATTTCATTGTCATAAGTGGGACATTAAATGAGAAAAGTGAAAAGAGGATCAATAAGGATGTTTTATATCCGGTTTTTGATTCTTTTGATTAGTGAGTTGACTCAACGTCTTACTAGAGACGTAAAATACTAGTATTCGTAGAGTTTCAAAACTCTATTCCTCCCTCATTTCTTTTTATTTTTTGTTCTTGTGTACATTCTTCTATCCATTTTTCAATCTCTATTTTTGTTACCATCATCGGGGCTTAACATAGGATTTTCTGCACTTTCATGTTGAAAATGGACATTTTGTATCTGTTCGATCGATCGAACTTCATACCTGCATCCAACCTGCATCCAATCGTCTCTTTATCCCATCGAGCGAAGAAAACCTACATATTTTAGCTCTCTGTCCCATCGTTCGAACTTTATGTTCGATCGATCCAAATCAATTCGATCAATCCAGGAGCCCTCATGATCGATCGAGATTCCATACTTAGAAAAATTTTCAAAGCACTGCAAATTTTATACTCTCTATCCCATCGTGCGAGCATAGATCGATCATGGTGTGATCGATCCAAGTCAAGATCGATCACAGCTTTGCCCCTTTGATTTTTTAACTTTTTCCTCTTTTTATTTTTATTTTATTTTAGTTTACATTTTCTTTTATTTTATTTAGTTACTTTTCTTATGAAAAAAAAAATAAATTATTTCTTTGCATTCTTTATTTCCTTACATTTTTGTTTACTTGTTTTTTTATTTTTGTTTGTGTACATATTTGTTTTGTCTAAAAAAAAAAAATAATAATAATAATAAAAAAAGACTGTTTTTCAAAGTGGCATTCCGTCTTGCTAGAGACGTTAAACTTTGCAATCATTGTGCATATTTCTTGTATTTTGTTTCATTGTATTTACTTAAAAAAAAAAAAACAAATTTTTGCATCCCTTATTTCCTTGCATTTTCATTTCTTGCATGTTTATTTGTTTTATTTTTATGTGTGTGTACATACTTGTTATGTTATAAAAAAAAAAAAAAAATGAAAAACAAAAAGTAAGAAAATTTTGTATATACTTGCATTGCACATATTCTTTTTCATTTCCTGCATTGTACATATTCTTTCATTGCATTTTGTTTTCTTTATTTTTCTTTTTGCATTTTGTTCATTCATTTTATTCTTTGTTTTTCTTGCATTTTGTATATACTTGCTTTCATAAAAAGAAAATTATAAAAACTTTTTACCATTGTGCCCTTATGTGTAGTCATGCATACTTTATGCTTTAGTTAGGGCTTGATCTCATATCTCTCTTTCATCTTGTGTTATATTGCCTTAGAATGCATGATTTAATTATTCTTATCCCGTTTGATATTTGATGTGAGTTTGCTAGTGTGGTTATTCAAATAGGTTGTTGATTCCAAGTTTGGGGGAGACCCTTTTCATAATGGATTATTGCCGGGCTTCATGTTTTCACCACCATGGTATACTCTTTCCATCTTTTCCATTGTTCTCATTGCATATTGAGGACAATGTGCGGTTTAAGTTTCGGGGTAAGGTGCCTTTGTTGCATTCTACTTAAGTTGAGCTTTAAATACATGATTGAGATTTGAGATTCATGTTAGTGATGATTTTGATCTTTTGAGGAGTAAAAAAATTGCTTGACTTAAGAGTCCAATACTCCTTGTATGCCTTGTGGATGCCATTTAGGAGTAAATTTTTCGAAAGATTGATATCTTGCTTGCATTTGTGGTCCACATCATCCTAATTTTGTGATTGTTTTGAGATTCACTCTAGTATTTTACACTAGCACAGGCGCACACTAGCATTCATTTGTGGGGTACATGCTTTGTTGATTATTGAATTGGTTATATCCCAATTGAGCTAGTAGTGCATTGAAAGTTTTCATTCTTGATAAAGGTGGATAACAAACCCTTTTCATTGAGTAACCGGGATTCTAGCCTCATCAAGCACTAAATTTCTCGCGCCGAAAGGTGAAGGGCCCAAACTCTAGGTTAAAAAAAAAAAAAAAAAAAAAAAAACAAAAGAGAAAGAAAAAGAAAAAGAAAAGAAAATAAAAAGAAAAAGAAAGTTGTAAAAGTAATAAAAAAGTGAGGACTTCTCTCAAAAGGTGAGAAGTGGGAAATGATTAGATGGAGGTTGTATTGATTTGTAGCCTAGTTGATTTGAGCTTGTAAGTGCGTAGGGGTGTTTGAACACCTAGTGCCCTAAAGCCATCTGGTTTGGGAGTTATTAACCTAACGCTCGACCTCATGGATCGCTAGAAAGCTTAGTAGATCAACATATTGCACCATGCTTCCATCTTTGATCCTCAGGATAGTACCAAAAAAAAAAAAAAAAAAAAAAAAAAAATAAGCACACCTAGATCAATAAAGCTTTAATAAAAGGTCCACTCTTTGTCTTGATGATCGATACTAGATTTGTGTGCTAGTTTGATGGTAAAGATGTGATTATTTCTTTAGTTGGCTTAGATAGCAACATATTTGATGCTGGTTCATTAAAAAAGGATTCTAGTGTTGTTTTGATTTGCATGATCATTTTCTTAATGTGTGGAGGACCATATTTGCTTGCTTGGTGTTGAGATTTTGGGAGATTGCTTGGAAATGGTTGAAAAATTGCATATTTGAGGTAGTTTTCTCCCAATGCTTGTTTGCAATATTGGTGTCTCGTTTGTGAGAATGAGCTTAATATTTGTGGGTATCATTTTTGGAAACCCTCACGAGACTTCACTCGTCCACTAGGGGTAACCTAGGGGTTTAAAAGGCTTGTTGCATATGCTAAATGCAATCGTGTTTTCTACGAAAATGGCGTTATCCATTTATTACTTTCTAGATTCATAATTGTATAGTTGTTCATTTCATTTATTTACCTTGTAGTTCATTGCTAGAGAGTAGCAATATTTAAGTTTGGGGGTGTGATGAGCGCTGAAAAATGCATTTTTAAACCCCTTAAGCTCGAGTATTCTAGGACCTTTATCTATCTTATTTTCCCGTTTTAGAGTAATTTCGTGTTATTTTCCTTTTTAGGTCAATAAAGTTAAAATGAGCTAAAAATGGTGTCTTAAGGCCTTTTTGGAGTCAAACTAAGTCTTTGTGAGAATTTGGAGCAAAAGAAAGCTGATTTGGAGCAAAAGGAGGCTAATACTTAAAAATTGCCAAGTTGGATAGATCCAACTTTTCTGAGATCGATTGAAGTTGGATCGATCCAATTTTTCTGAGATTGATCGAAGTTGGATTGATCGAAATTTTCTCAAATCGATCGAAGAAAAGTTGGATCGATCGAAAAAAAGTTGGTGGCAGTGAGCTGTCTTATTCCCGCGCTCCCAAAACTCCACCTACCACATAGTACGGAATTAGATATTTTTGGGGCTATATTTCTGACTTAATGGCTAAGAAAATGACCTTCTATATAAAGAGAAGTGACCCATTTTGTAAAAGAGCTTTTTATCATTTTTATTTTTACATTATAAATTTATTTTCTCTCTCTAGAAAAGTTAGAGATTAGGGTTAGAAGAAGAGAGGGAAGTGGAGGCTTATCTCGAGAACACATTTCTAGATCCACATACCCTCTTTCTCTAGAGCTTCAAATAAGAAGAAGAAAAAGATGGAGCCATGTTTGGAGCTTACCCTTGAGGGTTTCATGACCACATCTACCTCCTCCATGATTGGCTAGATTTACACTTAGGGCTTGGATGAGCCCTAAGTCTTATGTAATCTAAACCCTTGTATTTCTATTTTTGGGAATATATATATATATTGTTGTGATTAGTGTTCTAACCTTATGAATTTAATGAATCTTGGTATATTTCTATGATTTCTATGGTTTAATTCTTCCTATTAATTCTCTAGTTTATTTACATGTCTATGTGTGATTAAATTATGAATTATTTCTTACATGATTCATATGGATTAATTCTTTCTATTGATTCTCTATTTGATTACATGTTGCCTTATATGTGATTATTTGGGAATTAATCTCTACACTAGATTCTCTATGTTGGTTGCATGTCTATGTGTGATTAATTAAGGATTTAGTGATGGTTAAGTATGGGTTTTCATTGAATGGGTTTGTAAATTAATTTGATGGATTATTCTCATGCTTGATGGGCTGTTCTATAATTTAATTCATGCTTGTAGGTAGGTAGACAATCTATACTTGATTTGATATTCCATGGCTTATTATTGCAAATTCCATGATTGTCTAGATTGATGTGTGCTACAATTGTGACTAGTTTGATGGGTCATGCTTAGATTTGATGGGTTGTTTTACACTTAGTTTATTTGTTGGTTAGGTAGACAATTCATACATGAATTTGATGGTCCATGCTTAATATTGCAATTGGTAGTCGCATTTTGTTCACAACAATGTATTCCCCATTAATAGAGAGTAGGAGTTTAATTACATGAGCTTAGTGGTGATTCCAAAACCCTAAGACCTCTCTTCATATATCTTAAATCCCTATCTCTCACTAGTTTATTTTAATTGCATTTTCATTAATTGAAGTAGCTTAATCAAACAATCAATCTCTCCTTTGCAATCTTGTGATCCACTAGAGTCAAAGTTAAATTCCAACACGTATAATCCCTTGGGATGATCCCTACTCACTCTTGCTACGTTAGTAGTAGTGGTGGTAGTGGTTTTTATAAATTTAAACTTGACCTAAAAGGCTTTTCTTGAACCACACATTCACTACATTATTTTGGCGTATATCAAACGGCCTAGTCACTTACAGCACATCATTCTTGGGATCAAATACCAGTGGTCAATCTAAATAGCATATAATACCTGAAGAAAGTCAGTGTGACTAAAAGTCTTATGTCCAAGTGGATGGACATTGGTAGAGATAATGGAATCCACAATCCAAAGCCTCTTAGGAAGCTTAGATTTAGTAGTGCTATTACGCTTTCCTGTCCCAAATCGACCCTCACACATCTCCTCAATGAAACTCTCAGCAGTCCTAGTCCTAGGAAAAGGTGTAAAGGTAGGACAATGATGCTTCTTATCAACACCTCAGGCATCTTATGATAGCACTCTAAAGCTGCAGCTATTGCATTAGGAAAAATTACTAACTCATACCCATCCACTATAGTCCTATGCTCCCGAGGCTCACTCTCACTGTAGGCAAGGTTAAGATAAAATAATTGGACAAGGCGATGATAAGCTATATTTGCAGTAAGAACCATAGTATGAAGAAGATGTTGGTAACTAAAAGATTTCGTAGCTTAACAAGTGCGAGGATCACTAATGAACGCCTTAATGTCAAAGGTCGTTTCATAATAAATAGGACAAGTCTTCCAAGCATTTGGCATAATACCTTTATTTACATAAGCACGTTTAGAAGGAGCATGATGAACTATGTTAACTTCCAATAGACTATATGAACTAAGAATCCTAAAAAAATCACTCTCAAACCTCTAAAACAAACCTTAATATGCAACCAGTGAAATAAAGCTCAAGCAAAATTTCACAGTGCTCGAGCTCAACCAAGGCTCGAGCAGAACATTAAAAGCTAGAGCATAACCTGTAACTGCACAAAGCCAATTCCCTGAATCCAATCCCCATTCTTGTATCACAATTATCAATGACTCCTTTAAACATCCATAATATCCACGAGTTTTATAAGAAAGATTAACTTAATTAAATCTCACAAAGATTTTCATCTCTTTAAATCTAAGATCTAAAATAAGAACTTTTCAAGAAAAAGAGAAAACAAAGATGAAGATGATGAAGACATATACCTTAATTAGATTCACAGATCTAGAAGGGGAATGTCAAAGACCATAGCAGAAAAGATGTGGAAGATGGAATAGTGTTTTAACTTGGAGAGAAAAGAATGGAATGAGAGGAAAGAATGAGGGTTTTATAAGATTTTAAAAACCCAGGGCTCGAGCAGAGGGTGTTCTGCTTGAGCATAAACCAGATAAACCTAAAAATTTCCTTTGCCAATATGCTCGAGCACATGGAATTGTGCTCGAGAACTATGAGAGCTTGGGCTAGAGCAGAAAATTCTCTACTTGAGCTCTTGGAACATATATATATATATATATATATTCTAAATTAACTTAAGTCTAGCCTAAGCTATTCTAACCAAAAAATAAAAACAAAAATACTGAAAGTAAACTTAAAACCTATAAAACAAATTAAAAACCTATAAAATAAAACAAAGAAAACACTAAAGAAAAGAAAAGTAAAATGAAAGCAAAAACAAACCAAACTAAAGTACCAACATACAATCCTAAGTTTAACGTCGATAGCGCGATGCTAAATGACCTCTCTAGTTCAAGTAAATAGGATCATGAAGCTCTACGGTCTCCACTGTGCCTCTCTACATACTACCCTCTATGTAGGGTTTTAGTCTCTGTCCATTGATTTTGGATAATTCTCCAGTCTTGCAATTTGTATATAAACCCGTGCCATGGGGCGCAATAGAAATAACCATGTGTGGACCCTCCCAATGTGACCTAAGCTTTCCAGGAAAAAGTTTCAGTTGTACATTAAACAACCAATTTTTTTTCCTTGCTCAAAAGTCTTACATAATATGTACCCGTCATGGAATGCCTTGGTTTTGGATTTATAGATCTTGGCACTCTCGTAAGCATTATTACGTAATTCTTTGAGTTTAGAAAGTTGAAGTTTCCTAGTAGAGCCATCTGAGTTCAAGTTAACGTTGAGCTTTTTTAGGGCTCAAAGAGCTCAGTGTTCTAACTCTATTGGAAGATGACAACCTTTACCATAGACAAGACGATAAGATGGCATGCCAATCAGAATCTTAAAAGTGGTTCGTTAAGGTGACAAAGCATCGTTCAGTCTCAAAGACCAATCTTTACGATCTGGCTTAACCATTTTCTCAAGAATGTTCTTAATTTCACGATTGGATATTTCAACTTAGCCACTTGTTTGGGGATGATAGGAATTGGCAACTTTATGAGTAATGGAGTATTTGAATAACACGGTACGAAAATTCCTGTTGCAAAAGTGAGCATCTCCATCACTAATAATAGCTGATGATTCTGTTTCTTGGGAGGGCTTGTTAATAGCATTGAAGAAGTTTGGATTCACAGACAATTGGATTGAATTGATTGCTGCCATTTTCAAGTCTTCTAGGTACTCTATATTACTGAATGGGTCACCTACAGGTTTTTTTCACCCAGAGAGAGGCTTGAGGCAAGGTTGCCCTTTATCTCCTTTGCTGTTTACCTTGATTACTGAACTGTTCTCCACTTTGGTAGCTGATGCTGTGCAGAGGAAAGAGTTGTCAGCTTTAAATTCTATGAAAAAATTTCAGACTCCTATTAGCCATATATTTTTTTGCAGATGACTTAATTTTGGCTTGTGAGGCATCTGTGCATAATGCTATTGTTATTGCAGTTATTTTCAAGAGACTTGAAGAGATTCCAGGTTTGCAAATTAATCAAGGGAAGAGTAGAGTTCTGTTCTCGAGAGTTGTGAGAAGGAAGCATGTGCTTTTACAAGTGCTGAATTGTGCAAAAGATGAGTTTCCAGTCAAATACTTAGGGTTGTCTTTGTGTCATAATGGTTTAAAGAAGATTCACTGCAAGGAGCTACTGGACAAGATCTCAAATAAAATTATGTGTTGGAACACCAAATTGTTGTCTTTAATAGGGACATTGGAATTAATAAGGGCTGTGGTAACACCTATTTTTCAATACTGGTGTAGTATTTATGACATTCCTGTGGCTACAATCAACTAAATTCAAAAAAGATGTAGAGTTTTCTTTGGTGGGGTAAGGAGGATGCAAAGAAGATGCATTTGTTAAATTGGGACAAAGTTACTCAACCAAAAACTAAAGGAGGTTTTGGGATTAGGAAACTTTCTGATATTCAAAGTGCTTCCACGTGCGTGCTTGCTTGGGATTTCTTAAATAGCAAGGACAAATTGTGGATTTCTTGGTTTAAGTTTAAGTATGTTCAGAATGCTAATTATTGGATTATAATAGTTAAACAAACTAGCTCTTCTATTTGGAAATCATTGGTTGATGTTAGAGAAGTGTTGCAGCAGCATGTTCAGTTTCAATTTGGGGATGGTTAGAATACTTGGTTGTTTAAGGATCCCTGGTGTAATGGCCAGCTTCTTAATGTTGTGTTTAGTCATAGTGTGGTTAGAAGTTTGTAGTTGCCTAGAGATACCCTGGTAAGTTTTTGAATTCACAATGGGGCTTGGAATTTTCATTGTTGGCAACATTAAAATCTGGTACAATTTAAATTATTTCTGCAGAATGTTGTGATTAAAGAAGGGGATGATAAATTGCTGTGTGATGAGGGCAGGTTTTCTTTTAAAATTGCCTAGGGTAGTATAAGGTTAAGGGATGTTGAGATGCCTTGGTTTAAATTGTGTTGGGGTAAGGTAAGGCTTCGCTGGTCTACTACAGCAGTTCTAGTTCTTTTAGATAAACTGCTTTCGATGGTAAATTTGCAGAGGAGGAAAGTTTGTTTGGCTGCTAGATGTTCCCTCTGTTAGCAAAGTATTGATACCACTGACCATATTTTCGTTTCATGTCCATTCTCTCAAGGGGTGTGGAGATGGATAGGTAGTATTTTGGGATGGGATTTACAGCTTTTTCAAGAATTTATTTTAGTGTGGGATCTATTTGTGTGGATGGATAAGCAGTATTAGAATTCAAAGAGACTCTAAAGTTTGTTTGCTACAGTTTTATGGTTTATTTGGAGAGAAAGAAATAATTGACTCCATTGTTTAGATAGTCTTCTTCTGCAGGTGATATAGCAAGAGCTTCTCTAATGGAAGTGTGTGATGTTCAGAGGGTAAATATCATTGATGTCATTGTTTAGAATTTGGTTTTATATGGTGCTTTTAGGCACATTCACAATGGATTTTTCTAGGCTGAAGGATTTTATTGGTATTTGGGGCAACTGAGTAGATTTCCACTGATGTTTGTTTTATTTGTGATATCTTTTTGTCGCATCTTTTTTGCTTTTTTGTTTTTACTGGAAATGGTTCTTCATTAAGAATTTGCTTCTTTCCAGTATTTTTCTAAGGGTATGCCCTCTGTGAGCTTGTAAATATATATCTTTTTCCTTTTATACAAACACCATTTATGAAGAAAAAAAATCACTAAGAATAGCTCGTGGCATACCTAACCGACTAAAAAGGTTCATTTGAATGAACTCAACCACAACTGTGTGGTTGGCAGTTTTAGTAGCCACTGCCTCAACCTATGTAGACACATAATCAACAATTATAAGAATATACTCATAACCGTGCGAAGGAGGAAAATGACTCATGAAATCAATACCCTAGACATCAAAGACCTCAATGATTAAGATAGAAGTCAAAGGCATCATGTTTCTTCTAGAAATCGGCCCTAATTGCTAATATCGAACACATGACCTACATAACACATAGGAGTCCCTAAAGAGTGAAGGCCAAAAGAAACCGCACTGAAGAACTTTAGATGCAGTTTTCTTCGCATTGAAGTGAACTCCACAAGCAAGAGCGTGACAAAAGGTCATAATACTATGAAACTCACTCTCAGGAACACACTTATGAATGATTTGGTCAGCATAATATTTGAAGAGTTGGGGGTCTTCCCAGAAGTACATCCTAATTTGGGAGAAGAATCCATCTTTATCCTACTTTGACCAATGTGAAGGAATTTTGCCAATTGCGAGGTAATTCACAATATCAGCAAACCAAGGTAAATTCTCACGAGAAACCGTAAACAGTTGTTCATCCGGGAAGGAATTATGAACTGGAAGTGAAGTTGAGGTTTCCTCAATAAGAATTCTAGAAAGATGGCCAGCTACCACATTCTCTAACCCTTTTTTATCCCATATTTCGTAATCAAACTCTTAAAGTAAGAGGATCCATCGAATTAAATAGGGTTTCATTTACTTTTTAGACAGGAGATGTCTTAAAGCAGAATGATCAGAATAGACCACTTCCTTGGATCCAAATAACTAAGATCTGAATTTATCTAAGGCAAAGACAACTACAAGCAACTCTTTCTTAGTAGTGGTGTAATTCAATTATGCATCTGAGAGAGTTTTGCTCGCATAGTAGATAACATGAGGAAGCTTTTCTATTCATTGTCATAGGACAACACCCATAGCATAATCGGATGTGTCACATATGATCTCGAATGGAAGAGCTGAGTTTAGAGGATTTATGATAGGAGCAGAAGAAAGAAGAGAGCGAAACTTATAGAAAGCTTCAATGCACGATTCATCAAAGACAAAAGGAATGTCCTTTGCAAGTAGATTACACAAAGTACAAGAAATTTTAATAAAATGTCGATAGAACTCGGCATGCCCAAGAAATGACTACATTCCCCTTACGGAGGTAGGAAGAGGTAATTTAGAGACCAAATCTATTTTGGCTCTATCAACTTCAATACCCCTCTTTGAAACGATATGCCCTAAAATAATACCCTCTTGAGCCATACAATGGCTCTTCTCCTAACTAAGTATAAGATTGGTCTCCCTACAATGCTGAAGAACTAGGGAAAGATTTTAGAGACAGTTTTCGAAAGTGGATCCGAAAACAAAGAAGTCATCCATAAAGACCTTGAGAAACTTTTCAACCATATCAAAAAAATAGACATCATACACCTCTAGAATGTTACAGGAGTATTACATTGATGTGTCTGCTGGTATGGCTCTCAAGCCTGAATGGAGTCTCAAAATCAAAGAGGAATTAAGGAAGCTGTAAATAAGGTTATTAAATAACCGAAAGGTATCCATCCATATGTGATGAACGCTGAAAAGTGCGTATATAAACCCCTTAAGCTTAGTTATTCTAGAACCTTTATCTATCTTATTTTACCGTTTTGTATTGATTTCGTGTTATTTCCATTTTTAGGTACTTATCCCCAAAATAATCTAAATTAGCCAAATAAGAGAATAATTGAAGCAATTCTGGGATGAATCAAAGAAAGGAGCAAAATAGAGCAAAAGGAAGCAAAGGGTGGAATTTCAGTAACTTCGATCGATCTCAAGAAAAGTTCGATCGATCCAACTTCCATCGATCTCAGCACTTCAAGATAGATCCTGGCCATGATGTCATTTTCAAAGATCTCAAAAGTTCGATCAATCCAACTTCCTTCTTCGATTGATCGAACATTCTTGTCCTTATCCAAATGATTGATCTTATCTAGTTGTACCACCCTACCAACCGCTTTTGTCCTTTTCCCAAAAATATCTTCAAAATATCTCAGAATTGTTTTTATCTAAAATGGTGCCGCCATTGAGGATTGATCCAACTTCAGTTCGATAGATCTCAGCCATGTTCGATCGATCCAAGTCCAAGGTTCGATTGATTGAACTTCCTCCAGTGCGAAAAAGTTCAATTTTCAGCTCACAAAAGTTATCCTTTATCCAATCATTGGGGAATATTTGTTATACGATCCCAGCTCATTTTGGGTGTTATTTGACCTACCTATATAAGGATAAGGATTACTTTTTGTAAAGGGAGGAAGAGAGGATCATATTGTATTATCTCATACTTAGAGAACTCTTAGGGAGGAAGCAAAAAAGAGGAGGAGGCTAGAAACACCATTGGAGACTCTTCATCAACCAAGGAACAAATTTCTTCCATGGAGCATGCCCTTGAGGGTTGGAGGACATCATCCATGAGTGGCTAGACATCCTCTTGGGGCTAGAGTTAGCCCTAAGTATGCTTTCTACTTCTTGATTTATGTGTTTTTGAGGGGATTTGTATTGTGATTCATGTCTTGACACTTTTATATATATAGATCTTGTTTATTCTATGATTTATGTGGTTTAATGCTTCCAATTGATCATTTCATTCTATCCATATGTCTATTTATGCTAGAATAGATGTTCATATGTTTGTCTCTATTTCTTGTGTTATTGATGCATGTCTATGTGTGTTGATGCTTTGGATCTAGAGATTGTCAAGACATAGTGCTTAATATCACGTTCTTGTGGTTTATTTGATGGTTCATACTCATTACATGATGGATTATGCCTCTCCTTTAGTTTAATTAGTTTAATTTCATGTCATTAGCTTAGTTGTAGTGTAGTTGTTAAATGAGAGGATAATCCATGCTTGTTGTTGATGTTCCATACTTATGAAAAACAAGTAACATGTATCTCTAACCTTGTGATATGTATGGATTGTGAGCTTAAAGAAATGATTAATGGCTTAATTTGATATGTTGTGCTATCCACCATGTTGTTTAGACAATATATGCTTAATTTGTCATCCATGCTTGTTGGAACAACCACACACACACACCATATTGCAATACATGTTCTTCCCCTAATTAATCATTCATTAAAGGTGTAGAAAAGCTATGCTTAGTAGTGATATCTAAACCCCAAGATCTCTCTATCTTTTATTCTTTCTATTGCATTATTGTTTACCTTAGTTCAATTTGCATCTAGTTTAATTCAACCAACCAACCACTATTTTGATCACTCGACCTACTAACCCTAATTTTGATTCCCCAAGCTAGTACGACAACTCAATCCCTTAGGAGGATCCCTTCTAACTCATACTACATAGTATAGGTGTTAAGCGGTTTATAAATTTAAATTATGGTGCCCATTTGACATGAATTTCTAAACTCAATGTTTTATGCATTGTTTTGTGCACCACCCCAGAAGACACCAATATGCGAATGTATCGAATAGATAGGTGAAAGTAGTTTTCTCTTGATTCTTAGGATCTATGGCCACCTGATTATAGCCGGAATATCTGTCTAAGAAACAATAGTAACTCTAGCCAGTCAACTGCTTTAGGATCTGATCAATGAATGGTAATGGAAAGTGATCCTTCCTAGTAGTGGAGTTGAGTTTCCGGTAATCAATATACACACACCATCCAGTGGTGGTGCATTGTGGAACTAATTCTCCCTCAGAATTCTCAGCTACAGTAATACTTAACTTTTTAGGTACTACTTGTGTGGGGCTCACCCACTTACTATCTGAGATGAGGTGGATTATTCCCACATCTAGCAACTTCACCACTTCTTTCATAACCACATCCTTCATATTAGGATTCAATCTTCTTTGGAACTCCCGAGCTATTCGGGAATTCTCCTCCAAATAAATCTGATGCATGCAAATTGTGGGGCTAATTCCTTTTAAATCAGCCACACTCCACGTAATAGCCTATTTATTTTGCTCAAGAAATTTTAAGAGACTGCTTTCTTAGGAACTTATAAGATTAGAAACAATGATCATCGGTAAGGTGTCGTTTAAACCCAAGAAAGCGTACTTGAGCTTGTCCGGTAGTGGCTTAAGCTCAAACTTAGGCAGAGACTCTAGAGAAGGAATAGGCGGAGTACTAGAGAGTAGAGGAAAAGCCTCAAGGCTAGATTTTCATAGAGGAAAATCTGTGACAGGAGTGGTGTTGAGCATAAGAATCACTTCAGCAATTGAAGTTTCGATGTCAAAGTCCTCAAAATTAAAGTGATTTAGATAAGCTTTTAAAGGATCCTTAGATAGAATAGTTGGGAGTGATTCCTCAACCAACACATCGATAGCATCAAGGAAGAAGCATTCACTAGCATTGTGGGGATGATGAATGGCATTAAAGATATTTAGCTTGACTTTCATATTCCCAAAAGACAAATCCATAGTGCCAGTCCTACAATTAATGCAAGCATTGGTTATGGTAAGGAAATGACTTCTAAGAAGAACTGGAATATACTTTTTGCAATCGTGGACCAGTTCTGTATCAAAAACTAAGAAATCGACCGAAAAATAGAACTTATCCACTTTTATGAGTACATCTTCAGCTATACCTTGTGGTGGCCTGACAGAACGGTCAGTAAGCTGTATAATAACCGACGTAGGTTTTAGATCTCCGAAACCTAAGTTCTCCTACACCGAGTAAGTAATGAGATTCACACTCACTCTTAGTTCAAGAAGTGCTGGCTTTATCACATTATTTCCAATGATGCAAGAAATTGTAGGAGCACCAGGATCTTTAACCTTAGGAGGAGTGTTGTACTGAAGTATAGCACCGACTTGCTTGGTGAGACAAAATTTCTTAGGAACTTGGCTTCTTGATTTTCTGTTTTGAGTGCACAAGTCCTTTAAAAATTTGGAGTAGGCAAGGATTTGCTTAATAGCATTAAGGAGAGGTAGATTGATTTTGACATATTTAAAGACCTCCATAATGTCTTGAATTTTCTCCCCTTATTTGCCAAAGTAGGAGGTTTCCTTGAGACGTTCAGGAAAATGAACTCTTGGCTCATAAGCTATTTCAAGGTTCGGAGTAGATGAAGAATTGACTTTATTTTTGACTCATTTGGAGCTTAATGGAGTTGTATGAACATCCTTGGGATATGGATTATGTATGGTAGGATTAATGGGAACCCTAAGCCTTTTTTTTTCTTCCCAATCCTTCTCAACTTGGTTATCAACCATTTTACCCCTCCTCAATGTTGTAATAGCCTAGACTTGCTCATAATGAACACCTGAAGGATTAGGTTCATTAATCATGTAAGTCTGAATTTTTGGGTTAGCTACTGGCTAACTAGGTATTTTTTCATCTTATCTTCGAGAGAGAGTAGTCACCATTTGCCCAACTTGCGCCTTTAGCTTTGTTATCGCTTGTGAATGAGAATGAAGAAGTTGGGTATTTGCTTTAAGATTAGTAAGAGCATTGAGAACTTGTTCCTCAAAAGCGAAACTTCTAAGAGGTGGTGGAAGATTATGAGCTTGAGTAGATTAATTCCTAAATTGAGGTGGACGATATATGAAAGATTGATTGAAATAATTATTTTGGGGCAAAGGATTTGATGAATTTTGGTTTTGTCCCTAAGGTTGTGGAACAGTGGTACCTTGGCTCTGATTTCACCATGATAAATTGGGACGATCTCTCCAGCTAGGATTATAAGTAGAAGAATATGGATTATAGACTGGTTTAGAGAATGCAGCATTTACTTACTCTTGAGGGATCTCAGATGATTGTCCCATCATAGGGCAAGTATCAGCAAGATGTGATGGATTAGCATAGATCGAATATACTTCTTTTGGCAAAGAAACGTGGTGAGTAGTAACAGGAACATAGCCAGATGATAAGACATGGTCGAACTTTCGGTTCAACACTTCTATTTGAGTGACTAACTCGCTAGACTTTTCAACTTCAAATAACTTCTCTACCTCATGGATACCAATAGTAGACCTAGACCTAGATGAAGAAGCGTGTTGCATAGAATTTACACTTAGGGCCTCAAATAGTTCCTAAGCGTCAGCTGCACTCTTCAACCATGTTCCTATGTGGATCATATTGCCCAAGTATTGACTCTAGAGGGAGGGGGGGGGGGGGGTGAATAGAACCTATGACAAACAATGGCCAATTTTTGGATTTGCAAATTTTACTAAAACCTTTTAACAATTATGCAACAATCAATATATAGGCATAAACAATTAATAGCATAAATGTAAAGGAGATAAGGGAAGAGAGATTTGCAAACATTCACACGGCGATTTTAGTGAGGTTCGGAAACTCCTACTCCTCGGCTCAAAACCCCTCTTGAGACTTCCCAATCCATTATGGCACCTCCTTATGGGTGGAGAGCAGACCTTGATTAGAAGCAACTCCTTACTTCTCTTTGCTAAGAGACAACCTCTCTTAGTCTTCCTTTGGGTTACACTAACCCTTACAAATATGAAGCTAGCTTGCTTCTTATTCCTTGGGCCACACCAGCCCTTACAAATTGAAGATCAGATTTGTTGCATAGAAATATATCTCTCAAAGATTGATATGCAAATAGTAGCTCACAACTAAAGTATAGATGAATAAATTGAAGCTCAATACTCTATGAATGATATGAGATGAGAAAGTATGATATGAATAAAGAACAAAAGCTCTTATGATGCTAGAAGATGTTTCTCAGGTGTAGTAACATGAAATCCCGGAGTCCCCTTACTCTATTTGTAGAGTTTCTGCAGCTAATTCAAAAATAAAGCTGTTATGTACGCGGTTTAAGGCAAAATAGCCGTTCAGATTTGAATCTACACTGGTTCAATCGACCGAAATGAAACATCATTGTGTTTCGGTCGTCTGAAATAGTTTAAGATTGACTATCTCTTTTTATTTTGGCAGACCAAAATGATTTACCCATTTGTTTTGGTCGCCGGAAATACCTCCATCCTTTGATCCAAAACTCTCTGTTAGAATCGGTTGGTCCGATTCATTTGCTCCTTTATTTCGGTTGTCCGAAATGATTTGCCTATATATTTCGGTCTGCCGAAATGAAATTGCTGCTTCAGGAAATTTTGTTCTAAGTTAATAGATGAGACAGATTATGTACAGGACATCTGCACATACCTTATTTATATTGTAAACCTAAAGTAAATAGATATATAAATAAAGATATTTACTTAAATGTTTTCAATGGAAATAAGGAAATACCTCCCATTTGGATTCAATAAAAAATACTAGAAAATTGAAATCCAACTAAATCAAAATGCAGAAATTCAGTTTTAGTACAAATTTGGATTTCTGACAGTTTTGGTAAAAATGAATCCTCATCTAGACTAATGTAGAATTGATAAAAAATTATGATAAAATCAGTTTAGGCTATTTGAAGTATAAAGAGTTATTACCAGGAAAAAATTATTTGAAATAATCATTATTTCAAAAATCCATTTTTCACATACGGACCCATGCGGTGCAACAGAGATGATCTTATACGGACCTTCCCATTTGGTTCGCAACTTTTCGGGAAAGAGTTTTAACCTAGAGTTGAAAAGCCAAGCTTTTTGACCCGGCACAAAAGATTTCTTCACAATGTGTTTGTCATGAAAAACTATAGTTCTTTCTTTGTAGAGTTTGACATTATCATAGACATTGTGTCTCAACTCTTTTAACTCATTCAATTGGAGTAATCGGTTCTTTGTGGCTTTGTCAAGGTCAAGATTGAGCTTTTTAATTGCCCACATAGCTTTGTGTTCTAGCTCAACCGAGAGATGGCAAGGCTTTCCATACATAAGTCTATAAGGAGACATGCCAATGGAAGTCTTATATGCCATTCGGTAAGCCCACAAAGCGTCATTCAACTTGCGTGACCAATCTTTCCGGATTGTGTTAACCATTTTTTCAAAAATATGTTTAATTTCCTGGTTTGACACTTCTACTTGCCCACTTGTTTGAGGATGTAACGACCCGGTCATTTGCCTTCCTTTTCTTTTTTCCTGAAATTTTACAAATGAATTTTTTTCGTTTAATTTTCTTTTCTGAGCTCTGTTTCGTGTTGCTTAGTGTCATCTCGAGTGCTCGGAATTGGTTCCTGAGACTCTTTTCCGTGAATTGATAACTTCCTTTGAGGACCGAGTCATTTTCACATTTTTCGTTTTTCGACACTATGCGCTATTTCGTCCTTTTCCCTATTTCGTCTTATCTCTGTTTGTTAGTTTTTGGTACAACCTCACTTCTCATGCTCGGAGTTGGTTTTTGACTTCACGTGCCTTCATCTTGAGTGGTTTCCACGAAATATGTATCTTTACTTTTGCAAGAAAGTACTCTGATTGCTCCCGGTGCCCATAGGGGCATGGATGCATAAATCTTTGGAATTAATTTCATTTCTTGGGGTGTTTTTCTTAAATATCTTTTGAAGATATTTTATTTTAGGGGCATCTAAGAAAATATCTTTTGGAAGATATTTTCATTCTGGGGCAGTTTCGCAGTTAACCCTTTTTGTAGGGGCCATTGTGCAATTAATGAAAGTTATTGCAAAATGTCTTGTTTTGAGCCTGGATCCTCTTACGGGATTCATTTTCATATTTCATTGAGTTGTGTACTCTTGGAATTTCCTCCTGGTCGATGTTTTCCAGTTTCAGGGTTTCTGGCCCCGGTTTTCGCCAAACTTGTTTTGGGCATAACTTTCTGCTCGGGACTCAGTTTTTGACACTGTTTCTTCCGTTGTTCATATTTTATCATTTTGAATCTTTTTTGTTCACAAAGTTTTGCCATTTGAGCGTGTCTGCTCAAATTTTACTTTTTCGGACCCGGTGGAGCCCGTTCGGGGCACTTTTTGAGATTTCTATAAAAGGGGGGTGAGATATTTCATTTTTCATCTTCTCCCCTCTTCATGCACGACCTGGAGCTCCCATGGCAGCCCAAGGGGTGCTGCCATCTTCTCTCTCCTCTTTTGGTTCACTTTTCCTTGATGGAAAGTCTTCGGCCTTAACGTTTGTTATTCCCCTCGCCATGCTCTACCTTTCCCCCTTATTAGAATTCAGTTTTGACCATTTCTTGAGTTTGGTTTTGAGGTCAAGTTATGATTTTGATGGGGCTTTCATGGGGGTTATGTTCACGGCGTTGTCCCCGACAAAACTTAGTAGTTTCGTCGGATTCGGAGCCGTTCCATTTTGATTGCATTTGAGATTTTCATCTCAAATTGAGGTAGGAGATGTTCTAGGTTTAAATTCTTGTTATATAGCAGGCTTGTGATGCTTATACTACTTGTTTGCATGATTAAATATAAAATCTAGAGATTTTATTATTTATTTTTTTTGTACGGGATCTAATTTTCCCGGTTGCTCATGACTTGGTTTAAACGTGTAGCATGATTTTATATTGCCCCTTGATATGCTCATTGTCGTGTATTAAAATCAGAACATTTGAATAAGTATTAAAGATTTTATTTAATATTTATCTTAGGTGAAAGATTAATTCACATGGCCTTAACTAGTTTGAAATTAATATGTGTTAGCATATTATATTAGGCCTTAGCATGCTCTTCAACATAGTTGAATTTGAAAGTAATTGGAGGTGTTTTGAAAATTAGTAATTATTAATTAATTTGATTAATTAATTTGCCCCGAGTGCACTATTCACTCTATTTAAATTCCGACTTGATATTCTTGATATACATGCCATATAGCTTCACATATATTTGATTTAGAATATTCGGTTAGGTTTTGAAACCTTTTATTTAATTAAATTCTATGTTTAAGATTTAATCCTCATGGTGATATACAACTTGGAATTATATTGTGGCATGCTAGAAAATTAAGTTTTGGTATGATTGTTCACATGTATTAAATTGGGATTTATTGCATGAGAATTGCAACTTTTGTATTATATTTAACTTTAGTGAAAGTTTAATTCACATGGTCTTAAATTGAATGAAATAAGCTTGTAATGTGATATTACATTAGTCCTTGGCATGGTCTCTAAGATATATTAAATTGAGAGCATTTGGTTAAGTTTGAAAATTTAGAGATTTTAATTAAAAGAATTAATTAAAATCTATTTTGTGATCCCATTAGCTTAATTAAGATTTTAACTTGATATTTGTATTGGCCATGACTTGTTTACTAGTATATATTAATTGTGGACCATTTGAAGTTGTTTTAGAACCTTGGTAATTAAATTATCATGATTTAATTAAAGTTCTACTTTGTTGTTCCAACAACCTAATTGAGTTTTAGAATGGATATAGGTGATGACCATGCTATGTCCTTTAACATGTATTAAATTGAGGTTATTTAGAATTGAATCGAAATCTAGAGAATTTAATTGTGTTTATCTATTTAAATTCTTTCAATTTGCTCCATGATCTAGTTATGTTTTAGAAGTGGTTTCTATATTTAAATCATGGACTTAGACTTGTTGTATATTCATTTGGTTATGTTTTGAACATTGGATAACATAGTTGCTATGTTTGTATTCGTGATAATATGTTTTCCTTATTGAATATATTGTTGCCTTGTGTAATGATTTGCACACTTCGTATTTAACATATTTCATGCATAGCGTGTAACGAATCGCACACTGAAGATTTGACATTCATCATATCATATTAGTTGTGGATTTAGAGCATGTATTGTATAGGTTTCCAAATTTGGTTGTGCTTAGTAGATAGTTGATTATCTTGCAAATTCCTGTTGATATATGCGTTGTTGCACAACTGGTTGATTTTGGAAACTTGGGGATGTCGTTGTTTGACTATGGCTAGGACGTGGTTCTAGTACGGGGGATAGTCCCTCTATATGGTCTAGTGCGCACATAGGGAGGTTACCCATGGGCTAGTAACCCTAAAGTAACTATGTTGTCGGTTTGATCCGGCGTGACGTCCGAGTATCCATTTTGTTTAATTTCGCATTTCATTTTCAAGTTGATAACTAGATGATGTTGTAACTTGTTCTTTCTTATTTGTCGTTCCATTTTAAGTTACAGGATGTTAACTTTGCGAAATTGTGCTTTATGCGTTGTATTAGAAGTTCCAATGTTGGTTAAATTGCATCGATATTGAAAATCGTGTTTTGACGTTCTAATAAAGCTTATGATTGATCCTATTGATTCATTTATAACATAGACGTTAGGTGGCATGAACCCCTACTGTTATTTTGTGCTTTAGATTCTAAGTTGATGGCTTTGAGAACTTAAACCTTGTTGTATTGTATAACATGCTCTTTTGTTGTTAAATTGCATGGATAATGTGATTCTTGTTAACTTGTATTCAAATATGCTTTTGTTATGTTGTATGGTTTACTCTAAACCTAGTTCAATTGTATTGAAAATGTAATTCATGTTAATCTATGCTCAAGCATTCTTCTTGTCGTGTTCTTTAGATTATCCCAACCATGATTCGTTTCATACACATATGTATATCATGATTCTTGTTGCTTAGACTCTAAGGTAGCTTAGGATGTTTCCCGAGTCTCACTTGGACATAGACGTTAGGTGGCATGAGCCCCTTTAACATGTTTCACCTTAAGGTGATAAATTTGTAAAATGCTAGGTCGATGCATGCTCATCTCCTACGAGTAGCTTTATGTTACTCACCCCTACGATACTGGGGCATATTTCAGGTATGAAGACTTGGTTCGTGACGCCTAGCATTCTTTGGATGTCGTGTAGCTTTCAAGTTTCCATTTCATGCAAATGTTAGCATGAAATGTCATTTTGTAGACTTATATGTCAAAATATGTATATTTGATTCCATGTATGTAATATGTACTTAAGTACACTCCTTTTAATGTATTTGATATGTATGAGATGAGGCCGGAGGCCAATGACATGTATATTGTATTCTATACAACTTTTTAACTTCATGAAATGTTATGAAAAACTTGAAAAATCGCAAGTCATTCCTTCACCACGGTTGCATCGGGTGTGGGAATTCCATTTTCATTCTTTTATAGGGTCTTATTAATCTTGTATGAAGTGTGGCTAAGGGCCAAACGGTCATTTGATCCCGTTTTGCATTTTTAGATTCCATGTTTTCCATTCCAAGTCCATTTTTGCCTTTTTGCCCGTTGGGGGGTCGGATTTTGCATCGGCTATATTTTTAAGCCATGGACCATTGTAGCGCGTCTAAATAGGTAAGTTACGTTTGCGTGCATAGTCGTTTCCGGGCAAAACCTCATCGTTTGTGTTTTGAGCCTCTTGTGAATTCATTTCGCATTTTTTTTGCATATTCTGATTTAGGGGTATTCTGGACCTTTCATCTCAGTTTTATTTTCTTCTTTTGATATGGGCGCTTAGAAAACATGATTTTAGGGGGGGTTTCTTCTTCGTGTTTTTCCAGAAAATGTCGTCTTGGTACCGGAAATCCCTCGTGAAGTTTCAGCTTCCAGTTTTCATTTAGCAGCTTTATAACCCTCTTGTTCAGTTCTGATCTAGGGGCATTTTGGGGATTTCACAGTGAGTTTTTTTCGATTCCGTTTATGATGTCGGGTAGAAAACTCAATTTTAGGGGGGGTTTCTTCTTCGTGTTTTTCCAGAAAAACTCGTCTTGACCTCCGTTTTAAGCCTCAGTTCTGGGCAGATCAAAAAAAATGTAGCAGCAACCAAGGGCTGCCACCAGCCATGTCTTTGGGCGCCGGCATGCACGCCAGTGGGCTCGCGCATGGGCGCCGTGTCCGCCATGGCCCCTCGTCGGGCCGCCGCGACGACAATTCTTCTTTTGGGCTTTTCTCCTTCGTCCAGACTCCGATTCAAGTGAATTTGTTTTTTGAACTTGACTAATTTTTCGCTGTCTTTCCAACAATGTGCTCGGTTGCACCCGATTCTTCCTGGATAATTACCGGTTTACCCTTTTTGCTTTAAGTGCTCGTTTTTCTTCTTCATGCCGTTTCTCCTTCGTTCAGACTCCGAATCATGCGATTCTTGAGTCCATCTTGATTAGTTTTTCATTTTCCTTCCAGCGGTGTGCTCGGTGGCACCAGAATCTACAGTTTTCAGAAATGACTATTTTGCCCCTGGGGGTTTATTTGTCATATTTTTGATCTTTTGCTTCCACATCAGTTCTTGTTGAGTTCCACGACCTCATGGAAGGTCACTTTGACTTCTTAGAGTCTTGTTTTCTATTTTCGCTTCCGTATTCGAATCCGTTATCGGATCATCCTTACGGTTCATCACAAGACACGCTGGCCTAAAAACTAGGGTCGTCATAGAGGATGGTAGGGAGTGGTGACTTTATGAGTGACGGAGTATTTAAGAAATAATTTCCTTAAGAATTGATTGCAAAAATGCTTTCTTGCATCACTAATCAATTCTCTTGGCATACCAAAACAAGTAAAGATATTGGATTTAATGAATTGGATAACCACAGAGTGGTCATTGGTTTTGGTAGCACAAACCTCCACCCACTTAGAAACATAGTCAATGACAAGCAAAATGTATTGATATCCATAAGACATAGGGAAAGGACCTATAAAATCAATGCCCCAAATATCAAAGATTTCAACAACGAGAATATTTGTCAAGGGCATCATATCTCTTCTCGACATTGAACCCATTTTTTGACATCTCTTACACTCCTTGCAAAAATTGTAGGCATCTCTATAGATGGTGGGCCAAAATAACCCACTTTGAAGTACCTTCAAGGCGGTCTTCTTTGCATTAAAATGCCCACCGCACGCAAGGGTATGACAAAACACAAACAACTTGGAATTTCACTCTCGGGAATGCACCTTCTCACAATTTGATCTGGACAATATAAAAACAAAATAGGATCTTCCCAATAGTAATTCCGGATGTTAGCAAAGAAACGCTTTTTTGCTTGTTTTGACAAATTGGTCGGAAGTTTGCCAATTGCCAGAAAATTCACAATGTCGGCAAACCAAGGCATTTGTCCATTAGAAACTTGGAATAGTTGTTCATCCGGAAATGAATCATGAATTGGTGGGCTCGAGGAAGATTCTATCACTAATCTTGAAAGATGATCGGCAACCACATTTTCGATGCCTTTCTTTTCTTTGATTTCAAAATCAAATTATTGAAGAAGCAAAATCCATCTTATCAAACGAGGCTTTGTTTCTTTCTAAGTCAAAAGGTGCCTCAAAGTAGGATAATTAGAATGGACAATGACTTTTGACCCTAAGAGATAAGACCAAAATTTATCAAGAGCATACACTACGGCAACTAATTCATTCTCGGTAGTGGAGTAATTCAATTGAGCTCTCGACAGGGTCTTACTTGCATAGTATACGGCGCATGGAAGTTTTCCTACCCTTTGCCCCAAAACTGCTCCCATGGCATAATCTGAAGCATCACACATTATTTCAAATGGTAATGACCAATTGGAAGGTTGTAAAATAGGAGCAGATGATAACAAGTCACGCAATTTATGAAAAGCATCAAGGCATGCTTGATCAAAGACAAAAGGAGTTTCCTTGACAAGAAGATTACACAAGGGTCTAGCAATCTTGCTAAAGTCTTTGATGAAACGGCGATAAAAGTTGACATGACCTAAAAAAGAGTGAACCTCTCGCACCGTAGAAGGTGGAGGCAATTCAAAAATAAGCTTAACTTTTGCTTTATCAACCTCAATTCCCCTTTTTGAGATGGCATGATCAAAAACATTACCTTTTTGGACCATGAAACGGCTCTTTTCTTAACTGAGAACAAGGTTTATTTCACGACATTTTTTAAGCACCAAATATAGATTTTTGAGGCATGCATCAAATGAAGACCCAAAGACAGAAAAATCATCCATAAAGACCTCTAGATACTCTTCCACCATATCTGAGAAAATTGACATTATACACATTTGGAATGTTATGGGGGCATTGCACAAACCAAAAGGCATCCGTCTATAAGCAAATATGCCAAAAGGAGAAGTAAATATGGTTTTCTCTTGGTTTAGAGGGTCAAGGGCTACTTGGTTGTAACCTAAATAGCCATCAAGAAAGCAATAATATTGTTGCCCGGCCAATCTCTCTAGAATTTGATCAATGAATGGCAAAGGGAAGTGATCTTTTCTAGTGGCAGTATTTAATTTGCGGTAATCAATGCATACACGCCATGAATTGGCGGTACGCTTAGAAATTGCCTCTCCTTTTGAATTTTCAACCACCGTAATCCCCGATTTCTTGGGAACTACTTGAGTTGGGCTCACCCAATTGCTATCAGAGATTGGATAAATTATACCGGCATCTAAAAGCTTGACAACTTCTTTCTTGACTACGTCTTTCATATTTGGATTTAACCTTCTTTGGCATCTTTAAAAGGTTTTGCATCCTTTTCCATAAGTATACGATGCATACAAATAGAAGGGTCAATTCCCTTTAGATCCGCCATACTCCATCCAATAGCTTCCTTATTTTCTTTAAGCACATCCAAAAGAGAATTCTCTTGATCTTTTTCAAGATTTGAAGAGATGATGACCGGAAGAGTCTCTTTCAGGCCTAGAAAGACATACTTAAGATTGGGAGGGAGAGTTTTAAGCTCAAGAATGGGTGGAGATACCAAAGATGGGACCGGTGGAGTGCTAGAGAGTGGAGGAAGAGGTTTTTTTGGGGCTTTCTAAGGTGAAAAATCCATACTTGCAACGGATTCCATTAGATCATTAACCTCGCTCATTGATCCTTCATTATCAAACCCACAACTTTCATACATTTCAAGGAGAGAAGATGCAAGAGGATTCTCGGCTAAAAGAGATGGAAGATTGTCCTCGGTTGGTTTTTTTATAACCATATAAGGAATGGACTCCTCCATAATCTCATCTAAGACATCTATGAGGCAGCATTCGTCTTCATCAATGGGCTGTCGACTTGCATTGAATACATTAAGCTTAACCATCATGTTACCAAAAGAAAGGTCTATAACCCCGGATTTATAATTAATGGTAGCATTTGCGGTAGTAAGAAATGGCCTTCCTAAGATGATTGGAATGTGGTTGGTAGGATTAGCAACCGGTTCGGTATCAAGGACCACAAAATCAACCGGGAAGTAAAACTTGTCAACCTTGATAAGAATGTCCTTAACCATGCCCCTAGGAGTTTTAATGGATCTATCGGCTAATTGAAGCACCACCGAGGTTGGCTTCAACTCATTCAAACCTAGTTAGACATACACAGAGTAATGAATCAAATTGACACTTGCTCCTAAGTCAAGAAGAGCTCTACGAACTTCATGGGTTCCAATTATACATGAGATGGTCGGAGCACCGGGATCTTTGAACTTAGGTGGAGTGTTATGTTGAATGATGGAGCTCACTTGCTTCGTTAGAAACACTTTTTTAGGGCATTGTCCCTTGCTCTTCCTCTTTTGTGTGCAAAGATCTTTTAAGAATTTTGTATAAGGCGGAATTTGCCTAATTGCGTCCAAGAGAGGAAGATTTATGTTGACTTGTTTGTAGACTTCCATCATGTCATCGATTTTTCCTTCTTGCCTCCCAAAATGTGAAGTCTCTTTTAAAGCATAAGGAAATTGAGCTTTTGCCTCATAAGACCTTGCAACTTGAGGAGATGATGAAGAGGGTTGAAAATTCCTAGTTGGAGCATTTTCTTCCAAGGGAGTAGGAGTAGGATTGGAAACGGGACGGGTGTCAACTTTCGGTTGCACCAGTTCACTATCTTCACTTGGTTATTCAACCCTATTGTCAACTTGCCTACCACTTCTCAAAGTAGTAATGGCTTGCACTTGTTCTTGGGCAGGACACCACGATGTAGTGCTTGCTTCCACAAAATGTTGGGCTTTTAGGTTCCTTTCGGGTTGGCTAGGAAACTTACCCATTTCTCTCACATTCAATGCATTAGCTATCATCCCTATTTGGGATTCAAGCTTTGATATCGATTGAGAATGAGAATGCAACAAATTTTTGTTGATTTCCAAACTAACTAAAGCTACTAAGACGTTATCTTCAAATATAGAGTTGTTAGGAGTGCATAAAGATGATTAGAGATACTTTGAGAATTATAAGCTTGAGGATGAGAGAAATGATTCATTCTTTGATGATAAGAAGAAGAGGAAGAAGATGAAACAAACCCTTTTGAACCTCTATTTCTTTGATGAGGAGGAATATATCGGTTTAAAAAATTTTTAGCTTGAAAAGGATTTGAATGTTCATTCTACACCAGTACGTAAGCATTTTGAAGAGGATGAGCAAATGCGACATTGACTTGTTTATAGTGCTCATTAAGCACATGTCCATGGGGACAATTGGAAGTAGTATGCAATACACTTGAACAAGTCAAGCATGGCTCACAAGAATGATGAATATGATGATTAAGAAAAGGAGATGATTGATTTACCATTTTTGACTCAATAAAAATTGATCAAGTTTTTGAGTGAGAGTTTTGACCTCGGCAACAATCTCCATTGGACTCTCAATTTGACATACTTTCACATTTCTCTTTTTGTTGTTGGAATCATGACTCAACCGAGAAGTGTGAGACTTATGCAATAAATTTTCACTCATTTTCTCAAAAAGGTGTCAAATATCATCCTCATGTTTTCCGAAATATGAACCTCCACATGATATATCAACAATGTCCTTATGAATATCGGATAGACTTTCATAGAAATATTGAACAATTTGCCATTTAGGAATGCCATGGTGTGGACATTTCCTTAGCAAGTTATTCAATTTTTCCCAAGCCTCATGTAAAAATTCTCATTCCCCTTGAGAAAATTCATGAATAGAAGTTCGCATAACATTGGTCAAACTCATGGGGTAAAATTTATTTAAAAATTCATTTTGCATTTGTACCCAAGAAGTTATTGAATTTGCCCCTAAGTTGTTGAACCAATGTTTAGCCTTATTTTTGAGAGTGAAAGGGAAGAGCAGTAACCTAAGAACTTCTTCTGGGACATTCATGTATTTCACGGTGGATCATATCTCAAGAAATTGATCAAGATGTTTGTAAGGTTCCTCATCATTCAAGCCATAGAAAAGTGGACACATTTGAATTGTCTCGGGCTTAATTTCATAATGATTTACCCCAAATTAGGAAGCAAGATGCAAGATGGTGAATAATATTTATAAAGATTTTAATGATCACGAAGGATCATTGGAGGAATTGGAGCTTGAACTCTGGGAGGAAATTGGTTGAGATGTGGGTGTTCCATGAAATTCGGGTCTAAAAAACCAAGATGACCCTCTAGATTTTCCATTAGAATGATGAAGGGTTGATTATGACCGCACAAAGATCAAGTAACACAACAATTAACTAAGCAAACACTTCGCTCCCGTAGCAAACAATGAACAAACATTCTTCACATACATGGATCACATACTCCCATGCTTGAACAATATGCAAAGAAAAGTAAATTGCCAACACGCGGGCTCACAATTTATCTAGAATTTAAAAACTTGCCACCACGCGGGCTGACGATTTAACTAGAGATTGAGTTAGAAAGATCTCACAAAGGGTCCTTAAGCAACTTTAATTTTTTCAATTTTCAAGCCTTGTTATGCTTTATAAATTTTAGATTTTAGCCCTTTATGCTTTTGCTTAGCTTCACTTGGCTTCCTTGCTTCCTTTGCTTTTTAATTCCCTTTGCTTGACTCTCTTGGCTCAATGCACTTAGCCAATCAAGAACAAACACAATAAGTAACAAAAAAAAAAAAAAATAAATAAAGTAAAGACACGATCAAAATAGTACTAATTCCTAATTGTTTCCAAAACAAATATGGCGTTGCCAATTCAATCCCCAGCAACGGCACCACAAACTTGGTGTGTCGTCGGACCAAAGCCTAAACTTGTGCTAAAAATGTGAGTGTGTAATGTGGTCAAGTTTTAAATTTATAAATGTCACTACTACCTCTCACTAAAAATATAGCTAGGGTGAGTAGGGATCGTCCTAAGGGATTGTGGGCATGTTTGCAATGGAAATAATATATATGGTTAGTAGGTCAAGTGATCAAAAGATAATTTTTTTGGTTGATTAAACTACAATGCAATTGAAATTCAAGCAAGTAAAATGTAACAATTTAGAAAGTAGGGAAAAAGATATAGAGGAGAGGATTTGGGGTACTAGAGCTCACTACTGAGCTTGACTTCACTAGATAATTGTTTATCACTACTAGACAATTGACTTCACTTGACTTCACTACTAAGCTTGACTTCACTACTAGCAATTGTATATCAATGGGGAAATTGAATTGTAACTTGTGTGTGTATGTGACATTAATTGAAACTAGGCATGGATGATAAATAAGTATAGATTATCTAGCCAATTTAAATGGAAAGCACAACCTATCAAATGAGACCAAAGTCCATTCGATGAAACCATAATTTATGCACACACAACTATCTAGAAACATACACCATTTGTATTCATAAGTATGGAACACCAAGGAACAAGAATAGATTATCCACCTATCTATGAATCTAAAGCAACTACGTTACATCTATACTAAAGACATGGAAATTAAACTAAGTAAGCTAAAGGTGTGGCACAATCCATCAAGAAACAAGTATTAACCGTCAAATAAATTACAAGAGTGTTCAATTAAGCACTATGTTTTGACCATCTCTAGATTAACTTCATCCATACACATAAACATACATAAACTACATTGAATCTAGAGAAAAGCACATAAATCATTCATTCTAGCATACATAGACATATGATTAGAAATAGACAATCAATTGAAAGCATTAATCTAAACATATCAAGTAGAAACTGTTGACCTTAATGATTTCATCCAAGGACAATCTAAAGGTTTTGATGATAACAAACCATTAATGGTGTTTAAGGACTAATGTTTACATTGAGTGTTATAGATTATTCACTTTCAAAGAATGACCTCAATGAAGCACGAAAGATCATTCCAAGTATTTCATTATTCAAGATCACATCAAGGAAAACAATGGATACAAAGAAGACATGAAGTTGCAAAGAACCAAATGCAAAGTCCATCCAAAGATATCTTGGACTACAACGAGCAAGAAAGCAACTCAAAGAAAGGAAGAAAGTGAGTCTACCTAAAAGACTACACGATCATGGACAAAGCGTGAAGAAAGGGGTAGATAGGATGGTGAGTGTTTAGGATTCAATGTCAAAGTATTTATCAATCCATTTGAAGCTCATCTCTATAGGACCATGCATATCATATCATCATTCATGTGCTCCTATATCCATTAGCAATAGACTATGCACTTCATTCATATACAATTGACATATGGAGTCATTGCTAAAGAGTGAGTTAGTTTAAGCTTGCATAAGCTTTGAAATAACTCATTACTTATGCTAGAAATGCTAAGACCATGCACATCAATCATATAATTCATATTGGTCAACAATTAAGGCATGAAAAGCCTTCATTACCATGAGTTGGTAACGGACATTAGGACCCCAGAATGTGCGTCATGAAAAACTGTGTTTTTGGCTAAGTGTGAAAAATGGATTTTTGAAATAATGATTATTTCAAAATAATTTTTTCCAGTGATAACTCTTTATACTTCAATTAGCCTAAACTGATTTTATCAGAATTTTTGACCAAGTCTACATTGGTTTACATGCGGATTCATTTTTACCAAAACTGTCGGAAATCCAAATTTATACTAAAATTGAATTTATATATTTTGATTTAGTTGGATTTCAATTTTCTAGTATTTTTTATTGAATCCAAATGGGGGGTACTTCCTTATTTACATTGTAAACTTAAAGTAAATAGTAAAAGACATTTACTTAAATGTTTTCAATGGAAATAAGGTCTGTGCAAATGTCCTGTAGTGCACTGTCTCACCTGTTAACTTAGAACAATTCATGAGGTAGCAGGTCTATTTCGGTCTACCGAAATTCAGGACCATTCTATTTCGGTCTACTGAAATAAGGAATCATGGCCAACCTAAACCATTTCGGTCTACCGAAACAGAGAAGGGTTTCACTTCGGTCTACCGAAACAAAAGTACTGAGAATGATGATCCAATCTTAAAACCATTTCGGACGACCGAAACACAAGGGTGTTTTATTTCGGTTGACCGAACCTTGCCCAGATCTGAATTTGAACGGCTATTTCCTCTCGGGCAGTGTGCATAACAGCCATATTTTTGAATTGGCTTATCTAAACTCTATAAATAGAGTAGGGGACTTCGGGATTTGGGGTTGCTACCATAGACAAACATCATATAGCATCCAAAGAGCTTTTGTTCTTCATCTCATAACATCTCATATCATTAGAAAAGTATTGAGCTTCATTGTATTCATTTATATACTCTAGAGTGAGCTAAACTTTATATATCAAATCTATGAGAGATTATTATGAGCTTTGATTTGTATATTAATCTTTGAAAGGTACATTTGTATTCAACAAATCTGATCTTCATTTGTAAGGGCTGGTGTAGCCCAAGAAAGAAGAAGCAAGCTAGCTTCAATTTTTAAGGGTTAGTATGACCCAAAAGAAGACTAAGAGAGGTTGTCTCTTAGCAGGGTGAAGCAAGGTGTTGCTTCATGTAAATGTTTGCTTTCCACCCGTAAGGAGGTGCACTAGTGGATTGGGAAGTCTTAAGAGGGGTCTTGAGCCGAGGAGTAGGAGTTTTCGAACCTCGCTAAAATCGCCGTGTGAATGTTTGCAATCTCTCTTCCCTTATTTCCATTATAATTATACTATTAATTGCTTATGTTTATATCTTGATTGTAGCATAATTGTTAGAAGGGTTTAGTAGAATTTGCAAATCTGAAAATCGGCTATTGTTTGCCAAAGACTCTATTCACCCCCCCTTTAGAGTTTGTACTTGGGCAACAGAAACCACAAGATATATATATAAATCCAAGATCAAAACATTTGTTACAAGTAAATCCCCAAAAATATACAAAGCACTAAGTCTAGGAAGCAAACTTAGGGGCTACTCTAGCCCCAAGTAGATGTCTAGTCACTCATTCAAGTAGTCATCCAACCCTCAAGGGCTATCTCCATGGTAGGAATGAACTCCTTCTTGATGGAAACCCTAGAAGAATAGAAGAACTCCCAAAGATGTGTAAAAGCTCTCTAGTCTTTAGCCTCCTCTCCAAGGTATGAGATATGTAAGTTATGATGAATCTTGCTCTTAAAATGGCTCCAAATTCTTATATAGGAGGTTCAAGTGTCACACCCAATGGTCTGGATTCGTGCACTAGGGTCCTTGTAATGATTGCACCATGAGCCAACTTTTAATGAGCTGGAATTTGTTTTAATTCAGACTTGAGGAGGTTCGATCGATCGAACTGTGTTGAGATTGATTGAACTTAGGTGAGATCCATCGAATGCTGTAGAGATCGATCATCCTTGGCGGCGCCTTTTTGAATAAAGACAAATCTCTGAGATATTTTGGGAAGTATGGATAAGATCGAATAGTTTCGATCGATCTGAGAAAGGTTGGATCGATCGAAGATGGTGAGATCTTTTGGATAAGGACAATTGCTTGGATCCATCTTGATGAGGCCAGATCAATCTTGCTCTGATCGATCGAAGGAATGTTGAGATCGATCAAAGTTGCTATTTTTCCACACTTTGCTTCCACTTTGCTCCTTTCTTCCATTCAGCTTGAGATTGCTTCTTTTAAGCTCTTATTTAGCTGAATTAACTTATTTTTGGGATAAGTGCCTGAAAAGGGCAATAACACGAAATTAGTTTAAGACAGAAAAACAAGATAGATAGAAGTCCTAGAATATCTAAGCTTAAGGGGTTTAAATGCGCACTTTTTAGCGCTCATCATTTCAAAGCTTATGCAAGCTTGAACTAACTCACTCTTTAGCAATGACTTGATGTGCAATTATATATGAATGAAGTGCATAGTCTATTGTTAATATATATAGCAACATATGAATGATGATATGATATGCATGGTCCTATAGAGATGAGCTTCAAATGGATTCATAAATACTTTGACATTGAATCCTAAACACTCACCATCCTATTTACCCTTTTCTATATGCTTTATCCATGATCGTGTAGGCTTTCAAGTGGACTTGCTTCTTTATTTTTTTTGAGTTGCTTTCCTCCTCTTTGTAATCCAAGCTATCTTTGGATGGATTTTGCATTTGGTTTCTTGTAACTTCATGTTTCTCTTATCTCCTTTGTTTTCCATTGATGTGATCTTGAGTAATGGAATACTTAGAATTGACTTTATGATCTTCATTGAGGTCATCATTTAAATGTGAATAATCTATAATACTCAATGTAAATATTAGTCCTTAAACACCATTAATGGTTTATTATCAACAAAACCTCTAGATTTTCCTTGGATGAAATCATTAAGGTCAATAATCTCCCCCTTTTTGATGATGACAAAACATTGATGTGTTCATAAGCAAGTGAAGTAGCATTTGAAAAATGCTCCCCTTATCAAAGTGTATTTAATGAACATAATGTTATAAAATAGCATGCTTGTACATTCTTCATGAATTTTAGACATTTATATGCATATTAGATCATTTTAAGCTCTAAAAGATTTCTATAAATCTCCTCCTGTCAACATGCTTCCATTAAAAGATATATATCATTCATTTGACGTGTAAGCACAATAAGGTAATGATATATAACATCAAGCATTTTAATCACATCACACATATTTCTTCCCTTTTGTCATCTCAAAAAGGTGGGAGCCCTAGACAACTTTATTTAGCATTTATCATTAAGCATAGTGAAATGATGGTATCAAGAATTGGCAGTATAGTGGCAATGATTATAATATGCTTTGGAGTGCAACATATAAGCAATTATATCATAAGATATCAATTTCATTGATAGCATGAGTTCAATAGATCATAAAGGTTCATGGCATATACAAAAGTATACATAAAGCATAGACTAAGGATGAAATATAAACTCAATTAGGCAAAAGTATACAAAAGTATACATAATAAACCGTAACAAAAAAAAAAAAAAAATGAAGCATGAATTAGAGTAAGTCAAAAGGCAAAAGCCTTTATAGAGGTAAATCTAAGAAATTAAGTGTGCTTCAATCATAATATATTTTTCCCATTTGATATCTTCAAGAATGAAGGAAAATTAATCAAAATCATGAAAACTCATGAGTGTGAATATAATGAGCAACAAGTCATTTGTAACATGCTTGACAATTTCCAAAATAATTCAATTAGGCATAACAAGTCATGCAATATTACTGTATAAGAGATTACCAATAATCTCCCCCTATGAGTATGCTTCAATTTGCATCATATATCAAGTATTGTGGATATGCGAGATAATTTAATAAAGCAATGATATATGGAATGAGCCATTGATGCCAAAGTATATAATTGAATGATCAAAATCTTACAAGGTATGAAACATATAGAGCATATATGCAAGTAGTGGCATTACTCCTACTCATATGCAATAAATTTCTAATTATGCAAAAACATATTTTCTTTGACATATATGATTAGAAATAATTAGCTACACGATTTTTCATGTGGATGAGCTCAATGTTTCTCTTATTCATTTTTCTCAAGAGGTGATGTCAAGATGTTTCATGAATTATATAGAATAAGGCATTGATAACAAAATGTCTTTTTTAAAATATGTGGTGAGAGATTGGCTACATGATTCTTTATGTGGATGAGCTCAATACTCTTTTAGACACATTTTTTAAGAAGTGATTGTAGGAACATCACATGAATTTCTAGAGTGCTCAAGATGGATGCATTAAATGAATTAGCATTTGTGATATCACATTAGTAATCTAAGTTAGAACAAAAATGTTCTTTTAGACTAATAATCCCAAGACTAAAATGTCAAATAGATATATGATTTTAATTTTCATGACACTTGAGGAGTTTCACTCCTTAGAAGAATTCAGGTTTACTCATCATGCTAATTTCAATTCATTTTGTATACTTGAGGTAAACTTCTTTGCACAAATCATAAATGTTGATTCAAGAATTGTATACAAGTGTAATCAACATATTTTTATTAATGGTTTTGAAAACACATATATATCAATTATGTCAAAAAATATCATTCATAAGAAAATGTAATAACCCAGACATTTTTCTTCTTCTTTTTTTCGGTAATTTTTTTTTCGTCTTTTTCCCTATTTTGTTTTTTTCTCGTTATCATTTTTCCTTACATAACCTCACTTTTGGTGCTCGAATTTGATTTTGCCTTTGCATACATCCATAATATTTAGTTTCTATGATATCTACATTTTTACTTTTGTAGAAAAACATGCTAGATGTTTACTTTTCTCGTAAAGGGCATGGATGCATAACTTTTTGGAAATATTCTTGGCTTTTGGGGTTTTTGTGTAATTATGAAAAATAATTATTTTTTTGTCTTAGGGACCATTTTGCAATTTTATTTGGAAGATATTTTCAAAAAGGACCTTTTTGCAATTTTCAAAAAATATGACAAGTGTCACATTCCCTTAGTGCCACTTGTTGGCATTGGGGTGGGGAGACTTGGAGGCATAATCTCTTAACACATAGAGGGTGGAGATTCACCCATTTGTTAGCCTAAGATTGGACCACTTGTTGGCTTCGATGGTTGACAAGTGTAGGCTTAAGATTAAGCCTAGGAAGGAGCCTTGGATTTGTGACAAGTATAGGCATGAAATTAAGTCTTGCATTGTGTATGTGTGAGAGGTAGTGCAAGAGCACCTAGTGAGTGGAGGATTCCACCACTTTTAACTTAGGGTTTTCACATTTTATTTCATTCATCTCTTTCCTCTCAAGAACCCTAACCTAGCCACCATTGAAGTAAAGCTTGGTTTAAAGCTTTAAGCTTCATTTTGGCCTCCTTCCACTCACCTTAGACTTAAAACTTTGGAATACCTTTGCTTCCTCTCACTCTCCTCTACATAACCCTGGAAGGAAAACTTAAAATTCCTTTGCTTTCCTTGGATTCAAGAGGAATAATCCTCTTGTGAGATAGGGGGTATTCTAAGTTATGTTTTTGATGTTTTATATGCTTTATAACATGGTTCATAGGTATTACATGCATTTAATCTAAGATTTTAAGTTAATAACTAATGGTACCTTACATGAAATTAAGCTAGGAATTGATTTTTGGAAAGGCAATGACTTGATTCATAACTTACCTTAATTTGAAGTTATATAGGGCTGCTTTGAAATCTAGAGACATTAGTCAATTAATTTAATTAATTTTTATTTATATGTTTCTATGATTGAAATTAAGTTTTGAGGTTGTATTTATAATGATCATGATAGGTTCTTAAGCATATATTAAATTAAGCATGTTTGGATGAGAAATGAAAATCTAGAGGAATTAAGTATTGTATTTAATTAATTTCATCCTTGTTGTATTAGTGATTTGAGTATGTATTTTGTGGATTGCCTAGTAAACCATGATTTTAGACTTGTATCACAATTGTGGGATTATGTTCTTAATGTGGGCTAACATTATTCTAGAATGTAACAAGTTATATAATAATGATTTAACATTCTTCATGCCATAGTAATTGTGAACATAGGGCATATATTGTGTTTCCAAAATTGGTTTGTGAATGGTAAATGGTTTTACATTATGTTATATGTTCATGCTAATATATATAAGTTGTTACCCAAATTGTTGATTTTGGAAACTTGGGATGTCGTTGTTATGACTAAGGCTAGGGCATGGTTCTAGTATGGGGGATTGTCTCTTTACAAGTCTAGTGCGCACATAGGGAGGTTACCCATGGGCTAGTAACCCTAAAGTAACTATGGTGTCGATTTAATCCGGCGTGATGTCCAAGTATCCACTTTAGTTGATTTCGCACTTTAATTTTCAAGTTGATAACTTTGTGACACTGTATCTTATTGTGCTATGTTAAAATTTCCAATGTCATTTTAATAGCATGGACTAAATTCTGTTGAATTGCGAATCTTATAATAAGTTAAACTTATGCATGCTCATTCCCTACGAGTAAACTTGTTTACTCACCCCAAAGTTACCGGGTGTTTTTCAGGTAAAGAAGCTTTATTGTGGGACGCATAACACTCTTAAACTTGCTAGAATTCTTGGAATATTTTTGGTGACAATGAATATGCACTTGTTAGCATATCATGATCCTTTTTGGTGTATTGTATAAAAACTTGTATTTATTGTTCAAGTCATGCAACGTGCACTTAAGTGTACCTTTTGATACTCTTTAGATGTGTGTGTAATGAGGCCAAGGGCCAAAGACACTCATATGCCATGTATGCTATTTTATTTTCATAGTTTGTTTATAGAATACATCGGATTTCATGCATTGAAGGGTCATATTTTGCATATGACATGCCATGGGGCCGTAGGCCATTCTAGCGCGTCTAATTCATCATTTTACACATGCGAGCATGATTACATCTCAAAGAATACATGGATTTCAACTTTTGAATTATTTACGGACCATTTATGATTTTTTCATGCAAATATCATACAAGAGAGCATGTTTTAAGTTTCCTTTTGATTTAGCATGTTTTGAGCGTTCGTATAAGGCTAAAAAATGTTTTGAAACTTATACAGATCAAATGTAATGTATGTGGAACCTTAGGAATGGACCGAGCACCTCTTCTATTCTCTGTAGCAGCTTTTTTTTTTTTTTGCTACAGCAGAGTGCATCGGCCGGTTGATAGCAGAAATCAGCCGACTAACACATATAGAGTTTGCATTCCAGTAGCCTTTTTGGGATTTTTGGCGTTTTAGTCGGCTGATGATTGGGGTTCGACTGGCTGATGATTGGGGTTTGGTCAGCTAATGATGGGGGTTCAGCCGATCCTCCCTAGAACCTTCCTCTTTTGATTTTTCTTGGATAGTATTATTGTAGCAACTTCAAAGAGCCATAACTCTTTCATTTCTAATCTAAATTAGGTCGTTCTTAAGTCTAAACTTAAGAGCTTGAAGTTAGATTTCCAATGGTACCAAACATGCATCAAAACTCCAACTTTAGTGAGAGTTATTGCAGTTTTAGTGAGATAAGGTTATGGTGACTCCTAAACGGAGAAGGCCATTTTGTTTTAAATTCATATCTTTTCCGTCCGGACTCCGAATCTGGTGATTCTTGAGTCCATTTTAGCTCTTTTTTCGTTGTATTTCCAATGGTGTACTTGATATCTGTCACTTCCCTTTGGAAAAGACCGTTTTGATCCTAGGCTCATTCATCTCCGTTTTTGAAATGTCGCTTCCGCATTTGTTTTCTTTGGGTTTCGTGACCTCATTGAGGGTCACATTGGTGCCTTATAGACATGTAATATCTCTAGAGACCATTGTTTTACATTTTGCATCTACATTCTGATTCATTGTTGGATTTACGTTCGAGTCACCGCTGACGTACCGGGTTGAATAAAACCTGGGTCGTTACAGAAAATCACTAAAGCCTTTCAAAGAGAGCTCTATGAGCTTATTTTAATCACATAAGGACATAGATAATTTTAAACATATAGTTCAAAATTTTATACATTTCAAATCCGGGTGATTTTTCTTCAAAAGACTTTTTAGATATGAAGTCAATAAGTCATGCACTTGATAAAAGCCATTTCATGCAAAAGCACGTAGCATTCTTATTACTTTAATTCAAAGTCACATGTGCGCAAAAACATATATTGAAGGCATTTTTCTTGATTGAACTCTTGGGAACATATTCTAGCTTAATTACTAATAGTGATCCACAATGCATATCATGATGTAGATTTGAAAAACTTATAAGTACTGGTGCTGCACATACACATCGGTCGACCGAAATGACTCTATCGGTCGGCCGGTTTACATCCCTGAAGCAATTTTGATTTACTTATTTCGGTCTGCCGGATTAATTTTTGAATTGCCGAAATAGCTACTTCGGTCGTCCGAATTAGGTATCGGTCGACCGGTTTATGTAGGAATGCAAAACCAGTAAATTTTCCTAATTGAGATAGAACTTTGACTTTCCAGATTTGATCCAATTATTTTCAAGTTCAAATAATTTCATTTTATGTGCTAGTGATGCCAAGAATGTAAGTGAATCATTTTAAGAACATAAAGGCATATAAATGACTTTCTAGATATAGCTACTTTAAAACAAATCCAAATGAAGCAGCTTTTGAATTTTTCTTGATGGCATGCAATTTCCAAATGCCTTTCACAAATTTAGTCTTCATTAACAATAAATACATGCTAGCATGTTCAAGCCACATAATCCAAGATAAGCTACTTTAACATAGGCATTTTTGTAACAAGTAGCATTCATGTCCAAATCACCAACCACATTAATTATGCCATGATTAGATGTAGAAATGATAGTATTGTCCTTATCACATAGCACAATTAAGTCACATTCAAGCTTATTAAATAAAAGCACATTTGTGATGAGGAAGGGGATATTTACTGAAGTAATTGATTACACTAGCTTTGGCATATTTTCTCAATATAGTCCACCCTTCATCCTTTCGATGTTGAGAGGAATTCATGACTTAATTTCTCTTCAAGTGCTTTCACCATCCATATTTGTGTATTCACTTGTTCTTGAGTGAAATGGATTTTGAATTTACAAAATATGCTCAAGAGGCAATTTTTTGTACCCCATTCTTTTAGGGTCCTTGTGAATTAGTACACATAGTTAAGGTTCCTCTTGGGAGTTTAATTCAATACAATACACAAATGTAATATTGTCTTTGTTCAACATGCTTCATAATAGATTATCAATTAATTTTTCTTTAGCATGATGATGCATTTTACAATTTAAATAATGAATGTTTAGGAATACATTAATACTCAACAAACCCTAACTTTTGAGCTTTAAAGGGTAAGTTTGTAATTTAGCCTTAGGGACAACCCAAACTTCACTCCCCTAGTCTTTAATAGACAATATACACTTACTCAGATGATTAGAACAAATTAAAATGCAAGGTATAACATTGCATATGCTCACAGTAGCAATATTAGTGATAAAACCCAACTTCTCAGTTTCTACCAACCACAGCCTTAAGATACTTCAACTTCTCAACAACCTAAGCATGCTCAGATGAGTGACATACATAATATAGCATAATTGTAGCATATTAAGTTTAGTTTCAGAAGTATAAACTAGAAAATCAATGCATATTAGAGGTTTGAGATATGAAAATCAATACCAGCTTCAATGTGTGGTTTCAGACACTTTTTACTTTTGTAAACCACCAAGATATTGTTGCTCAAATCTTGTTCTAGCACTAGAAGTAACCACAGCAGCTTTGGACCTCCTCAACCTCCCTTTGCATCAGAAAATCAGCACCAAGGAACCTCCTTGATCTTCACTGTAATTCATTTTAGCCCTCAAAGAAACCTCTCATAGTAGTATGCTTTTGTAGTTGTTCCCAATTGTAATGCTCCTTTGCTTTGAGAGATAAGAATTTAGAACATTTCTTACATCACATGTTGAACAACCATTATCAAGAAGCCATTTTCCATAGATGATGAGGATTTCATTAAGCAAACCTACAAGACAAACTTAGAAAATCTTTGTTTGGTACCCAAATTTTCTTGGGTCCATAAGGGTTAGACAACGACACAAAAGTTCATTTTGGAACCCAAATCTTCTTAATCCTTTTCTTCTTTCTAAATGGACAATTGTAAATTTTGTGTCCTAACCTTTTACAATAATTGTATTTAGGAGATTGAAAATAACTTTTGTCAAATGAATCATTTAAGAGCTTTCTCTTTTTCAATAAGCATACATCTTTATTACAAGGATCATATCTTATCTCATTTACGAAAGAGACCTTTCTTTAATTTCCAAGCATAGTATTCAAGTTCTCTTTTCCTTTGATTAACTTTGCTAAGATGCCATTTTGATCATCAATGACTTCCTTTGAAGAATTATATTCGAAAGTACAATCAATTGATGGTGACTCTTTAGATAGTACATTATCATTTTCCTTTTTCAAAGACTCATTTTCAATCTGAATCTTTTCTAATTCTTGCTCAAGATAATGAATTTTTATTTTAAAAAAATCATTTTCCATTTGAACTTTTTCATGTCCTTGAGAGAGATCATAATTTTCCTATTTAAGAGAATCACATTTCATAAGCATTTTTTCTAGTACACTATGCAACTCTTTAAACGCATCATGCAAGTCATTATGCTCATCAACTAACTCATTATAGGAGGCATTTAAATCAAAAGAATCATGGTTGCAGTTTACCTCATCTTTGTCGGCCATGAGACAAAGAGCAATATCTTCATGATGATCAACCATATCTTTGATGTCATTTGCTTCATTGCTAGAAGCTTGGAGAGTTTCACTTTTCCTTTGAATTGCTTCATTTTCTTTACTACAAGAGGATGAGTAAGTTCTAGAAAGATTATTCACATGATTAATAATGTTAGTAGAGCTAAAATTCATCTCATTATTTGAACCATTGTCATTTATGCTACAAGATTCATTTTCATTGATAAGCATGCATAAATTTGATTCCTCATCATTATAAGTACTACCATGGAATATCTCAAGTGAGTCCCTAATTTCTTTTGCCGTTTTACAATTTGCAATTCTATTGAACTCATTTTTGTTCAACGCATAATATAGATTATTTATGGCTTTAGCATTGTATTGAATTAATCTATGGCCATTTGAATCCCATTCTTTCTTTTCTTTAGGAACCATTATCTTTTCTACTTTTTTCATGGGAATGAATGGGCCATTAACTATGGCAAGCCAAATTCTATAGTCTATGGATTGAAGAAAGTCTATCATTATACTTTTCCAATAGCAATAGTTGGTTCCATAAAAAATTGGAGGTCTATCAATACATTATCCTTCTAGGTATATAAATATGTCATTGTTGACCACGATCGTACTCTAAGACGGTTAAGTCTTTTTAATTAGAGTTAGGCTCTGATACCAATTATTGCCCAAGTATTGACTCTAGAGAGGGGTGAATAGAGTCTATGACTAACAATGACCAATTTTCGGATTTGTAAATTTTACTAAAACCTTCTAACAATTATGCAATAATCAATATATAAGCATAAACAATTAATAGCGTAAATGTAAAGGAGATAAGGGAACAGAGATTTGCAAACATTCACACGGTAATTTTAGTGAGGTTTGGAAACTCCTACTCCTCAGCTCAAGACCCCTCTTGAGACTTCCCAATCTAGTATGGCACCTCCTTACGGGTGGAGAGCAAACCTTGATTAGAAGCAACTCCTTGCTTCTCCTTGCTAAGAGACAACCACTCTTAGTCTTCCTATGGGTTACACTAACCCTTAAAAATATGAAGCTAGCTTGCTTCTTCTTCCTTGGGCCACACCAGCCCTTACAAATTGAAAATCAGATTTGTTGCATACAAATATATCTCTCAAAGATTGATATGCAAATATTAGCTCACAACTAGAGTATAGATGAATAAATTAAAGCTCAATACACTATGAATGATATGGGATGAGAGAGTATGATATGAATAAAGAACTGATAAGCGCCGAATATTGCATATTCAAGCTTCCTTATTTGCATTAGTTAGTCCGTTGAATGAGTCTGTCTCTAATTTTCTATTATTCTAAGTTACATTTGAGCTTTGTAGGTAATTTCTTGCTTTACGATCGATGCATGTTGTCAGTATTTCATATGCTGTCATTTTTGTTAGGTTATATATTTTAGTTTTGCTATGGGACTAGCAAGATGTAAGTTTGGGGGTGTGATAAGCGTCGAATATGGCATATTTAAGCGCCCTTATTTGCATTAATTAAGTCCATTAGTTGATAATAATGTATAGTTTAGCTTTATTTGTTTGTTTTCGTTTACTTTCAAGTCGGTTCCCTCGAATGTAGCTAAAGGAATGGTTTTGACAATCTTTTAAAGAATCAAAGCAAGCCGTTGCTGGGGACTGTTATTTGACCCAAGTTTCTTGAGCCATCATGCGTATGAATGTTGTGGCATTGCATTCAAAATGACGATCACGTCACTAGACCAACCAAGGTGACTAAAGAAAAGGCTGAGAATTTTTGAAGTCAGGGCTCCGCGGGCGCCTGCCACACCATCGTGGGTTCCCGCCAATCATGATAGTAGGTTGTCTTCTTTTACGGGGCCCCGTAGCCTTCTCGGGCCCCCGCCGCAAGTTTCGCGGGAGCCTGCTGTTTTGTCCAGTGAGCTCCCTCGATTCCTGAGAACCCAGGAGCGCCCGCCGACGCACCGCGGGCCCCCGGCTGATCTGCAGGTAGCAGATCACCTGCTCCTGCTTTTGTGCTGAATCTTGTTCCCTATGAAATTTTTGTGGTCCAGATTGCTTCTAGGTGGTTGGAGCTCGTGATTGAGTGGATAGAAGTAGGTTTTTGCCTAGATAAGAGGGGGAAGGCTTGTATTTTTTCTATATCTCACATTTTGTGCTAAGTAGAAAGAGAAAATAGAGAGTTTGGAGGGTTTTGGGTGTTCTTGAGCCTAAGGTGCGAAAATGGAGAGGGATTATTCATCTTTTTCTTCATTCTTTGTCTTCATGGGTAACTAACTCCCTATCTAGGGAGGTGATGAAGCTCTATTTTGTAAGCATTGCTTTGTTTTGATTTATATTTGGGGGTTTAATGTATATATGTGACTTTTCCATGAACTAGAGCACTTTATTTGATGTAAAGGACTTCAATGTCTATTAATGATCATTTTGAGTTAAATATCTTGTCTTAGATTGTTTTACTCTCATGATTATATTGCTACATTTTTATAGTGACAATGGAGATGAGTTTATGAAAATGTTTTTATTGGCATGATATTTAGGAAATTTTATAATCTATTTCTTAGGGCCTTCCTTTAATAGATTATTCTTGATTTCTATTTCATGTGCTTCTATTGTGTGATCCAGGGCTTGATAACCTTTTGCTTAGTGAGCATGCCCAAGGTTATATCTTAGTTTAGGTAGCCAAAACATGTGATGCTTTGATAGATTATTCTTGCCTATTGATTTCATATATTTCTTGAAGGTAATGTAACAATTTAGTGTTGTTGCATTCCATGGTCATGTATACATGTTATTTCCCCAAGTAAACCATGTCTTAGCATGCTTATTGATAGGTAGTGGATTCACTTCTTTAGTCCCTTCCTTATTGTCTTTATCTCTTTACTTCCTAGCACATTATCATTTTATACATTTTTCTAATTCCTAATTTTAGTGACAAACCAAACAAAACTCTATACACCTTCATCATTCTAAAAGTGATTTTAGACACCTTGGTTGCTGCCAACTAACAGTCCCAGTGGTTTGACTTACCCGACCAATAGCCTTATTTTACAATGATTTATGCTATTGCAAAGGTTGATGTATAATTGACAACTGATCAATTTTTGGCACCGTTGCTGGGGATTGCAAACGGTTTTACAACCAAGGTTTTAGGATTAATTTTGGCTTAATTGTGAATATTGTGTTCTTGTAGATATTTTCTCGTTGGTTTCGATTAAATTATGTTTTAAGTTTTCTTGTGAGAGTCTAGGTACTAAAGGCTTGCCGTGGGAAAGCTAGCAAAATTTATAAGTCTAAAAGACTCCTGGTAAGTTTTTGAAGTCCTGGTCTCAAGGTTGTGAGTATCTTGTATGTGGTTAAATTAGAGATAGTTGGATTGTGAAGCCCTTGTTGAGGCTATTTTTGTTTTTCTATATTGCATTGGTCCTTGTCGTGGCCATTTAATTTCTGTTGTTGATAATTGAGGAGAACGGGAACATCGTATGTGGATGTTATGGTGATGTATTGTTGTTTAGATTGTGTTGTGAGTTGTTGATGTTTGGCTATAGATCACTTTCCTTACCGACTCTTGACTCGCCAGTTGACATAAATTCACTTGAAAGGGCTCTGAGAAGAAACTTTAGGGAATCTACTAACATAAGAGGAATTAAACTTGAATTTAATACAATGGCTGGTAATGAAGAAAATTTGGAGAATGAGGGGATCAGTAATAATGGGACTGAAATTCCAAATGTGGTTCCCATGACTTTTCGGGACTATTTCATCCCTACCACTTATGCTTCTCCCTCTTGCATAGTGATGCCAAATATCGAAGCCACTCAATATGAAATCAAATCTAGCACCATCCAAATGCTTCCATCCTTTCATGGCTTTGATAATGAAGATCCCTATAAGCATCTTGATGAGTTCCTTGAAATTTGCTCTACTATCAAGATGAGGGGTTTCCTTGAGAATGCACTCTACCTGCGTCTATTTCCATTCTTCTTGAAAGATAGGGCAAAGTATTGGTTAAACTCCCTCGTTGCAAACTCCATCACAACATGGGCCCAATTACAACAAGAATTTCTAAAGAAATACTATACAGTGAGTAAAACCAATCAAATGAGGCTCTCCATTCTCAGTTTTTCTCAAATTGATGGAGAACAACTCCATGAGACTTGGGAAAGATTACAAGATCTTCTTAGGAAATGCCCGCACCATCTAATTCCAAAATGGCAATTAGTGTAAGCCTTCTATAATGGTTTAACCGAACCACATAGACTCATAATTGACTCCTCATGTGGAGGGATGTTCATGTCTAAGAATGCAGACGAGGCTTGGACCTTACTCGAGAATTTGAGTGAAAATTCATTGCAACACAATTCTCGTAGGGCTCCGATCTCAACCAATGCTAAGAACACCAATCCTTGTCAACCAAAAACAATGAGGGAAGAATCTTCTCAAGTGGATATCATAGCTTATAAATTTTATCAATTAATGGAACCACATCTCTCTCCCTCTTTGTCTCAAAATTCGGCAAGTGCAGTGTGTGTATCATGCACGAGTCCCTTCCATCTCTCGGAAGATTGCCCCACACCAGAGCAATTTCCTAATCCCAATCAGGAGCAAGCAAATGCGATGTTTTCCAGACCTGGAAACAATCCTTATTCTAATACCTATAATCTAGGCTGGAGAGATCATCCGAATTTTTCATGGAAGTAACCTGCCCCACAAAATTCGAACTTTCAGAATCAAGGGCATCAAAATCAGCCCCCTTCTCAATTTCAAAATAGGCCATTTTAGGCCTCGTTAAGCTACCGTCGTCCGTATAATACAAATATCTCTAATCAACCTCCTGTGTTTCCAACTGATGAGATTTTGGCTGCAAACAAACAAATGATGGAATCTCTAAACAAATGGTTTATTCCCATACTCAGTCTATTACTAAACTTGAGAATCAAATGGGGCAAATAGCCACTTCAATGAACCAACTTCTTCAAAGAGATAAGGGAAAACTTCCCGCCCAACCATTTGAGAATCCTAGAGGGATTCATGTGATTGACGAAACCCCTCCTCTGAGTGGGCCAACTCATGAACAAGTCCAAGCAATCACCAACCTTAGGAGTGGTCGAGTTGTGGATAACAAGGTTGATGGAAGAAACAATGAAAAAGTTCTTCCACCCAAAAATCCAAATCTCCTCTCGTCTAATCCAAAGTTCACTCCTGAAAATCCAAAGTCTAATGCTGAAAATTCCAAGCTTGTCAACCCAAATATGGAGACGTCTTATGAGCCTAAGGCTCTGTTTCCTCAACGTCTCCAAGAGTCGACACATTTTGGGAACAAGAATTACAAAATTCAAGATATGTGAGAAGTTTTCAAGCAAGTAAAGATTAATTTTCCTCTCTTGGATGCTATAAAGCAAATCCCTCCCTATGCAAAATTTCTCAAGAATTTGTGCACTCAAAAGTGCACTTGAGAAGTTTTCAAGCAAGTAAAGATTAATTATTTCGTGTGTCATTGGCGACAACAAGATAGAAAGGGCCCTCTTTGACCTAGGAGCTAGTGTAAATTTGATTCCATATTCAGTTTACTTACAACTAGGGTTGGGAGATTTAAAGCCAACATCCGTGGTCTTGCAGCTTGCCGATAGATTGGTTAAGCATCCACAGGGAATTCGTGAAGATGTCATTATCAAAGTGGACAAATTCTACTTCCTGGTAGACTTTGTGGTTCTTGACACGGAACCAGTCCATGACCCAAAGAAGCATATTCTCGTGATTCTCGGCAGGCCATTTTTAGCTACGGCTAATGCTTCAATTAATTGCTGAACCGGGGTCATGGACATCACCTTTGGAAATATGCAAGTCAAACTCCACATTTTCCATGCCACTCAACATCTTTTCAAAGAGGATGATTGTTTCCTTATTGATATGGTCGATGAAGTGATTGAATAATCTCTCCCCTTCATTCTAAGCAAAGATCCTTTGGAAACTTGCATGTCTCATTTTAACCTCTCAAACTTTGATATTGGCCAAGCCATCCAAGAAGTGAATTCGTTGCTTGACATAGGTGCTATCATGGATTTCCCTCCTTGGAAGATACCAAAAGAACCACTTCCTCAACTCTCTACTACTCCTCCTGTCCCTTCCTTGAAATCTCCACCACAACTTGAGTTAAAGCCGCTCTCGGCCCACCTCAAGTATGTGTTTCTTGGTGTAAATCAAACTCATCCGGTCATCATTGCATCGGACCTTTTAAAGGACTAAAAAAATAGCCTTTTAGCTATGCTTCAAGAGCACAAAGAAGCTATTGGCGGGGCAGTGGATGAGTTGAAAGGAATCGACCCTTCTATTTGTATGCACCGCATTCATTTAAAGGACGATGCTAAACCTTCTAGAGAGGTGCAGCGCCGGTTGAATCCCAACATGAAGGAAGTGGTCATGAAAGAAGTGATCAAATTTCTAGATGCGGGAATCATCTACCCCATCTCTGATAGCAAGTGGGTGAGCCCCACTCAAGTGGTCCCCAAGAAATTCGGCCTCACCATCGCTGAAAATTCCACGGGAGAGCTCATGCCACAATGCACCACCACTGGGTGGCGTATGTGCATTGAGTACCGGAAGCTAAATTCCACCACTAGGAAGGGTCATTTTCCACTCCCATTCATTGACCAAATCCTAGAAAGGTTAGCCGGCCAAAGCTACTATTGTTTCCTTGATGGTTATTCCGGCTATAACCAAGTGGCAATTGATCCACAAGATTAAAAGAAGACCACATTCACATGCCCCTTCGGAACCTTTGCTTATAGACGCATGCCTTTTGGGCTATGCAATGCATGGACCAGATCCAAAGATGCATGATGTCCATATTCTCCGATATGGTTGAAAAGTTCTTGGAAGTTTTCATGGACGATTTTTCCGTCTTTGGCTCCTCCTTCGAATCGTGTCTCCACAATCTATCCCTTGTGCTTCAAAGATGCAAGGAGACAAATCTAATTCTAAGCTGGGAGAAGAGTCACTTTATGGTACAAGAGGGCATTGTTCTAGGACATATTATTTCAAAAAGAGGAATTGAGGTTGACAAAGCCAAAGTGGAGTTAATTTCTAATCTTCCTCCTTCAAATTTCATCCTTCAAATCCGCTCCTTCCTTGGTCATGCCGAATTTTATTGTCGCTTCATCAAGGATTTTAGTAAAATCTCTCGGCCCTTGTGTAATCTTCTTGCCAAGGATGCTCCATTTGATTTTGATGAAGCTTGTATAGAGGCTTTCATGACACTTCGCACTTTTCTCTAATCCGTCCCAATCATGAAACCGCCTAATTGGTCTCTTCCATTTGAGATCATGTGTGATGCATCCAATTATGCATTAGGTGTGGTTTTGGACCAGCGTTTGGACAAGCTTTTGTATGTTATCTATTACGCTAGCAAGACGTTCTCCGATGCCCAGTTAAATTATACCACCACTGAAAAAGAATTGCTAGCTGTGGTGTATGCCTTGGATAAATTCCGCTCTTATCTTCTTGCATCCAAGGTCATTGTATTTTCAGACCATGCCGCCTTTAGGCACTTGCTCACCAAAAAAGAGACCAAATCTCGCCTAATTCGATGGATACTCTTACTCCAAGAATTTGACATTGAGATCCGGGATAAAAAGGGAACAGACAATGTTGTCGCAGACCATCTCTCTCACCTACTTATTGAGAAATCCTCTGAATTTGCTGCAGTCCGAGATTCCTTTCCGAATAAGCAACTATTTTAGATTTCCCATTCAAGTCTCCCTTGGTTTGCGGATATTGTCAACTACCTAGCGGTAGGCAAAATTCCCTCCAATTGGTTAAAACAAGAGAAAGACCGGTTCTTCTCCCAAGTTAAAAACTTCTTTTGGGAAGATCCGGAGTTGTTCAAATATTGTCCGGATCAAATCATCCGGAGATGCATTCCCCAAAATGAAACCACAAGTGTCCTAAATTTTTGCCACACTCTTACTTGTGGGGGACATTTCAGTGCCAAAAAGACTGCTGACAAAGTCCTTCAAAGCAGATTCTATTGGCCTTCTTTGTTTTAGGATGCTTACAATTTCTATAAATCTTGTGAGCGTTGCCAAAAGCTTGGCTCCATGTCTAGAAGACACATGATGCCCCTCACTCCCATCTTAATCATAGAAATTTTCGATGTGTGGGGGATTGACTTTATAGGACCATTTCCATCTTCTTATGGCTATGAGTATATCCTTATAACGGTGGATTATGTTTCCAAATGGGTTGAGGCCGAGGCTACCAGAACCAATGATCATAAAGTTGTGATCAAGTTCATTTAATCCAACATTCTTAGTCGTTTTGGTATGCCCCGAGCAATCATTAGTGATGGTGGATCTCATTTTCGAAATCGTTATCTCAAATCCGTCCTTTCTAAGTACTCCGTCATTCACAAGGTTGCCACACCTTATCACCCTCATACGAGTGGTCAAGTGGAAGTATCTGATCGGGAGATTAAGCACATCTTGGAAAAAACGGTTCGACCGGACCGCAAAGATTGGTCATTAGGACTAAACGATGCGCTTTGGGCTTACCGGACAGCTTATAAGACACCAATTGGTATGTCATTATATTGACTTGTCTTTGGCAAAGCTTGTCATCTCCCACTTGAACTAGAGCACCGTGCTTATTGGGCCATAAAAAGTCTCAACTTTGATCTCAAATAAGCCGGCTCTATTCGCAAATTGTAACTTAATGAGCTTGAGGAAATTTGAAATGATTGGTATAAAAGTGCCAAAATCTATAAGGCAAAGACTATAACTTTTCATGACAAGCACATTGTCAACAAGTCTTTTGCCCCTAGACAAAAAGTTTGGCTTTTTAATTCTCGCTTGAGATTCTTTCCCGGTAAACTTCGTTCACGGTGGGATGGTCCATCTGTCATCATATCCGTCTTTCCTTATGGTGCAATCGAACTCTAAGATCCTACCAATGGATCTCTCTCTAAGGTTAATGGCCAATGGCTTAAGCCTTATGTTGATGGCATAGTCCCTATCCACAAAGTAGAGAAGGTCCTATTAACGGACCCAATTTACGAGGACTAATGTGCCATGCAAATCCTGGTTTGTCTAACTATCGACGTTAAATTTAGCACTCATGGAAGCAATTTTTCCATTTTCCAAGCTTCCCTCTTCCAAGTGTCAATTGCTTACAATTTCCTGGGAATTCGCTAAGTTTAACTAAAATGTGCACTTTTTTCAGAATTGTCTCATCTTGCATTCTGTGGTCACATTCAATTTTCTTAGTTATTTAGAGGTCTCTGTACCACGTCTGGAATTATGCACGATCATTTAGACATTGGTCTCGTCCAATCCAAAAATTCAAATAGCATTTGGATCTCATGGCTGTCGCTTCTGACTTTGAGCGCTTAATCTAGTTCCGGCAATTCTACGCCCATACTAAGGTCTTGAAATGCTTTCCGTCCATGTTTAGGTCAAATTCATTTTCATCCCGGCCCTTACAGGCTGCAACATGCTGCACAAGGTAGCATTTGAAGAAGCCTCGCGGTGCCCGCCGCACCCCCGCGGGCGCCCGCGAAACTGGGCAGTAGTCATCAAGTTTTCGCGGGGCCTCGTCGTTCCTCACGGGCCCCCGCAGCAGACTTGCGGGCCCCCGCCGTTCCTGGCAGGCGCCCGCCAAAATGGTCAGTAAGCTCCCTTCAATCCGCAGGCGCCCGCCGCTTGTCGCTGGTGCATTAAAATGGGCATTACAAGCCCATTTTAAACCCTCGCCCCAAACCTCTTCAACCCTCAAAACCTCTCACTCTCATACTCATCTCCACCCATTCCACCCATCTCAGTCCATCATCCTTCCCTCTTCCATCTCATTCTTGCCCTCCAATTCTTCTCTCTTCAAGCAAGAGGACTTTGCTCCTCCAAATTGGGTAAGTTTCTTCTCCTTTCTTTTTCTTTAAAATTTTCGATCAATGGAGGTTGGGATTCTATCATTGGAGGATTGGTGATTGTTGGGTGATGATTGCATGTCATTTACAAGTTATTTTTTTTGGGATTTTTGCATCTCTAACCTCATTTTGCCCCTCTCCCCAATTCTTGTGCACCCCAGGTGTTCGTAGAAATTTCTGAACCAAATTTCCTCACTCCAATGGCTCCCAAAGTTGCGTCCAAGCGTGCTTGCTCGTCCGAGGGCCCTTCTAATGTGCCTCTAACTCCAAATTGGGCGGAATGGCCAATTGTCCGCGAAGTAAAATTCAACAATGCAAATGATTTTGAACAAAATCAAGAAATGGCATGGTCAGTCCGCGAATTGAGGGCACGTGGCCTCGCATCGCTTTTCAAGCCACGCGCTCATGCCTACTACCCGTGCATGGTCCGTCTATTCTACGCAAACCTGTTCCATTCTTGTGCGGACCCAGACATCATCAAAACCACCAGTGATGGTGACGTTTATGAATTTTGCCTGGATGACTTTGCTATGGCTATGGATTGTCCATTAGCTTCGTCAGTGGATGGGGTGGGCCTACCTCTTTATGCTGAACCACCGGCTCTGCTACCTTTGGCGGACATTGTGGGAGAAATTTGTCACGGTCAATTTACCAGCAACTGAACCACAAGCACCAATAAATCTTTCTTACCATGCCGGCTGTGGTTTCTTGATTCGGTCCTGGCCAAGAACGTCCTTCCCGTGCCAGGCCATTCCGAGTGAAAGGGGGATTTTCTGAAAGCCCTCTACGCCGCTGAAAAGGAGTACGAGTTTTGCGTCCCATAGCTTGTCTGGGACCAAATTCTCAAGATTTACAATGAGTTGATCTTGGTGAGGTCCAACAGTGCCACCACCTGGGCATTTCCATTTCCATACCTTATCACCAGGTTGCTGATAAACGCCGAATATTGTATATTCAAGCGCCCTAAATTACATTAAGAAAGTCCAGTTATTAATTATTTTATGTAGATTAACTCCATTTGCATGTTTTTATGCATTTTCAGGTTAAAGTGCAAAAAGGAAGCAAAAATGATGCCTTGTGGAATTTTGAGCAAAAAGGATGCCATTTCTGAATTTCTGGCAGCAGTGATCCTGACTTTTGTCACCATTTTCGACCTAGCAAACTCAAGAACTAGACTTCAATCATAACATGAAAGATTTAGATCTCTGAATCAGCTTCCCAAATCTTCAAGTGGTTCATCATTCGGAGTTCGGAGCAGAGAGTTATGATCTTCGTAACAGAGGTGCGCAGAACTGCCTGGCAGCACTGAAGTACTGCCTTTCTCCCCATTTTCGACCAACTAGACTTGAGAATTGGGTCTTCATCAAAACATGAAGTTTTTAAAACACTGAATCAGCTCTCCAAATCTTCAAACAGATCATCATTCGGAGTTCGGGGCACAAAGTTATAGCAGTTTTCCCAAAATAGGTCAGCGCTGAGCAAGAGGAACATGTTGCACATTGCACTAAGTTAGAGTGCTCGAGATCACTTTTCGAGTGCACGAAAATCAGGCAGATTGCACTCGGAAATGGCTTAATTTCAGCCACTTGCACATTGGTTTCCTCAATGCCATCTTCCTTCTTTATGAAGTGGTTGGAGGTGTTCCTAGGAGGAGAGAGAGGGTGTGTTGGAGAATAAAAAGCTACCCAAGGGCCACACATTAGGAATCTTTGATCTTTAGCAAGATAGAGGGGAGAGAAGAGAGCAAGAAGAAGAGGGTTCTTGGAGCAAAAGGAAGGGAGCTCGAAAATGGAGGAAAAGGGCAAGCTTCTTCCTTCTTCTAGCTCACTCATGGGTAACTAAACCTCATCTAGGGAGGTGATGAAGCCTCCCCTTTTGTTCATGTTCTAGATTAGGTTCTATTTTGGGGATTATAATGTATAAACTTTGGTCTTTTCATAGTTTAAGAGCTTATTACTTCTTGTAATGAATATTCATGTTTAAATGATTGATGTGAGTTATTTAGCTTGTCTTGATGATTCTTACATTAGTCTTATTGCTTTTATTTTCATAGTGACAATGAAGATATTAACTATGAATGGTTTTCAAGGCATGTTGATTTTGAAACTTGATATTCCATTGCTTAGGTACCTCCTTTGATTGATTATGCTTGATTCTTACCTTCGTGTGCTTCATCATTTGATTGAATGCTTGATGGTCTTTTGCTTAAGTTAATGTATTTGATACTACACCCTAGTCTAGGTAGTCCAAATGTGTTGTCTTTTGATAGACCATTCTTGTTTTAATCTCATGAACTTTTTATTGGTTATGAAGCAACTATGTGTTGCTACATAATTCTTGATCATTGCTTATATAGTGTTTATCCCCAATTTAGTCTTGATTTAGCATGTATTTAGGGCGTAGGTGGATTCACTTCTCTAGTTTCCCCTTTTATTATCTCTAACTCTCATTTACTAGCACTACTATTTTATGCATTCTAAGTTCTAAGTTTAAGTGACAAACAACCAAAACCCTCTATAAACCCCTTATCATTCTAAGAACAATTCTAGACACTTAGGTTGCCATAGACTAGCGCAGTCCCAGTGGTTCGACTTACCCGACCAATAGCCCTATTTTACAATGATTCGTGCTATTGCGAAGGTTGATGTTTAGTTGATCAACCGATCAATTTTTGGCGCCGTTGCCGGGGACTGCAAACGGTTTAGCAACCAAAGTTTAGGGTTAATTTTAGTTTGATTGTGAATATTGTGTCTTGTGAATATTCCTTATGTGTTTTGATCATCTTCGTGTTGTAAGATTCTAGGGACTCGAAGCTCGCCATGGGATTGCTAGCAAATTGTAAGTCTAGAGGACCCCAGGTAAGTCTCGTGAATTCTAGTTTTGAATTGTGAATATCGTGCATGTGTTAAGCTTAGAAGTAGATAAATTGCAAGCCCTTGTCGAGGCTATTTCAATTGTGTATTTTCAATTCCAAGCATCGGTCCTTGTCGTGGCCATTTATTTTCTGTCTTGATAATTGAGGAGAAAGGGAACATCGTATGTGGAGTTGATGATAAAGATTTGTTGTGATGCTGTTGTTGTGAATTGTTGATGTTTGGCCGTAGGTCACTCTCTCTTCCCACACTTGACTCGCCTATTGATATAAATTCACTTGAAAGAACTCTTAGACGGAACCTTAGGGAACCCACTTTTACAAGGGACCTTGAAACTGAATTCAATATAATGGGGGATAACGTAGGAAATCCGGGGAATGAAAGGGCTGAAATTCCTAATGTAGAACCAATGACTCTTAGAGATCATTTCATTCCTACCACCTATGCTTCTCCTTTTTGTATAGTGATGCCAAATATCGATGCAGCTCAATATGAGATCAAGTCTAGTACCATTCAAATGCTTCCATCATTTCATGGCTTTGATAATGAAGATCCATATAAGCATCTTGATGAGTTCCTTGAAATCTGTTCGACCATCCGGTTGAGAGGTTTTCCGGACAATGCACTTCATCTCCATCTTTTCCCATTCTCCCTAAAGGATAGGGCAAAATATTGGTTGAACTCCCTTGCTCCCAACTCTATTACTTCTTGGGCTCAATTGCAACAAGAATTTCTTAAGAAGTACTATCCAGTGAGTAAAACCAACCAAATGAGGCGTTCCATTCTAAGCTTTTCTCAAGTTGATGGAGAACAACTCCACGAGACTTGGGAAAGGCTACAAGATCTTCTTCGAAAATGTCCTCATCATTTGATCCCAAAATGGCAATTAGTGCAAGCTTTCTATGCTGGCTTGACCGAAACCCATAGATTCATGGTTGATTCTTCTTGTGGTGGGATGTTCATGTCCAAGAATGCGTATGAGGCTTGGACCTTACTTAAGAATTTGAGTGAAAATTCACTTCAACACAATTCTCGTAGGGCTCCGACCGCAACCACTCCAAACAACACCAACCCTTGTCAACCAAAGTCAATAAGGGAGGAATCATCTCAAGTGGATGCCATCGCTCATAAATTCTACCAATTGATGGCATCATATCTTCCTCCTTCATTGTCTCAAAATTCGGCAAGTTCAGTTTGTGCTTCATGTACTAGTCCATTCTATCTCTCGGAAGATTGCCCCACACCGGAGCAATTTCCTAGTCCCAACCAAGAGCAAGCTAATGCCATGTTCTCGCGGCCCGGGAACAATCCATATTCCAACACCTACAATCCGGGTTGGCGAGATCATCCGAATTTCTCGTGGCGGCAACAAGCCCCACAGAATTCCCAATTCCAAAACCAAGGGCGGCAAAATCAGCCCTCTTCTCAATATCAAGGTAGACCTTTCCAAGCCTCTTCAAGCTACCGTCCTCCTTACAATCCAAATGTCTCCAATCAACCTCCTGTGTGTCCAACTGACGAGATAGTGGCTGCAAACAAGCAAATGATGGAATCATTAAATAAGCAAATAATGGATGCCAACAAGCAACTCTTGACATCCTTGCAGCCTACTCTCCAAATGGTTCACTCTCATACTCAATCCATAGCTAATCTCGAAAATCAAGTGGGCCAAATAGCTAACTCGGTGAATCAATTGCTTCAAAAGGACAAGGGCAAGCTTCCCTCTCAACCTTTTGAAAATCCTAGAGGAATGCATGTGATTGATGAAACCCCTCCTTCGAGTGGGCCGACTCATGAACAAGTTCAAGCTATCACCACCCTTCGGAGTGGTAGAGTGGTTGACAACAAAGTCGATGGAGACAAACGTGAGGAAGTTTCTCCTTTGAAAAATCCAAATTCAAGCTCTTCTAATCCAAATTCTTGTCCAAATACCATTCACGGAAATCCCACACATGTCTCCCCAAATGTGGAAACTACTTATGAGCCAAAAGCTCCGTTTCCTCAACGTCTTCAAGAGTCGACACATTTTGGGAACAAGAATTGTAAAATTCAAGACATGTGGGAAGTTTTCAAGCAAGTGAAGATTAACTTGCCCCTCTTGGATGCTATCAAGCATATCCCTCCCTATGCCAAATTTCTCAAAGATTTGTGCACTCAAAAGCGCACTTCTAGAAATCATTTGCCAAAAAAAGTGAGGTTGACTGAAAATGTTAGTGCTATCATTCAGCACAGCACTCCCCCGAAGTATAAGGATCCGGGTGCCCCCACAATCTCGTGTGTCATTGGTGACAGCAAAATCGAGAGGGCCCTCCTTGACTTAGGAGCTAGTGTGAATTTAATTCCATACTCGGTCTACCTACAACTTGGTTTGGGAGATCTTAAGCCGACTTCCGTGGTTTTGCAACTTGCCGATAGATCGGTCAAGCATCCACGAGGTATTCTCGAGGACGTTATCATCAAAGTGGACAAATTCTACTTCCCGGTAGATTTTGTGGTTCTTGATACGGAACCGGTCCATGACCCAAAAAAGCACATTCCCGTGATCCTTAGTAGGCCATTTTTAGCCACGGCTAATGCATCAATTAATTGCCGAACCGGGGTGATGGACATTGCTTTTGGAAACATGCAAGTCAAACTCCACATCTTTCATGCAACTCAACATCACTCCAATGAGGATGATTGTTTTCTTGTGGATGTCATCGATGAAGTGGTCGAAGAATCTCTCCCCTTCATCCTAAGCAAAGATCCCCTTGAAACTTGCATGTCCCATTTTGACTTCTCAAACTTTGATGTTGATCAAGCCATTCAAGAAGTCAATTCCTTGCTTGATATTAATGCTATCATGGATGTACCTCCTTGGAAAATTCCAAAAGAACCACTTCCCCAACTTTCCACCACTCCTCCGGTCCCATCATTGTTATCTCCGCCACAACTTGAGCTTAAGCCGCTCCCGGCCCATCTCAAGTATGTGTTCCTTGGTCCAAAGCAAACCCTTCCGGTCATTATTGCCTCGGACCTTCGAAAAGACCTAGAGACCAACCTTTTAGCGGTGCTCCAAGAGCATAAAGAAGCTATTGGTTGGACAGTGGCAGATTTGAAAGGAATTGACCCCTCCATTTGTATGCACCGCATTCATATGGAGGATGACGCAAAGCCTACTAGAGAGGTCCAGCGCCGGTTAAATCCAAACATGAAGGAAGTGGTCATGAAAGAGGTGATTAAATTACTAGATGCGGGAATCATCTATCCTATCTCTGATAGCAAGTGGGTGAGCCCTACACAAGTTGTCCCCAAGAAATCCGGGCTCACCGTTGTTGAAAATTCAGCGGGCGAGCTCGTGCCACAACGAACCACCACCGGGTGGCGTGTGTGCATTGACTATCGTAAACTCAACTCATCAACTAGGAAGGATCATTTCCCACTCCCATTTATTGATCAAATCCTAGAAAGGTTAGCTGGCCAAAGCTTCTATTGTTTTCTTGATGGTTATTCCGGCTATAACCAAGTGGCCATCGCCCCCCAAGATCAAGAGAAAACAACATTCACATGTCCCTTTGGTACTTTTGCCTATCGACGCATGCCTTTTGGTCTATGCAATGCACCGGCAACGTTCCAAAGGTGCATGATGTCCATATTCTCCGATATGGTTGAAAGGTTCTTGGAAGTTTTCATGGATGATTTTTCCGTATTTGGCTCCTCCTTTGACTCGTGTCTCAAAAATTTATCTCTTGTGCTCCAAAGATGCACAGAGACGAATCTCATTCTGAGTTGGGAGAAAAGCCACTTTATGGTCCAAGAAGGCATTGTTTTAGGACATGTCATTTCTAAGCGGGGAATCGAGGTAGACAAGGCAAAAGTTGAGTTAATCTCTAATCTTCCTCCTCCGAATTCTGTCCGTCAAATCCGTTCTTTTCTTGGCCATGCCGGATTCTATCGTCGCTTCATCAAAGATTTTAGCAAAATCTCACGGCCCTTGTATAATCTCTTAGCCAAGGATGTTCCGTTCAATTTTGATGACGCTTGCATGGAAGCTTTCATCAAACTTCGCATTCTCCTCTCCTCTGCCCCGATCATGAAACCCCCTAATTGGTCTCTTCCCTTTGAGATCATGTGTGATGCATCCGACTATGCATTAGGGGCGGTTTTGGGACAACGTGTGGATAAACTTCCGCATGTCATTTATTATGCTAGCAAAACTCTCTGCGATGCCCAATTAAACTACACCACCACTGAAAAAGAATTGCTAGCTGTGGTGTACGCCTTGGATAAATTTCGCTCTTATCTTCTTAGCTCCAAGGTCATCGTCTTTTCAAATCATGCCGCTCTTAGGCATTTGTTAGCGAAAAAAGAGACAAAACCCCGCCTAATTCGATGGATCCTCTTACTTCAAGAGTTTGACATTGACATCCGGGACAAAAAAGGGACCGACAATGTTGTCGCCGATCATCTCTCTCGCTTACTTATTGATAAATCTTCAGAATTTGCAGCCATCCATGATTCCTTTCCGGATGAGCAACTTCTTCAAGTTTCACATTCTACTCTTCCATGGTTTGCGGATATTGTCAATTATCTTGCGGTTGGCAAAATTCCAGCTCATTGGTCCAAACAAGAGAGAGACCGGTTTTTCTCCCAAGTCAACCATTTCTTTTGGGAAGATCCGGAACTATTCAAGTATTGCCCAGACCAAATCATCCGGCGATGTATTCCTGAAACCGAGGCCACAAGCATTTTAAATTTTTGCCATACTCTTGCTTGTGGAGGCCATTTCAGTGCCAAAAAGACCGCTAACAAAGTCCTTCAAAGCGGATTCTTTTGGCCTACCTTGTTCCGGGATGCATACAATTTTTGCAAATCGTGTGAACGATGTTAAAAACTTGGATCCATGTCCCGAAGAGACATGATGCCCCTCACCAACATTTTAATTGTTGAAATTTTTGATGTGTGGGGGATTGACTTTATGGGACCATTTCCATCTTTTTATGGCTATGAGTACATCCTTGTAGCGGTGGATTATGTGTCTAAATGGGTTGAAGCCGCGGCTACCAAAACTGATGATCATAAAGTCGTGATCCATTTCATTCAATCTCACATCTTTAGTCGTTTTGGTACGCCCCGAGCAATCATTAGTGATGGCGGATCTCATTTCCGAAATCGTTATCTCAAATCCGTCCTTGCTAAGTATTCAGTCATTCATAAGGTTTCTACACCTTACCACCCTCAAACGAGTGGTCAAGTAGAGATTTCTAACCGGGAGATTAAGCACATTTTAGAAAAAACGGTTAGACCGGACCGCAAAGATTGGTCATTAAGGCTAAACGATGCACTTTGGGTTTACCGGACAGCTTATAAGACACCCATTGGCATGTCACCATATCGACTTGTCTTTGGCAAAGCATGTCATCTCCCGGTAGAATTAGAGCACCGTGCTTATTGGGCCATAAAAAGGTTCAATTTTGATCTCAAACAAGCCGGCTCTAATCGTGCGTTGCAATTAAATGAACTTGAGGAATTGCGTAATGACGCGTATGAAAGCGCAAAAATTTACAAGGCAAAGACTAAAGCTTTTCATGACAAACACATCGTCAAAAAGTCTTTTGCCCCGAGACAAAAGGTCTGGCTTTTCAATTCCCGCTTGAAACTCTTTCCCGGTAAACTCCGGTCAAGATGGGATGGTCCATACATTGTCACTACCGTCTTTCCTCATGGAGCAATCGAACTTCATGATCCTGCAAGTGGATCACTCTTCAAGGTAAATGGCCAAAGGCTTAAGCCTTGCATTGACGGCACAATTCTAACCCGAAAAGTTGAGGAAGTCCTCTTGACGGATCCAATTTATGAGGATTAGTGCCTGCTCTAGCTTGGTCTAGCTATCGACATTAAATTTAGCAAAGCAAGGGAATAAATTCTTTCGATGTTCCAAGCTTCCTTCTCTTTGAAATTGCTCGTGCCTTAAAATTTTTTTTCTGGGAAACGGTTTAGAAAAGCCAAAAATTTGATTTTTCTTAGACCTTCTCAACTCTAATTTTCATTCCCGGAAGTCTTCATCGCTTTCTAGCAATTTCATTAGATTTTTCAAATGCGACTCATGTGCATATTTTCTCATTTTTACTAAAAAGTTTGAAAATTTTCTCAAAATTCTTCATGCATTTGAGATGTTTAAAAAGTTGAAAAATTGCAAGGTTTCAAAACAAAACTTTCAAAATTTCCCATGCATTGGAATGGAATGAATTTGCAAGTTTAAAAATTTTCTCCAGAAATTTCATTCATACATTGTGTGATGTTGCAAAGGTTTGAAAATTTTCTTACATCCACCCATGCTTTGTGTGATGTTCTGAAAGTTGGCATTTTTTCCATGCATTAGAAATTGCAAAGTTTGAAAAAAAAAAAAAAAAAAAAAAAAGAGAGAGAGATTGTTCTTTTTAAATTTTCCATCCATTTGAATGAGAGGATGTTGCACCGTTTAAATTTTTCCCATACATTGGCTTGAATCCATCAACATTGCATGCATAGGAATTTCATGCTTCTCAAAAATTTTATCATGATCCGCAAAGTTCCTTGCTTGCATGCATTTCTATATTTCATGCATTGTTGCATGCATTTCTCTGATGCATGCATTCCTTCCTATCCGAGCCCACTGCTCAAATTCTTTATGCTTCCATATATTAATGATCTCATTCCTTGAACCATCCATGCAAGCTCATGCATGGCCATGCAACAGCATTCAAGCTCCATGCCGAGTGCTTTAGTTTTCAAGCTTCACTTTAATTTGGCTGCAATTTGGCTGCCTCAATTTAGAGCAATCCAATTTCCATGTGAAGTGCTCGAAATTCCTTGCAGCTGCATTCAAGGTTTAACACCAAAATCACGAGCCTACTGCCTTCATTTAGAGCACTCTAGCTCCCATTTGGAGTGCTCTAAACTTTTTAGCCCAACTTCCGCAGCTACTGCCTCAGAATCGAGCACTCGTAGGCCAAGCTTCGAGTGCTCGAAGCTTCACCATTTGCTTAGCCTGCTCGCTGCCTAATTGTCGAGCACTCTAGATCCCCTGTGGAGTGCTCGAAAATTTCCATTCCTCTCATCTCCAACCAAAGCTCCCACAACCAAAACCACCCTCTCATCAACCCAACTTTCTTTCTCATTTCTCTCAACCCAAGTAACCCCACACATCATGCATGCACACCCCATGCATGCATGCCACCCACAACCCACCTCAACCTAACACACAACCACTCTCGGCAAAATAACCCCAACCAGCCACCCCATGCCTATTACTCGAACCATCCTCATCCCTCCATGCAACCCACAAACCAACAATTATCCAACCCCATCACGAGCCAACTTCCCAACATCACCAACCCACACCACCCCACCATTCCAAACTAACCAACCTTCCTCAACTTGCATGCACCTCCCAACCAACATACAACACCACCCACCAACCTCAACCCCACCTCCCCATCCCCACATCATCCTCACCAACCCACCATCCACCACCCTCACTCTCGACCACTCAAACCCAACAAACTTCATCCACACTCCACCACCAACCTCACCCCTCAAGCCACATCCACTCTCAGCCACCATGCAGCCATGCATGTCACAACCATGCCCCCCCACACCTTGCCAACCATCTCCACAACAAACCCACCACCAACCTTCAATCACCCCCACCTAGCGAGCAACAACCCATGCAACACCAACGCACCACCACACTCACTCTATCTCTCTCTTCAATTTCACACACCATACACCATCCCCACAATCACCTTCCTGCATGCATCAACCTCAACTCACCCTTAACCCCATCAACTATGCATGCATGCATGCCAGCCACCCACAAACCAACTAACCAACCTCCCAACCTCACCCCACCATGCCACCTCACCTCTCAACCACCATGGAGATGCATGTATGCATGCAAGCCCCATGCATGCATCCACCCCCTTTCTTCCTCCAGCAACCAACCTCCTCTCAACCCCAACCCACACCAACCCACCTCCTCAATGCACACCCCATGCAGCCTTGTCTGCACCCAAAACCACCACCTTCCTTCCTCCACACTTAACCACCCCACCATGCAACCCACACCAACTACAAAACCCACACCAACCCACACCCAACCCTCTCTGCCAAATTTTTGAGCACTCGAACCCAAGCTTCGAGTGCTCGCAGCTGATTGAGTCCTCTCACCCCTCGGCTCCCAACTCTCTGCCCCATTCTAGAGCACTCGAAGTCCACCTTCGAGTGCTCGAACCAAGCTTACCCCCCCTCCTCTTTTAAAACCCACTCCCCCCAACCACAAACCAAACACCACCCCACCACCTTCCCCCTCCCGGCACCCAACCTTCCTCTCTCTCTCTCTTCCAAACCTCAACCATCTCTCTTCTCAACATCCACCAAGCCACCCACCTCACTCTCCAATATCCCTCCACCATCGGCCCTCCTCCCAACACCCTCCCAACCTCATCACCTTCCTTCTCTCTCTCTCACAATCAACCATCCTCAACCCAACACCCACACCACTTCTCACTCACCTCAATACCCCACCACCCCATCCTCTCACCTCCCTCTTCCTGCCTTCCTTCTTGCTCTCGGATACCCTAAAATTCAGGTTTGTGTCCTCTTCATTTGTTTTTCTTTTCCTTTGTTCATTCATGGTGTTTTACAAGGAGGATGGGCTTGTAATGTTGGAGTTTGGTTCTGTTGATGCTTTGTTGTTGATTTGTTGATAATCGGGCTTGTTTGTTTGTCCAAAATTTTGGGTTTCCTCCTCCTCCCCACTCATTTTCACCTTCTCCTTTTTGTGGTGCACGCCAGGTGTTCGCTGAAATTCCTCAACCAAGTCCACCTCTCTAAATGTCTCGTGCCGGTCCTTCTCGCCCTCCTAGACCCTCTTCAGGTGCCCGCGCTGTCACTCGTGAGCGACCACGTGATCCTTGGGATCGCAAACAACTCAACTACGAACTCTCATTTCCGCTCACGGATGCCTTTGACATACTACCCATAACTTCGTGGGTTGTAGCCGAATTGACTAACCGGCGTCTGCAGCACATTTGCGCGCCCCTTGCCAGGGTTGCCTACCCCCGTGTAGTGCGCCTCTTCTACTAGAATCTCCAATGCCATGAAGAGCCACCTATTTCTCTCACTACATCCATTGATGGCACCGCCTATGCTTTCACTATGACCGACATCATTCAGGTTTCTGGTTGCCCCATTGAGTGCCCCGATGACATTGTCAATTGTGAGAATCTCCCTTTATATGAGGAGCCGGATACATTACCTGTGGCGCAGATTGTCGCTGCTATTTGCACTATTGACGATCCTACTAGGCCCCGGTCTTTTATCCGCAAAACCAATCTTCCGGAACGCCTATGGTTCATTGACACTGTCTTCAAGCACAATGTCTGCCCTTTGGTGCATAGCACCGAGCGTCGGGGCCTCCTTCTACAAGCCTTATATGCCATGGACCAAGGCCAATGGTTCTCCATCCCCGAGCTCATTTGGACCACATTTATGAAGTTTTGGCATGATGCTCATAATGCACGGGTTCCGCGAGTTGAAAATCGGAAATTGCCTTTGCCATTTTTCATCACTCGGCTCCTTCAGCACAAGGGTTTCGTTGTTCCTCCCCATGAACCAAAAGGCGAAAAGATTAAAATTTTTACCCAGCGCCGGTGGATCAATGTTCTTAGCCATTCTGGTACCCCTCAGCCTCCTGCTCCCCTGTTCATCCACGCTCCTCCTCCTCCTCCTTCTGAGGATGCCTCCACCGCCGCAGCCGCTGCAAGGGTAGAGCCTCCGGTCGACTCTCACCAGGACCAGGCTTTCATCCGGGCTTCCATTGCCGATATTCATGAGCGACTAGATCGTTTTGAGAATTCTTTGTCCGCGTGCACTCAGACTCTGTGTGAGACTTCTTCACGTGCTGAAGAAGATCGTCGTCTCGCTGCTGAAGACCGCCGTGTCGCTGCTGAGGAACGTCGTTTGGCTTCCGCTGACCGGCGTAAGACTCAATCTCTCCTCCATTCCATCCTCGCCCGTTTACCTTCTGGACAGTAGCTTGTTGCGAGTGTGGACCTTATCTTTTTGTTTCATATGTAACTGTTTCTCTTGTATCTTTTGTTTTCCTTTTGAACTGTAAGAATTTGCTATGTATAGGTTGCTCTAGTCGACATGATCCCTGTACAGCTCTTTTTGTTATCATGTAAACTCTTTTTGCAATGCAAATTCTTTCTGTTCTGTTAACTTTCGCTACATTCTTTTTCTGTATTTATGCTTGTGCTATTAATGCTGTTTGTGGTTGTTTCTTTTTGTTCTTCATATTGCTCTCCAGGTTGCGCAGTCCAATTCAAGTTTGGGGGTTTTTGTCTCAAAATGCCGTTCCCTCCCCCTGGGTATTGTTGTTCCTTTTATACTCTTTGTCATTTTTGTCTCTAACTTGCATCCATGTCCCACATTGAGGACACTGTGTAGTTTAAGTTTGGGGGTGCATCAAAGCATTCTTGGCATATTTTTGGTTTCATAATTTTTGCTAAGCAATGATAGTGTAACTTGACACTTGTCGGAGATGAAACATATGTTTAATACCTTGTGTATAGAAGCAATTGAAATTTTTGAAAATAAAGAAAAATTTGAGTTGAAATGATCATGTAGATTCAAACTAGTCTGTATAAATGTTTCAATTAGATTCTTGCTGGATTTACACTCTTATAAGCTTCACAATGCATAGATGCACATTGGAAACTTAACTGTGAGGCATGCAGCTGATCAACCTTGACCTTGGCCTAGTTAATCTGATTTGATGGACCTAATAGATGAATATCTTTGGCATGCTTTAAGTCTTAAAAAAAAAAAAAAAAAAAAAAAAAATGAATGAAAAATGACCAGTTGACGTTCGTAGCCTTTCCAACTCGAGCTATTAAGCCCTTTGGAGTGTCCCTACACTTAACACCCTAAAGCCATCTGGTTTGGGAGTTGTTGGCCTAACGCTTGCTACAAGGGTTGGTTAGAAAGCTTAAAGGACTTAAACATTGCACGGTCATTCAAAAAAAATTGTAATAAACATGGTTAGCTGAAGTTCGTAGCCTTTCCAACTTGAGCTATTATGTCCTTTGGAGTGTCTCTACACTTAACACCCTAAAGCCGTCTGGTTTGGGAGTTGTTGGCCTAACGCTTGCTACATAGGTTGGTTAGAAAGCTTAAGGGACTTTAGCATTGCACAACCATTCTATGTTTCGCTTATGTGTTGAAATAAATTGTTAACAAGCAACAAAAGTTGTCTTGAAAATAAAATCATGCCTTAGGGACTTCATGTAAAAGGGAATTCATTGATTTGAAAACTTGTGCCTTGGAATTGGAAAAGAAAGTAAAAGCCGCATGTTGAGAATCCAATTCACTTTCACTGGAGTTTGAGTTATTTCCATTTAAGAGATGACAATTGAATTATTTATATGGACTATGATGTTGATGCATGCATGTTGAAATGGTTTTTCCCATTTTTTGTATCAATGCTTCATATATGCAAGGTAGTTTTCCCAATGACCCCATCTCCAGTTTTTGTCTGTTTCAAGTTGTATTTGAGCTATGTATCTATCTCATTTTACCATGGATGATATTTTTGTAGTAGCATGCCCATGGTTGTCTTTTCATTATGTTTTTCATTGTAGTTTTGCTAAGGGACTAGCAAAATGTAAGTTTGGGGGTGTGATAAGCGCCGAATATTGTATATTCAAGCGCCCTAAATTACATTAACAAAGTCCAGTTATTAATTATTTTATGTAGATTAACTCCATTTGCATGTTTTTATGCATTTTCAGGTTAAAGTGCAAAAAGGAAGCAAAAATGATGCCTTGTGGAATTTTGAGCAAAAAGGATGCCATTTCTGAATTTCTGGCAGCAGTGATCCTGACTTTTGTCGCCATTTTTGACCTAGCAAACTCAAGAACTAGACTTCCATCATAACATGAAAGATTTAGATCTCTGAATCAGCTTTCCAAATCTTCAAGTGGTTCATCATTCGGAGTTCAGAGCAGAGAGTTATGATCTTCGTAACAGAGGTGCGCAGAACTGCCTGGCAGCACTGAAGTACTGCCTTTCTCCCCATTTTCGACCAACCAGACTTGAGAATTGGGTCTTCATCAAAACATGAAGTTTTTAAAACACTGAATTAGCTCTCCAAATCTTCAAACAGATCATCATTCGGAGGCACAAAGTTATAGCAGTTTTCCCAAAATAGGTCAGCGCTGAGCAAGAGGAACATGTTGCACATTGCACTAAGTTAGAGTGCTCGAGATCACTTTTCGAGTGCACGAAAATCAGGCAGATTGCACTCGGAAATGGCTCAATTTCAGCCACTTGCACATTGGTTTCCTCAATGCCATCTTCCTTCTTTATGAAGTGGTTGGAGGTGTTCCTAGGAGGAGAGAGAGAGTGTGTTGGAGAATAAAAAGCTACCCAAGGGCCACATATTAGGAATCTTTGATCTTTAGCAAGATAGAGGGGAGAGAAGAGAGCAAGAAGAAGAGGGTTCTTGGAGCAAAAGGAAGGGAGCTCGAAAATGGAGGAAAAGGGCAAGCTTCTTCCTTCTTCTAGCTCACTCATGGGTAACTAAACCTCATCTAGGGAGGTGATGAAGCCTCCCCTTTTGTTCATGTTCTAGATTAGGTTCTATTTTGGGGATTATAATGTATAAACTTTGGTCTTTTCATAGTTTAAGAGCTTATTACTTCTTGTAATGAATATTCATGTTTAAATGATTGATGTGAGTTATTTAGCTTGTCTTGATGATTCTTACATTAGTCTTATTGCTTTTATTTTCATAGTGACAATGAAGATATTAACTATGAATGGTTTTCAAGGCATGTTGATTTTGAAACTTGATATTCCATTGCTTAGGTGCCTCCTTTGATGGATTATGCTTGATTCTTACCTTCGTGTGCTTCATCATTTGATTGAATGCTTGATGGTCTTTTGCTTAAGTTAATGTATTTGATACTACACCCTAGTCTAGGTAGTCCAAATGTGTTGTCTTTTGATAGACCATTCTTGTTTTAATCTCATGAACTTTTTATTGGTTATGAAGCAACTATGTGTTGCTACATAATTCTTGATCATTGCTTATATAGTGTTTATCCCCAATTTAGTCTTGATTTAGCATGTATTTAGGGCGTAGGTGGATTCACTTCTCTAGTTTCCACTTTTATTATCTCTAACTCTCATTTACTAGCACTACTATTTTATGCATTCTAAGTTCTAAGTTTAAGTGACAAACAACCAAAACCCTCTATAAACCCCTTATCATTCTAAGAACAATTCTAGACACTTAGGTTGCCATAGACTAGCGCAGTCCCAGTGGTTCGACTTACCCGACCAATAGCCCTATTTTACAATGATTCGTGCTATTGCGAAGGTTGATGTTTAGTTGATCAACCGATCAGTTGCTTAAAGATGCAGAGTTTAGAGCACCTCGTGGTGAGGCGAAAGAGAATTCGGTGGTTGACTTCAACCTCGGGGTCTGGAAGGCAAGCACGGTTTAGCTTAAGACGTCCCGTCAGGCCCGCGTCCGGGGTGAGTTGGATTGGGGTGCTCCGGCTCCCTTTGTGGCTCCTGCCCCTCATGCTCATGATGCCCCCGCTACTCTAGTTGCCCCTGTTGTTCCGCCGCTGGATGTCATGACCCAAGCTGATTATCTTGCCCTCAATGCTCGTCTTGATGCGTTTCACATGCGCCTAGACAACATAGAGGGCACCGTTAAGGCGACTCAGGAAGGTCAGTAGGTTTTGAAAAGTATGCTTCAGACATTAATTGACCGTGCACCCGTCGCACCTGGCGCTTCCTTCTCTACTCCGATGATGGAGTGATTTTATGCTTCTAGTTCTTGTTTCCCTTTTTAGTAGTACTTCTTAGACTTCTTTTGGGCCTCGTTTGGCGTTTGCTTTCCGTCTTATTTTGAATTTATAAATGCATCACTATTGCTACTTTGCATGGATTATAGTTTTTAGTTGAATAAATTGCAGTTATTTTCATTCATTTTGGATTTATATGATACTTGCTGTGTATAGATTTCTTTTGATAGGTTTTTGCAACCAAGTTTGGGGGCATGCTCATGGAATTCACGAAGTGGCCTATTTTTGCACCACTGCTCAGTTCGTCTTCAACTTGGTACTATTGTTCTTGTTGCACTCTTCCTTTTTCATTATTTTTCCTTTGTCTTCTCACATTGAGGGAAATGTGACATTTGAGTTTGGGGGTGCATTGCAATTGTTGCATTTTTGAGATAACATTTTTGCTTGCATGACCATATCGTGATGCATGTAAGTTAATAAAATCATTTTGTTGGAAGCAATGATAGTGTAATCATGGAACTTATTGAAGATGGAAGCATAAGTTTAAAACTTTGTTTATAGTGGCAAATAATATTTTTGGAAATAAAGAAAAATTTGTGATGACCATGTTGATTCATATCGGTTTGTATAACCGCTTCAATTAGATTTTTGTTGGATTTCAAACTCTTCTATGCTTCACATTGCACAGATGCACACCGGGAACCTAATTGTGAGGTATACAACCCAATTGACCTTGATCATGACTCAGCTGATTTGAGGTGATGACCTTAATGAATGGATACCTTTGGCATGTTTTTTGTAAATAAAAAAAAAAAGTAATCAATGATAATGACCAGTTTGAGTTCGTAGCCTTTCCAACTCGAGTTATTAAGCCCTAGGAGTGTCTCTACACTTAACACCCTAAAGCCATCCGGTTTGGGAGTTGTTGGCCTAACACTTGCTATATGGGTTGGTTAGAAAGCTTAAAGGACTTAGACATTACACGGTCATTCACAAAAAGATATAAATAAATAAATATGGTTCGTTGAAGTTCGTAGCCTTGCCAATTTAAGTTATTAAGCCCTAGGAGTGTCTCTACACTTAGCATCCTAAAGCCATCCGGTTTGGGAGTTGTTGGCCTAACACTTGCTACATGGGTTGGTTAGAAAGCTTAAGGGACTTCGGCATTGCATAACCAGAGTACGTATCATTTTAAACTATTAAATAAATTTTCAACAAGTAACAATAGTTGTATTTTGAATAAAGTCATGCCTTAGAAACCCTATTTAGAAGGAAATTCAATGATTTGAAGGCTTATGTTTCTGAGATTGGAAAAAGAGGATAAAAGCCACATATTGGGAATCCAGTTTACTTTCACTAAAGTTAGAGTTAAATTCTGTTTAGAAATGACAATTGAAGTGTTTATATAGACTATGATGATTGATGTATAAAAGTTGAAATGTGTTTTACCATTTTTGTTTATCAAGGCCTCATATAAGTAAGGTAGTCTGTTGAATGAGTCTGTCTCCAATTTTCTGTTGTTCCAAGTTACATTTGAGCTTTGTAGGTAATATCTTGCTTTACGATCGACGTATGTTGTCAGTATTACATATGTTGTCAATTTTGTTAGGTTCTATATTTTAGTTTTGCTATGGGACTGGCAAAATGTAAGTTTGTGAGTGTGATAAGCGCCGAATATTGTATATTCAAGCGCCTTTATTTGCATTAGTTAAGTTCATTAGTTGATAATAATGTATAGTTTAGCTTTAGTTGTTTGTTTTCATTTACTTTCAAGTCGGTTCCCCCAAATGTAGCTAAAGGAACGGTTTTAACAATCTTTTGAAGAATCAAAGCAAGCCGTTGCTGGGGACTGTTATTTAAGCCAAGTTTCTTGAGCCATCATGCGTATGAATGTTGCGGTATTGCATTCAAAATGACGATCGTGTCACTAGACCAACCAAGGTGGCTAAAGAGAAGGCTAAGAGTTTTTGAAATCAAGGCTCCGTAAAAAACCTACTTCTATTCACTCAATCACGAGCTCCAACCACCTAGAAGCAATCTGGACCACAAAAATTTCATCGGGAACAAGATTCAGCACAAAAACAGGAGCAGGTGATCTATTACCTGCAGATCAGTGGGGGCCCGCAGTGCTCCGGCGGGCGCCCGCGGGTTCTCAGGATTCAAGGGAGCTCACTGGACAAAACGGCGGGCGCCCGCGGTGGTGCTACGGGTGCCCGCGGAACTTGCGGCGGGGGCCCGCGGAGGCTGCGGGGCCCCGCAAAAGAAGACTACCTACAAGCATGATTGGCGGGCGCCCACGGTGGCGTGGCGGGCGCTCCTAGATAAGAGGGGGAAGGCTTGTATTTTTTCCATATCTCACATTTTGTGCTAAGTAGAGAGAGAAAATAAAGAGTTTGGAGGGTTTTGGGTGTTTTTAAGCCTAAGGTGCGAAAATGGAGAAGGATTCTTCATCTTCTTCTTCTTCATTCTTTGTCTTCATGGGTAACTAACTCCCTATCTAGGGAGGTGATGAAGCTCTATTTTGTAAGCATTGCTTTATTTTGATTTATATTTGGGGTTTAATGTACATATGTGACTTTTCCATGAACTAGAGTACTTTATTTGATGTAAAGGACTTCAATGTCTATTAATGATCATTTTGAGTTAAATATCTTGTCTTAGATTGTTTTTCTCTCATGATTATATTGTTACATTTTCATAGTGCCAATGGAGATGAGTTTATGGAAGTGTTGTTATTGGAATGATATTTAGGAAATTTGATAATCTATTGCTTAGGGCCTTCCTTTAATAGATTATTCTTGATTTCTATTTCATGTGCTTCTATTGTGTGATCAAGGGCTTGATAACCTTTTACTTAGTGAGCATGTCCAAGGTTACATCTTAGTTTAGGTAGCCAAAACATGTGATGCTTTGATAGATTATTCTTGCTTATTGATTTCATATATTTCTTAAAGGTAATGTAACAATTTAGTGTTGTTGCATTCCATGGTCATGTATATATGTTATTTGCCCAAGTAAACCATGTCTTAGCATGCTTATTGATAGGTAGTGGATTCACTTCCCTAGTCCCTTCCTTATTGTCTTTATCTCTTCACTTCCTAGCACATTACCCTTTTATGTATTTTTCCAATTCCTAATTTTAGTGACAATCGAAACAAAACTTTATACATCTTCATCATTCTAAAAGTGATTTTAGACACCTTGGTTGCCACAAACTAGCAGTCCCAGTGGTTCAACTTACCCTACCAATAGCCCTATTTTACAATGATTTGTGCTATTGCAAAGGTTGATGTATAATTGACAACCGATCAAGAACAAAAGCTCTTATGATGCTAGAAGATGTCTCTTAGGTATAGCAACATGAAATCCTGATGTCCCCTTACTCTATTTATAGAGTTTCTACAGCTAATTCAAAAATAGAGCTATTGTACACACAGTTCAAGGCAAAATAGCCGTTTAGATTTGAATATGCACTGGTTCGGTCGACCGAAATGAAACACCATTGTGTTTCGGTCGTCCGAAATAGTTTAAGGTTAGCTATCACCCTTTATTTCAGTAGACTGAAATGATTTACCCTTTTGTTCCGGTCATCCGAAATACCTTCATCCTTTGATCCAAAACTCTCTGTTAGAATCGGTTTGTCCGTTTCATTTGCTCCTTTATTTCGGTTATCTGAAATGATTTGCCTATACATTTCGGTCTGCCGAAATGAATCTGCTGCTTCAGGAAATTTTGTTCTAAGTTAACAGATGAGATAGATTATGTATAGGACATCTGCACTTACCTTATTTACATTGTAAACTTAAAGTAAATGGACATATAAATAGTGACATTTACTTAAATGTTTTCAATGGAAATAAGGAAGTACCCCCCATTTTGATTTAATAAAAAATATTAGAAAATTGAAATTCAACTAAATCAAAATCTAGAAATTTAGTTTTAGTACAAATTTGGATTTCTGACAGTTTTGGTAAAAATGAATTCTCGTGTAGACTAATGTAAAATTGATCAAAAATTCTAATAAAATCAGTTTAGGCTATTTGAAGTATAAAGAGTTATTACTAAGAAAAAATTATTTTGAAATAATCATTAGTTCAAAAATTCATTTTTCGCACTTTGCTAAAAACAAAGATATTCATGACACACATTTTGGGGTCCTAATGTCCGTTACCAACTCATGGTAATGAAAGCTTCTCATCCCTTAATTCTTGACCAATATGAATTGTATGATTGATGTGCATGGTCTTAACATTTATAGCACAAGTGATGAGTTGTTTCAAAGCTTATGCAAGCTTGAACTAACTCACTCTTTAGTAATGAATTCATGTGCAGTTATATATGAATGAAGTACATAGTCTATTGCTAATATATATAGAAACATATGAATGATGATATGATATGCATGGTCCTATAGAGATGAGCTTCAAATGGATTCATATATACTTTGACATTGAATCCTAAACACTCACCATCCTATCTACCCCTTTCATCATGCTTTGTCCATGATCGTGTAGGCTTTCAGGAAGACTTACTTTCTTCCTTTCTTTGAGTTGCTTTCTTGCTCATTGTAGTCCAAGCTATCTTTGGATGGATTTTGCATTTGGTTCCTTGCAACTTCATGTTCCTTTTGTCTCCTTTGTTTTTCATAGATGTGATCTTGAGTAATGGAATACTTGGAATTGACTTTATGATCTTAATTGAGGTCATCCTTTAAATTTGAATAATCTATAACACTCAATGTAAACATTAGTCCTCAAACACCATTAATGGTTTGTTATCATCAAAACCTGTAGATTGTCCTTGGATGAAATCATTAAGGTCAACAGATCAAATAATCCATCATAGAAGATCTACACTTAGTGTCATTTAGCAATATCATGGTGTGGACATTTCCTCAGTAGATTATTATATCTTTCCCATGAATCATGGAGTTGTTCACCTGGGATTTGGGAGAACGCCATGATCTCTCTCCTCATTTGTGTGGTTTTACCCACAATGTAGTATTTTTTTCAAGAATTCTTGTTGTAACATGTCCTAAGTAGATATGGAATTATTTGGTAAGGCATGTAACCAGGTTCTTGCCTTGTCCTTGAGAGAGAATTGAAAAAATCGCATCTTGAATGCATTATTTGAAAGAGTGGGCAACTTGGTAGTTGAACACAATTCCAAAAACACATCTAAGTGCTTATAAGGATCTTCTGTTGCAAAACCATGGAATGTAGGAAGCATTTGGATCATAGCAGGCTTGATCTCAAAGTGGGTTACATTAGTTTGTGGAAATTGAAAGCGCGTAGGGGATGTATATGATATGGGAATGTAATGATCCCTCATTTGTGGTGGTGGTGGAGCAGGTGTTACTGGCACACATGCTTATGGTGCATTAGCATCATCAGCCATGTCTGTCCTAAAGGATTCTCCTAACAATTCAGAATTCTTTTTAGGTATTCTAATTTGCCTAAAAGTTTTCTCTAGTTCAGGGTCATATTCAAGTATTGGTTCTAATAAAAAACGGCGACCTAACATGCAATATGTCCAATTGCACAAGCAGTAACAAAAATAAAAATTCCAAGTAAAGAAAACAACAAGAACTCACAAAAGGTCCTGAAATCGAAACTTATTTTCCTTAGGCGTCTTTGTCCTCGCTGCTAGATTCCTGCATTTGAAAAGAAAAAAAAATAAGGTGAGATATCAGAAAGTCTGAAGACTTATAAATTAAAACAGAACTAATTGTAAACTCAATAAATCATTACACAGTCCTCGGCAACGGTGCCAAAAATTGTTGTTTCATGGAATTAACCAATTAAAATTACCACTCGTAATAAAACGAATCCTTGTAGGATAGGGCTACTTAAATGGTGTCGAACCACAGAGACTATTGTAATACCCCTAATTTTAAAAGGATAGTCTCAGAATTTATTTATTTGTTTTAATTGCGTTTTTAATTATTTAATTGATTATTTGGCTAATTGCTTATGTATTTAATTGATTTAAGTGTTACTTGATTTATTAGTTATTTGTCTATGTGTCATTTGTATTATTTGTTTAATTAAATTATGTGCGTAAAAGATGTGAATTAATTGTAATTTTATTTAGTAGATTAAATGTTTATTTTATTTTATTTTTCATTTAAAAGGATGGATATTGATATTAGTAATGGACTAACTAATTGGGTCACATGAGCTTCTTGGATAGGAGTCTTGATAGGCACGGATATTTACCTATGGAAATTAGTATATATATATAGATATATATATATATATATATCATATATATAAGGACGGTATTATTATTATTAATATTATTAGTTTTATTAGTATTAATATTAATATATATGGATAGTCAGTTTTACTTATATATATATAATGACGTTATATATATATATATATATATATATATATATATATATATGAATATACGTTGCTTGATGTAGTTATATATAGGTATATATATTTATTTTCCTTTTAGTTTTATTTGCCTTTTCTTTTTCACTAAGTCTGACTTATGGTTAAACTAGGATTAGGGTTATATGTTGTGTGTATATATATATAATAGTATAGGTCTGCGGGAGGTTATGTTTTATATTACGTAAGTTATAATATATAAAGAAAGAGAGAACACAGAGATAGAAAAAAAAGAGAACCAAGAGTTTTAGAGGAGGAAGAAAGATGCGGCCAAGGAAGGTGAAGGCTGAACCAAGGAGGAAGAAGGAAGGAGGATGCGCGTGAGTTAGGACCAGACCTATAGAGGAGGACGACAACATCCAGAGGCTGTCGGCGTTGAGGTTTTGGCTAGAGAAGAATGAGTTGGATTTTAATTCAAAACTTTTAAGGCAAGTTCTTCTTCTAACTCTTTCCCTTAGGCTTCGTGTTCTATACATACCTAGGTTAATTCCAGGGTTAATTAGATAATAAATCAACCTTGTATGCATGCTTAAATTGAATTAAAATAGAATATGTGTGTTTATATGTGCTCTTGCTTGATCTTGAAATTAATTATATGAAACCTTGTTTTAATTTGTGTTTATGATGCATATAGACTTTATAAATTTAGTGGGATCGTTTGAGACCTAGAACAGATAATTAGGAACCTTAACAAAGTTGATCGGAGTGATCAAAGGTCGCCGGGGACGAAGAAGATAGAGAGTAGCAGGTTAGGAGGCAGCTCCCTAAGGTCGAGAGGCGGCTCCCTCTAGGAGGGAGGCGGCTCCATTGTGGACAGAGCATGCTCCCTCGTTTTGAGAGCATGCTCCCTTGTTGAAAGTATACAGAATGTGTATTTTTGGGTTTGGATTTGATTACAGGGGTTCAAAATAGTTACCTAGACTGTAATGGAGGATTTAAATGGTTTAAATTTACCTAATTGATTTCTAGAATGCATAATCTACATTCTTATGCTAAGAACTTGAACAATATGAAATTTTAAATAAATTTATATGTTGTTAATGGATATGGATGTTTTATTTGCTTAATGTTATGCTAGTAATTATCTATGTATGTTTATAAGATTTTAATTATCTACTGGCAGTATAATATAATCATGTATTGTTTATGATTTTATTATGCTAAGGATTAATCAATATGAAATTCTAATTGAATTTACACGTTGATAATGGAGGATTTAATTGCTTAAAAATATTCTAGCAATTTAAATGGAGGGTATATGATTTTAATCATATATTGGCAACATAATATGATCATGTATATATTTGATTTCTATTATGCTTATTTCTGGATTTATTTAATGTGATATTATAACTATTGCATCATTTATGGATTGCATGCTTATATGCACCAGTATGGGATGGTGGCATATTAGGGACGGATTAACTAAAAATGTTAAGTCCTATCTTTTCATATTTTTTAGGGACGGATTAACTAAAATGTTAAGTCCTACCTATTCGTGTCAGGTCAACGAATAGTTGGATGACATACCATGGTTTACTTTTATGTTTGGATAAGACGGATTTTTATATATATAGTTATATGCCATGTTATGAGCTTGAGTCTCAAGATCATGGTTAGGGTGCGTATATTACCTAGGATGGATAACTGGTTATAGTAGACATCTGTGTGCCCTGGTAGGTCTAGGTACTGATGCCCACTTTTTGTACGATTTGCATGTTGCCTACTATTCAAGTTGAGGCAGACCTATAGTCCAGTTAGCGTCCTATAGTGTGTATCTACTTCGCTATTGTTGAGTTGACTAGGATGTATACGTGTATCAGGTCTCTATTTGAAATGTAGCAGAGTAAAACTTGTTTGTGGGCTTGACCCACCATTATTTTTCAGGTGTTCATTAGGTGTAGAGATGGTTCGTGCTGAGTAGAGACCAGTCTACTTCACTCTTCTGATTCTACATAGGAGTTTCATTTATGTTTCAGTTTTCAGATGTAAATAGTTATAACTATTACTTATTTAGTTTTAGATTTTCTAGGGGTAAACACAGGATGGATTTTTGAGTTATATTACTGGAGGATTAATTGTGTCATAAGAATTTATGAGTGAAAATATATTCTAAGGATTTTAAATATTGGATTATAATTTTGTTTTCATTTTAGTATTTTATCTATGCCTATTTATCCTTTTGTATTCTATATTCGTTTATTGTCAGTTAGTTTTGATAGCCCCAGGTATTCGGGCGTGGGCATAACCAACCCACATTCGAAAATCTGAGGGTATCACAACTGTCATAGTTTATTAAGCGTCCAATTAATAAGATTTTAATTTAGAGAGAAAAGATTGTTTGATTTGGTGTGTGTCATGAACATAAAATAAAATAAAGTAAAGAGATTAGAGAGAGAATCTTAAGGATTGACTTCACCACAAACCTCATATTATGGTTAACCGTTCAACCTTGGGATTTCAATAATTTATGTATCATATAGAATTAAAATCAATAACATTCATTTAATTTAGGTTTAAAGAAAGATATTTCATGAATTTCAGCTAGCAATAACCTATCTTCGGTTAGCACAAATTATCTACCTACCTATTTCTAACTAATGTTGTAGTATAATTCATCTTCCCTAGGATAGCCTATGAAAAGATTCATTCATGAAAAATATTGGAACACTATTGCATGATCTCTATTCTTATTATCAGGAAGCCTTTATGTTTCCTTCTTGTACATTAAAAATAGGTTGAAAACAATTTAAGAACAATTAAATCTAAGACAAGGTATTAATCATTCAAAAACCATTATTTCATTTAAACACCAATTGATATGACTTAATTGCTCATAATCATGCAATCAAAATACATAAATAATTAAATTCCCAAAGTTAGAACAATAAAACCATAATACTCGGATTCGGGTTACATTAATGCCCTAAGAAAGGAATTGGCCGCTTATGACGACGCAATATATTATCTGTGTTGTTGTGGTCTTCGTCATGATGGATCGCGTTTCTCTTCTCAGGATCTTCACCTTTAATGCTTCACCTTTAATGCTTAGAATAACTACAGAAACTCAAAAAGCCGCCACTAGATCTAGAATAAAACTAGAGAAAAAACGGAACTAAAAACAGAGAGTTTTTCTATGGCCTTGTGCCTCCTTTTATAGAAGAACTGACTTTTAATAATGCTTGGATGGGCTTTAGGTCTTCTAACTAGGTCCGTTTGGGATGAATTATGATGTAATTAAAATAAATCCCACAACTTAAAATTCTAACTTAACAACAAAGGCTCAAGCAAAGAAGCTTCTGCTCGAGCTTTTTGGCATAGGCTCGAGTCATTTGGAAAGGTGCTCGAGCCAAACTTCTGTACTTAGCTAAATTTCTTCAATTATTTTCTGAAGTGTTTTTTTTTATCAACATTTAGAATATTTTTGGGATTCTTCTTCATAGTGCCCGATAACCTTGACTTGGTGCTCGAGCCTTGGGACTTCAGCTCGAGCTTTTTGACTTTTGCTCGAGATCTAGCAACATGGAACTTCCGAAGCAACTTTTCATATTCCGAGGGATATTTTGCTCGAGCACCTTTGCAAGGGCTCGAGCACATTATGTCTCGACTCGAGTAGTAAGATTTCTACTCGAGTTATTTGGCTTGGTTACTTTTCTTGCTTCAGTTGACTTTGTTGTAATACCCCTATTTTAAAAATGATAGTCTCGGTATTTATTTAATTGTTTTAATTACATTTTATTTGACTAATTGATTATTTGGCTATTTGTTATATGTTTAATTGACTTATTTATATAATTTAAATTGTGTGTTACTTAAATGATTTATTTGAATTGAGTTGTGTGCATTTGTGTGATTTAAATATGCTTAAATGGAGTGTAATTAATTTTGTAATTTACGTGCTTGAGTTGATGATGTGTATTTGTTTATATTTTTATTTGTTAGGATTAAATAAATTGGTTGTTGTTATTTTCTTTTTACAATTTAAAAAGGATGGATATGGAAAGTAGTAATGGACCACCCCAATGGGTCACATGGATTACTTGGATAGGAGATGTAATTGGTATGGATAACTACCTATGGATGGTTGTACATATATATATATGTATATATGTATATAAGAATAGTTGATTATTATTATTATTATTAATGGTATATTTTCTATAGAGGAGGCTAGTATTTACGTGATATTAGAAAATAGAGAGAGAGTAACAAAGAGGGGAAACGGAGAGAACTGAGAGGGAGTATGAGAAGGGATTCAACCAAGAGGGCTGAACCAAAGAGGAGGAGGAAGAGATTGTTTTGTGGGTTGAACTAGGAGCAGCAGAGGGGCTTTGACAGCAGCCAAGGGTCACCGAAAAAATTTGAGAAGAAAAAGGTTTGAAGGTTTCAATTTGAAAACCTTGAAGGCAAGTTCTTCTCTCATTCTCTCCCTTTGATCTGTATTTCTATACATGCCTAGGAGATTCCAGGAAACTTAAACAATTAAAACTGAATAATTATGCATGCTTAATCGGACTAAAACAGAGGGTTTTATGATTTTAGTTTCATATTCTTGTTTTGAATGATTCTTGGATTTTTGATGCATAATTGATGTTTAAGTTTAATCTTTGCATGTTAAAACATCTAAAATAATTTAATCTGACCTTTAGCATCAACCAAGTCGACTGAGTTGGAACTGAGCCGACTCGATTGGTAATCGAGCCGACTTGGTTGTAACTGAGCCTGCTCAGTTGGGCTGCGACCTGGATTTTTGGTTTTAATTGCTCAGAATTAATTTTAAACTTATTTTAATTAATCTAAATGGGTTAAATAGACTTTGGAAAGTTTTAGAATGCATAATATACTTTATATGTTTTATAAATAATTTTTATAAATTATTTAATGGATGGTAAGTGATTAAATTGTTTTAACAATTGAAATAAATGCTTATAAAGTTTCGAATCATAATTATGAACCTTTATATAATTTATCTTAGATGTAGGTTAATTACTTAGAATGTAAGTTAACTAAATGCTATTTAAATTGTTGTATTTGCTTAAATAAATGCAAATGAAGTGGTTTAAATTGATGAATTGATTAAAATAAATGTTTAAATGATTTTATTCATGGTTATGAGTTTTATATAATTTATCTGAGATGTAAGTTAATTACTTGGAATGTAAGTTAACTACATGCTATTTAAATTGTTGTATTTGTTTAAATAAATGCAAATGGTTATCTGTATGATTTATATCATGCTATGTATGGATTAATTGATGTACTATTTTATTTTGTGCATCATTTATTGGACTGTATAGTTTAATGTACCGGTATTAGGATGGTGGCATTCTAGGTATGAATTAACCAAAGAAATTAAGTCCTACCTATTTATTTGTGGATTGTATGGTTTAATGCACCGGTATGGGACGGTGGCATTCTAGGGACAGATTAACCAAAGAAATTAGGGTTAGTTTGGTGTGTTTGAATGAAATAAAATGGGAATGGAATAAATCAAAGAATGGAATGGGAATGGAATGACCATTCTCATTCCCATGTTTGGTTGCACAGAATAACATCCTATTTTTGTAAAACATATATATATGTATATATATGTGTGTAGCCGACGTTTCATCAAATATTTTTTTATTCATTTATTTTAAAAGTGGGAATGGAATGGTCATTCCTTTAGTTGGATAGTGGAATGAATTAGTGGGAATCACCATTCTTGGAGAATGGACAAGAATCATCATCCAACTTTACAGTTAGTTACCAAACTAAAGAATGGAAACAAAAGCATTCCATTCCCACTTCATTTGATTCCATTCACTTACACCAAACATGCCCTTAAGTCCTACCTATTTTGTATAAGAGAATGGATTAACTAAAAATATTAAGTCCTACTTATATTCGTGTCAGGTCAACTGAAAAAGTTGAATGACCTAACTGGATTACTTATGATTGGATAGGATAGATTTATATATATATATATAATTATATACCATGATATGAGCTTGAGTCTCAGGATCAGTGGTTAGGGTGTGTATATTATCAGGGATGTCTAGCTGGATATAGTGTAGTTGTGTACCCTGGTAGGTCTAGGTACTCATGTCCACTATATGTGCGTTTTGCATATTGCCAACTATTAAGGTTGAGACAACCCTATAAGTTATTGTTGGATTGACTAGGATGTATACGTGTATCGGATCTCTACTTAAACTGTAGTAGAGTAGAACTTGTTTATTGGCCTGACCCATCATTATTTTTCAGGTGTTCGTTAAGAATAGAGGTTGTTCATGCTGAGTAGGGATCAGTCTGTTTCATTCTTCCGATTCTACATAGGAGATTCTTTTATGCTTCGTTATTCAGTTGTAGACAGTTATTGCTGTCATTTGTTCAGATTGATTTTCTAGGGGTCCACACAGTATAGATTCCCGAGTTGTATTAATGGAGGATTTATTGTATCAAAATGATTTTATTATTAATGAAAATTTATTCTGAGATTTAGTTATTAATTTATTATTTTAGTTTTCTTTCAATAAATTATTTATTCCTATTTTATTCTTTTTATACTCTGTGTTCAATTATTACCGATTTGTTTTTGATATCCTTGGGTATTCGGGCGTGGGCCTAGCCAACCCGCATTCGAAAATCCGGGAGTACCACATTTGTACTCTAGCCAAGGAACTTGTGCTCGAGTGGTGGTACTTAAACTTCTCCAAAATCACCATTTTGACTCCAAGCTTGCTTCAAATGATTAGGAACAACTTTTTAAGCTTCGATATCAGTCTTTTTTATCATAAAATCCCAGTTTTAACCGTTTCTTTGGGAAAGTACCTACAAACACGAAGTAAATATAAATCAGTCTAAAACTAGATAAAAGTACTACTTAAGGTCTTAACATACGTATATTTAGGGGCTCGAATATGCAATATTAACACTTATTAGACGCCTTGTGTAAACGTTGCCCAGTAATTGCAAATTCAAAAAAGGAAAAATTAGAGTAGCCAAGGAAATTTACATCCAGACGCCTACGTCTGCATCCGGACACCACATGCCAAGAATTTGAAACTTAGGCACCCCAGTGCATGCGTGGCACATAGCTTGACAAGTTGTGTTTGGATGCCCATCTTATCATCCGAACGCTAAACTGCGAATAAATATGGATATTTAAATTTTTAGTTATTTTTCTCTCTCTTCTCCAACTTCAATGCATGAATTTTGACTGATTCTGGCTAGTGGGGCTATATACATCTCCATATTGTATTTCATATCATTCATTTCATTATTCAAAATTTGAATGAATTTTGGAGAGAGAAAGTGAGGAATAACCAATGTTTTTTAGTGTTCTTGGGAGGGGCTGCATTGGAGCTGAAGATGGAGGCTTCCTCTTCAATCCTTGAAGCATCCACCACTACCACCAGGATGAGCTAAATCCCTTCCTAGGGGATTGAGGTAGCCTTGACCAATTAACCATGTAATCTTTGAATTTCAATTTGAGGAAATAACATTGTATGTAATTGATTTCATGAATAAGATGATGGTTTACATTGAAGAAATGTATGATCTGAACTGAATTCATATATATGAGTATATTTATATGCTATTCTTTTTCTTAGAACCATATTTACATAGTTGTACTCTTGATATTCTCATAGTGACAATGAGGATTGATTTCATGAAATGGTTTTATAGGCATATCATGTAGGAATTTAGATAAATTATGATAAGGAAAGATGAACCATACTACACCTTTAGATTAATGTAGTTAGGTGGTGTGTTGCCGTCGGTTGCACCAAAGTTTGCAAAGATATGAACTAAAAGTGTGAGTGTGCAATGTGGCCAAGTTTTAAATTTGTAAAAGCCACCACTACCTCTAAGTAAAACTATAGCTAGGGTGAGTAGGGATCGTCCCAAGGGATTTCAGGCACTAGCAATGGAAACAATGTATAGGGTTAATAGGTCGAGTGATCAAAGATTGGTTGGATTGATTGATCAAGCTATTGTGCAAATGAAATTGAAGTAAACAAAATTCAATGATTAATAAAGTAGAGAAAGATATAGAGGGGATGACTTGGGGTACTAGAGCTCACCACTAAGCTTGACTTCATTAGACACTAGCAATTATATATTAATGGGGAAATTGACTTATAACTTGTGTGTGTGTGTGTGACATTAATTGAAACTAGGCATGGATGGCAAATAAGCATAGGTTGTCAAGCCAAATCAAATGGAAAGCACAACCTATCATATGAGACCAAAATCCATTCAATGAAACCACAATTTATGCACACACAACTATCTAGAAACATACACCAAATCCATTCATAAGTATAGAACACTAAGGAACAAGAGTAGATTGTCCACCTATCTATGAATTTAAAACAATTACACTACATCTACACCAAAGATATGAAATTTAACTAAGTAAGCTAAAGTTATGGTACAATCCATCAAGAAACAAGTGTGAACTATCAAATAAATTGCAAGAGTGTTCAATTAAGCTCTATGTTTTGACCATCTTTAGATTAACTTCATCCATACACATAGACATGCATAAATTCCACTAAATCTAGAGAAAAGCACATGAATCATCCATTCTAGCATACATAGACATGTGGTTAGAAGTAGATAATCAATTGAAAGCATTTATCCATACACATCAAGTAGAAACCATAAGATATATATATAAATCCAAGATCAAAACATTGTTACAAATACATCCCCAAAAATATATAAAGAACTAAGTCTAGGAAGCAAACTTAGGGGCTACTGTAGCCCTAAGTAGATGTCTAGCCACTCATTGAAGTAGTCATCCAACACACAAGGGCTATCGTTATGGTAGGAATGACCTCCTTCTTGATGGAAACCCTAGAAAATGGAAGAACTCCCAAAATGTGTAAAAGCTCTCTAATCTCTAGCCTCCTCTTCAAGATATAAAAAATACAAGTTATGAATATCAACTATCTCTCTCTATATATGCTCTAAAAGTGGATCTCAATCCTTATATAGGTAGGTCAAATGTCACACCAATGGTCTGGGCTCGTACACCAAGGTCCCTCCAATGATTGCACCGTGAGCCAACTTTTAATGGGCTGGAATCTATTTTTTTTCGGACTTGAGGAAGTTCGATCGATCGAACTGTGTTGAGATCGATCAACATGGCTGAGATCCATCGAATGCTGCAGAGATTGATCTTCCATGGTGGCTCCTCTTTGAATAAAGACAAATCTCTGAGGTATTTTTGGGAAGAAGACAAAAGTGGTAGATGGTGGCTGGTGTGGATTAGGTCGAATCATTTCGATCGATCTGGAAAATGTTGGATCGACCGAACTTGTTGGATCCTTTTGGATAAGGACAAGGGCTTGGATCCATCTTGAATTGTTTAGATCGATGAACTTTTGATCGATCGAAGATATGCTGAGATCAATCGAACATGCTAAATTTCCACATTGTGCTTCATTTTGCTCCCACTTTGCTCCTTTCTTCCATTCAGCTTAAGTTAACTCCTTTAATGTTCTTATTTGGCTGAATTGACTTATTTTTGGGATAAGCACCTGAAAAGGGTAATAACATGAAATTAGAATAAAATGGGAAAATAAGATAGATAAAGGTCTTAAAATACCTTAACTTAAGGGGTTTAAATGTGCACTTTTCAGCGCTCATCACACCCCCAGACTTAAATATTGCTAGTCCCTAGCAATGAACTACAAAGTAAAGGAATGAATGAACAACTATACAGCTATGAACTAGAAAGTAATAAATGGATAACACCATTTTCGTAGGGAACACGATTGCATTTTGCATATGCAACAAGCCTTTTAAACCCCTAGGTTACCCCTAGTGGAGGAGTGAAATCTCGTGAGGGTTTCCAGAAATGATACCCACAAACATTAAGCTCATTCTCACTAAAGAGGCACCAATATTGCAAACAAGTATTGGGAGAAAATTACCTCAAATATGAAATTTTCAACCATTTCTATGTAATCTCCCAAAATTTCAAAATCAAGCAAGCAAGTGTAGTCCTCCACACATCAAGAAAATGATCTTGCAAATTAAAACAACTCTAGAATCATTTTTGAGTGGACCGGCATCAAATATGTTGTTATCTAAGCCAACTAAAGAAATGATCACATCCTTACCCTCAAACTAGCACACAAATCTAGTACTGATCATTAAGACAAAGAGTGGACCTTTTATTAAAGCTTTATTCATCTAGGTATGCTTATTCTTTTCACTTGATTTTTTTATTTTTTATTTTTTTTTATCCCTAAGGATCAAAGATGGAAGCATAGTGCAATGTGTTGATCTATTAAACTTTCTAGCGAACCATGAGGTCAAGCGTTAGGTCAATGACTCCCAAACCGGATGGCTTTAGGGCACTAGGTATTCAAACACCCCTAAGGACTTATAAGCTTAAATCAACTAGGCTACAAATCAAAACAGCCTCCATCTAATCATTTCCCACTTCTCACCTTTTGGGAGAAGTCCTTACTTTTTTATTGCTTTTGTAACTTTTTATTTCTTTCTTTCTTTATTTCTTTTATTATTTTTATTTTTTTTTATTTTTTATTTTTAAATCCACTTATTAACGGAGAGTTTGGGCCCTCTACCTTTTGGCACGAGAAATTCAATGCTTGATTGGGCTAGAATCCAGGCTAGTCAATGAAAAGGGTTTGTTATCCACTTTTATCAAGAATGAAAGCTTTGAATGCACCACTAGCCCAATTGGGATATAACCAATTCAATAATCAACAAAGCATGTACCCCACAAACGAATGCTAGTGTGCGCCTGTGCTAGTGTAGAATCCTAGAGTGAATCTCAAAACAATCACAAAATCAGGATGATGTGGACCACAAATGCCAGCAAGATATCAATCTTTCGAAAAATTTACTCTTAAATTGTATCCACAAAGTATACAAGGAGTATTGGACTCTCAAGTCAAGCAATTTTTAAATTCTAAGCAATATAGTCCTCAAAAGATCAAAATCATAGCTAGTCATGGACCAATTATAAAAATCCCTCAAATACACATGTCATGCTCAAAATTTTGAATTTAAAGCAAATACTGTAAACAACACCCATTAGCCCTAAACTTAAATGGCACAGTGTCCTCAATGTGCAAAGAGAACAAAGGAAAGAGTATACCAGTGTGGCTATGGCAAAGAAGGCCAGGACAGAAGTATCTAAAATGGGTGGTATAACCCCCCCAAACTTGGGATTAACTGTGGTCTTGAAAAAATGGCACTGGTAGAAAAGCTGATTAGATAACAAAGGGGATAATAATGGTGCACAGTGGACATGCAAGTAAAAATGGGATAATAAATGAATTAATGATAGAGGAAAAGGGTGGACCTGAAAATTTCGGGCAGCACTCTCTCACTGAAGTCACTAGGATGCACCTGATACTGTAGTTAATCACAGACAGATATATCAATAGTAAAATATGACATCCAAAAGATCATGCATAAAATAGGAAAATAAGAACAGTATATGGTACATCACAGTAATAGGGCCGACAGACTGGCCGCAAAAATAATATAATTGTATCAAAAGAGCAGGAATGTATCACAGATATATAACATGATAAAAGAAAAGAATAAAGATCAGGCAGATGAAGTAGGGCGAGTGGGGCATGATCCCTTGATATCTCTAGATATGCCCTACAGTGCAGCTAAGACATCAGAGTGGAGAGATGCCACATCTGACTGAAGAGAGACAACTGCGTCCTCCAAGGCCTGGATACGCTCTCCAAAGCCGGGTGTCGGTGCTGGGGCCTCAGGTACCACTGGATTAGGAAAATGATATGCATCCTGAGCCTACTCCTGGAAATGTAATGGTGACCCCACTAGAGAGTGATGTGGGATTTCCTTTGCTGGAGGTTCCTGCTCCAAGTCAATGTTCATATGTACTGCAGCCGCCGGTGCGACTGCTGGATCGTCTGCTGCTGGCTCTGCTGCTGCCATCTCCTCCTCCTCAAGCTCCTCAGATACTAGAACAGCGTCCTCCACTAGACTCTTAGTAAGAGCATTGTAGTTCTTATTCCACTTCTTCTTGCCATAATGGCAAGCTCTTGTCTCTGGATGCTCATCTGGGTGGAAAGGATAGCGCTGATCTCGTAGGATCTGAGTAATAAGATGGCCAAATGGGAGGAAAGTGGCCCGCCTGGGCTTGGCCTTGCTAATGTAGGTCAAATACAGCCTCATCATGACACTCTAGTAGAGTGCTGGCATAAATACTCAGTGGCCTGTGTAGAATGAATATAAAGCCACTAAAAAGTTTGAACGCCTCTGGATCTTATGGCCCACCATAAATACGTTTCGGAATAGTACCGAATCGTAAAACCAAAGGTCATCGGGCAGATAAGTCCGGGTGGCGAAAGTCTCGCCATCGGCATAGTGGCCAGTCAGTGCCACGGCTATGTCTGCGTAAGAAGGCCTCTACTCCAAGAGAGGATAATAAACATCGGGAGGGCAGACATGCGGGTATCGGGAAGATCTGGCAAGAATATCAAGTGTGATCCAGATGGGGTGGCCATCAATAGTAGTGTGCAGCTCTGACAGGTTACTTGGGGCCGGCCAAAGGTTCTGGTAGAATAACCGAACAAGCCGCGGGTAAACTGGATATGTGGCTGGGGCCAATATAGCTGAAATGCCCCTCCGGTCACTATCATCGTAAGCGGACCGGGTCAGGAGGTATCGGGAGAAGAAGACAATGTTAAATATTGACTCATGCGCCACCTTAAGGCGTGAGTATCTCTTGGTAGGTTTGTCGCAGATCTGGCCTGGCTGTGCTGGTGGTGGTGAGGGAAAAGGTATATATGTAGTCTCAGCTGCAGAAGATGATGCAGAGGCTGAAAACTGTAGTCTAGAGTTGGTTGATGGGGACTGAGCTGGATCTGCCTCTAGCTGCTCAGCCTCATCAACCTGCTCTAGAGCTGGCTCTAAAATGGGGACCTGAACATGAGATGGTCCTGCCTGCTCCTCTACTCGCTGCCTTACTCGGCGTGGATAATGCCTACGGGCAATAATCTTTACCCTAGCCATGGCCTGCAAAATAGAAAGAAAAACACTTGCAATATAAGTTAGTACCGGCATAAAGAAATAAAGCACAGTATATAGAAACATGTAGGTCAAATAAGATAGACAACTCAGAATAATAATCATGAATCTATGCAAGTGATGATGCAGCCGAATAAACAGTGACCAAGTGAAATATGCTAAACAGGATAAGTATAGAATGCATCCAATGTGGAAAACACAGGCATTGGGTATAAATAAGATAGCATGAAACATAAAAGATGGTGTGTGAAGTGTATAGGTAAATCTGTGAGGTTCGATCGAACTGGAAAAAAAATGAGATCGATTCAAGTTGGATCAATCTGGACTTAAGTGAGATTGATCTTTACCAGATTGATCTGAGAAAAATAGAGATCGATCGAACTATGCAATGAATGCAAACAGTCACAGATCTGTGACGTGGATGGCACGGGGGCACCCAAGCAAGCTTGTGGGGCCCTCTCACATAATAATAACACAATATGGGTCACTTGTCAACTCAAAATCACATTTGGAATCAAATATATACACAAATCTATATACATATATAGACACATATATATACATGCTTCATCAACTCAAAAATGGCAAGAATCAAACATGGGAAGCTCAGATCTAGTATGGAAACATCACAAGCATGTAAGTTGAAGCTTGAAAATGAAATGGAAATACAAACTTACCTAATCTGAGGAGAGAAGTGGATCGGGAGAAAGGTAGATGAGGGAGAGAGATTCGAGGCCTTGGGAAGCTTGCCGGAGAGTTCGCCGGAGCTGAAAGGGATGGGTGTTGCAGTGGCGAGGGTTGAGGGTCTGATATCGATTTACAAATCGATCAAAATGACCCTAAGGTTTTATTTTAAAAACTGGTCCCGACAAGTTCGATCGATCTGGAAAAATCTCAGATCGATCGAATATCGATCTTAAAAGAATACAGATCGATCTATGCTTTAAACGACAAAGTATTTTTGAAATTTTTTATTTTTATTTATTTATATATATATATATATATATATATATATATATATATATTATTTTTGGATAATAAAATTAATAAAAATCTTTTGGAATTTTTGAAAATATATTTTTTATGATAAAAATAAAAATAAAAATAAGATAAAATAAAATGAAAATATTTTTAGGTTTTGAAAAATTTCCTAAAATTAAAAATATTTATGAAGTTTCTGAGAATAAAATGAAATAAACTAAAAATTCAGAATATTTTTTTGGATTTTTATTAAATTAAAGTTCAAAAGTCAAATCAAAGTCAACAAAAGGGGGTACAGATCGATCAATGTAAGATCGATCTGAAAGATACTTTGATCGATTGAACAGGTGAAAACCTGCAGACAAGTTCGAATGATGCACAGAGTGGCCTTTTTCATGGATCTCAAAAAAATTTCTAAGTGTGGAGTGAAGATCGATCTAAGAAAAAGTTGGATCGATCTAGAAACTTTCAGATCGATCCAAAGAAATTTTCGATCGATACACAGAGAGCTGATTTATGCAGGATAATTTCGATCGATGGAACAGAGGGATGATTGGATGCAGGAAGGAATGTTCGATCAATCGAACCTCTTTTGAGATCGATCGAACAGGAACAAAATGTCTAATTTCAGAATGAAAGTGCATGCATACTCAATCATAGTTCCTATCAATGTGTATAAACCCCAAAACATATCTAGACGACGCAAAAAATGAAATGTAAAATAGAAATGAGGGAGGAATAGGGTTGTAAACCCTACGAAGCATTTACTAGTCTTTAACGTCTCTAGCAAGACGTTGGGCTCTTTTAGCACGGATCAAATATCTTGTTATGCAACCCCTCCTTGAGGGGGTGAATGGATTTTTGAATCCCACCCAACAAATTGCTCCCTAAGGAACTCATTGGATTTGATTCGAATGACATTGACGGTCCTTGGTCAACATAACTCTTGGGCTTCCATGCCCTTGGAACACTTGACTTCAATGCAACTTTCTGTGCTTTCAAGTTGGTAAACAAATGATAGAAATGTTCAACATCAAGTAAAGACTTAACTTCATCAAATTTATGGTTTACACACTCTTCTACAACACACATTTCTTCATGTTGGTCCATTGAATTCGGGGTTAGGTTAAAAATGTTCAACTTCACTTTCATATGCCCAAATGAGATTTTCATTACCCCCATTCTACAATTGATGTTGGCATTTGAAGTTATCAAGAATGGACGGCCAAGGATAACGGTAATTTGGCTTTTGGGATTCGGAACCAGTTCCGTGTCAATGACAATGAAATTGACCGGGAAGAAGAACTTATTAATTTTAATCAAAACATCCTCAATGATACCCCTAGGCTTTTTGATTGATCGGTCGGTAAGTTGTAAAACTACCGACGTAGGTTTCAAGTCTCCTAAGCCTAATTTGACATATACCGAGTATGGAAGAAGGTTAACACTTGCACCTAAGTCTAAGAGAGCCCGATTGATGACATGGTCACCAATAATGCAAGAAGTAGTAGGTGAACCAGGGTCTTTGAACTTTGGGAGAGTGTTATGTTGCAAAATAAAGCTCACTTGCTCAGTCAAGACCACTTTTCTTCGTGCTTGGCTTTTGTTCTTCCTCTTTTGGGTGCAAAGATCTTTTAAAAACTTGGTATAAGCTGGAATTTGCTTAATTGCATCCAAAAGTGGGAGATTAATCTTCACTTGCCTAAACATTTCAATGATTTCATTGGTCTTGGTCTTTTGTTTATCAAGATAAATAGATCATTTCAAGGCATCTGGAAATGGAGCTCTGGGCTCAAAAGTTTTTTCAAAATTTTTCTTTGAAACGTCATCAACACAAGAATTTTTCAAGTCCTTTTTCAAATCATGCTTTGATTTATCTTTCAAATCATTTCTCAATGCTTTCTCAATATGATGATCATGCACATGCAATGAAGGAAGAATAAAATGTGAAACGGGATGGGTGTCAACTTTTGGTTGCACCGGTTCACTCTCTTTATTGGACACACCTACTTTGTTGTCCATAATATTTCCACTTCTCAAGGTTGTCACCGCATTGACATGCTCAATTGTGGGACCTTCCGGTGAGGAATGAGTCTCCACAACACATTGTTGCTTTAGTGAGGCATTTAAAGGCATTTTTCCTTTCTCTCTAGCATTTAAAGTACTTGCTATTTGCCCTACTTAGGTTTCTAGCTTAGCAATGGATTGAGAATGAGAATGAAGCAATTGAGTGTTCGCCTCTAGAGTGCCTAAAGCGGTCAAAACTTTCTCTTCGAAAACGGGACTCATAGAATTTCCTTGAGAATACGATTGATTTGGGAAATGAGAATTCGATAATTGGTTTCCATGTGATTGAAATGATGATTGTCTAAAACCTTGGGGACCTTGGCTTTGTATTGGAGGCGGAACATATTTCCCTTGAAAACTACCTTGGGGAGGGTCCAAGAAAAGTTCAGATGGTTCCTCCAACTTAGATTATAATGATTGCCATAGGCATTATTCCCTTGGTTAGCAAAAATAGTATTTGCTTGCTCATGATTGTCATTTTGCACATGTCCATGGGGACAATTGGAAGTAGAATGTAACACACTAGAACAAGTCATACATGACTCATTACATACACGATGATGAACAAGATTAGGGGAGGAAGACATTTGATTCGCCGAAGTTTGGTTGATCAAAAATTGATCAAACCTTTGAGATAAGGATTTCATCTTGGCGGCTATATCATTGGAGTTGTCAACTTGGTACAAGCCAACATTCTTCCTTCCACCTAGATTTTTACCATTTTTAGAAGATAAGGACCTATGCATTTAATTCTCACTCATACTTTCATACAATTGCCACACATCATTTTCATGCTTATCAAGATAAGAACCACCCATAGATGCATCAACCATACCCTTGTGATTATCCGGTAAACTTTTAAAGAAATATTGAACTAATTGCCACTTAGGTATGTCATGATGTGGGCACTTCCTAAGCAAGTCATTGAATCTTTCCTATGCCTCATGAAACATTTCCCCACCCCCTTGAGAAAATTCACGAATTGAAGTTCTCATGGCATTGGTCTTTGATACCGGGTAGTACTTCTTTAAGAACCCTTGTTGCATTTCAGCCCAAGAAGTTATCGAAAAAGGCCTAAGTTTGTTAAACCAATATTTTGCTTTGTCTTTGAAGGTGAAAGGATAAAGTTTGAGTCTTAACACTTCTTCCGGCATGCCTGTGTATTTTATGGTGGAACACACTTCAAGAAACTCATCCAAATGCTTATAGGGTTCTTCACTTAGAAGTCCATGATAGTTAGGAAGCATTTGAATAGTTTGTGGTTTGATTTCATAGTGATGTGCTCTAAATGGGGGCAATTGAATGCAAGTGGATGCATTATATTCATTAGGCAAATAATGGTCTCTTAATGCAATGGGAGGATTCATAATTGGTGGTGCTACACGAACACATTGATTAGCTTGAACCATAGGAGGTTGTGGAGCAAAGATTGGTTGAGGCATTCCCAATGGAATTTGGACTTCTTGTTGTGGTGGAATGAATGGTCTAGGTATGCCTAATGGTACTTGGATGTTGTCATGATGTACATTAGGGTGGAGGATGCCTTGTTGGTCTATATAACCAAGGTCGTCCACATGGTCGTCATTCAAATCCTCCATTGGTGAAATGGAGTGATGAGAACTACCTCTTCCCCTAGGATTACGAACAACCGATTCAAGATGAAAATTAAGAGAGACAAGAGTAGGATTTAATAACCTATGACTATGCATGCACTAGCAAAGACAATAACAAGAAATAAGCAAGTAACAAACACTTCGCCCCAACAATAAATCAACAAATCTTCACATACAATGATCCCATACTCCTATGCCTGGAAAACATGTAAAGAAAAGTAAATTGCCTCCACGTGAGCTCACGATTTATCTAAGAAATGAAAAACAAGCCTTCACGCGGACCGACGATTTAACTAGAGCTTGAGTTAGAAAGATCTCACAAAGGGTCCTTAAGCAACTTTAATTTAACTTTCAACTTTCTAGCCTTGCTTTGCTTTGCAAGTTTTTTAGATTTTTAGTCTTTTTGCCTTGCTTAGCTCCACTTGGCTTCCTTGCTCTTCAATTCTCCTTTGCTTGATTTCCTTCACTTAATGCACCTAGTTAATCAAGAACAAACACAATAAGTAACTAAGAAGAAAATAAAGAAAAAAAAAAACACGATCAAACAAGTACTAATTCCTATTTGTTTCCAAAACACGATGTTGCCAATTAGATCCCCGGCAACGGCACCAAAAACTTGGTGTGTTGCCGTTGGTCGCACTAAAGTTTGCAAAGACATGAACTAAGAGTGTGAGTGTGCAAGGTGGCCAAGTTTTAGATTTGTAAAAGCCACCACTACCTCTAACTAAAAATATAGCTAGAGTGAGTAGGGATCGTCCCACGGGATTTTAGGCACTAGCAATGGAAACAATGTATAGGCTTAGTAGGTCGAGTGATCAAAGATTGGTTGGATTGATTGATTAAGCTATTATGCAAATGAAATTGAAGTAAACAAAATTCAATGATTAATAAAGTAGAGAAAGATATAGAGGGGAGGACTTGGGGTACTAGAGCTCACCACTAAACTTGACTTCACTAGACACTAGCAATTGTATATTAATGGGGAAATTAACTTGTAACTTATGTGTGTGTGTGTGACATTAATTGAAACTAGGCATGGATGACAAATAAGCATAGGTTGTTAAGCCAAATCAAATGAAAAACACAACCTATCAAATGAGACCAAAATCCATTCAATGAAACCACAATTTATGCACTCACAACTATCTAGAAACATACACCAAATGCATTCATATGTATGGAACACCAAGGAACAAGAGTAGATTGTCTACCTATCTATGAATTAAAAGTAACTACACTACATCTACACTAAAGACATGAAATTTAACTAAGTAAGCTAAATTTGTGGTACAATCCATCAAGAAACAAGTGTGAACCATCAAATAAATTGCAAGAGTGTTCAATTAAGCTCTATGTTTTGACAATCTCTAGATTAATTTCATCCATACACATAGACATGCATAAATTTCACTAAATCTAGAGAAAAGCACATGAATCATCCATTCTAGCATACATAGACATGTGGTTAGAAGTAGATAATCAATTGAAAGCATTAATCTATACACATCAAGTAGAAACCACAAGATATAGATATAAATTCAAGATCAAAACATTGTTACAAATACATCCCCAAAAATATACAAAGAACTAAGTCGAGGAAGCAAACTTAGGGGCTACTCTTGCCCCAAGTAGATGTCTAGCCACTCATTGAAGTAGTCATCCAACCCTTAAGGGCTATCTCCATGGTAGGAATGACTCCCTTCTTGATGGAAACCCTAAAAGAATGAAAGAACTCCCAAAATGTGTAAAAGCTCTCTTATCTCTAGCCTTCTCTCCAAGATATGAAAAATGCAAGTTATGAATATCAACTATCTCTCTCTATATATGCTCTAAAAGTGGCTCTCAATTCTTATATAGGTAGGTCAAATGTCACACCAATAGTCTGGGCTCTACACTAAGGTCCCTCCAATGATTGCACCATGAGCCAACTTTTAATGAGTTGTAATCTATTTTTTTTCGGACTTGAGGAAATTCGATCGATCGAACTGTGTTGAGATTTATTGAACATGGATGAGATCCATCGAATGCTGTAGAGATCTATCTTCCTTGGCGGCACCTTTTTGAATAAAGACAAATCTCTGGGATATTTTTGGGAAGAAGACAAAAGTGGTAGGTGTGTGGTAGGTGTGGATAAGATCGAATCATTTCGATCGATCTGGAAAATGTTGGATCGATCGAACTTGTTGGATCCTTTTGGATAAGGACAAGGACTTAGATCCATCTTGAATTGTTTAGATCAATGAACTTTCGATCGAGCGAAGATATGCTGAGATCAATCGAACATGCTAAATTTCCACACTTTGCTTCATTTTGCTCTCACTTTGCTCATTTCTTCCATTCAGCTTGAGTTAACTCCTTTAATGCTCTTATTTGGCTGAATTGACTTATTTTTGGGATAAGCACCTAAAAAGGGCAATAACACGAAATTAGAATAAAACAGGAAAATAAGATAGATAAAGGTCCTAGAATACCTTAGCTTAAGGGGTTTAAATACGCACTTTTCAGCGCTCATCATTAGGTAGTTGGTCCATATATACTGAAGATAGTTTATGTAGACGATTTACTTTTATATGCTAAAACTTATAAATTCAGAAACTTGATAGGCCATGCCTAGGGATGATGGCTCATACCACAACCTAGTTTAGGTGGATGAGGCATGCCAACCAAAGATTGGTTATGCTTAGTTTTAATTTGTATGAATTTCTAAAAATTGTTGTAGTTGTTGTATGCTTTTACACTTTATAGTTGCATATAATTATTTTCCCCAAATTGATTACATTGTAGCTTGTTTATAGTCTCCTCTATTTGTTAATTCAATCTTTGAATTCATTTTAAATTATGTTATTAATTCATTATATACTAAGTGACAAACAAACCAATCTTCAAACCAAAATTATGACATTTACCAGACTTGAAATTAATCTTTGAAGTTTGATTTCCATAAGCTAGCAATCTCTGTGGATCGATACCCTTACTTAGCCATTTTCTATTAAATTTTGTGCTACAGTTAGTGGTTTATTATTGACCCCGATCACTTGTCAAATGGGGAAAAATAAGGATCTGAAGTATGCTCAGGTACAGGCTTCTCATACGGACAACGACAAGTAGTAGTTAGAGTATCCACTGTGATAGGAATGTTATGACCATCCACACTAGTCCGTAGTGTCCTTGGTTG